>NC_069139.1:9422500-11822500 GCF_025200985.1 Drosophila gunungcola
AATATGTGCATGCATTTCTCACTGCCCGCTCTTTCGTTTATAATCTCATTTCGCTCACTTCTCTCTCTTTAAAGAACAGAGGGTTTGCTTTGCGCCGCTTGTTTGTTTGCCAATTAGTTTTAATCGAAGAGTGCTCGCTGGTTCGCCGCACGCCAATCGTTTGCTTAAATTGCTTTTCTAATTAATGCGCGGGGCAAATATTTGCCAGTCCATGTGTGTTGTAATAAAAAGAAGCTCCAAGTTCCCGGCTTCTTGGTCTTGGGCTACTTTGATTCCTTCCCGCCTTTCCGGCGGTCGTGTCGCGCGTGTTCCGTCCGCGCATTATATTCATACGATTCTCCGGGTCGGTCAAGTGTACTTTCCAGGCTCTTTGGAGCACTTCGATTCTCTTTGGCTGTCAATTTCAGTCAAGAACAGGCGGCTACGTCATCGCTTGACTGCGTCAGCAGTCGCTCTTTGCACAAAACTCTTTGTTTTGCTTCCCACTCTTTTCTCAGATTTTGTTTTGCTTCGGCCTTCTGCCATCGGACGACATGAACAGCGATTTCGGTAAGCATAAGTTCAGTGATTTTAGCATTTAGCAATGGCAGTTTTCGATTTTCACATTCGCCGTTAATTTACGAGTTTGTGGTTAATTAATTATATGCCAATATTTTCCGAAGTGCCAATAAATAAGTCGTGTGCAAATACAGTCCAACGTCCATAATTCTAGCCGCTAGGCGCTAAAAAATTAACTTAATAATGTATATACATACATACATACAATTCGGGTTGCTAAATAAATGCCACTAATGTTAATACTTTATAATTCCCACAAAGATTTCAAAGCGTTGTTTATTTGTGTGTCTATTTATTGATTAAGTGTGATTAATTTTAATCCGAATTTATATAATTTAATAACATATTATTATAATATTATGGCACTTTGTAGTTTAAACTTTGAAAAATCCTTATATATTTATAATAATAATAATTTATATTTTAAAATAATATAAATACACAATAAATTTAACATTTTTAAGAAAGGTTTGTAATTTAAGCTAAGATCGCAGCCTGGAAAGGCTTAGTTTTGGATGAAGAACTTTCCAGTTATGGTAACTATGTATGATACCTATAATACTTATTTCACTATCAAATTCAACACCTACAGGTGTGCTGAATGTGGTGGCCGGCAGTGATGGTCCGCCCCTGCAGGCCTTCCGGTGCAGCAACCCCTTCGACGAGTCCAATGAGAAGAGCTCATCTCAGCAGGACTTGGAACGGGATCGGGATGCCAACCAGACGCCGCTGCACATGTTGCGGCGGGCCAGCGAAACGGTGACCGCCAGCATCCTGGAGCCCGAGAAGGAGCTGCTCTTGGGCGAGCGGCCACAGGTTCCGCCCCGTGCCCACGGACCTTCGGCACCGAATACCTCTGGAGGTGAGTGATTCCATCTTATTGTGCGCCGACGTCACGAGTAACCTTAAAAAATGCAGAATTTAAGCAATGCAAACATATTTGTTGCGCAAAATCCTGCCTTTTTTCACATCTATGCCATCCTGTGTGGCACATTTAGGGGTGAAGAAGAATGCTGAAGGGAGACATCCATCTGACAGAGAAGTGCACAATGCGTACTCACAGACATTTATATGCATTTCACCATATATTCATAGTTTGTTTATGCAAAGCTGTTGTTTCACCAGCAAGGATCCACAAAAAATCTCTGCCACGGGCTTTGAGCTGCCAGAGGAGCTGATTGAGGCATTTCGATTTTAAGTGAGCCGCACAATCACATCTTACACAAAGGGGGGAATGGGGCGTATACGTAATATTTACGCATATTGACGCCAGAGCGACTGCGATTGGCAGCACTGCTGTCTTGGCTCAAACTCAAGCGTTTCCAAGGGCTCTGACTTCTGAAAATATGCACCGTTTGCATGGCCATATGTGGGTGCCCACTACTGACCGGGTTTTTGTTTGTTTACGCTTCTCTGTTTTGGCAGGTGGTTCCTGCTGGTTTTTCGCCTTCAACAGAACGGTTATTATTGTTAAAACTCCCGGAGCTGCAATGGTCTTGCATCTGTGTAAATATGGGTTTTTGCCCGGATTTTGCCAACTTTCGGGGGCAAAGGATTTCCCTTTGGGCCATGGCCGCTGCGGAATTTTCACACGAATAATGAGCCGTTTTAGTTGCGCCCAAATGCCCACAATCAGACAACTAACACGAGTGCCAAGAGCCCGCGGCTCTCGGCAAAGTATGTTTTTATGAATATGCATTAGCCGGGGCTCATTTCCTGTGCATTCATTTCGCATTTGCTATTCGCATTCGCAGTCGCTTTGCATTCGAGTTGTGCCCTCGAAGCCTGCACCACTGATTCCGATTCCGATTCTGATTTTGATTCCCGTTTCCATTCCCATTCCTCCATTCCGACTCTGATTTGACTCTGGAAGTCATATTTAAATAAGTTTGCGCACCGCTGCAGGCAGCGCTAATGCTCGCATGTGCAGGCGCTCGTTTATATTAAATAAGTTCCATTTAAATGCAGCGTCTGGGGCAATTTCTCAAGCTCAACCTTGAGTGGGTGGGTAGTGGGTGGTTCACCTGTCGCCCCGCCGCACCTGCCCACTTATTACATGTCGCTTCTGCTTGTGAGTGAAACGGCGACATTTCTGTTAACTAAAGCCAACATGATATACGCTTGCCACACAAACATTCTCTGTCGTCTATTGATAAATGCAGTGCATTGCGCATTCGCCCCGTGAGCCCGCAAAGCTGAGGGTGTGCATATGTGTGGGTGTGGGTGTGTGTGCATGGCAAGTCAGTTCATTACGTATACGCAGTGGGCGACATTTATAAATGCCATTTTGGCTGTGACTCAGCATAATGATTGCCAAATGAATGGCAGAATGTTAACCGTCACGAAAACCCTTTCGACGCCATTTGCATTCACGCTGATGCGTTTTCCCCGAAGCATTTTGTAGCTGTTGGCCCACTTGACAGGCTGTGGATCCTTTTACTGGCCTCGCAGGATCTGGCACTTGCACTTGCACCGCAGCTAATTACTAAAACTACACTTAATCGGGGCTTTCCACTTTTGCTTTGACCACCTGTCAGACTTATGTTGGGGATTTATTTAGCTGCCTGTGCAAGGGCTTTTTCATTTTCAATTTGTCGCCTTATTTGCTAAGCGCTGAATGGCGCTTTATGACCTGCTTTTTCATCTTGTTTTCTGTTTTTTCTTTCTTTTTTTTTCGTTTACCCGCCTGGAGCCAAGAAAGTGCCAGTTTCCACTGATTTGCGATGTATGAGCACTAAATTAGATGCGAATCGCTGGGGCGTGAGTTCATCTCTTGGCAGGAAGTGCGTGACAACGGAACGCAATCTTCCTCGGAAAGAAATTATTTTCTGGATGCGCACCATGCACTGGTTAACGATGGAGTTGCAGGTCTGAATCAGGATTCAGGACGCGCCAAGGATGCCATGCCGGCTGGCATAGTTAAAAGGAGACACGCTTAAGTAAACATAAATAAAATAAATGTGTGCAGCGTATGGGCAAAGTGATTTGATATATGCTGCAGACAGAAGATGGAGTTACATACTCTCACTCAGACTGGAGCTCTTAGGATGAAAAAAAAAGGACGGGGAAGTCGGGGCAGAAGTCATCGCTGTGTGCAATTTACCGTTTAAACATATTGAAAAAGCACCTGACGTTTGCCTGTAAATAATGAATAGTTGAATAACTGATATAAATCACTGGAAACACATCCACACCCCCTTGGCAAGCAATTTATGGCACTTTTTGCTGCACTGTAATAACAATCTAAATGTTAAGTGACGGGAAAAAACTTTTGCAACTTCGAGAACTACAATAAATTCTCCATCGGACCTTAAAGAATATTAGTTTTTCGACTATCTTGCCAGGGGCCCCTCGAGGTTGTTTAGTTCTCGTTTCGGTCTCGTCCGGAGGAGAAGTGTTGGCCTCGCTTCCAATTAACACCTCAGATTCAAAGTCGTATGCAATAGTCCGCACATGACAACCGGATGACAAAAACTTTTGCTGCAGATGCAACTGCAGCTCCATATCCATGTCCATGGCCATGGCTTTTTTCCATCAGCACATCTTGGGAACAGGATAGCCGCTTCTTCGTGCCCAGTGCCATAATTTGTGTGAAAACTTCTGCAGCAATTGAAAAGCGAAATGCTGGCCATCCAGTTTCTTGGCTTAAGAGAACTTTTGCATTATTTTCGTGCCTGGTCACTTGAAAGTTGCAGAAAATATGACAAGATAAAATGCCAAAGAGTGCCAGCGGCAAGTGGGCGGCGAGCAGCGATAGGGGGCGTGGACCCGCCAACAACTGCCAAAGGTAATAATCAATGGGGCGGCCAAAGAAGCCAAAGAAGCCTTAATGACCTGCCCAACTTGCAGTTGAAGTTGGCTCAACGGCTTCTTTTTGCGACTGCCGCCGAGTGCAGCGCATGAATATGAAATATGAAATATCACGGCAAGACCTCCAAAAGTGCTGTCTTACAATACCCGAGCGCTATCTTTGCTGACACCTTTGCACAATTTATGCACAATTTTTTCACTACCAACGAAGCGGCAGAAGCTGGCAAAAAAATAAAAGTAAGTGCCGCAAAAACTTTTAAATGAGGCACATAATTCAAAAAGGCGGAGAAGAAATCTTGCCTCGCTTATCATTCTGTTTTTCCCATTCCCCCGAAAACACTGTTTCACTTTGTTACGGCGGAGATATTTTAAATTAATTAGCAAAACTTAAATATTTGCCGTAGTTCAAACGCGAACTTCGCATTGAACTTGTAAATATTCAATAGGCTCGCAGCCATAATGAATTCAAGGCAACTGAACTGAAGCCCCGCTGAAATGGCAAACATTTGCAGGGCGTACATAAGTTTCCTGTTGGTTATGGCTAATTAATTGATAAGCAAATGCTCGTAATCACTATTGTGCCCCGGGCCAAACCAGTGTTTATATATTCAAAAGCCCAGGGTGCTAGCACTTTCCCAACTAATACACGTTCCCTGGCCTTTCCAAAATTACAAAGCACTTAAATCGATTGATGTACTACAAGCTAACATCTTGATCTTGATCTGCTCTTCGGATTAGCACCTCCAAACTCAGGGTTCAGTGTCAATTCCGTCTAATAACTGCATATGTTCTCATTATCACACATCTCACTCGACTCTCGCGATTTGCTCGCTAATATTAAGTTATTAAACAAATATTTTGTGTGTTTCGCTCGCGTGCCCACGAGAGCGTCGGGAACTCCTAGATATATGTTTTTTATTAGCATAAGATAAAAAATATATACGATAGAGGCTGTAGAGCTTTCCATAGACCGTTGCCATCTCAGTTCTCCGCTGCCATCGAACGCGATTAGTCGGCGCTGGGCATTAAATTGGTGCGGTTCGGTGATGAAACGATTTCAATACAATTTCCATTTCCATTGAATTGAAATATGTGAGATGCCAGTGTAAATTGCTATTTTTATAAGTGCTGTGGTTAACACAAACTAATTAATTTATAGGCCAACCAGGTAAGCCCCAACAAACTCAGGGAAAGGCATCATTTTCCGACTCTCGTCATTGTTTTGATGCGGTGGAAACATTATTTCTATTAGCGCGCAGCGATTTAAATTATTTTAGCAAACACAAAACTTGCTGAAACTCGTTGTTGTTCTAAAAAGTGTATAAATTTAACCTTTTTCACTTTGCTACCACGCTTGAGACGTAATTTTTTATTATTTTAAATGAGATTATAATTAAAACAACTTCGTTTGTTTGTTTTTATTTTGATTGCCGGTGTTTTCCATCGCTTATTTTCGTTATCTCTCTCATCAGTGCTAGTTTTCTCTGAGAACTTAAAAAATATATATAACTTTGGGGCTACTTGAGGAGTTTTTTAAGCTAAAGTTTAAAAGGTATTGAGAATTTTGTAAAAAGCTAAAACTGTGGGTCTCCGAAAAATAATTTATTTGTCTCTTTAAATTTATTCCCATATTTCCCATATTTAGTTTATTAAATATGCTTGTTCGTTTTAGATCCGAAATTCCTGGATATTCCTTTTTATTTCATTGTATATTCAGGATCACATTAATTGTAATACTTTTTTTTGACGCCTTTCAGAAATTTTGCAGTAAGTAAAAATTGTTACCTTCTGTGCAAACTGTTTTTAGTGGACAAGCCCTAAATTAAGTGAAGATATCAATTTATTTGTGGCTGAAATAATTCGATCTTAATTAGCTACGATTTCGCATTCACCATATGTATTTGCGTTCCTTGGATTATGACACCCAATTAGCATCGGCAATCAATTTAGGCGTGTGTGTCAAAGAGTCGCATGACGCGCTGAATCACAATCGACACGTGATCGTTGGACCAATACGCAAATATAGAAACTGTCGCCCCGAACAACTGGAACTGGAGTTCGCACCGGCGAGAATTGGCGCTAAATATTTGCGCACAATTAACACGTAGCCCGGCGTAGTGGCGACAAATGACAAGCAGATTGTCTTCTTAAATCAAATACAAACACGAATTCGAATTCGAATAAAAAGGGCAAGGAATCTGGATTTGAATCAAATCAAGTGCTGATTGCACTGCCCGTGTAAAGCACACATAGGCAGGGTCGGCTTTGCATAATAATTGTGAGAAGTAGATTGTAAATTCCTGTTATTAGAAAGGCGCTTCATATGCAAATATCGCTAGTCTCGGGCTCCACTCCAATTAGCCGGGGTGGAGGCGTAAATTGCTCGGAATGGTTCGCAATCGCCCTCACACTCGCATTGGCATTCGCTGCGAACCGACATTAAGTGCGCTAATTATAAATGGAAATATTTATGTATTTCCTAGCACCTAGCGTCTTTCTCGACCTGTGAAGTTGACGCGGCAACAATGAAGCCAATTATGGAGGTGACTGTTAGCGACCGAGCACCTGTCGTCTGAGTTCGTTCACGTCCTCGTCCTCGTCCTCATCCTTGTGAATTCGTCCTGGCCCAGGTGAAGACAGCTACAGCTTCCTGCCGGCAGCGGTGTCCTTGTGTCGACGTCTTGCTCGGCCTCGTTGCGCCTGTGCCACCACGGCGCAATCAACGGTTGTCAATCTTTGTTGCAATCTTCATTTCACCATCGCCTTGAGTGGCAGAGGCGGGGCGGGGGCGGGGGCGGTAGCGGTGGCTTGTGTGTCTGCTGCACTTTGCAATTTAAACGATCCAACTGCTGTTGGGCTTTCGTAATGCATGAGCAGCAGGAATGAATGCCAAATGGGCTAAAAGCAGCTGCTTGGCGCTTATAAGCCAGTCGATGGTCCTGCTCCATTTGGTTATGCCTTTCAATGCACCGAAACAAATGGTGGAGTAGAATTCACAGACCCTATATTGAAAGAGAGCATAAATAATAGAGCAAATATCAAAGAGAAATTATCTTCAAATAGCTCGCAATTATGGTATTAAAAACAATGAAATTTTAAAGCTATGTAAACGTATGCAACCAAATATTTTCAGTGGAATTTGTTTCAAAAGACTAAATTAAAATATTTAGTGCAAACTTTTGGACACCTTTTGAAATAATTTTAAAACAGTTGTAATTTTTCTGCTGTGATGTTAACTATAACCGAACAGAACTTCTTTATCCCTTGCCTTTTTCCCAGTGAACCCGACGTTGACACATCTATTAAGACATTTAAATCTGTTTGCCACTTACAGCTAAGCGCAGCAGACAGCAGCCAAATCAGTGCAGCAACAAGGGCCCAGGTGACAACATGACACAAGGATCAAGCAACGGCAGTGCAGCGCCGCAGGACTCCCAAGGCGACATCCTGCCCACCCGCCCGCTGCATACCAAATTAGACATACAGAAAATCCCGGAGGACGCGGCCGACGCCACACAAAACGCTGCAACAATAATTTTAACGCCGACATCATTAAATTTAACAAATACAACACAAAATGTTGCCGCCAACAATGCGGGCAACTCCGTCTCCGACTCCGGTTATCCACCTCCAACTGCAACTCCGGGCGGAGTCCGTGGCGACGAGTACAAAGGGCCCAAATGGTAAGTGAAAAGCTCATGTGGCCAGCACTCCGGCTGCGAAGTCGCGGTGCCGGGGCCATTGTGCGGATTTGTGCTTAACCCTTTGAATGCATTTCCGGCGGGACAGCAGCGCCGCCATTCACACTTGCATTGCACGCGTTTTTCGCATATCCGTTTGGCTGCCTTTCGTTTGTATTTCGTATTTCGTATTTTGTGCTTTATTATTTTTTGTTGTTGTGTATGGTACTTCTTTTGTGCGCCAACAATGTCGTCGTGGAAGTTGCCGCTGCACTAGGCAACGGCGCGTGCTTCCGTTCGAGGTCCTGTTTCGGTCCTTTTCCCAGCCCGGCACACATATCTCATACCCAGATCCCCCGACGTCTAGTCTAGTCGCAGGCGAGCCCGATTTCATGTTCTTCCTTTTGGCTGCGACACTTAGTTTAATAGCTGGCGAAATGCCTTGTTGGCTGCAGGCGTTTATTCTCCATGTTCACAACAACGCGGCGTATGAGTTACAGTGTTACGTATCCGACCCGTGGGTGTGTGTGCTGCCATTGTGCTGCTGGAGTTGGTTGGATCCCGGCTCATGTCTCACTTTACTTGGACATCTTTAGCAGCAGGGCGAAGAAACTGTAGGCATTGTTGATGGTCTGCCAAAAGTTGAAAGGATATGTTAATAGTAGTCAGGAATAAATAATGTATCTCATATCCATAAAGTTTTTCAATTGAAAATATTTAGTAAATGTATATATAATGGCTCCTTTTAACTTAAATTCATAATTATTTAATTTTTGTTAGAAATGAGAACACTAATCTCTCTCACTAATTTCACCTTTACGAAAATGGGCAGTCCTATTTCGAAGAAGACACCAGCCCGCACTTTGACCGGACGCTTGAGGAACTCCATGTAGCAGTTGAGCAGCTTTCTGGTGCCCACGGAGTACTCCAGCCAATTGGTGATAAAGACACTGTCGGTGAGGGAGTTGGCATGGAAGGTCAGCTCGTTGCCGTAGTAGCAGGGCAGGAAGATCTGGACGACCATGACGGCCACGAACTGCACGGTGGTCAGGAAGAGACCAGGTCGCTGCTTGAAGCCCATGTGCACCAGTCGATAGGCGCTGAAGCAGATGATGAAGGCGCTGAAGACCACCTGGGACAGGACATAGGGCGAAACTAGCACCTCGCATTCCCTCGTCAACCTGCGCACTTTAGCGTGCAGCTGGAAAATGCGCCGCAACTCCGGCCTGGCCTTCTCCTCTGGAGCATTTTGCAGTGCCCTCAGTCGCATTCCGATCAGCCTGAAAAGCGAGGCGATCTGGAACATGAAGTAACAGCCCAGAGTGTCCAGCAGGACGTTGGATAGGCAGCACAGGGTCATGGCCAGCACGTTGTAGCCCCAGGCGTAGAAGTACCGCTCCTTGGTGCGCCACTCAAAGGGCACGTAGTAGCCGAAGGGCAGCTCGTACTCCGCCTGGAAAAACACGCTGATATATCCCATGGCGGCCACAGAAAGGCTGCCTCCCATGTACCAGTAGAAGACGCGCTTAAAGTCCCTTTGGTTTCGCTCCCAGAATTGTACTTCCTCGACATTTCGCAATTTATAGGCAGGGTCGTGCTGCAGTTCGTGTATGAGGCTAGCAGCCTCATTTCGTCGGTACCAAATATTCAGCAGTTTAGTGACCAATGCCAGTTCGGTGATGGACATGTATAAGATCTGACCAGCCGCCTCGAAATCTGCAGAAGTTAAGGCCTCGTACCACATGAGAGCTATGTAGGTGAAAGTCAGGGGAAGGTGCAGCACGAACGGATAGATGCGTTGTAGCCAGGCTAAGAGGCCATTTTCTTCTTCATTTTTCCACTTAAGAAGTCCCGTCCAGCGCTGGATCACCAACAGAAATTGAATGGCACTCAATCGGTTCGTAGACTCCATTATCAGCTGTTTAGTTTTGGTTCACCTTATGAATAAACTCAAAGACATTTCGGCTTTTATAACCAAAGCCTTTTGTAGGTCGAATTGAGGACATTTCTTCAATTAAGGATAAACTAGGGTTGTATTATCATAATTGTTCCCACTGGAACTCCTATTTTACATCCAAGTTCATGTTTAGTTCATTTAAATCCATAAGATAATTTACATTTTTAGGCGATTATATTAAATGCTCAGGAACCGGTTCATTTAGTGAGCTCAGTTCTCAAGTTGCTCCATCCCTGATTTGTTTAGGTAATCAGCCAAAATATTTATACAATTAATAAGCAGGGCAATTACAATAATTAGCTGGCTGATAATAGGATCCAGTTAATTGTTGACCGTCACTAAATGTGTAAGTCACGCAATGCAAAGATACTAGAGGATGTAGCTCCACCAAACATAGTATTCATTCGTGTTTGTAACGATTTAAAAATCAGTGCACCACCACCTCTGAAGCAGTAAGGAGTTTCGATTCCGAGACTCCCAATATGCTTAAGCTGTGATGTTTTAAAAACACCTTATTATGTAAAATATAAAAGAGTTAATGGCGATCTGTAAGCGCTATTTGAAAATACTAGCTTCAAGAAGGCATAACAGATTTATTTACTTTACTTACAAAATATTAGAATTCCAAGATTCACAGCTTAACATTATTGCGTTGAATTATCACCAGGATTTATTCAGATATTTGAACAAAATCTGTTCTTCGACATTAATGTTTTTAATTATGAACAACAAAGGTTGAATTCATTTTTAAAGGATTATAATACCTTTAGAAAAAGCCTTTAAATTGAATAAAACAATACTTATTATTTATTATTATTTATTAAAAGATATTTTTTTAAAAACGACGTATGTTACTTCGATACATTCAGTAGAAGAGCAAAGAAACTGTAGGCATTGTTGATGGTCTGCAAAATAAGAGAAAATAGTTTGAGGGAGGTCGAACACCACCCACTGAAATGTATAGACCTTAACAAAAATGGGCAATCCAACGGCAAAGAAGTTTCCAGCTCGAATGGTCACGGGTCTTTTGAGGTGCTCCATGTAGGCGTTTAGGAACTTGCGAATCGGTGGCCCGCATTGCAGCCAATTGGTGTGATACACCTCGTTGGTCAGTTGGTTGGCATGGACGGTTATCTCATTGCCATAGTAACAGGGCAGGAAGATCTGCAGGACCATCACGCTAACGAACTGCAGCATGGCTATGAACTGACCGGGATTATCACGGATTCCCACGTGCTGCAAGCGGTATCCACTAAAGCAGATGATCAGGGCACTCAGAATGATTTGGGATAGGATGTAGGGTGAAACAATTTTCTGGCAGGTGAGGGTTAATCTGTAAAACCTTGTGATGTTAGCACAGAATGAGAAAACAGCTACAAAATTTAAAAGACCTTCGCACACTCTGATGCAAAATAAAGATGCCACGCAACTCCTGGCCAAAATACAAGTCATCCCCTATGTTCTTTAGAGCCCTCAATCGCAGGCCCAGCAGGCGGTATAAGAGCGATATGTGGAACAGGAAGTAGCAGCCCAGGGTGTCCAGAGTTATGTTCGAGATGCAGGTCAGCGTCATGCCCGCCATGTCGTAGCCATAGGCAAACCAGTATCTTCCCCCATTTCGCCAATCGAATGGCACGTAGTAGGCGAAGGGCAGTTCGTAGTCCTCCAGGAAGAGCACTCCGGTGCAGCCGCTGTACACCACGCCCAAGCTAATCAGGATGTAGATGTAGAAGAACCACTTGAAGAAGCGCTGCTCCCGCCGCCAGAAGTCCACTTCCTCCTGGTTGCGAAACTGGTAGTCCGGGGAGTGCTGCAGCTCGTGCATCAGGCGCCAGGCCTCACGGCGATGGTGCCAGATGCTCAGGATCTTTATGACCAAGGCCATTTCCGTGATGGACATGTAGAGCACTTGGCCAGCCTGCTCCAGGTTGCTCGAGATGAAGGCCTCCAGCCACATGAGTGCGATGAAGGTGAAGGTTATGGGCAGGTGCAGCAGGAAGCGGTAGTTGCTCTTCACGAAACCGGACAAGGTCCACTCCTCTCCAGCTCTCAGGGACCAGGGCCAGAGGCCACATAGCTGCATGACCCGGAGAATCAGGCGCATGGACTCAATCCGATCCTTGTGGCTGTCCATTGGTCTTGGTTCTGGTTTTATTTTCCAACGAGCTGGCTGCTTTTATAGCTCTAAGTGGGCACGGTAATTAGCAGCAATTACGTGTACATAATTTAGGGAGAGACACACGAAACCACTTATGAAAAAAGGGAACTCCTGTTAGTTTAACTCCTTTTCTTGGACTCCTTGCAGGTGGCTTCACTTTCGGTCGCATTGGGTGAACATTTCGGAGCAAGTGGCCCTGCTGGCCATTTTCCTGGGCCTGTGGGCCATGGCCTGGGTTCTGCTGCCGGAATACTCACAGCCACAGACCGTCATCATGCGCATTGCATTCCTGTTCGTTGGCGCCCAGATCTTCGGCATCCTGGTGACCTTTGTGCATCTGCCCGACATGCTGGGCATGCTCTTCTTCGGCGTGCTCTATGCCAACCTGGGACTGGCCAACTTTGAGGGGTACCAGAAGTTCGAGCTGTTTTTGAGGTGAGTATTTGGATGGCGTTCGCTCGAGAAACATTTAATTTGGCTTGCACTCTTCATAGGGAAATGGCCCTGATCAACATCATGCTGCTGGCTGGCCTGGGCCTGGACGGAGATGCCTTCAAGCGGCTATGGTTCATGATACTGCGGCTCACCCTGCTGCCCACAATTGTCGAGGTGGCGGCCATCGCCGGACTGGCCTACCTCACCCTCTCGATGCCATGGCTGTGGGGCATCGCCTTGGGGTGAGTGGTTCAAATGGATTACTTGGGCCATCGAGGGGGCTATTGAATGTGCTGTTTGAATGTTACAGCCTGGTCATCACCGCCGTCTCCCCGAATGTGGTCGTCACCGTGATGCTGAAGCTGAAGGAGGATCGCCTCGGCCTGAACAGCGGCATCCACACGCTCATCTACGCCATGACCACATGCAACGATGTGGTGGCCATCTTCATGTTCGGCGTGATAATCAGCGTAATATTCTCAACGAGTGCGTGCCACCCGTTGTGTCCGGGAATCAGAGTCAAATAAACCCCTCCTAAACTCCCCCTTCCTCTCACTTGCAGCCTCGCTCACCCAGCAAGTGCTGCAGGGTCCCATTGGCATCGGGATTGGACTCGTTTTTGGCTTTCTCTACGGCTCGATGCTCCAGTTCTTGCCGTCTCGCAACGCGGTAAGCTGCCAGACAACGGCGTCCTGCTCGTCCTTTTCGTCTTTTTCGTCCTTCTCGTCCTGCTGCTGCTCGTCCTCGAGCGGGCTGCACTTAAAATGCACATTCAGTGAACACTTAGACACTCAATCAGCGCATTTAATGATGCAAAACGCGCGACAGTCTCTAGAGGGAGGCGTTGGGGGGCGGGGCAGGAGGACGCTGTGCCATATGTACGTGGGGCTACAGAAGACTGCACTGAGAAAAATAGGTTTCAATATAGGTCCTGAAATACGTTATGAAATACGTTATGAATTAGGTTTTAAATTAGGTTATAAATAGGTTCTGAAATATTTCAACACATTTCTTTTAAATGGCTTTTCACGGAGTTAAATTTTAAATAATGTTTTATAATTTAGTATTTTTATTCAAATATTCACAGTAAACAGAACGTTTTATTTTCTATAAAGTATATCTATTAATTTAAAGGCAGACGTAAACATTCCCATGGTCTAAAATATGGGATTGTTTTTAAAGGGTTTTTGAAGCATTGAATACCTTGATCTCGAGTACCATTTTCCTGACTAAGACTCTAGTTTTTCGCACAGTGTCAGCTTCCGCTGAGCGGTTGTTTGTGTGGGTGCTCTTTGCATAAAAAGACACTTACATGCATAGCGGCAACGGGAACGGCAACGGCAACGGCAGCGACAACGAAAACGACAACGGCGGAGCTGGCGACATTTGCGACGACAGTTACTGCCAGCATCTATGTGAAGTTATGCCGGGGACATCCAGGCAGCCGCAGCCAGAGCCACAAAACTCATTGCCGCAACTTACACCGCTAATGGTGCGCATAATCAAACGCCATGGGTGGTGCGCTGAATGCGCTTTAGCCACCCCAGCCACCCAAGCCACCCAACCACCCATCCCCCCGAACACACACACACACAAACACTCCTGTGGAGATCTCATAACTTTTGTTTTCTGCAAGTCGCGCTCGCCTTTGCCATCGTCAAGTGGCATCCACATCCGCATCCACGCAGGGCTGCAGTTTGTACAAAAATTTCACGCTGAGCGCCGTTGAAGTTGCACCCTTGCATATTTTACACACCCACCGACCACCCACCCATCACACCACACCATACCACACCACACTCATACACTGTCATCGCCCAAAGGGGAAAAGGCAGGGGCTGTCATCAGGCCTCGGTTTTGGTCCCAGCATCTTTTGGCATGTCATTGCTACCGCCTTTATTTTATTATTATCACGCAGTCCGTGGTAATTTTCCATCCGACGTCACCTTTCTGCCACTTATTTTTCTCGTGACTGTTGACAGTATTTTTCCATAAGATATTCGCTTGGAAGTTTTTAATTCAACGAGGTGGCGGAAACCTAAGTTAAAAAACTGAATGTCTCACTGTAAGGGAAAACTTCAGTTTTTCCTATTTAAAATAAAGAAAGGTAAGCTAACGAAGTGCTATCGAAGGCAGTTTAAAGTTAAGTAAAAATAACTTGACAAAGGGCAGAATGGAAATTGAATTGCAGCAATTTGCGGAGCATGAAAGGTTAGTCGGAAAATTGCTGGTGAAATTAAAAGATCCCAATCCGTCTCAACACCAGCCAGGAAAACTGACAAGTTGACAGTGCAGATATTGCAAAATATCTAAAAATTGCCGGCTGAAAAAACATTGTGTCTGGCGAGTTTTATCAGATCTAAATCGTTGTAAAAGTCATTTTAGTACAATTTTTGAGTTTGGGAAAAAAAACGTTCATATGCAAGCAAAAATAAAGGGAGAGGACAAGTCAGTTTTTCCTCGCCAGCAGCACACGTTGCGTATACGCAACCTGACCGCACACAGAGCACAAACAATGCACAGGTGGACAGCGGGTAAAAAAAACAGTTTCCATCAGAGCTTTGTAAAGTGATTTCGGCCCTCTTCCCCATTTCAACCATTTCCCCCATCCATCCAGACTAACTCACCTGTTTTGCCATTCACTCTACTCATATCTGTCCTTTCGCCATCCATTGCAGACGTACGCAAATGGGCTCCGTTTCGTCCTGACCGTCTTGGGCGGCACCATCGCCGTGATGGGCAGCCGCGTCATCGGTTATACTTCAGCCGGCGCCCTGGGTTGTGTAACGACCGCCTTTATTGCGAGGATTGGCTGGCGGCGGGAGGAGGCCAGGCTGACGGCCCAGCAGCTGCAGGCCCAGCAAATTGTGAGTATTCTGCACTGAACAACAAAACTTTACGTTTTGTTTTTTAAATTTAAGTTGATTTTATTTTTATGTGACAGATAAAACTCAAATCAAAGATGTAGCCATTTAGTTACGAGTTCTGTTTATCTTACCCCTGTAAGATATTGTTTTTAGTTTAGTTTACATACATTTTGAGGATACGAAACTAATAATTTTATTTGTCAATGCAACTAATAACGAAACTAATAATTTTATTTGTCAATGCAACGTACCATAAATACCTCAGAAATCATATATTATTTTTGAGCAACGCTACTGAAATGTGAAAACTTTCCAAGTTATTAGTTTGGTATGAGTATTATTTGGAATATATATAATAGTATATACATATAATTAATAATGAAATATTTGTGCATTTTTGTAGTACTGTAAAATTTAATAGACACATAGAACAAATCTCGCCAATAATTTCTTTCTGTGCTTAGAATCTGAACGGGTAAATTCATTCGTTTGGGTCTCTGTGCTCGAAACTTTAGCTTTGCCTCCACCTCGGGATTTCTGAGTGCTTTTGGGGTATTGGGCTCGCCCGCTCTTTTTTCAGTTTTGTTTGGTTTTGGGTCAAGAAAAATGTTTTCTGGCAATAGTGCCATTTTTTATGCCAGCTCCGCTGCAGCTGTAAAAAGCGGCTGTATGTGCGGGATTTTTGCTAGGTAATTTGTGACATCACGTCCTTGTCCCATGTCAGAGTTGACTGCCGGTGCTCGATTTGTTTCGAGCAAGTGTGTGTGTTTTTTTTTGTCAGACTCTTCCCATTTAAACTTGTAGCCCAGATGCTGCCGAGGCAGTGCACTTGAGTTGCAAGGCAACGCTCCGTAAGCCGATTGGCCTGCCTCCGTGGCTGATTTAAACGGGGAAAATAATGAACAGGCTCCCTGGAATTGAACGCTTGGCCCCAAACTAATAACAATCCATTGATTTCCATTGCAGGCGAGTGTGCCCAAGCGTCTGGACCTCATGTGGAAGTTCCTCAAGCCCGTCTCGTTTGCGCTCATTGGCAAGGAAATTAATTTCAACGTGCTGCAGGGCCATGTAATCGGTTATGGCGCTTTGCTGGTGCTCGTCGGAAGTTTGGTAATTAAAATGGTCGCCGGAGGTGTGGCCGGTGGTGCAACAAATGCCCACCGCCCTTGCCCCGGCCACTTATTTAATTTCTTTCGGTTCTCGTCCAGTTTGTGCGGGCAATTCGCTGACCGGTGAACAGCTCCCCACGGTTTTGGGTTGGGCAGAAACGAAAACCGTAACCGTGGGTGGGGTGGGGTGTGCCGACCGAAATGAAAATGTTCCGGTACGGCAATGCAAATGTTACCTGCACATACGGCACAGAAAACCGAGGGAAAGAAAAAAATCAGCAACCAGCAACCAACAACCAACAGCTAGCAACCAGCTGGAGATGACCACCACTTTCTTGTTCTTGTTTTCAGTTTCGCCTGGCTTTTGCATATTTATCCACATATGGCGGAAATCTGTCGAGAAAGGAACGTGCCTACATTACAATTTCCGGTTTTCCCAAAGCAACTGTCCAAGTAAGTTTCCCGTTCCGCGTGTCATGTTGCTGCGGTTCCCCATTGCCAACCCGTTCTCCATTTTCCATTTCCCGTTTCCCATTTCCCCATTTCCCAGCCGTTGTCTCTTGGCCTGGTGGCGCTTTTTATTTCACTGCTGGCAATTTCACTCGCTTGCCACGAGCAGACTGCCCGTCGTCCTGTTCGTCCTGGCCTGGTGTTTTCCCCATGCTTAAGTTATACACGTATTTGCAGGTCATGTTCTCTTGGCCAGAGTCATCGCAGGTCCTGCTCCTGCGGCTGCAGTTGGCATGCCAGCCTTTTGTTTGCAGTTTAACCGCAAGCGGACATTTTGTTTATGTCGCCTGTGTGAGCGAGCGTGTGCGTCCTGTGGCTTCCACAAATTTAAATGTTCCGCTGGCTTACTTACTTACTTCCCCAGAAAAGTAAAGAAGAGCGGTCACATGTGTATGTGTGTGTGTGCCTGTCTAGCTTTTCCCTAATATGCGGTGCATATTTCACTGTCCACCTTTCTCGTACTGATTTAATTAAAATTTGCTCAGCAAACTGCATTTAATCCTGGCTCCGCTGCATATCACTCATACGCAGCGGTGGCCGCTGCTTAATTTGAGTCCTCTAACCCAGTGCTCTTTTTGCTCCTTTCTCCCTTAGGCCGCCCTGGGACCAGTGGCTTTGGACTTGGCACGTGCTGCCAGCGTGTCCAGTGCAGAGCAGCTGGCTCTGGCCAGCAATGTGCTCATCATCTCGGTGCTGGCCATTATTTTCACCGCACCACTGGGCGCCATCCTCATGCTGCGACTGGCGCCATATTGGCTCAAACGTGGCGATGCAGTGGAGGCGGTGGACTCCCCGACCACGCCCACAGTGCCAAGTCCGCTAAACGCCAATGCCTTCAAGAGGACTTAGCATAAGGATGACCCTCGCTTCCGGAGTCGAAAGTTTTAATCCAAGCCGCACTTACCTAGCCAACGCAGCTGTACTTATACTTACGTGTACTTAGAGGCATTCGGCCATACGCAGTTCAAATAAAAGTAAATGCGAAAAGTTGCAAAGGTTGCATTTTCAATTCATTTTCAATCCAAGGGTCCTTTTTTATGGGACTAATTTTCCAGTTATTTGCTTACTTGTCCAGCCGGGTCCCTAAAATTCGGCGAATTAACAAAGTTTGCACTTAATCCGGCAGGACTAACGCCCCAAATGGGCAACTGGGATTTTATTGTTTTTTCCCCCTCTCGGTGAATAAAAAGCTTTTCGGCACCTAATTATGACTGGATCTGTGTTAATCCCGGACTCGAGCCCTTGCTAATTGATTTTATAATTAATTTTGGGGGATTTAAGCGCTGCGCCGTGTCAATCTGGCACGAGTTTTTGTGTCATGTCCAATCAATTCGTATTAATGATTGACAATTGAACAAGCTGTTATTGCGAATAAAGGCCGTTCAAAGGCTTTCGTTCTCCACTCGTTGGAGTTGGTCAAGTAAATAAATGAACCCATGATGATGATTTTGTTATGTTCAAAGAACAGTTATCCTCCCCTTGCCGTTCTCCCATACGAATTTTCACGCCCGATGCTCTTGTGGCAAAATCATTTTGCTCCGAGCTGAATAAAAAGCTAGAGCCATGGCAAAAACACAAAATAATGGCAACGGGCGAAGAATGCCATTTAATTGAAAAGTGATTGTGGGGCCAACCAGCATCGAGGCGGTACGAGGCCACCCGTCGCCATGCGATGCAGAATTTGCAATGCAAACGGCTTAGAATGAACTTGATGTTCTGGCCGCCTTTGATGCTTTTGGTTTTTGTTCCTGCTGTGGTCGCATGACGACCAATGGTACCGGGAAAAAGGAGGACATTTTTTCCCAAATTGTGATCAATTTGGTTTCGAAACACTCAAAAAACTATCAAGCTCTAGCTCTCCTACATTTTCTATTAACTTTTATTATATAACCAAAAGAAACCGTTTAAATAGCAGATAAACTGCTATGAACTTTTATAAATTTGTAATATTTTAGAAACCAATCGAAATTAGAATTTTTTCTCACAAAAAAATATATATCTTTGAAGTTCTTAAGCAGGAACAAGTCAATGAAGTATATGCCATACTGCATTCAATACGCTTGTTTTTCGCGCAGTGTAATAGCTGAGCTTCTGCTGTGACCCGGTTGAGTGAATGCTGAAAGGAATGAAATTAAAAGACGGCAAAAACGGTGCAAGCGATAGAACTGAGAGAAAAACTTATCATTTTTATTATCCTGCAGCTGCGCATATTTATAACTCGAAGTCCCCGTCTCTTTCGCATTCGCATTTGCTATGGCACTTGCCATCCTTTGTCCCCCACCGGCATCATTGGTGGCCTTTGTGTGGCTTGAAAAAGAGTTGAGAATTGAAGGTAAATTAGTGTTATTAAAATGGCTGCACAAAAATAATTGCGCAACTAAATGAAAATTTTAATGAAAATTCTTTGGTTTCCCCTTGGTACCTGTGCTTTTACACTTTTCCGCTGCGATTGCCATTGCTCCTGCCCTCTGTTATTATTTGCTTTGTTTTCGCAGTTGATGTTCGTGCAATTAGCATAATGAAAGCATCTGCAGGCCAGGATATTTACGCAAGCAGGTAAGAAAAAAAAAAGCAAAATCATGAGAGCATTGGATGAAGACTGCCCGGCTAAGGGATATAATGAAGTGCGTAAGAGCCGGAAATTTCAGATTGCAGTACCGCAATTACGCCACAATTGAGTTATGTTCGAATCGCATCAATTATGCAGCCACCGGCATAATCCTTCAAAACTCATTGCTCTTATCGCGGCCATTGAAATGCCACCGGCCATAGATCAACCTTATCAGCGCAGCCAAAGCATTTTCCTGCGCCAAATAAATTCCAGCAGTTTATTATTCTAATTCGCATGCCGAATTCCGGCAGAAAAAGAACGCCAGGCACGTCACCACCTTGCGGGCCCAGCCAAACCACCCATCGAGCCAACCACCCACCCACCCAGTCACCGAGCCACCCACCGCGAATTCCACCCAATATAATGCCCCCCAAACCACCCACAAAGACTTCCAAGCGATACGGCGAAAAAAGGAGTTGTGCGAGTGCCAAACGAAATCAAATCAAAAAGTTCACAAAAATGCCAGACCAACAGAAATTAAGTTATAAAATTTTAAGGACTATGCGCAGTTTAATTTCCAAATGCCATGCCACCAACCACCACCCACCGCCCACCGTCCAACTCCGAAAGACACACACACACACACAGCCACACACACAGGTGGGCGGGGCAGAAGCTCGAGGGCAGGAGCGTATTGTGGTTTTTGTTATGCGCCGATTACCATAAAAACAAGCCAAAGAAAGTTGCGTCCTCCTGCCAGTCCGCCTGCCAGTGGTCGGAAACGGAAATCAAGAAAACAAAAAGAATGAGCCCAAATGAAGTCAAACCTGGCGCCCGCTCCTTCAGTTAATAAAGTTAGTTGCGTTTGCCGCGACGGCGAAAGTTTTGAGTTATAAGCGCGCAAATTATGGCTAACAACAAAGCAGCAAAAAGGCAGCCGCAATGCCGAACAAAGGAAAACAATTAACATGACGAAGACACATAAAATTTCCACCTCCCTCCAGCCATCGCAGCACTATAGTTGGGTGCGTCGAATTAGCAGTTGTATTTGCTGGCTCGAAATGTGCGTCAATCACGTGATGGAACTCATGCCCAAACCCTTCGCAAAATCCCCTTCCCCACTCCGAATGTCGACTCTTGTCTGCTTCTGCTTGTTGTTTGCTTAATTTTAATACCATGTACTTTTTATCGCTCGGCATTCCCCGAGCAAGTTGCTGGCTGAATGAAGCCATTTGTTTGCTGTATCTGTGGCTTAGCTTTTTGGGAAATTCCCACCCTCCCCGCCCCCTTCGAGCACCCACTCCTCGGCTATCAATGCCAACTCAAAGTTTGGGGGCCACAGGTCACAGGTCACAGCACATCACAGCTATTTTCGTGCAAATGGCATATTTTTTATGGCTTGTCGCTGGATTCCTGTTCCTCGTGTTGTAATTAGACAAAATTGTTGACTGCCACGACTCCGCCCAGTGCCCCGCCCACCCGAAGGTAGCCCCACTCGCGACTGTTAGCTCAGTCCTGAATTCCGGCACTCATGTCTACAGCTCGAGCCGCTGTTTTCCTGCCGCTGGAGGTGTGTTTGACACTTGGCGTGTCAAGACAGCAAAATATGGTTCCCGACCATTCACTGGGGACTGCACTGTAAAACATTGTTTTAGGCATATACCACTATATGCTAAATATACTTTAAACCGTTAAAAAATGTTAGCTCAGACAAATACTTTTTTTATTCCCAAATACATCTTGTTTACCATTTACTTTTTATTCCATAATATCCCGCCCAACAAAAACTGTATTTTGACCAAAACAATGCAAGTGATGACAAAATGTGGAATGTAGACGTCATACCTCGTGGAATTCGTTATAAAATATTTTCAATCGACTGGTTTATTTTTAACCAATTTTTGCAAAAATGTATAACAAATGTTCAAAGAAAATATTTTTTTTAAAAGGTTGAGGTATTAAAAGTTTGGAACAAAAAGATTTGCTTTGAACAGCAAAACAATGCCCCAAAAATTGACTTTCTTTGATTTTTTTTTCAAAAAATTGTGAGAATTGTGAAATTTGTAGAGCAAGCACAAACTCTGTTAATTAAAAAAAAAAAAACAATGGGATTTCACAGACATCAAGTTCAATTAGGCGATAACGAAATCATCACAAATCGACTGCCAGATTAGAGGTGTTTTTCACTAAACACTTATCAAAATGTTCACTGTGTTCGAACACGGGTATGATCTTTGGGCAACAGAAGTTCATTTGGGTTTTATTGTGATTGTGATTACTCAAAGTATGCATGTGTATAAAGAAGAATTCCACACCTATAGTTATGCAGCAAGTGCGTGTTACGAGGAGCGACGAACTACCAGATTTCGCGGCAGCGACCGCGATGGTCGGGCAGATATCCCGGCTGGCAGGGGAAGTCGATCATGGCCACCTCCATGATCTTGGTCTCGCCGGCGGGCTGTCCGGCGACTGGGGGCACTTTGGAGGCCTCGTAGGCGGCCAGCACCTGCTGCTCGTCCAGCTCGACGCACTGGTTGGGCTTGCCCAGGGTCTTCTGGTCGTTGGGGCAGTCCACTCGCTTCAGGCAGTACTTCAAACAGGGCCGCGGAGTGGGCACCTGGGTGAGCTTCTTCTTGCAGGTGAAGTGCGCCGCGCAGCCCACCTCAATGGCGGGCACATTGTTGTTGATGAAAAACGGGCGACGGGGCTCCTCGGTCGTCGTTGTTGTGGAAGTGGAGGTGGAGGTGGACTCCCGGTTAAAGATCCTGCCCAGCAATCCACCCTGCGCGATGGTGACCAGCAGAACGGCCAGAAAGGCCACCAGAAACTGCTTCATTGCCGACTTGTTTGCACTGCGACTGTCGTTCGACTACAAAGCGTTGCCAGTGTTCAAGAGTGGCAATCTACGCCGCTCGATAACCCCTGACCCTAGAACCGCGGCAGGGAGATAAACAGTCGACCCGCATCCAAACACAACACACACTTACACACACACATACACACCTTTGTGTACGCCTATAATTCCAGTCAGTTTTTCTTTCATTTTTGGTTGACTTTAAATTGGTTTATCGCAAAATTGAATTGCATTTGGGGTAAGCGGTGGGCTGGGCATACGCACATTTTGGCAAATTTGGCACGGGAATTGAATTATCTGCATTCTGTGAACCGCAAAATTGTATAAATAAATATTAGTCAATTGGGTATTTCGTACATGCGAACGCATAATTTTGAGCTGGCATGGCTAAGCCGTGGGCGAACCAAACTGCCAGTTTAATATAATAGAAATAAGCCAGGGCAGGAAACGCGCTCGAAAATCGACACTAATGTTCAATGATTATGTCGATGAGTGGCTGATTTGTAAATTGCGCTTTAAGTGGTTTTAATTGATAAGAACTTTTTAAAAGAGTGTCGCTCATATTTTATTGTATTCATTTCAGATTAAACATAGTCAACACTAGAAGTCATGAAGAATAAAAGTTTTCGTGATTAGTAATTTTTATTTTTAAGATGATTATCAAACATTTGTGTTATTGTTAATGCTCATGTTTTTCTATATTTATTGTTGACATTGTTATTTAAGCTATTTTTAATCAATATTCTGATAATTAAGTAGAACTCAACATTTAATTTAATTAGTTAAGTAGCTGAAATGAATATTTAAGCTGCAATCAATTGACATGGGATAAAGAATGCAAAGAAAATACATGAAAAGCTGCCCTTTGGCTAGTCAAACAATGGTTTAAAATGGGTTAAAATGGGTTAAATTGGGTTAAATTGGGTTAAATTGGTTGTTTCACAGGGTCTTGTCTCAGATCCATCGATACTACGAGGTTTATAGGTGTCATAGGAACACGGCCAACACGTCGAACGCACCGGACATCGCACATTATGGAGAACAAAGCACATGCAAGCCCTTCAATGGGTCGTCAACAAAAGCCGACAGAGCTCCATTCAGCTTAAGCGTAATGAAGCAGTTGCAGCCCATTGTCGATGTGGGAGGCACTCCTTTGAAATCCAGGAGATGCTTGCAAACTATTTAAATAATTGATATTAATCGCTGCCGAGAGCTGTCAAAATTAATTTGTGATGTGTTTCCAAAGCCAGATTATTGATGATGATTATGTCCGGGGCCTGACGAAGACATCGCCTAATGGAAGTGGTCGGTCTGACAAGTGAGCGCTGAGTAGTTGCTGCTAGTTCTGGCCGATTGTCATTCCCCAGAGGCATTAATTACACTTCGACTCGAGAAATTGAATCGTCTTGCAGAGGGCAAACTTCGAGCGGCCATTGTCTGGATGGGAAATCGCTTAATATGTATTAACATTTATTGCCGGGCAAACTTTTGGAGCGAGAGGGAAAAAGAAAAATAAATGCTAAGACAACAGCAGGCCGGAAATTGCCAAACACTGATACTTCCGCCGGAAATAGGTTCGATTCTGGTTGTTCACGCTGCTGAAGGTGGCTGCTGCCTGCCTCGAAGTAAATTGAGTTAATGTCGGTGGCGCTCTATCAGTCGACCTAATATGAAGGACAACGCCTGTTTGGCGCCTCGCTCGCTCTCACTCACTCACTCACTCACTCACTATCAATGGAAACACATTTCACATTTGTCGCAAAGGCGGCTTAATTGCCGCCCACTCCCTAGTTCACAGGACTTTGCACAATAAACAGATCATAATCTGGCTGAAACTATCAATTTCAAGCCAAACAGAACGAAATATCTCAATCTGAAGCTCTGGCTTCAGAAGCTTCGAAAAGGAGAGAAGCGGCAAAAAACAAATGAAAATGCTTTACAACATAAAAACAAACTGGAGAACGGGACGGAATCGAGATGGCCGGGGCGACAGCAACGATGTGTTAACACTTAGGAGGACGATCGAGCAGTGGCCGGGTGACAATGGAGCCAGCCGAAATCCTTCGATAGGTTCTGCAGCGACTGGAGGAGCAGGTCCTGGAGGACGACTGCGACGACTGTGCGTCCTCATAGATTTACGCACACTTAGGCAGCGTTTACTCAGTCCTCCAACTTCAAATAGTCGTATAAATTGTTCGGCAGGCGCAACTGTAGCCCGGGCTTTTTGTTTCTTCTCCTCTTTGTCTTTGGCTTTCGGTTGAACTGTTGTCCGGACGGAGTTTCAGCAGGGAAGGGGGTAAGGGAGGGGGAGGGGTAGGGGCACTTCCGGGGCGTGAATGAAGTGCCATGTTCTCACGCTCACGCATTTGCCAAGTGCCTGCCGGCCCACATGTCGTATGAGTTTTATGTCCCTCTGTTTATATGACTGTGTCTCTGTGCGCTCAATCGTTTCTGAGACACATTTATTTGCTCTGGTACTGCTGCTTTTCTGCTTTTGCTGCTTTTGCTCCTTCTTTTGTTAGTTTAACAAATAAAATTAGTGCTATAAACATTC
The DNA here is from genome assembly GCF_025200985.1 of Drosophila gunungcola. Taxonomy (NCBI): domain Eukaryota; kingdom Metazoa; phylum Arthropoda; class Insecta; order Diptera; family Drosophilidae; genus Drosophila; species Drosophila gunungcola. Next base: position 9,447,544 of record NC_069139.1, read on the forward strand.
GTTTGCCAATGCCTCACTACGTGGCATCATGGCAAGAGCCAAAAAAGGGAGCCAAATTAAAGCTGCCCTTAAAAAAAAACATGTTAAAAACAGAAAAATCTTGTGAGCTGGATTGCTTTTCCTTTAATGACTTTAAGCCCCCTTCTTAGCACGCCACTGGTAACATCTATATATTTGTTTACACAATCGCAACTCTTTGCCACTTCATAAGTTTTTTTTCTGTTTCAGTGCCACCCACTTCCTTACGGGATTTATTGCCACAGCGAATCTGCTGGTATCGCCAGGGGTCAGAGGAGCAGCAAAGAAAAACAGAAGGAAGGACCTACCAGACAAGGACCGAGCATGTATCCCATTTCCGGCTGATGACTCGGAGGTTTGTTTTAGCGGCGGCATTCCACTGTGCTGCAGCTCTATCGCAGCTATATTTGCACTGCCGATTCGGTCCAAGCTGAAGGAAATATCTATTAAATCTATTACGTATGTGCTGCATATTGAAGCAAATGCATTTTGCGCACAAATAAAACACAACAAAAGATGCTCTAGGTAAGCAAACTGATACACAAAAAAACATTGGCGGAAGCAAATTTATAAAAATGTTCAAGACCTGCCACATAAATCGATCTTAATATTTACCATCTAAGCAAAGAACCTGAACAAATTTAAGAAGAATTGAAAAGCAATTTGATTTAACAATACAAAATTCAAGACATAAAAATTAGAAAAAAATAAAAATATTATTAAGTTACGTTTTAGACAGTATTTAAGAAAATATATAATAATTTGTAATAAAATCTTGGCTAGCATATATCATTATTAAAAAATATTCCCTTTAGACACTCGGCACTTTTTCGTTTAGATGACTATAAGAAGCCCTCTTTTTATTCTCACTCTTCGTGGAAGAGAAGAACACGTGTCCTTGCACCTATTTAGGTAGCCATTTAATGGGACATTTTCGGCTAGAAGTTTTTCTGTCAGTTATGTAGCCATTAAAATGGACCATTTTCAAGCAGCCATATTTATGATAGGGTCGTCCATCGCTGTAAGTGATTATAGATATAATTTACATTTTAGCCACGCAGGCACTGGGCAGTCAGGCACATGATTATAATTCTCTGTCGGACAGCCACTAAATTGCAGAATTCCCGCTTAGCAAACACAGAAACGAATTGCTGCGAATAAATTTTATTATTATCGCAATTGAATTGAATTTGCGATAAACGTTGAAATAATTCGTATGTTGTACATGACCGCAGGAGCGGTATCGAATCGATTCGTATTTGAATGGCCGGCCCAGTTGGCTCTCAAAATCTCTGCCAGTAGGTCGTCCTCCTGTCCAGGAAGCGGGATCCGTAGCATGTTCCTGTGTGTTGTAATCCCTGCCAAAGCGATTACAGTTTTTGTTTGAATTTTGAATGGGCACACGGGAGTGGGCAGTATTTACATTGATGCACTTTAGCCGCATTTTAATTGGATGCTAACTGCGCCCCCTGCCCACATTTAGCCGATTAGCGTTCAATGAAGTCCGCAGTTACTCTATTTCCAATTCGAATGCAAATGCTTCTGGTCAGCGGCAGGAGAGCGATAACAATGGTTTAGGTTTATGCTCGCTTATTTCGCTGCCATGCGGTAAATGGTAAATGGTGAATGGTAATGGGCACACTTTCGCCGTGCCAGAATGGCCGTGAACCGGCAGCCGATTGTTATTTATTTCAGTTTTTGCCACGGCCATTCGCTCCATAATTTGTCACTGCAGGCGAGTCATAGAATCCGTTATAGATAGTAAATACGTATGGGGCATAGAGCTAACAAATTGGTGTATTTTATGGGCTTGTCACAGCCAACAATTCGACCGGGTTGGCTTAAAAGCTAATTACGTTTTATTTGTGCACATATTAGAGGCCCTCTCATTAGCAAGTTGCACCTCTCCCTCCCCACTTTCACATTTCTACTTTATACTTTCTACTTTCTCCGCTCTTCAATTGGCTTCACACTTGCCCGCATTCATGTAAAAATTGAGCTTCCATTCAGGACTCAGCCTCACTTGAGTTCAATTAAAACCGCACTTGTAGTTGTTGTTTGCATAACAAACACACTCAGAGCTCTCGACACACTCTCGGCCAACTGGTCAAGCAACCGCACTGCCCGGCCACGCCCCCACGCCCCTGTCGACCATGCCCATCTGCCGCCCATAATGCAAAACGAACTCAGTCAAAGGCTCGACGCAGTCATTGTTGGCCATTGTTTAACAATTAACCGCAAATTGAATGCAATTAAATAAATAACGGTGTTGAACCTTTGTGCAAACGATGTAGGCACATGTACGCGTCGCCGAAGTCGCTCCTCCAGCCCTTATCCTTCCGCATATATACATATATACACATATATTTATATGGTATACCCACTTTATTGCACAGTGTATCCCTCTGTGTATATGTGTGTGCTTCACTGCCAGGTCAACGGTGAGCGCAATGCAAACACACACACACACCAACACACCAACACACCAACACACTCAACCTTCTCTGGCCTGCGTATGTGCGTTGTACAAATGAAATGAAATATTACGTATACGTCACGTCGGTCCATTGGCCAGCAAACAAACACACTCGCACAATGGCCACTGGCCTCCTGAAGTTGCCTGCTGGGCCGAACTGCCGCGTATTTGCCAAAGTTATTGTTGTACTCGATCCGCAGAGCAATCGGCCAGCGCCGCCACCTATTTTCTTTCAGAAGATTACGTACGCGATTTTACTGACGCTACCGATTGCACTTCCTGTAGGGTTAATTTGTATAACTAGGATTAAATATCACAAGGTGGTTTTGATGATTTGGTTTTGATGATTTACAATTTTCTTTTTTTTTAATACTTTTATGATTTTCGCTGGATGAAACTCTAAAATGTCAGATTTCAAATAGCTTATTTAAAACAAGCAAATTAATTAACACACTCACATTTTTAGCACGCCAAAGCAAGGAGCACCTAAAAAATTAATATCTTAACCTAAAATCATAATTACAATTATGGTGGCTTGTATCTAACATGTTTCGGAAGGCAATTGTATGACCCATTTAATAGTTTGTACAATTAAAATAAATTTTCAAAGCATTTAAGTGGGAGCTTGGAGGTTATATATTGCCATTAATCATGTCTAACTAATAACTAAAATTCTAAGCCAATAAATGTGTAATATAAAATATAATAATAAATGCTTATAATAATTAGAAAAGATTAAATCTAATAATGTTATTTGGTATGTTTGAAACATTAAACACCATGATAATGGAATTTAGTCGCTTTAGGTTATTCGCTGACCCACTGCTAGTCGCAGTGTAAAACAATTTATTATGACTGCGAAAAGCGTCGACAAGCGAAATGGAACAATTAATCGCAGCACCCTGCACTTTGCAGTTGGAAGTCCGGCCGATAAAAAGCCGCGAATCAAGCGCACTTAAAGCGCATAAATGAGTTGTTAAGAGATTGCCACACACTTTGCATTGATTGAGGGACTTGCTTTGTTCGCATTCAGGCCATTCGAGGGCCAAGCGCCAAGCGCCAATTGCCAAAGTTTGACTGCCATTGAGGGAAATTCATGGACTGCGGGGTGCTCTGCGGGGCTGACTGCCCAATTTGACACTTTTTATTGAGCTGTTTTGTTTTGTGATCGGTGGAAAAAATTTCAATTTGCTATCCGGATGGGTTGCCAGGGACATGTGCACGCAATCTAAAACTTGTATGACAACGACACTGCCTGCACCCATCGCTTGTGTTTCAATTTGGCCCACCCGCTACGCTGATTGTCTATTTGCCAGGACAAGGACTACGTTCAGGACCACATCCACATCCCCATCCACATCCCCATCCACATCCCCATCCATATCCGCATCCACATCCGCATCCGAAAAAAGACTAGCTGTTTTCGGGCATATGGAGTGTTTTGCAACTGCAAGCTGCAAAGTGCAAACAGGACCCACCGCGGAGCGAGTATGAAACACGAAACGCAAATGTTAAATGTCAGTAAGACATGCAAAGATACTGTCACACATTGCGGCCTGTTCGATGGTTGCGGTGTCGGAAAGGATAATGCAGGGCTCCATTAAATTCGGGCGGCCCCTCGCTATTGATTGACTTTCATATATGTGCCGCACGCTGGCAGTCCTTTTGAATCTCGACCTGCAGCCAGGTGCAAAAATAGCTACAAAAGGACCTGCGCTCGTGTGTTATGACAATTTATTGCCTGGTGTTTGACGAAATTGAAAGGCCCAGCGTTGGATATTGTTGGCTGGCATCGCACATTGCTGATGGAAATGATGGAAATTGGAAATTGAAAATTGTTTGCAGCAAATCGAGTGGCAGCAAAAAGCCCTGAAAGGACTTTTCCAACAATGGTGTAATTGAATTGACTGCCATTAGGCCACATCGCACCTTTGGCTGCTATAAATGTGTGTGGACTGCTCACTTGTTTAATGATTTCAGATTCAGAATCCGGGACAAATTCAAATTCCCTTCAACTGTCAACATGACCAATTCACGTCTTTTGTTCCCAGCCAGGTCCTTCCCTATTCATGTGAAACTTTCGCATTTCGACAAACAAGAAGTCAAATTGAAAAGTTTTTATTTTGTCAACAGCGGTGGAGGGAAAAAAGTGAAATTAGAAGCCGCGACCGGGAAAGTGAAACAAAGTTGGCGAGTTGTGTTTGCAACTCGAGCAGAACAAATAGCGGCGAACGCAAAGTTAAAGTCGGCAAGTCTCCCTGTCCTCTGCGATCCAATTTAAATGTGATGCTTTCCTTGAGTGGATTACCACATAATTGTGAGATATCGATTGGCAATTAGTTTTGCTGCATTCGCATTATCCGCAGATCCCCCAGATGTCCGAGGATGGCCAAGACAGACGCAGATAAACTGCAGCCTGGTGGGTAATTATTATCCTTAATTATCCACGGATGGGTTGCCGGGCCAAGAAATCTGCCCCTTCTTCATTCATTCGGCCCCTCTGCTTTGCTCCTTGGCGGGCCAATTATGCAAACGCTGGAGCCGACAAAACAAAACAATGCTGAGATAGCGAGTGCTTTCTTTCTATCTGCCTCAGCTCTCGCGCTCGTTAATTGTAATTGAAGTTTGTAATTAAAAAGTTTATTCGCGGAGCGGGGTCATTAAAACGAAACGATGCCGGCTAATTCAACTACTGGACACTGTGGCTCCAGAAACTGGAAATGGAACTGGGCGTTCCGATCCGGGTTCAGGTAGCATTCGCACTCGGCATTAATTTTGATTTAAATGGTGTGTAAACGCTTTTAAACTTTCGAGATTTGTGTGGCCTTGCCTCTGGCACTTTATTTGGCCGCAATTGAGTTATTGGCCTCATTAGCGCCGGCTTTTTGCCCAGGCTTGCAGCCCGAAAGCGGATCCGGTTCGACTAATTACCACTCTGATGTATGGGTGGAATGGTAACGTGGCCAGAAATCCTCCGGCAGGACTGCCGGATTGCGCACCTCCACCTTGTCAGCCAATCAAAGTGGGTATACACCGCACACACCAAACACAGCACACCACACCACACACCACACACACGCACTCGTAGGCACACAAAACCGACAAGCAAACGACCTCAACCTAATCATGAATAATGTGCCACATATTCACACAATAAAATCAAGAAAAAGGCAACACAAATATCATAACAAGCAGTCTGGCAGTCGCAGTTCGCCACCCCTTCGCCCTTCGCCCTTCGCCCTTCGCCCTTCCAGCGACCCTATCAGCCGAAAAGTGACACAGGCCACGCGCGTAAGGGCCATTGAAGGAGTACACTGCAAAAAAATTATTTAAAAATTTAATTCAGTTTATGAAAACATTAATTTTAATCTTAAGCTTGGCCAATATATGGCGCACAGCCATAAGAGTGGCTGTTTTATGCAGCTGGTAGCCTATTTTATCCATCCCAAATCCATTTTCAATTTCCGTATTTTTTATAAGGGACAACATCAAATTTTCAACATTTTTAGCTGTGAATAGGAAATCCAACGATGTTTGACATTCTCACTAAAACATTAAAAAATCTGAAAGGTTTTCTAAGTTTTACAAATAAATAATATCCTACAAACGAACTTACACTTGTGCCATATCAATTAATTTTAGTTAGAAACAAAACCATTTTCCCCAGTGCTAGTATTAAATATGCGTGTCATGTCCATTTATTTGGCTTTGTTGTCACCTTCGGCCATGTTTACTTTTCAATCTCGCCGAACACTCCGCGCTGGGCAAATCGCACCAGGGAACGTCGACATTAGCAGGGCCAATCTGGATAATGCTGGAAACATATTTCGAACGTCTCCCCGATCTCCGTGGCTCAACTTGATTGAATGGGCCTAGACCGGGGCCAGACATCTAAAGTGCACACACATGACTTGCTCGGGCGCATCGCATCCCCCGGCTCCAACACCAGTTATGAGAAAATATTTTTTAGCCCCAGTCGGCTGCTTAATCAGCATTTGTCAAACGAAAAACCTTTCACCAGTTCTCGGCTTGGCTTTGCGCCTGGCCAAAATGACAATGACATTGCAGAGGCTGGCAAATGGCAAATGGCTTTCTCTTTGTGTATATTAGTCTGTGTGTGTGGCTGCTCCACCTCCTGCTTCTTGACAATGACACCAAAATGCCTGGCATTATGCGGGCTGCTCGCTGCTGGCTGCATTGAGTCCAACGTCAACTGTTTCAGTTGACAAATTTGAGCAAAAAGTAAAAATGTCCCAGCCAGCAGCAGACAAACGACTGTGACTGCGAGTGGGGAATGGTTTTTTGGGGGGTATCCAAAGGAGCAGGTGAATCAGCCACCTGGGTAAGCAAGCACACAAAGGCGAGTGCTTTTCCCAATGCCAAGCTGGCAAATTTCCATAAATCATATTAACCCACATTTGACATTACCCACACAAACGCCCACCGCCTTTCGCCTTGCCCCCGCCATCCTCTTTCCGGCATTGTTTGCCTAAAAGTTTTCGCTTTGCACATTTGGCATAGTTTTTCCTTCTACGCAACTTTGTGCAGCTTCCCTTCTTGAGGCTTGCACTTATAAATTTCCCTGGAAATCGTTAGCCCGGAGAAAGGTTTTCAGGGCCAACGTTCCTAATGAATGTCGAAGCTCGAAGCTTGAAACTCGAAGCTCTCAACCTGAAATCGCAAATGAAGGTGCATGTGAATTATTTAGGTTGAGTGAATACTGATGTACATTATGTGGAACATAGAATATCTTTCACCGACACAGTGGAGTTCGAATCGCATGCATTTTTTATTATAATTACCCCCGAATAAACAAAATACCCAGCAGATTCACATGCTCAAGGCTCCGGCTTCGGTTGCTTTTGTTGGGTAATAAATCATTTTTATTGTTGGCACTTAAAATGCCATTGTGTTGCAATAAAGTCGCCATAGTAAGACACGAACATGGCCCACTTAAACCTAACGCTGACCCGGTGCTTGAGCCCTAGAATGCCTCCTAGAGGGCAGGAGGTGCCAAATTGGATCGGGATGACTTGGCCTTCATTAGTTTTAATTCTCATTTCGGGATTTGTGTGGAGAAGAATGGTCTTGCAGCCTGGTCTTCCTGGGTAATTATGCAATCACTTTTTGGCATGGCCCCCAAAATGAACTGCTTGCATGTCCTCGTCTCAGGACTCTTCAAGACTCCTTCCGGCCTTCTGGCATTACAAATTGCCGCCATACGCGAAATAATGCTTTGCTATTTGTACAAAATGCTAATTTGATTAATCCGCGTTTCAGTTTTATGAGGCCGCGCTTGTTTTGCGTCGCATTAAATCCATTTTTCAGCTGACTCGCGTGCCATGGCCCGAGCAAATGCCGAAAGCCAAGCGCCGAGCTGGTACCGAATGCTCCACATCTGCCGGCCAGGACGAGCGAAGAGGCTAAGGCCAGCTCCCAATTAGGATAATCGTCGGCGGGAAATGTTAATTTAAATGTGAATGATTGTGGCTCCTGTGTTTCTGATTCGGATTCTTTTTCTGCTTTTGTTGACTTTGTTGCCCTGGACTTTCGTGTTGCCGGTTGCGTGCTGGAATACATGTGTTTGGGGGCGCGGAAGTTGCGGCAATTGTGTAACCGCTTGGCTGAGCTTGATTCCGAATTGGAATCTCTCGTGACAGGCGGCCATGCGTGGGACATTGATAGGCTACTCGCTCGAGGAGGATCCGCACTCTTCCTCCTGCTCCTGCTCGCCGAAAAAAATGCCGCGTTGAACCTGGGGCAAATCGCACCAGTCGCTAACAGCCTTTCTCCGGATCGAGAATATCGATGACTGGCTGTCGATCTCCTGGTACAGGTCCAGGAACTTGCGAAAGCCAATCGTTGGCTGAACGGCCCTGATCTTTGGCATCCGTTTGGCAGGAATATTGATAACTGGTTCCGCCTGGTAGAGAGCGATCGGTTCGCAGATTTGCTGCTTACGGGATGGCTTCGCCTTAGTCTTCTTTTTGGCCATCTTTTTAATAGGTTTAGCTTTCTTTAGACGATTTTTGGCCGTTGTCGTCGCTAGACGGGGTTTTCTAGGAACCAAATGACTTGGCTCATTCATTACCATATCGGAAACAGGACAGCTCTACAAAATAAGTGGTAAAAAAAGGTTGTAATTTTAGATTTCAAGTTAAGAGGTTTACTTACCAGCTGGGCATATCGCATCCTTTGAGCCTGTGAAAATGTTCCCCAAACACGGGCTGCATTCAGAAGGGCATCGTTTGGCAACATTTCACAGTGCTGCCTCGAATAGATCTGCAGAAAGTTCCTGTACGCCTGTACTGACCGCTCCTCTGGTCGACTGGAACGGTTGCCCATCTCAAAGAACTGATAATTTGGCTTTTTATTATAAAAAAAATTTTAATCTGCAAAAATACGAAAATTTATCACTTTCATATGTGTATAACGTTAACTGATTTAAACAAGATTCAACAATTTGACAGATATTAAAAAAATAACTTGTTTAAACATTTCTTATTTGTACTTTTTGTTAAGATGTTATTAAATTTAAATCACTTAAACAGGGAAATGTTCTCACATTCTTAAGCAGGTCAGAATGTGCTCAAGTGAGATGTATTTATATTTAATACTCTAAGAAGCAACTGCTGTGATTATAACGCTTGAGTTTTAAGACGAAACATGAGCAAAGTACACTTTTCATAATTAAAGAGCTTCCTGCTACAAACATTGGTGATTGTGAGACGGCCTCCACAGCTCCTTCTTGCCAATCTTATCGCTCGGCTAACGAACTAACGCCATTAGCCAACGCGGCTGGTGCGACAACCACTGGATACGTAATAAAAAAAAAGGGCAACAACCGGACATTAAGCTTTTGGTCAAGGAAAAGGGCCGGGACGAGGTGAAGCCTAATGAAATTCCTTGGAAACATGTTCTCGCCTGATAAGCAGCCATTGGTCAATTGGCCAGGCAGCCCACCTCGAAATGTGCAGCACTCAGGCAATGCCGCGGAAACGAGCGTGACGTGGTACGCAAAACGCGATCTCGAACCCCAAAACAAAAAGAAAAGCAAGCCAGTCTGCCGCACGAAATATGAAAAAGTGCAGAGGCGAAAAGTCAATGTCGTTTGCAATGCAGCGCTGTAAATTATTTTACATGGCCGACTTAAGGCCAAATGGAAGGAGTGGGCCAAATGAGGCGACACCCCAGCAGGAGCTTTAAAAGCAAACCCCAAGGCAGAATTGCTGCCCGGATGGGCCTCACTTTCAGCAAGATCCCACGGCTGAAGCGGCTGCAGATTGCAGTATGCATACACCTGGCGAAACAGGGTGACCTGACTGTTTAAAGAATGAATTTATTCAGTTGCTACATTTTTAAAAGGGATTGATATATCGGTAACAACGAAATTTCTTTTATAAATCTAAATGCTGCCAAAAGCTTTTCGAAAATGAAAATAAAATGGATTGGTCATAAGCCCATAATTAAAATTATTTTTGCTAAAAGGAAGACAAATTGGGAGGAATGAGTTTAAGCAAAATTTAATTTTTACAATTTTAGGTTTAAGCTTTTTGGAAAAGAAAACCAAATCTTTTGGTATATTTTCCTATACCTATAGTCGCACTTAAATTATATTTTTTTAACAAGGCCAAGTAAAATATTCTTAATATAATTATTTGCCAACCTTTTGTCAAGGCTCAATAAACAGAAAATTTAAACAAATGAAAACGAAAAAGGAGTTTTCTCGAAGCATATCAATTTGGCTCGCTGAACGTAAACCCAAATTTTAGTGCCTCGTGCACAAAATATTTTCTTTATTGTGGTAAAATTGTTTGCCGTGCAAATGCACGTGTTTAAGTACCCTGCCGCTGCGCCTGTCCCAACTTTCTGGCATTTATCTCTGTGAAAAGGAATCGCTCAACGCCCGGGAAACGTTGAAGCCAAGTTGCGGCGGGATGGGCTCCATTGTCTTAGCCAGGAGTTGGTGGGGGGTGGTCCGAGTGGTAACCACCGCAGAGCAGCGTTTCCGCCGCGGATTCCTGTGCAGCGAGTCCTGGGCGCCGCTCCTTTGGCTTTGTGTATGCAAACAAAGTACGAGATAAACTTTTGTTCTGCCTGAACTTTGTCGCGGCTGGGTGTTTGTGGGCTGCTTCTCTGCTTCTACAGCTGCCGTTGTTGCTGCCCTCGCATTATAATTTCAGCTCGCTTTCGCACAATTCCTCCCGTCTTTGTCCGCGCTTTATGAAAATGAGTTAAACATAATACGAATCTCTGGGGCGAGTTTGGGAAATTGTTTTTAAATTTACCACCAGGCCCCAGTACTGTGTCGGCTTTGGTTGCCGTCACACGAGCGGCGACGAACCGAATTGAAAACGCCAAGAACAATATGTCATTAGAATATAAATTGAAATTGACGGCTCATCTTGTTTGTTTTTCGCTCACAACTTCTTTGCGGCACGCAGACAGGGGAACTGTCATTGCTTTTGCATGTTGCAGGTTGATTAAAAAACTATACGAGAGTGTTCCACTCACGTGCCGCACGCAGGCCGTGGCGAAATGTGCCAGCCATAGACATACTTTTCCAATTTACCCACACCATCGCCATCGCCATCGCCATCGTCGAAACGGACTGTGCGAAATGAGCCACTCAAAGCAATCAGGCAGACACATCTCTGGCCCCACCCAATCACTCAGCCTCCGATGGAAGCCTCCGAAGGCACCCCAATGCCCCGCTTCCGGTCGAGAATCCCATCCCGCAATCCTCACCAGCCATCAGCGCCATGAATTATGCAAATCTCTTGCGGCCAACTCAACGCAGAGGCGAGGCTGGAAAAAAAAATCAAACAAAATCGATTGATGTACAAATTTTTCTTAGCATCCGCAAACAATTTGCTCCAAAGGAGCCTGCCTTTTGATTTGTGCGTCAATGACGGGCACGAGTGGGGGAGATGCTGTCTTGTCCTGGCGGCCTACTCCTAAATTATGTAGATTTGTTTTAGCATAATGCCTGTGCTTGAGCAGGGGTGTTGTACGGAAAGAGTGTGTGTTAGGAGCAGGGATCCTACGGCAGCAGCTATTTTTTGTATTTTTCTCGGCTGCAACGTTTTAAACCGCCATTAAGTTGCCTCCATAAATATCAGGCTGGCCCGCTCCGCCCCCACTCTCCGCCAGAAGAATTATGTAAATTCATCGCCCTCCGCCCATCCGAAGCGTTTCATTGAATTATTGTGCGTTGCCCGGACAACCGATGGTCCACCGGACTGGCCTTTTCCTTTTCGACATATTCCCGTTGCCATGGTGGGCACTGTGCGGTTGTCTTTGAGCCCGGGCAATATATGAAATTCTTAAGTTTTCTCTCTGTTTGCCTCGGCTAATTTAATTTACTGGCATTCTCTGCACAATTTAGTTTAATTTGCCGGACATCCGCTTTGATTGGGGCAACACAACTTTTCCATCGGCCATTGTTAAAACTTGCATTTTTAGCAATAACTGTTGGAGGAATCAAATCAGTTGAAAATTAATTTAATTCGCACTTGAACGGCAAACTTTGGCCATAGCTGGCATGTAGCTTTATGATTTGCTTGCGTTTGGTTCCTTTGCCAACGAAAAAAGCGAAAATACCGAGCTGCAAAATTTTAATTATAAAAGTTTTGATCTTGCTCGCCTTGACGCCTGCTTGCCTGACTGACTAACTGACTAACTGACTAACTGACTAACTGACTGACTGACTGACTGGCTGACTTTTTCCCACTCCTGTATGCGGATTTTCAAGCGGCAAAAGTAAGTGCAGTCTGCACTTTGCCAATTTCACCAATATTAATTATGATTTCATTTTCGTTAGTTAACAGTTTTTTCCAGCGCTGCTTTATTGCTTTTACGCTTCCTTCAAATGAATACCAATGGCAGTGGCAATGGCAACGAGAGGGATGCTCGAGAAGGGTAAGAGAAAGAGTTTCCTTGTGGCGCAACTTAATTAATTTTACATTGCTTCGAGTGCACTGCTCCCTGGCTGTCAGGAAAGTGTTCAAATGATAAACGAGCTAATTAATATGCGCCAAAACTTGTCCCTCGGCCAACTACTACTGGCCGTGGTAATGGCCAATGCAAATAGCTGGAAAGAGTCGCTTGTGGCTGGCCAATTATGCGATATGATTTGCGCAAGTTGCGCAGCATATTTCTGCGAAATGTGCCATTTTCTCGGGGCAGTTCAACGACACAGCTTGCATTAAAATTCATGTGCAATATATTGGGACTTGCATGCATAATGGTCACTAAGTTTGCGCGCTGCAAACTTGGACGGGGGTATCAAGTGGACCACCTACATCCACCCCCTGCAACATGCAAATACCTACGTGGGCAGGAACAACTGGAAACTGAAAACTGAAAACTGAAAGCTGGAAACTGGAAACTGGCTACCAGTAACTGGCATCCGGACATCCTCTGCGTTCCGTTCCAAATGAAACTTGCAACGGTGGCATCCGCCTGCCTGTATAAAAACGCAGCTCAAGTAGTTTGTGTGCCCCATGAAATTTCATGCATAAACTTTTGCCAAATGCAAAACTTTTAATAATTTAAACCGTGCACGTATGGCGACGTTCCTGGTCAGCGTTTGGGTTCATGAAAGAGCTTAGAAGAGCTCCAGGCAAAGTCCTCGCAAGAAATCGACAAAAAAGGACCCAGCATTTCCATCGATGATTATGTATTTTTAAATAAATTTGCAAAAAGTTTGCGAGTCGGCTGACTGGCACAAAGGAAGTGACACATTTAAATTTCATACTTAGAGTTTGCATTATGGAAGGAAAATACTTGAGGGCCTCTTCGAAATTGTAATACTTTAAGAGCCTCTCCAAGACATTTGTTATACCAATTTGTACTCTTTATTGGCATGTCCAATTGCGATGTTTGCAGAGGTAGTTTTAAAATCGTAATAATAACAATAATAAATTCTGAACAGTCCTTAAGTTTCATACTTACAGAGAAATAATAAACTATTCTACCCCTTTTCTTGTTTGCAAAGCTAGGAGGATTGGGAAGTTGATAGCCATCTGAATTCTTATACGAATCGAATAAATAAAACACATTGACACAGTTTGGTTTACATCTAATGCTTTATTTTATTTTTGAATATTTTAGGGTTTCTTATGCGCATTAATCATACAATTAGCATCGTACTATGTAATTAGTAATTAATGAATTCACTTTTAATGAACACGAACGGTCCACGTGCTTATCTATTTCTGGTTTTCTTGAAATATTCTTGTATTTAGGTTCAGATTAGACATTGGATCAATTCGCCACCGTCAATCTGTGTATTCTGTAGTATCGCCTTCGATTTGTTCTGCACTCAACTGGCTATGTAAGGTACACACACATACACATTTATGTAGATAAATTTTAACGCTTTTATTTGGTTTTCAATTCAATTCGATTCGGTTTTTAGTGTTTTATTTCGGCTTTGGCTTCGTTCGACATGCTAGATACAGGAGTTGAATACGAGTTCGAGGGGCCGCGGCCTATAAAATATACAAGTGAGCTTTGACCTCTATTGTGTGCCCTAAATGAAACAGTACAGATTCGGATCGATCGTACAATTGGAAAGGTGCAAAAGCTGATAAAATGCCTGCTGGGTTTGTAACACTCAATAAGTACCGTATTCATGTATTTACAGATTGACACTCGTGAATCGTGAATCGTGATTCGTGCCGCTAATATCGTATGTATGCAAAAATTCACATTCAAATGCTCCGACTAATATTCCGAATGGGGGACTAGCTTAGTTCCGTCGCTCGTTTTGGTGGTACAACATGTTTGCTTAAACGCTAGTTTACATCGAAAAACATTACATTGAATTGCTGTTACGTTGTTATCCTTTTGGTTATGGGTGCGCTTACTGGCTAAAATAAGACTACAGCTGCAATCGAAGTAATGGCAATGAAACGAGCTCGAAACACAAATGTGGCTGATACTTTACATACTATCGTTTTGCGGTCTGGTTTTTGGATCTCTCTGTTTTATTTCGCCTTCAATATTTTGTTTTTTATGCCTTCGCTTCAAACTAAATAATATCACTATATATTGTTTGCTTAATTTACATACACATCCTGCATCGACATTTATGAAGTAAAATGCAGTTCACATTCAGATATCTAATGCTTATTTACATGACCTAGTTCGAGTGGCTTACACTACCATGGGGATGGAACTGGGGGTGGGATTTGGATAGTGGATTTGCATTCTCCTGCTGCACTTTCCATTAACCATTTTCCGGTTTTTATGTGTGTACTCTAATTTAATCGTGGACAAAACTCGTGACAATTTATTTACATGGTTTCCATACATTTATTCCTTTAGCTTTCTGCTCTGTAGTTTGGGCTAGATTCACTTGCGCTTTGGTAAAATAATGGGATGGCCGGGAAGCGAACACATCAGCAGTATAATAAGACCAATTGTGTGGGAAAACGATTTTGGAATTTTCTCTGATTTTCTGTACTTTACAGCTCATGCTTGTGTCCTTCCCCGCCAAAAGATCCTGATCCTTATGCTAATCCTGATGGTCGTCTGCCTGCGTGAACGGCTTATCCCAGGCCCAGTCGACGTCTGTCGAACTGACAATTACTCAAGGCCAGGGCCAAGAGCAGCGCCGTGTGAAGGAGCAGGCTCTGGGGCAAGGAACCTGGCAGGCTGCCGACCGAGGCACTATTGCTGCGCGACTTGGAGCTGGCCACCACCTCGGCGTCCTCGGGGGCAATGTCCTGGTGCTCGTTGGCGACGATAAATTGAAATATATCGCTGACCTGCGGGGCGGACAGGAATGGACAGGGGTTGAGTACAGAAAAGTGTGGCACAGAATCAAGATTAAGTAGCCAAAGACTAGATTTATGATGGCACAGTGGCACCAGGCTACAGGCTACACAAAACTCACCTCATTCCAGCCGTAGCGGTTCTTGGCCTGCACAATCGCCTCGTAGTAAGCGCCCGGATGCAGATTCTTAATGGTGTAGGACATGATGTGTGTCAGAGGCTCCGAGGCCGGTCGGTGTTCCGGGGTGAGGATGAAGTCGTGCCACCTTCCCGGCTGCTGGTACGTATCATTCATCTATCCACAGCACAGCGGGGAGCAAGGCGAAGGGAAAGTGGGAAAGCGGGAAATCGGGAAAGAGAAGGAAAAGAAGAGCCAAATTAAGTGCCGGCTTCAACCATTGACAGTTTTCCTTTGATTCCTTAATTAATTTTATGTCCTGCGCGAGGAAACCGAATGATTTCCGCTGCGAGCGCCCGATCAAGTTATGACAGCTATCACATCAATTAAGCCCCATCCTCCTCCACCTGTTCATCTGAACCACTCGTCAAGCCGCTCCGGCGGAAAGTCCTCCAATAATTGCACTTCAATGGCGCATGAGTGCAGAAAAAAAATTATGTCCGCCCAATCAGCGGAGCGTGGTAGGCCACTGCAGTTTGACATTCATCGTCAAGTGTGCGTGAGTCGAAATCTCATTAAATTTCGCGACCCACCTCACCCGATATGCCAGTGTCTATAGCTCACAGTCGCAATTAAGCGACATTCTCGTATCTCTGCGCTGAAACTCGTATTAAAAAACACTTTGGTCTCTCTTATCTCTATCTTATCTGCTACGTGGAAAATAAATTTACAATAATTTATAGTTTATAACGAGTTAATAATAAAAATACTTTTAATAATCTAAGTACTTTTCCTGCACTTACAAACATTCATAAAATAAAAAGTATTTTAAACTGTAAAATTTATAATTTTGGTCTTGGTTTTGCTTTGGAATTTTCTAATGCTTTCATTATTTAACCCCGTTTAAAAAAGTATGTTTCAGTATCTCTATGGTAAACGACCCTACAAAAAAAATTATAAAAAAAATATTTTACTAATTAGTATAAATATTTCTCTCTGTATATTTTTCCCACCACTTTTTTTTTCTTCTTCCTACATAATGGATTCGTTTCAGTTTTTTATATGTTTTTTTTTACTTTTTGCCGGCAATTTGGTGCTCGATTTTTTAGACATCTCGTCTCAGTGAGTGTAATTTTAATCACGTGCTTCATTAGTGAGCCCTGTATTTTCCAAAAATAGAAGCCCCCTTCAAGACGAGACGTCAAGGTATTGGATTGCTTTTTATGGCATCCTCGGCGAATCTGCCAGCCCTTTGTCTAGATGTCAGTCTGGCGGGATCGGGCCTTTGCGCATATTTCGCAATTAATTAATTGAATATATATAGTACTCCTTTCATATCCTTTCATATCGGATTGCCAGTGGCTTCGCACCCATTATCGCGCCCCTTCAACTCACCAGCACTCGACGGTAGAGTAGGCGGACCTCCTCCAGCGGCGGGTAGCTATCGATTTTCCAGGTCAGGTTGTAGCTGTCCGGCGAACGACCCCACTTGGGGGAGTAGAACTCGGCGGGGCCGGGGCGTCCGGAGAGCTCCATGTACTTGCGGGAGCGGCCCAGCGAATTGTCCGCCACGCAGCTGAAAAGGATTTCTAATTAGCATATGGCTTAAATCGTTAATTGACTTAATTGGCTTTTGGTTTATTTTCTTATTTTCTTTTTAATTTTCTCTTGTTGATTTCGGAGTGCGTCATGTTGTTGCCTGCAATCAGTTTTGCACACGACCAAAAATGTAATTTCCTTTTAATTTTGCGTTACACTCTGTCAGCATTACTCATACGCCATGTACGCCCCGTGGGGTTGTTCCCACATCGATCTGGCAGTCGGCAGTCGGCAAGTGGCAAGTGGCTGGCTGGCAGCCGACTTTCCTAGTCGACTCAACTAATCCAAACACGTCGACACTTCGTGTGCACAAAAGCCACTCACTGTGGGTGGTGGCCAGGTGGTTCGATGGTTCGATGGGCACCACAAGTAGAACCAGTAGAACCACCACCACCCCCCTGAAAGATGGCTAAAACTTTGTGCATGAAATGTTGTGTCAACATGGCGAAACTTCCGCTTCTTTAATATGTTTCAGACAGATTGACATTGATGTGGAAAACTTGTTTGTCCGCAAAATGGGTGGGCCACGGCCCGCACCGACAATTCCCAATCCCCAATCCCCAATCCCCAAAGCCGGACGTGGGAACCATGTACTATGTAGCAAACGTATGGCCATGGCAAGTACAACAAATACATGCTACAAATAGTAGCAGCGGACAAAGCCTCGTTTCTCGGGCCCAGACAAGTGGCAACTTCTAGCTCCGAACTGCTAACTGGCTACTGGCTACTGGCTACTGGCTGGCAAAAAGTGAAATAAGTTGTAGCCAAAGTTGCCAAATTGGCTAAATCAACGCTGGGCGGCAAAGTTCATCGCCAGCCACAAGTTGTCTTCATCGATGCTTACCTGTAGTTGCCAAAGTCCTCCTGCTGGATGTGGCGTATGGAGAGCGTGTGCCGGTTGGCCCGGGTGTTCATCACTCGGCGGTCGGTCGATTGGATCGGAAATGAGTTTTGGTACCAGGACACCTGCAGCGTGAAGAGATTCGGGTTCGACATTAGCTCGGTCAAGATGGTCAGGATGGGAATGAAGATGAAGCACATGTCAATTGACTGCAGCAACTAATAAATTCAACTCAAAAATTGACCCACTTGCAGTAACTTCTTTTTGCCACAATTCGAAACGAGAAACGAAATGAAAGTTGGTCAAATAAAAATGGCATTAATTTGCCACAGCAAGCAATCGGTAAAAGAAATTGCAGGCCAGGCTGGCAATACAAAGCATAGGAGAACAAGGCAGGACACAACACAACACAACAGAATAGAAACGAAACGAAACGAAAAGCTGAATAACTGAAAGACAGGAAAAAGTGACCTGAAAACAAAGTTCTTACATAAAACGGGCAATGGCAAATGGAGAAGGCATGAGCTGTGAGCAGGCCTTGCCTGCCCGTGGCCCCGTAATCGTAATAATCTAAAAATCCGCGAAAAATAACAAATAACAAAAACTATCTGGGCACAATGGAAGAACGAATGGAACGGTGCATTCAAAGAGCCAACAAACCGTTGCGACTGGATCAGCGTAAACAATGCAAACGAGCTTCGCCTCGAATCCTTCGCCTGAGTGTATCCAGGACTTCTCCACTTGTATATCCGGGGGATCTGCACACAGATGCGGACACAGTCATAGATACAGATACAGATATACCGGGCATCCGTCAGGTTGCAGGATGGCGTGATGGCAGGAGGGCCAAATGGGAGGCAACGACACACAGAGAAAGAAACAGAGAAGAATTTAGCACACGAAGGCAGCAATCTGATTACAGTCAAAAATCAATTTATATACAGTTGCTAAGACTCCGTTTGGTCTCGGCTTTCTCTTGCCGTTCAAATTGTTTTCTGCCCGGCATTTGTCTATATCGAATCGGTGGTGCCGCATTGTTGCATGCATCCAGTATATCGAGTTTTGAATCTGCACAGCGGTTTCCGCATTCCCGCTGCAGTCAGCAGCTTTGAGGCTCTGATTTACGAGCCCCGCGAGACTCTAAAACACTTTTCTTCGCCTCCGGTTACTGTTTCTGTGCTTTTCTTTTGCAGTTGCAAACTTGAGCTATCCCCCAAATAGATTTCAAGTTCCTGCTCTATTCACGCAATGATTAATGACAGATTACGCGGCACAGATACTAAGAACTTACACTCAGAAATAAAAAGTCATTTAATTGACAACTTAGATATATCTTTAAAATTGAATCATAATATTTAACGTATATTTTCATTTAAAGATTTTTTGAGATGAAAGCTACACAGATGAAAAAAGTTTAGCTTTAGAACGTAGTTCTCTATGAATAAGACAAAGACAGGGTATAATAAATTTGTATCCACCATTTTAGAACATACTTCAGTTACCCGAATACTGTCATAGTTTTGTAAACTTATAAATATAGTCTTTTGTAGAAGCCCGCTTTGATTTATTAACAAAACATATCCCTATCCCCAATATATGTATCCTAATATATCTATCCCAATACACAATACCCAATTCTACGCTTTTTTTTATATATTTTTCAATCATGACATCATGATTTTTCTTTTATATAAGCACAAAAATATAGTCTATTAGTTTTAACCCGCTTTAACCTTTTTAAAATAGCTATGACTATTGCTTTGGTATACCCATTACATATCGATACTTTAAACATTTCTCAGTCTCAATTCAAGTGTACTTACACAGTACATCCAGCCGCATATCGACTGTGACCGGATCGCCCACTCCGTTGTCGGCGGTGCACTGGTAGACTCCTGCCTGCTGGCGCTCCAGCTTCTCCAGGGTCAAAATGGGTCCGTCTCCGATCCTGGCTGTCGACTTGTTTGCGCCGCTCTGCAAGGACATGGCAAAAAAAAAAAAAGAAAGGGGGTGGAATATGCTGTAACGCTTTGTAAACAGAGTGGCAACAAATTGAATCAATCGCAGACATCTTTTGGCCCCGGCAAAAATGGAGTCGGCGAGAGTGCAAGTAGCAAATGGCAAAAGACAAATGCTGTTGGCAAGCGAAAAAGTACGGTAACGAAATGAAATGAAACGAAACGAAACAAAACCCAAATGAAGACGTCTCCCCATCGAGAAGCGAAAAACGAAAAACGAAAAGCTACCTTCAACTGCACAGAGGGCAGGGGCCAAAAGCCAAGTTGCACAAATATTGGATGTGGAGCATGCAAAACTGGATGTAAACACAGACATCGGAGCGGGTCTCAAAGGGCCAAAAAGGGCGTTGTAGCAAGTCAGCTTGCTGGCATTCTGGCTTTCTGGCTGCGAGCGTCTTTTCTTTGGCAAACGGCTTGCTTTGGCTTGGTTTGGCTTGGTTTTCTCGATTTTGGCATGGGCCAAGTGACGCCCCAAGGGGAACACGTGTCAACGTGTGCTCCAAAGACCAAAGACAGCCGAAAACACGACGGAAACGCTGGGGCAGATTGAAATGGAACGCAGTGCCATGGAGTGACACCCAACTTTGGCAGTCTCTCCAGCAACGAGGAGCTATCCATGAAGGTGGAGCCGGAGCCCAAGCAACTCATCGTACCTGTCTAGGAGCAAACAAACCGAACGGAAATGTCAAATGCGCCAAAGTGCAGTAATGCAAACGAGACTTTTTCCTCGAATGTAGGGGTCCTGACATCGACATATATGGCACCCACATTCCTCGAGTGCTTACTCCGACACTTGACTTATTGAAAGTTTGTTGGCGAACAGAAGTTACACTCAAAAAGAAAACGGTTTTATTAAAAAAACTGGAAATTGAGCGAACTTCAACAAGCCGAAGTTTATATAACCTTGTATCCACTGCAAAAAATTAATAATTCTATTAAATTATAATTAAAAAACGTATGCGTAAATGTTAAAAAAAAATAAAGACATATCGACTTGTGGCTAGACTTTTCGATTGTTCCTATGGCAGCTAAATCATATAGATGTTGTCCTATTTTATTATTATAAAAGACGTTATTATCAACGAGTTAGCCATTACTATATCGCAAAGTACATTCATTTAAACTGAAAAACAGCAAAGTTATAATTTGTTTTCAATAAAGAAAGAAGTCTTTTGAGAAAGACTAACAAATGTTTAGTCCAGTTATTTAAAATTAAATTATTTTGAATTGCAGCTTTCTCGTGGACCAATTTGTACTGATGTTTCTTAGCAAAAATTATTTTTACTCTGAGATAGTTGGCTATTTTCAGAGTGTAGAGTAGTGTCTGTATTTTCACTGCCCGAATGACTGGGTCACTTGCTTATTGCCAGTTGGCATAGTTCCTCTAGAACTATGTGCTGGGTAGCATACTATTGCGGGTCTATGAATCGCATTAATTACGCTTTGAATACGAGCGAAGCCATTCTCCCTGGAAAGCTGGAAACCAGGAAACAAGCAAATCACAGCTCACAGGTTGCTGTCGCTGACAGTGATTTAGTGTAAATTCTCTGGCATCGAATCAATGCCAGATTCAGGTACCGAATATACTGCTCTAGCTCTAGCTACGAAATGGGTAATGGTAATTGGAAAGCCTTTGTGTGTCTCTCTGTTCTAGTTGGCAAGTTGATAAACTTCTCGAAATTAGCAGCGAAAACTGATTGCCAACTCGCATCCGCATTTGCAAGTCATACAAGTCGACATTAATTCATTTGTTTCGCTGCCGTTGCCATTGCCATTGCCGTTTTGGCCCTCTTTGAATGCCTGGCAAATATGTTATCCCTTTGTTGGCTCATGCGTAAAATTATGTGTTTGTTGAATTCATAATTGCCTCCCATTACAGCCACATGCCGCAATCGTAGATTTTTGGGGCGGCGGTGCCGCCTTGCGATTTATCATCTCACTTTTTGTTTGCTCCTGCTGCCGAGCGGATGGCGGAGATTTCTACTGTGCGGAATGTGTTGAAAACTGTGAGTGATGAGTTATGTTGTTGATTTATAATACAAACACATTCCTATCTAGATCTGTTCCCTATGTGTGTGAGTGTGTGACTTTAATATAGGCGAATCATTTTTAATTAATAACGAACTTTTGGCCATCCCAAAAGGCTAAAAAAGTTTTCCCCCCTCGCCTGCAGTTTTGTTTGGCGGGCTCTCGAGAGCTTAAAAGCGAGTGAAAGTGAAATTTGAAAAGGAAAGTGCTTAAAGTGCTGACCCCGCACAGCTTACCCGTACCGCCCGTTGGCAGGAAAACGCAATTTAAATTTACATAACGATGCGAAGCAGTTGCGGGAATTAAATTCAATTAAACTAAATGAAATTCACTTAAAACAGCATCGGAATGTGCCCAGTTCAGCTAAATGGCTAAGGAGTGGCGCACAAAGCAATGTGTAACGAACCTTCTTGGTCCAGTAAATGGATGGCACCGGATTACCAGATCCCTTGCACTCCAGCGTAATGGGTCCTCCTTTGCGGGCCTGCAGTTGTCCGGATGTGGGGATGGCCCGTACACTGGGCGGAACTGGGGGGAGAAAGGGGGCCAAATCAGTGGCTAATTGATGTATGCGACTTAGGCAGCACTTGTCAAATGCAAATCTCTGCCCTAATGCTGTGCAAACATGTCGACGTGTACTCACCCAATATCTCAACTGTGTGCACTTGATCACGATTTATTTTGTCACTGATTTGACAAACATAATCCCCGGCATCTTGGGGCTCCAAATCGGATATCTCTAAATTATAACCATCTATCAGTCTTACGCGCTCATCCCTTGTAACCATAATGTTGGAGGCAGTGAGCACATTTGTTCCCCGTCGCCACAGAAGAACGAAATTGCCTGCAAAAAGATACAGAGATACAGACAGATATACAGAGTATGAGAGAGTGTAGTCTTGGTCCTATAAGCAGATGAAAAATATAGAGCAAAATGTGTCTTCTTGTTGGCTACGAAATTTATTGTAAAATGCCGCAATATAAACATGAAGCGTTCTGCTGCCAGCGTAGACATATACTTTCAGCTGTCACTGCGGCAGAGAAACTTGGAGGCGGCGGCAGGCGGGCGAAAATAGTTTTCTTCCGCCCAGATACATATCTATCTTTCCATCTTTCTCCGACTCAACTTTCCCCCACCGAGCTGTGAACATTCTGCAGATTCCGTTCTGTTTGTCTATCCGGAGGTCCTGGCAGCATCAGCAGCAGGATGTGTGGACTTCTGTTTTCATCTATTTTTTAGTATGTTTGCTCATATAAATGACATAATTTTGCAGATGTTGTTGGCATAATTCTTTGCTTTTTTATTCTTTGCATATTTTATACCACTCGGATCGCTGCTGGTGCCATGGCCGTTTTTATTGTTGTCGTCGCCACAAAAAGGCAAACGAGAATTTGTTAAATGAGATTAAGTGGCGTATAATATGTTTATTTATTTTGTGTGCTTAAGTCCTGAACGAGAGACCCATAACCCAGCGCTCCACTTGGCTTCACTTCGGCCTCGAACCATTTATGAACTTGTATTTATTATGGAAATATTAAAAAAACAAACGTGAAAAAGCGCCGCACGAACGTATTACGTATACGTGCTGTAAAACCGAAATCAGAGTTGTGTAAATACGACGTCGTCAACGTTTACCCACTGTAAGGGTGGGTGTGGCAGTTCGTCCTTCGGTCCAACGGTCAACGGTTTGTTGGAATATGATTCGCAGCATTCGAAATATGAAATTTTAATGAAATGTTTTCATTTTCATTTTCATTTTCCCGACCCGACCTCCGCTGCTCCGCCTGACTGCTACCGCTCGCAAAAATGTATATGTTTGTGCGTGTGTGGGCCCACTGGCATCTGACATTTTCCCGACCTTAAGCTGCCATTAAATAATCACAGCTTAAAGTAATGTATTATTAATGCCGCATTTAAAATGCATACGCGTCCATAATGAGTGTGCTCAGTTGGGTATTTGCCTTCCTTCCGGTCATCAACAGGAGTTGAATGCAAAAGAAACACTGCCCCTCTTTAAATGCGATAAATACAAATATTCGCTTAAGTTGGGCACAAAAACTCACAACTTCACCCCATAAACGCAGCTTGAATCCTCTGGCTTAAACTCAAGCAATCATCGTTTTATTGGGGTTTGATTTTTATTGAATCGACTGCAGACTTTCAGAGCAATTGCCCAGCATTTTGTGGGTGAGCAGGTGGTGGAGGGTTTTATTTTGATTTTATATTAGTCCTCGCCGGCTTCCGGTCCTGCACTTTATTGGAGTCTAATGGCTGTATATTGATATTGTTGTAGGGAAAGGGGAATGCCATAAAAATTTCATTTTATAGCTCGTCAATTTCGACATATGAATTCGGAGGCAAGTTAAAGCTGCCCTCTCAACCCACAAAGTGCTCATAATTTTTGGGTCCTACAAAAGCATGTAGGCGTATTGCTAAATGAGTTACCCACTTTCTTCGGTACCTTTTTTTTCAATGGGTTTTAGGTGAAAGCAATTTAGTAAGTCAATACGTTCCTGCTGCGACCAGACCAATGAAAATCCAATTTACAGCCGCGCTCGATATTTATTGACTAGCGTTTTTGTCTGCCATTCACCGGGTGACAACATGACGTATACGTATTTGATTCGCACATATGTGACGAATGTAGGTACACAGCGTACAATAGCGGACGGCAATCAATGAAAGGCTTCATAGACCATTTGATACTTAATTTCCTTTATTGGATTAAAGGCTTGCCCTGCCGCTCTCTTTCTGGCTGACCTCTTCGCCAGTTCGTGGGACTGAAAGCTGCAATCAAACCCCGTCCGTGTCACCCATCGTTAAAAGCTGAAGCGGATTGATGACAGTGCAGTGCAAAAAAGTACACACAGCCAGGGGCACTGGCACTGGCCATCGGACTTCCAGCTCCAGAAACATCAGCAGTGACAGGGCCAGAACCGCAAACATAGTAAAGTGCATCGGGGGAGATTTTAGAGCAGCCCAGAGCGTCAAATAACTTCCAGCTGCTGCAATTATCTTGATTATTTTGCCACAAACTTTGAGATTTTTTGCTTCTGATGTTTGCCATCTGAATCTGCCATCAAAATCACAGAGTCAAACGAGTCAATTGGCATTTGACGCATATAGAGAATTATAAAACCAGGCGAATTATACATTCGAGCTGTGTTCAAATGACAGCTTAAGGCGCAGATGGAAAATCTGTGTTGTACAGCTGAAACAGCATCACAAAAAGTCGAAACATCAGGCGTTAATGGGAAATCATTGCACTTTAATGCGTCGGAAAGTGAATCGAATTAAATGAAAATATTTTTCGAAATAAAAAACTGTGCACAAACAAGCTGGTTCAAACGGAAACACACACGGCATTTGTTGAACATGCACTACGAAAAAATAACGCTTAGAATGTGAGAATTAATTATTAATTAATGTGTCAACTCAAATCATGATTCGTTTTGCAGTTTTTGTGGTTATCAAAATAGATTTTTCTGTCACAACCAATTATTTCAGGCTGTTGTCTTCCTTAAATAATATAGAAAATTTGTGGACCTACAAAGCAAAGGGTTTTAAATTATTTATTTTATTAAAATGTTGCTAAAACGTTTGTATTGTTTTCAGTATACTTTTGTTGGTTTTCGGAAACATTTTTCGGCAATAACGTGATGTTTGTTTGTAATGGTGTTGTATGTGAGTTGTTTTGCCAATATTTTTTTCACCGTGTACCGTCCGTTTGATCGGCACTGCCTTTCCACAATCGCGGAGTGGGTAACTTTGCTTGATGTCAATCTGGGCGCTGGAGCGCATGCTGCGCGGATTGTCGTCGCTGCCATCAATGTGCAATTTATTTTCATTTGCTGCGAACGGTTAATTGCATTTTATTTATTGGCGTGTCAACAGCAGTTGCAATTTAAGCTTTTCCCCCTGCTCTGAATTTAACTGGGTCAAAATTAAAGCGACCCCAACGATAATGACTAAAGCGAAGGAAAGCCATCAGCTCGGTCAATATTAGTTGAAATTGTTTAGTCCTGGCAAATATTTCGCTCGTCTTTTAATTGATTAAAATTCGATTTTCATTGGCCCCGGGAGACACATTATCCGCAGAGTAACTTCCTGCGGACGGATTCGTCGGTCTGCTGACAATCCAGTTGTTTGCCAACAACGCCCTAGCATATTGACCGCATTTTGAGATGTGGCTGGCTAAAAGTTTTTGCGTCTCTTAGCGAAATAATAAACTTACGGAGCTTCGCAGCAAACCAAATTTGGCTTGAATTGAACAACTTTTGCGAAGGACAAAAGGAATATTCTTTGATCTCTCGGAGATATCTTTTGGCCACACTTGAGTGAGCTTTGGCATTTTATTAATTAAGATATTCATATGCGAAATTCGGGCAATCAAAGCAAATGCGTTTCTGAAATTTTTCATTAGCCCATGCTAATTGGAGTCGAGGAAGACATTTCTGACATTGCTGCTTATTTAAATATGCAACTGCAACAGCAAATGCTCTCTCAAACGGCAGCCATTCATGCATCCATGGGCAATCAAGTGTCATTTTATTTGCAGCCCAGATGCATTCACGCTTCGATTGCATTTCGTTGCCATTTGATTGCCTACAGTTAGGCTGGATCGCATCCAGAGTGGAAATCTATCAACTGGCGAATCGAGGCTAAACTAAACTCCATTTGGCCATTACAAACGGCTTCCTCCATTTCCCATCTCCCATCTCTCATTTCCATTCCCATCTCCCATCTCCCAACCCTCTGCGGCGGTCAACGATAATCAGCCAAATTTATTTGCTGCCAATATGTGTGAGGTTGCATATTTTGCCAGCCGATTTATAAATACGAAGGGAAAAGTGTGTCGATGCGTATGGCCAAAACCGAACGACAGGCTGCTGACAGCTGTTGGTTGGCCAAATGTTGTCGCCATTATTGCTGTTGTTTTTGTTGTTTTTATTGTTTTGATTGTTTTTGTTGTTCCCGTTGTTACCATATTCGAATATTAAATTTATGTGAACTGACATTTTGCCTAAACAAATTTGCATATATTTTGCATAATTCGCACCGCCTGCCGTCCATCGAAAATATTATTATTGTACAACACCCAGCCGCATTCATTTTAATGATCGCATTTTCACATCGCAATACTAATAAGGTCGGATTAATTATACTCACCCAGGTTCTCCACCTGGCAGGGCAGGACGAGGGTGTCCCCGACGACGGCGCGGTAGGTGTGTCCGCGGGACAGGAAGCGCGGCAGAGTGGCGGTCAGTGTGGAGGGGGCCACCGCCGACTGCTGAACGTTGCTCATCGAGCGGCCGTTGCTGCCTAAAAATAGAAAACGGGAAAGCGGTTTAGCCTGCGGTTGTACACAGAAAATAAAACAAGACAATTTAAGGTTTGCGTCTATCCACCTAGCCAATAATACGACATTTTTTTTGTGTGTCCACCGATTAGAGCCGAAATCGAACCAGTATCAATAAGAAAAATAAAAGCAATCGAAGTATTAAATTTCAATAAACCAAACTTAGGAATTATTAGTATAATATTTCGCAATCCAGCTATTTGACATAAAAATGGAATTTGTCCCCATCATTATTTTGAAATTGACAGCAAATTCATATTTTAATTACAAATATCAACCAAAATTAAATTCAAGTATTCATCTGCTTGCGAATTGCTCAAATAATTTTAGCAATTTATTTGTCTATTATTTTCAGTAGCTGATTTTCATGATGCACAAATGGCAAATCACATTATTTATAATTGGCACTTAATTGTCTTAAAAATCAAAGCTTTTTTTTAATAAAAATATTTAAATGCTAATTACGTTTCGTACACAAATTATTTGTGACAAACCCCAGAAAATTGATTGTTAAATTGCATAATAAATAACAATTTAAAAATATGAAATTTTAAAGGTTTAGAAGACATCTTAAAATGCTTTAAATATGAATTCCAAAACTCTAACTTCCAAAAAGCACAGTATTTGCTGGGCGGCGCAATGTTTTGGGGGCTATTGCGTTTCTCTAAGTGCACTCACACTCCTGCTTGGCGGGCCCGTCTATCGATGGCAATTTGTTTCCATCTGAATGGGTTTCAATTAGCATAAAAATGTAGCTGCGAGTCCTTCGCGTTTACGCCGAGACCCCAGGACTCCCAGGATGGCAATAAACGCGCAGTACGCACATACCGGAACGTTAGCGCGCTATATAAGGGGTGAGGGAGTAGGGGAGGGGCTGGAGGGTACCGACACATCTCGGTGCGTGTGACCCGTCAGAGTGTGTTAACGCACTCGCCGTGTCCTCGGGGGCATCGTTGCTGACCTGCCCTGTCCTGTCCAACGTGAAAATTGCCGTCGCCCAGCAGCAGCTTTAAGCCAATTTCTATGGCGGCAAGGAAAACAGTCACGCAGTTTCAGTATTGTCGGCTTTTGGCGACAAATGAGCGCAACGGAGCGTAACAAATGTTCCGACCCGGCTAAATGCAGTTCAAGAGCAAGTCCTGCGCGGCAACAGGACTCCAGCGCAGCGTAACAAATTTGATTACAGGAGAGTTGCAGTCCTCTGGCCCAAAGGACGCCCCAAGGAGTCGCCTGAAGCTTTAGCTATAGATGCGAGAGGCGAGTGGCGAGTGGCGAGAAGGAAACGGCAGCATCAGCAAACAGGCCAAAAGTCTTTGCTTATGGCCCAACAAAGTCAAGTCCTTCTACCTGCTGCACTTTTCCGTTTTGTGTGCTTGTGCGCACTCGTTTTATCTTTTACGATACCCTGGACACGGCCATCGCCTCCGCATTTGACCCACCTGTCTTCGCTCTTAGCCGCCCCCCTTCTTCTAAAGAGACACTTTTACAGGTCCTTAGCGCCCAGCGGACATAAAAGGACATTTTCGCAGATCATCATTTTATGGGGGTGGCGAGGGCAGCCGGAGTACAAAGAAAGCGGGCGAAAATTGGTCAGGCTTTAATGCTGGACACGACGTCGACGTCGACCCTCAGATTTTATATTGTCTCGGGACAAAAGCGCACGCTTGTGTGAAATTGCACAAATTTTGCAGTCAAATGAACTTTAATACGCAACCAGTGCACGGACTTTACACACCCACAGACCGAGTAATAAAATAAATGAGTAGTTTAACCGAATGAAAGATACTCATTGCATACTTTAAGGCGTTGCATTGAGTAAAACATGTAAACGGATGTTGGCCCATATTCAAATGATTGAATGAGCCTTCTCCACTATTAAAGGCAGAACTGTAATCTAAATAGTCCACTAGACCAGCTCTTACTTCTCATTGTTGCAATAATATCCACAAACACAATATACCCTCAAGCCCGTCGAGTACCGCTTACTAAATGTGTCGGACGGTGCCTGAAGGAGCACTTTAAATCTCTTTTATGCCCGGGACACTCTCGAGTTTCTCGACCGCCTGTCGAAATACGAGCCGACCCCTGCGTTAATATCTCGGCATGCATAAATATGTCTGGCCCACAGCAGTCGACGCGATATGCACCTCGTCCCCTTTGAGGGGCCTGCCGAAATTAGAGTTTTGCATATGAATTTTCTGGCGACGGCAATGGCAACACCTCCTTTTTTGGGGTCGGTCGGTCATTCGGGCCACAAAAAGACCCAAGTGGCACATGTCGAGGCTCCAGCTCCAGCACATATTTTTCAAATGACCAAAAATGCAGTTGGCCTTAAATTGCATGCATGAAATGCATTAAACATGCAAACCACTTCGCACCGAGAAAGCCGAATGCTAGGAAGGTGATTTGTGTATTTGTGTGTGTTTTGGGTGTGCGTAAACCTTTTTCGGTGGCAGAGTTGTGGCCGAAATGTGTGGACGGGCCATAGGCGCATTAAACAATTTTAAAGTGGTTTTCAACTATGCACAAAATTTCATTAAAACTTGGTAAAGCTCAGAAGGGTAGGGAGCCGAGAACGAACGATTGGTTTTTGTTTATTTAAATGCTGAGATAAACTGAAAAAATAAAAATGTCTTATACTTTTTAAGCTCAAGAAAACAAAGCTTTGATAGAATAACTAACTTTTTTGTTGATTATATGCTGGAAAAGTAAAATAAACCTCCATGAGTGAGCTCTTTTATTTTTTAATCCAAAAAAAGCGTAAAAGGTGTAATATGGTGTTGAACAAATTTAAATATCCATAAGACCTATTTTTTTTTTGTATGGCACTTAAGGTCGAACTTAAATTTAGGAGCTCTTAATGTATACGGCTCTTTCACTTAAGTACACGTACATAGCCAGTTGCGTGCGTTGCACCAAACGCAGAAACTTTCGCCACTTCCGCGTCGAACACTTTCTCTCTGTCCGTGCTGAAAAATGAGCGCGAATGGGGCTTGTCCTGGCTGACGCGAAAACTGTGTCACATGAGTCCACCGTACAGTGCGCACTCGCCCTGACGCACACACGTTCGCCTGCAAACACACTCGCACGCAGAGCACTTACGTCAGAAATGCATACAACATTGCAGTAGTGTAAGTGAGACAGCTCACCGCACAATAAACTCGATTTGGTTAACAGACTTCAAGATCGACCATATGATGCCCATTGTCTGCCAACGGCTTTCAACAATGCAGTGGATATGCCATCCTTTCTTCGTGCATATTGATTTTCATCTGACAGCGATATGCCCTGCATTTTCTAGGGAAAGTGGTGCGAAAGTTTGTTGCTTAAATAATTTATCTCGTTCACAAGCACACAATTTACGTGGCGGGGGTTTTTAGCGGCTAACGACAATGCGGTGTTCTGCTCGTCAACATTGTTGCATAAATAGTGACGCTACTTGCAGCAAGGTGCACTGGGAAAAACACATCCTAACAACTGGAATAGCAAATCTTTTCACATTTTAATGTATATATTAATATTCTTTCGGTACTGATTTAAATCGATTACATGGTCCTCTTACATTCATTATTCATTTTCTGTGTTTTATTTAAACAATATTTGATATCGCATTCCATATTAATCAGGAACGGCGAGAATCAGAACTTAATCCTGAAGTAGATGTGAGTATTTGAACTGTTTGCTGATCCTTAAAAAAATGATTATTTATTAACGGAGAGAGGCAATGGTCGAGAAATCACAATTATTGCAATGATTTAGCTATTGCACCTTAGGAACGCATAGTTTATATTAATGGAACTCCCACGAGTATTTTGCTGTGAAATACAAACTAACAAAATATTTTCTCTGTACCACATCGTCCGTTCTCAGGCTGTTTTTCCTGCACTTTTACCTCTAACCACGGGCAACGGCGGTTGAGCTCTGCGAACAGCGATGACTACGCCATTTTCGCCTGCTTTTGTAAACGAAGCTCGTTGGCATAGTTCCGCCAGAGGCCTCTGTTTCGAACCACTCGGATCTGTTCAGTTTCAGTTTTGGTTTCAGTTTCAGTTTCAATTCCAGTTTCAGTTTGTGTGGCCGCGAGCGCAGAGCAGGCGAAAGAGCTTGCCACACGGCTGCATCGATTCGATTCGAGGCATTCGAAATTGTTTCGCCGAAATCTGGAGCAGTATCTCATTGCTGTTCGGCGCTTTTCGGTTTCTGTTTTTGTGGCTGCTGCAATAGTTTTAGTTTCAGTTGCACTTTCGCGATTCGAATTGCGATTGTTTTGCGCCAGCGACACTGCGGTTGACAACGAGGAGCAGAAGCTGGAATCGCTGTCACCGGCGACTGATATATGCATGCACTCCATTTCCCAGTCAGCGCACTAAATTTGTTGCATTATTTTCGGCGGACACAAAGCCCGCACATGCAGCGTTTTCTCATTTCCGTTGCGTGGTTGCAGCTTCCATGGCAACTTGGCTCTTCTTTCGCTTCTGCGGTTCAGTTTACACGCCAGAGCATTTTTCCCACGCTGCTGCCAGCGGAAGTTCTGGGGCAGCGGGTCCAGGGGCGGATTCAGTGGGAGTTTAATAAAGGACAACTTAAAATATGCTTTACATTGCGTTACAATTCAACTAGATTTAGATTCCAAGCTGAAAATAATAGGAGGTGATTAAAAAACTTACATAGGAATAACTAAAACAAATTATATAATTTAAGAAATCATTTAAAACGAAAATTCGTCATACTTAATGAAAACAAAAGATTCAAGAAAACAAATTAAATGCTTTCAAAACTTTTCAGATTGCGCTGATATTAAATTTGTTTATTTTATGCTACTGTAACTATTATTTCACAGCTGTAAAAATGTTTCAATTATGCACATATTTAAGTAATGGAGTGAACAAAATAACATATATCAAATTTTAAACGAATACAATTTATTTTTGTTTTAAGTTTTTTATAACTCCTCTTAAAAAATGTGAAAGTGCGCCCCTGGCAAACGCAATAGTTGCAGCAGCAGCAGCAGCAGCCACACTTTGTTTCATTAAAACTTTTGCCACGTGTCGTAGGTGCACGTGTGTTTGGAGGTGTTGTTGTCGGTGTGTTTGTATATGATCAGCATCTTTGCTTGTTTTGCCATTTGTTTAGTGTTTACTCGCCACCTGCCACGCCCACTCACACCATTCGCTAGTATACCACCCTCCCCACATTCACCAGGCGTAGTATCTGCATTTCAATGCATTTTAAAATATGCACAGCGGGCGGTAAGAGG
The DNA here is from genome assembly GCF_025200985.1 of Drosophila gunungcola. Classification (NCBI taxonomy): domain Eukaryota; kingdom Metazoa; phylum Arthropoda; class Insecta; order Diptera; family Drosophilidae; genus Drosophila; species Drosophila gunungcola. The sequence goes on from NC_069139.1 coordinate 9,480,042, forward strand.
GGAAAACCAAGAGAAACTAACCAAAAACGAAGCGAGGAGCAAATATTTTAGTTTACAGGGGGAACGTTCATTACATATTTTTTTTGGTTTTCTCTGGTTTCGCAGTTCGGCAGCTTCTTGGCGCGGAGTTTGCCTTGTTAGTCGAGATTTTCATGCATATGGAGCGGAGAGCCGCGGGATACGATGCCACACCTGTCAGTTAAATCTATCCCCATTCCCATTCCCAGCCCCAGCGCCATTGCCATCGCCATCGCCATCGCCATTTTCATTCCCCGCCCACTTACTCTCAGCATATTGCATTTTCCGTTGTTTTACCTTGTTGCATATTTAATGCATGCAAATTATTTACGGTGTCGACGCTTAGCCCGCGGCGCAATGTTGTTTTTAAAGCTCACCTCACCTAGCTGCGGCCAATTCATTTTTATTGCCTGCAATTTTGGCCCACCCCGCCATTAGGGGATGCTGATGTTGGCCCCTTGAAAACCCCCGCCGACATGGCATCCAGTAAGCCCCAGTGACTTGGCTGACTTGGGAGTCGTAAGTGCATTTATCAAAATCCTCTTTCCGAGCCAAAGATGGTGCGGGAAAGTGCATGTCAACGGCAGAGGCGTGGAGAACGTGCCACGGACCTGCTACGTCGGCACAGCAATTTCCCAGCAATTTCGCAGAAAAAATGACAAAAGGCATACGAGTGAAATGTCATTCAAGCAGCGAATGCCATTTACCCGAAACCCCAACTCCCAGACCAAAATCCCATCCGCTTTCATCAACCAGGTGGCGGAGTCCTGCCATTTGACACCCGAAATATGCAAATACTGTCAGCTTTGTCGCGTTGCTTTTCCCTCGTTACTTCCGCTTTTCCTCACACTTTTCCCAACCCCCTTTTCCGCCCACGGATGCAGCGCGCTGGTGGGTGTGAACTCGTCAAGCATTCGCGCTTGTCGATAGTCAATCTATTCATCTTTCTAACTGGTTTCACATGTGCTGCCAGAATGCCAGAGCTGCCAAGGCTGCCAAGGCTGCCAAGGCTGCCAAGCTGCCAAGCTGCCACACATTTCCCAGCTCATCCCCGCCCATCTGGCTTTGGCTGGATGGCGGTGGGGGCGTGGCCGCTGTCAGAATCGAGCTTGACTTTTATGCACATATCATTTGCATAACATTATTTGAGCAGAGTTCGCATTAAATTCTGCAATGCCAAATAAATCCGCAAGCGAAATGCTATTTTTTCGAGCTATTTTCGTTTACGTTTGCACTTAGCATGCACTGCCACTGCACTTTGCATCCTTTTGCCTTTTGCTTTTTGCTTTTTGACTTTTGCAACTCCTGCGAATCATTGGAATCCTCTACTGGTGCTGACAGTTTTCTCAATTTGCATACGCCGTTGCAGTTCCATTTTGAGTTTGAGTTTGAATTCGAGTTCGAGTTCGAGTGCGAGTTGAGCCACGTTTGATTTACGCTTGTTGACGCTGCACTTGGCGTATGCGTAATAAGCGTGTGAGCACTGACTCGCCTGCTTTGATATTCTGGAGTGGGTTCGGAGAAGACGTCGTAAATTGTTTTATTGCCCTGTCATGCCTGAACATCCAGGCAGCTTCTTAGAGAGCCCGGCCATAAACTTATTATGAATTCCTGTTATTTATTTGGCAATTTATATTTCATGCACATTGGCAAACCCTTTAAATTAAATAATAAAAACAATACTCGCGCCTGGACTCCTCCAGCGCACCCTTTCGTTCGCTGAGCCAGCAAAAGAGGAAAAAGCAGAAGGCGAAGATAAATCCCTTCGCATCCCCCGCCAGCCAACAAACAGTATATGAACGTTAGCGCATAAGACAGATAAAAGGGTCCTCGGAGCTGGGGCGTTTTAAAAATATTAAAGCTGCTCAGACGTGTGGACTTGACTTGGTAGTTATGGTTCTCAGAAAATATCGGGAAATGCTGGCAATTGCCTTGGAAACACGCGCATAACCGCACGCACATATTCGGCTAATAAGCGAGTGGGTAAAACCGAGCTATATATCTACCACAAGGACACATTCGCTTCCATTTCTACATCCACATCCACATCCACATCCTCAGCCGTAAATCAAACTTCTCAATAGACAGAAATGTTTGCGGTTATATATATTGACAGGAATTTTCACTAATATTTTATACACACTCACACAGAAGTTCTATGAAAGCGGAAGGCATTTGATCCCACAAAAAAGCGACGCCCACACGGCGTATGAGTAATGACGCCGGCTTACGGCACTCGTGCACCAGGCTAATTTGAATTTTAAGGCCATTTGCAGGCAAGCACTCCAATTTCAATTGCTCGGAAAACTTGCGCCCCGACTTCGACACTCGAGTTGCTGGGTGCTGTTTGGTGGGTGCTGGCCATTAATTTGCAACGCCTCAAAATTGCTTACGAAACATTAAGCGATTGCAGTGCCAGCGAAAAAATGGCATTAAATATACAACATAGTTGTACGTACAGCCGCCCACCGAGTTAGAGTCGCAGCGCAGTGGGTGGCCTAAGATATCACATTAAGAATTTAAATTAATTAAATTAAAATGCGTGGGTGTTTGTTGCTGCTGCGGCTTTTGGCCAACCAAGCGACCAAGCGACCAACGTCTGTTTCGCCAGTGCTCGTCCTCTTCCTGTGCGGTCTTCAACGGAGCCTGGGTGCCGGAGGTTTGTTAAAGCTGCCACAAGATTTGCATAAAGTATAATGGCCATCTTCCTGGTCCCAGCCACAGGACGACAAGGACGCTGGCGGAAAAAAAAGGGGGGGGGGGAATGGAATGAAAAGCGGAGGAGGAGGCGGAGGCGGAGGCGGAGGAGTTGCCCGTCCAGGATCCACAATGGAAAAAGCCAACCGAGCGTGGCCATTCAATTTTCATTTTTTCCCTGGCCCCGTCGTCTTTGAACTTTTCACATTTCTCGTTTTTTTGGCTGTCGCGCAGCATTTGTACTCGTACTTTTTGCCCAAGACATTTCCGCGCCGCATGTCCAGTTCCTGTCCAAAGCTTTTGGTACTTGCTGGAAGGCCGGCGTTTTATGGCTCGCTCGATTTCTCTTTTCCTTGATTTTTCCCAGCCATCGCCTTTTGCTTTGCTTCCTGGCCGATGGACTCGATGGCTCGATGTCTGCATGTCTGGATGGCTGAATGTCTGGAGCGGCAGCGGAGAAATTTCAATTTGATTCTGCTCCCACGATCGTTTTGTTTTATTTCCTGTAGATATCTGCAATTTCGTGTATCAGATTTGCTCCTTTTACAAGCAACGCCCAATAAAAATTGACTTCGCCCGCTTCCGCCGCCATCGAAAGTTGAGCATTTAAGCCGCTCCACTCCTCGCTGTTAAACGAACTGATAAATTTAATGCTCCGTTATGAGCAGTCCTTGAGCAGGGACTAAACAGCCACAGGGCTATGCATATTATTGGCCCTAAGTCCTGGCAGTTTCTCTCGTACTTTGGCCGAAATTTAAAACGGCAGTGTGCGGCTGCGGGAGGCTTTTGTGCTCGGGCTTAACTTACAAATTGCTTTTAATTACCGCCTCAGAAAAGCGGCTGGCAGCTTAGTTAGTCGACTCACGACCGCCGAGCAGAAGGTGAGTTGCTATGTACTGAGGGGGCTCAAATCGAAGCCAACCAAGAGTGGGGCAAAGTGCTGTCTACACTTTTAACTAGTCAACTAGCGGAGGAAAGTTTTCCTCTGCAAATAGCCCGAAGTACAAAAACTTGGGCAAATTCATTCAGCACACAAAAACATACCCACTAATATGGACTGGGTTTATGCATGGATTTCTTGATATCTTGGGGACCTATAAATTCTAAGTTTAAATTAAGTTTGCTGTTTATGTAACGAGTTCATTTAATACAATACGTTAATAAGTTTAAACATTAAAGAGCTTTCTTTAATTTTTACTATTCTTGTGAATTTAGAGAGAAGCTTAAGTTTCAAATTTAATTTTAAAAGCTGCCAAACAATTTATCTTTCCTCTCTTTAAATCCTTATAAAATCGTAGCAAGCTCAAAATGGCAAAGAAATGTTTCTGTTCATGCTACGAAATGGCCAACAACTTTCCATGAAGCCATTCCGCCGCACAAACGTGGCCAAAATGGAGAAGGCAGCCATGTTGGCGAACGACCTTTGTCTTTTGGCCCGCCTCATATTTGCGTTAACTGTTTGCCTATATATGTGTGATGGTGTGTGTTCTTTGAGGCCAAAATGCAAATGTTTGGCCGCCTCGCAAATCCTATTATTTTATTATGAGGGTCAGTTGAGTGTCGTCGGGCGCAATATTGTTAATATGAAGAGCAAACAAAGGCCGTCGCCGCCCCGCTTCCACCAAACTGGGCGCATATCACCCTGCCTTCGGGGCCGTAAACATTCTGATATCTTCTGATAACTTTCGCCAGTCATATATAGGATAATAAATATATTCCCCCAATGATGCTGATTTTTTGTATAATTTAAGGCGCCTCATCGAATTCGACTTGATGACCCGACAGGCAGGCTCCGCTTAAAGATCTTTGGCCTGGCCACATTTTCACTATTAGTGCGGATAATTAGGTGCATTTAATCACAACAGGAATGCGGTCTGGCGAAACCAAATCCCCCAGCCATTTTTTGCCGTGTGAGCTTGTGTGCCGTTGGCCAATTTTCAGCTAACTAATGTTTGTCTGTTACTTTGCATTGCGCTTATTTCTGCTCATTTATTTAACAGTGTTAAATCCCCTGTCTGTGATTGCTGTTTCCCGTCCCTTGTTTGCCGAGTGTTCGACTGTTTTTTCCGGATTCTTTTTAGAGTTGCAGAGCAAGCGGAGCGGAGAAGAGTTTGAAAATAAATTAAACGGGATAATTTGTGGTGCGTTTGTTAGCAAAATGTTAATGAGGTCGGTTGTGGGCACCGGTGCCCCCCACACATAGGTGACATCCCCCCATTTTGTCCGACATGGTGACACAGCGAAAGATAAAACCCTGCGAGCGAACTTAGAGCGAACAAACATTTAGCAATGTCAAGCAACAGGGGGGCAGTAAATTTCAATTTGCTGGCAGGACCAAGAGCATCATTTAGATTGTTTAAATACCAGCAAAAGTGAGGCTAGAGTCTGAGCAACTCAAAGGCAGATGGAAATGCATCCACAGTCACAGCCACACGCATCCACAGGCGACAGACAAATTGGGCAACAGTTTTTCAGATCCCTTGGCTTAGGACTTAGGGCCTGGTTGTCCTGGTTGTCCTGGCTGTCCTGGTTGCTTGTGGTTTCATTTGCTGGGCATAAATCAAGCAGAAATTGCAGCCCCGGACAATCTGTCACCCCCGCAGAGCGCTTAGGTCGACTACGATTTTAAAGATAAACACTCGCCAGACTGCTGTCTCCTCGGCCCCGAAGTTATTTCATATTTAAGCCAAATTTAATGGCCATGTCCAAGTCCACTGGACAGGACTCAGACGGAGCAGGCAAGTCAAATCCCCACTTATGTATGCATGAATATATATCCCAGTGCCTTTTGCTCTGAATGGTCCGGTCTGGTCTCGTCATTTTTGCATATTTGCCAATCAATTATGTATGGATCCCCATTGGATGCTGATTCTGATATGTGTCAATGCATTGCTTCCTCTGAGCAACCTAAGGGACATTGGAAGAACGGTCGTCTTCTAATTACTTATATCTAGAGACTCAAAAGGAGTGCGCTCGATAATGGGTCGCAGTGCAATGGGAATTCCGAATCAAAGTCATTGCAACTGGGTCGAACAGCTGTGAGTTTGCCAACTTGAAAGTTATCGGCGACCAAGTGGGGGCCAGGCAAATGTTGTCTGCGCCGGAAACGGAAACAAGCTGTGCACACGAGTGGAGGCGGCCAAAAGGAAGTGAGCCAGCCATCCTTTCTGCCTTTCAGCTATCCAGCTTTTCAGTCTTTTGGCCATCCAAAGACAGCCAGAGATTGTCGTTGCCGGCGCAGTTAGTCAGCAAGTCGTTGCAGCAAATGGGGCGAACAGAAGGAAAAGAGCCAGCACCAAAAAAAAAAGTCCTGCGGCAGCAGACGGAATGCCGCTTAGTCCTTGAGTCGACTCCTCTTTTGCGGCCGCCTCAAGCCCACATGTGAAAGGCATTCGAGTGTAGCAGGTTTTAATTCAGCATGGAAAATGAAATTGAAAACTGTGCCAAATGTGTGCACACAAACACAAGCCCGCTGCGCTCTGATAGACAAACTTATTTTATGGCACTGAAAATAATATAAGTCTTCGAGATTTGAAATGACAAATTCCCTATAGCATCATTAAATGGATTGTATATTGAATTGTGATTTTATTCTTCCTACACTTAAAAAAGCACGCTTAAAAACTATTTGCTATCCTCTTTTCGCTTAATGTGACCATTATGACATATAAACAAAAGCCCGACATTAAGAAGTTTTTAAAAACATTTTCATAAAAATTGACTTCTCCATTTATGCGTTCATTAAAACTGCCAATACAATATCGTTAGTAACTTATCTTCTGATAAGAAATCCCATGTTAAAACAATAATAAATTGTCGCCCATTGACAACATTCTTTATTTTTTCCTAGTGTACAACTGATGTTACCGCTGGAAAACCAAGCCGAGGATGCTGCTCTGAAAAAGTGACATGTAATAAATTTTATTGATTTTCGCTTTATTCTGCCGGCTGCTGCAGGAGATCCGAGCTGCGGCTTTAATGCATTTTTAAGCCTTTAATATTGCGGTTGCACTGGGTTTTCGGGGGCGATGAGCCGGCAATTATAATTGAATTAGAAATGCCAATCTCAGTCCTAGTTTGTGCTGTTGCATTGAGTGGATTTGAATGGGAATCTGTGCGCCCATGTTGGGGTTGCATTTGTTATTAGTTGGCCGGGACACTCCTCAGCAAATTGGAAAAGTAAAAACCGCCTCCTACAGTACTGCATTTTTCATGTATTGTCACACACACACTGAAATCGGAATCGAAATTGGAATCGGAATCGGACAGACATGCTTGTGTATCTCTGTTTGAATTTATTGCATTTTTAATCAGCCCGTTCGGTTTCAATCGTCTGGGCGCGTATCCCATTTTGTAACATGTTTTTAAATTCAGTTGCACAACACAAGGTTAAACAATAAACGCCCCATTAATAAATAACATCAACTGCCATTGTTTACTTTGCTCTTTTTGTGCAGCTTATGTTTACCCATTGTTTTCAATCATTCGTTTGTCCAGTCTGAACTCACCTGGAAATAAATAAAAAAACGAAAAACAAATCAGAAAATGTTTTCTCTCGTAAAATGAGTTATTAATTAAATGTTGGGTACTTTGTAGCGCTAACAAGATAAGTAAACTTTGTTGGCTGGAAAGTTTGTTGTACTGGAGCTTTAATGTACAATTATCGTTGAGAAATTTTCCATTTCTAGGTACTTAAACCGAGGCAGTAAGCTGGTAATTTTAGTCTGGAACTTATCTGATAAAATATGAGTGGTAAACATGCACATCTAATTTGGAGAAAGGAAAAATTATAATATATTGTTGTAGCAGCCTGGTTTTTGCTGATTCCTCTATGCGATTGTTAGTGCTGTTCTTTTTTTTCTCTCTGCAGCCGGGTTAATGTGTGTGCCTCATTTATCAAAGCACAAAATGCTGCTCTTGTTTGCCGTCAAAGGGTTGAGAAACGTCCTTCCACCCAAAACCCCCACACCAAGCGACCCACCTTCAACTACCCTTTTTTCATGTGCGTGTACGGCACATGAAAAATCCTGCGGCTAATAAGTGACACGCGTCGATTAATAAAACTCTACGAGGCGCACAAGGCTGCCACCCACTGGGGGGCGTGGCCCCGGGGGAGTGGATGGAATGCCACTGCGTGTGTCGTACATTAAAGGGCCATGTCACATTCAACGATTATGCAAAGCAGCCAACCGATCTTGGATAAGACCAAGACCCAGTGAAGGACTTCCCCCCAAATGCGTGAGTCCCTCGGGGACGTTTAAGTGGCTATGCCCCAGCGTTAATAGCTCGCCAAGGTTCCTTTTCGATTCTGATTATAATTTCATATTCCCATGCATTTTCAATCTAATCTACTATCTGGCTTTTACTTTATGAAATGATGCAGTTTTAAATTGAGTCATTTTTTTTAATTCCATTTTGCAGACAAGACTTCATAGTCAATTCGGAAAATTGCTTATTTAATTCACTTATAATTGAGTTTATAATCCATGTCAGTCTTAAGAAAAGCGATTAAAATACAACCTTATCTTCATCTTCAAATGCACAATATATGCAATTATTCTTAAAGTACGACAGCTTTATTTCGCCCGGCGTGGCAATGAAGTTGGTTTTTTGCTTTCGTCTGAGCATGTGGCAAGTAAATCAAGTTTTAAAATATGCCAAGAGCACAAATATGAAATCAAAATCCATTCAATTTCCATTTGCGTGGGAGTGTGTCCTGTGGCTCTGCTTTCATTTTTTCTGTGGCCCGTATGGAAATGAGTGTGCTGGATTCTTGCTCCAGTCGGTTATTGCTCTTCGTTATTTTGTGAGCGGTTGAAAAAGAGATGCAAATCAACAAGCTGCCAGCAGATAAGCAAAAACAAGTGTCTCCCTTCTGTCCTGCGTGTCCTGCGTGTCCTGGGCATCCATCTATCCATCCTTCTTTGCCGTCCCCCAGCCATACGTTTGTCCCTCGAATTCTGGCATATCGCCCGTATTTACAATCCGTATGCAGAGATGAATGATGCTGCCAATGAGCGTGTGTCTCGGATGTGTTTTGACAGCATTTTGCTATTAACTTGCTTTTCCTCGCCAGCTATTTGCTTTTCTTTTCACTTCGTTCGGGTGACATGTCTGCTGCTTGGCACAAGGAACATGGAACATGGACTGGGAATCGAAATGGACTTTGGCTGATATTTGATAAGCCGTCGTCTGAGCTAAATGACTACCCCGGGGTCGAGCAGATCTCCGGATAAGTGATTTATGCATTATGTGTCTATCGTTATGGACATAAATCGTATTAAGATGGCACACACAGCAACCCGCACCACCATCCCCCCATCCCCCAATTGTCTCATTACAATCTCCCTGGCCTCTCAGCTCCTTTTGAAGTTTACACCTGCGGCATCTCAGACGCTGTGTTGAAAACAAAAGCTGCTTTGTTTGCCAACCTTCGGCAGAGTTGTTTTGGCTGGCGTTTTTTATTTCCTCCTAACGAGAAACTTCAATATTGTCCCTTTCGCCCACCAGGCTCAAACAAGAAGCGAGCTAGAAAGAAGGCAGGGCAAATATTAGCCCGGGGCTATTCATTAAACAGTCCTTTGCTCATATGTTTTGCTTTCGCCTGCCACTCTGTGTCCTTTCATTAAACAAGCCCAGCCCCCCCTGTCCCTGCCCCACTTGCCGCCCCCTCCGGCAGCCACTTGAAGCGCTCATTGTTTGCACTTGATGATGCCGGGTTGACAGCCACGCCCACGTGGAAGCCAACGCCCCCGCCCAGTCGGCACACCAACGAGTTGCAGACATTTATGGCAATATTGCCGGGCATCTTCGACAGCACCTGCTGCTGGGAGGAAGTCATTGCACTGGGGGAAAAATGTATACCAGCAAACGGGCTTAAAGGAGTGGTAAAAACACAGCTTATGTACATAAACAAAAGTTATTGAAGAACCCATTAAATTAAGAGTCTTTTAATTTAAGGTTTTTTTTCCATTTTCCACTAAATACTAGTATCGCTTAATGTGTATTCAATTTAAACTTTAAAAGCTATTAAGACCATATGTGATCTAAAATAAGGTTAACTTCAAAATGCTATCATTTTTTCTAGTTTTTGATTTAATGAATGCTTTATGTAAAGCAATCGTACTTTATTTGATTTGGCATGATTCAAAATTGCAGAACTTCCGATTCTAGCCTTAAACTTTGCCTCTGTGTGAGCTTATGCGAAAATGTTTAACGCCATCTTGGCAAACGGCACTCGATTTCTCATTTCAATTTCGGCACTTCTGGGTTGTCGGTTTTAATATATATCCCTCTGCTGTGGAAAACTCTCGTCTGCTTTTCTCATTGTCTCCGCTGACAGCAGCTGGTCTCCTCGTCGTCTGGCGGCAGAAATTGTACATTAAAAAGCTTAACGATGGCGCGCTCAGTTGTCCTTGTCATTAGGTCCTTGGCTGCCTGTTTTGTCAGCCAGCCAAAAGTCCGCACCCCGTCAGCCGTTTGACCGTCTGAGTGGCATAAAACGCACCTGATGTGCAAAAACTGCTTAATTGAAAACATAAGCTTCTATAATTTCGTTTTGCCCAGCCACGCGGTGTCAAAGAACTCAATTTAAATATTCTAATTTATGCGCCTGCATATTAACAGGCACGATCACGTAGCCAGGACCTCCTCCACCTCCACCTCCTCCTCTATCCACATCCATTCCATTCGAACTGTCTGCTTAGCTGAGGGATGGCCACTTCTGGCTCCCCGTCTGTTGTCTGCAATTAAAAGCGCTTAAATCAATAAGCCCACACAGTTGACGTTCCATTTCTCATTTGGCCAGAACGTGTTGGCTTTTAGTATGCAAAGCACAGTTAGCGGAGGCTAATGGATCCTTCTTGGCGACATCTTCCCAGTCTCGTCACCGGGAATGCTCTGTAACCGATTGCCGGCAGGCGCGAAACTGTCCCAGCGGCCTTGTTGCGATACTTTGATTGGCATCCCGAGACTCTTGCGCCATCATCATATCACAATGGCAACTTTGGCTCCCGTTTGCCGGCTTATCAATGTCGCTGCCTCACATCTGCCAACGCGACAAATTCGCGCGCTATCTCAATCTTGGCAGCAGCAGCAGCAGCACCACCACCACCAATCTCACCTGACACTTCCTTGCTCCTCGAAAGCGAAATATGGGTGGCAAACAGTGATGGAAGGTATTCTGGTACTTAGGTACTTTTGAAAATTATGGTATTAAATTCAAAAGAAGAGCATTGACATTATACTAAAGTGTTCGATTTGGAATATCCGTCTTTAAAGTCTTGCATTTCTATCTTGCTTTTGAAATCTTAAAATAGTTTAGTACCAAGTTTTTTTTGTATGATATAATTACAGGTATAGGACCTAGTTTACAACTTGTTCCTTCTCTTTACTGGCAATGGGGTGGTGCTTGGGTGATTGAGCGTTGGTGGGGTGTCTTCATTATTTCTTTTCACGCAACCGTTTCTCGGTTTTGCGGTGGGTGTGGAGGGTGTGGAACGAAAGTAGAACGATTCGCCGGCGAAACTTCATCCTCCTGCAGTCATTCATTCAGTCCCCCGGCTGAGAGGTCCACCATTGTTGTTGCTCGTAATTTATCTACCGCTTTTGTCTACCGCCGGCGTCTCAATGTCACCCGTTTCTGGGTTCTGCGGTCTTTGGTCGACATTCCTGGGGCACAACCCTCCGCCTTCCTCTCCCCCCTTCCCCCCCACGAAATGGAAAATCTCAGCGCAGTGCTTAGCATCTCAATTCGGTTTTGGTTGGGTGGCTCTGTTGCTATCTGTGGGCCGATAATAAAAATACCACCGCCAAGGTCCCTGGGGTGTGACAACTTCCAGCTTTGATTTTTCCTTGTTTTGCTGGCTTTCTCTCCTTCCGTTTTTTTCCCCCCTCTAAGACACAAATTCCGTCTTATCAGCAGTCGCAACTGCCGCCCCCTCTCACCCCCCCACCCGAAGTGTGCAATCCTAAATTATGTCAATAAGTAAATGAATTTCGGCTATATTCAGATTTTAATATCAACTGTGAAGGAAAAATGTCTTAGGATTCTCATTTTGCGCGGCTTCTTCATTTATTCATACAGCTCAAGAATATACTCACGCACCCACATGTGTGTTTTGGTTATTTGTCGTTTTAATGGCAACATCTCAGGAAGGCGTACATATGCGCCCTGCCACGCCCACCACTTTGTACTTGATTTTAACAAAACTGTCTGTTTAAAGAAAACAAACTGGAATTGTCTCCTTGGGGGGGCCAAAAATGAAAAAAACCCAAAATGTAACGTTCCCGAGAAATGTATTTAATATGCAAATCCTGTGTGTCCTTTGAGATGATTATGGCACACATTATGTCCCGAGCAAGCACACGTAAATGTAGAAGTCATTTTTCCCCAACGCACCCACAATTATCGATTTTAAAATCCGCTTTCAACCAGCCAGCGATGACAAATTGAAGACTAATTTAAGCGAAATTAAAGAAGCTTTCAGCCCGTTCGGAATTTAAACACGAGTGAATCGAGCTGAAAATTAATATAAATGGGAAATGGAGTTTTCTTTCTTTTTTTTTTGGTTTTTTTTTGCTCTGGCGCATTTGTTTTGTGAGTGCCGCGCGGAACTTTTCCAATTTGTGCACCGAAAAAGGATAGATAAACAGAGACGCAGACACGGACATTAACTCTAACTCTAACTCGAGCCCAGACATGGGAAAACCCCGGCCAAGCACCTGGTCAGACATCCGGACATCCACTATTCTCCGCTGACCTCTGCGGCCTGCTGGATAGCCGGAAAAAACTAATCGAACCGAAATACTCGAAATGTTTGCTTGATTTCTCGAGAGTACGCGCAGCTTGAAATTGCAATCATTGAACAGAATTATCCCTCCTTTCTCTGTGCCATGTTATTTTTATGCCCTCCTCCGAGCCGGAAACTTCAAGCAACTTGTTGGGGCAAAAGAAAAAACATAGAAAAATAAAGGAAAACGCTTCACTATCCCCGATAAATTAGCTCTTTAGAGCGGCGGCAGACCGGATGGTTAGTCTTTGCTTTGATTGCATTTAACTCGAGTTAACACGACTACGGTTGTTGCGGTGAAGAAAAAACTTATCGCCCTCAAGCTGCATATTTTGGTTTCGAGTAGAAAGTTCCACCATGACACTTACATACATATTCTTTAAAGTCCAGCGTTTAATTAAAATACAAACAGCGATATTCCCACAATTATCCCTTTTTCTCGGCTCCTTCTTTCTGTCCGATTTTTGCGCATCTTTCGTTTTGCGCCCCGATAATCTCCATCTAAATGATGGAAAAAAATTATGCTTGAACCGGGAAAATGGTTGGCGTTATATTTTTTTTTTTGCTCAACTTCCCAGTTTCTCCCTAATTAAATGTGTGGCATTAGGTGGCGCATTTTGGCACCAAGCCCAGCTTCTGGTCACAGATTTGCGGCCAGCGATAGGACCAACGTGAACATGTTGCCGCCGAAGAGATGATGTCAATGCCAGGGGGTTGGGCTTAGAAGTGAGGGGCTAAGGGAATGGGATGGGATGGTGGCTGGCCAACGCTTTCAGCTGCCAATTTACGCCGCCATTATTGAGGTTTTTTCATACATTTCGGTGGCCACTTCCGGCGACTGCAGCATCTTGTCTTGCCTTTTCCGGTCCTTCTTCATTTAATTTTTTATTTATTTCCCCCCTTTTCTTTGTTTTTTTGCTTTGGCTGCTCTGTTTGTTTTGGCCTGGGCTTCCAAAAAATAATTCTGCACGCTGCCGTTGTACCGTCATTACGTCCGCTCGTTTTCCTCGGCGTTCCGGAGTCGTAAAGTAAATTTTTTAATTAGAGTCACGAGTAAAACAAACCAATTAGTAAAGCTGTCAGAGCAATCCTTTCGCCGCCCTCCTTGGCTCCCGAGCCGTGTTGTACTTTTAATTTCCTGGCCGTGTTTTGGCCACAATTCCGCAATTTACGCGTGCTGCCGCGTTGGCGGCGTGTGAATTATTGAAAGAGTAAATTATGTGAAAAGGGCGAATTAAAGAGGTTCGGTCGGGGCACTTGCCATGATTTTTACGACTCTGACCCGGTCAGAGCCCCAAATGATTTGGGGTCTCCTTTCTTCCGGGCCCCCCCGCTCCCTTTCGGTGCATCAAGTGTCCGAACTGGAGTTCGACTGCCTCTCAAGACCCCAAAATGTAGTTTTAATTAAATAGCACAATTGCCACTGCCGCCGGGCACCTTTTCATCCTTCGAGAAAAACTTCTTGCTTGTTGTTCTCCGTTCTTGTTCGGCTCGGTTTGGTTTAGTTTGGTTTGGTTTGCTTGTGTTTTAGTTTTAGTTTTTGGTTTCGGTTTTGGTTTATATTCGTGGCTACGTGAGCTGCATGACCAATGAATAGCCGGGGGATTCTGGGGTACCAAAAATACAGAGAACAGAGATGTGTGTGCATGGAGCGGAGCGAAACGAAACGAAAAGTGCGGCGGACTGGGGCTCAGAAAGTTTTGAACTGCCAGTCTAGCAATAATACAGAAAGCAAAAAATAAGCATGGAAAACAATACAATATTAGGGAAGACTGGCCTGGGGGAAGGTAGAAAGGCCGAGGAGAAAACTAAGTTATTAGCACCAACTGGGCTCCGTCGATGGGCGTTCTGGTTGTTGTGGGCGTGGTCACTGCACTCGCAGTTTATGTTTACTGCATTCTGTGTGTGCGAGCGTGCGGCAACAATTTTTGGGCTGCCATCCTTGCCATTGTCGTCATCCTGCCTTCCAACTCACGCTCCGTTGACACTGACAGTCGATACTTTGCTTAAGGATTACGAAAAGATTTCCATAAAAGTGGTTTAAAAAAAATAGATCTCTTTTAATATTAAAGAAAACATCTCGAACAGAACTTATAAGACAACAATATATTCAAAATTATTTTGTATTTTTGAAATGTATAGTTTACCCTAATATGTCAAAGAGAAAAAGACATTGGTGAACTTGTTTTCTTTCCAGACCCACCTACTTCCGCATCCGTACAATCGTACAATTTATTATTGTTGCACTTTGTGGCAAAATATATTTGCGACTGCTGGTATTAGCATTTTATTTCATTTGTACAAATGTTTTTCCGTATTTATTTTGGCCAAGTTTACCCAATTGTGTATCTGTTTGTCCACAACTTGTTTCGGGCAATTTCCAATGTTGGTCCTGGCCATTGGAATGGCATCCTGGGATATTGCCTTTGCTGGCGCCTCTGTAAACACACTCGACTTGGTGAGAGTTGGGCTAAGAACTGGGTGTCTGTGTGTATTTTGGCATGGCCGTGTCTTGGCACGCCAGCACCTGTTCACACACAGACACACACACACACACACACCCCCTGCGACTTGGTCGGGCCTAATAAAAATAAATAGCCATATAAAAGCGAAGCGAAATTCATGGCAACGCCTGGCAATACAATAAAGCATATTATTTCAACATTTATTTCCCCGCTGCCATCGTGGCAGCCATTTGGCAGTGCTAAAGTGTTTTCCCACTCGGAGTGTTGGCACTTCTTCGCCGGCTAATGAGTGCAAGAGCTACGTGATTTACTCGGATCCCAGTCACTCAGAGTGCATCTGAAAGGGCGTTTGTTTCCAGCTCATTAGAGTTCGCTGCCTGCCAGTCTCCACTGCCTCTTCAGATAATTCCCCGCTGGGGAGAGTGGCTCCCTGGCTCTTCGCAACGCAAATGCTTATTTATGCCTGATAATGCTCGAGTCCTGGGCAAAGTCCTTGTCGCTTATTTGTTCTGCAGGAGTAGGAGCAGGAGCAGGAGCACTTCACTCGAGTCGAATGCATCCGGCTGAGAGGAATCGAAATGTATTGATTTATGGCTGCAACTGAGCGAGTGGCTGGCGGCCCAAGGTGAAGATACTGGCCGAAAGTTCGTCCTGCCACTGTGACTTCAACTGTGGCCAGCCCAAAAGTTCAATCAAGTGAACTGGCTGTGGCCGTTGCTCGGTCATTGATAAGTCATAAGTTTCTTCGCAAGTTGCGTCACAAAGTTGGTCAAAGTCAAACACAAAGTTTCCCGCTGGCCGGGAACTGCCAGTGGCTTGGATATTAGAAGTGCATTAGTTGCCAGTGCATTATTAATGACCAGCTGCGCATTGATTTTTACACTTGCTCGTATGACAGCTCTGCTTGTTTGTTTTTTTGGTTTTTCTTTTTTCGCTCCATCAATATTAATTGAGTTGATTGAAAGGATGAACACGAAAAGGCTTTCCGGTACGGAATCAAAACTCATTTTCACTCAAAAAAATGTCAATAAAATGTACTAAAAAAATGTACTGACACTTTTATACACTATTTACATATTCTTTAAATCTTGTAAAATGTCTTAAAAGAAAAAAGCTTTAGAGAATTCAATTTAATTGTTTTTGAAGAAAATTTGTTGTTGTAAACCTATGTATACCTTTTATCCCTAAACTAATTTCTTAATAGTTAGTTTAAAGTTTTTTTTTAAAGTAATTTAATTTAATTTAATTTTTTTAAAGATATATTTTGCCTTAAAAGCATGGATATATTCCAAATTGCAAGCCCTTTGTATTTTCTGAGTGCTGGCAGCCATTCGGCCCCGCTTCGTTAACCCAGATATTGATAACTTTTCACATTAACTGTGCCGCGTGACCCCGTGACCTGTTGCATGTTCGCCCGTGCAGTTAATTACTTTGATTTATTCGAGAGTTATACACATGCGTGGTCCGCCTGTCACATATTTCAAATCGCGCTTAATTACAGCGCCGTGTACTTACAAATTAACAAAATTGCCCAGCCCCCAGATAAGCCCACCCACTCGGCGGTAAATTTATTACAAATTTCAACAAAGTTGCCACCGAGCAATTCACCTGCCACTCGAGACTGAGCCAGTGAATTTATTGTTTTGTTAGACCAAAAATTACGGCGATAAAAGCGTACAAAGTGCTCAAGTGCGACCTCCGATTCGCCAAATATCCGGCATAGAGCACAGACATGGGGCGAGGCTGGCATCGATAAAAATCGATAAGCATCGGCAATAAATTGCCAACCAGAATTCAAATAAAACCAAATGCCGGCTAATCTCCATTAGGCAAATACGTTGAGCTCACCAAAAACGTTGTGACCCATTTTGGGACCAACTCGGCTTATTGTCGCTGTTATCTGGGGCGTGGGACGTGCAATGGGCGATGGGCAATGGGCGATGGGCGATGTGGGGCGGGGTGGAAAAGGTCACTCTAAGTGCTTTTCATTGAGCACTGAACTGCGAACGGAAGCGGGCATAAACTTAATGGAATTTAGATTTCTTCATTACGGCAACAGGTGAAAGGAGCATCAAAACGTGGCCTCTTGGCCCAACTTGATTACCTGCTCACATGAAAGAGATTCCAGATTTGGGCCGCTTAATATTTGGGTTCATTTTCATGGGATTATAAAGAGCTTTTGGCCCTGGGGCTAAATGGCAAATTGATTTGCTCTTGATAATTCGAAAAGGTAAACAGGATTAGCCTTCATTTGTGGATAATTGCCCGGGGTCCGTGGCTATTCGGACCTCCGCCTCCGCTCTTTAGAGGAAGGAAAACTCATGTAGCAAGCTGCTTGACCCGTGAGGAATTGATTGGAATGCACTGGAGCACGTGTCGTAAAAGTGCGCAGGCACTGTATAACATGAATAAATGGGAATGTATGCGCCCGTGCTTATTATTTACATTCGGCTACAACATTGTCGCAGGACTTCGATGGCCAGGCCAGCTGTGTGTGCTCGTGACCCAGTCGATATGCTCGCCTTGTGGATGTTGTGGACATGGGCACACAATCAAGGAGTTTCGTCCTTTGGTCCCGGCCAAGTTTTATGCTGAGTAATGGCCGGCCATAGCCATTGCAATGCTGCTGCGAGTGGCCGTAAAGAATCGCACTCACACTCGCACTCGCAATCGCAATCGCAATCGTACTCGCACTCGTAGTTTACATAACGGTTTTACGGCCAGCACTTAAATGCCCTGCGAGTCATAAATGGCGGAGAGATATCAAGCATACGCTACGTTTGCCATGCTCGGTAAGCAATCCTTTTGGCCCAATTGATATCCCTGCAGGAGCTGCTGCTGCGAGTTCATTGAACCCTTTTTGGCAATGATCTGCTGGTACTGCTAGTACTGCTAGTACTTCTGGTACTGCTGCTGATGTTAATGAGGATGATGCTGGAAGCCACATTGTAGTCATAGTCCCTACACACTATATATATGAACCCGGACATATGCAAGTTCCGGGCAGAACATGAACAACATCCGCCAAGCAGCTTCCGTCTCGAATGTTTACGCTCGGCTTCAGTCGCAGAAGTTCGTTATTAGAAAAGTTTTAATGTCTCTCCCAAACGCACAACAACACAGGCCACACTACAAAAAAATAACTGACTGAAATGGAAATTCATGGTCTTGAAATTACCAGTAACCAGTAATTTACTAGCCAAGCTGCATCCAACAGCTATCTATACTTTATGAAAGTATTTTCAATTAACAAAAAGGCTTTCATTTTGAATTTAATTATTATAATGCACATTTTTGTTATATTTTTTTGCAGTGCCTGACAACGAGATACTTTTGGCATTATTTGTACTGAAGTTGGACGTATTCCGCCGTCCAGCAGCAAATGTGAGCCTGACAAACGACTGGCAGTGATCTGCTGTTGGCACTTAATAAGCTCCATTTGAGCCAGCCGCAAAAGTAAGGCGACCTTCGGTTTGTTGGCTTTTAATTTGCCATCGAACGCTCTCGCTCCACTGAGCAGCAAAGTTTGACGTTGTTTGGGAGACGTCATCATCGGACTGGGCCAAAATTTACATAACTGAAAAAATATTGTGCGGGCGGGCCTAAACGAGGCACAAACGCTGCCCTGCGGCCTTCCACTTGCCGCCCTGCTTACAAGCATTTTTAAAGCGTTTTCCCCCATCTTCTGCCCCTGGATTTTTTTTTTGGGAGCGAGCGAGAGCAGATGTAAAACTTCTGGCAAAGGAAAAATGCCGAAGCAGAAACAAAGTATGAGAAAAAATATGAATAAGCCGTGCATGAGGCAGCCTTCTAGGCAAATGTGTTTAACATGGGGTAGCCGAGTTTTTTCACTCTTTGGCTTTGGCTCTGCCTTTGGTCGGGGGCAGAAAAAACAACATTGGCCAGAAAGTTAAAAGGTGGCCCTGGGCCGCATGCGACACATGGCCGGAACATAAACGTGGCCCTGGGCCCACGTGGCGGCCATAACTGGTGCCGACTTCATCGATATTTCATTTAACCCCTTAATAAAAGATATGCCGGGCAAACTTACTTCATAATACTTGATGTCGCTGCGCTGGCTCTCGATTTTCCCAGGCGGCCGAGAAGTTTTCGGGGAAAGTTTAGGGAGCCTCAAAATTTAGCCGCTGGCAAATTGAAATTGATTACCAAAGCAAAAGAATTGAGCGGTATATGTATGTATGGGTGGCGGTGAGGCGGAGGGGCTGGGACACAATCCGAATGTTTATTTATACCAGGCAGTTTGGTTTTGGACAGGGGCCTATTTGCATAAGCGACCGACCAGCTTATTACACAATTTAATATGGAAATGACGCGGAGTGAATGTAAACCTTGGATTCGGTCGCCGCTCAGCTGGCTTTCAGCTGCGGCTTTGCCGACTTGCGCTGCCTGCGCACATAGGTCTTGTAGTAGAAGTCGAAGAACATGGAGAACATGAAGATGTTCTGGATGAAGCCGATGAAGGCGATGAACACCGGAAACTGGCATGGGTTCCGCACGATCACCAGCAGGAAGTGGCAGGTGAGGTAGCCGAACTGCAGCAGCTGCAGTTGCGTAATGCGCTGCTTCCACCACAGCAGGTTCTTCACGGCGCCCAGCGAGGCGGCATAGTAGTAGGCATACATCACGGTGTGCACCAGCAGGTTGATGACCCCCAGCATCGTGCAGTGCGACCCGCCCAGGAAGGTCATGAAGATGGACACGCCGAAGACCATGCCGCCGTGGTGGTAGACATGCAGGAAGCTCACCTGCGAGTTCTTCTTGCGCAGCACTATGAAAACCTGTGAGAGCACGTTGAATATAGAGTTGGCATATGACATCTATATATATATATATATATATATATACCCCCCACTAACCGTATCGAGTAGGTCCAGGTACTTGAGCATGTAGTAGCCATACGAGGCGTACAGCGTCTTCATCATGGCCGGCGATCTGTCCTGGTGATCCACCGGCTGGCAGGTCCAGCTGTATCCCGGCTGCAGGTAGGTGTTGGTCAGGCCAAAGTAGAAAATGGTGGCATTGGCCAGCACCTGCACCACGTTGTACACCTGCATGACCCGCTTCAGCTCGAAGGGAGCGCGGTGCTCCATCCACCGGGGTCCGTAGTGGAGCACAAAGGCCACATACACGGACACAATGGCCAGCACGATCCACAGGTTGCCCAGCAGCGGCAGATGCGCCACCCGGGGATCCCCGTGCTCCGCGTACAGATCCCGCACCAGGCAGTACAGGTACGCTACCATGTTGTGCCTCATCCTGATCTCGATTCAGCAATACTCCTTGCCGCAGTGCCGGTAAGCGATTCGCAGCCCAAGACGGACCTCAGTCTTCTGAACGATACCGCTCCAAGTGCTATCAATTCGGCATGGGCTGTGGGCTGGCTATGTTAATGACCGATAAATGAGAGGCACCACGCACGCCGCATTAACCCGAGTCAGGCGTTGCACTGCCGGAGAAATTCGCTTTCATTGTCATCGGTTTACAAGCTTCGAATAGCTTAAGTTTTGCGCTCAAAGAACACTGAGGGAAAACAGTGGGTCTGAATTTATTGTGATACAAAATAGGGCTCATTTGTAACTCAACTTTGGTTAAATCGAAGATATTTATATATAATAGCTTCAAAGTAGAAAAAAAAAAACTGCAAAACTGTTAAAAATATTTGATCTTATAACTTTCAAACTGCATTTAATGGAGAATTTTATATATAAATATATTTTTTTTTAACTGATGTTCAGATAGTAAATTTATTTTGTTTTAAAACATAGAATCTACCCCCAAAATCCCTTTTTTAAAAGCCTCGCTGCTGGGCTGAATGCATAAATCTAAGGTTATCTGTTCCCAAAAAACATTCTCAAAATTAAGCAACATTTTTTCTTTATCTCTATGAACTTCAGCCAGTCGGGGGTAAACAGGACTTAGCTATTACTTGACATTGTATAAGAATTTATGGGCTATAACCGGGCGGTACAGGAACTTTGCCGAGTGGAAAAAAATGATGTTCCAGCGGGCTGGGTGGTGACATCAATTTGGGTTACTCAACGTTAATCGTTTGGCTCGCAGCTTGCGGCTGCGAGATATATGCAACTAACCCAGTTTACAAAGCATGCCAATAAATTTGCAGCATAACTGCCAATATAAGCGCAACTGTTTTGAAATTAAGCCAAAAGGGAGAGCGAGGAAAAATGGGCGGAAACGTCAGCTGCAGCATCTAGTATCCGGCATCTAGAATCCAGCATTCAGCATCCAGCACCCAGCATCCAGCATCCAACACCCAGTGACCCACTGAGCGACTCCGGCATGCTTGATAAATTCGCCAAGTCTGTACAATGGCTGTAAATAGCCGCGGGCATCGGACAAATGGCCCTTTAAAAACAACAGCAGGAGCAGCGGGAGCAGCTGGAGCAGCTGGAGGAGATCGTGGGAAGGCCAACTCAGCGAAATAGGCAAAAGTGTTTTACGACTTTGGCTTGAAGCGAAACTGAGGGCCACGATGCAAAGGAGCGGACTGCAGGTGGCCAATCAAACCGAAGCAGGTTGCAATTTGTTTGCGCAACGTGCAAACTTGGCTAGCATTTTGTGGTCGAAAGTTTGCACTTTGCTATAACAGTGGGGGCTATAACAGGCTCCATTTTATTTCGATAGGTAAATGTGCCAATTTATGGGGGGGACGGGGGAAATCAATCAAGGATATGTTCGTAAACTTGTCCTTATTGGCCGTTAAACAAAGGCAGGTGAACTAAGTCAGGCGAGGCCGTATCACTTACTTTCACTCGTGTCCTTAAGCCGCAATTGATGCGTGTGTGTCATGCATGCACACAAACACACACACACACACACGTGTGAGTGTCCTTGGAGGTCCTGCGGTGACCTTGCGGTGCGACAGTGGCAGACATTGAGCCAGCCAGCGCCAAAACAATCATTTGCATTTCGCCTCCCCACGGACAGTGTAATGGACGTCAGCTCATTTGCACAAATAAGCCATAACCGTCGCACGTTACTCCGCCCGCCGATTGGCGTCCATTTTCGGAACTTCAGGACCTCAGAGTCAGAGCTTCAGGACCTCCGCGTCCGTCTCCGTCCGAGAAGCCAGTGCTGTTGCAATAACGGTAATGGCCGCGGTAACGACAACAGCAAACAACAGAAATAATAATGATAATCATTTTGCGCGCACCGGAAGTATGCAAATATACGACACGAAGGACCCAAGCAGCCGAAGGATGCGGATGTGCGGATGTGCGGATACCCGGCCGTTCGGAATTACCCCACCAAGGGAAAGGAGAGAACAGAAACGAAATCGAATGGAATGGACGAAAAGACGTGGCCTTAACAGGTCGCCCTGAAAATTAAAAGTCCGCCGCGAATGAAGCGTTAATGACGACGAGTAAGTAAACAGTTTTTGGGGCGACAGCATAAATATGAAAATGAGACCACGCCTCCTTATGGCTCTGCTTAATACTTAACAATATATATGCATATAGCTTTCTGTGTCGTTGGACATGGCATGAAATGAAAATAATAATCTCTTTGGCCAGGAAATGAAGGGAAATTCAACAGGAAACTTTTGTGACGTGCCGCAAACAGTCCGTGCAAACACACTCGGCGACTGGAAGTGTGTGTGTGTGTGCTTGTGTTTGTATTTAAATTGAAAGGTCCAACTCAAACACAGGCCGACCAGCACTCTGCAGGTGTTAAACTGCGCCGCTTCTCATTCTCTGCTCTTTGTGTGTGAGTTGCCATTGCAAATTACAGTCATTTTGCCTGATATTTTTTCGCCCACACATCCTCGGGAATTTTATTTAAAAACGTTGAAAAATATATATGCTTTTGGCGGATGCGAAAATGCTCGTCGATTTTTTTCCGTCAGTTGCTGCTGCCCAGTGTCAATGGCATTGTTGCTTGGCACGCACTCGCACTGAGAAAAAAATGTATGCATTTTTGTTGATAAATTGCTTGAAAAAGCACTTAAAAAAATGTGTGTCAAAAAAATTCCTATTAACAACATGTGCTTTTAATAACAAAGAGATACAAAGACGTAAAGCGCTTTTGCTCATGGCTTTGATTTGTCATTTTGTAAATATTTCTTCCTGATAAAGTATACCTTTAGGTTGCCTTATATCCGTTTATCAATATAAATTTTAAGTATTATTAAGGAATCATATAATGAATAAGTAAAAATATAAATAAATCTCTTTACAAATGAATATTTATATCTTTTATATATTAAAAAAACAAATGTTTCTCTGTTTTGTAATCAATTTAAAATTGATTGTTTTTTCCCTGTGCAACTTTCAATGGCTAACCTGTTTTGACCGCCGCGAACCCTCCACAAGAATAGCAATAAAACTTTATGCGCACCCATTATGCGCCCAACCGCCCAAAAACATTGCACCTCCGAGGACGAGGACTGTCATTAGTGCAGAGTGCATAATTTTCGGGACAGCCGACAATCTGTGCATGGGCGGCCGTATTTATCGCCCCGGCCAGTGGATGGGCGATAATGGCTTGATTTCCAGCCCGGCAAAACAAGGTAAATGGGTATTAATTATTATGGTTATGGCCGGACCAAAGACACTCGTTATTGGCGTGGGATTGGGTTTGGGTTTGGGTTTGGCATTGCCATGGCTCATGGGGCATTCTTGGAAGCTCGTTCAAGCGGAATTTGGCAAATGCCGAAAACTTCAAGGGTATTATGTATATAAATGTTGGCCCTGGCCATGTCTTCTAAGCATATTTTAAATGCCAAGCAAATCCACATCGTGCCAGCCCACACCACATTTGCCCCATGCCTTAGCCATGAAAGTCACTTCCAAAGTTCAAGTCAATGTCGCAAAATGTTAACGGCGCGTTAATAATGCGATTAGTGGATGCTACAGACCCATTCCGATCCACCGACTCGGCTTCCAGCTCCTTGGCACCCCCAACTTCCTATTGAAGCCCGAAACCAGCATGTATCCCCTCTGGAGGACGGAAAACACATTTGAATGCGACCGCCCAGCTGAAGAAACATGGCAAAATTGGCTTTAATTGGGGAAATAGGGCTGAAAGAGGAGGAGGGTCACAAAACATGAGTGCGGTGCGGTGCGTCCCGAGTCCCTCCCGCCCTGGTGCTAATTAATAAATTTCTTGGGGATTTCTCGCTGCGTCTTTTTCGGGTTGGCTGCCATAATTATCGCATGGCAATCGCCCTGGGGACACAGCGTGCAAATGTCTATGCTAATATTCGAATTTGTGTATATATATGGCATACAGAGAGTCTAGAGCTCTTATATGATCCTGCTCGGAATCGCCGTTAAGCGAAGCCTTCAATTACAGTCGTCAGTGTTGCGATGTCGGCGTCAATCCCCTGGTAATAGGATATTTTCAATTTCCATTTGCCCGCTCGTATATTTTGCAGATTCGTATTTGTTTTAAGTTATGCGCCCAAGGCTCTCCAGGGGAATCGTTCATTTTTATTCTCCTCTTCCCATTTGAGGAGCATATTTCATTGATACGCTGGAAACATGACAGGGTACATAGAAATGAATATGTATATATACAGGGGACGTACATCTGGCCCAGGGAGCGTGGACCGTGGGCCTAGTTGGAATATTGTCAACCCGGCGAGAAGAGCTACCACGGGTCGTCCTGGTCACGTAATTGAGCCCTACACCACGGGGGCCTGGTCGGGAGGGCAAATCGAGACGGGCCGCTTTCTGGGCAATAGAAAATGAATTGTATGCACGGAAATATGACAAACAATCAAAACGAATTCGGAAAAACCGCAACACAGACCAACAAAAGCGCCAGCTGAGCCAGAGATTTGTTTCCCCAGTTACCGGAGGGTTGGATGGTGGATGGATGGAACATGGCACTGCCAGTTAATGGAAACGGAGGCTCGGAAAAATCCTGGACGCCTGGCACAAACGACAACGACTACAGCGACACCGACTGATGGAAATTTATTGCTGGGAACATACCCAAAGGGATTCGCAAATATAATACTACAGTCGGAGCGGTGAAGCAGCAGCAACAATCCACTGAAAAAATACTATAGCTATAGAATTCATAACAAGATTATTGAGATCAGATCGGCCTAGATTTAGAATAAAATTCCATTTTAAATATTTGTTCTCCTCCTAACTGATTTTCTTGATTCAAAAACCTTTTCTTAAGTAGATTTTACAATTTTAAATAATAAAAAAGGTTTAAACAGTTGTTATAAACAATTTTTATCACAGCTATAAATTTCCAGTATTGGATTTTAAAAATGTAGATATAGCTGCAAAAGTGATTTATTTTTTTCACATTATTTATTCAGGAAATGACAAATAAGTAAGCCAAACTACCCTGTCATATGACTTTTCCCGCAGTGCTGAATGAGTAAATGGAGGCGAGGACTGCATACAAACACGTTCCCCATGTCGGGCCGTTTGCCAGCCCCAAGCTCGATCCCTTCCAGCTTCGACCCGCCGCCCTTGTGCTAACATGGCTTAGAGGATGCGGAATGGAGCCAGCGAATTGGCGGGCGGGAAAAACTAACCCTATGAACAATTTCCCAAAAGCATCTGCAAAAACATACAAAATGCGGTTTTAGCCGCTGAGAGCAGATCCGTAGAGGGAGCAGCGCTGGCGGTGGGGCCGGGAAAATCTGTTGAAAAAATATATGACAGCCAGAACATGTTGCCAGCTTTCCCCCTAACCGCCGCCAAACAAAGCTGCAGTGCTGAGCCAAAAGTGAGCTGCAAGCACGCACTGTGCATATTTTGTTATGAAAATTTAAGTGAAATCACTAAAAATGCCAAACAAAACAGCAAGATATGCAAAAATGCAGTGTTAGTGAGTGGGGGAGTTGGAGTGGGAGTAGCGATAGTCGGTGGGCGGAAAAACCCTCGAGCCGGAAAACAGCTGTTGTTTGTGTTTGCTGCTGTCTGCTGATGATGCTCGGTTGTCGCTCCTGCTGCTCCCGCAGTCTTATGAAAAATTGTTGTCAGTTTATAAAATGGTAGCTGCTGGATGTGAGCCCCTGCGCATCCTTCAAGTGCATCACGTGCACCACATTCTCAAACAGGCAACTGATGCCAGAAAATCGAGGCGGACACGAGGGCTGCTGGCTGCTGGCTCATGAAAATGGGTCAAAGCTGAAAGTTTTGGCCAGCGGGCGGAGGTGGATCGTTGCTCGCTTGCAGTTTATGGCTCGTGTTACTCAATAAACATTTGTCAAGGCAATGCAACCTTCGCCCCCATCCACCCCTCCCTCGAATGTCCCGCCAATTTGCTGCTATCAGAGCCAGCAACATCGCATTTTCCTTTCCCTTTTCCCTTTCCTTTGTGAATTCTGCTCCCTTTTCAGTGCGTTCCAATGTCAATTGTTACGTTTTATTGCCTTGTTCTTTGCACTGACTGCACGGCGAAAAAAGTTCGTAATTTAAGACATGTCCCTTGAAATCGAGACTGCAGGTCTTAAAAACCCTCTTTAGACTATTTTCTTCATAAATTTAACTGATTTTTTTAAAGTTATTTTTTTAGCATATTACTTGAAACTAATTATGACTAATTAAAAAAAATTACATTTTACATTATTTGAATTCCAATTACATGATTAGTTTTATGTGACAATAAGTTTTGGTACATATAAAACCGATTAGGATTTCTTTTTAGTAAGAGCATTTAATTAGATACGAATAAAGGTACTCATTTTTAACAAAATTATAAAAAGTTAAATGAAATTCTTCAGTTAAAGCCAACATCAGATATTTTCAGTTTGCCTTAGCTACTATTTAATTTTATATTTAGTTATATAGAATTTAGAATACAGAATACGAATTTTAGATTTGAACTCACATTTTTATGTCTGTATCTGCCGTACATAAGGGTTGAGCCAACGCTAAAGGTAACTGGCGCGCGAAGAAATTTATGATCAGTGACAAAAGCACATTCTCACCTTTGATATAGCTTTACTGCCTTTGCCCCTTTTTCCACTCTATATTGCAGATGCTGCTGGGATAAGAACAGGTCTGTCTTTGGTTTGTTCTGTTTTATTGTGCCCGCCCTTTTGTGGCTCTGTGTGGGTGTGTGTGGGTGGGTGTGGGTGGTGTATGTGCTCCACTCTTATTCCCAAAACCCACTCTAAGCCCCGCCCACCTTGGAAAAGTCCGAAACCCGGCAGAGCCCGGTGCCACGCATCGATGGCTCTTTTATGCGCTTCGCAGTTTTTCGTTTATTTTTCTTATTTTTTTGCACCCCACAGCCGCATTTTTTGCACAGTGTTTGCCTTCGGATTTTTGCGATAATGGAGACAAATGTTGTGCTCTTAAATTTATCGATTGGTTGGCGAAAGTTACCAAAGGAAAATATAGCCCTGGATGGTGAATTTGTTTTTATGGGTGCGCTCGTTCGGTTGCCCCTTCGTTCGTTGCGTATA
This sequence comes from Drosophila gunungcola, assembly GCF_025200985.1. Lineage (NCBI taxonomy): Eukaryota > Metazoa > Arthropoda > Insecta > Diptera > Drosophilidae > Drosophila > Drosophila gunungcola. The sequence goes on from NC_069139.1 coordinate 9,507,434, forward strand.
CGCCCCGTGTTTACCGTTTCGTCGTTCCGCTTAGCTTTAAAGTTGGCTGATGGCGCACCTGAGTTTTCAATTTATATCATGTTTTTCATGGCCTAATAGAGGAAAAGCAAATTGGCAGACAATGAACTTGGAGTCCCAGATAAGCCAACTATTTGATCAGAAATTTTGTCTGTTTTCCACAGTTCCTCTATTTTAATCCGATTTTTGTTTTGGCTGTGAGAAGAAAGTTTGCAATTGAAAGTTCGGCGTTAAAATTCAGAGAGGCAACTGCTTAAGTTTCCGCGGCCATAACAAGTTATTAATTGTGGCTTGGGGCTTGGCGGCGGCTTAGTGGGTGGCAAAACATTCCCCTGGCTTCAGGCAGTGGCTCAGCTGACCACTCCACAAATGACCTCGGTTTCCCTTCCATTCACTATCTAGCGGTAAGCTCCTACTCTATTTTTTCGCGCTCGCACCCAGCGGCTTCAGCATTAAACACCACAACGTGCTCGAGGACCCCGGCGCCTGGATTTATGCAGCGTTACATTGGCATTAAAATAGCAAAAAGGGATTACGGGGGAAGTGGGAGACCGCCCTCGTATTTTATTATATTTTTTACATTATTTTTTTCTTTTGTTCCCGCCAGCACTTTTTGCCCCGGCTGTTATTGCCCCAAGCTCGCTCTCTCTATTATGTAAAAACATAAATGCAACTTGCGTTGAGTGCTGTGCGAAATAAAAAGCAATGACTGCGAAGCGATGTAGAAATAAATACACAGAAAGGTATATTTGGTTAAATTAGGTTTCTTTTGATTTTAAAAAAGATAAATCAACGATGAACCAGAATTTTTTTAACATTTCGCGAGAAGCGTGAAAATGGATTAACCTTTTTTATGTGGCTTACGTGATGGAAAATGGAGTTGAATTTAGTAAAAGAAATACAAGTAATGGAACTTAAGCCTCAAAACATGGTAAAAAGCTGTAAAATGCTTTATAAATTACTTACTATTTCGAAAAAATGTAGAGAACTGTTTTTAATAAAACAAATATAACACCAAGTGGCTAAAAATAAAAACCTTCTATATTTGAAATTGTTATCAATAAAAACATATTGACTTAATAATTGGAAACACTTTAAGTATGTTAATAATTGAATAGTAGTGACTATAGATAGTTTCTATATTAAATTCTATATATTAATTTCTATATTAATTCGACTATCAAATGCCCTAGATAAAATATTGCCATAAACTTCGATTTTATAACAGAACTTATGATTTTTCTTTCCGTGTATTAGCGAGACTGCAGCAGCGCCTTTTGCAGCTGCCTCACTCCACAAAGCTATTGTTCGAGCTGTAGCTGGACTAAATCAGATGTGACTCGAACCAGGGGTACCTGGTTGTAGCTGTACAGTACAGTACAGTACAGTAGAGTCTACAGTGTACACTGTACAGTGTACAGTGGGCGTCGGAACTGCGGGGCGGCGAATCACTTACCTCGATTTGAAATGGCGGCCTCGACGGCGAACCCGCCGCTTCCGGCGTGCGCGTGCAGCAGCCATCCGAGGCTAATTACAATCAGAATGGGGCAATTCATTTTGAGCGGAACGCGGTTGCGTCGCTGGCTGCTTTTCCTAATGCCGGGGGCGGTGGGCGTGGCCAAGGCGCCTCTACGTATGCTACGCGAAATTATTTTCATTGTTCCGCGCTCGGCGCGAATGGTGTGGAGCTACTGCGTTCCGGAGTTCTTCTCTTTTTGTTGGCTTTGTTATTAAATTTACTGGAGTTGCGGACTACCTTTCTGTATTTTGTTTTTTGTTCGCTTTAAGTTTTCATTTGGTTAAGCGCCAACATACTTTGCATAGTCGCTTTGCCGCTTTGTTTAATATCCAGTTTTCCAGTTTATTTTCGGAGCTTTTTTGCGTGCAAGAGCTCTCTAATTAGAAATTGAGCGAGGGACCGCAAGCTCCCATGTATGGCGCACTTTTGTGCGCTTTCCCTTGACAAATTGCGCTGTGTGATGTGAAATATTTTCTAATTAATTTTTATTGCCCAGCTCTTTGTTGTAGCGACGGCCAACTAATTATCACTGTTTGTCTGCCGTACAGTGATTGTTTTCCCGAGTATCTGCAACGGAAATGTGAGAGACAAATAAACAATTATTTCATTTCAGTTGCAGCATGACATTTGCAGAGGTAAGAAAAGTTTTAAAAATACGAGCTCCTCTTAGATTTTTGCGATCTTTAAACTAAACTCCACTTCAACTTTGGGCCACAAACTCTCAAGTGCAGTGCTCGGGAATGTTTTCGGTGCTCAAAGCAAACATTAAAGCATATATCCTATTCTCGATGTGAGCACTTGCATGCGCTCCATAAACCCACACACATGCACCGAAATGCGTCTGCAAAACTTCACTGACACGCAAAATTACCCCACAAAGTGCAATTAGCACACAAGTTAAATTATAAAAGTTCCGTTTTTTAACCTTTTTTCCCCTCATCGCTGATCCCACCACATACACACACACGCACACACGCACACATGGAAATTTCGACAAAAGGGAGAAAATGGCGATGGAGAATGGCGAGCCGGGTAAACAACACTTCAAGAGCAAAGTCGAAAGCCAAATAACAAATTGTTCCTAGGGCGGCGAAACCCTACACCATCATCCCGCCCCCTAGTGCCATATTTAATGACAAAGTTTTGCATAATTTTATGAGTTCTCAGCGTTATCCAGGCTACACATATTCCTATGCACATACAGGAGCTCGGGTAAGCCGAAGAAAAATCAGCAAACTAAAAAGTTCAAATTATTTCATTATCGCTTTCGTGCAGGGCAAACTATGGCTGAAAAAAAATAAAGCAGGGATGTGCTCAAAACCCATAAAAACAAACTGTCGTGGTCAGTGGAATGGGTCGCGAGTCCTGCGAAAAAAATGAAGTTATAAATTTAGATTAACCCCATGCAGCCGATGCCGGCGAGTCACTTTCACTGGGTTGCTGCTTGAAAAGTCCATTAAAAGTCACAAGGCAGCGAGCGAGGGAGAGCCCGGTCCATAATTATCTATCGTTTTCATTATTACCCTGGGCAGCCAGTGCCGCTGTATCAAGTATACGCCACGTGGTGCGCTTATGTGCGGCTCATGTCCTGGAGGAGCAATAAAATATTTGTATCTATCCCGGGCCAACTCGACTCCAGTCGACTCGACTCGAAGCGAAGTAGGTCGCGTAGGTGGCGGTGCTACAAATCTGCGCCGGCCATATAATTACTCAAAAAGTTACCTCTCGCCGGGAGATCCTTGGGCTGGGATAGGATAGCCGGGATAGCCGGGATAGCCCGCCTTTTATGCGCGATGATGCCAGCAAAAGGCTTTTATCATGTAGGCGGTAAATAGCCGTAAATAAACAGGACGGCGCATAAAATGGCAACAAAAGACGCCCCAGGACAAGCCCAGGTTGCCGCTGTTGTCATCGCCACCGCTGGAAGAGCATTTGCCGGAGAAGATGGGCACTGGCAGAAAAAAAAGCAAGTACTAGAATAATATTATGGTTGAATTCTAGCCAGGTAAATGAAATAAATCGCTTTTACTGTTCCTGTTTTTAAAAGATCACAGTGATTTTGCATAGGCAAATAAAAAGGATAAATAATTGAATTTCAAATAAAAGCTTTTTTCTAATTTGTTTTTTTTATTTGGATGACTATTTTGATAAGAAACTTTGTTGAATAGGGAGACTTTAATTGATTTAAAAGCATAAGATTATTCTCAGTGCAGCTGCTGTTGTTATCCACTGTTGTGGAGGGCCAAGGTTATCGGTTTTATGGGGCTTTGGCCTACAGATTTTTATATGTGTGCCACATGCTGTGCGCTGCTGCCCTTATTTATGACACGGCCAACACAACATCGCACGACGGCTACAAATTTCTGAAGTCCTGCAATTTGATCTCGCTGTTTCGGTTGGCCGGTTGGTCCGTGCAAAGAGCTCTGGCTAAATGTTTTAACATTTTATCGTGCTCTTTGTTGGTCCGCTGCGGTGACTGCGGTCGCCTGGTAGCCGCCATAAAAGTTTAATATTCTAATAAAGCGGATTTAATTATTTAAAAACAACATTTCCACGTCCGAACGCCGACGGTTTTTAATTTTTACGCGCTCTGTTTCGCGCTCTGTCGCAAAGCAACGCAACGCAACTTGAGTCGACTTTCGCCTCCTGCTGATGCCTCGACTTTCGTCTAAATTGCACTTTGCGGTACAATTTCCAGCTGCAAGTTTGCCAGAGCAAGTCGTAATTAGTTTTTGCTGGTTTGCTGTGAAACTGATTTTCACTTGTCGGGCGGAAAAAGGGGTGTGGTGAGTGGAACGGAAACGGAATCCGAGGGAAAAGAAATAGCTATAGCTGCGTCTTTTGTCAGCCCGGGGTTTTGGCCGCTCCATCTCGACCCCCCCCCCGCCCCTTGTGGTTGACTGGCGGAACTTTAAAATGGGTTAATTGCATTGTAAACTAAACGAACAAATGGCAAACAAGTGGCACAAGAGGGCAACAAGACAGCCGAGGAGCTGCAACAAGCTCCAATGAGACCAGCTAGCTGCTGCGGATTCGATTTGAGCTTTGGCTTACTTATAAATCTGCAATTTCACCCTCTCGCTGTGTTTCTCATTCTTTTGCTAGTTTTGCTTGGCAACCGACAAGTGCATCATTAAAAGCAGCCAATAAGGATAAATACAGTGCATCGACTACAACATACTTGGTACCCCCTTCATTGCAGCGAAAATAATAATAACTTTCATAATAATCTAAAGTACGATTTTTAATGTTTTTATGTTTATTTTTAAAAGAGTTTTTAATATGATAGTTTTAATTTTGTAATACGTCTACACCATAGATTCTAGTGTATAATAAACCAGTAGAAACAATCAGTAAACTTGACAGAAAACAGAGCTTGCCAAACTCATTTCGAGCAGCAGAAACTTTTGAGGCGTGTAATCAAAGGGGAGAATAAAGCTAAAATATCTTAAGGAAACGCACTTACTTCAACCCTTTTTCTGGGGGAATTTTCATCTGGCCGCCGTTGGCAGTGAATTATTTCCCATTCTGGGCAAATGACGTCGACAGCGACCATTCTCGCCACATTGTCATTCAAATGATTAACAAGCCGGGCCACAATGTTGCCAACTTGGAGCACAAAGGCGGCCGGCAAAAAAATAATATGAGAAAACCCGAGAGCTCTTCACACACGCACACAAAAGCCGCTGCGTGCAAAGTTCAAGCAGAACACTTGCCACAAACTCCGGCGGATTGACACGGCAACAATGTGGCAAGATGGTAGTGGCAGGACCTCACGCACGGGGATCCCCACCTAATATGCAGTTGACAAGTTTTAATGAAAAAAGGAGAAAAACATTTATAGGGAAGACGGACGACAGGATGAAAGTAGAGGTTGATGTAGATCCAGCCCGCTCGATAAAAGATTATTAAAATTTTCCAAACGAATGGCAAAAGTTCGCTGCAGCAGTTTGTCAAAGGTTCAAAAGGTTATCTGCAACACACACATACACACACACACACACACACACACACATAGACAGACTCTCATGCTCGGAAAAGCGGAGGAAACTCACTCACTTGACGGCCCCTTAGTTCACGTGTGCGCGGGTCTACAAAGTTGACAGACATTTTCCACAAGCAGTAGTCAAGCATCCATCTAGTGCTCGACTTGAATGCGAATATTCCCTACACAGATGGGGTCAACCAAATGGAACTTAGAATGAATGCCTTCCACTGAAGATCACAAACGAAATATGTCATGCAAGTCCTTAAGTACTATTAAGTTAATACTTATCGAATCTCACATTATTTAGGACACCTTCTATTCCCAGTGCTACAAAGTTGATCACCACTGTAGCCCTAAATTCTGCCTTATCTCTGCGCAGGCAGTGCAAATTAAATTCTGGGCTCACTGGACAGGACAGCGGAGGTACCATGAATGCCCCTACATGAAATATGAAAGTAATCTCCGCATATATTAAGGCATTTGACGGCTGCTTTAATATGCAGCCAGCCGGCAAAAGCTGCCATCTCGGCTTCGGCTTCGGCTTCGGCTTTGGCTTTGGCTCCTGGGCCCTTGATACTTTGCATTTTTGCTGAGGCAAACATAATTCGTCTATTATGCAGGCTGCCACAGAACAGGACGAACACACACACACACACACTCACACACATGGAATCTCATGGATATGGCAAGGGCTATGGGCTTGCAGCTGGAGTTCATAGATCCTGACTGGCGCTGTATTCACTTGGCAATTACTGCTTTATTTATTATGCCGAAATGGATTATCCCTTGCAGTGCCCGGGGATGCAATTTCTGCTTGTTCTGCTATTTTGTGCCGTCAACATTTTTTCTACTCCCCTTCGATGCTGGAAATTTTCCGAAGCACTTGTGTCGTCGCCGCTCCCGATGGGAAATATTTGCATGGAAGAATTCTGTGGCTAAAGGGCCTACGGCTGCATCTCCACAAGTGCCTGCCTGTCTCATTTGTAGTATATATCTAATCCGGTGGCTGGTGCGGCGTTTAAAGCGAAAACACTGCGTGTACATATTTTTACAGCACTAAATTGAATTAAACAAAAATAAGCCTTTGAAAGGCCATTAAGCGCGAGGACTTTGAACGCATTTTGGTGCAGTTTAAATGCAAATTCCTGGAACCACATTGTTCGAACGCTGTGCTTACAACTGCCAGGCATCGCTGGCCTCTGGCGCACGGCGACATTTGTAACAAATTCGATGCACACGAAATCCATAAATCAAATCAATAAAATGACAGCATGAAAAATTGCCAACACAAAAAACCGCAGGCCAAAGCCAAACCATTATTTCGGAGTCAAAAAATCGACAGCGAGAGGCAAAATGTCGCCATTTTTTGTTCAGAATAAAACCCAGAGAGCTGAATAAAATCCGCAACCGCATTTTGAATGGCAATCAGCAGTTAGAACAAAACCAAGGCAATAATAATAATAATAATAATAATAATAGAACAATACACGGGAGCGATATGCAATGGAAGTTAACCTTTCGACACCTACAAATAAATAAATGGCCAAGTAAATATTGTAAAGAGCGCAAACAGTGCAAACACAAAAAAGGGGGAGTCAACAAGGCAAACAGCGAAAGGCCGTAACGAAACAGAAGGGGCGTGTTCGGAGGCTGCTCCTGGCAACGGGTCGTATGGATAACGAATAAAATTGTTGACTATGCCATAAAGCGACAGCCGGAGTTGCAGGAGCAGCAGATACAGACAGAAGCAGGAGCTGAAACAGCAACAGAAACAGAATAGTAATGTAAAAGACAAAGAGATTGAATGAAAATCCTCGTATGACATAAAAAATAATACGCAACATGCGAAAACAGACAAAAATGCACACACAACAAATGGGAAAACATCGAATCGAAAGGATTCGGGGTTCTGGGGCGTATTAGTTATATTTCCCTTCGCCAGTCCCTGTCTATGTGTCAGTTTTCCAGTGGCGTCAGCTGGCCAGGATGAAGCCAATCCGGAGCCAAAGCCAATGCCAAATCAAAATCGAGAACGCCATCGCGCACTAAAGCCAAGTGGAGCAACAGAAAATGCCGCTGGCAGGAATGGCAATAATAATACGTTATTGGGAATATTGATTGTCCGCATTAGGAAGATCCCTTTCCAAAACCGTGCTGGGATTTCCCTTTTCTGGCCACGAAATTCGCATGACGGCGTATGACGGGCACGCACTGATAAACGCTCGTAAGCCAAAGGCAAAAGGAGCAGCAGAAGCAGCAGCAGCAGCAGGTGTTCTTTGTTTAACGCCCAAATGACTTTCGGGTTTTTGCCCACTATCCCAGGCCACAAACAAAAAATAAAGCACACTCAAAAGCCAGCGGTGCCTCAGGATATGCGATGGCGATGACATGCAACGATTCTGTCAACAGGAAAGCCAAGTCAAACCTAGCCAAGCCCAGGGACCAGCTGTGATTAATAAACAAATTGAAATACCTTCGGCTAAGTAAAGACCCAAAGACGCGACTCAATAAATCACCGGCTTATCCACTTCCTCGGCAGGGGCAAATCAATTATAGCCGAGCACACACAACACAAAAACATGGCAGCGAGCAGGCACGGCAGATAATTTATTGATTACCATTAACAAACAGCATGTCAAGTAAGTGTCATTAGAATGTCAACGCATGTTGACGAAGACGCAGCCCCCCGCCAGTTGGCCAACTGGCTGATGGACAGTCCCTTGACCCCTGACCCCCGTTGTCACGCTCATTAATTTGCGCGGTGTGTGCCAACAAGTTCATTTCGTTTGCAATTTCCTGCCAAAGGCGTTGGTCTACCCACCGCGGCTCCATCACAGTTGACAACGCAAATTGACCAAGTTGGCGGCCCAAGAAGCGGCCCAAGAAGCGGCCCAAGAAGCAGCCTCGGCATTCGAGCCACCTTGGCAGCTGTCTCCGCTGACAGGTCGAGACAAAAAAGCACACAAAATACTGACAGTTTGACAAATTGTTTATGTAAATGGAAGTGCAAGTGGCTGAGCAGAGGGCAAAGCGGCTAAAAACGGAAAAAAAAAAAACTGGGCAGGCTTAGGCCTATTGCCTTAGTGACACGTTTCCGTTCTCGGTTCCACCGATTCTCCACTTTTCCAACTGCCGGGATCCATTTCTCGCCGAGAACGAGTAAACATCTAATTTACTGTTTGTACTCTTTAATTGCTTGCCGCGTGCCCGAGGGGACAGGACAGCAGAACGCTTGGGATACGCTGACAGGCCGGGCTGTGAATGGTTTTGTCGGTCCCATAAATGACAACGACCTTCGCGGTGCTGGGTGCTTTGGGGGGTGGTTAACGCCCCAAAGACGCCGCCCAGGCAATTAAAAATTGCTGTCTTGAAATTTCAACTGCAGCCAGCGTCTGGCCCGCAGCGAGTTAGATAGTTCAGGTCTTAGGTTTGTCACTGGCAACACCGAAAAAAATATTTAGAAAGAACAATATAATTAAAATCTCTACTAAAACATTACATTAAATGTGTTAAAAAAATGATATATAAAAGTTGTTGAGCTGGCAACACCGAAAAAAATATTGAGGCAGATAAAAATGTAGTAGAAATATTAACTAAAACATTGTATAGCAACTTTATCCTGACATAAAGTATTTTAAAATGTTCATAAATAAAAATTGTGTGTTGTAAATAAATTAAGTTCTTTAAGAAAAGACTATATATTAAGATGATAAAATTACTTGATTTATTGATTCATGCTCTATAAGTTATCCTTTTATTTTGATAGCATAGGCTTCATAAAAATTGTGCACCTTGTTTAACAATTTCTAATTTGGTTTTAAGTTGTGAACAAAACATAAATTTTTACTTAGGCCATGATAAGGTTTATTATTTATTAAAAAATTCTATTCTTTAACATTATTTGTCTGAATTGTTTGATGTGATATGCGATTTCCAATAGGATTTCCTATTTTATATATTTTTTTGGTATTGGTTGATATGATAAGTGATGTATTTTCGTAGTGTAAGCCTGGCCATCTGATATATTTTCCTTGTGTAGACCTGGCCAAGTGGTTTAAGTTAGCTTGCTTCGGGCGTTCAGGCCGACTTCCTGGGCGTCGCCATTCTTGGCCGCCTGCAAAACGCTTTTCCAGCTTTCTTTTCTCTGCTAGTTTTCATTTACATTATGAATATGCGTGCGATGTTTGTTGGCGAGTGTGTAAGCGGACACAAAAGCTGTTGCTTGCTTTTCTGATTTTCTACTTTTCTGCTTTTCTGCTTAGGCGCGGGCTAAATGCCTTTCCGCCAGACTTGCCGAAGGGCAGAAAGTTTTCCCTTTGAAAGTACCTCTGCCCCGTCCGCTGGGGTCTTTTGTGGAACGACTTAGTGATACATTTTTTGCCTCTTCGAAGCCGTTGCTCTGCTTTGGCGTTATTAACTCTAATTACCACATTAAACGACAAAGTGTCTTAATATTCAATTATAAGTTTTTTTTCCTGTGCCGCATTCCATTTGGAGTGAAAGGCCCATTTCCTTGCGTGTCCTGCGTTGTTTGCGGTGGACTATTGGAAAAGTTTTGCCGATATTTGGGCCGTCTTATGTGCGTTTGGGTGTCCTTTTTGTGACCCTCAGCTACCGGCTTTAATGATGTCTGAGTGCTTACAAATTATTTCACCAAATGTGTTTAGTGTTTAGATTGCTTTTGATTTTGTTTGGTGAAAGTTGGACAATGCCAGCCCTAGTGTATGGCAACCAGGCGATGGCTTTCCTCGGAATAGAACCGATGAAATAAATTGCACTTATTGACTTTTTCTGACCCGCCCCGCAGGCAATTAACTCTTGCTAATGGCACCAGCCGTTGGTCATTGGGGATAACGTGAGCACGGAAAAAATTAATATAAACGGCTTTTTTGCAGTTCAGCAAATAGATTTTATGTTAATTTTAAAATTGGAATACAGTTTTGGTATAGTTGTCTAATAACTACATTTTGGTCGGTGCTACCGAACTAGGGTTTTCGGAACTCCAAATTAAAATAAGACGCCTTCATAAGTGATCTCAAAAACCTTGTTACCTCTGGAATTGAAAAATAAATGCTTAACATGTATATATATGGAATTTTGATAAAACTCAAAACAATATTTCCCCCCTGCTTGCGTATTAAATTCGAGTGTAATGGGAGCCCGTCGATGGCTTCATCAGGGAAATGCCTTTCACCGCACACAAAAACACACTCGCTCACATGCCAGCAACTCAATAAACTAATGAATGCTTATAAAGTCAGCGTGGTTGACAGAATTTTAATTAAAGAACCGTGAAGCGCTAATTTTGCATATTAATAACCGGGACAGAACTACACGGCACGCCATGACGTGAAGGCCACAAAGGATGTCTGCAACTAGCTGAAAGCTCCAACTGAAACTGAAATTGAAACTGAAGCGGAATATGCCGGAATGTGGCACTGGCACTGCCACTGGCACACACAAAGGCGATAAATAAAACAGTAGCAGGAGTCGTCGACTTCGACTCCACTGCCATTTAAGTAGTTGAAATTAATTTCAATTCAGCTCGCACATGTCCCGACACCACACATCCAATCCAGTGGGAGTTGGCTGGGGAATTTCTAGCAGCCCCGTCTCTTTGGAGTGTTTTATTCCGGCGGCACACGTTGCAGACATAAAAGTCGCCTCGCTGCTAAATTATAATATCAATTATTTCGCAGCACAGAGCACATAGAGGACTCTTCTGGCGACAGAAACAGCAACAGAAACAGGAGCAGGAGCAGGAGCAGGTCGTCAGGAATGAAGGCTTTGCCACCGGAGGCTGCCGTAATTACCGCTCGGTATGCAAATGGCAGCTAACTAGCTGTGTCAGGTACGCAAACAGAGTGACAGCATCTCCTGTTTTCCACTTCTCGTTTCCCGGAACTCGGCTCATTTTGTTACGTTTTGATGGCTTTTCAATTATGCGCTATCAATTAGCCAGCCCACAACCCATTTACTGGCGGCCCATTAGCTTTGCCTTTTGGCCCACAAATCAAGTTTTGTTTGCGTTATGATAGGAATTGTGCACTGAGAAAAAAGAACGCCGTTTGGAATTTATTGCTGGATTAACTTAGGTCAAGCTAACATGAGTATGTAATAAGATAAAATTAGATATTATATATTTATTTCACAATCACTAAACTGTTAGTTGTTACTATATCTAAAGACAAGCAACGTCAATGGAATTCGTTTAGTTTCGATAATTATGTTCCGGAAGTAAAGGCAAACAAATTATTTTCCTTAATACCCCAAGTGTAAATGTGTAAATTCATATAACTGAATTTTTCCCACAAAATGTTTAATATCAAAGAGCATGTCAAAGTCATACTTGCCCCGAGGCGCACTCCCTGTCCAATCCTTAGACTCATTACACACCAACGCCTCGAAAGCTGGGCAGCTTTGCAACTTTAATTTAAGCAAAACACGACGCTTTCCTTTTCCAGGGAAAAAAAACTCATTAAATCAATTTCACACCAGACTGAGAGCCACACCAGTTAGCAGTCTTCAGGGCCGATAAAAAAAATCTCCAGCTGTGGCTGAGGCTCGGTCTAAGACTGAGGCTGTTGGCCAGAACCTACTTCCCCGTGCCAATCGCAGCTCAAAGGACGCGCCAAAAGCCGCTGCCGCTCCAGATGAGTAGGCCCGGAAAAAGAGACCACTGCCGAAAAGTGCCGACCGCTGGTGGCCTGCCATTGTTTGGCAAAATGCTTTCCACAGCCTTTGTTTTCATTCCGCTCCTTGGGGCTCCTTCGTCCCTTCTCTCCAACAGAGAAATTGTTTCTGCGTGATTGAGGTTTTCCGGCAGACCTTTTCTTCATTTCGCAGCTGCTTAGCTTCGTGAAAGCCGAAAGAATCCAGGGCAGCGTTTAAAGAGGCCGTGCAAAATGTCTTTGTGGCCACAATTCATAAAATTTGCAACTGCCCAACTGGCTATATATTTAATATTTTGATTAATTTGGGCTTCCCTTTGTGTGGCACCCACGACAAAGATGTTTTGCCACAAAGTGAAAATTGTTATCAGCGCTTGATCTTTTTCAAACACAATGGCTAACCCTTTTTTCCGCCAAGATAAGGTTATTTTTGTTCGACAGAATTAAAAACTGGGTGGTGAAAAAGCAACAAAAGCCGAGGCAGGAATCAAAGGAAAGGGCCCCTCCACCTGGCAACCCTCAGAAGTGCTAATGGTAGAATTCGGAGATCAGGGCCGAAAATAAAGAAAATAATCTAAATGCAAATAAAACTATTTTCATGTCACAACAATGCCTTAAACAAGGGGAAACAAACGGAAAAGTAGAAAGGAAACTCAGGGCGCTGGGAAGTATGCAACTGAAATGAGAGCGAAAATAAACACTAAGAAGCAATGGCACACATTTTGAATACATTTATTTGCACATTTAGAAATGCAAACAGCGGGAAAAGACTGAAAAGCCGGGCGAGAAAGGACCCTTTTGCGCAGCCAAAGATGGAGAAAAGGATACTTCCGAGGGACTTTCCCCCATCTCTCACAGCTGGCAGCGCCAAAGTGAGTGAAATGTGTAACCCTTGCAATGATTTGTTAAATTACAAGCAAAGTTTTACCAGAAGGGGGAGCCGCGTTGCGAGTAATTAGTGAAAACCTTGGCTATGGCAATGAAAAATTGCTTGAAATTGGGCGTGAAAATGGCTGCCAACGTAGCTGGAGGGTTAAATAAATTCCTTTTTTTCCTGTTTTCCCTTTGGGTTCGTCTGCCTGCAAATTCACCAAAAGTCACATTAACTTGCCGTAGTACGCTGCTGGTTTCATTAGCGTTCCGCCCTATCAAGATCATGTTCTCGTTTTTTTGCCCAGCACTCGTAAGCCATTATTAATGCAGATAATTTCAGTTTTAATGTGTGCCATGCATTCCGCGAGGAAAGCTTCCAAAGGCAAATTAATGAAAGTTATCGGCGCAGATTTCTGGCAATCACAGTCTTGTCTCTGTGAACGGCAACTTTTTAATGGATCCCCAAATTGAGGCAAACTTTGAGCCATACCCACCAAAACTTAATCCGTCTCGAAGCCGAAAACCCGGAGCTTGGACAAACATTTCAGGCATCCGGGCAGAGTCATCGACGACCGCCTAGAAGCTTCTGCTTTCAATAAACAAATTTGTGCGCAAATATTTTGGTACACAAATTTCTGCCAGGCTACTAAATATTTTGTGTAAAGTCGTTGAACATTCACAAAGATTGCAATAATGACAGTCGAGGCTCGGCAGTCGGAGCGAAGTGGGCGTGGCAGGGGGGCTGGGCGCAGAATGTGTGTAAACTGGAGCAGGAGGCGGCATACATTTCGGAAACGAGGCGCACGAACCTACGGAATCGAGCTGAGCTGAGCGGGACAGACACACAAAAGTCAACATAAAATTTAATTAAAAACTTTGCAACAACTACAACGATGGGGCGTGCGCCGCCTTCGAAAATGAAACAACATAATGCAGCGCTGGCGGAAAACGTGAGGAACAGCCCAAGTCGACTTCTTGCCGGCGAAATTTGTATCTTTTCGCTACGGCAATCGGAATTACCAGTCGCAAGTTGAGGAAGTCCAAGATGTGCACAGCTAAAAAAAGAAATGATACACAGTGAAAACATATGGGTTGTAGTTTCAGCACTAAAAGTAAATGAAATTATAAAAATATATAAGAGATGAGTTATGCTTTCAAAGGTTGCAATCACAAAGTGATTGAACTCATCACTTAATCAGGTTCAAACGGTATCTATTTAATCAGCAAGTTATTTTGAAATCAGCTTTAACTTAGCACAAATCCACTTTTTGGGATAGAATGAATTTAACGAGTACAAATGTATGTATTTTTTTTTTTTTAAACAAAAAATAATTTGTTGTAATTTTTTCCAAGTAAAAAGAAGATCAGATAAACTTTATATTACATTTTTATTGTAGTGTGACGTCTTTGCTTGATTTCTATGCCAACGAACGAACTATGAACTTGGAGTTAGTCAAATTGGCCAAGTATATTGAGCAGGGGCTAGCGTAGCAAATTTCTAAGCGAACTTCAAGTTGGGCAGATAAAAAACAGGCAGCGGCAGAAATTTAAATATATAAAATGGATGAAAATAGCGATGCCAAGGCAGCCGCTTCTTCACGATTCCGATGCGGCAAGAGGAAAACCAATTACGAATTCAAATGAAATTCATGAAATTCCTGCCACTTTGTGCTGAACTTAAACCACGTCTTTGTAATATATATCACTTTGAAAGCCTCCCGAAAAAATAAAGAACAGGAAGAGGCCGCAAAAACTGTGCCATAGTTTCGTAGGGCATCCACATCCGCATCCGCAATCGCATCCTCTACGTTGGGGGTGTGTTGTACGAATATATATCCCCGCCCTCGAGGAGTTCGAGACGTTCTCGAGGCATTTAAATTGCCGGCATGATTTGAAATACAAATTGAGCAAATTGGCAGGAAAAACTGTGCAAAGTGCTCCTCGACCGCAACGCCCAGTGAATTGAGGTAGGATGTTGGCAAAAGCGATGCCATCAGGAATTCGAGTATTCTTCGGAAATGCTCTTAAAGTTCGCTATCTCTGTCGTGTTTAGTGTACGCCTTGAAATTGCTATTGATTTTTCTGCTTTATCTTTGCAGCCCGCGGAACATGAGTACACTCAGCTATCGCGTTACGCCCCGTCATAATTAAAATGTTAAAAATATGGTCACGGAATCTTCGAAGGCCCGCTGCTGCCTGGCTTTTAATGGGCGATGTCGTAAATGATATGGCGACCGCATTGAATTTCCAATGAATAGCGACCAGCTTGGGTGGTTTGAGTGGAGCGTTGTCACCTTGACAACCACTGGAAGCTCGTTAGCCAGCTTAGCTACAGTTTATCTCCTGCAATTGGCGACCCACGACCCTCGACCACCCACCAGCACTTAGCAAAACGCTCTACTGGCCGCCTAATCGCATTCAATTAACACAGAACACAGAAATTCCAAAGGGAAAAACTAAACTACAAGAAAACGCAACTTCTGCCGATGGCAAGACAATGCTGAAATCGCTCGTAAGACGGGCCAAAGTGCATGGCAGAAAAGCAAATCCAATAAAGTTGTTATTCCTTTTGCTTTGGCTGGTCGAAAGGCGTTTATAAATTACTTAAAGCGCTTAAGGCCGGAGAAAAGAAAACCCGTGCTTGAGGTTGAGAGTGGGCCAACAACTTGTGGCGTGACCGACCGTTCGAAGCCAATCCGGCAATATGTTCGCCGATTTTCCTATTGCCTTGGCTGTTTGGCCGTTTGGCCGTTTGGCCGTTTTGCCGTCTTGCCGTTTGGTTGTTTGGGCTGCTGAGCAGATTAAAGCGTATCGTGTAGCAGCAAATCCAAACCGCAAGCGGCCAACAAAGGAGCAAAAGTGGAGAGGTGCAGAAGAGGAGGCGGGAAGCACTGGGAAAGCCTACCAATTGAATATCAATCAACTTTTGGGGCGTGCGTGTGTGCGGCGGCATCAGCCCAAAATCCCCCAGCAAAAGGAGCTGAAACAAAAGGAGGCATTTATGTGGGTGTGGGTGTAGGTGTGGGTGTAGGTGTGGGTGTTGGCGAAGTGAAGTGGCCTTGGCCCCCACTCCCGTAATGGAATTAAAACTGGCAATTTCGAAGCAAATTGCTTGATAGGCTGTCTTTTCTTGCAAGTGTGATGTGATGGCTGCTGCACAGGGAAAAATGATAACAGGATTATGCTGATATTGAAAAAATAGATTTCATTCAGGCTTTAAATTATCTGTGGAATAGAAGCAAAGGCAACAAACATTTTGCAATGAATAAAAAGTGTAAAAGAAATCTACTTATTAATAAAATTAAGCTATAAATACTGCTTGGGGTTTCTTCAAGTCTTTATTTGAATATTAAATTTTTGAAAGAAATTATTTCATTTACCATAACAAAAGATTTTAAATCAGTTAAGGAATCTGTAATAAAACTGATTGTTCTGAATGGGATAAATGGCGACTTTATCTCTAAGTAGTATTCAAAAAAAGCCACTACATTTTTAAATAACAAAGAAATCATTTTTTTTTTGTAATAAAAACATTATAATAATTTGACCAATTTGTCACTAATTAAATTGTGAAGAAGCTATGCGGAAATAAGATTTCCTTAGCATATTAAAGATTTATTATTTTTTTAAGTGTTCTGAATAGCCCCCACATTGAAATTGTACAAACGCGTCTAACCGAATTAGGTAACACAAATCAATTGCATTAAATGGCAGCTAGCGGGTGTCTTCGCCCCTTTTAGGCTGCCAGAGTGTGTGTGGCTTGGATTCCGCCTCCATCGCACTCCCCTGCCAAAAATTTTACCATACGAAATTGCTGTACACGTCTCGTATGCGCAATACTTGCAGGCGTATGCCAAAAACAATTGTGCTGGCCTGAACAGGCAGCCAAATAAATGCCGACGAACAGCTGCAAACGACTTATTTATGCCGCAAAGAATTCCGAACCCATTCCAGCGTAAATCGGTCCTCCTATGATATCCCTATTATGGCCTGCTTCTAAGGATTAAGTCTGCCTGAATCCTAATTTACACAGCTTCTGGGTATTTACCTCTTCCGAGGGCGAAAAACTTTTGCTTAGCTTTTTCGGCGAACACTCTCAAGTATTTAAATTTAGAGGATTTTTACGTAGCTTCGTTTCGTTCCTTCGCTTTCGCCATTGCATGTGTTTATTTCATTTCTCATTTTCACAAACATTCTTCCACCCACAAAAACACACACCCCTGCACACACAACTAAAGACGCCACATGCCAAGTTCTACTTCATTTCATGTCGGCATTTGCACATTTTTATTTTTGTTTTTTGCCCAGCTGGTGTATGTTTGTTTGTGTGTGTTGAAGGAAATTTTGTTATACTTTTTGGTTTCTTGAGGCGGCTCCAACTTCCCCCATAGTCGCGCGCAAAAGTGCGACTTGGAAGCCACCGCAAAACAATGAAAATTGGTTTTGTTACTTTGCTTACTTTCGCAGACTCTCTTCTTGGCTAAGACCGTTGTGCGGTTGAGCCCTTGGCGGTGGCATTTTATTGCCCACCCCGTTATTTTTACTGTATTTATTCGGCAGCTGGCAGGAGTATGGCCACCCAAAAACCACCTACCACATACCACCTACCACCTACCACCTACAAGCCATAAAGCCACCAGCTTCTGCTGTTGATGGCGTTGAGTATTATCGCATAAAATCCAAAATGTAAACACTGGCACAAGTCGGTTCCTTGCAGCACGTACACGTTTATATTGTAAGCGACATTTGCTGCCAATTTGAATATTTCAGTACGAACAGCTCCCACAAGAATTCACTAATATGCTGCAAATTATTACCTGGCCTGCACCACTGGAACTCACGTGACGAGCGATCGCTTCAAGTTTATTATCCTTGGGGTTTTCACTCAAATTTCTCGTTCATTTCAGTTAGCTTATCCCTTTGTGTTTTCCACTTTTCAGTTGCAGTCGAAAAACTGCTTTGTTTTAGTTTAGCACACTGCACAAATGACCACAATCCTGCCGCTAGATTCTTTTTTGCTGGCACAGCTGTTGTCCTGCTGAAGCTTTGCTGACTGGCACCAAAAACGAGTCGCGCGCGTTCGTGTCAACTGCGTCGAAGGTTCACTTTCAACTGAAACCTGCTGGCCGTTCGCCGTCGTTTCCTAGCGCCCCGCACTCGGCTTCGGGTCATTGCTTCGGGGCACTTCGGCCGGGCTCGGCTACGCCCACGAGGGCACACGAGCGGCGGAGAGAGAACGCTGTCCGGAGAGCGGCCAGCTCCTGGCTCTCTCCCAGTTCGCCGCAGGACAACTGTGCCACGGCGAATTCGGAATTACCAACTCACGTTTCTGGCTTTTCGCATACAAAATAATAACGAGTTTTGTTTACAAGTGTTATTATCGAAACAAATTGAAATTAAACCAAAAAATAATGCTTCATATAGAAAATTGCTCATGTTATTGTTATGTTAAGTTATTATGCTTATTCAAATGAATGAATTAAATAAACATTTGTAACTCATTTAAAAATTATGCTGTTTTTAGAACATTTTCGAAACTTAACAGTTCGCTTAATTGAATTAAGGGCTCTATATTTAATTACTTACCCTATTTATCTTAAATCATTTTGTTTTGTAAATGATCTTTTGATCATTAAAATAATTGAGACTTTCACCTGTCGCTCGGAGCTCATAGAGAGTTCGCCGGTCACTCTCTGGAAAATGTTCTCACAGAGAGGTCTTAAAACCTACCCCTACCTTATTTTCCCTTTTAGGCCACTCCGAATTTCTCTCCGAAACGAAGGGGTGACTTGGCTGGCGATTTCAGAAAGTTTGCCGCACTGGAAATGTGTTGGCAACATTCGAGTTACGCCCGCAACATTTCGAACTGTGAGACAAATTGCGGCATGTCCTGCTAATTTCGGTGAGTGAAAGTTACGTGGCGAGTCCCCAGGTGGAACGCTGTCACTTTTCACATGAGGAAAAGCTAGAAAATCAAGTTACCGAGGCGTGACCGCCGCGGGCAGACTCGCGTGTAATTAAAACTAAACACCAGGAACAACATCAACATCAACATGAACATGAGCACCGGGGGCAGCAACCAGCCACGAGTCATCCGGATGGCCGCAAAAAGCGAGTCAGCAGTTTGTCCTCCGGAAAACAAAGGGAAAACCGCCCGGCTGGCTGCATGGGCATCACGCTGATGACGAAACCGAATATGGAAGTCCATAAGTCAGGATTAAAAACGGCGACTGCGTCGGCGGCGGACACGCAAAATATGGCGACAACAACCTGGTCAAAAGCAACTTACAACAGCCGGCGACAGAGACGTCCTGAAATTAATTTGAATATTTTCCAACATTTCGGCCCACCGCGCTTTTGGCCTTTTGTCTTTGCTTTTATTTCAGTTTTTGTTTCAGTTTCCGCTCTTGTAGCAACGGGGCTTTTGACTTCATTAGAAGTAATGGCCAGAATCGGGCTGAAAAGTGAAAAGCAGGAATCTGTCGTTCCGTTCCGATCCGCTCACCCACCCAATTCCTCCACCGACGACCTGTCAGCATCGCAACGGTTATAAAATTGCAAAATATTCACATAAAGACATAATCCTCCCCCACGACCATTTTCCGGGAAACATGGAAATAGAAACAACGGGCGCGAGTCAACGGTCAACAGGCGGCGTTGGGTCAGTCAGTTTCAATTTATTGGGCGCGCTCGAAAATAAATTTGTTTTCCGAAAATGCGAACATCAAGCACAGCATGCCGTGGGCGGTGGGCGGTGGGCGATGGGTGGTGGTTGGTGGTTGATAAGCAGGTGGGGTGGGCGGTACAGGTAGGGAGCATTTCTCAGGGGTCCTCGCGGATGAAGAAACGATTACGCAATCTGGCCCGTGTCTGGTGAAACAAGTAAAACCAGTTTGGGCGGTCAGCGTGAAATGAGCTGAGTTTATAAGCATTTTCTTTATAAAAAGCATTTGTCCTTCGCGCATTTTAAAGTCGCCCATTAAATTAGGTAAAACAAATGCTTTACCAGTGGCTCATAGCAAAACATGAACTTCAGTTACAATCGATTAATTACGATTGAATCTTGTAAATTACTTAATCTTTTGTTTTCCATTTCATGTCATTTGTTCTTAGTCTGTACTTTATTAATGACACATTTTCTTTAATAAGATTATGAGTAAGCCGATTTGAAAATAATCACGTTGTTGTGTAAATGCTTAACAAACGGCATCAATTTAATTCCGCAGAGAAACTAATACGATAAGTCAAAAAACAAGTTGTACCAAAAACTCTTTTAACTAGTCTTTGAAGTTTTCTTTTTAGAAGATAAGCCAATTACTTCTGTAGAGGAAAATTTATTCTATTTAATGTAACTTTTGGATAATATTTTGGCCAACATATGGATTGGAAGATAGGATGGGTATTTATCACGCAGCTGCTGCAGCTCCTCCCAACTTTGCATCCTCGCAGTAATTCCAGCATTCCTCAATTAGTTTCATACACACGATTCGCTTCAGATTTTGGGCGAACATTCAATATTGAACATTAAGATTGGTCACCTGAGTGCAGGATTGGTTGTGCAATACGGGGAGTGGGTGACCGTACACTCAGCTGGCCAAGCGGATTACGATGCGGATTCGATTTACTCTGTCGTCGCCAGGAAGTCACAATGCGGGTGCGTTACAAACTGGCAACAGTTGAGGGAGTTCTAGGATGGGATGGAAATGGGAATGGGAATGGGTGTACACTGTGCACTGAGGCACTTGCACTGGCGGACCCACAAACAAACAAACAAACAAATAAACAAGCGGCTGGCAAACAGGCAGCGCCGTGATTGCAGGACATTTGCGCAAAAAGGCAAAACAATTGAATTGAATTGACAACAACAGACCACCGATGTCTGGGTGGGTATGGGGTGGTTGGTGGTGCTGTTGCTGTGGTGGTGCACCGGTGGTGCTGCTGCTGGAGGGCCGCTCACTCGACCGGTAATGGTGTTGATAGCATTAAGCATGCCTCGACGAAGTCCAGCCAGGATATGCGTACTGGCAATGATGCCACCGATGGCCAATCTGTTCAAGGCTCTGAGGTAGCTCCTGCACTGGCCAAAAATAAATTATTTAAAATGTTACTATATAATACTATTCATACTATACACGAACATGTAGTTCTATGTGTGAAAACCGCAGTATCGGCAGATAGGAAAGTGGTGACCACTGATAAACGATTTTTTTGTAAAAGATTAAGTAAAATGTTTGGCATTTTAATTTTAAATAAAAAAAAATTGTTCATAAAGAAAACTTTCATTTATTTTGACACTAACAAATTACTTAGGTACTAATTTTATTAGTCCTAATTCAATTTCAGAGTGAATTCTCAAATCTAAGAGTGGTTTTTTTGAAGAGTGTGGCTGTTGCGCCGTGTATTGTTTTCACTGCACTTCAATGCTTTTTGCAATGTAAACAGCCGCCGCAGACGCCGCCCTCGGCCTTCCACCGACACTCGCACATATTTTCACATTTCCCATTTCCCTTCTCCAATTTTTTTCTTTTTTTTTTTGCATTGTTTATTTGCTTTACTGTGGTTACTTTTGCTGTTTTTTCCGTTTTTTTTACTGTTTTGTTCTCCAGCAGCTGGTGTTTGTTGTTGTTTGTGTGCTGGCAAATTAGTTGAATTTGGGAAAGAGCCTGGCCGAAAAGGGTGTGCAGGCTGTTGAAAGTTTTTGTTTGACACTCTCTGGCATAAGCCTCGACCACATGCGACATGCAACAGTAGGAGCATCAGGAGCGTCAGGAGCCGCATCGACAAGGACAACGAGAGCCTGGTACTACTCGCACTCAAATGTCCTACGTTGAGCCTGCTCCTGCAGCACTTAATCCGCTTAAACGTTAAAAGTGCTAATAGTTTTTCATGTTGCAACCCTGACTTCTTTATGGCAAATGGAAAAGAGTGCGGGTCGAGGGAAAAGCCACCCCCGGAAAACCTACGCAGCAGCAGCATCAAAAACAACATTTGCTTGTGGGGTGAAAGGTGTTAAAAGGCAATAATTTATATGCTTAGAATTGTCATTTTGTGTGCAGGACCCGTCTGTCGTTGTCCCTGTATTTGTCTGTTTATTTGCTTTGCTCTCAGTGCGGTAATTGCAATTTTGTTTTGAGGTTTTCGCTCCCTTTAGTGCCAAATAATTACACGCTGCTTTTTTACGCCTCGTCGACTGCCACAATGCTTGGCTAATTCGCAGATCAATTAAAGAATTAGCCGAGCAAGCTCATCAATCACATGTAGATCCAATAAAATCGCATCTGTGCGATACGCCCACTATTCCCCTAAAACTATTCAGCGCATCGGGCGGAAATGTCCTGCATCAATTAAAGGCAACGGACCGTTTCGATTGGAATGTTATTGTAATGGGCTCCCCCCAACCTGAATTATTAACCAAACTGATTGCAAGCGGAACTATGTGTTAATACTTAATAAGTCTAAGGTTTCCCGCTGGAGCCGAGGACATGCAAAAATGCATTAGCATCGATTAATGGCAGCTGTGTGCGTGGGCGACTCCCAGAATCTCATTTCCGCCGGGGCGTAGCCACATCATTCCGACAATATTGCCATACTACACTATTCATATTTCAGCACTGGACCAAAAATCAACGAATGACCAGAATCCTAGGAGGGACACAACATTCTCCACCCCCCTCCCCCGCACAGAATGAGGAAGGACGTCGGTCGGATGTCCTGCCGCGCATTGAGCCATTCCAAGCTGCCTTATTATTTATGATAATGTCTGGCCATTCGTTTGGTTTATTGTGCTAATGTGCCGCAATTAAGATTAAGAAGACGACTTTTCCCCGGTTTGGTTTTCCACCAGCGAGTACGTGCCTGTCCGCCCATGTGACTTTGTGTGCGGCGACCCACCTATGGAAGGCCTTAACCCAAGCAATAAACGGGAAAAATCTTAAGTTAACTTTTCAGGTTGTTTATCCAAATGTGTGAAAACTTTGCAATTCAAAACATATTTTTTAAAAATTCATTTAATTCACATAAAAATCACTGAAAATATGGAAAATAAGAAGCTATCAAGCTTTAAAGCTTTATTTTTTATCCAGACTTTTTTCTGTTAATAGTTAAAGAAACTTTTTAGAAAAAGATATAAAAATAATGATTATTTTTAATAAAGAGAATCAGATAAGATACGCAGTCCAAACTTAAAATTCAAGAACTTGCCTAAGTGCCCAGCAATTGGGTTAACTTTTCTTAGACAGTTGCATTATTGTAGTCGCAGTTTGCCAGTTGTTGGCCAGAGCTCCAACAATTAAAACTTTAATCATCTAGTGGCCAAAAACAGGCGATACCCTCTTGCCACTGGGGAACGGTACAAATGGCATTCGTTTTTTGGCTTTTCGCTGTGCCGATTTGTGATTAATGACTTGGGCAAAGGCAAACTCGGAGGCAGAGAGGACGTTCCAATCCAAATGGAGGAGTAGGTCGTACAAAATCGTGCGATAAAAATTCTTAAGCATCAATATCCATCGGTTTTGGGCTCCACCGTTCGGCATTGACCGCTTTGCGCTTTTATTTATGACAATCATTTATCACCGCGCGCTGTTCAAGGCAAATTTTTCGCGATTACGCTTTTCCATTATCCCGGCGCTGGCAATTCCTTTTGGCTGCTGGTTGTTTTCCATTGGAGTCCTTGTATTGCACAATGGCACTTTGATCTCTGGCATGAGATTTCCCTGATGCCTTACACCGCCACCTCCTCCTCCATCGCCATCCTCCTTTGCCTGCATTGATTTTCTCGTCATTTTCCTCGACGGCAAAGGGAGCGTTTTGTGCGGTTTTTCCTGACAGCTGACACATGTCGGGCCGATAAGTTCGAGTGAATAAAGATGAACGATTGCTGTGAGAGATTATTAAATGTTGCTTAAAAATAATTAAGCCCCCACTCGAGGTGTGGGTGGCAAATTTGGTATGCAGACAACGACTTGGTCAGCTCCATAAAAGGAATATCAGCGAGTGGCCATCAGCTTGGAAGATGTGCTAACTTTTTCCCGAATATTAAACACTTTTTTTTCCCCGGCTGCACTTGCCCCGGAGACGGGGACAATTTCCGCTGGCGACACGAGGTCGACATTGACGCGTCTGGGGCTCTCGATTTTATGCAATTCACGTCTCGGACATTAGACGATGTCAAGTCGTCGCAACGTGCAGGAATCGTCCATTTGGAAAGGAGTGGTATGGTATGGAATGGGTATGGTTACGTGCACAGCCGCTTTGCATAACCATTTTAATGCCTTCTTAAAGCAAATCCCTTTGCTTGTTCAGAAATCCAATTAGAAACCTCTCAGATGCAATTCGACGCTGCCTCAATCTTCGACCTGTCTTCGATTTGTTTTCGTTCCATTTTGGCCAATTTGTTTGTGGCCGAATTGCAGGCAAAGTATTTAATTGATGCTCACATCTTCCGGGAATTGAAACAGAGCGCCGGCAAAGATTAGCATAAACATTTGTAATAAATATACGGAACGCTTGCAAAATTCCAGCTGGCAATAATTCCGGTTGAGAGCCAACATGGAAATGCTTTGCCTAATTGTTTGTTTGTTCGCTTGCCTGTGAGAGTTTCCCCCCTTTCCCCCTCCTTCTACCCAAACAGATGTGTGCGTTTGGTTTGGAATGAAACATAAATATTACGCATACGCAACGGTAGACACAGCCCAAGTGGGAATTGCAAAAGTTCATACAGCAGCACACTCGCACAGTTATCTGCATGATAAGTTTAATTGATCCGAATGGCAGCCGAGCCCCTCCAGCCCCCTGGATAAATAGAATTCGAACATTGGTTCGCCTCCTGTGCCTGGAAAATCATTAAGTTTTTGCCCAGCTGTCTGCCGATGCCAAAGCAATCGCAAAGGAAATTGGAAAATTAAAACGTGCGGAAATGTGCCGCTGAGAGCTAATTAGCTTTGTGGTTTTGCCGGCACACAAGTGCACATGCTAGCGCTCATCCTTCGACGTCAACTTATACCTCAGCTTAGTTGAGTCCTCCAAGTTGGCCGTTTCCGAGATGGCCACTCAATCAGAGCCAGTCCGATTTGGTCGTCCCCCAGATGGATGACCACGTGGGCTCGGGCTCCTCCATCCCGCCACTGGCCCGTGCTAATTGCGCGTCATTTCGCCTGCTCATCGGCTTAAATCCAAGCTCTGGCCGGCCCATCCAGATTTAAACGCATCCGCATCCCTCAGCGCCAAATGCGCAACTCATGGCGTCCAATCGTCAAATGTTCCGCACGTACGCGCCTTCCATATGCGGGCCAGACGTCCATCCTCCGAATTTCGATTGTCACACTGATAAACCGGTTTTTACACAGAGATAATGCTTGGGTGTCTCTTCAAAATATTTACAAAATAAGGCTTTAAATTAAATTTATAAATAATTTCGATGTATTTGGCTTTAAGTATATTCATTGTTTGCTGACCATCTCTTGAAATTTTGAAATAATTCTAACACCTCAAAGTTTTGTATTGTAATTTGTATTTGTAGAAAATTATGAAAAAATAATTACTTATTTTTATTTTTAATATGACCATGCCCTGTTTTGAGAAATTTGGCAAACATAAAAACTTGACTATTTTTAAAATTGTCCAATTAACTGACCTCAACATTGGAAGCTTAAGATTAGGGGAGTTTAAAGTCCAATAAAAATGTAAAAACTAATCGATACTTTTTTCCAGTGCACAACCGTCGCTGTTTCGCTTCTCCTGCTCTTGGTCGGACGGCAATATCGACAGTCATGCCAGTCGACAAAGAGGTGGGTGGGCTTTTCGTGGGGAACCTCGGGGACAGGACGGACACGTGGGTCGCACTTTGGCCGCTGTTAAATAGCATTGACGAATTAAAAGCTGAATTGGCAAAAGGGACCGACGGCGATGGCGACGGCGACGGATGAAAAAAACCAAACTTCCATTCTCTGACGGGGTGTAAAAGGGAGGCGTATATTTTCTGCAATATCATCAACTATAAATTACGAATATTGAGGCACAACAACTTGGAGTACGTGGCGTGATAATGGATATTTGTCAGATATGTGAACATTTTAAACTTCCGCCCCGGAAAAAAGTAGAATACCAGAGTGCGAGGAAGAGGGTTCGAGGTTGTTTTGCCGTGCGGAATCGGATTCGGCACTTTTTGCCACATAAACATAAAAAAGGTAATACGGCACCGGGGACTGAAAATAACCCAAATGTGTGGCACTCGGATTGGAGGCGTGTCCTGGCGTGAGGGCCGATTGCGATTGCAGTTAGGTGGATGGCAGGCAAAACAGGCCAAACACTCGGGGGTGTCAAAGGAAAAAGCGAAATGGCAGCTAGAAATGTTTTGCAATGATGCGGCAGGTTTCCTTTTGCCATCGAACCGATCTCGTTATGATTAGCCCACGGAGGGTGAAACTGGACGATTTCATGTTAAGCGCATATAAGCGAATTGAGGAGTAAATCCAAGCCGGGAAGGAAGTCAATTTCTTGCCCAGAAAAGTGTTGGCCCCAACACATAAAAGCGAATTCGAAAATTATGCACAACACTCGAAGGAAAATGAAAAGGCAAAGGCAAAGGCAAACCAGCACAGACAGAAACTTGTCCTGCCAACGGAGACTTTGAGTTGTTTCGGGTTTTATGCGCAGAGGGGGGAAAAAAAACAGAGAAACTTTCATTACGAACGGAAGTTGGTGGAAATAAAAGAAACAAACAATATACACTTGGACCCGGCGTTGTTTAGTGACATTGAACTTTTTGCATTAAACTTGAAATGTTTTTAAAGGAATCCCGCCGTCTTGCGCCGTTCAATCGGCCGTGCGAGGATTTGGTTACAACTTTAGCCTCAATTGTTATTGTTGTTCTAGGGCTAAGACATCCTCCAGCGAAAACTCAACCGAAATTTTTGGATGCAAAACTTTGCATTTCCTGCATATTCTTCTCCCATATTTTACAACAGCAACTTCCGGCTTCCGCTCGAGAAGCATAAAAATAATGCGAAACTCCTGCCCCCCATCCTGGTTCTGATCCTGTTCCTGCTCTGCTGCCATTTTCCTGGGTCTTCAGAGCTGCCGAATTGTTTTGTGCAGGACACGGAGGCAGTCGGCAAACGCAGAACTTTCCCAGACATTTGCCATTCATTGGAGCCCCGTTTTGGGGACTCGACTTTGGCCTGTCAGCGCCAAGTCTCCTGCGTCTGCCAGATAATTGCAAGAAAATAAACTTGAGACAATTGGGAATCAAACTTCGCAGACGCGAGCGGCCTCCTGCTCTTTAATGGGATTAAAATTTCATTGCAGCGCCTTCCAGGAAATATCCCCTTCAAAAACAATAGCAAAAGAACCCGGTTGTGTACAAATGTCTATCACTTACGCCAAATGTTACGCCACATTCATCACATCCAAAGCACGCGAGTTCTGGGAAAGCCGAAATTAAAACCCTTGCCACCCAATGTAAACGATCCACAAACAATATTAATTGAAACGTACCGCTCATATGACATTTATGAAGCGGCCCAAAAAACACGGCCAAACAAGTCGTAGAACCGAATATGTCGAAATGCGGCAAGAAGCATTAACTAGGAATAGTGTTGGTTTTCTAGCTATTTTATAAAGGTTTTTTTAAGACAAATTCATTGTTACTGTTACTTCTTTTTTTTTTACCGAAATGCAATTTTAAATTACTTTTATTAAAAAAAAAAAAATTAAATTTGATGTCAATAAAATGTTCTTGCTTAAGTCAATAAGTATTGTAATTTTTGAATGAAAGAGTTTTTGCCAATAAGATTTTTCTTATATAAACATTTCTTTGTATCTTCCTTAATTTTTGGTTTAGCTTTTTCTTTACTATGATTTAGTTTACTACAGTATCTGTGCTGGTATTGTGGGTTTAAGATCATACGCCTTCCTTAGTTCTTAAATCGATGAAAGCTTGATTTAGCTATTTCTTTCGCTAAATATATATGGGCACCGCTGAAACTGGATCAACCCTTGGCCCGTGCGCCGTGTGCATGTCCAAATGCCAAATACAAGCGTTAAGCTAAATGAAAACAAATTACCGTTGCATGTGAGACACCGTCCAAGGCGCTACCAGTCCGCCATACAGCCATACAGCCATACAGCCATAGAGCCATAGAGCCATTCAGTCAAACAGTCGTCGTCATTCCACCCTTACGGAAAGGGGAACACCCCCTCGTTTGTCCGCCGGGTGACGACTGCTGCAATATGGTGCCGTCATAGCCAGACCAACCTGCATTCTCCGCGCTCGCATTTAAACATTTAAACACGCACCGAACCCAAAACCAAAAAAAAAAAAAAGGGAAATAAAGGGAAGAACAGCTAACGAAACAGCCCGAAATGGGAGACAAATTAATGAACGCCGTAATGAAATGAGCTGTGCGTACGGGCCAAATGATTGTCGGACTAATGACAGGACAGTTAGGAAGTCAAATCAAGTCGCGACTGGAATTCGATATTACTCGGGGGCATGGCGACAACTCCCTGACAACCCTGCCAACACTGACAGCCCTGAAACCCGTTTGCGATTGCTTAAGTTCAAATGAAATTAATTAGTGCAGGGGGCGTTACCTATTGATTCCAGTGATTCCTGGCTACAATTTAATTGCGTATGCTTAAAGGTGGACTGGCTCATTCTCAACTGCCGAGGAATGCTCATAAATCTCTCTTCGCAGCGGCTGCCATGCTGCGCACATGTTCAATAAACCAGAGATTATACGCAAACATAGACAAAGTGAATATAGAATTAGAAAAAATCAGCCATCCAGTGCTGAAGCGCGAATACCCTTTGGTGTGGTGGCGTGAAAACTAATCAAGACCCCCATCAAGTGCTTCTCACCCACCGAATGAATTCGTAACCGCGGGTCAACTTTCACCGGCGATTCATGAGTGCAGTTTATTAAAGTTCTCTATGGTTTCCAAAAAGGGTATCCGCAAAAAAACGCTGGTCGAAAAAATACCTGCTCGGCGGGGGTCGCTGGATGCACGTCGCCTCCCAATGAACTGCAATAAATCTCAATAAAAGTCGCACAACAAAGCGAACCAGAACCAGAGCCAGAGCCAGAACCAGCAATCCAATGCAAGCGTCGCAAAACAAACAACCAGCAAGTGGTCCTGGAAAAGTGTGCGACTGCGGGGTTAAACTCCCCAATCCCACAAAACATTCTACGTTGCGAGTTTTGCCGCGAAAAGCGAAAAATGTGTGGAAGGTATATTTTAAATTTGATTATTGAAAGTCGCGCGACGGCAGCGATTATGTGATTTGTAGGGCGACAAATGTATTTGCCATATGAAACGACACTGGCAGAAAATATAACCAAATTGCACTTTAATCGAAATGGAAACAGTATACAATAATGTAATATACAACATTTTTTTTAAATCAAATATTTTTAGATTTCGTGTATAAAATGGAATATGTAAACAATTTATACTGAAGATTAATGTGCTCATGAGTAAAAAAAGCTGCTGTATACGGTTGTTACTTTTCTACTTAAAATAATTTGTTTTACACTGATTATTTTATTTAAACAAAATAAAAAAACACTTCCCGGTAATAACCTTTATATTATTTCCAACACAGCAAACGGAAAGAAGAAATATTTCCTTGTGATGTACTTGATTTAATGTGTACAAGTATTTTGATCAATTTGAGATGCTAACGACTTATTTTGACACTAACCTGGTTACCTTGCTAAACATTATTGGAAATATGAAGCCGATATTGTTATATTTTTTCTCCACGTGAAGTTTCGACTTCAGAGGGCGCGAAAAGAAGACAAGGAGGGTGGGTTGCTTTTTTAAGGATACTTTGTGGGTGTGTACGTGCGTGCGTTTTTGTGCGGGGGTTGCGCACCCAAAGTTTGTTTATTTTATTAACAAGTTATGTGGAGTGTGTGCGGAGGGGTGGGACGGAACGCAACCCTTTGTTACTTTCGCTTTCGAAAACCTCGACCGCGATCAACTCAGGTCGCAACCCTCGTTTCGCTCGGTTTTTCCTTTCAGCCAGCTCTTTTGCGTGCGGCGCACAATTCAATTTTCATTGTTTATCAATTTTCTGCCTATTTTGGGCGCTTCAAAGCGACGCTTTGTAATTAAATTTGGAAAGCCGCCAGTGGGGCATAAATCAGAGCGCAACAATGGGAAGGAGGCCTCATGATTATGATTGCATGTGAATGTGGGGAGGAGTTGGCTGCTGGCAGTGTTTTTGTCTGGCTGGCAAATGTCTTCATTCAATTTTCGAGTGAAAAGTGCGTGGTCCTGGGCGCAGGGTCTTTGTCTTGGCAACTTTCTTGCCAAAAGTGCATACGAAGCAGAGAAAAAGTCAAATTATTATGTGTATGTGCTTCATATTTCAGTCTCTTTCGTGCCAGACATATAAATCTCTCGCAAAACAATAGAGCAGCGCACACATAGCGCCGGGCAAACTGATTTGAATTTATGGGAAACTGATTATTTTTCCACGCCGCCAAGAGGCGACAACGCGACAATGGTGCTGTGCCAAAAGCTGGCATCCGCATCCGTTTAAGCATCTGCCGGAGATAGTTGATCCGGCCGGCAGGATATGCGAGTAGTGCACATATAAAGTGCGTGACACGTGACCGCGCAACGGGTACCGCTTAAGATAACACGGGCAAGCGGCCGCACAGCCGCTGCATCCGCTCGCCAACAGCACTTGGCCAAATCCCATTGAAAGGTCAAACAAATTATGGCAACACAAGGCCGCCCCCTGCTGTTGCTACAAAATCTATTGACTCTTAAACTGCACTCAGCCAAAAAATGCATTCTCATTTTACAACATTTGTTCAATCCAATATAGAACAATATTTTTAAAATATATAACAAACAAATATATTGTTTCTATTTTAATTATTAACTATTTTATATTAAGTTCAATATTCAACACAGAGAAAACAGAGCTCTAAAATTTGACGTGTTAGGTGCAAGAAGAGAGAAAAAACATTTTTAATGGTAAAACAAAACATTTTTGTTACAATTAACACAAAATTTGAATCTTAAAATCTTTCTAGATTTCTCTGTGTATAAACACTTAAAAAAATTGTATTTAACCAAGAAATCAGAAAGCAGAGAAGATTTTAAAACTTCGGTTTAAGGAAATCTTTTTATTAAAAGCAATTACTATGAATATCCTGGTTTTACTAATTTAATACATTTTTTTAATTACAGTTTTTTCCAGTGCTGTTGAAGTTTTTGAAGAGCACTCGACAATCTGAAAGTCCTCGACGCCGTTCAGTACTTCATTAGTCGCGTGTTTGTGGGTCTGGGCAACCCTTAGTCCTTTTAATTCATATTAAGAGTATCTACTGGTCTTCCCGGGAATCCCGCCCTCTATTGTTGTGTTTTTTAGGCGTGCTGCATTCGTGGGCGGGGCAAATTTGAAATTGATATTCGCACGGCGTGAAATCAGTTTCAGTTTCAGCTTTCGTTCGGCTTCTACGTGCGATTCCCCTTTATATTTGTTGAGCCTTCGATTCGTATGGCTTGCCTTTGTTTCGAATCATTTGACGGGGGTCCTGCGGAGCACTTAGCCGCCGGTTGGGGCCATGATTTATTGAGTTGCATAAACAGAAACGGCAGCGCAATCAAGTCGCAACTGTAGCCCAAAACTCGGCGATGGCCCGGCGACGATGGCATTTGCCCAGTGAGCTCAGCTTTCAACTCGATTGCTTCGCAAGTCGTTAGGCGTCATCGAAAGGGGGCCTTCATCGTCCGGCTGGCTGGATGGTTTGATGGCTGGATTCCTGGGGGTTGACCTGCACTTCATGGTCCACGTCCACGGTTGTAGTGCGGCTGCAGCACTGTCTTGCGGTCCTTTTCACCCCCCCCCCCCCCCCCCCCATTTATGTACCTTTGCCCACAGCTCCTTCCGTTTTCTTGAAATGGCAGCCGCAATTTTGGTTATGGGAGTCGTGCAACAAAGGGGAAGCAAGTTGCGTCCCCTCCCCACTGCCGAGGATAAATCACAAATAGATTTCCTTGCGAGACTTTTGGCCAAACTCCCAGGCTGCTGGCTCCATTTCCCAAATGGGGAAACTGGCGCCTGACACGCCCTCTTCTGGTACCAAAAGATACCGCCATAGCTGTTTTCTAGCTCTTTTTGAGACACTGAAAAACGTGGAAATGTTTCTTCCAGAAACTAAGTATATGATTTTCAAGTAATTCAATAAAAATTGAGAACATATAGTAGGTAAATTTTTATTAAAATGTAAGTATTATTTGTAATTTATTAATTTTACACCCAAAATTAAAAAAAAAAAAAATTAAAGGTAATTGTGTGTGTCTTAAAATTAAATTAGATAGTATTTAAGTATAAGTATTAATTTATCACAAAATACTATATAACACCAATACATATTAGGTTAATTTTTAAGAGTCTTAAACAGCTATCTAAAATAATTTAAAACTAATAGATCCAATAGTTTAAAATTCATGTCACATAGTTCAGTTTCTATAACAATTTTTTATGTTTTGGTGCAGGTAAGACTTTTATTATAAAACGAGTAGGAATCTAATTTTATAATTTTATTGTTACTGTTTTAATTTTAAATACCAACTATTTTATGAACTTTTAAATAAAAAATTAATTTTTCTTTATCATACAGCTGACAACACTGCCCAGCACACGCTCAAGTTTGTGTTGGTTTTCGTGTGCGGCATTGGTGGCACTTTGTGCTGCTTTGTGTTGTGCTTCAATGAGGTCGAAATGGCTCAAAAATAATGTGAAAAGTTCCCTTTAACCATTTTTCCACAGCCACGGCGCTGGTGACGCACAAAAAACGAGGAAGAGTCGAAGAGTTGAAAAGCAGAAAGGATTCGCGCCACATTTCCTACTTTCCTTTTTGGTTAGATTTTGCTCCTTTAGCAGACCGTACTTCTCCTTCGATTTTTTGCTTTTTCACTGCTGCCTGGTTGGAGTTATGCGACTTTGGGGAATTTCTGACGGCCCTCGACTCCATCCTCGTTGGCCGCCTTTATATCCCTCTGTCTCAACCCGTTTGCCACTTTGGCTTCCTTTGACTTTTCGAGAACTTTGTTAGCAGCATCTTCGCATCTTGCCATCTTGCCATCTACTGCCTGCGAACTGCCTTTGAAGTTATTGCGGCTAGTGCAACGCCTGCTGCTGTCGCCTTTGATGTATATCGATAGTGAAAACTTGAGAAACTCGCTGTGGCTAATGTTGCGAAAGACATGTCGCCTTTGCATCGCCTCAATCGTATATCTCTTAAGACTCTCGGTGATTAACCCGATTTGTGCCGCCTTGGCAAAAACTACTTGAAAAAACGTTCAATGAGAAAACATAAATTTAAATGTAATAATTATTGTAGAAAAAAAATGCTTTTGATTGGTTAATTAATTCACTTTGAGAGCCTGTAAATGGCTCGCGGTAAAACAAAAAACAAAAACACATTAATATTTAATAATGAAAAAAAAAAAGTTACAAATAAACTTACATGCTGATTAATATACAGTTTAACAGATCTCTCAAATTTAAGTTGGCATAACAAATTTGAAGTCCTTTAAAATCGTAAATATAGTATTGCAATAAAAGAAATATGTTTGACCACATTTATTTGCTAACAAATTTAATATAAATTAATTTAATCTTTTGATTGTATACCAAATACCAGTTTGCTTATAGTTATAGGGTTTAGGTTTGGCCAACTGAAAATCACAGTAAAATTAATGCAATTAGCTTGGAGTGGCTTGAAAGGAGCAATCAGATCAGGACCTCGGCAAATGGCGAGTGTCCTGCCGGGAGCAGACAGCATTTGGACTGATTTGTCCCCCAAATGACTTAAGTGATGCAGCAGCAGATTGTCAAATGCCGCTGCCAGATAAGAAACAACCGAATTGTAGAGCAGTAGCGGCAGCAGGAGTGGCAATAAAACAAAGAGCCCGAGAAAGGCAAAGTAAAATGGCTGCAAATCTTTGCAAAGGATGCGGGGGCGCTGGACCCAACCAGCTGGCTGATGCTGACTGCCGACTTGTGTCCTTGTGCCTGGCACGCAACAACTCAATTAAGCCGCTTTAATTGGTCTAATTAATTTGCGCTCAAACGCACTTCAAGTCTAAACGTGTTTTTCCACAGGACCAAGAACGGCGTCCTCCGAGAAGGGTTACCCTTGCCGCCTGTGTGAGGCTCTCGTCCTTGCCAGCGAGTCCTGAAATATGCATTAAGCCGCAGATTTGCGACGCGCCGGTAATTAAGCCGAGCGGCCCGGGACTTCTGCAACGTGCGACGATTGAGTCCCAGCTCCCAGTTCCCAGTTCCCAGTTGTTGACAGCCGGGCTGGCAGCTGATTTTTCAGATTTCAAGTGATGCGTTTAATGAGCGGCACGTGACTCGCTTCTCCCATTTTTTGCTCACAAAGTAACTCTCATTTCGAATTCTATGCCAGTCGAAATGCTGACGTTTAATTTTCAACAAATTTGAATACGATTTTTGTAGCCATCGCCATGATCTATATACCCTAGCAGGGCGCAATACAAATGTGGCTAAGCTGTTATTGCATTACGATTTATTCATGTATATTGGATAAATTCTTATTTGCCCAAAAAATTTGGACAAAATTGGCATATTGGCAAGTTTACAAGCAACATTTTCTGTATCACCTGCAAGGGCAACTAAACTTCGGCTTGCCAAATTAAGTTTTATTCATTTCAATTTCGTGTTCAATAAATTTGTATTTTGCGTGCATTTTACACCTTTTCAGTCTTCAGGAATCATTAATTTTAATTCAATGGGTAGATAGAAAAATGGGAAATTAAACCTGAATCGGGATAGAGCAAAAGGAGTTGGTATGTTAGGCCACAGATTATTGCTCTAATGCCGTCATGTACTTGGCATAAATATTTATTTACACCATCCAGAGAACACACCTCGCTCGATTGGAGCACTTCGAAAGTGTGCCTAATGGAGAAATATGCCGCAGCACAAAGCAAGGAATTGCTTTTAGGGCATCGTCCTCCGTAAGTACTTGCAAGCCGATTCCGTTTGCCTATGTAACAATTACAGCAACCGAAGGGGAACCCGGAATTTCGAAATGTGCGACATATGGAAGGGAAAGACGGTATACTCTCGGCCCATACATAAATT
Organism: Drosophila gunungcola; assembly: GCF_025200985.1. Lineage (NCBI taxonomy): Eukaryota > Metazoa > Arthropoda > Insecta > Diptera > Drosophilidae > Drosophila > Drosophila gunungcola. The sequence goes on from NC_069139.1 coordinate 9,542,641, forward strand.
TTCGGTAAGACCTCGGCGAGGTTCGAAGTTGGCCAAAAATGAGTGATGTTTATTTGTGCGCGAGCCAGGGCCATTAAAATGAAAAGCAGCAGCGGCGGGGAGGCCAAGATAGAGTTCATGAATATGCAACAGCCAGGGATAAAGCGCAGCCGCCTTGAGTCGAAGGGGGAAAGTCGGGGAAGGAAGCCAGGAAGTGAAGCCAAACGCGCCATCACAATAAAAATTCATTACGGAAAGCGACGGATGGCCAAAAGACCGGAAAAGAAATCGCTATAAATTCTCGACGCAACCAAAACAACAAAGGCAAAAAAAAAAAAGAGAACGCAGGGGGAAACCAAAACAGCAACGCCAGTTACATGAAGAATTATTGCGGCGGCGAAATGCTGTCCACCTACTTAAAATTAATTTCGGCAGGGAATCGTCGTCCAACCAACATCGGTTAAAGCTATAGCTCCAGTGGAGTATCAAAAACCACCCAGCGGCAATGGGAACTACTTCTACAGCGACAACACAAACCGACAGCGAGCGTCAGCAGTCGCCGGCCATATCCCGCGGCGTCTCCGCCAAAACCTAATGAGAGGGTTCAGTTGCACTCAGAAAAAAAAAAGGTTTTTACTAAAATGGGAGACAAATCTCATATAGTGAAAATTCTTTAGAAAACTAGCCAAAATGTTGATAAATAATTCAGCTCTAATTTGTTGCATAAAATATATATAAAAAAAAGAAAATTAAAAAAAAATAAACCATTTATTACAAAAATGTGGCTCTAATGTATACTATAAAAATTATAAATTAACAGATAAATAAAATAAGAAACGATCCATAAGTATACGAATGACAACAACTATCGTTCTACATTTATGATTATATATCACATATGTACATTTTACAAAGCACTTTAAATCTACATTTTTTTACTAATATATAATAAATATAATAAATACTTTTAAAAACTATACCATAAGTCCACAAAAAAATAATAATGTCCATCTTAACATTTTAAGTTTTATATATTTATTTAGGCTTTTCTCTTAGCCTCAACGTTTAAAATTCTGTGCTTAAAACAAAATCAGAAGTTCCCGATTTCACAAATAAGTTTTTTATCTTTTTCCAAATGCATAATTTTAAGTAATTTCTTTTAATATAATATCGAAATGATTTTTTAAAGTTTGAATGTAATTTGTTTTTCCAGTGAAGGCTTGCCCAAAAGGGCTGCTAGTGAAGCCCGAGGGTGCGGTCTTGGGTTTAAGGAGATGGGGGCAAGGCGGGTCCTGACTTTCGGCGCGTATGTCAAAATATTGATATATTGAAACAAACGACGACCGACGGCAGCAACAATAAAGACGAGGCATTGGCAATGGGAATGGTAATAGCCAGTGGCCGCGCTGAGCCTTCAAAGTTCAAAACAACCCCCCCGCACTCTTTGTTTTTGGGCAAATTTAATGAATGTGCGATGTACACGACATTCTCATAAAGCCGCCCCGCTGCTGCCGCCACCAAAAACCAAATTAGTCGCAGTTTATAATGGGGGACAGTGTCGATTGCAGTTGGCCGATAACAAAACCAGAGGGGACTCTACGGGGAGTGCCGGGTAGCTGCATCGATAGACAGGATATACAGATACAGGATGGGCGTTGAGAGCCGGCGGCACAGCAGTCAACCCCCGGGAAGCTCATTAGACAGGCGGCGCTAATGACTGCTGCAGCATTCGGTTGTGCAACTCCATCCAACAATGGAACGCTCTGTGTTGTGGCCCGCTAAATAGTCATGTGAGCCCCGTCCTGATGCTCCTGTTCCTGCTCGTAAACATAATAATAATGCCTCGTTTGCCGTTTGCCCCGTGGCGCTCATAAAGCCATTAAGGCGCTGAACCCTTTGGCACGGCGCGTAATTCACACAAGGTACCGGATCTATTTGTATCGACTGAGCTTATGGGTATAGTTCTGTTTGCCGTGCTCGGCGACCCTCATAAATTATTTTACCAAAACTGTAGTACGGCAATAAAACTCGCAGCAACCTGTGAAATCGATGCTGGATTAGACCCATTCTAATAGACCCAAAGCCATAGCCGCAGTCGTTTGTAAATATTTCACTTGGTAATTTTCGAATTTTGCGTTCGAATTTTCACTCTGCCTAAAAGGGATAGCAAACATGCTATATTAGCTGCAATGCTATTCCATCCAAAACCGAAATGGGAAACATTGTAAAAAATAGAGGCAAAACAAACACGCATTGCCAAAATTGAGTGCCCGCCACTGGTTGGCGAAAAAAAATGTAAAACATCATCCCGCGGTTTGGCCCACAAAAATATAAATCAAAAGGCAGACTGCGACTGGCCAAAACCACTCAAAAAGGGCCAACAAACTCCTGTTCTTCCGATTCCCGTATGAGTATCCGGGCAATTCAATTATATTTTTGCAATAATTTTCAATACACTTAAGTGCAGGTACCCTTGCCCACTTGGCTCCCAGCCTTGGCGGCAGTTTAGAAAACAAATAACATTCAATACAAAAAGCAGCCCCATCCAACTGCCGCATTTGCTTATATATGGTACAGTATGTGGCTGCCATTTCTTCGTCTACCTGCTGCTGCTGCTGCTGTTGCATATTTTCTTTATTTTATTGGCCCACTCGTACTGTAGATGTTAATGGAAATTGAACGAGCACTTGGCCTTTGCCGGGGCCCAAACTCAACTTTGCAGCAGCCGGAATCGCAGAGTGTAGTTTGAATTATGAAAGTTACTGAAATTGTTTTGGGGCTTAGGAGGCTCTGATTCTAACTCTGACTCGGGCCCTGCATGAAACCCAACTCCTCGTCTCCGGGCAATAAATTCCAGGCAATCGCTTACAAATCGCTTGAAAATTGCCTCAACTCGAGCACGGTTCTGCATTAAGTGCAGAGAGCTCTCTGTTCACATCATCAGTTAAGGGAAACTTCACCCTCCTCGGGCTTAAATTGACATTGACATTCGATATTATCGCTGACAAACGATCGGCAATTGAAAATTGCGAGCGAACGAAGTTTATAACAACTCAGTGTGTTATTGGTAAATGTTACGACTGTGACATACTTAATTATAAGTTTAATATTATATACTTTTAATATGAAATTGATGATAGAACAAATAAATAATAAATTAATACTGTATTTTTCTAAAAAAAACTTTAAACAAACTTCTATTCATAAGTCTAAAACCCTAAATTCATTAAATTTGAGACTGGGAAGAACTTGGCTGATCAAGAAGTTGTGTACATATATTCATACCTTATTTGTCTTGCACAGATATTCCCAAAGAGAGGAAAAATACCCTGTTTAAATATACAGACTTTGATGACTGCGGGAGAACTTAGCGCTTATCCAAGTGCAGTTTGTCACAGCTTATCAATATCTCCGGGAAGGAAGAGATGGGGGTTTCTCGCAGATAAATCCCGAACACACGCGCACTTCAAAGATTAAAGCAATTTACAGATTGAAGGCGAACCCGGCGCTTTTCGCATTCAATAACTTTAAAACTGCAGCCGCTGCCTGAAGGGGGAATATCATACAATGGAAGCTCTCTTATGAAATGCAACCGTTTGGAAAATCCAGTCAATACTTTTATTGTTATTGTTTCATGTGAGGAGTGGTTGCTACACATACCATACCATATATGTTTGCTGTCAGTTTTTGGGGCACTTTTTATTATCGGGGCCTGCCAGCAATTGGCTGTTTCGATTTCTCTCGCAACCCCTGTTTAAGTATTTCTAAAATATTTCCAGCGATTTGCAAAAATGCAGTAAATCGTGGGAAGGGCGTTAATGTTATGGCCCTATTAGCTGAGCAAGAACAACAATGACAGAGCAATAAAAGTCAATCAGCATTTATTTCAGTTAACCCCAACAAGATCAAGAACAGAAAGTAACTACGCACACAAAAAGGGGAACTTGCAGAGGACAAAGTTGAATTGCTTAGACTCATTTGCCATTCGAAATGAATTCAAGAGCGTCGTTCAGCAATTTGCAGCATGCAGGCAGAAAATTTGAGGGGTATTTATCTCAATTAGCCGAAGCAGCCCTCCAGCTGCAGTGAATCTAGAGAAATTACACCTCACAGCTCGATTGATTGATGCCCAAATCCGACTTAGGGTCAAAACCCCGTGCCAGCGGCATAATTGTCGCATTGAGTGATTAATTGGAGGCGCCGCAAATGATTAAGATGCTGGCCAAAAGGTGGGATTTAAGTGGCCGCAACAAACGCATGCAACAAATATGGTCGAAAGCCTAAATATACAGCTGCAAATTTACATATTCAAAATTGCAAATTTATGGTCAATAAGCTGGGAGCGCATAAATCACAGCCAACTGGAATTATTTCATCTCGCTCGTTTAGTAACATCAAAAAGCGTTGCCTTGTTGACGAAATGCCAATGAAGCAACGATTCCACTTGAATGATGGCCAAAACGGGATGCTCGTGTGTGCTTAGCCATAAGTCAACTAAATTATTAAAGCATATAAGCGTTTATTTATACATATATTTATGGGGGTGTTGGTATTATGATTGCCAGCAAGGGGAGCGAAAAAGGGGATGCTTGGGAGAAATATCCCTGATTTTTGGCAACATATGGCCAAATTAAAATGCAAATTAAATGCAAATAAACAATTAAAATTTCCAACTGCGTAACGCTGATTGTGGCGGAAGCCATATCGAGTGGGCGTGGCCAATCAAACGGAAATGTTGAAACCGACTGTTAGACAGCCGCCCTTTATGAGCGGGGCGCAAAAATGCATAATTAATAGACAAACAAGTCAAACGCACACACACACACACTACACCCGCAGCCAAAACGCTGCCACTCAAATTGCCTTTTGGACCAACAAACTGCGCAAAACGTACAACAAACATAACAACAATACCAGCACTCAACAACTATAGTAGCATTCTTAACTGGTAGAGACTTTGGATTACCTGGTACTAAGAATATTGGGATAAAAGCTGAAACAATTAGAGAAATACAACAAAATTCAGTTTAAAAAATAAAATTTTAAGAAAAATTCCTGTTTAATAGAGCTCTTCCTTTCTTGACAAAAACTTAATATATATGTAATTTTTTATTTTTTTTTATTTATATACAAAAACAAGCCATTTAAATTCAAAACTACAATATAAACGTATCAAAATAAGGGCGAACTCGATCAAAGTTCTATAGAATAGAGACCATCATTCAGATATTTGACAACTCAGTATACCCTTAACAATTCAATTAGCATAACCAAGCGGCAACAGCAATTCAAACAGAAGCCGCATTCAAATTCAAAACAAATGAAACGAAACGAAATCGTGAAGCGACTGCGGAAAACCCCTCAAGACATTTAGTGTTTGACATGCCAGGAACAACAAACAACAAACAACAACAGCAGCAGTGCTCAAGCCAAAGGTGCGAACTGTTCGCCTTTGAAGTGCGGCGAGGGCCAGAAACTGGTTAGCACGAACAGGACAAGCACCCCGCAATTATTGTCCTTACAAGTGGCACAACAAACCACTCTTTTTGCCGATTGAGTGGTCTAATGATTATAGGGTGACATCTGCAAGGATTGTTGCACTTAAAAATGTTACAAACTTTTCATCATCACGGCGTGAAATCCAATTTCCACATTTGTAACAATTCCCTGGGCCCCGAAATCTGTGCAAAAAGCAACCAACTGGCCCAAGACTCATTAGCCATGGGAGAATGGGAATGGGAATCGGAATCCCTGGCCCCCAGGGCCTGGCAATTATTCTGAAAGCGAAAGGAGGACGCCGATGGAAATTGTCATTTGCTGATATGGCTAATCTATTGCATCAGTCGGCGGCTTGTGGCTCTGTTTGCCCTGTTGGCCCTGCCGCAGTAACTGGCTAACACAGCGAGTGACGAGCACGCTAATGATACATTGACAACTGTTGTTATTCCTGCTCTTCCAGCACTTCCTCAATTCCTCCTGCCGAGTGTATGGCCCTAGCTGAAATTCCAGCTAATAGTAGCTGACCGACGCTCGGCGGCAATCTGTTTGTTTGCCTACTGGGTTTGTACGGCCTGCGGAATCATTAGGCCATTAGAGGAATCGCAGCCAGGACGACTAATGGCGGCAAGAGGGCAGATCGGGGGTCCAGTGCGCTTCATTAACGCATTATGTGCCGTCGTGGCATCCGTCTTTCGACTGGCTAACAAGTATGCACGCGAAAAAACATAAAGGCATAAATTAAGATTCACATTTCACACAGGCTGATTAATTTTTGAATTAAAATATCGTTTTAACTTATGTGCGTTGACAACACAAAACAAGACGAGTGCACAGGAAAATACATACCAACATATACATATATTAAAAAGTAAAACGTTGTTTGTGAACTAAAGTACAGACAAGAATAAAATATCATTATGTAGACATAATATTACAATATTAAAAAAAATTTTTTTTTTTTGATATAATAAAAAAGTTTTGTAAACATAGTCATTTATGTAAAAAAAAAAAACTTTATTCTAATCTTAAATTAATTTTTTTCCCAATGGAAAATAATAAGCTTTGAATTTTTTTTTAAACTTAAAATGAAATAAAGATTGCAGTATAACAATCTTTTAAGCTGGACTATTTTCAAAATTGTAATTAGGAAAAAATATATTTTAAATATATAAATAAAGGAAAGTGCATTCTTAATGCTCCTGTTTCGTTTGCATTTTAGCCTAGGGAAATAATAGCTCCCGCGTTTAAAATTTATTTATGGAATGAAAAATAGGAAATCTACAGCTACCTTTTTAAGCAATTCCAAAAACCAATTGATTTCTGCAGCACCCCTCAATTTTATTTTTAGATCAATTTAAATTTAATAGAAAAATGGATATTCACTTTACATTTTCTACTGTGCATGGCTGTTATCAGCGCATAACTGACCGCACCAACATACTAGCACACATGTATGCGAACATGCGTGCCCACACGCACACATAAACGGTCGACAGGACAACATGAAAATGCAATTAACGCGTTAATGTTCAGTTGAAATGGCTCTTGACCGCTCGCCGATGTTGGTTGTTGTTTGTTTCTGGTTGTTTTGCCGGCACCGACATCAATTTTTTTGGTTTCGCGGTTAGCGCCAAAAATTCGTTGCCTATCGCTGGGCGCCCACACACAGACACACGCACACAGACACGAAGATGCATAGTGACAGTTTCTGTGTGAGCGGTCATTACACCTACTTAATGCTTAACAAATATGGCGCGAGTTGGTTTTTTGCTCGCCACGGACAAACATATTTTTTTCATTAACAGCAAATGGCAAGTGGAATGCGTGCAAATACCGCATTTATGCACTAATTACATTGCAACCTGTGGAGCGCGAAAATAATGAAAGAAATTCTTGCCGCTCCCCGCCAGAGCTTTGCATGCCAAATTGGTCGGTTGGCGTTGCCCCGCATCACTATTAACCCGGTACCTGTTAGCCAGTTTGCCCTGTTGGCACTTGCCAGTGCCACAAAACGTGGCCAACGCAGCGAATGATGCCGTAAAACGGAGGTTTTCGTTGGCGGCGGGGGAAAACCGAGTGGAAAGCTGCAAAAGCGTGCAATCTGCTGCCAACGCTCCAGTCTCCTCCTGGTCGCTGTGATTTTCTAATTAGGCAAAGTTTCCACCAGCACATTTTGCGGTCGCTAACGCTGCGGCAATTTACGCATAAAACACTACGGTGGCTGAGGGAAAAACTGCAGGGCAAAAAGGGACTGCCTTCCACACCTGCACTTCTATTTCTGTAAATTAACATAGAAATATATAATTTCCGTTATGGCCAGGCAAAAAAAAAAGCGAAGAAAGAAAAACGAAAGGTATAAGCGGAAAAGACGAGTTACTTTATGACTCGGCAAGATCCTGCAATATATGGAAGCAGTGCGCCAACCGCAAAGACCCTCGCCTACTTATAAAAATATTACGCTGCCGCCCAGTTTGGGAATTGAGCGGGGGGCGGTGGGCGGTTGGGCGTGGCAGGTGGAGGTTACCTGCCAAGCAACTATAATAAATTTCATGGGCTCAGTGAGGCGGCGTTCACGGATCTTCGGGAAGAACGAAGTCCGGACAGCCAATATTCTTGATTGCACAGCGAAAAACTCAAATTAAATGCAATCTTTCTTGTATTGAATGCCAGAACAAAATCCTAAGCTCAGTGGTGCGTTTATTTTGAAACCATATTTATATATTCTAAACTTATATAAGTTATTTTAAAATTAATGAAATATTCATAAAAGTTTTAAAGTTTTTGTGGCTTCTATATTAGCACAAATCCTTATATTTTTTTTTAAATGACATAAAAGGTTCAATGTTCACAAGATTTTTAAAAGATTTATTTCTTTTTTTTGGAATATGTTTTAAATTTGAATTTGTTAAATAGCATTTAAAGGTGTTTTGGAAAAAAACAAAAACATTTACCACTTCAGCCATATTCTTTCTGAATTTAAATCCAACGTTTTTCGCTGTGTTTGACTGTGCGTGCGAGAATCAGTATCCGTGTGTCCTTATTCCGCAAAAGCCGGAGACCAAGACCCGGAGCCGGGTCCGGATCCACGGTTAAGCTCAGGCGGCGGGCGATGCGTTGGCCAGCCCAAAAGAAATTGCGTTGAGTTGTGAATGCCGCGCTGGGATTTAAGTTTTCATTACGTTTGTAACCTTACAAGTAAAGACAGATACCAGAGTGTGAGTGTGTCCTTCGCCGTAGGTGTGGGTGAGAGCTTGTATGTGTGGACTGCTCACCACCTTTCACCTTTCACCCTGCACATTTCGGGCGTAATTTATGCGCTTATTGTCTTTTGCACGGCCAGCCTCCTGCCAGCAGCAGAAAGTCCTTACATGGTGAAAAAATTGAATTAAATTAAAAGAAATAGCAAATATATTCTTAAAGCTTTAACTTTATTTTCTAAGGAATAACAACATTATTTTCTATTACTTTTAAAATCATGACCAAAAGAATTCTTTAAAATATTTATTTTAATTTAAACAAAAACTGATTTACCAAAAAAAAATCTTATAATTTCCTTTTACAATAAATATTATTCACGACATAATTTTATTGAGTAATAAATGTAGTTACATTTATAACTTATTTGAGCCTACCCAAATTTTCAAGTTATAACATTAAAAATATTTAACTTAATATAAATTATAATTCATCTCAGATAATTGTTTTTATAAAATACCATTGTGTCTTAATAAAAATGCCCCTGATTTGATATTTTCCCTGAGTGCATTAGCCTTGTTTTGTGCCCTGATCCGCCACGCCCCCTTTTTGACACCATTTCGAGGACTCATTTTGGGCATGCCACTCGCGAGTTTGCACGCCTTTCAGCCCTTCAGGCCAACTCGACTCGCCTCGACTCGACTCGACTCACTTGTCGCAGTGTCTCGGCTCCTTGAGTCCTTTCATGCTGGTAATTTTTCATAACCGTCGACGACGGTTGTCCGCCGCTGCCAGGTCGCTTTGATCCATGGCGACACGTTGACTGCCGGCGCACCTGAACACCCGATGGGTGGTTATGGTAACCTTTTGAAAGAGAGGACCCAGGTAGGACCCACCGGGATCCAACGGAGCCCACACATCTGAGCTACCCGCGCCAGAAATTAAATATAAACTTGCTGCAGCACCTTGCCCTTTGGGAGTGAAGTGGAGTGGCGTTGAGTGGAAATGGAAATGGAAATGGGAGTGGAGGGATGTGGAAGGATGTGGAGGGATGTGGAGGGTTTGTCCTGCCGCCTGCTCGGGCAATAAAAAGTCCCTAGATTATGTTGTTGCTGCTGCCGTTGCCATTGCTGCCTTGTTAATGTGGCACTTGTGTTGCTGTTATTGTTGCCGCTGTTACTAGCTAAGTGGCAACTTCATCATCTCGAGGGGGAGGGATTGGGAGCCGCCTCAATCTCCGCCGGGCTGCCATAATTGTATTCAACAAGCTGGTGTCGCTCCGGAACCAAGATTCTGTATCTAAATGTGTGCGCGTGTATATTTCATTCTGTACTTTTGATTATAAAATTCCCCAAGTGCGGGACGGAACGGGGCGTGGCCCAGCGGGTTTTTTATGCAGATTATGAAATTTATTAGACCACCCCGCCCCCACGTTCAAAGCTTATCCTTCGGCGAGATATTGCCCTAATGCGCTTGAGTTTTAATTCGCCGGCTCATGATTTACAGCCCTTGAGCCGTTTTATGCAATCAGTCAAAGCACTGCAAGGCTCACATTTTATGGGCCCTTAAACGAGCAAAGCATTAAGTACCTACTTCACCAAAAAGCGATGCACGACCGTTGATGAACTGGCAAAACACCATTACCCACCCACACACACACACACACACACACACACACACACACACACACACACACACACCGGCAATGCTTATCGGGTGTTCCCAATTAGTTAAGCATTTCCACAAATTCCAGCACAAACTCAACCTCAGCCTCAGCCTCGTCCTGTTGCCGGTTGTCTCAGATATCTGATGGTAGTTGTCGGTTGTGGCCATAATGATTATTATTGTGCTAGTTGGGTCGAGCAACTACACTTTAGAAAAATGAAATAGAGGTTTAAATTATATCAACTAATATAACATAGATACCCATAAAAACTAATAGAGGAAATATAAGAATTTAAAAAAAAAGCTTCTTTGTTCGACTGTATAACTTCCTCACTTTCAATTGTAAAACTATTAAACGTTAGCTTAGCATTGCCATAGAAAATAATTAATTTAAGTAATACAAATTCCCTTCAAAAAGCAATTTAAATAATAACTAAAGCTATTCCTACTACTGCAGTTCGCTGTATAACTTATTTAATGACTTTTTGTTTAAGTGCACAACTACAACTCGCAGGCTTCTGTATTGATTGGCCTGCAATGCAATAATTACATGGTTACATGAGCGCAATTTCCGTAACATAACTCACGGAGGTCGTAGTGCTTTACGCATGCAACATGTTGTCTGCCACAGGACCTTTATTCCTACCCTCCCCTCCCCTTGCCACTTCCCTTTTGTTAACTAACCATCGGAACACACTCACCCACACACATACACATGCGTGTTTGGCGTGAGTTCGCCTTGCTGACGAGTTGATGAGATGTTAAGATTATGTTAATGAGTTCATTAAATCACAAGAAACAAGCCAACGCATAAAGTTTCAGACAGTTGGGCGGGTAGTCTACTAAGAACTTGAGAGTTCCGGAGATCTCTGAACTCTGGTCAGTTCACTAGAGGACTTGGTTGGACATGAATAGTATAGTTAGAGCATGTCTCATCAATAATAAAGGAATATTTTTGAAAATTAAACTTAATAATAATAATAGTCAGTACAACCTACGTGTCTTTGAGTGCAAAAATCGCAGTCCTCAACAACTGAAATCTCGTTACGCACTCGCGGATAATTTCAATCTGATCGATCTGTGTGTTTGTCAAACTGATTTATCGAGTGTCTCGGCTTGATGGCGTGGAAATGACGACCCCCAGACTCCCAAGCCCACACATCCAGCCACATACGTGGCGTAATGATATGCAAATAGCGTGCCCTTTTCAGCTGCACCTGCATCGGTTCGAAGTTCGAGCAGCAGCATTGGCACACGCATTCCATCGGGGACGCACACACGGAAAACCCCCCATTTCAATCTCGTCTGAGCCGCATTGAGCTGCAGCAGCCAAACACAGCCGCATATACAGTCATTTGGCACACTGGCACCCACACCCTGACACAGCCAGGATTATTTTCCAAGCAGAGCACTCGAAAAAATTGCAACTAAAATATTACAATTTGAGTGTATCAACTTTAAGTTTAGCTAATTTAATCTTGGAATTAAAGTAAATCACTAATGTAAATATATAATAAAGATAAAGAAATTGTTTACTTTAAAATAAACAAATTAATATGTAACATAATATTTATTTCAGTGCGTGGTAAGGATTTAATTTAAAAGAGTATTTTTATTATTAGCCCTCGCTTTAGAGCTGAGACTCATAGTAAACTACAAATGAAAATATAAGTCGGCAGGGTATCTTAAATACAACCACAATATGGAACATTTTAAGTAGATTTTCCGTTCAGTGCCCGAAAACATTGAAGGGTGACTCATGCTCTGTATTGGCTCATTTTAAGGACATCGATTTGGTGGCGTGGCTAATCTGTAGAAATTCCAGGCAGCTGTGAGTAGCAATCTGACTAACGCAAATCACAGCTTATTTAAGCGCGACCATTCATGACCCAAAAAAAAACATAAATAAAATAAACAAATAGTGAGAGCTCAGGGAAACGTTTGTGCTTATCATATTTGCACCTTTTTAACCTTTTGCACTGATTTTCTTCATCGCCCGTCGCATCGGGGTCAATTTTAAATTATACACTTCCGCTTCCGTGCTCCGACATTCGCTCGATTGACGACGCCGTCGGTCGGTGGGATCGGGGTACGTCTTGCCTTTGCCTTGGCTCCTGGGTAAATATTGAAATCGATTCAGTTTTCATAAGCCGGCCACCTCCGTGTGTCCGTGAGTCCGTGAGTCAGGTAAAGCGACTGGCTGGCATCCTGTTGGCATAAAAAAAGAGTCCGGGGGATTCGGTACGGGTACGGGAACGGGTACGGTCTAGATGGTCCGGTCTGTGCTCCGGTCTGCGGTTTCGCCTTCTTGTTATGCTTCATGTTTTTGCCAAGTTGTTGTCGACGTCGACGCTGCTCCCCTTTTGGCTCGAGTCGACTCAACGCGGCTCGGCCTGTTTATGCAAGTGGATTACGGTGTTTGGATCTGATTATAAATCATCTTTATAATCCGTAAATCGTGTTTGGTTAACATAATGGAATAAATTTATTTTATTTATTGCAGCTGTAAGTTTTAATAAGATTTCTACGACTCGTCGTCGTTTATGGCTGGGCTTGGGTCCGCCCACAATTTCAGCTTGGCTCCAGCTCCAATCTGGTCACCAGATTCCCAGAGGCCTGGCCTGGTTGACTTTGTCCTGTGCCGGCTGCTTGAGTTCAAGTGCACTTTAAGGCATCTGGAGACAAGGTTGGATTGCGTTGTGTCGTCTGCCCGCGACGCGGCCGGCAATTATTGTAAATTGCTTGGTGTCATTTACACATTTTCCACGCATTTTCGCTGGTCCGGAAGTTGTTTGCCCTTCGCTTTGCTTTCCCCTCACTTACATTTGCCCGCTTTTTTTTTGGCTGTTCTGGCTGCTGTGTCGTTAGCGTTGTTGTCTCCTTGCTTATCTGTGCGCTGTTGACCGCCCTGCTTCCGCCGCTCGTCCCTTTTGCCACTTGGAGTCCTTGTCGCGACTATCGTCGCCTGGCCCAAATAGCAGCCTGCACGGCGAGTGTTTAACCAAACTGCCCACAAAACGGCATCCGAGCAGCATCGCAGCAGCTCATTAAACGCATGCACTGAAAACACACAAGTGATGCCAAGCTTAACAACTATCATTATTTGAAGATTAACTTATAACCTTTTTGATTTTCAAGTGCGTATTAAAAATGATTATTTAATAACCATGCAAAAATTGTTCACTAAAAACTTTATACATTTATTAACCATTAAAAAGGGACTAATGGAAAAATTTGTATACCAAATTACCATTTCAGTTTTAAAAGACAAGCAAATATATGGTAAGATCATTTAGAAATTAAATCGTTTTGTTTCAACTTGCTATAAATTTTCATATAACTTGGTTGGTTTATAATAGTAGTCATCACTACCAAAAGTCTACCCAAAATGCCATTGCAAGCACTCAGCTGCAAAAGTGCGGCTTGTGAAGACCATGAGTTGCTCATCGGCGCCTTTTCGAATATTTTCTTTCGAGGATTTCCATGGGGTGGCCAATGCAGTAGCCAAGGCCAAAGGAACCTCCCACTGCCGTTGTCTGCACATATGAAATATCGCACTTTAACGTCGTTTCAGAGCATTTTTAAAATGATAATGCGAGTTTCTCGCAGATAAATAATGCAAGTCGGCTCATGAACCACACAGAGCCTGTTCTGTTCTGTTCTGTTCCTCCCTTGAAGAGCAATTCTGTCGAAATTTTATGAATATAGGGATTTATGGGCGCGCGAAGGATTTGCTACGTGGTAAGCTCGAACGTGATGAAATATGAAGGACGCTCTTCCATACATCCACAGCAAATGTATCAGTTTAGGCTACCCATACACTTTTTTAATGTGTATTATGCTTTACAGTTTTTTCATATTGATTAAATCAATGTGAAGCTAATTAAGTAATGCACATGAACACTTCTACAGTCATTTAATTAAGGTAATTTAATGCAAATCACTTTTTGTAGCTTACTCTAATTGTGATTGTAAACAAATAATGGATTTTATTTGATGAGCTCTTTAGAGGTTTTTTTTTTATTTTTATAAGAGCTTTCTGGATTGGAAACTTGTAATTTACCTTAACCAATTAACATATAAATACTCTAGCTTTCATGGCAGGGGGGATTTTAGGTAAGCCGTGTTGACTTCTTATTCCGGCGCTACTTGAACTAATTTACTCTCAGACAATTATAAATGTGCATGCAGAAATTGTTGCCGAAGTGCGCATTTAGCCACTCGAAAAAAATGTGCAAAAACACTTGCCTCCGGAAGAGCCCCCCAGCTAAATGATTGTTATGACGTTGAGGATGACGCTGATGCTGGAGGGAACAAAAGCCGTGGAGTCGGGCATTTAAATTATTGCTAAGGCATATGAGCCAAACGAAAGGGGTCTTTCGTGGGACCTGCATTTGGTGCTGGGCTAGCATTTGGATTTTTAGCGCAATTTAACAGCAAATTAAACCACACTCACAACGGAGTTCGCCCACAAATGCACTAATGCCACATGATTGGTGTGTGTGTGTGCAAATTGAAAAAGTTTCTGGCCAAGTTTGGTTGTACATATTTCCACCAGAATTTATTGGTAGACGATGCCGAAATTGATTGCTCGAAAACACTAAAGTACTTTTGGGTAAAAGACTGCCTGCAAGTATTGACCAATTTATGCAGCGATTCAATCGCCGGCGGAGCGTGTGAGCGGGCCTTGAATTTATTGCCAACTAATTTAATATGTTCGCTCACTGTCAGAGAGTGTGTGCCAAACTAATTAAAAAGTATTTAATATCTGTAAACATGCCGAAAAATAAACTCGTATAGCCAGCTAGCCCCAGTTCGCTGGCGGAAAAAAGCGCCATGCCATGCCCCGAAAAAGTTTGTCGTCAAAAGGCAGACTCTCGCATACATCATCCTTTCCCCATTCAGACCACCACCAATCCCTTTCGGCTGGACTTTATGGACTGCCCGGGGGCAGGACTCAACAGCAACTTCAAACGCGGCACTGCCAGCGTCCTCATTTGGAGCGTGTGTTGCCTTTTGTCGTTGTCGCCTCGAACCTAGGACCAAGTGTTGCCAAATTGTTAAAAAAATTTGAAGAATTCTAAGTCGACTTCATGGTACCCAGTACCCGTCATAAAAAAAAGCCTTTTTTCAAAGAATTTATGAAAAATAAATATGCAAAATCTATGGCTGTATTTATTTAATATTTTTATTACATGTTTACCAGTTAGAAATACAATTTCATATAAAAAAAACAAAGGATATTGAAATTGAATAAAAAATCTTAAGAAACCTGTTTAACTTTAAATTCAAATGTATATATCAACAGACTTTCTTTAAGATGTCATTGGGGTGTGAAAGTTATTAAAGTCGAATTTTGAATCTACTACGATAAAAGGGGATATACCCAATTTTTCTAGAGCCTAATGGGTATTATAACGAAGCTTTCTCGCTGGCGATGTCGCGTCCTCATTATGAGCTCTGGGTTTTGGACCAGCCAGCCAGCTGCATGTTGCATGGACCGGCGGAGTGAACCAACCTACTCAACCAAGGACCCACAGCCCACAACCCACTCGGAACTCGAATGGTGCATGTTGTGCGGCCCACTTTGGGCTCATTTCTCAACGGCGGGGCTTTGTTTTTAGCAAGCCAACTTTTGGCAGCCAAACATTTTTAGCAAAGTTTATGCCGCTCGTTGGCCAGTTAACGGCTTTTCGCATCAGCGACGGACATTATTTTGGGTCGTGGGGCAGTGGACGTAGCAGTGGCAGTAGCAGTTTGCGTGCTGGTCCAAAGGTTCTCCAGCAACAACTTTATTATTAGGAAAGTTGAAATATTGCAACCCCCACGCCCACCCCCCCCCCCCCCCCCCACACACACACACTCATGCACAGGGAGTATAATCAGCTAATTGGCGAAGGAAGGCCAGTTAATAAGTGAAGAGTTCTTGCAACTGCACCTTGCGGCTATTGCGAGCCAAATAGCCGAAGACACTCGTCCTGACAAACGTACAAATTGCACGGAAAGTGAAAAGTAACAAAGGCCAAGCAGAACAAACTTTTTAATTGTTTAATGTTTCACAAAGTTTCCCTTCATGTTCTTAATTTCGCTTGTTTGCAGTTTCGTTAGTTTTTTCGCCGTTCCTTCGAGCACTTAAGCTGACTCCATCTGTCAGGTTGGATGATTGTTTGTATTCGCATTCGCTTCTCCGAGCAGCTTTTCGTGAGGTTTTCCCAGCCAATGTGGCGTATGATGAATTTCAAACAACCAAGCGAACAACACTAACTGCCATGACAATCAAAATGTAAAAAATAGAGAGAGAGAGAAGAAGAAGGCACAAAACAGGGGATTGAGGGATCACCAAAAGTTTTCTAGCAAACTCAAAAGTCAAATAGCCACAACAGCAGGCAAGATAAAAATATAAGGGCAAATACAACGTTGCGTCTGCAAGTGCATTCGATGAATTAAACATATTTGGTTTTGCTTTCGACGGTTTGCTATCGTTTGATTGATATTTAAAAGCTCACTAAAAAAATAATTCAATAATTCAAAAAATATGTTTAAGGCGGCAGGATGGTTTGCAACTTAAAAAAAATAGTTTTTGGATAATTTGTTATATAAAAGTACAACACCTCAGGAATTTTTCTTGTCGAAAACGTTCCTTTCTCACTTTTAGACACATTTAAAAATGATTTAACCGCTGAATTTATTTTTGTGGCATACTTGAATTTGTTATTTATTATTTTAAAAGCTAAATACAACCTTCAAGGTGGAAGTAAATAAAAAAGCTGAATTTTGGCCGTTCACAAATAAATAGCCGATATTTCAATGTCAATGTAAGCGCGGATATATACAGCTTATACAGTATATATGGTACACCGACAACGCTAAACAAAATCAAAGTTGGGAAAACTTTTGCTTTCAAACCGTGCTCAGCGGAAGTCAGCGCCATAAAGTGGGAAAAGCTTAAAGCGGAAATAACAAAAATTCCTTAAATAACAACAATGGTAAATCGGGGCACATATTTCTACGTGTTTAGTGCCGTTATCTGGCTGTCTGCGTAAAGTGCCAAACGGAAGTGCAAGTTGCAGTGGTAAAGAAAACGAATGCGAATCCGAATTCGAATTTCACTAAGAGTTGGAAAGCAAAGTCAAAGTCGAGCACAGACAGTCATTGAAAGTGGTTTGTGGGGTGGAAAAAGTTTTCACTCGCTAGCAGGGTACGATAATTGTGAAATGTTTTTGCTGCTGGCCAAGTTTATTATTTTCTTATCAGCCCGTACAGTGCAGAGCGCATTATTCACTGCCCCCCAAATGTCCCTCCACTTGGACCGCTGCCACTTGACGACGCATAAAAATCTTCGCACGAAGTTTTCAGCAATAAAAATTGCAATAAATTGAAATGTGCGTCTTAGGGTCTGGCCGAAAAAAGGAACATTACCAAGTCTATGCGGTTTGAATCGACTATCGTGAGGGTCAGCCAGTCAGCCCCTTCGGACCATCATTCAGTCATCCAGTTCACAGTCGTTTCATAAGCTTTTCTGCCAATGGCAAATAAGCTGGACACTATGCGAAAAACTGTGTTAATAAAAATAAATTACTCTGAATATCAAAAAATCACTTAAATCACTTAATAAATTTTAAACGGGACTTAAAAGTCACTTAGGCAAGTCGCAGTATCAGGCAATTTGTTCAATAATATTTTATTAATAAAAGTAAGGTAACAAATTTGGTAAGACAGATTTATTTAAATATTAAAAAAAATGAAAATAATATACAGCCATTTGTAAATCAGCGATTTATAGTTCATGCAGCTATGTATGTAAATATTACAAAAATAAACTGGCATTCCCAATTTTCCTTAGTGTTTCCATTCCCAAGAGGGTTGCGCAGAAACGATGTCCGAATGGGTTTGTTTATGTGACCGGACGGGTGAGCGTGAGCCAGTGTCTGTTTGATTTGATATAGACTCGAGAAGCATGTCCTCGTGTCCAGAGCTTAACTGGGAAAACAATAAAATATCGAGTTTCCGATAGACTAATGTTTCAGTGGCTATCGGGGCCGGGCACTTTTACGAGTTCGGTGTCGAGCAAATTATCATGGCTGTTGTTTGGGTCGTCTGTGTTCTGGTGGTTGGCTTTGGCCTTGCATTGAAACCAGCAAACGAACAGCATCCCAGCAACTTGACCAATTTGTGCAGTGGTGTTTCAAATAGGATGAGAGAGCTACGCTTATCGGCAAATCATCGCATCGTTCCAATTATTTGTGTACATATGTAAATGCTGTAATTTTCAAATTAATTTATGTAAATTCGCATTTCGCATTATGAGCAACAACAAAGGGGGGACAAACATGAAAATGAATCTCTAATTGGCAAGCATCTCATTAATCCAATTTAGCAAAATTAATTAAAACGTAAATCGACTAATTAGCACGCAGCACCGTTCTGATTTTAGATGCACACGAATTTGAAGGCCAAAAGCTGCAGTTGCCGGAGTTTGGGTATAGGTATTCCATTCGATTAGCACTGAAATATATTCAATCGATGGGCCAGATTACACGGTGCAGCGTAACACGCATACGCCGTGTAGGGCATTGATGAAGCGAATCGGATAAACAGGATGTGGAAGGAGGAGCAGCAGAACGTGGCGGAATAAGATGGAGAGGGCCACGAGCACTGCTATTACTTGACGGAAATCCAATTTCACTCATAGTGTAAACCGACATTGATTACAATTGTGGAGGACCTGTGAAAGCATATTCATTCGTATGTAAAATCAATCAATAGAGTTGCCAGTTTAGCTATATTACATTTCAATCAACTTAATTCAGACACAAGCCCTTTATTACTATCAAAATTTACAAAATTATTTGTTTAATAAAGTTTGATATTTGAGTGAAATCATCATTAGTGTGATTCATTATGATAAATGACTGGTTTAGTTGAATATTACTTGTAGAAGCCATAATCATAAACATGTTTTGCCAAATAAAATGAACTTCTTCTCTTTAAAATAGCTAAATATAAGCTTTAATCTGTAGTGTGTAGTTGACAACACTGCTGGTATAAGTGCGCTTTGGCTTCTCCATATATTTAAAGCGCATTACATTTTCATTAACATATACATTTGTGCCAGATTTGGATTAAAATAAGCCGTCCCATTAGGAAAGACCTCTCCAGAAACATGCATCGAATGCAGGAATTTCAAGGCGATTATCAATCAATTTGCATAGCATAAGGAACTTATGTTCGAAACGGTGCAGTGTACAAGTGCACATTTCAAACCATTCCATTCTATTCTCTCACGCCCATTCCCATAATCCCCCACTGAGCTCGCTGCTCTGGGAGATTACGTAAAGCTGCCTGCCAATGGAGCTGAGAGGTCATCAACTTCATAATCAACAGCGACATAAATAATCACATGTCCCACTTGGGGTTCGTGCATAAATGCGTTCCGAAAACGAGCGGAACATGGGACCGAGTTTGAGCCCCAGTTCAAGTCCACTGAGTGGCTACGATTCCACGTACGTTCGCTCGGCCTGCGGCCAGCCGCACTTTTCTATGGGCCATCAGTCGGACGCTCACGTGCGTTTGGTGAACTGATGACCCACCTCTGCCTTCACGCCAATCCCAGTCCCAGTCCCAATTCCATACCCTAGACCACCTGGCGTCCGGCATGGGAACTGGGTTAGCCCCACAGATGGGCAACCGACTTGGTCAGGCGTACGTGCGCCTACGCCAAAGGACGCGCATGGAGATTGGGTGGTGTCCAACTTAGAGTGCAAGCACTTGGCAAAAAGCCCTTCGAAAATCAAGGACGCCAGCACAGAAGTCTGGCTATTGATAAATAAAAATATACTATATAGATAAACAAAGCCTGGGCTAGTTAAAAAATTTTTATCTAAGACGATATGAGTTCAAAACTTCACAAACTCATTACTGAAAAAATCGAACAAACAAATATTTAAGCATTGAATTTATAAATAATAAATTGAACTTATAAATAAATATATTAAAGATAACTGATATTTATATATGAATAAATAAAATAACTAATAGAATATTCATTTATCAACTTCTAATGATATTTTTACATAAATCTAAGATATAGCTTCCTTTCTGAAGTAGAATAAACTAATATTTAAGCATTCAATCCAACTTACATGTTGATATGTTAAAGATAGCTATAATCCTATAATAACTAAAAAGATTTTCAAAGGTACTTACTTTAAAATAATATATTATCAAAATTCTAAGATAACCAATAGCTAGCCGATTTTTTAAATAAGGAAATATTTGATTAATTTTAAAAATTGAATTCATAATAAGGATCTTAGATTGCACATTGAAAGCTTCTCAAAGGTTGTATATACCCAGTGTTCTTTTCAGTGTACAGCTTGTGCTTAATTTCAGAGCCTGTGCATGTATTTTCACGTCTGCAGCTATTCATAACAAACACACATAGTCGGTGCCATGGCCAGAACTCGAACTCGAACTCGATCGTACTGTGACTGTGACTGTGACCCGGTCGAGCTCCGGACTTGTCTGCTGCTTATGGCACTTTGACGATGACCATCGCACCACCACCACCACCACCTAACTATCCAACCAAACAACCATACAACCATCCAACCGACCAACCATCCAGACTATGCCATTGCTTTGGCATTTGTGCACGTTTTATTAATGGCGCATGGTTTAATATGCATTAAGTCCATGATGGCAGCACTCGCATTGTTCCGGCCGATGAAATTTGCATTGAATTGCTTGCTAAATATTTGTCAAAGCCATTGCTGGGCATTTAATAATCAATTTTGGGCACTTCCCTGCACTTTGTTTGCGACACAAATTGTATTTGTCTTGGCCAGACTTAAAATTTGCTTATCAAACTTGTTTGGTATGCTTCTCTAATTGAATTTCACCGGCTTCGATGGCGCCAAGCGGAGGCGTCGTTGGGATCCCAAGCCTTGGACGTAATTATTGGCAAGGATGCTAGGAATGGAAACTCAAGGGTTCTATTAACAATTTGAAATTTATTTTCGGTGATTTTTCAGGCCACGAGTTCAGCCTTTTGTTGGTCCGAGAAAGAGAAATATTGGGGCCATTGTCTGAGCATTGTCCTTTTACCTTTTGCCACCTTCGTTTCGGTCATGCCTTTCTTACCATTTTGCCTTTGACCACAGAACCACTTCCAATTCCATTTAGCGAGTGCTGTGGTTTATGTGCGCTCATCTATTTCATTTGGGCTGCCGGCAACAACACAAACTGTGTCAAAGGCGACTGCCTAAATGATTTAATGAGTTTTCTTTATGTCCACCCATTTGCTGGGGTCAAGATTTCGGTTTCGGGCGATTCGTTTGCCAAGAAATCCTTCTCATTTTTTATGCAGCAGCGCCTGGCATAATGATCAAAGGCATTTAGCAACAGCTGTTCTGAACTCCCACATACTTTCACGTATGCGCATGGATTAGGCCAAGTGGAATAGAAGTAAGACAGAAGGCTGCTCTTGAGGCGTTGCGACATGCAGGTGCTCTGTACTGTACTGTAATTTAATTATGTTGCATATCCCAAGGCGTTTTCTCGAAAGTGACGGACATGCAGACATATGGACAGGCTAAATGAAATACGGACAAGCTGGGCGGAGAGACAAATAGATAAACATGCGGACAAACGGAAAGTTGGGCAACGGACAGCTAGACAAACGGACAGATAGGCAAATATACAAATTGATAAATGGATAAAGTTTCATCAGTACAATTGGTCTTACTGATCAATAATGTATTTTATAAAATGTATTTCTCATTATAATAATTTAATAATACACCACAGGAACGGGGTATAAAAGCGGTCTATATTTATCATTAGGCCACCGGATACAGTGCGTGCCCGCGATAAATACACATCGCAGATATTGTTTCGGGTAAATCTAACAGAGATTTATCTGCCAAGTGTCAGCTCGAGGGGAAATTTATACGCTTTTGGCTCCAGAATGGCGCGACAAGTGATCGTCGAGGCGACTTCCTGCCAGCCGCATCCGCATCCGCATTCGCATTCGCATCCGCAGCCGTTCCAAAATGGCTACGTGCGCTACTGTTTCATTTGCATGGGTATAAGTGGGTGTATTTTGAGCGGGGGCGAGACCGAGAATTAGCTGCATGTGCTTGAGATTCCGATTCCCATGGCTACCGAGCAACCGAATGCCAGGATACACAGATATGCATAGATTCCCAGCCAGCCTGCCGCCTTCTGCTGTCTGTTTCCGGCTTAAACGACGCTCTGTCGCTTCAAATTTCATAGTCGCTTGCGCGCTGGATGCGTGAGTCTGTGCATATAAATTAACATAATGCTTAAGTACGTGTGACAAGCGACTTCCGGGTTTCGTTCGGCGAAAATTTATGTTGCTTTCAAATTGTCGCACTCGTGTGTTGTACGAATGTGTCTTTCACCAATCCTCGCTAGCAATTAAAATCATTGGAGCAATAAAATCGCAAAGCGATGTGTACAAAAAAAATATCATATAATTGTACGGCACAAGTAATCTCTGCAGGCAATCGATAAATTGCTTCATTGCTCCGCTCAAGGGAATGCGTCGTTGTTCAAAGGCTTTTCCGCCAGCGCCATAAATATTTATTTATTTAGCCGTGAGCCAGGCCGTCGCACAAGCCAATACATCATGCCAGGCCTGACTTCTTCTGATAAACTAAACGTCAGTGCATTTCATAGATAGCTATCAATTCTAATTCTAATTCGGATACCCATTCTCTTTCCTGTTCCCATTCGCATTCGCATTTCAATTCCCGGTGGCATTTCAAGTGCCAAACAAAACTTCACTCATTACGTATGCGCTCTGGCTGGGATGTTGATAAAATTTATTACGCATGCGGCACGCGTATTTCATCTTGTTTGCTTGTTTGCCGCGTTATTATCGCCCAACGTGGCGTATGATTAACATAAAACGACAGCACCCACCTGCACAGGGCAAAAGCTAAAGGACTTGTAAGCCAGGAAAAGGCACTTAAATCAAATTGGCTTCAAAAATCTGAAATAGTTAGTATTGTAATTGTAATAGCAGTTCTATATGAAATTTTGTGGTTAAGAATTTCTTTTTGAAATAGTTTAATTATTTTAATACTAATATTTAGAATATCATTTTCAGAAGTAATTTTTGTCTTTGTTTATTGACTTGGCGATACTGGATACTGCATTCAAGCTGCTAACAAGATAATACAAATTTTAAAAGATCAAAAGCATTTTTTATACATTTTTTTTCAATTCCCAACTGTTGTTCTGATTATATTTATGGCAAGTTTAAATCGTAGGCCTAAATATCTGTTCAGGTAGTTTTTCTGAGTGTACCGTTTTCCAACCACCTGCAATGCATTGCTGGCTGATGATGCCGATGATGTTGATGACATCGCCTCTCTGGGGGCGTAGTATCGAAATTCGGCATTTCAACTGATTAACATACTTTTCTCGCATTTTACCGTGAGGCGAGTCGAATGGAGCAGACAGGCACTGCGGTTACGTAACACGCCAGCATCCAGTTTCCTGTCGCCCCCGCACTCACGTACTTTATCTGAACGCATTTCGTTCTGCGTGCCGGGATGTAATCGTTTCGTGGGCGGTCTATGGTACACCTGAAAGTGATCAGCCCTTGAGCCACTTTTGCACAATATTTAACATTTAAAGACTCCGAAAGACTGAAGGCGACCAGGCCAGGCCATTGTTCTCGAAGGGTCATTGTTGCTGCTGGTTCACGCTCTCCTCACGCTCTCCTCAGGTCGGAAAAGTCGCAAAAGAATGGACGACATGGACGGCATGGATGGCATGGATGGCATGGCTGGAATGGAATGGACACAAAAGCGAACCGCCTGGACCTGCCGGCCAATCAAGGACACATTGTGTGCGTGGCTCCTGCCGCCGCTATTGCTCCTCCCGTAGAATTTGAAATGACAAAAAATCGTTTGTGCGATAGCCGGGACGAATAAAAAGTAAAAAATAAGTGGCAGCCAAAGCAAAACGCTTCAATATCAAATTGCAGCAACGTTCCCACAAAGAGGATTTCAGCATTGAGGAGCAATAAATATTTAATTGAACCCACTTGGCCGGACATTTGCCAGTGCAGCAACTGAAAATTGCCGCATTAGAAGCAATTTTCATTTTATTTTAATGCCCGCAATTACGACGATTGAACTGGGCGCCGTGGGAATAGATATTTGAATTCCTGATTTTCTGTGCATTTAGATAGAAAAACATTTGAGCAGCCTAATTGCAGGCAAAATGGAAAAGACAGCATGCCTTTCACACAACTATATTATGTTATCTATGCCTAAAAGGTGGTAGAATGTCGAGGACTTGTGGATTAATTAACACAGGGCTGTGCTCGGCAAACAAATTTTGCCTTCGATAAAAGTGAAATGTGCCACAGTTGTGTGCCAGACAGGCGGTCCAAGGACTTTGCGTCACCAATAAACAAACAAGAGGGTCAGCCAGCCAGAAAACAGAAAACAGAAGGTAGCACCATCACCATCGACATCGCTGTAGCCATCGCCTCGATATGGAAGCCGACTAGCAGGAGGATGAGTTTGATGATGAGGTCGTTATTGTGGCTGCTGGCTGCTGACTGCCAGCTAGCCAGGAGGTATTATTACACCATTACGCATGCACTCAAGGCCTTCATTAGCTCGTAGTTTGGCGCTATTTGAAAGGCAATTACTGCTGGAGATGATGATGCCAGCCACGGAGGACTGAGACGCAGCTCGATGACCGGAAACGAGGCACAAAGACCCATGGTGCATTGAGCTGAGCTCTAGTAGCACCACCCCTTGTCGCAGGAAGCTCTTGGGGGCCAGTGCTGTCCACTGCGGATTACCTTAAGTAGCTAAAAACGATACTTAAAGCAGGTAAATGTACCTTTGTGGGACACAAATCTGGTTAAAGTGTTCCAAGAGTTGCCTTGTGTGTAAACTCCTTTGCCCGACAATTCCAGTTGGTTATATACAACATTAACAATTCTTTTTCCAAAAGGAAAAAAGACAATCTTACATAGTATAATAAATTTTATTAGCCTAATTTTCTAGAATTCTTAATAAGCTTAAAGAATATAAATTATAGTATGGTATGCTTACCATAACGACAAAAACAAAAAATTCTAAAATGGGGCTGCGTAACTGTATTCTTTTAAAAAGGTTCAAATTGGTAGCAGTAAAGGGTAATTAATGGGCTTAGCACTTTCAGATTCTTAGAAAACCCCTGGTTAAGCCAGGTAATCATTCAGTAAACTCATTCTAATAATGATTTTTGGTGACAACTTAATGGTGTAGAATTTTTGACTTTAGAAAAGCCAGATTTAGCTGCAAATCGGACAAGTTGTCATCGCTGCCGCAGACAGTGACGGACCAAGTAAATGAGCCTTCTCGTTGACAGACGAACTCATGTGACTGCGGCTCGAACTGGGTGTGTAAGGATGTGCTTGGGTGTGTATTTTTGGGAGGTGAAGTGGTGTTGTGTGTGTGCGAGCGGAAGTCACTTTAGCCAGTGTCTGTGAGTGTGTCAGAGTCCCCGCTGACTGCCAACTGGCATTTACAACGTTGTTTGCTGTTGCCAGTGGCTGCAGAATTCGTCCCCCGATAACAAAACCCTTTCGCCGGCCAAGTCTGCAACACGCAAATGCAATTAACACGCCGGCAGACTGAACGGAAATGGAACTCTGCCATTGCTACGACAGAGTCCTGCCGAAATGCTGACCGCTGCTCGGAGCTCTTCATTTTTTGTGCCGGCCAGAGCTCGCCGGCATGGAACGTAAATTAGACATCTGAGTGCCTGAAAGTCAATTAGTTGCAAATTAATTTTTCAATCGCTGCAAATCGGGAGGAAGTGTGCCCCCTTCCCTGGCGAAATCAACAAATCGAAGCTGCAATCAAGGGTAGGAGTCAAGCGCCAGACGAACAGGTAGACATTCAGGGCCTGCAGAACTCAACGCACACGATTGCTCTCGAAAAGCACGCGCCAAGTTGTCGAGGGAATTTTTCCTTAAACGCTTTTTCTCCTCCTTTCACCAGCTGGCCAAAAAAATAATCGCCCAGTCAAGTGTCCTTGCTCCTCGTGTCTGCCGTTTTCCATTGCACTTCTTTCGGCTTCATTGGCGAAATCGTTTATTTGCAGTTTAATGTGCACTTCACTGCTCGTTTGCATAGCAATACATATAATGTCGTTGGGCAAAAGTGGAAGATTTACTTCCCGCTGGAGTGGAATTTAAGAAATTTCAATATTTGCTGGCGGCCCAAAAGTTTCCGCTCTTCTCTTGGCTTACCCTGCTGTAATTTACGGTGACTGAATCACTTTAAAACATTAGTGGTATGTCAAAGTGTTAATTAAATTTTCCAACTTACAAAACCATTTATTTTTTATATAAGATGTGGTCACATACTCTTTCTAAGTTTAGTTAAAGTCTTTAAAGTTCTTTTATCATGAAAAAGAAAAGTGTTTAAACCAAAACATACATTTCCAAACCAAAAGATAACAATATGATATTGTTTTTAACACAAGAAAGATATATAATCGCACTTACATGTCTTGCCAAGAAATTCGGTATTGACAATTATTTATTAATATTCAGCTTAAGGAAAAATATTATTTTTCTATGCCATACCTGTCCAAAAAAACAAAATTGGTTTTGCCCAGAGCGAAGAGGTGGCAGGTGGAGTAGCATAAGTGGGGGCAGCAGCAACAGTCTCGACACCACATATATTATTCATTCATTTAATATTTAAGCTGCATAGCAGTAAATCATAGCGGTGGTGCAGGGATCCCGAGCACATGGCCATGTACAGGCCCTCATTGAGTGCAAAAAGCATTGCCCAGCACATAAACCATGTTGCAAATGACCAGACGTGGGCCCTCCATTAGCCCGCCTGGCCACCAACCACCTGGACTGCCACTTCATACAACCACCCACCCAACCACCCAACCACCCAACCACCCAACCACCCAACCACCCACTGGCACCATGGTGGCCTTGCCTTTCGTAGGGATCAGCCCTCTTGGAGGGCATTTTTGTAGCCTGTATCTGGTGACCCTGTGCTGCTGGATTCTGTTGTTTGTTCCACTTGACCACTAAAGCATAGTTTTAGGCGCTAAAAGCTAAACACCAAAATTCAAAAAGCAGCTGGTGCACAGGCCCAAAAACTGAGGGGCACTTTAGTTTATTTCGTTTGGCCAGGGCCTGCGTGAGTGTGCACTGTGTGTGTACGTATGTTTTTGATCGCATTCGGCCCACACCCACACCCACACCCACACATACCAGCCATTGGCCATCTTCTTGCCTCAGTTGGCTTTGGCACTAATTGCATGTTCCTGCACTTCACCTGCTAACAAGCAACACATTCGCACTGCCTTTGGGGCAGAGAAGCAAAAAAATTGGTGAAATAATTAAGGCGACTGCAGCGAATGGTAGTGCTCTGCTGCAGAGTTTAGAACGGAAAAAATGAAGTGGAAACAATTTGCTGCAAAATTAAGCCATGTCGGATGCCTTTATGATTGATCGACAAGCCAAAAAATCTCTTTATTGAAATTTGCGGTCGTGTCATAATGATTATATCGTATTTTGTGCACGGGTGCCGCAGTCGACGTCCTCTGACAGAAGTCCACTATGCTATTTGCAGCCGACCACAGCGCAATAAACCACTAAATAAATAATGCATGGCTTGGGCAATTGTGTATTGAATGGCCAATGTCCGGGCAAAAAGCAGCAATCGACCCCCGTAAAGCTGACCGAATGCAAACAATGCAATAAGGTAAACTTGCAAAATTAATTAAATAATATTTAAATGTCGAATCAAATATTTAAGTGCCTGGCCTGACAGGACGCCCGGCAAGCAGTACAAATGAAATTAATAAACAATTACAAATATTTTTTTCCCATGCCGGTTGGCCAACCAACCAACCAACCAAGCAGCCAACGTCCAGTGTATTCAAACATAAGACCAGACATGCACCCACAGATGGTCCGTAATGATGGTCTGGTCAAAACACGCCCCGAGGAGCAGATCCTGGGTAATCCTGAGCCTCCATCTGCCAGCCGTCTGTTGGCTTAGCCGTTTTAGCTGCAATAGCAGCAGAGGCGGCTGCCAAGGCAATCCAGAGTCAACAGGGCCAGGACACGGACTGAGCCCAATGTTATTGGTTGGGCCAATTTCTGTTTGTGCCACAAAGTGCCAAGTGCAATTTGGGCGCAACTGGGCGCTTACAGCCCCAGTCGGAGTCCTCAGCCCCAAAAAGCCGCATGTGCATCTTGGATGTTGAACGTTATTAATGGCGACTGATGGACGGCACCACTAATGGCCGCCCTCTGAAATTTATCTGCGCTGCGGCCGTGTCACCTATACAAATTAGCGGTGAGTCTGTCTAATTTATTCTGTTTAATAAGCGAAACGGATATTCCCTACACAGAAAACGAATAGAACATGAAATAATACAAACAAAAATTATTATAAATTGAAGAAGGTCTATTAATCTGAATTTTTAGATTTATATTTCATTTGTAAGATATATTACAAGGTTAGGTTTCCCAAAGAGTGTTTTAGAATCAATTTGTTATAGCAAAGTGGTCGTTTTTATTATATTCCACTTTAAAAATTCTATTGAAAAAAAGAATCGTAGTCCAGCTAAATAAGACCATGTTCCACATTAAATTCTATCACAAGCTCGTGGGTGTTCTTCGGTAAGAAAGCCAATTTTTTAGTCAACAAAGTTTCTGAAAAATGTTCAACCCTGGCACACAGCAACTTTGCACGTCGCAACTGTTTAAATTTAATTTGCCAGACGAGTCCAATGCTGCTGGCAGTGTTTTCAGGTCGCCAGAAATCAACATTTTCTGGGGCGACGTGAGCAATCGAAGGTAATGCACTGGCTTTCGTTGGCCAGGGGAGAAGTAGGCGGACGGGGTACACAACACACGGAAGTAGTTACCATCATGCCAAATATGACAAATGCTGTTGCACATACAGACCCAGAAAAAAGAACCAGAAAAAGGACTTTAGAAGGAAGTACCCAAGACCGACTGACACGTAAACTGCATAAATATAAACGCAGCCGGCGAACGTGCGAGACATGGAGGCAAGTTGCAGGCAACTAGGGGAGATGGCAATCCAATGCAAAATTTAACAAGGAGCACCCACCGAAACTCACTGAGCGAATGAACCTCCAAGGGACCGGGACACAGGCGATTAGGGGTCCTTGAAACCAAAATGCAATGGCACTGAGCAAAACTCCAGGGATTTTGGTTTGGTTGGTTTTTGATTTGTTATCAATCAAAAATAATTTTTTAAATTTTACTATTGATTTCCATTTACTTAAATCAGATATTATTTATTTGTAGCGTCTATTTTAATCACTAAGGTTTTGAAAAGTGCCTCCAAGTATGCAATATATTTTAGAACGAAGGTCCTTTGATTTTACTCCAAACTACGAAGGTTATATTTTTCATTGCATACTTTTAGACACCCTTAAAAAATGAATAAAAACCCTAGTTGTTTCTGTTGCACCTCCATATAAATAGATTTATTTTATATATTTTAAAGTAATTTTTTCGCAGTTTAAAATGTATACAGAAAATGCAGCGAGGAGACGGCGGAGAATTCCCAAAAACACCACAAGCGGCACCATCTGCATCTGCCGCTTGCAGCAGGAAACAAAGTGTCGCAAAAGAAGCTGCGTCACCCTACGCGGTTGCCATCAGACAATGAAAGTAACCGGTAACACAAGAAGCAACAGCAGCAGCAGCAGCAGCAGGAGCAGCAGTTGCAGTCCTTTAGAACAAAAGCAACTCCTGGGGTAGAAAATTTTAGCTGATTTGCAAACGAAAATCCGCTTAGGGTTAAAATATGCAAAGTGTTTGTTCGCCTGGTGGCCGCCCGGCAAGTGAGAATGTGAAATGACATTTTCGGGGCGTGCCGAAGGCAGGAAAAACTGTGTTTGTATATTGCAATATTGCGCATTTCCATTGGAAAGGAGGGAAAAACAAAAACAGAGAACAGAAAAGTAAGGCTTGCCCTTAAAAGAGAGTCAGATGACTGGCGAAAAACAAACTGCTCCGTCAAAGGATCAAAAATGTGGGATTAGTCAACAGTCAATGGGCGGTATTAATGGGTCTTGCATTGGCTTTTCAGCCCTAAACAGAAGATTGAGCCAACTCTCCTCGAGGCTGGTCGCAACGAGAGGATATTGCAAATTTACCAAACAACGGAAGCGGAAGTGCAAAACTAGCAGGAAACGCACTCAAACCGAAACAAAATCGATATCTGTTTGTCTCCAGCCACTAGAACACACACACACACGCTCGAAGGGAGAAATAGAGCAGGATAAAGGATACAAAAAGGAGGAGGTGCAGCCAGTCGATCCTTGGGCGCTTCGATGTATGCAAATGCCGCTCGTTACATTTGCATTTGGCCAGCCAATGAACTTACTCTGCTTCTGCTGCTGCTGCTGGAAAAGTAGATTTAGATAAATTCACTTTCACAATTGACACTATAAACAGATTGCGGTCCAAATTGCTGGCCACAGAAAGAGCATTAGATGGAGTTTTGGCAGAATCTTAAATCACAGCCTCACACCCTAATTGAAATTGGGCAACCGGTGAATGCGTATTCGAATCCGAATCCGACTGGACGATATATTGCCAATTGAACGGGCCACAATCGCAATCACTACCAGGCTAGGGCATAATTACTAGCCACATGCCTGGCACAATTATCAATGTACATTTGATTGCAATCGCTTATTTGCACAAATAATTATTTGCATGCAAAAATAATTGCAAC
The DNA here is from genome assembly GCF_025200985.1 of Drosophila gunungcola. Classification (NCBI taxonomy): domain Eukaryota; kingdom Metazoa; phylum Arthropoda; class Insecta; order Diptera; family Drosophilidae; genus Drosophila; species Drosophila gunungcola. The sequence continues at coordinate 9,573,777 of NC_069139.1, forward strand.
AACTGCCGGCAATGCAGTTGCTGGTTGTGGCTTGTTTGCCTTTGTCGGGGCTAGTCGGTTAATTGTTAATTAGCGGCCAGGCCAGCGATTTCACTGGCAGGTGCTGATACAGCTCAAAAACACTCCTATTTAGGCTTTTGCGGCAGGTCCTTTGCTCATTTATCAGCGGGGGATTTGCAGGACGAGCGCTCATTACCAAGCACTTTCTCCTAACTGCACACGCACCATAAAACCCAGCTACGTATGCAGCAATTTTCGAGGCTTCACCACCCCGCCAAACGCCCACCGAAAGTCATGAAAGATTTATGGCAACGTCGGGGGGTCTGGTGGAAATTTAATCAAACGCCAAACAACCCTTTCGTGGGATACAGAAATCAAATTTCGAAATTTGCAAACTGCGTCTGGGCGCAAACTTTCGTATGAACCAAGAAAAACGAAGGGAAAGGAGTGCAAAGCCGTAATGGAAATGGCCGAAAATTGCGGGGATCACATTCCTCAGCCAGGAATGTGGACCACTCACTCCACAAACATGTCCTTCAAATACAATACTTACAGTCTATATGTTTACAGCTGCGGTCAACTTAGTAACACAGCAACATAAACAATTTGAATTAAAAAAAAAAATTGTTCGTTTTTATTTGAAAACTTACTACTGTAAGGTTAAAAAACCATTAAAGTGTTTACTTACTAGAAATTATTTTAAGACATAAAGCAAATTTTATAATCAAGAATTTATCATTTAATTTATCATTCAGAGAAAACAATAAAAAAAACAAAATGATCTAACTTTTAAGAACAATGCCCGATGATTCCTGGGGTATTACCTTGACTCATTTATTATTATTTTCGTCTGAGCCATAAGTAAGCTCTTAATTGCCATATATTTTAAAACCCATTTTTGTCTTACCAAAAGCACGAGCAAATATGCCGCGAATTGAGATAACCAAAAAAATCAGAAACAAACCTATATCTGTACGACGTAGTCCTATTATTTTGACCGCAGCAGTATATATACTTCATGGAATGAAACAGATTCTATGCAGAGTGTGTGTGCGTGTGCATTCGGGTAAATTTCATCTTGGAGGAGCAACATAAAAACGTCGAAAACATGGCAAACATTAACGGAAAAACAATTTTCATAAATCTAGAATTATTACCCGGGCACCAAGCACAAAACAACAAAAAAGCAGGAGCTCTTCGGGAGAAAGCGGAAGTACGCTGTGTGTCCATTGAGGCAACAAATTTGGCAAAAAAATAAAATTCCATCCAGCATATGGGTGATGGGTGCTTGCGAATACCCTGCCTTAGAATTGGCGAGACCCTTGCGAATAGAGAAATGACCCCGAGCCGAACCCCAGCGAAAAGTTTCTTGGCAAACATATTTGCAAACGCATTTAACATACGATGGCACGAATATTATTTCATATTTTTCGCCTATTTTGGGAGGGTTGTTTTTTTTTCCATGATCCGATAAGGAGGACTGAATGGGAGTGCTTATGTAATTGCGAAGCGTTTGGCAAACAAGCCGCCGCCATAAATCACATAATTCACGCTTCATGGACAAGAGTCCTTTTACATTGTCTTTTTTACCCACTTTCGCTCTGCGCTCTAATTTGATTTTTGCAATCGCTTTGAAGTCCACTCAGATTTCAATAATTCTCCTTTTCCATCGACATGCAAACGCAAACAAATTATAGTAAGAGGAATGAAGTGGGAGAGTGTGCAAAAAAAAAAAAAGAGTGCACAGAATGGAAGAAAGGCAAGTTGAAGACATCAACTGTCGCTGTGAAATCTGTTATTAAGCCATTTATAGTTGAGGCAAACAAAGCGAACGACACTTGAATGCTCGAGTGCTTATAGACACACTTTTCAATGGCTTATCAAAATCTTAAGCTGACGACAATGGCAGCCCGGCGACAAAGGAAAACCCTCGCTCACATGCGAGACAATTTATAAAATTAAAAGTCTTGGGAGGCAGGCAAGTGAAAGAAATGCAATGCGGCAACAAAGGGGGGAAATAAAACTCGCCGAAAGAAAGACAACTCCTCGACCGATTTCCCGGCTTTTCCGCTCAGTCGATTGGAAAGCCGTTACTGTGCAGCAGTTCGATTAAAATGAGTGGGTGAAAGTGAAAGTGAATGTCTCCCCTCACTGCATTTGGCATATGCCGCACATATAGTTCTCAAAAATGCCTGCCAATCATGAAAGGGAAGTCTGTGTGTGTCAAGTGGTCATGACAAATCCGCCAAATACCAAAACCGGTTTTAAAATTTGCATACGCAAAGCTTTGCGGATTTGACACAGCAAAAAAAATGTTTAACTGATTTGGGCACCAATTTTTAAAAGCTTTGAATAGTGTATAGATACTTTTAGCTGATAAAAAAATGTATTTATGTCTTGCGTTAAAGGATTTCTATTGAGGATTCTTGATTTTAGAAGTCTTTGTTTAGAGACTATTTCTTTTATTTTGCTAAAGTTTCCCATTAAATTTAATTAGCCACACAGTTCACACTTAAAACTCATTTTCACAAATTGCTTTATTAATAATCAACTTGAATCGAAAAATGAAGTACATTTTTAACTGTGTATCGCACGAAGTAGTAGATTAATTTTGCGCGCATTTAAGTAGGCAACACCACCATTGTATCTACCTTTTTCCACTTTCCACTTTCCTCTTTTCCCATTTTCATTTTCAGGTTGTGACAGATGACAAATCGCAAACGCAAGCAGTTTACAATTGATGTTAAATCAAAGCAATAAACACGCGGCAGATGTGTGAATGCGAATGCGAGTGTGGCTGTGGCTGTGGATGTGGATGTGGATGTGGATGCCTTATTTGTCACCCACACTCAAAGAGCAGAAACGTGACAATTTCTGTCATTCCGCCTGGGGACGTATCCGTTTCCGTTTGACTTTCACTGCACTGCGACTGCGGCTGTTTTTTGTTTAACTTAATTTTCGGCAGCGCCCAAATGCTCGACTGGCTTTGGCGCCACCTTTGTTTATGCTCTGATTGTTGTTTATGTGAGCGAGGCCACACACACAATATGCAAATGCCAGGATGCCAGAGTGCCACGATGCCAGGACACCCGAATGCCGTGTGCCGTATTCCGTAAGCCAGAATGCCTGAATTCCTGAATGCCTGAATGCCAAAATGACAGGCCAACGAAACGGACAAAAGGATTGAGCTTCGGGTTGACAGCCGTTTGACAAAAGGGAAGCCTAAACTTTTGGCCCGGCTTAAGTGCCACGGCGAGCATTATTCACCTGGTTGGCCACGTTCCCTTCCACCCGTCACCTGGGAATTTCCATGGGCCTACGTGAGCAAAGTGGAGCAGCACGGACTTTTTCCCGGCAAGTGTCAGCCTTTAATCAAGTGTCAAACACCATGTCTAAATTAACATTCGGGGCGTGGACTCGAAATCAATCCGTTTGTCAATCAGCGTTTAGAAAAATCACGCTTGTAAAACGAAACTGTTTTCAAAAACATTAAAAACCCTTGATATAAGAATGTCAGACTTTCTTGCTTTCACAATTTTTATAATTGATCCGATAAAACTAGTACAACATTTTAATTTAATATAAAAATTAATATTATTTCAATTATTTAAAAAAGTTTAAATTACCAAGCTTAAATTTATCAATAATTACCATTGTCGGAAAACACCGCTTCAGCCAGATTTACTATTTAAACAACAACTGAAAATACATTGAAACATTTATTTATGTAAGATCAAACACAACAGCCATACAAATTTGATAATTAAAACCCGATTAGGTACACTTAAAATAATTAAGACAAAAGAATTTTTACTGGATGAATGGCTGATATAAGACCCGGTTGCCAAATGAAACTAAGCTCGTTACCAATTAAAAGAACGACGCAATTTTATTATTTTAACAAAAGAATAATTATATAATATTTTCTAAACCTATGAACATATATTGTGAAATTCAGTATTGATAAACAAGAGAAATGTTACTGTACACATATGACAGTCCACTACAAAAACATTCATAAATAAGTAAGTTAATTGATTTTACATAAAAGGCTTTTTATAAATATGGAAAGTAATATTGAACATTAAACTATTTGTTGACATTATTCTAAATTCATGACACATTTTTTAACTATATATATATAAATAGAATCTCCTAAAAATATTCATGCCTCACACATCTCAGCCTCCTTCTATTAGCCAAATGCAAAACTCGAAGACCCATTGAAAGTTTTGCGAGCCAGCAAAAGCCCTTAAAAACGAAACTTACAGACGAGAGTGCTCCACAGTCGCACCCCGACCAAGAATAAGAAGTTTGGGGCAAGTTTTTCAGATATTCCGAGCACCTCAGTACAATGGCAGGCGAAATTGCCGGCTGACCGCCCATAAATGCATAGAAATCCAGTGCAGAAATTAGAGGAAATCCACAAATCGAAGCAAACTTTTTCCCCTTCACCGATTCGAGCCCAGTTTATTGTTCGCAAATTTCCCTGGGGCCTTATAAAGTCCTAGTCCACCATGCACCACCGCCACCAGAATTTCCGTAGTGCAAACATTTGCGCTGCTGATTACTTTTAATGCTTCCATCGAGTGTGTGTGTGTGTGGTCCAAGGGGATGGCGGAAAAATCAGCAAGAGGCCTGGCAACATCAATCAGTTTGAGTTTGGTTGCAAAAAAAAAAGAGAAAATTGACCCAAATTCTGAGAAAACCTAAATCGTTTTCCCCGCACCACTAGCCAAATTCAGAGTTCATCATTCGTTTGTGATAGTTTGAAAAAGCCAAACATGACGCGCTTTTGGCCAATGATTTTTCTCTGGGCTCGCTCTTCTACAGGAATTTTCTCGACTGTCTTAAGTGAAAATGGTTGGGAAAACTGGAAAAGCCGCGAACGTATTCGTCCGTGGTCACTAGTTCTGCATGCCTCCTCTGATATTGAAATTAGAAAATCGAAAGCTCCTTTTAAGAAACAAGTTCTTGAATCTCGTCATCGGGCTTCGTTCCGAGATTACGCCATCAGGCAGTACGAAAATCGACTGAGATTGTACTCGCATCCGTCGAAGATTTTCAGGTATTTTGCCACCATCAAAATGAAAAACAAGTCTGGAAAATACGAGTCGTATATGACACCCTCCGATTTCCTGCGATCAATTCAGCCGGGGGCCAGGCAGCCAGAGAACTTGGGCCTGGATAGGTTCCACAGTCTCGATGGGAAGGCGGCCAGCAAGTGGCAGCCATCCGACAGTGGGGACAGCATTTTCCTAAAGTTTGAGAAACGTGGCCTGCTAACCTACAGCGACTATTTGCTCCTGACCATCCTGCTTTCCATACCAGAGCGAAATGTTCGCATTGGCTTCAAACTTTTCGACCTAAACGGCGACGGCAATGTGAGCATCGATGAATTGGAGCACGTCCTGGTGGCAATCACCCAGGGTGAAGCATCCATGCTGAACTCCCATCTGAAGAACCACCTTTTCGGGTCGCAAAACAGTAGAACGCTAAGTATCTGTGAGTTTCTGGAGTTCCTTCACGAGTTGCACACAGAGGTCCACAGGCTGCAGTTTAAGAGCTTGCTTAAGGAATCCAGGTAAATTACTTCGTTAAGGTAAATAGCATTGATTCTGATTTGATGATCTTCAGATCTGTGATCTCCGAAGTGGACTTTGCCAAAGTAGTGCTGGGCCTCAGAAATTCACGCAGCAAACGACGCGAAGCACTGAAGCGTGTGAAGACAAAGTTTGGTCATTTGAATGAAGGTATTACGGAAAAAGAGTTTCTGGACTTCTTCCGTTTTGTACAGGATATAAATGCTATGGACAATGCACTCGCCTTCTATTATTTTACCGGAGCGGATATCTCGAGAAACACGCTGCGAAACATCTCGCGTGTGGTGTCCGGCGTAAAACTGTCCGACCATCTCACAGATGTCATCTTCTCCATCTTCGATCACGATTGCGACAATATTATACAGCGAAAGGACTTTAACCGTATGCGACGCCAGTGGATGTACCCCGTTCCCCAGCGAAAAAATCTGAGGCTCTCATCCGCTTTTTGCATTTTGTGCAAGTGCACCTGGAAAACACTGCCATGGTGGAAGTCTATAAGACAGTCCCCGGAATTCACACATTTCTGGTGACGGTCCTTTAGGCATGAGCGCTTTTAGCTCACTGACAGCATACACGGATGAAAATTTGTTAAAATATAAATTAGAGATGGCTTCCCATATGGATGGACTAAAAAAAATATTAATAAATATTAATATTCATATAACTTGTCTTATTGGAAAATGTATTTATTACCAATTAAATTAACATCTATATTTACAACGATTTAATTAGTTAGTTAACATATAAATCAAATGCTCAAAAATAATAAGTACAAAACCTACAGAAAATACTTGAAAAATATATACAAATATTGCACATTTTTATTTATCAAAAGTTTTTGAAGAAATCTTAAACTTACTAATGTTTTTAATACAAATATTATTGATTGTTAGAACTGCCATAAAGAGAGGTGGCAAAGCAACATTTGCCTTATATTTTCGCTCAATGCTTAGAACAAAAGCCCAATTGACTTAATTCTAGACGGGGCGCAAAGGAAGCTCGGTTCAGAAAAGCGCAGTCTGTTTGCTCTTGTCTTGAAACGTTTCAACTTCACAAGCCGCCAAGTTGAACGAGTTGAAAAATGAAGCGAGTCTACAGGATAAAATCCATTTTGTTGTCCCGACACTCGAGTTGCGTGCGAGCGATGGTAAAATTCAAATAGAAAGCAGTTTCTGCCCCCACGACCCCGAACCGACCACGTGGCTTACATGACTTTGAACTTTTATCACCTGCTGCCAAACGCTGCCAGTCAGCCAAAAAAGGGGGAGTGGTGGGGTCGGTGGGGTTGGTGGGTGCGTAACCCAGCACTTACCAAAACAATTTTAAATACTTGCGGTAGCACGCACTCGAGGGTCGAGGGTCGAGGCGTTTGGAGGTCCTGTAACGGCCAGACAATAGTTTGCCACACAAATTTTATCTGGACATTGGCAGGCAGCCACAAGTTGATGACCGTAGGACAATTAAGGTCCCCAGGCATCCGAGATATTTGTATAGTTTACGCCGTCGAAATGGTTGTCGACATTATTAAATGAAACGAATCCGTTGTTACTTCTAACTAGAAAATGTTGCAATAAACAATAATTAGAGTTTACAGCCATAAAAATCTTTTTATGGCCGGTCATAGAGAAAATCAAGAATGCTAAAATATTTTATATAGCCAGCACTTTTTTTTTTTAAGTTGTAGGATTGTATTTTTGAATGGTTGGATTTTAATCATCAATTAAATAGTGGTAGATAAACTTAATGCTTTAATATATATTTTATTTAATCGCAGACCATCGATAGAGTATAAATTCCCCGAGTTTTGGCATTTGACTATCATTTATGCACGCGGAAAGGACTGAAACTTTTATCAATTTACAAGCTGCGGTAGTCCATGAACTCTATAGTTTAGACGCTCATAAACATGTCGGTGTTACCGCCAGGCAACTTTCACATAGCACTTTACAAAAATCAAACTCATGTGTGTTTACACGTGTGCAACCAAACCCTAGCAGTTGTCTGTTCGCAAAACTTTGAAACTTGACGCGTCAAGGAAGTGCGATAAAAATAAACATCGAAGTTGAGGTGCCGCAAAGTTGGAGTGCCACGCCCCCAAAGTGCAACCGCAGGGAGCGAAGAAATTATTAGAAAGAAATGCCACAAATTCCAGTTGCAAGCCAGAAATCAATTAAATTGACAAACATACGAACCGGACCGTTGGTAAGCCATAAATCAAAAATTATTATTTCACTCTGGATCTGTCAGTGTGGCATGTAATCAAGAAATCAGCATCAACTGTCAATGGGATTTCGTTTTGAATAAGTCATGGAAAATTCTTAGTTTGAAACAAATATTGACCAGGCTTGATGTAATTGTCCTGGCAAAACGCAAAAAGGCATTTATAACATTTTAAATTTTGTACCCAAATTGCTTTGCTCATGTGCTCGACCACAAATTCTGCTGACTGACCTGGAACACAAATGGTTTTGTCTCTTCTCGTTATTCGGTTGTGCCAAAATTTGCTTGAAATGCTCCGTGAAAGCAATAACGTTTGACTCGGCCCATTTGCCTATTTTCCTCGAAGCCGAGTCCCCATATAAATTCATACCACTTTTAAATCCTTTGTTGGCCCCCCCTTATGTGTGAGTTATTCAAATTTATAAATTATGCAATTTTATGGTTTTAAGGCGTAGAATGTGCAAAAATATTATTTTGCACACGCTTATGCTCGAGCATGGAAGCACACAATTTTTAGGACGACCTCTACACCAGTCCCTCCCACACTTTTGCCTTTGAGCACCTGCACTTTAACATAATTTGCATGAATTTGGGTTGAATCAAATGCTCGGCTGGGCAGATGCAAACTTTGAGCCTTGGCCAGCGACAATTATCTGAATTATGAATATGCAGGTGCTTATCGGCCGGAATATATATGCATATAGCATATAACATATATATAAATGTATGCAAATGTGCGAAGTGTGTAGGACTTAAGCAGCTGCAAATCTTATTTATCATCAAGCATTCCCAAGACACTAAATCTTGCTGGCAAAAGTCAAATGCCGATAATAAATACACCTTTAAGGCGCCCTTAAATTAACTGCCACCTCACACCTGAGTGGCTGGATAATTAAGTTTCACGACTTTTGCTCGATTTAAGCCCTTACCTCCAACTCTGCTGGCATCGCTTTAACGCTCTGCCCTTCTACTCGCATTGAAAAGTTGGCATTTAAAGGGATTAAAAACTTTTTCACATCATTTCCTGCCGATTAAAATGTTCAGCGAACGCCAACGACACACTGCGAAGTGGCTAAGCCCTAACTATTGCCATGGCATCCATCGCCGGAGTTGGGGACACAAAGGATTCACATGACTCCGAGCAAAGTTTTGCATCAGTCGGCGCTCTAGTAAAGCTACATTTACTTACAACTTGTAACTTACGGCAAGTATTAGCACAAGTGCTCTTAAGGGGCCTCAGATGGCTCTTTGCTTTTTAAATTTAACTACAAATGCGACAGTCTCGTTTGGTTCATCAGCAACAACAAAAACAGCGCATAAAAAACAACTCTTGAGTCGACTATGAGATACCAAATATATTTATGGTAACTTATATATAATATAATTATTATTATAATATTAATACATATTGTTATTTCTAAAAACTTAACCAAAACACAAAAAATCAGGCTTTTCTAATTGTATGAGTTCTAATATACAAATGTCAAAAAAAAAACGTATAAGGACAGTTTTTTTGTATATGTTTAAAAACCATAGCCTTAAACACTGCCATTAGGGAGTATAAAAATCCACAAACGACAAAAAAAATTGTCTGCGGCTTGTTTGATTACGTTTCATCAAACGTGCCTAAAATTCTAAAAGCACACATGTCAAACTAATAAAGTTTAAGCGAGAACGTTTTGATAACAAGGGCAACAACAAGAGCATTCACATAACAACAGGCCGTAAGTTGGGTCTTTATTTTGTATTTTTTTTCTTCTCCAGCAGGCCAGACTTTCTCGTTCCCCTATTCAATTTACATACACACTCTGTCTGGCAAAGGCGAACGTTTGTACATTTTAAATGCTGCGACATGAAGCCGGGTAAAAGTTATTTAAACTTTTTCTTTCCCAGCGCATACAGGCTTGTATCAAAATCATTTCTCTGGCTGTTCTGATGAGCTCCACTCATAAACTACGTGTATGTTTGCTTGCTTGTTTGGCACAAACGAGCATCCCAGCAGCCAGCCATCCAGTTGGCATCAGCATAATGATGATGAATGGCCCCTGCTGACATATGAAGCGCATTAATACAGTCTGTGCCATCGGATTGGAGGTGGGAATGATTGGGTTCTCGAGGCGTGGGGTTGGGTCACCCTTCCATGGCATTTATCTCATGAGATTCATATAGATCAGCGTCCACATCGCCGTTGCTAACGAACTTTCGATGGTGTTTAAGGGGTTATTAAATTCCTACAAAGAAGTTGTGGTGGGCGTAGACCATAAACCTTCTAAAAGACATTTAAGGATTTTTAAGTAATTAGTTAATCAACAAATAAGTACACCTTACCAATTAGAAAACTGAAATTATTTTTGTTATCCTTTATTTTTTTTTTTATTTAAAAGACCTAAAATTTTTACCTAACAATGTCAAAACCAATTTTATTAATTTATATAGATTTCGAGATTAAAATTTTTCAGTAAAAGTTTTCAATTAAAGTTAAAAAAAAATTTTTTTAAACTTTTATGAACATTTCGTACGAAAATATTTGAACATAAACAGAGCTTATTTAACAATCCATATTTGTCCACTTAACTGGTGCAAATTCATTAACTTCTCCATCAAATATTTTTTCGTTAGCATGCATACATAATTAATTAAAACATATTCAACGTTAATTATTTAAGCACGTAAAGCTGATTACATAAGATAAACAAAACGAAATCCGTTATAATTTATAATTACTCGACGCGTATTGACTTGCTTATGCAAATGACTTCGTTTTTGCAGTTAATTATCTCATAAGTTCATAATTGTTTGCATTCGCTTTCACTTAAAATACAACTTAATGAAATAGGCGAATGACGTTGACTATGATAATATATTTATTTTTCATATGCTCTCCGCTAAATTGAAATTGGTCCAGAAGCTACGCGATTAAAAATTGCATTTATTAAACTGCATCAGTGTGCTGTTCGGTGAATATGAAATTCCGCAAATTGCAATTAAATAAGTAGTCAATGGCCTGTAAAATGGTGTATTAATATTAATGAAACAACAATGGCTACAAAAGGTATACTCGTAAATTATTTGCAGTTTGTAACTTATGCAATATAAATTCTGATTACGGTCAGACCAATTTCCCAGCATTGAAACTATTGAAAAAAGTATATATACTTTTAATTAAAACTGTAATTGTAATTATCTGCCATTCGACTCGTAATAAAATAAATGTATACTGTGTTCTCATAAAAAAAAAAACAATTATTCGCCGTAATCTCAACATTTAGTCCGAAAAAGAGCCGACTTCCCTGGAAACATGTTGCTAACAATTGGATTTCCCCTACGCAGTCCAGTCCGAAGGGCATAAAACTACCCCTAGACGGGAAGTACTAACCCTTACCCTATTTTATATCAAAATTAACCACAATAAATGCATGCAAGCCGCAATCAGGGCAATATTGCATAAATAATTAATACTGCAAACGCATTAATTTAACAAAATGCAAATGCATTAGATTTAATATGGGTTCATGTCCGCTTGCCAGATGCATAAATAATGCCAAAGTTCGCAAAAGTTTATCAATACCTGAACGTCTTGGGGTTGAAAACTTTTTTAATAAATTAAAACCGAATAGACGGAAAATGTTGTTCCCAAAAAATATGAAAAATATATAAGCAGGCAAAGGTAAAAGGGAAAGCGAAAATCAAAACGAATGATTAATGTTAAAGGAATATAAAATGTGCCAAGCGATTAAAAGGCGGCCTTGCCAGTAAAGCATTTATTTATGGCAATCATTTATCATTTGGTGGCCGGACAGGACCGCTTCCACGCCCACTCCCCTCACCCCACTTAGTGCCCACAGTTGGGCCAGGCTAGACAGGATGTGTGATAATGCACCAAAGGCATGCGCGGCACAAGGAATCCGTCCTTTTCCAGTTTTGCAGGCCATCTCGATGGCCGGCATGCCAAACAATTATTTATTTGATGCTCTACCAGCTACCTTTTGAATAAAAAATTTGCCAGCGCATCGACACAACCGACCCTGGATCCCCTCAATGGAGGAAACGACAGGACCAACAGCTCTCGACTTCAGTCCATTCCTACCACTGACATGTGTCAATCAGGGGTCCCGGAACAGAGAAATAATCTCCGCTCGGCATGAACTTAAATGTATTATGACAAATATTTTGCAATCTCTGCAGCAGGTTGATGTGTGGGGCAAGGTGTCCTTGCTTCACTTTAATACCCAATACTCGTGGAGCAAATGGGTATATCTGTATCGTTAAAATATTAATAAAAGTTGACCCCATTGTATTTAAAGTCTACGTCCCTAAGTTGTGCCAATTACAGATGACCAAACTTTAATTTCTTAAGACCTAAAACTCTTTATTATAAATCAGAGAGATAGAAGAATCAATAGCTCTAATATAAACACCAAATTTTAAATTAATTGATTATCAAAAATAATCGTTTTTTCAGACTTTTATTTTTAAAAGATTTCTGTAATTTTGTAATTTTTGTTTTTAAATTTACGCGTTGTAAATTAAAACCATAGTAGTCCTTACAAAACAAAAATTCTTAAGAAACGAACCTTTTCGGTCCCTGATTTGTTCTTTTCAACGAAAATTAACAATCAAATCTTAATGGCCAAGGCACTCGATATTATTTTGTCACTGAAATTTGTAAATTTAAAGTTATTTTTTTGAGAAAAGTTTTTGGTTCCAATAAAACTGAAGAATTCGCCTGAGTACGGGGTATTATTAACCCTATATAGCGTTCTTCCACGTCTCATGCTTCTCCGTCAAGCCACGCACAATTCCGCTTAAATAAAAATCATTTCGCTGCAAATTCATTGCGGCATGCAAATGCTTTTGACATCGACATTTTCTGTGCAATTGCAATCCCTCCCTGTTCTGTCCTGGCGCCTTTGTTACTCCCGATGCATCCTGCTGATGGCGATGGCTCACTCTCACTTGTTCGGCGGCAAGAAAGGCCATGGCGCGTTTTCGCTTTCTCCCCGGCTTTCTGCTCGTTTTGCCTTTGCTTAACGGACATGCCGTAAATCAATTTCATATTTATTATTTTATGAATCGCAAATGCTTTTATTTTCAATTTGAACCGCTTGGCTTGTCGGCGGTGTCGGCGAGCGGCACTTAAGTACGCATCGTTTGCATGCGCGGCTATCGCGCAATTTAATTTACCGTATGGCGCACGAGCGACCTTAATTGGAAATATTCGCATGTGTCTGCCGCATCCGTACATCTGAACTGGTGTCCGTCCAGGTGTCTTTCCGTCCTCCTGTCGAGTTCTGCACCCAGGAAGGCGGCAATGATAGCGCACAGCACGTAACTTTGTGGTCAAGGCGCCACTCGTTTCTCTCACCTGCACCGGATGCGCGCTTTAAGATAGGCTACATAAAAATTAAATTAATTTTGCAAAAATAAAGCCAAAATGATGATCGTCTGGTAGGTATGGCAATGGTCATTTCGCTGGAAATTCGCAGGACACTTACGTTTTTGATTAAGTGAAACACATGTAAGCTAATTTTTATTTGGATTGTTAATATGGGTGATTAACCAGTAAAGGTAGATGACCTAAAATTGTAGAATGAAATATGCTAATTTGCTTTACCCTTACGCATATATAAAGAACTAGTAATAATAAATTTTAAATTTTAAATCTATTTTATGGCCTTTTATTCATTTTGGCTAACTGCTGTTTATCACTAAGGGTTTGACATTACTTAAAACAAGAAGGAAAGCAAACTTCGGCAAGCCGAAGTTCATATACCCTTGCAGCTATTGCATTAATTAAATACTTTTGAAAACATTTAAATTATGATTTACTTGAGTATGTGCTAAAAAAAAACATTGAAACTATGATTATTTGCAGCTCAATTATTAGATAGTTATTTTATATATTTTTATTATTTCTATGGGAGCTATATGCTATAGACGTCCGATTTTGATAAAATTTATACCATAATTCTGAAATAATTAAACATTGCTATATGTCGAAGAACTAAACAAAAAATTAAAAAACAGAAAAGTTATAATTTTTTTCATTTATTTTTCCGATTGTTCCTATGGGAGCTATATGCTATAGTCGTCCGATTTTGATGAAATTGAAACCGTAATTCTGAAATATTAAACCATTACTATATCTCGAAGAACTAAACAAAAATTAAAAAACAGCAAAGTTATAATTTTTTTTCATTTATTTTTCCGATTGTTCCTATGGGAGCTATATGCTATAGTCGTCCGATTTTGATGAAATTTAAACCGTAAATCGGAAATATTTTACCATTACTATATGTCGAAGAACTAAACAAAAAATTAAAAAACAGCAAAGTTATAATTTTTTTTCATTTATTTTTCCGATTGTTCCTATGGGAGCTATATGCTATAGTCGTCCGATCCGGCTCGTTCGTTATATACTACCTGCAATAGAAAGACAACTTTTGGGAAAGTTTCATGCAGATAGCTTTAAAACTGAGAGACTAGTTTGCATATAAACGGACGGACAGACGGACAGACGGACAGACGGACAGACGGACATGGCTAGATCGACTCTCCTAGTGATGCTGATCAAGAATATATATACTTTATAGGGTCGGAAACGTCTCCTTCACTGCGTTGCAAACTTCTGACTGAAATTATAATACCCTCTGCAAGGGTATAAAAAACATGTTTAATACAATTAATGTTGCGATGAAAATGACTATTAAATGAACCAACCCGTCAGCATTAACCAAAATCCAACGCAGAGTTACATGTGTGTTCCGCCGACAAATTGAAATACTTTACACTACTTTACACTAATGACGGTCTCCATGCTAATGACACTGCCAAACTACTTATTAAATTGTCAATGAATCGCATGGCGCGAATGTATCGTTTTCGCCTGCTATTTGGGTTGTTGCTTGATTGTTTTGAGGGAATCTCTTTCCGGCCAGTGACAAATTGAGGTCGCCGCCACATATCGCATGCAAATTTGGGAAAATTCATTCCGTCCGCCCGACCGAACGCTCTTTCGGTTGACATTCGGACCGAATTGCTGGGGAAAGTCGTTTGCTGGAATGGGGCCTTTGTAATGTGTACACATTAACGAAATTTGCATATTAATTAAAAGTTAACAACGCTGTCTCGTTGGCATTGGTTTTCGGGCCGTTGGCTGCCAGCTGGCGGGCCAGAAATCATTTACCCGCCAATATACACGACCATCTAGCATTGGTTTGTCGGAATGATTTAATCTTTCGCTATTTCACAGGATGTCCCAGTCATCAACAGCTGGCTAATTATGTAAGTTCATACTCCAACCGGCCTTCCTCTCAATCCGCATCGCATAGCTTCGATTCAAAGTTATAATTGCTGCAAAACTTTTGGCTGAATACTTTTAGCCAAACAAAGTCGATCCGATTGCCGTTGTTGCAATGCGAGTTAGGCAAATCCAATTTTCAATTTGCCAATCGCATCAAAGGGTAAGGGAGTGTGTGTGGTTATAGTTTTGGATTTGTAATTGGCAGAAAAAACGCTTGACTCAGGGCAAACACCGAAATTTGTTATGAGAACGCTGCTGCGTTCAATGTCAATGTGCACATATGCATGTGCATATCCAAACGGAATTTACTAAAGCTTGAGAACAAATTGCTAAGTAATTTGCGGGGTGTTTGCCCAGAATGGGGAGCCACTTGGCAGCTAAAAGTATTATATATCCGAATCGGAATCGATGCAGTTTTGGGCAAACCCAAATTGAAATGACAACAGACAATAGGCCAAACCGCACACCAAGATACATACATACTAGGTATACTGTACACAAGCAATCCACAATCCGTTTGGAAAAGTTAGCTCCAGAGGCGGAGCATCACCACAGTCCATTGAGTTGGGGATTGGTCAAGCCAGTTGGAGCAGAACAATTGAAATAATTGCCCAAAATGTTGGACTGAAGGAGCTAACCGATGTCTAATGGGAAAGAATAACACACACACTCACACACCCACACACACACTCGCTTTAGAAGGGCAAGCCGAAAACCTGCAGGCACAGCATGTCGATTTTCCAATGCCAACGCACAGGTAATGAAAAGAAATTTGGTTTGTAAAATGCCTTCTGGCTTCTGGGTTCGACCCATCGCATTCTGTGTAATTCACTAGCCATTTGTCCACTGCGAACGGGGCATCTCTGGGGCTCAACTAATTACCAAAATAATATTTGCCAACACATGACATGAGGGATGACCGCATAGATCTTTGCCTCCGCCCAGAATACTCCTCATTAGACGGGGCCAAACAGAGGGCAGCATTGGTAAGCACATGAAATATGCTCGTTGAGCCTCCGTTTTGGAGCTTCGTTTCGGCACATTAACATGGCACTCAGTTGCAGGCCCAAATGGAGAGAAATCCAATTGATTGATGGCCAGGCTGCGCGTCAAAGCAAATAAGTTGGGACCACCCCACTGGATGTCGATAGGTGGTCCCAGTTTAAAACTGGATTGCCGGGAATCAGGCCTGGTCGAGCCATAGCTAAGGACGCCAGACAATGCTCGTAATAAAATCTGCAATATCATTTTTAGCGAATCATTTCAGTGACCTCCAGAGCGAGAGAATAAATATTAATAACTTGGTCATTCAGCAAAAAGGTGAAGGCTAAGCCCAGTTGGCAGTGCTCAGCGCTCAGAGCTCTGCTGGCCACACAAATAGAACCCAACTGAGAGATGAAGCTCCTCGAATAATAATAATAATAATAAAGCAGCGGACGCAGCACAGCGAAGCACGTAAAGGAAGGGCAGTGAATAGACAAATAGTTTTGTTGCTGATGACAATACAAAAACAGTTCAGACAAGACAAAGCGGGCCGAGCGGCAAAAAATAAATAAAAAAAAAAAGGAATACCGACCGGCGCATAATAAAGAACAGTCAGAAAAGGGTGATTCAAAAGGTCTGAAAATACTCAGTGAAAAAATGTGTAAGTTCCAGCCCTAAGAAATTAGTTTATATTAATATTTACAATAAATAGATGATAAAGGTAAAATATATTAAATAACTAATTTTTCTTCTTTTATATGGGCAGAAAACTGACTATTTGATATTATATTTTGCTTATATTTCAAACTTGCAATGAACAATGAACGGTTTTCATATCCTTTCAAAAAAAACAATTTTCCTGCTTGGAAACGAAATTTTTTGAAGTGCATGCAAAATAGAAATATTTTTATAAACTCCCTGGCACATGAGTAGACGAGAGCATAAGAATGCAAAGCCATCTACCTATGAGACAGCCACTCTGGCTTAGCCACATGCTCTGCTCTGGTCTAAATATTAAAATTCATACGCCATGTCGTACAGCGAAATCAGTAGGGCTTGGTGCTACACGTTCTGCTACTGCTACTGCTTCTGCTGCTGTGACAACAATCACAACGATTTTCATTAGGCAAACAGCAGTGGCCCAGCATATTTGCCGTGAAGTGAGATTGGGCCAAAGCAGAGTTGCCATTCCCATGCCCATTCGAAATCCCTTACTCGTACAACAATTGCACAATTTATGTGGCATATATTTGCAGCACAGACAGACGGTGCTGGGCTGGCCAGGTCAACTGCTGCAGCTCTGTCAATCCGGCAGCTATCCGGCAAACCTTTGCACGCCTCCACATCGTGTCCGACAATGCCATGAAACGAGCCGTTAAGCTAACACAAAAAAGAAAATACTTCTACTCGTACTCGTACTCGTACTGCCGTACGAGGTACCTTGTACACTCGACAGGTAAACTGCAAAAATATTACAAATTCAAAATGCTAAATGTGCATTTAACTTGTGTATTTATGTAAATCTCTCGGAAATTATTTCCCCCCACAGTTCAGTTCGCCAAAAAGGTAAAAAGCGAGCAGAGACAGCGGACATGAACTACGATTTGCAAAGCTCGAGTTGGAAGTTGCGGGCTGAGGTCTGCCGTCTGCAAATCATTTGAATATACTGGTATTTTTCATCCATTTTTGTTGTCAGTCCCTGCCACATGTTCATTCCGATTCCTTTCGCCTTGTCTGCCAATTGTCACCATTTGGGATTGATGGCAAAGTGAACGAAGCGCTGCTCCTTCTCCAGTTCTTTTACCTCGGCATCTGTATCTGCATCTGCATCTGCGTCTGCATCCTGGTTCTTGGTTCAAGTTCTAGTTACTGGTCTGCGGTTCTTGGGGTGGCACAACCAGGAACCACACTGTTCCGGTTTCGGTGTAGTTTTCGCTTCACTTTCGGTTCATAACTGAGCACCACTATTTTACGGGCTGCTGTAGTGGTATCTGTGCTTTTTTTAAGACTGCCAATAAATCTGCTCAACTTTGCGAAAACGAATAGTCGTTTACTGCGTTTATGCGTCTGCTAGTTGAAGAACTTAGCTATATAGATTTTAGAGCAAAGAGTTAAATACTTTATTTTGTCTAGATGAGCTTTAAAGCAAAGTGAAATTGAAAATGCGATAATTATTAAATAATTACTAATAAATCATTTTGCTTTCAAACATATACTTATAAGTGCTAAAACATTTATTGAAAATTATCAACCATAGAATTTATGATTTATTTAGGGTTGAATAAGGTATGCATATAAACATATTATGTGTTAGGTGGTGCAAAAGTATAGTCATGCATTTACCTTGGCGTGGATTCATTTGCGTCACGTTATTGCATATTTATGGCCACTGTCCTGCACCAAACTAAACTACGTATGAAATTATTCAAGGTAATGTGTGGGACTACGACGACCCGGTGCATTACGAATTCTGGTTAGCCAACAAAGTGCTAAATCCGATTTAAGCCCAAGCCCGAGCCATCTCTGGGAGTTGGTAGATGGGAGCTGGGAGTATGCGTTGCTGGATGGTCTGCAAGGGAATATTAAATGCGAGTTGCTCGACCTTTTGCAATTAAGTTTTCAGAAATCAACCACCAAGCCAACATTAAAGCTACCCGTACATTTCTGATGAGGCACTCGTATTACCTTCGGCATTGAGTGTACCTCACCCACATCCAATTCTGGCCAACTCCTGCCAGCCAGGCAAACAAACAAATGTCCAGAACCCAGCAGACCAGTGTCCCCGCATCCGGTGCGTCATTCAATTTGCTCGCGACGCTCCGACTTGAATGAGTTAATCCCTTGCAAATCGCCGGCATATTATCAGTCTGGCGGGACTCATCGGAACAATGAAACGAGACGCCGTTGTCAGCTTTTGTTTATCAATTTTATGCAAATCGCAGACACTTCTCTTTTGTACACTCACAAAGGGTAGTAGGGTGTTTCTTAGGTTTATGTAAGACAGGGTTAAGGGAAAACGTTTGTCACAAAAGGTCTTAACTCAGAAAACAGGGAGTGCAAATTATAAAATTAAACTCTTACTTAAAAAGCTTTTAAAAACAAAATTAACAAACCATTTGTGTGTTTAACATTAGAAAATCAAGCCTTAAAATACTAAATATGTTATATAACTTTTATTTTATTTGCTTGTATTGGCAAAGTTACGTTATCTTCTTATAAAATCAAATTTTATTCCCAGTTTAACCAATAAAAATATATGTGAAATTTTATAAAAACCGAAAGAGTATTTTAACTTTGGCCTCTCCATTTCAGCTCACTTTCTCCCATTTTTTTATTGTTTTCGTCCCGTTATCAGGTGGACGGCATATTTTCGAAATTGAATTAAGTTGGCTTTTCGGCATTGAATACATTTCAATAATTTAATTTTATATGCAGGCGACGAGAGCGTAAACAACGAAACGAGGGCTCAACATTTAATCAAATAATTAAGATCTCAAACTATTGGGAGTGGGTTTTTGGATGGCACAAGCGTATTAGCCACTTGAAGAGTTTATATTTCGCTGGAATCGCGTTTTGAGTGATTGTGTTGCCTGTGGACAATGAGGGGGGGTGTTCTAGATAAAATTGCAAATGTTTGGAGGGCTGCAGGGCGTTTTCATAGCTGCTGTTGATTTCAGTTTAGCCGAAAATTCGTTTTAATCCCACACGCACTCATCGTTGGCTGGCTAAACTTTCACTTTTCACATTTCGCCCTGCGGCGCACGTGGGCAACTGAAATTGAAACTGTTTTGCCGTCGGGCGGTGGACAAACCCCAGTGCCGGGGCAATCATGGGCTTCAAAACAAATCCATTGCCCCGGGACACACACGACTTTCGGCGGACGAGATTTTAATTCAATTACATCTGTAGCTGCAAGTCGTGTGCAAATATTTTCATAGGACAAATTAAAACGTCACGTCGAAGACCAGAACCAGAACCAGATCCACCACCAAACACCACGAACTCGAGGAGATGGCGCCCACATGCGTGAGTTGCTGTTTGCACTCGAGACTGAACTTTTGCCCCCGCTGCTCGCTGCTCACTGCTCACAGCTCACAGCTCGGCAAACAAGCCTGCTGGCCAAGATTTAAAAATGGCTAGAGCTCCTTGTACGAGTACTATATATGCGAAAATGCCCGGCAGGATGAGCTGGTGATTGCGTGCATTCGTGTCTGAGGATTGGCACTGCCCACCCGGGGCGTATAATTGTGGACCTGCGTGAGTTTCAGCATTCTGCACCCCACTTTCCGGCCAAATGGGGCCACAACCGCTCTGCAATTGTCTTCTCCGGGTCTCCTGCCTTTTGCTGCTTGCATAATAATGATTGCAGTGAGTGTGGAGTCCTTTTTCCCACTGCTACTGCTACTGCTACTGCCACTGCCACTGCCACTGCCCCACTACTATTTATCTGTGTTTTTGTCAGGATTGTGGCTTCTTTTCGGTGCCAGATGTCTGTAATTATGTGCGCATAAGCAAGGTCCAAGGGGTGTGAGCATTGCTCCATGCCCCAGCCCAATCTCGTTTGCCAAATTGTTGTTTTGAGGACCAACATTTGGAATACACTTGCGGAAAAATAAATCTTAACTAAGCTGTCTTCTAACTGTTGGAACAGATTTATATTTTATATCTTGTACAACCCTAATGTCTACATTAAACAAAAAATCCAAAAGCCAAGTACTCTTCTAAAGTGTATAAAAAGTGACATTTTTGGAAAATTCTTTCTCATTTTTTCTGACTACAATGTGGACACCCCTGGCTTAAATATGGGAAAACGTATATCATTTTAAACATACTTTAACACCCAAGAAGCCAGAGATAAATAAAAGCATACATACACAAAAAGTTAACTACTAATCCCTGTTCATCAGGGTATCTTTAATTCAATTTACGCTTAATGCAGTTATCCAGTCGCTAAAGCCACTTGAATATTAATGGCTTTCCACACGCCATGAATGCCTGGAGGTATTCAAATTACAGGAATTTCAATAATTAAAAAATGCAGCGGTGAAGCGAAAACAGTAGCAGCAAAATGTATATTCGCTGCGTCAATAAAGCCGCAAGTTGGGCTTTGGCATCCGAAGGACCAACATAGAAGGAGCAATAAAAACCGAAGGAGAACTTCGCACAGGAAGTCGCTATGGGGCGAAAATCTGATGCGGAAATCGAAATTTGTTAAATGGAGCAATCGATGGATAGCGATGACTGGATGTGCCACGCCCCCCGCCATCCGCCCCAAACACTCGTCTCCCCAGCGAAAGAATTCAGAGTCGATACTGGCGTTTGGTTTTACATTTTATCGCTTGTACGTTTGCACCATTTCAATTACAAACAATAACAATAAAAAGTGGGCGAAAGTGGGCGTGGTTCTTCAGAAAAGCGCGTACGAGGGTTGGGGAAATTAAGACAGAGTTTTGTACTATACAAATCTATCAACTGTCGTGGTTCAAATAAAGGCAGCGAGAAAGCGATTTTTATCTTTTCATTTTTTTAGTTTATAATTTCTGTTATAAGTATAATTATAATTATCTTTATTCTTCAACTCAATTAAAAACAAAATTATATTTTGAAGATGTAGAAACTGATAATAGAGATGGTTAAATAAAACCATATGTTTATCAACAAAATCATACAAAGTGTAAACTGGTTAGCAAGTGAATTAAAAGATATTTAAATATGATTAAAGATTTTTGAGGACCTATTATTATGACCCAGGCTGTATTTGTATATAGAGAAAAAAGCGGAAGCAGAAGTGCAAGGGAATTAGTTCACACGGAAGTGGCTCACCCTCTTTCATCCCACTTCTCAATTGGACATGGCTTCCAGCCAGGAGGAGGTTGAATCGAGGGTTAGCGGTGCTTCGTAGCGTTCGTGCGGAAGTTAGGTGTCGAAGCGGGAATTGTAGGTAAATATTATTGTAAAAGAAATTTAAATACGGATTTTTTCCACTATCTCTGGCTGTTTTCATTCCGGCCCCCTGCTTCTATTTACCCTCAGTACTCTGCCCAACTTAACCCTGGCCTGACCCATTATCCGACCCGCTCTGCTCGTACCGTCGTTTTGCACTGACGTTAATGGCATTTCTGAGCTCTTTTTTCCTGTCTTTATCTCTGGGCCTGGGCGCAAGGGGGGGGGGGCAAAGCACTTGCATCCCAAAGTCTGCCCCTCAGAAGTTTTCTCAGGAGGAGAAAACGCAATTGGAATAAACTAAAACTCGTCAACTCTCAAGGCTCTCGAAATCAATTTGAATTGCACATAACAACTGCGACTAAA
Organism: Drosophila gunungcola; assembly: GCF_025200985.1. Lineage (NCBI taxonomy): Eukaryota > Metazoa > Arthropoda > Insecta > Diptera > Drosophilidae > Drosophila > Drosophila gunungcola. The sequence continues at coordinate 9,596,196 of NC_069139.1, forward strand.
ATTTCTAAGAGTGCATTTAACCGCAACGAGGAGATGCAAAGCTCGTTTGCGAGAAAGATCCGACATTCAAATGCAGTTGCATATAGTATTTTACCCTGGTCAAGGCTAAGCAGACAGACTAATTTATAAAAAGAAATAATAAATTTCATTAAAGGAGAGTCAGATAAGTGTACACAACAAATAGCATAAGCCAAAGACCACAAACCACAGGAGAACATAAAACTAAAATATCTTTAATAAAGAAAATAAAATGTATATGCAATTTGCCAGAAAATATAAAAATAAATATCGGTCTATAAAACAAACATGTTTTATAAGCTTGAACCATTCAGATTAAGCCATAAAATAGTGTTCAAAACCAAAACGAGCTCGTAATTTGAAACTGACCCGATTGATATCCCGATAACTAATTAATATTGACATAATGCACAAAGTTTAAGCCCCAATTAAGCTCATTAAAATTGTGGCTTTTTCTCTGTGTAGCCTTCGCATTAAGAACTTTTCTTATAATCATCGATGTCGGCCAACAAACTTAAGATGGGGCGTGGATTGCTTCAGGCTATGGCATAGTTCTCGAGCACTTTGCATTTGCCACAGACATGGCCTTGCCTCTGTTCGAAGTTGTTCAAAGTAATTGAACATGCCTCACCTTGCAGCGAACAGTCTTCGAGGAAGGAGTAGCCCACCCACCGACCCACCGACTCAAGCACCCATAATCTATCAGAGAAACTGCAGTTGGCAATGCAAGCATAACAGTACACGGAAAAAAATCACAACTTAATTAAATAACACTAATATAGACACGGACCTTTAAAAATTTCAATTGGAAACTAGATTGCATTTAATCAATTATTATTATTATTATGGTTGAGTTTTTTAATATTAAATACATATAAGATAGTTTAATGTGACAAATGGGATATGACAACTGAGCTATTGCACAAACAAAATTATTTTATTTGCATTTATAAAAATTTTAAAGAATTTATTTGCCACCCGCTAATGACGATATAAATTTTACAAAACGTTTTATGTGCATTTATAAAAGATATGCATTTTTTTATCAATTACCTATTTTATAAGCAAAAAGTATTATATTTTCAAAATCGTGTTATTATTTTTAAAATCCAAAAATATATCAGAAATCTTTTGTTCTGCAATTTTTTTTTAATCTTAAATTTGCGAGGTTTTTTTTACTGTGAGCAAATATTCTCTACTCACAGCAGGGTCGTTCATGGTCATGCTGTTGATGCCTCGCTTTTTCATGGCAGACTTTAGCAACTTAACAGATCATTGGTCAGTGTCTGTGGATGTGGCGGTGAATGTGGATGCGGGACGGTGTCTATTATATTCCCCTTTTCAGGAGCTGAGTGTGCCACGTGGTGATGTGGTCAGCATTTGATTCCCGCTCAATGTTCGATGTGCAGTGCACCGCTCCGCGCTCAGCGCTTTCATTCAATTAGCCATGTCCATTGATTTACGAACCGGGCTTGAAGTGCTGCCGTTGGCAGTGGAGATGCGGCATTTGAGTCGGGACTCGGTGACAGTAATTAATGGAGCAAGTTTAGAGCCGGATATAGAGGGCATTCTAGGAGCTTCGTCATCGTCAGCCCTGGCCGTCACACCTCACTGACTGGGCCGAGTCAAATAAATAAAATAAGGCTAAGAAAGCAAAGAAAGCAAAGCTAACGAAATAAAATCTCACAACTAAAAACTTATTTCATTAGCAATTTCCATCAAAGTCCGGCCACAAGGATGCCGAGACATTTGAGCCACTCGATGCGTCGCTCAATTTAATTCCACGCTAATAAAACGCCATAAGAAGTGAATTTCTCAGCGAATTGTGTGGCCGTTGGGCGGTCACCGTCCATCGACAGTAGTCGTCTGGACAACACCTCCGCCGGCAGCCGAGTGTTAGTCCTGACGCAGTCACAATGCGGAAAGTGGGCAATCCCTGAAAAGGACAACTTGGACATAAATAAGAAAAATAAAACAGCAAAGGAAAAGTTTATGGGCAACATTTTTAGTTGCGGTCGAATGAATACAAAAGTGTATTCCATGAACAACACACATTAATACGCACACAAGGGGGGAGTAGACATACTATATAGCAGTAGGAGTAGAAGTAGCAGTAGAAGACATGGCAACATTTATTATATATCACAAGTGGCCCGCAGGATGCCGGTGCCTGTCCATTGTTGGCCCTGTTCTGCTGTTGTACTTTTATGATTATTGATGACAATTTTGAGCAAACAATAAAAAGAATAGACGGCCAACAACATGAACATCATCATCAGCCTCAACATCTGCCAGCTTTCGGTCCTTCTTACCATCTACATCTAAGTGACTTGTGCCGGGGTCACTTGCCAGCCAACAACGTTAAACTAAACATAATCAAAATAGGCGAAAGCGAATCGAGGCGCTATCCAGGACTATACACTTAACGCAATAGTTTATAGGCTATGGTTTTTAGAGATACACCTTTACTTAGCTTAAATTTAAAGCTACAATCTTAAATTTTTAACAAGTTATAAATATACTATTTATTTAGGAAATATAATATATATATCAGTAAATTTCTTAGAAATAAAGAAACTATTATGAAAAAATATTTGTAAATTTTTCGGTCTTTCGCCGATTTTGATAAATAATTGAACAGTTATTACGTAAAATAATGTCCTATAAACCTACTTCATTGCTTACTTTAATATATTAATTTTGTATAGTGTAGCAAGTGGATTGGACTGGTCAAATGTTAAAGTGTGACCAAGAACTTTGAGACAATTTATGGGCGCGAAAAGTTTTGGCATTTCCTTAACAAACGACAATGCAGCTGCCAATTGCCGAAAGCCGCGCCACAACTAGTAAGTGAGTATAAAAATGTCAATAACAAAATAAATTAATGTGAGCGGTTCCCATCCCGTCCCGGAACGAAAAAATTGACTTAACCTCGCACTAACAAAAAATGGCCAGTATTCGAAAAAGTTGGCCTGGCAAAAGAAAATATGAAAGAAAATTTCATTAAGCTGACAGCAGCCGCCAAGTCAAGTTGCTGAAAGTTAATCTAGCAAAGTTTTTGGACAGCCACATTTTTCAGTTGCCAACATAGAAAGAATATAGGATGTGTGGGCCATATGGCCAAGAGAATTACCCACAGGTAAAAGTGAAAGATGGTTGATTTGTCTGATATAATCAGATTGAATATATTTGAATATCCGCAAGATGATGTGTTCGAATGGTCACAAACTTTATCTGACTTAAAAAGAAATTATGAAGATTTCTTTTTTGGAATTGACTGGCGGACAAGGATGTGCTCCATCAATTTGATACTCCAAATGCACTTTGCAGCAGCAGCAGCCCAGCTCATGTGCTGCTGACACATTCAATTGATTAACCCAAGCCGCAAGGCCGCCAAGGAAACTTTTCGTCCAGATCCCGGCGAAAGGCGGAGCTGGAGCTCATTGCATGGGCAAAGTTAATTTTGAATCGTTTATCAAACAGCGTGGAGCTGGAAACTTGAAGTGCATGTGCTGGCAGGCTGCCATATTCGAGTACCTGGTTCTGGAATTTGACTAGAAAAAACTATGACCATGAGTGGGATTCTGCGAGCATGTATGGGAAAACTTGTGGGCGAAGGTGCTTCAGCTATTTGTCAAATTTGACTTGACTCTGGCTGCTCTGGGGCTGGGGCTGGCGCAATTTGATGAAATGAGTTGTGAAAATGCACAGAGCACATAACGTACTCACATGCATAGGTTGATGAAATCAATGCGCCAGGTAGCAAAATAAACGGAATGGAAAATAAACCAATGTTAGCCAAATAAATGGTAATGCAAGGAAAAAAGAGCCCAAAAAAAAAACATCTGCATTCCGTTTGCCAACTATGGCTAAAACTTTGAAATGATGAAGTGCCAGTTGCCAAAGAAACTATTTTGGCTGACTCCCACAGTGCCTAGTCAATTTTGTAGTCACTTGACACGCTCCATATCCTGGTGCTCGAAGTTCGAGAGAGCAGATTTCATATACATATATGTTTGTAGTATATATGAATTATCCTTGACACGTATGAGCCAATGCCACTAGCTGCTGAGGTGTAATCGTTTACCGCTCGAACGGAGTGCCAAATGAGGCGATTCTCGACTGCACTGCGAGAAAATTGTGCAAATGTCAATAACACCCTTACAATAGCTTAATTCCTTAATCAAAACTCTGTATTTTGAGTGAAGTTTAAGAAAATGTCTTTTTTTTAAATAAATTTACTTTAAGTTTTAATAAATAAATAGTTTTATAAAAATTGCACAAATTAAATCAACTCCAGTAAAAAAAAATGCCATCGACATAATAATATAACATTTGTGTTTTATTGCATTTTATATTTTAATTTATTTTAGTTATTAAAAGTGTTGCTCCCTTACTTCCAAATCATGTGTAGATCAACCAGATCAGGTTCATGAAGTCATATTATTATGACTGGTTACTCCATTAAAATTAGCAGAAATTCTGTACCTTTTCGATTTGTCTCAGTACAGGGTATCCCTGTGTTCTGGCCAGTGGACCCACTAATCCTCCAGCAATAGCACCCCACATGGCAGGCCAATCAACCATGTTCATTCTGCCGCTGTGGCTTTATGGTCAGGTGTCTCAAGATGCACGGCTCTTTGGGGCAACTCCAATCGTCAGGGCATTGTAATGAGCTGCCTGCGCGAAGGTCTTTGCAGCACAAAGGCGCAACAAAGGGAGCGCGGCAAACAAGAGCTCCTGCTGCTAACTACTCGCATTTTCCGATCCATTTATCACAGCATCACAGCCTCCGAGGGCTGTTTCAGCGAAGTGGGAGCCAAAAGCGTGGTTTTAAGCGATATCCTGCCAGACGATCGTTGGCAGAGCTCATTGTGCTGCTGCTCCTGTTCCTGCTCCTGCTTGTGTTTGAGTTTGTGTGTGAAGTGTGCGCGAGTTAACGGGAAATCGCAATAAATGCGGCAATGTGTTGCTTTGTGTGCTGTTAAACGCATTTTTATAGAAATTGCTTTCATGCCAGCCAACCAGTAAGCGGCGAAAGCAGCGCCCATTTGTATGCAATGCTTTTTCCCTTCTATTTTCTTTTTGCACTGATTGCACTTTATGCGAATCGCCTTTGTGCTTGTGTTTGTGTGTGATTGTGTGTATGTGTGTGTGTGTGTGTGTGTGTAAGTGTGTAGAGTGCACATGCAAGGCAGTCGGTCTTTAGTGCACATTTCCATGACAAAAGCACACCAATTAGCGAGCGTTTAATGCAAATGTTTTCGATTGCCACATAATCGCTGGCATAGAAGGCCTTTTAATAAGTTAAACGCCCAGGACAATAGGTGCAGGATGCCATGCGACGATGATGATTGCCTTGGTTATGTCCTGGCAGAAGCACGAAATTAACTGGAGTGCGACAGTTTCCACTAGCTTTCTAGCTCCACAGCTGCTGTCGTAAAACTTTTATTATGCATGCATATAAGCAAGCTGCGTTATATAACAGGCTAAGGCAAACACAGACGCACCTCGGGGAGCGACAGACAGGTCCCAAATGTTTGGTCAAATTGGGTCAGTGCCACCATCAGCTCAGGAAACTGGAACGCAAGCAGCCCAGAAGGCGAGATTAGCACACATTCCAGCTCACCCGTACACCTGGCAAGCCCAAGGCTAGTTTACATAAAGTATACATAGGTACACATAAGTATATATGGGGTTGGACCTCTTTAAATAATTATTGCATTACATTAAGCTGTTGTCTTTCGATTTACGGCTTAAGAGTTTTACTGAACACACAAATATGTTGAGTAGATCAGGTCAAAACTAGTTAAATAAAATCAATACAAAAGATTTTAAATATAAAGTGAAGATACATTTTAAACACAAAATTTGATAAATGATATTTAATAAAATTAGGTGTAGTTGTATATAAAAGTGTTAATAATGTGACAAGAAAAATGATTTTATAATATCTTTTTCATTTTTAACATACATACATCCAGGTCCACTTTAATTTAAAAACTCCACCCCGAACAACTTGGCAGCTCATTAAATTTTTAAATTTCAACCAGGGCAAGAAGCTGAAATCATCAACTCTCAATGAATTGCAAACGGCGAGACCACAAAGCAATTTACACAAGCGAATGCAGTGGAGGCCATAAATTAAAGGCAAATGGTGAATATGGAGTTGGGGAAATGGGGAAATGGGGAAAGGCGTGCCGTTTCTCACATTCAAATTTTCCGCAGCCAAACAAATCCGAGCTGAATGGTGGTCGCTGGTCCATGAAAGCAGAGCCAAAAATATAAAAACAGTTTGGAGAAAGAAGGCCAGAAAAAATAAGTACGGGTGTAAAGAACCAAACCAACGGGCTACAAGGGTTAACATGAATGACCGGCTGCCGGCAAGGCAACCGCAACAATTTCTACAGCCAAGCGCAACTTAATTTCAAAATAAATAAATAAAATGCGCGTTGTTACTTCTGCCTTTGGAACGATTATTTTTGTTCTGTTCTGTTTTGTTTTGTTTTGTTTTGTTTTTAGATCCCTCGTCAGCGAATGAAGGCGACTTTCGATATATATCAAGAGCAGCCAGCTGCAGCGGACAGTCTGAGATTTCGCTTAGATTTCGCCACAGTAGCTGGCAAATATCATTAGATAACGATATAACTACGACTTTCCTGGCCTCGGCTCACACAAATAATCCCATTTATGTACTTATTGCCGCCACACATCCGGTCAACAAGTTGTTGTGTCTGCTTCAGGATTCCAAAGGCAGTCGTGTTCGCTTCTCCCAGTCTTTTGTCATCGCACCACACAATGTGAGAGAGAGAGAGATAGGAAGAGAGGAAGACAGGGAGAGCATACGGACAGGATATGGCATCCCAGCTATGTGTCATTGAAATTCAATAAGGACAATTCCCACACGCAGCAGGCGGTGGGCGCAACGGGCGTGGCCGGGCTCTGGGCTAACATTGTGGGGCCAAGACAACATCGTCTTTTGCTGGCCAATAACTTCTGCTTCATTTTCTCAATGTCCACACACTTGAACAAAAACTGTAAAGCTTGAAACGACTTGATTGATATTTTAAAATAAGAAAAAAAGAAGTAAGTCTAAAAAGCTTACGGAAGCCCTGAGTTCAAGTCTTGCTCAGGGCAGACTTTTTTATTACATATTTTTTTTTGTTTACATTTTTCTAATATTGTTCTGTAATTAGGAATGCTTTTAAATTGCACAATTTTGTACTTATAATTCCCAAGTTTTTATCCACAACCTAATTCCCTAGTTGTTTTTAATATTGAACCTTTATTTTTTTGAGTGCCCAGAGTCGTGGCCTGGTTTCTGTTCTTGGTTTCATCCAAGGACCAGAGCCAGTAACTTTCGTTTCTGAGAAATTGATTTCCGCTTATGGCACTTTGCCTTTGCTTACATGTTGCTCGAGACCAACACAATGAATATTTATGTGTAGTTCTCTGTCTCCCTTCATCCCGTTTGCTGTCCTTGTCATCGACATGTAAAACTCAGATTATGTTAATGACTTCATTAAATCAGCCAGGGATCGGACTTTCGGACATATAGACATATTCCAATTAATTATGTTTACTTAATTAAATTCCAGCCCTGTCTTTTGCCATCTTATCGGCTTTTTTGGAGGCTTCTCACAAGTACTCGGAGTTTTTGCAGTGCCACCAAAGGTGCATAAATGTTTCCCTTTTTGCTGGCTGTTTTCTCAAGTTGTTAATTGCCCATAATTAGACGCGGCGTACGCGGCGCCCTGAAAGAAAAATGCTTTCAGTCGAGCCGCAACTTCCTGCCAAGCTAATTAAAGGACTCGCTCAGTAGTTAATGCGCTTTTAAAGGCATTCCGAGGCATTTCCCGGGTACAATACACCTAACTGAAAGGAAAGTTGCTGAAAAACTAATTGCCGTGCCAAAAGGAGAATATCTTAATCTTAATTGCAGCGCGAAATGCGGCAGGAAACTTGCATTTTAAACGGGCGAAATTTCGCTTTGACACACACGGCGTATGCGCAATGTCGATGTCGATGCCCGTCGCTATGTGTGCTACTCAAAGCGAGTGCCAATCACTTTAGCGCTTAATTGTCCTACACTGGCTGACCACAACAAACCGGAGCCATGCAAATTAACTGCAAATATGCCGGAACTGTGGTCCATAAGTGCACGACTTTGAGTTATGAACAAATTATTGTGTACTCAGCTCAGCTAACCACAAGATGCAAGGATACTTAACTGGAGAATGGACGAAGGAACGTAGCATCCGGTAAATAGTGCATAATTCACTATTTCACCCCACTGTGCCCATGAAAACATGCGGTTAGTGATTGAATTGCTCGTTTTTGCAACTGATTTATTGGCCACCGCAGAAAATGCGCTCAATATTATATTGAAACGTGCCAAATTGAATGCCATTGGAGGCCGAAGCCACCCCTCATCGGGAAAAACAAAAGCACATCGAGAATGCAATTTGAAAAGCATGTCTAATTTTATACAGCCATCACTCAGCCGCATGTGTTTTTGGGTCATCCATCCAGTTTTCCATTTGGACACCGACCGACCCACCCAACAGCACATCCCACATGCACACCGTTCTTGAATAAATCGTAGTGTTGAGTGTGCGAAAACTGAAATTGCACTTCATTAAATAACCATCAAAACAACTCAATAAAATACTAAATTTTTGCAACGAGCACGAAAAAGAACTGCGGCCACTCAGCGTGTGGAATGTGTGTGCGATATGCAAACTATAAAAATAAAACAAATGGTCTAAACTTTTTCAATTTAACTACGATTACATTGCGCGGCGGCTCGCAGCCCACACACAAACATATTTGGTTAAATTCTCGGAGGCTGCAGAAGTGAAATTCCGACTGAGTGATGTGGCAGCCATTAAGGTCGAAGCATTTCCAACTCAATTGCACACTAATTTAATCAAATGCAGTCCATCAGTGCCGCATCCATTTGATGGACAAGCTTCAGCTTCAGGCTGACTAAAAGCTCTTCTAGTGTCAGTTACATAGTTAAAGGACTGGTCCTGGCGTCCCACAAATGTCTGCTTTCGTTAGGATTGTCGTCAGTTGCCGATAATCGGACTGGATTAGTGTCACTGCAAATATTCAAGCGGAGAACAAAAACGTACTCACATGCAATGCTATTTACGGAATTTATGTGGATATTGTATTAGTATGTAGTGAAGTAATAGTATTAAATGGCTTTTGTGCGTGAAGCGAAGGTTACATAATAATATAATAAAGTAATTCCTTCAAAGATCGAATTTTAACTAAGCCAAGTCAAACAAATCTATATATTATGCTTTAATATTTTAATCACTTAACAATACAATATTCTTCTAATTGAATGCTATTATTTTTTCTGTGCCTATCCATATAAACCGCCAATCGATTAAGCCCACAACTTTACTTTGATGTCGAATTCTATTTGTGCACGAACCGTGACCTCAAGGAAAATCCTTCTCAAGGGCAAAATTCATTAATAATTCGGCAAACGTTAAAGACACAGAGTCGGTCTCGCGTCATAAATGAAAGACAAATAAATGGAAGAAAAGTTGTGAAAGGACATTCCGACTTGTGGCCTTTGTTTCGCCAACTTTTCGCATTGTTTTGCGGCATTCTTTCTGACAATATGCAGCAATTATTAAGATTAATACTCCTAATATGATGAGCGCCGGCCACAAGAGCGTGACCGAGATGTGTGAGGCCGAGCTGATGTGTTTTTAATGAGTTGAAGGAGCCACGGAAGCAGCAGCAATTAAGGCACATTAATTAATATTAAATATTTCAATGGCAATTAAATGAAATAATTCCTAGATGGCCCCCCAAACAGCCACAAAAGCCGCAACGAGAAGATTGCAAACTTTTCGGCCAGCCAAGAAAATGAAAATTTCATTAGCCGCAGAGGCCAAATGGATTTTGCCCGCCATCCACTTGCCATTCAAATTTGGAGTGAAAAGTTTTCAACTTAGTCCAAACAGGACACATGTTACAAAATTAGCAAATAAATTTCAAGTAAGACCGAACTTGCTGCCGCGCATTCCAAATGCAAATGAAATGCACGCGATTGTTGATCGGGGGCGAAAAGGGGAATTTATTTAACTGAACCGAACCAAACCAAACCGAAACGAAACGAACTGAACGGAGCTGAAACCCGCGTTGCATTTCTTATGACCGAGGGCAGGAAAATATTTTCCAAGGCATTTCAATTTGGCCCCGCAATACGCGTAATTGAAATTTGCATTTGTGTGGAACGTAGGCGAAAACAAAAGCCCAAAAGAAAATCAAATGAAATGGGAGGTGGTGGCCAAGACAAGCAAAAGGAATAGAGCCAGAAGGTCCTTCGTCCTGAAGAAAGACCAATTAAGAGCCGCGGCGTGGAATTTTGATTGCGGTTTTGCAAATTTTCTAGCAAGCCAGCACAGGAATCTAGCCATGAGGCCTCACTCGCCGATTGGCCAAAAGTAGGGAATTTAAATTTTTTTCCTTGGTCACTTTCAGCACATAAGGCCTGTTGATATTCCTTTAAAAGCTAGCGGCCAAGGACCTGCCAGCGATGACATTCAAGTCAATCGAAAAGTTTACACAGAACGCGATTCTGTGTCCTCGGTCACCTGAGTCAACAACTCGAACTGTCCCTCTTCGTTGAAACAAGGCATGTTACTTTTACCAAGAAATTCCAAAAAAGTTTCTTGAACCACTAAACAAGTAGGGGAAAAATCACTGCACAAAAAGTTTAAGATTTTGAATATAGTTTCTAAGTAAAAACTTTGGTATAGTTTAAAGAAAAATGTGAACACCATTTTCCTATTTGTTTGATACCAGTAAAAAAAACATGTATAATTTAAAAAACATTTTGCGCTGTAACATTAATCATGAATTACTATCTACCATTTTTGGTAGAGCCATAATAACTTATCAGTTTGAATCTTCCAATTATAAGCTTAAAACTAAGCTGGCGCACAACTCAGTCTTAAATTTTTGTAAACATTAAAAAAACATTTTTTAATATTACTTAAAACTTACAATTTATGCTTTGTTATGGAAATGTGTTTAACCTATATTGTATTTCCTTTTTTTATACGCTTTTATGCAAATATTTACTTCTGCATAAAGAAGTAGTAAATAAAAGGGTCGAAAATGCCATTTCAAATTATAAATTCTAATTTAGGAATTCAATCATGCACTAGAATTTTTCCTGTGCTAAAAAAACTGCCTTAAAAACTTTGAGCCCCACACCCCGCGACCTCTCAAGACCGCAAATTGTTTAAAACCCAGCATTGTACAAAAAAAATAGGAATAAAGCCAGAGGGCACTAAGGAATGGATTTGAGGGGATGGGGATGGGGATGGGGAGGTTGTTCGGAACGTCAGTCCGCATTAGACCCTCAACTATAGCCAAGGCCAAGTTTTTGACCGAATCTGTGGACCAGCAACATCGACGGCCGAAAGGCAATGGGACCGTAAATTCTATTGCATGACTTGATTAAATTCGCATGCAACGCTGACCGGTCAGACCTCTGTGCCGACCCGGGACCACCCAAAAACCACCCAGAAAACCACCCGGAAAACCCCTCATCCCAACAGGTCAAACAAAAGCCAGCGACGTTGCGAACTATGCCATAGCTGGAATTTCTTGGCTATTTGCAAGCTGCCTTGGCCCATGGCTTCTGTTTTTGCGATTTTGGATTTTGCCATGCCTTCGACCGTTTCCTCATTTTAACGTTTTAAAGTGACTTAATGAAGTTTCAGTGTCACAGCAAAAGCTGATGCTTCTCCGCCTGTTAATTTTATGATGGATTTTGTGCAAGAGAGCGCCAAAGGAAAGGAAGCTTTGAACTTTAATAAGTGTGTGTATGCAAGCATTTAACTTTGCCGTCGTTTCGTAGATTTTTTCTTTATATATATTTGACCACCCCAGCAGGAGAACCCCTCCCAACGAGCCATGTTAAGCTGGCTGGCTAGCTGGCTGGCTTCTTTTCTATGGGAACTTGGCTAAAATATGCTCCACAAGACTTGAAAGCATTTGAAGTAATGAAAAAGAAGCGAAAAAAATTGCATCCAACAAGTAACCACACGCACACACACACACACACACACACACACACACACATTTGAAAAGTGGTTTCCAGGGGAGGGGGCGATGGTCTATTACTATACAGCCAAACTCCGCAAAATTTAACGAAGCTTAACCTCATTCAATGTGAAAATACACTTTACGTGTACTTTGCGCTGTCATTTCGGGCGCAACTCGAGCAGCAATTGTGCAAATACTTTGTGCCGAAAGTGCGGTGACGAGGGGCGGCAATAGTAGTGTTGCTGCTGCTGGTGAAAGGGGGCGTGGTCGAGACAGGTGTATAAAGGTGGCAGTACCAACCTGGTGAACTTTTCCAACTTAAATGCAGAGCAGAATGATGAATGATCCAAAGACGCTCGGCTAGCAAACCAAAGAACTCACTTTATCTCCGTGTTTCGCCGACTTTCTCTCTGCTGTTGAGGCAATATTTGATTTCCAACTACTACACCAAGGAAAATTGTTTACCGCATATGTCATTTCGATAAAGCGTTCCATAATAACGAATTAAATAATATGTTTCCTTTCCAAATGCTTATAATTATATTTCATTTTTATATTTCATTTTGTATTAAGTAAATAAATATAGTATAAAAAAATAATTGTTTAGCTTATAAAATATATATCTATAAACACCTAAGATAATGTCTATAACTTAACAAAAAGTACAAATTTATCTGGAAATATTATTATATTGAACAATTATTTTGAAGTGCATACTGAAATCGCGGAAAATCCTATTTTCTCAAAGGATGCTTAAAATTGAATCACTTTAGCACGAAATACTATTGTCAGTTTCAGCGAGTGAGTGTGGGCGGTGGGGGCGTGACAGGTAAATTATGCAAGAACATCGATACCAAATGTCGTCGACTGCATCCAATTGAAAACTGAAAGTGCGGCAACCTGAGATGCGAACCAAGTTTCAAATGGCCACGCTTGCACTTGGCAAACACCGCACCGCAAGCAAATGAAACGCACGTCACCATTTGTGCAATCAAACATCGAAATGGACGCGACATTGACCGCAAACTTCCACCGTGTGAAATCCGATGCGACTGGGAGCCAAGCGGCGCATAGTGACAAAAAGCGGGAAAAACTCTATTGAAAAATGCATTACAATTTAAGAAGACATCATTTATTAAGCTTGAATTAAGTCTAGACATAAAGAAACTAATGTTATTCGACCAGTTTATTGCAAGAACAACGAATGGAAACCTTTTTTTTTGCATACGTCACATATTAATTAAATAAAAATTAAATTTAATATAAATCTTTTGTAGAAATTTCAGCATTTCAGCAAACATGTTAGAGTTAGTATATCGGTTGGTATAAATTCCTTGATATTGTTGTTTAGGATGTGTTGAAAATCTCAGATTAGAAAAAATTGTCTTTCCCACTTGAACCACTGTCCAACAATTCGATGTTCATAGCGGCCCTGCGATTGCGGTGGCTGCGGATTTTGGATTGCGGACTGTGCGGACAGCGGATCGTCTCTCTTGTATCTGAAAGGCACAATCTGGGCAGCGGGGCCGTTGGGCCGTTGGTTTGCCGAGTGAAAGTGAGGGCCTCCACTTACACAATGTAGAGCCCGTTGCCGGGAGCCAATGAACTTGAAGTGCCGACCCACCGACCACGTATCCCATTACAAGTAGTGCGCGCTTAACCCATTTGAAGGGTGTGTTATAAAAACGCCAACGCGATGTCACAAATTTGCATTTCAAAGCCTAGCAACACCCACGCCAGCTGCATCCGAACACGCACTCCGCTCGAGGATTAGGACACAGCAGCCAGCAGGACACCCACTCCGTTATGGGTCCGCCAAATTTCGGCCAGGCCAATGGTCGACATACCCACAGTTCATTAATGATCTATGCATTAATGTGGCTCTCGCTGGCCATGACAATGGAGGCCATAGATGGCGATGCCCCAGTGTCTCTGTCGCTGGCGGAGTTCCCTATCCTGCCGCTGGAACATGGCAAACCCCATTACCAACAGGAGGAGACGGGATTAGCGGGATATACGCGAAATTATTATGGCCCCACTGACACTGCAACGGCCGATGACTTGGCAGCATATGGAAATTATGCTCACAAGCTCCTGGCTGCCACCCACAGCAACGCCCACCACATTCCACATCCCATAGCAGCCACCTCGACCTCATCCCTTGGCAGCACGGCCAATGGCTTTGTGCCCTTCCACTACAGCGCCAAACTGCACTCGCAATTCACCGAGGATGAGGAGCCGCGTCGCGACCCATCGGCCCATATCGATTTTGTCATTAATGCGGCAAATTATGAGCCAAATTCCGCTGGCTTTGAGGAGGTGTCCCGGCACAGGGAGCCTTTCGAAAGCCATGCATATCGAGTGCCGCGGCTGCCGTTTCCCACGTCGCCACCCGGTCATTACCATTTCGAACAAATTTCCAATTATCGCGAGAACCGGCAGCAGGAGGAGCGGCAGGAGCAACAGGATGATTCCAGTGTCTATGCGCGGCTCAAAGAGCTCCAAGCATTGGCTAACCCAGTGAAACGGCAGCTGCAGCGGGAGGAGTCAACATTGACTCACCATCGAAATCAGGATCTAAAGGGGAGGCATCAGCACCAGCAATTGGAGCAATATCAGCCACTGGAGGGGAGACAGCTGCAACATCAGCAGCAACACTTTCAGCTACATCAGCAACAGAAGCTCCAAAATTCCCAGGATCAACGGCAGCAACAGCGATTGGGAGTGGCTCAGGATCAGCAACTGTTGTACTCCCACAAGGACATCCACCAGGCCGATCTGCCTCCCGTAACCACCAGTGTTCGTTATACGCCAGAGAGCAGCAAGGCCATAGCGGGATTGCCGCTGGCCAAGCACATCGAGATCACCAAGAATGTGCCAGTGACTCACTACCAGAAACAGCATGTTCCCTACAAGCAGACCATCCAGGTGCAAGTGCCCCGCACCGTGATCGCTGCCATACCCAAACCGTTGCCCATTAAAATACCCGTGGCTCAAACAGTGGCAGTTCCTCAGTTGCAGGAGGTGAAGATTCCCATCGAACGGGTGAAACCGGTGCCCGTGGAGCAACCAATTCCCTTTGTGGTGGAGCGCAGGGTGCCCTATCGAGTGGAGAAGCCGGTCGTTTCGCCAGTTTACTATCCGTATCCGGTCAAAGTGCCCGTGGTGCGCACGGTGGTGCACAAGCAGCGACCCCACCCCCACTATGTGCACCCGGCACCCGGATGGAGTGCCACCGGCAATCATCTGCTGGGCTGAACTACGCCAGCTTCCTTAACCCTTTCGGGAACAACTTAGTCTCTCAGTTTTAAAGCTATCTGCATGAAACTTTCCCAAAAGTTGTCTTTCTATTGCAGGTAGTATATAAGTCGGAACGAGCCGGATCGGACGACTATAGCATATAGCTCCCATAGGAACAATCGGAAAAAATAAATGAAAAAAAATTATAACTTTGCTGTTTTTTATTTTTGTTTAGTTCTTCGACATATAGTAATGGTAAAATATTTCCGATTTACGGTTTAAATTTCATCAAAATCGGACGACTATAGCATATAGCTCCCATAGGAACAATCGGAAAAATAAATGAAAAAATTATAACTTTGCTGTTTTTTAATTTTTGTTTAGTTCTTCGAGATATAGTAATGGTTTAATATTTCAGAATTACGGTTTCAATTTCATCAAAATCGGACGACTATAGCATATAGCTCCCATAGGAACAATCGGAAAAATAAATGAAAAAAATTATAACTTTTCTGTTTTTTAATTTTTTGTTTAGTTCTTCGACATATAGCAATGTTTATTTAATAATAATTTAAGACAAGTTTGGACAAAATTTAAAGTTTTCACGCAGATCGGTTAGGGAGCTAACGAATGTTTGTTTTGTTCTTTTTAAATCGTTAAAATGTTGTTCATTTAATTTTTAAATATTTAATTTATTCATATTTTATTTTTATGTTTCACTTTAATCATTGTAAATCAATTAAAATTTTTTTAAAAATTATTTAAAAACCTTTGCCGAGTTTAGCAAGACAATTTTCCACGAAGCAAGTGCAGTCTAATCCGAATAACCTATCCAAATGACCTTTAAATGAACTTTTATAAGCTCATATGTTCCGTAAACACATATATTGTAGAATGTTAGCAGAAAAAAAAAACGAAAGAAAAGCCCACCGTTAGTCTTTAGCAGACGAAGTTGCCCGCAGGCACCATTGATCCCAAAAGGGTTAACTTAAGTCCTAATTATAAATTCGTAATCTGGTCTTTAAGCGCCCCTCAACTTTTTTAATGCCCTCTGTTCAAAGGGTTTCAGGACTTTCTCTGAAACTCTAAATCAATGTTTTTTTTAACATTTTCATTCCATATTGAAAATTTAAATATTGATGTATTCTTTATAGAAATAATGTTATGATTTTAATTGTTGTTAGGCTGGCGCTTAAGAAATAAAATATTTAAATCTGAATATAAAACAATATTTAATAAATATAATTATTTTTGGCCATTGTTAAACAGAATCTAAATATCTATTGATTTCATTCTTTTGCTAAAGAAAAAGGTCTAATTATAATGTTTTTGAAGAGTTATTTCTCTTTGTCTAAGATGCTAGAGTATTTTAAGTTTAGCTTTCTCCCCATTTATTTCTGCTGCTGACCTCCGGGCAGCCAGGCCAAAGTAATTGCAATTAGTGCTGTGGAACAAAGGAAAGTAAAAAGACAGCAACTGCGGAGTTACTGCAAAGCTTACAGCTTCTAGATCGCAGGGCCCAGCGAAACAAAACAAGACATTTCGAGTCGAAGTTGAAGACGGAGTCAGAAGGCAGGTCCCAGTTCCAAATGAAGAAAAGTAGCCGAGTAAAACTTTTTAATTGAGCTAAAATCCAACAAATGCGGCTAATAAATATGTATTGAAGTGCGATGGGTGGAATGGGGTGGGCAAAGGCGGCCACTGCTGCAAGGCAAAAGTGGCGAGAGTGCAAGAAAATGCAGCGGCTAATTGCCAAATGTAACTCCGACACCAACAACTTTTTACGGCAGTTGCAGTAGCAGCAGCAGCAGCAACAATGACGCACAAAATAAACGCGACGTTCAACTTCAGCGAGGCGTTAACGAAACAGCAACAAAATTAGCCAAAAAGTAAAGTTCCTCGACCAGCGACGAAAGTGGCAAGGGTCGCGAAAAGTCGGGCCAGTAGTTTCTGCTGGAAAGTGCGGCAAGTTATTGCCGGCTAATGAAATTTACTCTAATTGACGTGGTAGCCATTCGACTCCATTTTTGAAGGCGTGTTGAGGAACTAGTTTACACCACACACAATTGCACCGGATTCAAGGTAATAATTGATTAAATGATGATTTTATAAAATTTTAATTGGTCAAGTCCAAAAATATATCGTTCGAAATATATTGTAAATGTTTAATGTTTAATACGAAAGGAAGGTATTTAAATGATGAATTCTTCCAAATTTTATAATATAAATACTATAATTCTAAAGTAGTAAACCACTACTTTATCTCGAAGTATATTAAAGTAAATTGAAAAAAACGAAGATATATAGTTATAATACCCTCTACAAGGGTATAAAAACGGAAATGTTTATCTCTGGACAAATGCTCATTTTGGTTTTCAGAATTCAAATCTGATAGTCATTACATTATGTTTTTACAGTGTGGTCAATTTTATCAATTCAATTCGCTGCTGGCCACGTTATTAGCATTTATATGGCACGTACCTACGCCCAAGTAAACCACAAAGCGTCGGAAACCAACTAAAAATCAAATACAATAAGCATTCGTGCAAATCAACGCTTGTCTGCTGTTGGACATCTACGTATGTACTATACAAGTACGTAAATAGTAAATGGAGCTTGCAGCGGGATAAATGCGCATAAATTCATAATTGCACTGCCCACATAAACCGCTTCGTTAGGAATTTTGCTCATCTGACCACTGGCCACCACAGGCCACCACAGGCAATGGGTCCTGGCCGTCAGAGCAGAGCCCAAATCCAGCAGCCCACTTTGCAGGCCAATGACGAAAGCCACAAAACGCAATGAACATGGCTCCGGTCAGACAGCTGACCGCGAATCTGCTGATGAGACTCCCGCCAATGTCCACGCAATTGCCCTGTGCCCTTTGCCCTCTTGCCCTTTCACCTCCCCATTGGCCCAAACCCCCGCCACTGATTACATCTGCAACAGATTACGAAATTGGGACCGATTGTTTGTCAAACGCGTGCTATCAAATCTGTGGTATTAATTAAAATAACCCAACGGAATCGCTTAATTTTACAGGATGTTTAATATATGTTCACATGTATGTTTAATTTATTATTTTGATTTTTACCCTGGTAAAATAACGTATTAAATCCAAATATTTTGTACTTAGTTCTTACCTTTTTCGCATTGTTTTTCACCCATTGTGGTTTTTAGTTATAAATACCCAATACATTAAGAATACAATTTTAAAATTTTTTATATTTAAACCATGTTTAACAAACAAACAAAACAACAAATTTAAATTTTAAATCCAATAGGAGCTTTATTAAACCTAATATATTCCATATTAATTAAAAGATTTAAATATTACATCATGTAATTTAATATGTATTGCATTTAATATAAATGAATAGAATATATAACTTAAATACTAAATATAAAATTTGGAATTCAATAGCCAGATATTATTTTGTACTGTTCTATTTCCTTATCAGTGTACTTTCATTCTACTGATAAATAATATATTATTCTGATTTTTCAACAAAGAAAATACAATAATAGGTTTTCCTAGTAATCCGAAATTTTTTGAAAATGTAATTTATGAAAGCTTTTTAAATTTGTCTTCTAAATATATGAAATTCAAAGCTCTATGATTTTAAGCATTAGCGGTAGTTAAGTAAATTTTTGGTCTTACCTAAGATTGTCTGCCAAACAAAATCAACTTAGTACTGTTAACTTTTGGAATGTATAATTAATCACCTGGATCATCCTTGCATTCCCTTCCTTGAACTAAAAATCCAATTGACCATGACGAATTATGTGTGTATTTCTCAGTAACCACTTTATGCATTAAGATGACAAAAGCAAAATATCGAAAGCGATTAAATCAGCGCCCGGCTGGCTTTGTATCCACTCATCTCCTCCGAAATTCTAACTGGAAAAGGCCACGAAATGACTTTATAATTTCGAAAATGACTCTGCACTTTCGAGCAGGTAACCTAGTAATAGGGGGTAAGAAAGAGAGCACGGCGACAAAGATAAACATTAAAAATTAATCAGCACTTTTGGCTCAAACTTTGATAATTGCCGGACGGCCAAAATGAAGCCAAAAGCGTAAACAGCTACAAAAACGCTCGGCAGCAATTAATGGTCAGAAAAGTGAGGGTGCCAGAAGGAGCACTTTTGAAAAATGACAGGCAACGGCCATCATTTAGAGCGGGAAAAGCAAAGTTTTAACCCTTTTTCGGGAATCCTTTGGTCGAAGTTATGTGTCTGGGGAGGGGCAATTTTTGTTTGGGAAATTGATGTGCATCATAAAAATTTGCGACTCAGGTGGCAAGTTGTTATTTTTGATGTGCAATGGTGACTTTGGAGCGACTTTCTTGATTATTTTAATTGACAAATGACAAAGTTACGCGGGGGAAAAGACACTTTACCTCCAAAATTTTGTAGATACGAAAGAGTTAAAATTCAATGCGGACCACCGGGCGTATGAGTGATATTTCATGTTCGCCGTTTAATGGACACCACCTCATTTTTGCGCACCCCTGCTCGTAAAGCGAAGCTGTTTGGTATATCTTTTATGATTACCATAAACTATTTACACAGAACTTTAATAATCTGGTGCGTGCAGCAGCAAAATGTTGGCAAGTATTTTATAAGCTCACACACACACAGAGAGACGACAAAGGATTTATGTCGAGTCACAACATCCTGCAGGATCGTCTGGTGTTTTGTGAGTAGTATACGATGTGTATATGTGGGTTGTTTGCTTTGCTTGCCAGCTTTCCAGTGTCTGGTGATGTTGACGCTTTTTACTCACCACCACCCAAAATTGCGCTCCGCCCGCCGGCAAAAGTTTGCCAACACAAACAGCTACTCAGGCGTATAATTGCCATTAAAGTGCGCTTAAAATGAGCTGAGAGACCCTCGAAACGAGCTGGTTTTATCGAGCTCAATACGTGGTGATGGTCGGGATGGCTTGGCCTTTACGCATAAGTACGAGTATCAATATTTCACAACTTGGCCCTTCGGGGGGTCTGGCAATTAAGTGCTGCAAGTTTCGGTCTTTTGGAATTTTTCATGCCACATTATTTTTCTGGAGCGTAGGATCTCATCTGGCTCGCAAATTAACAAAACGGACGAAGGGGTTCGAGGAGCTTGTGTCCGAGCCCCAATCTGAGATGTCCCTAATTGAAGCTCACTGACGTGTTCTCGAATATCAGATTGCAATCTATTTTGCCTTAGCTGAATGGCTTCTTAGTTACCTCTTTCGAAAAGCAGGGGAGTGCGGGGAGGCGAATCGCTTTGATTGACAGCTTATGCTGGAAAATGCAGAGATATGATTACTTTTAGCTAGCCTAGAGAATTGCCATCTCGGTGTCAGCAGAGACAATGCAGCAAAAGCACAAGCGAAGGCAGCTGCAAAATCTACAACTGCAGCAGTTGACAGCAGTCAGTTGAGAAATGAAACTAAATGGCTGAAAGGCAAACATCTCTCTACACCGGATCATATTTCAAATTCCAACTGTGAGCAGTCAGACAGACGGTTTTCCGAGCACATAATGAGCAAAAATGTTTAAAATCCACAGCAAAAAACTTCACACACAATAAACAAAAATGGGGAGGTGGCTGGTTGAATGCATAAACCCGTTGACATGCTGACAGCACATTATTTACCGCCCAGCCAGGCCAGAAACTATGAACTCCGGCAATATTGCAGCGCAATGAGCTGAAACCCGGCGCAGTATATAGAAATTCTGCTCATATATCCGTTTTTAATAAATTAGTTTGCAATTTGCCACGGCTGACTGGGTCGAAAGCTGCCAGCCAGGTGCAGCAAAAGTTGCAACTACTATACAACGGCTAAAACAGGTGAAGTGGCAACAACGATGAGCAAACGGCAGCCAAGAAGCTTGGCAGCTTGGAAACAACACTCACCTTTGAGCCGCACGCAGACAGCCATTTGGAGTGCCACAAAAGCTAACTGCTCGGCGGAAAGTACATAATGTCGGTATGTTTCATATGGCTGCGATGCACTTCCGTTGCGAAACGCCCTCAACAGTCGTCCTGGCGAAACAAATGTCTGTCTGAACATTTGGGTTTGGTAGGAATCTCCTTTCGTATCTCAGTTATGCAACTGCAAAACAAAATTCATGTTAATCGGCTGTGTAGAATTTATAGTTGGGGGCATTACGCCCAAAGGGTAGTTGATTTAAATTAGTTTTAGCTGGGCAACTTAAGAACTTTAATTTACAATCATTTATTTGATTTAAATTACCTTAAGGTAAGTTATTTAATACCTCTAATAAACACTTGCTCAAAACGTTTGCTGGATTTAAATTATTTCAAGATGCAATATTTAATACCTTTAATAACGATTTGCTGGAACATTTGTTATTGTTTATTTTAATTTGATTTACATTATTTCAAGTTGCCATATTTAAATTTAAATTGCAATTTAAGAAACCAAACTTTTTATGGTTTCTACCAATGTATTTAAAAACTTTTCCTTAATTTGCTCAACATTATTTGTTTTGCCAATGCTAGCCTCATGTGACCGTATTCAAACGTAAATTATATGCTTTGCCAATAATATTTAAATCAGCATTGGCCGGCTTTAAGAGCGATTGCCTTAAGCCAGTGGCAAGCAAATGCCGTCTTTCAACGTCAGGCAATTTCCGGTGCGCAGAACCAAGCTCCCGACCTGTTCGACCGCCATCGCAAATTCGAAAATTCCGCGAAGGGCAATGGCAAATTGGTAATTGGTACACCGTTAGCGCGCTGCCAACAGGATGGGACAATCCCAGCCAAGCTCATCCGAAAAGATGGCCAAAACGAAAGGCAGAAAGAGAGCGGGCCCAGACGATGTGTAAATCATTTGAGCAAAACGTAGACATAATCTCGGCGCACGGGTATTGCGACTGTGCACGTGCCAGAGGCTTTTATTATTGTCTGCCCGTCTGCTGCCGCCGCTTGCCGCTTGCCGTTTGCCGCTTGGCAGGACCATAAGCAAGGACCCTAAAAAATTCATAACATGTAGCGCCGCATATCCCGAAAATCCACACCCGAAGACGGCGACAATGGGCGCGCCCATCAGCAGCCATCAGCGGCCGGGAGGATGCTGAAAATACTGAGCTACCCGGCCATCTCGCTGAGTGGCGGACTTACGTGGCAATGACATGGGGGGATAAAAGTATCATGGCTTTTAGAGAGAGTCCTCATCGCGGGCCTCCTTAGTGCTCCTAATATTACCAGACGTCCCAGCCCTGCCCAGCTCTGCCCAATTCCGGCCAGCCATTGTGGCCACAATAAAAATTCGCATTCCCATTATATAGCCATCATTGTTGTTACTGGCATTCGCACACCCCGGCAAACGCACAAATTCCTATCTAAATGGCAAAAGTATGAGAGCGTACACAGATAAAAATAATACTATTTTATTATGATTTGTTATTATTATTATTGTTAAACGAAATAACTGTTTATGTTTGAAAAACATGTAAATTTAATCTATGATAAAAATTTAAACTATATAATTGACTATTTGATTATGATCTGGTTCAAAAGCATTCGAATTAAACTTCATCGAAATTGTATTGTTTGATTTTGGGTCTAAAAAAACTTTAAAACAACACATTACTAAAAACTTCAATAGATTTAGAATATATATAAAATGAAATATGGTCACAAAAGCTTTAATTTTTTTTTTTTTGTGTATCAAAAACCAAGCAGCAATCAATAAAAACTTCCGTAAATGAAATGAATGCCATTTAATGGGCAGTGGGCGGGCACATAGGTACAAAAAGACTGGGAGTCACTTCAAAGAATCATTTTTGGCCAAAACTTGTGCCAAAATATTTATATAAATAGCTAAACCGAACCGAACTCAACTTTTTTGGGAGTTATATATTGCGTCTACAATTTGGAGAGCAAGCTTAAAACTTTCATTATGCAAAAGTTTTTTAATAAAAGTGCAAACATAGTGGCAGCAGGCTCCCGAAATTCCCGCTCTCTCTTTTTCCGTTGGCCACATGCACACATGCAGTTGGCCGTTATTAAAACCAACAGTTTTGTTTACTGCCACGCGAAAATGAGAGTGTGGATGTTGGCCCACCTATTCGCAATTGCGTATAATAAAGTTATATTCGTTTTTCGATCAATTCAATACTGGCAGGTGGAAATAGTATTTAATTAAACATTTGAATGCATAAAATTGCATAAACCTGGTATTGTTCTTGGCCAAATTAATTAGTGGAGCTAGCTCGTTATCTCTCGACCACTGAATTTCTATCAACTACAGAAACGCAGTCGCATGGCAGATTTCATTCTCTTCCTAGTTCTAATTTAAATAAATTAATTTAATGTCCACCGCAAAGCAAACTTTGCAGAAACTAATAATACAATCCCATATTTACTCAAGAGAAGAGAAAACTAAATAGGTAATTAAATATCATATACTTTTATGCCGGAATAAACACAATATTGTGGTATCGTCGAAATGGTACTATTAAAGCGGGGAAATAAAAATCATAATAACATTTTAAATGTTTAATTCAACATAAAAAGTGTGTAAAATAAAGAAGGGAGTTGAAGAACGAAACGGAGAAGGCGAGTCCTACTTGGCAGCGATATTACGTATACGCACGCATGCACATGGCGACAAGGCAAATATTTTGTATGCAAAATAAAGTACTCGAAAAGTCACTTTAAGTATGTCGCTGGGTGGGGCTGCTTCCTGACTAACCGCCTGGCTGACTGGAGGGGCATAAAGAGCGTAAAAAATGCTAAATGATAAATAAAATTTACAACCGCAACAACAAAGCCCAGCAGCAACGCCACCGACAACGCCAAACGAGCACATATGTGGCAAGCGAAGAAGTTCTGCCCCTTTTCCCGCTTTTCCGCGAGCGAGCGACATAATAAAATGCAATTTAGACATCAAAAATACACAGTAAATGGAGCAAGAGTAGCAAGTCGCAAGTGGCAGGACGACAAAGGACGAAAACGAGGAGGAGCAGGGGGAGGTTCGCGCGAGGAGTCACAGACAGCCGCGTGACTGACATGTGAGGGCCGAGGAACCGCATCCGCATCCGCGTCAAACGACAAACAGTCGACAGCGACACAGGACAGAGGACGAACTGCCAAGCACACACTTGGAAAAATTGTAAATGTAATACAAATTTATTTAACATTAAAGACAAATATTATTTAATATTTACAAACTGTAAGCTTAAAGTTACAAACTAAAGTTAGAGCAAGGGTTAGCAGCCATAGCTTATTCATCTTTCTTTCTATAAATTAATTTTCCCGTTTTATAAAACCTCTTTTATTTGATAAAAAAAATTTTTTGTTGAAGAAATTTCTCATAAATATATATTATTATTAGAAAAACAATTATAAAATTTTCTTTTTTTTTGTGTTTCTCATTTAATTTATGTTTTTATTTAAAAATTTTAAGCGAAGCACAAAAGCTAGCAAAAATTATACAAGCACTTATTTATGTGAAAAGATAGCCTTCACAAAGTCCATAATAAAGTGGAACTGAAATGCCTGAAGCATAATTTTTCGATTTGTTTGTTTTTTTGCAAATTTAATTTAATTCAATTAATAGCAAAACGAAATGCTGTTAGTGACAGACGGTGTGCAATAACCAAAAAAAAAAGCATACAAATAAAATCTGTGTTTTATTTAATTTGACCTTGAGCCAGATATAAATATATTTTAAATAATAAACAAAACTAAAAATTTTTATAATTTCGCATAAACTGACTTTGTTTTAACACAAAAAGATATACGAAAATAGCTATAACTTTCTTTTTTTCCTGCAGTGAGAGTTGCCTTTCTGAGGAAGAGGCTGTGCGTGCTGGCAAGACAATTTACTGAAAGCGATATGTTACTCTTTCTTTCCGCATGTAAGCTTTGCTCGCCGGCCACTCCGCTGTCCATGTCCAGTGCATATTTAAAAGCTTTGTGGCATACTTTTCAAACCACTGGCGAAAGCAAGGCAAGAAAAAATCGGGATGGGAGAGTCCAGAGTCCGGAGTCCCTTGGCCAATTCAATCGGGCTGCAAATCAAAGTAGAGAGCTGCACAAGTGACACGGGACACAGAACGTGGGACACGGGCCAATGGCAATGCCAACGCCAACACGAGCGGCATGCCAGCGCGTAGTGGGACAACAAAGGTGTGCACTTAATTTAATTAGAGCCGGAAACTCTGGAAACCCCGCAACTGCAAAGGTATAGTATATAGTATATAGTACCTATAGGGATGCTGTGCTTGCCCATCCCAACAAAAAAACCAAACTGGCAATGTAATGGTCTGGAAATGGCATTTGGCAGCCTGAGAACAACGGTGGAGGAGCAAAATGCTCGCGAGAACCTTTTGTGAAGATGAATTTCATTTCATTAAACACAAATTTCATTGTGTGCGCTTAAAGTGAAATTAAATAAATGAGGACGGCCATAAAGGAGGAGTTGGAGATGAGGTGCCAAGTGGGCAAATGGTAAAGGGTTATGTCCATGACAAATGCACCGTAAAATCGCTGCTGCTAAAAACCTCGGTCTTTTGCAATGCGTGTGTAAACACACACACACACACACACTGTGCCTTGCCATTTCCCGATTTTGTTTCTGTTTCAGTTTATGGTTGGGTTTCAGTTTCTGTTTCCGTTCGTATTTGTATTTTAATGCAAATTGTTGTAATGTTAAATGAGTCACAAAATTGTTGTACATCACGAGGATTAAATGAATTTTAAAACTCCACATTAAAAATGGAATACGAAATGTGCAAAACTGCATAATGATGTTCACTTTGGTTTGCAGGGGGAAGCGGTGGCGTATGCGTAATGTGCTTATAACTATAACGAAATCCGCGTGCTCTGGATGCAAATGAGGAAGGCAGGAAAGCAGGAAGGCAGGAAGGCAGGAGTGTGTGCTGAATGATTCTACCACCAGCTCTTGACCTTGTGCAGCACCGTCTTGAAAACGGGCACCTTGACGGGAAAGGGCTTGGGCACCTTGATGGGCACATATTTGACCACATGATAGGGCACATGTTTCTCCACCGGAACCGGGATGTGTTTCTCCACGGGCACCGGTATCAATCGCTCCACGGGCACTTTCAGTTCCTTTTCCACGGCCACCTGCACGTTCTTGGTGATCGGTATGTGGATGGGCACTGGCTTGCGAACCGGTATGATGACCGCATGCGAAATGGGTATCTTCACCTCTTTCTCCACCGGCACATGCTGTTTCTTCACATGCTTCACCGGCACATAGTTGATGATGTCCACATGATGCGAATGGTGGCTGTGACCCTGGCCATGACCACTTGCCTCCGACAAGTAGTTGGAGCTCTGCTCCTTGCCCGCATCGGGATGCTCTTCGTAGTCATCGGCAGTAGATCCGCCCGAGGCAGATGATGCCGACGTTGAACCGGATCCACTGGCGGATGGGTCATGTTTGCTAAAGTACGAGGAGTGCTGCTCCTGTTCCTGTTGCTGCTGCTGCTGTTGCTGAAGTTGCTGCTGCTGGTGGTAAAGTTGCTGTTGTTGCTGCTGCTGTTGCTGGTAGAATTGCTCCTGCTGGTCATCATATCCAGATCCCTGCTCGTAGTGCGGCAGGAAATTGCCCATTGAAATTTTATCGTACGCATACGGATGAGCCGAATGTTGTTCCGGCTGCTCCTCGGCCCAGGATTGGTAGCTCTGCTCGGCACCAGATCCCGCCTGTCCATAGGCAGGCAAAAATCCACCATTGTGCCCTCCACCGGGATAATTGTAAATCGGTGAATGATTCTGATTGTTCTCCAGGCCGCCACCGCCAGATTGTCCATTTTCCGAACCAAATTCATGGGCTCCAGCTGCTGCCACTGCGGCCACGGCGGCATCTTCATTGTGCTCCTCGTAAATGGGTATCTCCTGTTTGGTGGAACCCAGGGCCAAGGCCTCCGTGTGGCTGGGGGTCATCGCAGAGGCATAGCCATTGCTGATGTGACCCAGGCCCGAGAGATTTGTGAGCCTATTGAGCACCGTGGCCAGTCCTTGCGGGGAGCCCGCGGAATGACTGATGCTCCTGCTAAAGGCACGCCTTTCGCCCCCATCGCCGTGTGGCATTTTAGGCGAACCATAACGATGATTGGGATGAGAAGGCGGCAGCGATTGATCCATTGGCAGCCATCGATTGTCGAACAAAGACCCCATGGTCTGATACAATGGGTGGTTCCGGGCCGTCTCCGCACCGCTGGTGGCCCCACCCACAATTGTCAGAATGGTGGTGGCGGCTGCAATGAGCGGCATCTGCTGCGGAGGATAATACAAAACGATTTAATATGCAAAACACTAGGTGCGGGGATAAAGATTCAGAATTAAATGACTATAAGATACCCAGCTTTAACTTTTAGTAAAAAAAATTATAATTGATTTAAATTTTTTAATTTAATTTTTTGAACAATAATCCAAAAAGTTTTCGAATAAGTTTGTCGATTCACAATTCACAATCACAATATACCCCATATTCGAAGAGCGGTATGGGGTATACAAAAAAATGTGCTGAATGACTCGGCTTTGTATTCCAGAATTTTTGCATAATGCATTTTTAATATCCTTGTCTCCACTCCACTCCGTACCAGTGTGCAATCCATTCCTCCCATTCTTTTCCTTGTCGCTCCTCACTCACCAAATTAACGTTCGCCATTTGGCCTGGTGGGCTTCGAACTCTGGCTGGGATGGGATTAAACCTTGATTGCTGCTGCCCGACTGCTGCGATGGGAATGTGGCCGAAATGTGGCTGAGGTGGCGTTTTTATAGTATATGGCCCGCGACTTGGACAGAAACTCTTACACAATTTGCAGCTTCAGCTGTGTTGATAGAAGGCGGTCGGCCAAAAGTAAGTGTTTTACCATTTGTTGACCTGACTCTGTTGCCTGTCTCCTTTTCTTTTTTTTTTTTTGCTTTTTTTGTTGCCATTTTGCCATTTTCCTAGCTCTTTTCCTATGCATTTATGAATTAAGTTACGCGATCAATTCAAATCGCACAGCAAGCCTCAAAATGGAAAAGAAAATGAAATAAGCAAATCATAACCAAAACCGGCTCGCCAAAACACTTGAAAAAACAATAAAGTTCAAAGTCATTTTCCACTGACAACGACAAGGAATTAGTCGAGTCGAGTCAAGCTGAGTTGGCACGCGCCTTCATCCCAGTGCAGCATCATAATGATCTCGCCACGATCACGATCATCGGTGGCCTTCACGAGTGGCAGTCCCAGAAGCACAAGCAACAAAATAAAACAGCACTCCTTCAGTCGAGTGCAGTGGATTGGAGTGCCTTGCCAAAAGTGGTTAAACCGCTTCGGGAAAAAGCTGGACAAAAGCTGATGGCTGTGATTCCATTTCTTTGGGCCTGCTTAAGGCCTTAAGTATTTCCATTTGCCATTGTGTTTTCGGACTTGCCTTCACCTTTCCTGCAAAAAAGGTTAGTTTTAATTGTTTTAACAACTTTGTTGTTTTTTTTTTTTTTTTTTGTAGACCATTGTTCGGTTTTCAGTTCAGTTTTTCTTGGCTCAGCAATGGGGCGTGGCGGGGTAAAAGTGAACGCCTTTTAAGTGCACCTGCAGACATGATGCTGCTGATTATATTTTTCTTGCCAAGCGTAACAGCTCGTTAGTACTTTCAAGTGATTTTCATTTATTTTCCTTGGCTGCCTCTGCCGCCTTTAATGCCTTTACTGCCTCAACTGCCTTTACTGCCTTTTGCTGCAGATGCAGACCGATGGAAAGGCCAGGCCAAAAAGGAAGTGTACTGATTTGAAAGGAAACAAACATTTCCCAGCTGCCCAGAGAGCTGGGGCTCCTATCGTTGCTCCCGCTGCCCTGGCAGTCACTTTTCTAAGTACTTTTTTTTAAGCGCAATTCACGCTTACTTCATTTCAATTACAATTACATGATTCCATTTCTCTCGCTCGCTGCTCGCAAATGCAAAAATGATGTAACTTAGTGGAGGCCAATGCGATTACCTGCTAACCATGCTCAAAATATAAATCCGCTCTCTGTGGCATGAGGCCTCAGACCAATCAATAGCTTTGAGCACACACACACACACATATATAAACAACATGGAATCGCTTTTTAAATACTATATTTTCGCTTTCCATTTAGGTTTTTTTCGGACCAGAGCTCAAACAAATGACACAGACGGGCACAGATGCAGCAGATCCATATTCAGATCCAGCTACAGATACAGATACAGATGCAGATACATATGCAGCATGGGATGCAAATGCAAACGCTGAGCGGGTTATAAAATAAATAAAACTGTTTCACATTTTTGTTCTGTGCTTTCGAGTCGTTTTAAAACTCTATCAAATATTGTGTAACATTTTGCGAGCCCGTATATTTTTTTTGGCCAAACAAGAAAAACTTCCAAATATGCATTTGAAATGCCAGTTTTTGGGGGAGCAAAAGCGGATACGCCTGTCGGTCGACCATCCATGTGCAACGTGCTCATATTTGCATTGTATTTATGCACAGTTTTATTGTTGTTTATTGAAACAGTGGGCGGTGAAACAAAGGCAATAGGAGCTATAGGAATTTTGGAGCCTAAATACAAGTGCCAACAAAACTAAGCACACTTATATTGTGTCAACTGGTCCACTTTCAACACCACAAACCTGGTTATGTCAACTGGAAAATAATAGCTGGAGTTTTAGTCTATCGAAAATGGTTGTCTTCGATAAAAACGTAAGAATTTGACACTCTCGACACAATTTGTGGTATAGAAGAAATTATCCCTCTGTACTTTCTGGCATAAGTCTATATATTAAATTCCGCATTCAATTTGGCATTTAATTTGCAGTTATGTTATTATACTTTTGGGCCATGCTTTTCTTGTTTTCGCACAACGGAAGTGAGAACCAAATTGTTTTTATTGTAATTTAGTTTCTAGCTGCTTTGATTTATTAACTTTTTCAGCATTTTTCTTTTGTGACTGTCCTATATTTATAAAGAATAATTATGGTTTCTCTCAAAAATATTGTATAAGTTATTTGAAAAAATATTTTAAATTAAATATTTAAATAAGTCACGAATTTAAAGTTATTTTGTGAAAGTGAAAAAACATTTTTTTTATTTTCAATATTTAAAGATTCAAATAATGCTTATTTATAATGTCTTGTTTAAATCATCATCTTCGTTACTTTCTGTCGGTAATTTTATCTAGAGCTTTCACTGAATAAAAAACAGTCTATAAAATGGACATTACCTTTTTCTTTTAGACAGTTTTTAGCCCCTTAAAAATTGACGTTTGCTTGCGTGAGATGCTTGGCAATGGATGTGCAGGAGTACGCCCCGGCGTATACTTAATTGCGAGCGTGTTTATTATCTGGCAGTGCTGAACGTCATGGTCGTAAATTAAAATGACACGCTTTGCATATCCGCCACCCCTCTGACCAACACATGCAAAACAGCACAACCAAACACACACACACACACGGCAGCAATAAAAATTTTAATTATTCAATTAAATTACACTCGAAGGCGTTGCTCAGCACAGCACAGCACAGCACAGCTCAGCTCAGCCCAGTCCAGAGTTTGGCGAAATGCGAAATGACTGACGGCTCATAAAATTGACACCGCCACACTTGCACGAACACAGGAGGAGGCTCAAGGACAATGCATTCGCACCACACGACATGGAGCACGGTGAAATCATATAAAAATCATGTTTATTTAATTTGTATTACAAAGGACCATTGTCCCAGCCGCCGCTCGTTAAATTCACTCCGTCGACCGGCCACGCCCACGTTTTAAAAAACAATAAACCGTATATACGGATGTTTTTGGGGAGGCGAGTCGCACGTAAAATGATTAGCAAATATGCCCCCGAAATGGGCGCACACAGAATACGCCTGAGGGGGCGTAAATCCGCCATAACTTGCGGAGGGCTGGGGGGATTAGGTCGACATTAAAGCCCGCCAAGGTGGGGCAGAGCCGTAGGGGAGCTGGGGGTCAGGGGTCAGCGGATAGCGGGCAGCGGTTGGAGCTATTGGGCACGCAATCCCCTCAGCGGACGGGGCATTGAGGCAAGGCACGCATATTTAATTAGCTCCCTGCACTGTCGTTTGTGCAGGAGTGCAGAAGGTCCTGAGACGGTGGCCATGGGGTGGGTGGCCAAGTTAGTGACCGCACTCCATCAGGGCTACAGTGAAGATCTCCTCGGGGGAATTTGCTGCGCCAGATTTGATTAGCTATTGAAATGATAATGGATTGAAGGCGGCACGGTTGCGTGGGTCAGGAAGGTATGTAGTGGCTTACGAAAGCGGTTTATATTTAAATTACACCTGTTTTATGATATTAAATTTCAATCTTTGGCTTCCTTCAATAAATTACAATAATTTCGTTGTCAAATCCAATTACTCAACTTAATCAAATTCTTCGACAAAAACATCCGAAATTATAAATAAAACTTTTACCTTAACTTAACTGAACAATTCTTCGACGAAAACATAAACTTAAAACAGAAATCGTAAAAAATACTTCTAGCTCAATTATTTACCTTGAGAAATGAATGTCATATTTTCAGATGAATAATGAATATAGATTTATTATAAATTTGTTTATATTTGCCAAATCTTCTTTGCCAATAAATAACATATTTTTTAATCACTTTTTTAAATAAAACTTGCAGAAACTAGCACTAATCATAAAAAATGTATTTTTTTCAGTTTTTATTTGTGTTATTTTAATAACAAAAAAAATTTGGTTTTAAACTAAAGATTGCAGATGGTTGCTGGTTTACCAAATTATTCTCAAATCTAAAATTTACATTGACAATTAAAATGCATAAATAGAAATATGAATGTAGTATGGTCTTGTCTTGGTATTACTTATTTGCGCTTAGTTAATTTTAAAGATTACAATGAAATTGGTATATTTGTTTACGATTTTACTTCTTTCCTTAGTTAGTACCACTTTATTTGTAAGGGAATATGAGCTGCAGAGCCGACGGGGCACATTTTATATGCGTGTCCATGTCGTTCCTTTGCTCATTTTTGCCGCTGCCAACTGCGTTGCTGGCTGTTGGTGCCCTTGTTCTCGCATGTATTTGCAGTCGTAGTTGGAGCTGTAGTTGCCATGTGATTAATTCGCGCAAAGAGTTGTGCGCTTCCGTTTCCGGTCGCTGTTGTTCTTGCTGTTGGCTGCCACCGCACGAGCTTTTGTGTTTCACATTTCACAGGAGGCTGATTTGCGCTTAGCTGTGGGTGCGCTTGTGGGCGGGCCACAATATTAATTGTTTTGTGCCCAACGAGGCTTAAAAACACATGCTCATGTAAGCCACGTCCGCTGCAGTAGCCTCCTCGGTTTGCCCCCCATT
This sequence comes from Drosophila gunungcola, assembly GCF_025200985.1. Taxonomy (NCBI): domain Eukaryota; kingdom Metazoa; phylum Arthropoda; class Insecta; order Diptera; family Drosophilidae; genus Drosophila; species Drosophila gunungcola. Next base: position 9,628,874 of record NC_069139.1, read on the forward strand.
TTTTTTCTGTTAAGTACCCCCCCGCTGGCTTTTTCATGTTCATGTTTGAAAAATCAGAAAACGCACAAAGATTCAGGAACGGATTTGGTGCGCTGAGGAGAGCAAGTGGAGCGATGCGAGGGGGCCAACATTTGACGCTTTAGTTTGGCCCCAAACATTTAAGATAAGAGCGCCACAATGGGTTTGTTTGTATGCCATTAATATGAAAATCAGACACACTTATCTTAATTAGTTAGTCGCTCATAAAAGGGCCAACTGAAAAGTCAACCAAGTAGCTTCTGGGAGTTAAAAAAGTTACCGGGTTTCGACTAGCCAAGTGTACAACTGAAAACATACACACGCAATGGGGTTCGTTTATTTTAGTTTAGGTTCCACCATTTTTTTAATCATATTTTCAGGGGGTGTGTGCTTACCTTTGTGTGCGTTCTAGTGTGCTAGCATATACAAATTATGGTACTTAACATGTAATACTTAATTTTGTAGAACAAGCGACGCGCTTAGTTTTGGGCCCTTGTGCCCTTTTTCCCCCTAAGTCTCTTCGGTTCCCTCTCTTTTCGTTCAGGGGTCTCTAAAGGCGCATTTACCTATGTTGAGCTAATTCGCGTTAAGTATACGTCATGTGGCGCTCGACGAAAGGGTTGCCAACGAATAATAAAAATCAACAAGCAAAACAAAATTTTGGAGTTTTAAAAACCCTGGGGTTTTCTTAGTTTTAGTTTTAACTTTGAAAGAGTAGAGATTGTAATTTAAAGTGGATACAAAAGTTAAAGCTCAGTTGGTAATAGAAGTTAAAAAAGTTTATCACTTTCAAATAAAAATGTTAAAATATAAAAAAAAACTTGTTAATGAGTATCAAAAAAATGATTTATTCAAAAACCATTAAATACTAACTAAATTAAAAACGGTACATTAATAGTATACATGCAGCTACCGGTTGTTGTTTCAAATTGTGTATTTTTCCACCGTCCTACAACGTTTTGCTGAGAATTCGTTTGAGTGCCATTTGGCCAGGTTAGCAGTAAGTCCACAAACGCCCACAGAACGTCATCGGAGCCCAGGGACTTTTAAGGAGACCTCTAGACCAGAGTTCCTAGCGGCGCAATTGAATGAACACGATGACTATGACTCCTTTGAAGGAACTGCCGTTGGAGTTGAGCTGATTATTGCCGCTTTTTTTTGTTGTGTGTGTGTGTGTGCTTCTCAGTATCCGGGGGTGATTCTTGGAAACGAGCAGCTAATTTAAAATGTATACGACTGTCGGGGACAGAAGCAATAAGGTGGGATGAGGTGAAGTTGCTATTTATGCCCATTATCATGAAGCATTCAACTCTGTCGTTAACTGTCCGAATGCATAAATTAGCAATTGATTTTTGCTTCATTAAATATTTAAGATGCGTAACTTGGAGTGCCCTGCCAATTGGCTGCTCAAGGGTTGACTTTAAGTTTTGCACGCGCTTAAGACGCAAGATGATCAGAAAAATGGCTGGTGCAGCCAGCCAAAGTCGCAACTTTTTAAGACCCCTGACAATTTGAACTAGCACAAAGTTCAAATGTTTCGCTGGTCGTGCACTTAGCAACACTTTAGCTGCCACATAACCCGCCCTCCCATTTTAGCCAGCTTTAGTTAAGGTTTGTACGTATACGTACAATTTTTTATGGCTACATTGTGCGTATTTTTTCGTCTGTTTTTTTTTTCTGCGAAATTTTCCGTAATATCTATAAACGTAATTGGATATGTGGCCGGGCTGACTGTTTGACTGGCGAAACTTTGAGCTGTTCATTCGATGCTGGACCCCCGAAAGCCAGTACTCCAGTTCCCAAACGCACACCACACACGACGGTTGCGCCCCGGAAATTGGCAACAATTGTAGCGCACCACTGAATGGCGGCAATAAAAAGTTTTTATGAAAATTTTCTAAACGCTATCTGGGCCTTGTCCTTTCACCCCGTCATATCTTTTCTCTCGATTGCCGGATAGGCAATCAATTCGCCAATTACGCAACTTGACGCCGAGCGGAACGCATGTAATGCGCTAAGTGGAAGCGGGAGACCCTTTTGGACCCCTTAAGACCCCTTTGAGTTGTACTTGCTGGTAAGGAAAGTGCACAGAAAAAAAATGTAAAACTTAAAGCTGTTCTTAAAGAGTTCAGTTTTTCTAAATGTAAATCTTAAAAATGCTTTGTCAAGTTTGAAAATTTAATATTAATTAACATTAAACATTTTTATTCTTTTGTTTATAAACTTTGTTTATATCTTCAATATGTAAATCTTAGTTTGTGAGGTTTGGAAATTGTCAAATATAAAATTATTTTCCATTAGGAATACTCAAAAATTAATGACAAATCTTAGTAATATTTTCCCCCAGTGTAGCTGAGCCGCCCGCGAGGGTCAGGGGAAACATTGACAGCCACTTGCTGGTTTTCCGCTTCAACTTTGGCTGCATGTCAAGTTCGTCAGATGGCTTCCGTCAACAGCTGCTGTTACTCTTAACCCTGACCGCCACTTTGGTCCACTCCCCGCCGGTCCGAATAACTGGCAAAAACTTTATGGCAAATTTCGTGCGTTAAGCCTTTTGACAGCTGCACCAATTTCAAGAATTTTTCTTAATTTTCCCAATAGATTTTTCTTTAGTTTTGCTGCTGCAACTTGAAAGATGCCACAGCGGGGAGGGGATGGTAATAGCTTGGTTTGAAAACTTTGGCTTAATGTTTGCGCATTTTATGAACCTGCAAAAGGAGCGTGCAACTCAACGACGAATACCAACAACTATTTTGCACTTAGTCGCAGTTGAAGCATAAAATTGATTTTTAATTGAAAATTGTTTGCATATTTTGTGTATGGCCAGCCAAGCAACCCTCACCTGGCGAAACTGAGCCAAAGTGCATGTGGGAATTTGCCTGGCACGTAAAAAGTAAAAAATAAAATTTTAAAAATCCCTGACCTCAAGTGAAAAGAGCAGGAAACTTCAGAGAACATGCACTCATACAGTGGTCACTTTACTATTGGATGTATTTGGGTGCCTAGGTTTTGGTATTTCATGTCGTTAAATTTATACATGTACGTTCATAAAGGCAGTCCTGGTTTGTATGAACATTTTTAATTTCCCACTCTAATCAGCTTTTGCTGTGCTTTGTTGCAATTGTTTTGTTTTTATCTGTCTTATTGAACGGTTTAATTTAATTTTCTGAAGCTAAGAATCACGAGTGCTTAATTTATGCAAATTGATTTGAATATAACTTACCTTCACAGTTCTTTTATATTTTTTTTTTTTTTAAAGCTTGACTCTTGCAAATTGATGTTGTTGATTTTATTCTGAATAATTTGTACTGATCCGTAGAACCAATATTCATGTTGTTAGTATTTTAATATTAAACAAACTATGTTGAAACGACAATGAACATTTTAAAAACAAAACTGTTTCAGAAACATGAATAAATTGTGCAAATACACATTCAAAATTTATATTTGAAAAGTAAAAATGCATTTTAAGAAACAAATTCATCTTGTACAATGAGTAGACAACCTAATTGATGCATTCTAAATAAATAGGGAGTTTTTATTAAATAAACTATGGAAGACCACTGCATTTCAAAGCATATTTTGCTTTGATCGCTCTACTTTCTGCTAAACAAGGCCAGACGACAGGAAATTGAATTCCCCACCCGTTTCTGATGTGTTTGAGTATATTAAAATTTAAAATCAAACATCCGCAGAGCAAACAAAACAAAGCTCGAGTGTCTGCTAAGTGGGGTGTGCATCAACAATGCAGTGGGTGGTGGATGGACAGCACTATGAACTAGGTCAGACCCACCGGCCAAATCGCGGTCGACGATTTCGCTGCGGTTGCAACACCACCCAACCACCCAGACACCCATCCACCGAAGTGGTGCCAACTGTCGAGCATGCGCTCTTTTTCGAGGGATACCCCTGCGGCGAATTCGCCAAAAGCATTTCACTTTGGCACTTTGGCACTCTGACACAAAACAACACACAACACAATGTGTGCCGTGTTGTCTACAATTTCCCTTTTGTATATCAATTGCATTTCGTTTTATGGCCTTTTATTGCTTCATTTTGGCATTCGGTGTGTTTGCCAAGCGTCGCCCCGTGCATCGCGTGTCCACGGGGCACTGAATCCGGGGATTCGGGCCTGGGACAACGGGCCAGGGGTTAAGGGGTACGGACCACGGACCACGGACTACAGGCTAATGATGCCACTTGCCGGCAGGAGAAGCGGCAAACAAAACGGCGGCAACAAAGGCGCTGGAAAAGTTTGGCTTCCCGCTCCTGGCATTCGACGTGGCGTGTCCTGGCACTGCCAAAAACCACAAGGAAAAGGACAGTTGCAAATGTCCCATTTACATGTCGAAACATTAAATATCCTTACAATGAGTCAATCAAATCATTATAATAGTTTATACCGAACTTAATCGGTTTCTGGAAATAAAAACTTTAATACAAAATTTTGTTAACCTTATATCTACATTTAAATGTATCTTCACAGAATTAATTGTTTTATGGGTATTTTAAAGAAAAACGGGTTGAGAAAAATAAATAACTATACAATTTATTTATAACATACTGTTATAGATTAATTTTTTACATGCATTTACTTTTTTCCGATGTTAATACATAATATCGAAAATATTTTTTATTTATTTTTTAAAAACTTTTTTATTAATTGTAACTTTTTTTTCTATAGAGTTAGCTATGACACCCCAGATTATATAACTTTAATTTTTCAAATAAAACTTGCTTAAAATGTAATACCCATGGTTTTTAAAATAATAATAATTTTTAGAGTTGTTCTACGTGAAACTGAATGTAATAATAGCACTACCCCCTCTGTGTTGAATTCAAAAAGGACAGCTTGATCCAAAAAAGGACATGCTGCGACCGCCTATCTCATGTCCTTTGTCGGGGCATGTCTTTAGTCATAACTTGTTGTTGTTCGTGGTGCTGGCGGGTCATGTGCATGTAATTATTTTAGTAAAAATATGTGAATGCAAATACTGTAGGCCTCATTCTCAGTGCAATGTGCATATTTTATGCACTTTTGCTTTTCGCTTGACAGCAAAATTTATTTGACCGAGTTATTTTTCCTGTTTTTTTCTTTTTTGTTTGTCTTTTTTGGGGGAGGGGGCGTGGCACAGGAGGGGTGGCGGTCACACACAAACGAGGATAGCGACAATAACAGCGTTGACAGCAGCGACATTGCTCTTGAGAATTACAGTTATATTTTCACAGTTTAAACAAAAAACTTTTAATTACATTCGGAGCCACGCACAAAAGCGAGCAAGTATAAAATTCCATATGCAAATTTTTGTGTGCTCGCTGCTCGCGGCCCAAATGAGCAAACTTAATGGCCAACAAATTTCAATCGAAGACGAAAAGAAAAGTGAAAATATTTGCTTAACAACACATTCACCCTTTTTCTTTTCCAGCGTCTTTTTTCTATGCCTTGGCACAAGTTTTAGACACACTGAGAGAACTTGAGGTCTGTTTTGAGAAGATTTGTCTTACATTCAGAAAAATAATAACATATTAATATTTTACATTTGTATAAAGAGGATTTCATTTTCAAATATTTTTAGCATAGACTTCTTTATAATTTTTGTAATTCCGGAAGTATTCTATTATATTTTTTATTTTAAAAATACAATGTAAATGTATATAATTCTGCAGACTTTACAAGATTTTAAAATTGTAATCATTTAACAGAGCTTTTTTTAATTTATTTTAAGTAATCCACTATGTGCATAGGAACAACAAAAATTTGGCTAAATTTGTTTTGTTCAAGAATTTTAGGATTTGAATTTTAAAAGTGCAAAAGCAAAAATGCAAAAGTGGCAAGACTGCCACATGGCTAATGATAATTATCAAGCTAACACACTCACACACACATGTTCCGAGCTCCACAATAAATATTTGGGAATATTTCTGCGTAATTTTATTTTCCAATTTCAAGGCAAATGTGTGAACAGTTGCGTATGTGCAGGATTTTCGGTGGCCCGACCGACGGGTGTTTCTTATGTAACTTTTCCAGCCATACTTTCGCGCCTTTTGCAACTTTTGCGTTTTCATTATTTTATTTAATTAGGTAAATGTATGCAAAGGCATCCAGCCCATGCTTATGTATGTGTGCACACCCACACACACGCATAGCGCAACATATGCCTCGGTAATTACAATTACTTTTAATAATGTTGCTTTAAATGGGCCAAAAAGGGTTCAGGCTTAGCTCCTGTTTCAGAAAGCTAAGCAGGGAAATTAACTTTACAGCTTGAGAAGAATTTAAGCGGATTAAGGTTGAGGATAAATTAAAAACCATAATTTTGATTAATAAGGTTGCGTAATTCGCGATTCTCTTGTCCAAGTACGTGCATACGTAGGGCAACGAATTGAATTTATATTTAGTTATATTAGTAATTCTAATTATTAAAGTAAAGCTATTGGCACCTTTTTGCCACACAACTTGAATTTTAAAAGGCATAATACTTAATAGTCTAACATAAAATTAAGTATTTATACAAACTTGTGAGATTGTTTTAGAAATGCCGCAAATTTAAAATACTACAATATTTTTTGTTGTAAATTAAAAACTAACAGTTCGCTCTTTATTTACTGAAGTAAAGATTTTGATAAGTAATAAGTAATACTCTTTAACCGGTTTAAGAGTCGTCTCAAAAATTTCAGTTTTTCTTTTATACTCAAAAAAATTTAAAATGCCTGTGTTTTACATCCTCATTTAAACACATCTAGTATATTCCAATAACTCATGAAGCAAATAAGGGAAATGGTTTCATACGACAATGTATAACAAAAATACAGTTTTATGGTAACTGTTACAAGATAACGCGGGCTGTTATACAGTGTGTACAGTTTGAAAGTTTTTGATAGAAACTAAATAACAGTTTGAGACGAACTGTTCAAAACTGTTTAATAAAGCTGAAATTGCAAAAACCAAAGAAACTTATTCTTTTAAAATTAAATAGATTTAACCATACTTTTATTAACATTTTAGCCTATGGCTGCACCGTCCCTTTAAAAGTAGAAAAAAACAACGAATTCAACTTTATTTTCGTAATACTTTTTGCTTGTTTATTAATATTTTTATTGATTTTGTATTTTTATACATTTTTTATTTTCGGTTTATTACATAATATACTCCCGCATATCCATTCGGTGATAAATTCTCCCGCAAATCTATAATATGTGTTTCTTCCGCTTGTACATGATACAATAAGAATAGCTATAATAGCTATACAATTAAGGATAGAAAAGTGTTTGACTTATAAATTAGACGATGTCTTCCAGCAGTTAAATAACCAATTAAAGTTATGTCATAGACAGAGTGATAGGCATTAAATAGATACAAATGAATAGTAAGATTAATAGTAGGTATAGCGGTAAACATATATCGTACAATTTGAAATCACTTTTGAGCCAGGGCTCAACAGCATAAGCTCGTTATAAATGAAAAGAAAGTCCCAGCATAAAACGCAAACATAAATGAGTTTGCAAGTAAATCCAAATTAAAAACTGCGAAGCATTCTGTAACCAATCGCTTAGAGTTAAAGGCCATATGGAAAATTCTTTCCTTAATATTCTCCTTTTTTTCAATTTGGGAGAGGATCAGCGTGAGCATGGAAAAAGCAACAAAATAAGTTTATTCTAATGCACCCGGGGCGTAATATCGATTGGATCCGCTCTTGAGCTTTTCATTTATTGTATATGGGTACCCAATATATCATATTTTTCTGCCCAGCTTGGTATGATTCAAGTAGTTTGTGTATTGTAGACCACTACTGTGGTTGCTGCTGCTCGAGTATTGACTGTGTATGCCTTTTTGCATAGGGTATAGAAAATATTTTATACACTTTAGTACTTTTTTCTGTGGGTAGCAAAGTTTTCTTTGTCATTTCATTTTGAGTAGCTAGTGGAAAAGCGAGTCTACGCATATATGTTTGTATACCGTATGTGTGTGTATATACATCAAAATATTTGTTTAATTTACGCGTACTTGGCATATGTATAGATTTCATTATATATACTTGTAAAAAAAGAAAATTTAGCTACTTCTCGCAGACGTCTGCTCTACCGCAAATGAGGACAACAAAATCAATCAAAAGATACCAGCACATCTCGCTATCAGTTCTCGCTCCTTGATCCCTGATCCCTAATCACTGATCACTGATCACTAATCACTGATCCCTGCTCTCCCATCTTAATATCACTTCCGGGCCAACAGTAACTAAGCAATCGAGCCGCACACAAAGCCTTAGTCTAGAATTTTACAATGTTGCATTGTTTGTTGTTTTGAATAAGTATTCTTTTTTGGCCTTTTTTTCTTTTTTGTTTCTTGGGGTGTTTGGGGTTTGCTGTCTGTTGTCTGCCGTTGACTAATTGGGATGACTTGGACGCTTGGACTCGTGTGGACGCTCAACGCACTCGCGAGGTGGGTCTGAAAATGAATAAGGGTATTAAATATGGGTCATATATTATTTGGGAATGTAAGGGGCTTGGAAACCACATTTTAAGGCTGATAATATTGCTATTATGTTTAATACAAATTTGTACTTGTTATCTAACCACATTGTCAGGCTGAGTAATGAAAATATTTTTATGTTTGATTAAAATGGGCTTTTGTTATCTGATTTCGAAGTTATTCAATATACCCTAGCAGAGCATTATTATATTTTCAGTCAGTTACAGTCTCCTTTTATTTCACGAAGTAAAAAATATAAATAAAAAAAATATGACTTAATTTTTTTATTTTTTTTTTAATTTAAACGAATGTGCTTTAAGATATAAGATTGATTAATTATTTTAGAGTTCGAATTTAAGTTCTATTAAAATCGGACATCGAAACCATATAGCTGACATAGGAACAAACGAAAAATTCAGCTTCGTTGTTTCCTAACGTATACGCTTCTAAATCAAAACATGGTCGTTTTAAAGAAAATTCTATTAAAATAGCTGCCAGGGTATATAAACTTCAACATGCCATATTATTAATGAATAGCATATAACTCAAAAACATAAGTAATAATAATTTTGAAAAGATCATCCTTGCTATGTAGCTTTCACCTCCAAACATCATCACTTACCTGGGCGATGGGGTAACCGCCTGACGTTTGGGCGTATTTGGCGCGGTGACCGCCACTCGATTGGTGGGCGTACGCGCCCTGGCCGAAGCGGGTGTGGCGGAAGTGGGCGTAGTCGTGCCGGCCAGGCTGTAACGTTTCGGCTGCACCATCCTGCTGGGCGATCGAGTGCTGACCTCGGAGCCGCCGGCTGCTTCCTGGGCGCTGGTGAGCCTGCTTGGGCGGGGGGAGGTAAAAAGACCGGGTTTGTTGTGGCTTTTAGTGACAGTCTTGGGGGTGGCGGGCCGAGCCGGTGAGGGCGTGGCCATAACGGGGGCAGTACGTGACGAAGTGGGCGTGGAACTTCTAAGCATCAGAGGCCCACAAACAACAAATCAACATCATGCAAAATAATAATTTCACGCAAGGATGGGGGCGGATGGTTTGCCGAAAAATGAAAAGAAATACATTTTGTAAACATAAAACATTTTCAAAATAAATAATTTTGTAAGTTTCATCAAGGGATTTCCAAGTCGGTTTATTATTTTATTTAATTGACCGATTTGCACTTCCATACCGCGAATTTAGTATATAGAATACTGACCTGCCCGCTGGGTAGCTCACTGGCCGTGGAATCCTTGACCTTGGCGCCGAGTTGGAGCCCGTCGAGTTGACGGAGGTGGGCGTGGAGCCGCCGCTCTTGGTGGCCGCCTCGCTGGCCAGCTCCTTCAGCATGCTGGAGTCCTTGCTCATCAGCTCCCACTGGATCTGCAGGCGCTTGAAGCGATTGCTCTCGATTTTGCGCTGCTCCAGCACGTCCAATGTTTCGCGTTTCAGTGTCGCCACAGAGATGTTGGGGGAGTTGGGGGGAGTGGCAAAGCGTTTGGCATGCGGCTGCAGGCCGGCCGCCACGCCCTCGTCATTGAAGGACACCTTCTTCTGCTGACTCAGCACCCGGCTCACCTCCTTCTTAAGGGCGGCGGCATCGTAGGCCACCTGCTCGCCGGAGGACTCCAGGATGGAGGCAATCTCGGCATAGTACTTGAGCTCAGAGCGCGGCAACGAGGCCAGGAAGTTCTCGGCCCGAGCCCTGGCATCCAGATCCTTGCGGGAAAGCCTCTGCTTCACCGGCTGCTCCCGGTGCTGGCTGTGCTCCTCCTCCTCGAAGACGTCGGCCAGTTCGTCGTTGGAGCCCAGTGCGTAGTTGTGCGGCGGCTCCTGCAGACTGCGACGCTTCTCCAGCTTGCTCAGCTTCTGCGTCTGCTGGGCCTCGATCATGGAATTGCGCTTGTTGCGGGCCTGCGCGGAGTGAGCCTTGCGCAGGATGCTCCGCGGCATGGGCTGCGGCGGGTTGGGGGTCAACTGACTGCCGGGACTCGTTTCCACGCCCGAATCCATGCGCTGCTGATCGTACTGGTACACATACATCTGCTTCAGCGGATCAACATCCAGCTCGGAGTCGGTGAGCAGCGTGGACGAGCCACGGTAGCCGGAGCTGGGCGGCTGACTCGAACCCGAGCTGGAGGCCTCGTCCATTTGGATCTGCCCCTGCCCGTGGCCCTGACCCTGCTCCTGGAAGTACTTGGCGCAGTCACAGATGTGCGTGCGATTCCGGCGCAGCGGTGGCGACATGCAGAAGAGCGGACGCTGCGACAGCTCCGCATCCAGCTGCCTGACTAGCTGCTTGACCTCCGGAATGTGCTGCAGCCGCCGGCGGTACTCCGTCGGCAGCAGAGTGGCCAGTGACTGCCAGTCGGCAATGTGCTTGTAGTCCAGCGTCTTCAGGATCTCATCCTCGCTCACGCTCTGGTTGTTGCTGCGCTGCTTCTTCAGCGATCCCGAACTGCTGGTGCTACCAGCTCCAGCTCCATCCAGCGTCATCTTGTAGTTGAAGGGCGAGAAGATCACCTCAGAGCTGGCATTGGTCTTCACGAATCCCAAATCGGGCAGGGCATAGTTCGGATAGATCACGTAAATGGGCGCCTGTCGCTGCTCGCCCAGGTTGTTGAGTTTCTCGAGGAACGAGGGTGGCACACAGCGATAGCGATCGCTCAGGCTACTCCGGGTGGTGCTCAGAGATCCGCAGGATGTCTGCATCGAGCGTGTGATCATCTCGGAGCTGGAGGCACACGACAATGGACGAGTGCTGGACCCACAGCCCGCCTCCGCTCGCCGGGGCACCTGGGTCAGCTGCTCCGTGCTGGCCTCCGAGGACAACTGACTGCCGGTGGACACCTGTGCGGCCAGCTGGTACAGCTGGGGATTGCGTAGCGGCATGCTGCGACGACGATGCGCCGGTGAGTTGGTCGCCGTCAACGAGCCCGTCGAACTGGACGTGGCCACGTCCTCGTAGAACACTGCCTCGGGTCGGGCTCTCAGCTGCCGCCGCGGCGTCTCCGTTTCCGCATAGTGCTCCTCCTCGTCGTGGCGACTCACTGCCGATCCCTTGCCCGAGTCGTTCATACTCTTCTTGCGCAGCCGCTGCTCCAGGGATCCGCTGCTCGAGCTGGCCGCATCGCTGGAGGGCCAGCAGCCGGAGGAGACGTCCATGCAGGTGTGCGCACTGGCCTGGGCCCCCAAGTCCTCCTGCCCGCCACTGCTGTTGGTGCTCTTCTGCTTGATGAACAACTTGACTAGATTAAAGGCCGGCGGATTGGACGAGTTGCCCGAGGAGGCCGATCCGGAAATGTGGAAGTTCTGGCTCTCCTGCGAGCAAGTGCAGCGATGCTTGTGGCGATGGTGGTGCGAGTGGTGGTGCAGCTGCTGCTGCTGCTGCTGCTGAAGCTGAAGCTGCTGTTGTGACTGCTGGGATGTGGGTGTGAGCTGCTGGATGGGCACCTGCTGCTGATCCTGGGCCTGCTGCTGCAGTCGCTCCGAAACGGACACACTGATCGATATGGGCATCTGGCACATGGGCAGCAGATTCCTGGACCGCGACTTGCACGACTCCATGGTCGAGGTGCTGATCGCCTGGGAGACGTTCAGTGGCGCCACCGCCTGCTGACCACCTGTCCCCGGTGGCTGTTCCTCCGGGCAGCTACCCGCCATGGACTCCTCGCTCTGCAGATTGGGCAGACTGCTGCTCTTGCGCACGGAGCACTGTGGTAGGTGCCGGGTCAGGGTGATGGTCTCCGTGTTATTGTTCCCAGACGGATACCTGTGGGCGGGCGAAACAAGCAATAACGAGCGTCTTTACCACAACAGACACGTCGAGCGTTTGGGATTACAATTTTGTTGGCGGAAGGTTTTCTTTTTTCTGGTTTTCTGGTTTATTTAGGTAGGAAGTATGTGGATTGGTTGCTGCCGGGTTTTATGACTTATTTTACCTGACGGCGTCTGGCCTGGGTTTATTTGCATAATATTTTAGGGTTTTCTCTGTTGTCCTGTCTAATCGTTTTGTGAATGAGTTGGTGTGCGGGCTAATCCCGTAATTGCTTTTCTTGAGCGATTAACTTTGAGCAACCCAAAGGCAAAAATCCTTGAAGGTTAGCATATGCTCGCGTGGAATATACGCCAAAAAGACCCAGTTCCCATTTGAAATTTCCCCTCTAAACGCTGGCATACGCTAACATTTCAGCCGGCGGCAGGCAAATGGAACTAAATTGAATTCAATTGAAATGACCCCACACACGACTGCAATGAGAACAAACCGCAAGGAAGGGGAAAATGTGTAACATCCGCCGGTCTTGATGATGACGTTTGGCATTCAGCAGTTGCACGTAACAGCCAATCTATTAGTTATCTCATATTTAGTTTACTTTATCTTGAGAGTCGTATAGCTATCTCCTTAAACTGACTAAACTGTATGTTTATAATTGCTTAATTATTTATGTGTATAATTTTCATACTTATATTGAAAGATTTTTCTATATTACCAAATAAAAGTAGCAATCCCCTTTCCGAAAGCAATTAGAGGCGGATTTTGATTACCATTTAGTTTAACTAAGACAAACTAATATTTTAAAATGGTTCTTGTCCTTATTTAAAAACAAAAGACTCTTTAGGATGGTGCCTTTTAAGTGACAGATGTAACCAGTAATCAGTTAATAGTAGCCAACCCCTTCCCGACAACAACCAATCCTGGGAATTATGAGCGAATCTGGTGCGGAGTGTGTATGATTCGGTGGACCTACCGCTGTAGCTTGGCTGCTGCCGCTGTGGCCGCCTGTCCCCTGGGCGAATTGGGGCAGAGGGGCTGGAAGGCCTGGGCAGAACGCGACATGGATACCTCCAGGGCCTTGTTGCGCTTCACAATGTCCTCCAGATTGCTGTGCAAGTTGATGCAGTTCTGTTTGTTTCTGGCGGCAATGTCACTTGGTTCCGCTATAAATCAAAGTTGATGACTGTGAGTTAGGACTTCCAGGTGAATACTCCAATTACTTACCATAGAAACTGTCGTCCGAGTAGAGCACACTGCCCTCGAAGGCGATCGTGTAGTTGTCCTTGTTGCAGGTGAGTATGATCTCGCCGTCATCCGGATAGGCGTCCATGTCCAGTGAGTCCACCGAGATGTGCGACTCCCGCACCGGCGAAAAGAGCAGCTCCGACTTGCAGAAGGAGTTGTCGATCAGTTCGTTGGTGGAGGTGGTCGACGTCTGCGACATGTTGTGCGGCAACATGTTGCTGCAATGCAGCATTTGTTGCTGTTGCAGCTGCTGCTGCTGCTGTTGTTGCTGCTGCTGAAGAAGCAACGATTGCTGCAGGCGACTGTTGGCCCCGCCCAGACTCTTGCAATAAGCGGGCAGTTGCGAGAGCAGGGAATGTATGTCCTCGGCCCGAAAGCTCTCCATATCCACCTCGGCCAGATTGGCATCCAGATTCTTGGCCAGATCCTCGTAGTAGATCAGATCCCCCATGGCGTTGTACGAGGCCGAGAGGGAACTCAACACGCTGCGCTGCATGCCGCCACAGCCATCTCGATAGCCGTAGTCCAGGAACCACTGATAATCGGAATTGTCGTGAGTAAAGTCGTGCGACGAGGCCAACGAGCAGTTGAGATTGTTGCCACCGCCATTAGTAGTTTCCCGCATCCCGCCACCACCACAAAGCATCCCACCTACCCCAAGTTGTTGCTGCTGCTGCTGCTGCTGCTGCAACTGTTGCTCGTTGCTGCGAGCGCCTGGCGTGGTCGCATTGCTGTTGTAGTCCGACTCCGGTGTGGCTGCCATCTTGCCCAGAAGAAAGTTATTGTTGCCCTGGTGCTTCCTGCTGGCGTTGTCGTTGTCGTTGTCGCAATAGAGCAGACCGCCCGAATCCTCGCCAAACAGTAGACTGTCGCTGGGAGTGATGATGCTGCTGCTCACCTGCTCATTCAGGATAATGCTGCGCAACGCGTTGTTGTAGCGATCCAAGTTGCTCAGCACAATGGCCACATTCTGCTTGAGACTTTCCTCGCTCAGTTCCTCGCCGGCGGCATCCTCCTCCGCATCGCTGCCCAGCGATTGCAGTTGCTGCTGCTGGCACTGCTGCAGGTGTTGTTGCTGCAGCAGGCGATCGGTCAGCTGTTGCTGCTGGTACCGCTTCCCAATCGTCGTCGTCGTCTGCGCCGTGTTGCTGAACGGCGAGTTGCTGGGACTGTTCAGCGGATTCCGGTAGCTGAGCGGGGAATGTGGCGATGATCCGGGCAGAATGTGGGCAGCCGTGTTGTTGCCGTTGTTTAGCTGGCTGAAGGGCAGGGTCTGCTGAAATTTATGTGGACGTTGATGCTGCTGCTGCTGCTGTTGCTGTTGGGCCAAGCGTTGAAGCAAATGTGGGTGAGAGTTGGGATTGGATGGGGTGAATGCTTGCTGGTGAATGGGTGAGTTCTGAAGCGGTTTCTGCTGAGATGCGGTGAAATGCGGTTTGCCGTGATCGTTGTTTGTTGAGAATTCTGTCATGCCACGTCGAAGTTTGGTTCCTGCAAAGAGAGTAACAACAGTAATAATAAATAAGTGGTTAATTTAATACTTAAAGTACAACTTAAAGCAACTCTTTAAATAAATAATTAAGATATTCCAATTTATAACATTTACTAATCAGATCCTATCATTATTGTTTTATTTGTTGGTCATTCAGGATAATAATTATATATTATTTTATTTTATTTTAGCTTCTATATAAAAACTCAAGTATGTTATTGTAGTGCCACTTAAAGCAACTCTTTAAATAAATAATTAAAATCTTTCAATCCTGATCTTGAATGTTTATTTAATTGATCTTAAACGGCATTTATATATAGTATAGTTTACTTCAATATTGTAACCCAAGGATATAATTCAAAATACTCATTGTTTTTAGGGTACGGACAGATTAGTTTCGCTGATTAAAATACCTCGTTAATCCCATTTAAGGGTCTATCAATGCTGTCTAATCGGCATTGACACTGAACTTGGCTCAATTAAGATGCCACAGCAGCGGGGCGAAACTAACTCCCGCTAATGATCTATCCCCATTCTCATTTGCACTTTCCGTCCCCTAATGGACATTAGCGTGCCACACATTTCGGCATCGTAAAAACCTGACTGACGGAGGCGCCCATCTATTGTTGGCATGTTTCAATTAATTTTTACGATGCCAGTCCTGTTCTAGCAAATAAGAATGACACTATCTGGATGACAGCTTCCCGTCCCTCCTTCTTCTTTCTTTCCTTCCAAAACGAAAGTTGTTAAAATTATTTTTATACGTCTGAGAGATTTTTACGATTCAAAACACACACACACCCATGAATCGGATCGGATCGGATCGGATCGCTCTGTGCCATCGCCTAAAAAGTTCAATTGGAAAATGTGACATTTTCCCATGTTGCGAGGCGCTTCATGCCACATGCAATGCCAGTCCGCCAGCGGCAATTAAAGGTTAAACTTGATGGTATTGCATGTCTCAGGGCGGTAATTCAGTGCTTAGGAAAACCCCCTCTTTTGCCGCATTGCTATCGATTGCATTGCATTTGCCAGCCAACTTTCCTTATGCAATTCATTGTGGTATCGGGTACAGAATTTAAATTTAAAATTAACTCGGCGCATAAACAAATCAAATGCTAGAAAAAAAGGGGGGATCCGGCCGCCACCTCCCAGAATGTGTAGACACAAGAGATTATGTTTTCCAAAAGATTTCCCTCTGTCTGAGGGAACTTTTCCAACAGCCGACAAGTGGCAAAGCACATGTCTTTCCCGCCCGGCTATCTTTCATCCTCTCCCTTCCCCGGCAAAACAAAATGGAAAAAAAAAAAATATAAATATGAAATGGAAAGTCATTTCATATTTGGGCCAGTGCAAGATTACGGACAAATAAAAATATTTTTTTAATGCATTTTGTGTGTAGATATGGGATGCATATAGCCGTCGTGCTGGGAGGGTGGTCCAGCATCGGAGCAATGGCCAGGCCCAGTGCCTCTCGTAGCTCAATTAAAGTTAATTGAAATTACAAAAGCCCGTCTCGAGATGTGAGATGTTCAAGAGGTTGCGTCAGGGCGAAGCCAAGAAAAAACAATATTAACGACGCTTTTTCGCAGGCAGAGACATTGTAATAGTATGCTTTAACGCACACAGACAAAGTAAATTAAGCCAATTACCTATTAATGACTAAGAAATGTTAAGAAAACTTGTATAGCTTAAAAGGAATTAAATGAACTAAATATTATAAAAATGTGACTTTAATAAAAGGATTCTTAATATTAAAATTAATGGTATGTAAAAACAGTTTATAAATGTGGTTAATGGCTTGAAAATCTTATTCTTTATCAATGAGTTTATATTTGTATAATAAATAAAATTACTCCAACTCCTGCATTTACATTATATACTGTTGTCGTCAATCAATAAGTCATTTTACTTTTTAATAAATGAATATAAATATTAAGAAAAAAGAGTTAAATATGTTCCTACTTTGCGTATTACCTATAAACATATATTTAAGTAGGTATACATATTATAGATTTTGGGTTAAAAGCTAAGACTTAACAACTGCGCACCTTGGCCCACAACTTTGCCATTGTTTTGATGGTTAATATTGTTGTTGAGATAGTTGTTCAGATAGTCATTGTCATTGTTGCTGTTGCTGTTGTGGTCCACATATCGCTGCTGCTGTTGCTGCTGCAGTCGCTGCTGTCGCAAATACTGTTGATTGCATGTGAGGCCCGCTGAAGCAGTTGTTGTTGCGGGAGGCGATGGCACGCCCTGTTCGAGCAATTGTTGTTGCAGGCGTCGCCGCTGCAGCAATTGCTGCTGCAACAGTTGCAATTGCTGCTGCTGCATGCGCTGGTAGAAGCGTATCTGCTCCAGTTGCTGCGGGGTCACGCCAATGTTGCTGGTGGGCTTTGCCCTCAGACGATGTTGCTGCTGTTGTGGCACGTAGTAATTCTCCTTGGAGGAGCTGTTGCTGTCGCAGCCGCTGCTGGTGCTGCTGCTGTTGCTGGTGGCACCGGCAACATGTTGCCAGCAGGCAGTGTTGCCGTTGGCATCGCTGTTGTTGCTGCTGCCGTTGTGCGGGCAATCGATTCCGGCCCTGGAGCAGGCCGCACAGCGTTTGGAAATGTCTACGAATCGCATGATGAAGGCGAGCAACAGCAACAACATCTAGTTGCAAGCGAATGTTGCTGCCGGTTTATTTTTGGCCAGTCCTCTGCGGACCAACGCTGCGATGTTGCCAAGTTCTTGGCAGAGTCTCTTTTTGGCTTCGCTTCACTCTTTTCTATATATTTTTAGTTATTGGCTCTTTTTTTAAGGGGTTAAACTCCATTGATTGGTTGCACATTTTGTTTGGATCTCCTTCGGTTTTGTTTTCTATGCTGCACTTTTCATTTTGATTTCTTCGTAGTTTTCCTCTATTTATAAATGTTGTTATGCTTGATGCGTAAGTTTTCTCTCTATACGACACATGGACCAAGTTTTATATATATAAATAACCCAGAGTGTGTATGCTACACTGTTCAGCGCACAAAAAGTTTTGTGTCTGTTGATTCGATTTCGGTGTGGGAAGCATATAAAAATAATTTACGAGTTTTCTGCATACGGCTCGAGACTTTTATGTTTTCCCAAAACTTTTAATGCGGAGTTTCAACGAAAAATGCCTAAACGCCTAAAATTATCCCCTACACAAACAAAAAAAAAAACAAAACAGCCTAAACAAAAACTGCAGTTGGGTGTTGCCATCGGCGATTTATGCCCCTGCGGTTTGGGCCAACCTCGAATGCAATTCCTTTGCCTTTGCCTTTGCCTTGTTAGCGCGCAAATTAACTGCAGTCGGAGCTCGTTAGCAAAAGCGTTAGTGGCAAACCCTCAAGGAGCCTAATTTATGGGCTAACACTTCCGCCCAAAACAGTTTTGCTGTTCCAAAAAACGGAAATGGCTTTCCCTGCTGAACGGGGCTTTTGCCTTGAAGCTTTGGCCAGGTTCGCAGGTGTCTATATTTAAATCGCCAGCCGAAAAAACTTAGCCAAGTTCATTATTATTAACTTGTCGTCCGACTTTTGGCGAGCATGTGTCATAATGTTTGCTATTGAAATCTATCTAGAGCGCACATGAGCTTGCCAAAAAAAACAAAGATCCACCAGGTGCTTGGCATAATGAGATTATATGATATATCTGGCATATTTGATGCCTGACATCAGCAAAAGATAATATTTGTATTAATATTATATAGCAGGGAAGTGCAACTATAATAACACTTGCATTTGTCTTGGACACGCCCAAAAATAGCTTGAATGTTGACTGTCTTTTCGACTACACTTAAGAAATCATTCTCAATTTAGGCACACGTTTTAAAACAGAAAAATTATTATTTTAAAATGTTAAAAAAAACATTTCGTTTACGTATTTGAAAAAGGAAATTTGTTTGTTTTATTTAATTTTAGTGAGATAGAAATGACTTTTACTGAGTTTCAAGAAAAACATTCGTTAAACCACATATATTTTCCAAAAACAGTATTCTGGCTTTTCAAAACCAGCTTTTTCCTTAGTGTAAAGTTGCAGACAAAGACTTGCTAAATGGAAACCACCCACAGGGGCCAAATGCGCAAAAAGAAACCCTCAGGACTGTGGGCTAATATCGAAAAAGGGAAAGTCTGAGGAGCGGGCAGAATGCCACCGAGAAGTGCTCAGGCGCACCAAGGACCTGGCTCGGAAAATGCCAAACGGCTTGCCACATCTGGCAAGCGGCCAAAATAAAAACCAACACCACTCTGCCACAAGGAGGAATAAAACGAAAGAAAAGTGCTCTCGCATCGAAGCGGCATTTAAGCAGGTCCGATAAACACGGCGGCAACTTGTCCATGGCCACGCTCCAGCTGCCTTGTATTTGCCATCAGCCATGAAGTTCTTGAATTCATAATCGTAAACATAAAGTAAAGGAGACGACGCACTGCAAAATATTGTGAAAACTGCAGTTGCGTTTCGATTTCGCACGCAGCTCACTTGGATTTCTCTTTGCACCTTGCAATTGCCGGGGCAAAAATAAAATAAATAGCGCATGTAGCCGAGATGCGAAAGTACAGTTTTTCCCCGTTGGAGCAAGGTGTACGTTCAGGTTCAATCACATTTTGAACTCTTCCAAAATGTTTACTTAGGTGTTGGCACAGCAAAGAGGAGAATAAAATAACTATCTACAAAGGGTTGAATCGATGAATCAATCAGCGATTGGTAAGTAATGTGCATGCCTTTAAGCTCAAGGGATATTTTTTACATTTTTAGAATAAAAAGTTAAATTTTTCAATTTTCAAACTGATGTTATGGAAGTGGTACTCCCCTAAAACGACTTATAAGCAAGCATTCTCCTACTAGTATATATATATATAAATATAAACATATGTATATACATATATATTTTTTCCACATTGTTCTAGGGGAACGAAAGCATTTTACTCTAGTTCAATGTACTTTCTGGCCTACATTGCGCATAGAAAATGCTAGCGTAAAAACTCTTTCTGTGGAGTACATGATGCCCGCCAATTAAATGAGGCAACCCAAGGAAATGCATCTACAGATGCGGCTGTAGTTGCAGCAGATACAGATATGCTGTTTCTATTTTGTGGCGATTGTAATTACGAAATCATCAAACGCATGTGTGCATATCGACGCGGAAGTCTTTTGGCTAGCGAAAAGGTCAAAGCTATTTGCGAAGCTGGCTAAAAACAGAACCAGATGCAAATGCAAAGATACAGTCGCCACTGACAGGCGACAGCAGCTTATCAGGAATGCCGAACGTTTTGATTTGGCGTAAATAAACGCTTTTGGCATGCCTGATGATAAGATAAGCCTTTAAGCTGGTAGAAATGCAACTGACAACCGAAAACGCCGATTAGATATTTGCCCTGACTCCGGATGATCTCATTTCCTACTGCAGAAAACTCATAAATAATTGTTAAATGCTGGCGTTTACTTTACCCAAAACAGATTGCGTATTAGATAATCCCAAAAAGTTCGCTGTCAAAGAGAACTTTTGTTCCTTTGTTCGTATCGGACACTAACAAAACACACGCACACACACTCTCGGCTGCTGCTGCACTTAAGATGGCCAATTTAACGAGTATTTTTTTTTCGGGGTAATGGTAATTCAGTGGGGCTTGGCCCACGCACAATTAATGCCGTTTAAGTGATTCCAATTTGATTGGGCTGCTGCGTCACACAAAGTATCTACGAGTTTATTATTTTATTATTCACACCAGACGAACGAAGAACGAACGACGAACAACGAACGCGTAAACAAATTAAGCGAAATGTGAAACGGAAAATAAAATATATATGGAAATAATAATCAAGGCAAGGCTTTCTTCACAACCGACACGCAGCGCACATTTTCACAGTTGCACCAGCCCAAGGAGACTGACTGAAAATGAAAATACGCGAGCGGGCCACGACAGTCCGAAATACAACGAAACAACAACAACAACAAATACACTGGTAAAGAGGCGAAGCGACGACTACAAAGCGACGAGGCCTCTGTGTGTGCGAGAGTATCTGTGAGAGGGCACCTCCCAGAGTATCTTCGGGGTGTATCCGAGTGAAAAGAATGAAAAGCGCCCGAAAACGCACGAAGTAGCGCACTGAACATTATACAATGTGCATCGCAGAGTTAACCCCAAAAAGAAGGGGAGCGCGAGCAAAAAGTGAAATCGAGAGCGACATCATGGACTTCATGGATGTGGATACGGATACGGGTGATGCCGCCATCTGTGGCGCGGCAAGTGCAAACCGTTGGATACCATAAGATTGAAGTGGATGCGGTACTTAAGGATATATTGAGTTATAGTTTGCAGTTTGAATTTCCACTCAAATCTGCTTTTATAACTTGTTACTAGCAAACAATTTTTTGAACATATTTATTATTTTTGCTAGTTAACATTGCCAGATATCCTTGTTTAACTTTAAATTTGAAATAAACACATTTTGTTTTACATTTGTCGTAATAAATCATTAAGCATATAAATATAGTTTCTACATTAAAATATTATTATATTATTATTCTCGTTAGGAAACTGAATACAATTCCGGGTTAGTTATGCTTTATTTTTTCCCAATCTATGATTGCAAATTATAAAAATTTGTAACCTATAATTGAATCTCATCGAAGTTCTAATTATAAACAACGTACTTGATCATCATTCAATGCATTTGTATTCACATTTATATTTATTACACTATTTAAGTTTTAAAAATCCATCTATCATATAGCCTTGTCATAGATAAGTTCCCATTGATATGAAACAATTTTTAAATTGTTGAAAAATATTTGTAATATTTTTCTCTCCATCCTCATAAATCAAAGAGATAAGCACCGACCATCTGGGAAGTAAATCAACTGCAGATTTTGATTTATCTCCGCAACTAATGAAGCTGTTCAAGTGGAAACCAAGTGCCTACTTTGTCCGGCCAAATAAACAACCCTCCGCCACTTCAAGGGTGGTAAATAGAGCCAGAAGGGCCTGAAGACGAGGCTTCCGGCAGGATGAAGATCGAGTTCCCGATAGAAGGAACGCATGTGCACGTGCTGCAACCAAAGCAAACATATGCCCCCTCATGAAACTCAACACCAGACATAAAACTATATCGCTGAATCGAAGTTCGAGGGGGGTAAAAGGACGGGGGCGCGCACAAGTGCTCATTAACAATTACAAACAGACGATCAGTCAGTCGAGCGTACTACATTTTCCAATAAAACTATTATAAATGCGCATAAATTTCCCCCAAGAAATTTAAATCGGAGACAATAGCAAGGCATGAATGAGTTGAATACGTTAAGTAATCATCGGCATTCCCAGCACAAAGCACCCTGTAAATAAATATACCTCCTATCTATTATCAGCTGTTTTCGAAAGCCAACCCAAATGTGCCTCAGTGTGTGTTGATTAAATCAACCTCAAACAGACAGGGAATGTAAAAAAAAAAAAAAAAGAAAAAAACAAATTCAAATATCGCTTTCAATGAACAACAATTGGCTTGTTTACATGTAGATACGAAAAAGTATATATAAAACAAACGCAAAACTTGTCGCTTTGTGTTTTCTGCTACGTTTATTTGTCAATTAATTATTGTCGGCTTCAAAAGACCAGCGGATGCCAATGTCGTGGGCGCTGAAAGGGGTTGAAATGAATAGACGAGGAGGTCGTGATCATAATCCATAAATTAAAATACCAGCCACAGCAGCCCGATCGCAATGAGAGAAAATTATAATTGAAATTCAGCTGGCGAAAGAGAAAGATATTGGGTGGAAAATTCACAATTCTTGGCATACTTTTAGGTGTGTTCCAGAATTTCCCTTTCTTATTGATTGTTCGGTCTGTATTCTAATTGAATTTAGTTGTTTTTTTCCCCAATTGCAGGGCATGACTCATCCACTGATTTGCAAAGTCAAGTATGACAAATCCATTTGCCCCCAGCTGCTGATCCAATTGTGGCAGCACCAAATTAGCATGAAATAATCCACCCTCGGATATATGTATATACATATATCTTTTGTGCATCCATCGCTTGACCTCCCGCATGAGCGTCTTTTTTAATGGTCTTGCACAAAAATAAGTTGCCAAAGTAAACAAAAGTGCAGCTCCGATTTCCTTGCGGTGGGTCCACAACTACGAAGGCTGGATGAAGTCGCTCCCCAACAAGGGACTGCACTTTGCTCCCGAACAAGGGCCATCAACTCATCCCATGCTGCGCGAAAAACTCTGCGCACAGCCTGAGACGCAAAAAAGAGAAATTTGCAAAACCAGGATGAGGTAGCCATGAAATTTTAATGTCAGTATGAATAAAACATGATAATAATGACTTTTAACTGCTACCTAAATGCTAAACTCTCTGGCTGTTTAGTTATTGCTCTAAACTATTATTATTTTAATGCTAGTTAAATTGAGATAGAAAATAATCCTACTTTAAGTGAACCAATCTTACAATAACGTTGTTGTTAAGAAATTGTGAAAAATTCAAACAAAAATGTAGTTAAGATTATACTGTTTTAATTATAATAATATACATAACATGTCAGTTTAGTGTAAAGATTTCATTTGCTTTTCATTATAATCTCAACCAATTGCAGTAATCCGATTAGCTGAATAGAAAAACAGTAAATGTGGTGTTTCACTTATTTAATATAATTAACCATTTAAGCTTTAGCGCAGTTTACTTATCTGGGTAAGTGAGTTTAGAATACTTATTCCTTATTAACTCAAAGATGATTTAATGACGTTTAAAATGTTAAGGCATATTGTGATTTAATACTTTACAATATTTTATTTCCTTCAGCTTGACAAACTTCTGCGCGAATTCATAATAACTTACTTTTTGATAAACACAAAGACCTTCTAAGGTTTCATATTACCCAAGGCTTTCCCCGATAGAAGCCCTACTACAACTGGTCATTTATCATTATGCCAACCGAAAAGGAAAATATTATAGAAGCGTATTTAATGACATATTTAATTTCCTAACAGGCCGTAATTATGTCAGCCCCTTGATGACAAATCTCGAACGATCGCCGCGAAAAGGGTGCCGCTGCAGAGCGTCACATGTGGCCAACGAGCTAATTAAAGACTGGCGACGAAAATGGAGGACTCTTTGTTTACTCAGCCCCGAAGAACAGACTCGAAAGAGGCTCAGTTTTCACAGCAGAAATCATTGAAGGGAAACCGACACAAAATTGAGATTTACATGAATTTTGCTACAAAAGCTGATTCGGTTACACAAACCAGCAGGCGAATCGCTTCCTAGTTTGTCAAGAAACCAGCGGGAACGATAAAAACATATTGACAATTTCACAATCGGCCCAAATAAAAGTGAAACAGATGGGCGGAGACCGGAGAAATGTTGCAACATGGCACATGGCTTGACAACCACATGGATGTGTTCCTGCTGGTGTTTTTAGATGTTACTCCGAAGACCCTGACAACAGCAATATGTCAAATGTCAATTCAGCTCAGATGCGACCGAAAAACAATACCGAATGCATGCCAGACGAACATTTTTCACATGCTGAAAGAAATTGCGTCAAGTGTGGTTTTTCTTGTCATAAAGTGAAAGTCGAAATCATGCGTAATTACCGCTCCATAAAATGCGGAACAGTCTACTCGCGCCATAAGATAAAACCGATCGATCAAGTGCGCCACAAGCTGGGGGCATAAAGACAGGCGACAAAAAACTAAAAACTGGAAACCTACGCAGCCACTCGTTGCGTGCAACTATCCATCCACTAGCCCTCACTCCACGCTTGTCAATGGCGTTTAACGCTTGTCCGTGTACAAATTGGTAAATCATTCCAATGACAAGACATACAGAATTGTAAAAATTGGCCAAAAGAAACATCATCGAACACTTAATACTCTTTAAGATAAGTAAAAATGACTTTTTCAGTAAATTACATTGCGAATTAGTATTTTGGGACATAACAGAAATTTATTCGTTTTCAATTTATTTGTGCAAACCAGATTTGAGGAATAAAAGTTAGCTTTTTATTTAGCTGAAAATTCAATCTAAAAATTAGTTTAATTTTAACATTCATTCGTTTCTTTTAAAAGTACTCAAACTTACAGTCTTAAATTAGTTTTTAAAATTATTTATTAATCTGTTATTTACTATTGATGGCCATATCATCAATAATCAACTCTTTTGAATCTTATGACTTATTGGCATAATCCTAGCTACTATTTTAAATAAATCAATATGTTCAATAATTAATATTAATAGCTTTATGGTTACACATATTAAATAAAGGTCTTGGGTTAACCAATTCGGATGTTAAATGCAAACCTCACCTAATCAATTAAAAACCAAGACAGATACGCTTTATTCCACACTTAACAACTTAACGTCATTAAGAAAACCCATAAATATGCCTTTGGGCTCACTTTCCGTTTAACCTGTTTTTCGGGTTGACTATCTTTCCGTGGGATTGGCATTGCTTAACGATGTCATTTGCCAATGCATAGATAACTGGCCAAGACAACACCATCAATTGCATATGAAGAGCCTTGAAATTTACAATAATAAATAACAAAAACATGGAAATTAAATCGCTGCTGCATCGCTGAGTGGCCAAGTTGTTTCTCTTGCATAACCATCAAAACTATCAATTTCAGTTTTCTCCTCTTCCGAAGGAAATGTGTTTATGTGAAAGCTTTTGCCATTATCTATGGATGAATAGATTTGTTATGCAGATATTCGTTAAAAGACACTTTGAAAATTCAATTAGTAAATGGATATTTGCTGTAATTTTTCCACGACAGGAATAAAGTTTTATTGTATACTTAAACTGTTTGAAAAACTGAATTTTTTTTTAATTTTTATAAAACATTTATATTAAAATTTGGTTCGTGTTATTTTCTTTTTATTATTTACCTATTTCATTCTTTAAGTTTATATGCATCATCCTATTACACATATTTTCATAGTCAGTGAGGAAATTTAGTGAATTTTCCCAACACAAATGCAACGATTGTTAACTTCTAGAATATTCTAACATTTCATAACATTTCGAGAGCAATTAAAATTTTGTAGTAACTATATACACTTGTTGTGCTAACCGGATTCCAATGCCTTTGATGTGTCACATTTGATCTAATCGGTTGAGTAACTCTTCTCAAAACTCCAGACAATTGTGGCACTTGATTTATGCTGCTGATTGGTCGGTCAGGTCGGAATTTGCATATTCCCATGCGATTGACCAATATGGCATATGCAAACGCCTCACGTGCTTTTGACGCCGTGACTAAGTGTGCGACTATGCTGGTCCGCCGACCCCTCGCTCATCCCAGGTGTCCAGAGGATGGCAATTATTGGCTGGCTCTAAGCACCTGTGTGACCGGTGGTGAGTTCCCTCAACGGCTCGCGACCCAGCCAACTTTTGGCGGGGGGATTTCTGATGAAATTCAACGATCGCCGGGTTACCTAAACGCGTTTAGCTTATTGTCTCGCAAATTACCAGCTTGGGCCCACAATGAAACCGCTTTGGCACGGGAAATCGCCCATTTGTTTACGTGCGCACCGGCTCGCGATTGGCAAGCCCCCAGGTGAGTGGACTGTGGGTTGACTGAACCGACCGGCGCAGAGATTCTGGCCCCGATTGACAGCCACCAAGGCTTCCTCACCTAGAGCAATCGCGTTTTGTTTATTGATCATCTTTATTGATTATTCAGTAGTATAGACTTTGATAAACGTCATCAAATTTTGGGCTTAGCTCTAACAATTCGTTTGTAGCAGATCGGAAACTTTAAACTTAGCATCTACGAGGAGATAACATAAGGGGATTAGGCGCAGTCCCGCGACTGATAGAACAGTATGTAGCCCGTCTCCGAGGACTTGTGAATGTCCGAGGTCAGTCCGTAGAAATCCTCGATGGTGGAGGCCTCTATTTTGTCCACCATATCGTCGTCGAAGAGCAGCCACAGGCCGTGGCTCTTCACAATGGATATATAGTGGCCCCGATTTGGTCCGGAACCGCAGTGTATGACCACGGCGGTCAGGTCGTAGAGTCTGTCCGGATTCACGGCATCGT
The DNA here is from genome assembly GCF_025200985.1 of Drosophila gunungcola. Lineage (NCBI taxonomy): Eukaryota > Metazoa > Arthropoda > Insecta > Diptera > Drosophilidae > Drosophila > Drosophila gunungcola. Next base: position 9,655,912 of record NC_069139.1, read on the forward strand.
CGGAGGTGTTGAACAGCCTAAGTTCCAGGGGAAAGACGACCCTGTGCGACACCTTGATGTGCCGGTTGAACTGCTCCATGTACTTGAAGCGCTTGAGATGCAGGGCCAGGATCATGGGCAGCTTCTTCACCCGCATCCGCTTCTGCGCCTCCTGGTAGCTGCAGCAATTGTCGCACTTGAACTTGTTGTCGGAGCAGAGGGTCTCCGTGTTGCTAAAGCACCGCAGACAGTGCGTAATCGAGGTGTTCTGGTCCACGTCCACCTGCAGATCGAAGAAGTTCTCATCCTTGCTGCTCACCGTCTCGCAGTTGAGGCACCTAGTCTCCGAGGTGAGGATGCCTTGAAAGATCTCGTGCACCCAGGTGGGCTCCGAGTTGGCCCCGTTGGTTCCGGTCCCTATCCCAGTTCCAGTCCCAGATCCAATTATGGGCGTTGTGGTGGCCGTTAGACTGCCACTGGCATCCAGCACACTTGTGGTGGCATTTAGCGATCCCGTGGAGTTGCTACTGTTGCCATTCGAGTTCGTCGTCGAATTTGAATTGGAATTGGAGTTGGACGTTGAGCTGGACTTGCTGGCTGTGCTGCTGGCCATGGCACTTGTGGCTGCTCCGCCGGTGTTGGACTTGGGATTGCTATTGCCATTGCCATTGCTGGGCCCGGCGTTCCGTTCCGCCAATATGATCTCGTTGATGTGGTTGATCAGGAAGTTGAGGAACTCGTGGGCATCCTGCTGCATGTAGTTGTCGAACTCCTCCTTCTCCTTGCGCAGCCGCGTGATGAACTTCTTGGGCGCAATCGAGCCCACCTTCTTCTTTTGCGTGGCAATGCTGTAGAAGAGGTCCGCCAGGCAGGAGAGCAGCGTCTCCTTGGGCCGCTTGTTCTTGGCCTTGTACTCGAGGACCTTCTCGCGGAACGGCTTGCAGAAGTATAGGGCCTGCAGCACCGAGTTGCTGTAGCAGGTGTTCCCAAAGTTCACCAGACCGAAGTAGTGCTCGTTGGGCGGGAACAGGTCGGAGCCAATCTCCCGCTCCAGCTGCGAGACGTTGGCGCCCATGCCGGCACCAGGAGCTGCAGCGGCACACCGGTACAGAAATGACCACACCGTGGTTGCTTTGATTGATTCGTCCTCGTGTTTTTCGGGGTTTCGCCGGGATCGCGCGGGCTTTTGGTTAGAGCATTTAAGATCTGGGCCTACACAGTTTGCTTTCGCTATTTTTTTGGGGGGCACAGGCGCAAAACACTCTTATACTGCCTGAAAATAAATAATTTTGAAGAGGGGATACACGTGAGTTTGCTTCGCATAACACAAACAACAGAAACTAAAAATATTTTTAATTTTGCTTTCATTTTTAGTGTAGTATTCTTTTCGGTTTCTTTACTTTTTCGTTTTTTTTTCATAAATAATTCTTTTGCGACACTAAAAACTAAGCAAATAAATATAAAACTAAAATGCGTAAGGAAAAGCAAATGAAGATCTTCAAAGATTCAACTCTCATATCCCCTCTTGAAAATTATTTTTGTTCTTTGGTGTTTTGCATTATATTAATTTTTTGGTAATTTATATGGGAGATCACTGAGAAAAAATCGTTTTAAAATCAAGAATTAAAATTTATATAAACTTTGTGCAATTAAAATTACTTATTGTAAAATAAGCAATTAAATTGTTAGATAAAATCTTATAGTAGAATATCCCACCAACCGTCTTAATCATTTGTTATATAAAAGATTAACTATTCTTTTATAAGGAATATTAAATTTGTTAAATATTTAATATATTAACAAAGAGATGGGTCCATGATCTTTTATGCTTTCCAAAACTGGTCAAGCATCTAGTTTTTAAAATGAATGTATGTATTTTTAAATTTAAAACAAGATTTTAAAATTGATTTTGACTTTGTGATAAGTTTTTTTTTTCAATTTTCTATATTACCTTTCATGGTCATCTTCGAGATTTGTGACTGAATGAATCTTAACCCACGATGATCACGCAAAATTTTTGGTTAAATGAATGACCATAAAAAAATTTAACGGATAGTGGCCAAAGTCCAAGTGTGAATAAAACCAACAAATATGCTGACAATTCTCATGTAATCCGAACTTAAACATATGCAAACATTGAAGTGAATCAGCACAACCAGCTGGTTTCGATTTCGTATTAGCACGCTTCAGGGTGAATTGGGTCGGACGCCGGTGTCTAGACCTAGAGAGATGACGACTGTGGCTAAATATAGTGTCAATTTTATAGACCGTAATTGGAGAGTTCGGTGATTTTTCTGTGAACTGTTAGATGGTAGTAGTTGAGTGGGAAAATTCCGCATGCCACGCAACGCCCGACCTGGCGGCGAGTGCCGGTCGTGTGCCACGGGCGATGCACCCGCTCAACACTCGCCGAGAATCGTATAAAAGCCAAAGCGCAGGGCGCTGCAAACTTACAGTAACTATAACCAGACACCAGAAGAAACATCAACTAACGAGAGCCCGCGCCAAGCCAAGCCCCTAAAACTTTTTGATAAGCGAATCCATTAGCATCGAAGGCAGTTATTCGAGGAGCTCCACCACCAGAATCCGGCGCCCTTGAAAGGAATCTTCAGCCAAGACCAAAGCACCCGTCGCGTTGGAGCGTCACTATTCACTTCTGTCCAAAAACACAAATGCAGGCAACGGATTAAACACGGAACCAGTCAATAATCTTTCAGCCAAATTGCTGAAGATTCTAACTTAAGTGTCCTTTGAGCCAGTTATTTAAATCTTCTGACTGATTACCCTTAAGTGATTAAGTTTCAAAATGTTTTGCTTTAACAAAATATCAGTTGCTTAACAGCATTGTTCCTATACACCTAGTATTATACAAAACTGTTGTATAACTTTAAAAACTATTGTTATCTTACCAATATTAATGAACTTGCGCTAATAAAAAATTTCTTGCTAAGCTCATTTGTATGTTTTTAATTGCATTACGTGAACTTATTAATTTTGCGCCAGTTTGGAGGGGATTTTTCGAACCACTTTTAATAACTCTATCTTCGGATAACTACCGATGTGGATCACAGCGGGTTTTGTAACAAAAACTATGACATTGTGCCATTTTTCTGGACCAATAACTATTGTAATCAAGTATAAGTTCCTTAGAATTTCCTGAATACATCAATTATACCGAGAAGATTAGCTTTGTCCGACTTATTTGCATTAAAACAGGTATTTTGGATTATGTATTAAACACGATACTATGAAAGTACTGAGAAAGGAGTTATAAATCGAATAGGATTATATAAGTTAAAACGCAGTTAGAGAAAACCCCGCGTGCATTTTATTAAAAAATTCGTTAATTAACTTTGGATTATATAATAATGAATGCTATAAACAATACTAAAAAAAGCGAGCTGGATAGTAGAAAAGTCCTTACTTAGCAATCTGCGTTGTTAATATTGTATTATATTTAAATTTGTCCACAGGTGAGCTTAATCTCGATTAATACGATTGATTACTATTATGATTATAAAGTGTGGCTAAATAAATAAACTCATTCATCAATTTCTACGCTAGCTGTTGAGTCGCTACTGGATAATGTTTACATTGTGTAATTGTAAATAAAAGAGACACCTTATAACCACAATTATAATTAAGCCGAGTATACAATTAACTTAAGTTATATTGATGATAATTTCTTGAAGGAAAGTTCTTGAATCTACAACCGAATTTGAGCTAGTTATCGACATCAAGTTATCACCTTGCTTATTTAAGGACGAAAACAGAATAATCCTTGCCAGAATTAAGAAAACGTGTTTTGTTTGTTTACATTAGAAACCGCTTTAACACGATAGTAATGACTAGTCATAGTCACTTCTATTATGAGTCATGACGCGTGCCATGCGAGGGAGTCAATAACCAAGAAGTAAGGTTTGTCGCACTTATCATTGTAATCAATTTCATGATACATTAACTTATTAAAATTTATTCATAATACTCATCGAATGAATCAGCTCTAAGAACTGGCTTATCCAAAATGGTTTACAAATTATGGCCGCCTTGAGAAAATCTCATTCATATTTATAAATATAAAACATATAAACGGTGTTCAAGCCCCTAGTCGTAGTCTAAAATAGATTTTCCCAATTCTAACAACGCCCATACGAAATTACTGGACGTGCGCCCCACAATAAAAAAAACTGTAAGCTATGACAACGATCTGTCTACCTGGGTAATTTTATGCATTGCTAACGAGCAGCGCCAAGTCGATATAAAACTCACTACCAAGTGGAATTTCATAACAGAACACAGCTGAACATGCATGCGATTGTAAGTACCGATGACGATCCATCCTGCAATCCCAGAGGATAATAATAAATAATTTTTCTTTCTTACAGTTTCTATTGACTACGATCCTTGTATGCGTTATTGTATTGCTGAAGTTAAGTTGGGGAGGCGGAGGTTTCCTTACCCAAAACTCAAGAAACGAAGAATTGATTGACAAGGATCCATCAACATCAACTGAATGGTTCAAAGATGCAATTAGGCACAGAGCGAAGGAAAACGATTTAAATACCATTACCGACCAAGATCTTCTAAAATCAAAGGCAAGAATCCAAAAGCTTCTTACTGTTCTTGGACAACAACTTGCAAGGGATAACTATACCAAAGATTCACCAATCAAATCCGAAACCAATGATGAGCCAACTGATGTCTTCAATTGTAATCCAGTTCTTGAGGATGACTGCGACCCAGATTCTATTGGAACAAGACTAAGCGCAACTCTACTAAAGATTCTGGCATAAAATAACTGATTTGATTATCGGTATCAACTGAGAAAAAGATTAATTAAGTTTCTAATTTATTAAATTCATAACACTACTATTTCTCAATTTGATTTTTTTGATTTGTGACTTGGTGCCTTTTGACTTTTCACACGCCGTATGAAATTTAATCAATTTGAAACCTGTTTCCATCATATGCATTACACATTTATAAAGTCTGACAAATAGACTTGGATTGGCAAATAATGAACTTCACGCAAGTAAAACATCAAGATCATAGTGAAAATGCGATCGATTGTAAGTTGTGATATACGATACTTCCAAGTAAAGGATACAAATATAAGAAAAAAATCTATTTAGTGTTTAATTCTACTTCTTATGCTTTTCATATTTGATGAACCATACGGCCTTAAAGATGATTTTGCATTTTCATGCAAATGATGTACCAACTAGTGCTACGCGTTATAATATTAAACCCGTGGATCCTTTTCGTATAAGGCTTAGTGTACCCGTATTTAAAAGGCTAGCGCAAAAAACTTTCTAAATTAGGTTAAATTAAATTAATTAATTAATTTTAAATTTAGTTAAAATAACTGTAGAATACTTCCGTTAATTTTTTTCCAAATGCCGTAAAGTACGCACCAAAATGCTTTTATATATCTGAACCCGTTTTTATAACTAAATGGGCAATTTTATAAATTACTAACTAGATTTAAGTGACATAAAGAAAATGCAATCAATCGATAGGTTCAACAAGCACCAGCACTTCAAGTGATAAAAACAATGACAATCCCGAAAGAGATGGTGTAAGACTGTTTTAAATTTGCAAAAATGAAGCCTAACTAATTTCCCTTACTTTTTTATATTTTTATTGATTTTTTTTCAAACGCCCCTAAGTATGTTTCAGAATGATTTAAACGAACTAAACAAGTTGTTATGTGTTCTCAATCTCGATGAAAAATTGTTTTGAGCGAGTTCAATATAAAACCCAATGCCAGAGAGTTTAAGCTTTAGTATCAAATCAAATATGCACCTGAGTGTAAGTATTCAAGTGAACCGGATTGCATTGCGACAATGTGTTAATAAACGTTTCTCGTATAGATTATATTTCTCCTTCTGGCCTGGTTTTCCGTTGTGAATTCTTTTGGCATAAGCCAACTGTTTTTAGTTTCATCAAGAAAACCATTATCCAATGAAAACAATGATCAGCCTTCAACTAAAGACGCAGAAAGTCATTTCAAACTATGCAAACCCATTGAAACAACGAGTTTTAAGCCAAATGAGCAGCCAAGAAGTACCACTACACCTGAAGATGCCACCACACGAAGACTTGTACCTTTGCCAACTCTTGCACCCAGTTCCACTTCAACTTCAACTCAAATCAGTAGTATAAAGTATATTGATAATGTACCATACCTCAATGGAAGGCGACTTGTACCTCTACCAACACTTAAGCCTATATCCAGCCTGAGCACAATGCAAATCAGCAGTGGAGAAGACATTAAAAATGTACCTGATGGCAGCACAAGAAGACTAGTTCCTCTACCATCTCTTAAGCCAACATTAACTTCTAGCACTGTGGGAATCATTAGAAGAACAAATGATGGAAATGTAGATAGCCTCAAATCAAAAAAACTGGAACCTTTACCTATTCCTGAACCCACTTCAAGCTCAAGTCCAACCGAAGTCAGCGTGAAAAACGGTGAGCAAACTCCAAGTGATTGCGAACCACTACCCGAAGGCATTGGTTCCCGATTAAATGCTCAAACTTTAAAAACCCTTATTAAAACTACAGTAGGATAGCTATGTTAATCATGAAACATATAGTATGAATCAAACACAACTTTTGACTAAAATAAAGGTGGAAACACCAATAAATTTTATTGGTTTTTTCAAGTGTTACTCGTTTAACAATCCGAACTACTTTCCATTTTCTAAATAACTGAATGGGTAATTTCATGAATTACTAATCAATAGCGAGATCAATATAAAAGTGAGTGCCAGAGAGCTATTGCTTTAGTTTCAGATCAACAATGCAACCGAGTGTAAGTATCCAATAAACCCGGATTTTATAGATACTTATTAACAAGTTCACATATAGATTTTAGTGATACTTTTTGGCTGCGTTGCATTCGCCAATTCCTTGGGATTAAACCAGACTTTATTAAAACCACCCAGGACCACTGAGAAGCCCGAAATGGATACCAAATTGTGTAGTTCCATGGTTAATGCATCTGCGGATGGTGATTCTTCCCAGTTATTGCCAAGTAGCAAAACAAATAAACCTGGAAACCCATCTTTACCAACTCTGGCACCCAATTCCACCTCAAGCACGGCACACAATGGAAAGGAAATACGTGATAAGAAGGCGCCCGATTCTCAGGATGACTGTGAACCACACCCCGAGGGTGTTGGACCTCGATTGGATGCCCAAACTTTAAAATCACTCGTTACTAAAACTCATATAAAAAATTAGAGTAATAAAAACAATCAAGTAATATTTTAAAATGCCTCAATAGTTTTATTCAAACGGCACGCAATGTGTCAGAACTGGTTTTCAATCACTGTATATCTTAGTGGGAAATGTTATGTATGACTAATTATCTGCCGGTTTAAAACATATAAAATCGACGACCAGGGATATATTGGTTTAGTATAAAATTAAAATGCAACCGAGTGTAAGTACTTAAGCCAGATTTTTAAACCAAATAAAAACAACTTGTTCTTTTATATACAGATTCTGTTGCTCCTACTTGGCTGGGCTGCCTTTGCCATTTCTTCTGACCTAACCGTGAGATTTTTAGGCCAACCAGGAATATCTGATAAGTCTACAAATTTGAAAAGAAATTCCCGGCAGTTTTTGCCAAATGAACAGACAATAAGTACAACAATAAGTCCTGGAGACGTCAGTTCAAGAAGACCTTTACCAGATCTTTCTGCCACTTTCACTTTAAACACTGTGGCACACATCAGAGGAACATTTAATGAAAATGTACCTATCCTTAGCTCTGGAGAACTTGAAGCTCTGCCTCCCCTTGAAAAAACTTTCACCTTGAGCCCAACAGATTGTGAACCCCTTCCCGAAGGTATTGGATCACGATTAGATGAAAAAACTCTTAAAACTCTCGTTATCTTAGCTTAGTAGATGGCTTATTAATAAAATAAATTGTTTAGTATAAAAAAAAAGTTTCGAGTACCAAGAATAATTATAAATGGACTTATAATGGTTTTGTAAACGTCATGCAGTTTGTGTCGGAATGCAGCTAACAATCTTAACCCGTTTCCATTTACTATATAACTGAATGAGTAATGTTATTAATGATTTACTAAGAGCAAGATATATAAAACCGACTGTCATAGATTTATTCCCTCAGTATCAGATCAAAAATGCAACCGATTGTAAGTATCCAAGTTAACTGCATTTCAGTGATTGTTTTATAATAATTTTATACACAGTCTCTATTGGTCCTACTTGGCTGTGTTGCTTTCGCCAATTCGTTTGGCATAAACTTAAGCTATTTAAACCCACTGAGGACCTCTGAGGAATCTCCAGTGGATATTAAATTATGTAATCCCATTGTGTCTGCAAATTCGGAAGGAGATTCTTCTCAGTTCTTGCCATATGAACAACAAAGTAGTACGACGATTACTCCTGGAGACTTCAGTACAAGAAGACTAGTACCTTTACCAACTTTGGCAACGACTTCCACATCAAGCACAACGCAAGTCAGCAGGGAAATATATGATAAAAATGTGCCTAATTCTCCTGTTGAGTGTGAACCCGCTCCCACTGGTATTGGAACACGACTGAGTTCACAACTTTTGAAAGTACTCGTCATATTAGGCTAGCACAGTCGTTGCAAGCTGTCTTTTCTATTGGAAATCATTGCAAATATGCAGAACGTCTCATTAAAAATAAAACTTTTCCGCAATTTTATAACAAACTACTATCATTCTAAAGAATTGTAGTAGCAAACCAAACCGAAGCCTTGCTACAAAATATCATAAAATATTATAAATTCTCACATTCGAGAATTAATAAGGACTTGGAAATTTAATTTGTTATTAATGGTAACAACCCCAAATTGAAAAGATTTCCGAAATTTCCCAGAGATTTTCCCCGAAGCTTTGATGACACAGAAACCCCCACTAACTAAACGCTCCAATAGATGCAATTACTGTCAATCAGCATCGTTGGGGGGCAATTATTAAATCCAGTCGATACCGATGGAAATAGTCGCAACACGATTGGCGGAAACCCGTTTTGGGGCGTTTGCCGACAGCTCATCAGCAATATCATAAATATATCTCTCTCGATTTCTATCTATCCGAAGAATAAATGGTGCGGAATCGCCAGATCAAAAACTCTCAGTTGCAATGCTAGCGACCGGTTTAACTAGTTCCGTTGTAGAGATTGCATATACTGCAAGAACACAAAACAAATAAATATCGTAATCGCATCATGGATTTCATTCATTCAGTGCCTTCCAACAACTTGAACTATAATGATCAGAGTTAGTACAGTAAGTAGAAGTCTTCTGGGAAAACGTGGAGTAAACAAAGCAATTTGAAAATTATTTCAGTGCCTACTTTTGATCATATTGTTTGTTTTATATATTCAACGAAATCATGCTTCCACCAAAGTTCTTTATGAATTTCAGTAAGTTTTTGATTGGTTAATTCTTTATAAACTTAATCATATTTTTCGATCATATATTTAGCATCAAGGAGGTCTTCGGGGAGAGAGATGAAAAGGGCGAGCTCAAAGATACGTCCGAGGATTCTGGCGAGAAGCCCGAACTGATCATCACGGGCAAACGCACCTCCTCATACTTTTTGACCGGCCAAGAGACCAACTATGTGTATGTGGAAACGGCCACCTATGTGGCCGACAACAGTGGTTATCATGTCAAGTACAACTTTTCCTTGGACCCCCTGGAGATTGACAAACGTCTCAACGGACAAACACTTAAAAGCACCGTTGGTTAGACGGCACATCAAGTATTAACTTAGTGACTAAGAAATAAGATGTAGCAAATACTAATTTATTTATTAGAACTCAATGCAGACAGAAAGTGAGAAGTTCCCCGAAGTTCTAGCGCCATTGCAAAAAATAAACGGAAACTTTGAAAAGCAAGTTTGTGGCAAACAGTTAATGGATTCCAGCTGTATGACAGTGCAGTAATTTATGGCTCTTTGTCTTGGCCATGTGCCAAAAGGTTCACTTAGCCTTCTTAATTTACTAGTGAAAAAAATGTGTAAAATTTACAGTTGCGGTCAATATCAAACATTTGATACTTCATAGTTAAAAAATGCACTGAAGAGTATTTTTATATAATTGCTCGCTCGAAAAAGCATTAAGCTGTCCATCTTTTTAGTCAAAGTGCCAAAAGCAACAAGTGACTTGGTGATATTGACTCAAATTTTGGTTTAATAATAATAAATCCAATACAAATTTTCATTGCATACTTTTTGAGACTTTTTCAATGGCAACCAAACTAAATATTTCAATGGCTGCCTTGTTTCTTCAATTTTAAATTATTAATTATTTAATTTTAATATTAATATAAATATTATTTTGACCGCAACTGTAAGTGCTTAAAAGAAAAGGCAATCCCTTACCGTGTGTGAAGTTTCCTTGATGGCCGTTGTCTGGAGATGATTGCTGGCTGGCAATTTCTAGTCAATTTCCGTGGTAAAAATGTTTTTAGAAATCTAGCTTGAGGAAAATTTCAATCTGCAATTAGAGGAGAAGAAGGAGAAGGGGCATCATTAGAATTACGGCACGAAGCAACTAAGTGAGCACAAACAAATTTTAATTATACCCTACAGGATGGTGATGAGTCGGCCCCAACCTTGGGCCCGGAAAAGTCATTAGCTCATTAACGAGTCAATTTTATAAGAGACGGGAGGGGGGCTCTGCGAGCAGCTACCTTGAGGGTCAAGTGCGAATACAGCCCACAAAACGCGATTGTCAGATGCCAGAGAATGAAAATGAGCACTGGAATTAGAATTTTAGGTCAGTCGCGTAATTGAGCAGCTGAGCGAATTCACTGCAACGGTTAATGAAACTAATTAACCAATCAAGCGGTGGTGACGATAAGCCTGTGCTCTGTGTTCTGTGCTCAAGTCAAAAATCGACGCATCTCTCGATTCACGCTCAGTTTCGTTTCGGCAATCATTCGGATCACACGGATCACTGTCGCCGTATCGCCGTAGATAATGATCTATCAATCGCTAAGGCTCCTGCTGGGAGTCATCCTGGTGTCCATCAGCCTGTCAGATGCCGCTGCTTCGCATCCTTTTGCCACCAACTATACGATTGACATCCTGCGCCTGGCCAAAGCGGCCCACATTAAGGCGTATATGGGCGAGAACCCGGAGCAGACTTGTAGCAACTTTTACAACTTTGCCTGCGGCAATTGGCCCCGTTTGCATCCCGCTCGAGTGTCCAATCAGCGGACCAACTACCTGGAGGAGCTCCAAGAGCTGTACTTACGGAAAAGCGCCGAGATGCTCAAGAGTGCCACGAGGGGAGCCGAGAACAGCGCCGATCGACAGCTGAAAAACTTCTTTGGCTCTTGCCGTCTTCAAACGAACGACACACGATCTGCTCTGGCTACGCTGCTAAATGTGGCCGATTTTCGAGGCGGTTGGCCAGAGATTCGGGTGCCCTCCTGGTATCAGTACGAGTATGATTGGCTGCAGGTGGTGGCTAATCTGAAACGTAAGCTGGGCGTAGACATCTTCATTGGACTGGAAGTGATCCTTGACTACAAGGAGGAGAAAATGCACCGCTTAAAGCTGGGAGCCCCCCAATTACCCATGACGCGTCGTCACTATTTGGACCCTCACTTTGCAGGGACGCGGGAACTCTACGAACGTTCAATATTTAATAAGCTACAGTTTTATTTCCCCGATCAATCGGAACACTGGCTGCGGGAGGTGGCCAATCAGGTGCTGGAAATGGAGCAGCAGCTGGCCAAGGGATTGCCACACAATGCTGCCCTCACCTTGGAGCAAACCACTCGCCAAAGGACAGCCGCCGAGATGAAGGCCGCCTATGGCAGCTACGTGGATGTGACCCGCTACCTGCAGCTGATCTTCAACGATAACCTGTACATGGATATATATGAGAATCCCGAGGATTATATGTCCAACTTGGTGGATGTCATAAGGGAAACACCCAAACTGAAGCTGGCAAACTACACCATGTGGAAGGCATTGGAGGCTCTGGATGCCGCTCGAGTGCCGCAATCCCAACAGCCCGACATTTGGTGTGTCCAGCTGGCCCAGCGCTATTTCCCCCATCAGCTGGAGAGCCTGTTCCACCGCAACTACAATCACATGCAGATGATCAATGAGCTGCAGTCCACATGGTCGGATATCAAGAGAGTCTTTAAAGAGGATCTGCAGGCCTCGGAGCGTTTGCATTGGCTAACACTGGAGACCAGGCAGAAGGCTATCAGCAAACTGGAGGCCTTAAATCTGCAGTTCCGGAGCCACGACGACAACAAGTTGATACGCCAAATGCATGGACTTAATCTGCATCCGGAACTTTTCTACCCCAATTTGGTGGCCGTTCTCCAGTGGCAGACACAGCGCGGTTTGGCCAAACTAATGGCGGAACCGATTACCGAAGATCAGGTGTACAAGCTGCCGCACTACGAGATACACAAGAACCGCATCCAGGTACCGATCACTTTCCTGCAAGCGAGATTCTTCTGGGATCCCGCCTATCCCAATGCCCTGAAGTACGCCACTTTGGGCGTGCTCCTGGCCCGCCAAATGCTGCACGGCTTCGATGGCGTAGGCAGGCGATACGATGCTCATGGCTACCAAAACAACTGGTGGGATGATACCTCGGAGACTTCCTACGCTCGACGCACTCAGTGCTTCCAGGAGCAGTATGCCATCTTCGTGGAGTTCAAGGGAAAACCCGTGCAGGACAAGGATCTGCTGCGTCGGATTGTGGCCGACAATGGAGCTTTGGACATCGCCTATCGCGCCTACCAACAGTGGCTAAAGAATGCGGCCGAAACTCCGGCTATTTATCAGCGGGAAAGCTTACCGCTGCTCGATTACAACCACAATCAGCTGTTCTACCTGGGCTATGCGCAGCTCTACTGCACCGATTACCCGGAATCTGTGGAGCGGTTCGATGAGCTGCCCGAGCAGCTGCGCATCAACACGGCGCTGTCCAACTCGCAGCAGTTCGCCAACGCCTACAGTTGCTCCAGAGGAGATAAGCTAAATGCCCGCTACAAGTGCAACCTCTACTAAGAGGAGTCTCTGCCCTCCATTACGCCTTCAATGTATAACAGCAGCCTACGAAATAAAAACTTATAATGCATTAATTTAGTTTGAGTTTCTATTGATTACTCCGGTTTTACAATTTCCCTTCTATAAAACATGACCCATATTTAATAAAAATGGTAGTCCAAAAAAGAAACACACCTAAAAATAGCTAATAGATTATAAATATATCAAGTATAAGCCTCTAACTTAAACTCTTAAATTTTTTTTTTTAAAGTATTAACGTTCATGGGTTTTATCAACGATAAATTCAGTTTACCATAAAGAAATGTCAGTGTATATGATGATAGGCATTAGTGAATTAATAGTGTCTTTTAATTAAAGTGAATTCATCAATTATGCAAGCATATTTGAGTTTAGCTGTGACTCAAAAAATTCCAGACTATTTTGTCTGTAATGCTTACAACGTTTTCCCATCAGCTTTTGGAAACGAATATACTTCTCTGCCCGCTTCACTCTCTTTCCGTTCGATAACCCCAACTGACCCCTGGTCATATCAACTCGGATGCTCTGCTTCGTGAATGCGATTTGGACTGGGCAAGGCAGTCGATAGCTTCACCGAACTCCGGCAACATGTCGGACCCGGTTTGGACGACCGTTTTTCTCTGGTTGTTCTGGTTGCTGACACACTTACGACAGAATGCATTTGTTTCTGGCGAGGATCCGCCACCGCCTTTCCAGCGAATCTACCAAACGGCAAAGGCAGTGCGCCAGTTCAAAGCACAGGAGATGGGCAAACATGTGAACAATAGCATCGATCCCTGTGTGGATTTCTACGCCTATGCCTGCGGCAATTGGAAATCAACATCCACACCCCGGGAGCAACTGCAGCAGCAAACGGACCGCGATCTTATCCAGCTCTTGGAGGAGGCTGTGAGGCGAGAGGACAGCGTCATAGCGCGACAGGCCAAGGAGTTCTTCAAGTCCTGCGTCTCGGCCCAGGCTCAGCAGGATCAGCAGCAGCAGCAGTTCCTCAGCGAGTTCATCAGCCAGAATGGAGGTTTTCCCGCCGTTCCGGGCTCGCATTGGGCGGTGCATCACCACGACTACGACTGGCCAAGGGTGCTGGGCACGCTACGGCTACGCTATGGAATGGACATTCTCATCGGACTCCGTTTGGGCTACAACTACGGCAATGTGAACGAGAACAGCTTGTATTTAAGCGAACCGAGCACTTTAATTCCCCGGGAGCTGTGCACCCAAAATCGCTCAGATATCAGGGACTCCGTTTACGAACCACTGGAACTTCGGGTGGCTTCCGAACTAAAAGCCTGGTTGGCCCTGGGCAGTGAGGAATCCGCTCGCCTGGCCGCCGACATCCTCAGCTTCGAGCATGAGCTGTGTGGTGGAATGCGAGGTGGATCCTTCGATCCCTGGGATGCCGAGGAGCAGCTCTACCTGGCAAACTACACGCGCAAAACACTGCATGAGTTCTCGAATTTGTTCGAACTAGACCTAGTTTCGTATGTGAGGGCTAGTTTTGGCCAAGAAATCGTTAAACCCGTTTACATGGCAGCACCGGAGTATTTTCGCCAGCTAAAGCGAACCGTGGCCGCTCATAATATAAGTCTGGTGGCCAACTATATCATGTATCGTGCGGTGTCTGCTCTGAATTTTCCGCTGGAGGATCGTCCGCAGTTGAGAAAGAAAGAGTGTCTGGAACGGAACAAAGAACTGCTGCCCTCGGCCTTGGGCGAACTATATGCCCGGCAGTTTGGAACTGAGGCTAACAGATCAGATCTGGAACAGCTCTATCAGACATTGAAAGCAGCCCTGAGGCAAAGTTTGAGTGCAGATTGGTTAGAGGAGGGCAGCCAGCGAGTGGGCCAGGAAAAGCTAAGAAATTTGAAGGTTCAGATGTCCAGTTACCAGTCCCCGTTGATCCTCAAATTGCAGATGGAGCGCGGCAACTATTGGCACAATCTCCGCCAGCTGTTAGGAGCGGTTCAGTCGCAGAGAATGAGCCGCCTTTCCGATGAATTCAGACCCCCGCCCTCCGATCCCGTGGAGGCTTTTGAGGACAGGGTGCGACTGAGACCAGTTCAGCAGCGTTTGGATATGGGATTGGCCCTGCTGCAGCCTCCTGCCTACGATCACCACTATGGCCACGCCTTCCGCTATGCCACATTGGGCGTTAGGCTGGCACAACAGTTGGTTATGGCTTTCGACGATCCCCACTGGTCGGTTGGCCTGCTCGAGCGGGACACTTGGGATGGGCCGACAGCATGGCAATTTCACATTCGAAGCGAATGCTTTGCCCGGCAGGTAGAGCATTATTTGCGAGCCAATTCAAGTGCCACCAGGCAGTTGATCACGGACAGTGGGGCCCTCAGTGTCGCCTTCCGGGCCTATCTTTCCTGGTTGGGATTCCAGGAGCCAAACAACGACTTCACTTCGCTGACCAATGAGACGCTACCGGGTCTTAACTATACGAACACGGCTCTATTCTTCGTATCCTACGCCCAGCAGCACTGTAGTCTGGATGAGATTCGTTCAAGGAATGACCAATGGACTCCAGGGGGATTCCTGTACAGTGCAAGACAGAATCACACCTGGACCCGGCTGCAGGTGAACGGACCTTTGCGGAATTCAGCTGAATTTGCTAGGGAATTTCGGTGTCCCATTGGCTCACCCATGAATCCTGCCACCAAATGCACCATATACTAATACAAATTTGATTATAAACTACTTAAAGGCTTCAGCATATACAAAATTATTAAATAAAATATATGATATTCACAAATATAAAAGAAATTAAACTTAACTTCGCCTAGCACTTTTATAAAATATATCTGGTCCTATGGATCATCGAACATTTGACACATGTCATATCTTGGAAATAAACAAATTAAACCTTTTCCTAGACATACTCGTACTTCATCGACAGTAGCTTAGATTTTGTTGATACTACAACAAACGGAAATACTTTCCTGTCTGTAACTGAGGAATTACAGCATTCGCTGGGTTGATAGGAGGAAAACCTTGTCACCAAGCCACTGATGTTGTCTTGCTGCCAATGCCAAGTTCTCGGCTGACGAGGCCGAGTTTGTTTACTTCTCTCGCAGTTCCCAGAGCTTGGATGGGTGCGATAACCCCCAGGGACTGAGAGCGAACTTGACCCAGTTCTCCCAGGTTCAAGCAAAGCCTGGAGAAGCCTCCGATCCGCGGCTTATCAAACCTTTTGAGAACAGCAAATCAGTTGACTTTTTAACGCCAAGATGAGAGCTACCAAAAGCGCTTGCTTGAGATTGCTGCTCGAGCTGCTGCTCCTCTTTGAAATCCAGCATTGCGAAGTGACTGGAGCCAGACACAACATGAATCGCATGCAGATGGGCGGAAACTTTCTAGACTCACGTGAGGAACAAATGGTGCGCCAATTAGTGTCAGCGGATGTGCAAAAGTACATGAACCAGAGTGCCGATCCATGTGCGGATTTCTTCGAGTATGCCTGTGGTCAGTGGGGTCGTTATCACAAGCGGCAACTTCGTCCGGATGAGATGTCCACCGCCCAGCAGCTTATGGAGAACAAAATCTCGGAGCAATTGCAGCAACTCCTCACGCAGCCACTGCCACCGCAGCAGCATCCCAATGGCTACAATGGACCAAGTATGACGAATGTCCGCAAAGTGCGAGCTTTCTACGACTCCTGTGTGGTCGTGGAAGCCAATGCTGGCGAAAGACGTCGCTTCCTGATGAAGATCCTCAAGGACAATGGGGGATTACGCAACGTACCCAACTCCAATTGGCAGCACAACCGTCATTGGGTGCAAACTCTGGGCGAATTGAAGAGGAACTACGGATTGGACATACTTCTGGGATTGGAAATCGATCTGAACCTACAGAATATGCAAGGAAAAAGCATATACCTGGGCGAGCCCAAGCTTACCATAATTCCAGCGGAGCATTGCAATGCCTTGGCAACGCGGGAAGCTCATGTTAAGGATGAGGTGCATACCCAGGTGCAGCAGCAGGTGGCTGATAACCTGCGCGATTGGTTTGCCATTGACACTGGGGAGGCGGCCCGTTTTGCCGGAGATCTTATTCGCTTCGAATTTGAACTCTGCAAGCGAATGGGAGAGGAGGATACCCAAAAGCCCGCAGAAGAATCACAACCCACTATTCCATATTATGCAGCCCGCTCGCGAACTGGCCAAGAGCGTTTGCATCGTCAAAAGCCGGGAATGAGCTTAGCAGAACTCACAAGCGAGATGGGCAATCAACTGGATTTTAAAATGTTCGTGGAGGTAATCTTGGAGAATCAATACCAACCAGATGTCTACCTGCGCTCCCCGGAATACGTGAAACATCTGGTGAGGACGGTGAAGGCCAACAATCGCATCACTGTCGGTGGCTACATTATGTACCTGGCCCTCAACGAGCTCAATCAGCCGCCGGAAGAGGCGCCATCGCAACGTGCCCGCCAGTGCGTGCTGGTGACGCAGCGCCTCTTTCCCCAGGTGCTGGGCGAGATGTTCCAGCGGCATGTGCAGCGCGACAATGCCAAACACGACCTGGAGGCCGTCTTCAGCGATGTGATCAAGGCGCTGGAGGAGCAGTTGCACGTGGAGTGGATGGACGAGAACGATCGGAGGGCCGCCAGGACCAGACTCTCGCAGTATCGAGTCACTCTGCCGGACTACCAGAGCTTGGATCTCTCCGCTCTGCAGTTCCAGAAGTCGGAAGACTACTGGCGGCGCTTGGAGATTGCACTCAAATACCGCTCCCAACAGCAGTTCGAAGGCCTAAAGGGTAACGATTATGGCCAGGATGGAGACGGCATCCTGGATGCTTTCGAAGTGCGAGCTGCTCTGTCACCCCGCCAGCATACGGTCCTGGTGGGCTGGGGTCTGCTTCAGGCTCCCTACTACAACTACTTCTATCCCAGGGCACTGAAGTATGCTCTATTGGGTCAAAGGTTGGCCAGTGCCTTGGTGCAGGCATTCGACGACGAGGGATGGAACCGCCATCCACAGGCGACGTCCCAGTGGAACGAGCTGACCATGTCCGGCTACCGAAATGTCAGTGAATGCCAGCGGGCTCAGTACAGTAGTTACTTGTACAATGAACCTGGTGAATTTCGCAATGCCACCCGGCTAAGGGAGATTATAGCCGAGGGCAGCGGCCTCAACTTGGCTTTCAACGCCTATTTGGCCTGGCTGGAGCAGCAGGACCCCAATCTGCGCCCACTCCTAGCCAAGGAAACATTGCCAGAGCTGAACTTCACCAACACCCAACTGTTTTTCATATACTTTGCTCAGACGCGCTGCTGGGCGAAGGATAACCAGGAAGCCATCCTGGACTCGATGCCGCTGATGCAGCACACACCCGAGAGGTGGGACGTGAATGGACCGCTGAGCAACTCCGCGGAGTTCGGTCGAGAATTTGGCTGTGCTCTGGGCACGCCGATGAACAGTGGTGACAAGTGTTTGGTTTACTAATGACGACAAGACGTAAATAAAGTACTTGGAAAGTAAGTCAAGTGTGGAATTATAGATTGAAGAGTGGGACGTAGTGCTGCCACTTTCTTTTTGATTAACAACTTAAAATAATATATAGAAAAGTATTGAAAAAATGTTTTTTTCCTGTTTTGGTAAATTTTAAAAAATCAATAAAGGAAAATCAGAACCTAAATTGACTTGAATTCTTTCTAGTTGTTTCCCAAAAATGGCTAACCCTACTTAGAGAACAAAACTTTAAAAATTCATTAAGCTTTCATCATTTGACTGAACTGCAACAACAGAAATCTTTAAATAGTAAGACCCCATTGTGATTCTCGCTGTCTCATAGTTTTTGTGTCAATCGAATCTCTTGGACGCAGCTCGACGTGTCTACAGCCTGGGCTGGGTTTTAAGCACTCGAGCACGCAGCGCTCAATTCAAACCGATTCAGTAAGAGATATGGGCACTCGTTAATACCAGTCCATCGGATGTGGGCAGCCCCCGCGACCTTGAACCGTCTGTCAATCGATTGCCCATGGCCATATGGGATGTGAGACGCACGCATTTCCGCTTAGTTTAACATGAAGCTTACCTGCAATGACAAAAGAATCGAGAAGAATTATTAGCAAAATTGTACAGGAGTACGATAAATAAAAGCCACATTTGTAAGACGACATCTCATGACATTTCCATACCAATTAAACATTTTTATTGAACTTATTAAGCTAATTTATTGATTCACCTCTGCTGATCTCAATTAAAAACCCAGCAAACTGTTATGCAATTATTGGATAGAGAGAACTCATTGAATTAAATGTGTTTAGCCTATATAATTTTAGTAAATATATTTAAATTTACTGAGTTCTTAGAAATATTTTTGTTATAAATTTTAAATTATGAAAATTACAAAATTTGAGTTGATAAATGTGATTTTTTAGAATAAATAAATGAAAATACCAGTTTTGCGACCCCATTTGTCAGGTATCGCAATCAAGCATCTCATTGACTTCAAATGGAGCGGAAGTGCACCATGGCCAGTGCATAATATTCTGTAAGCTCTTGGAGCGTATCATCAATTACAGCTATGCAAAAATGGCATACAATTTTTCGTCTCGATGCGTCATGGGAGAAAAAAGACTATCGTCGTTATTAATGGTGGAAGTTTTGTAATCGCTTAAAAGACACAAAAAAAAAGAGAAAACAAAACCTAATAAAAAGAGCCAGCAAAGTAATTTTCAATTCACATTCGTTGGAAAAGATGCCATGGTCTTGGGTATATCATTACGGGCCCCACAAAACAAATGGGAAAAATGTTCGCACAACAACGGCCATAAAGCGGCGCGAAATTCCAGGCAAATGTCTGCCGCCTCTGCGGACCCCAAAAACCCCACGTACCCCAGGGGCACCTTTAAGTATATCTATATCTAGCTTCCCCCACAATTATCAGACTTCGCCGAGACAACGGCCATCAAATCGGCGTCGTCGGCACCGTTTGTTGCTGGCTTGCTGGCTAATCAGCAAAAAGAGAAAGAAATGCAAGAAACGGAAGCTTTGGGAAAGCCAATAACAATAATCACCCGATAATCCATAAAAAATAACGATGCAAAAGGGGCTTTCCATATGGAAATCAAAGGGTGGGTTATTCAACTGCAACCGGTCATCTGTGCTCAGTCAGTTCTCTGGACTTAAAGAATTATAAAGACTATAAAGAACGGCATAGAAACTCCTACGCGCTTAATAGGATTTTACAAAAAGGTGCGGTTCCCTTTGCATCCTTTCCGGTTTTTTGTGTTTTTGAAAGCGACTTAATGAAGCTTTATCTACGGACACAACGGTGGAGATTGTGCATAACTTATGCAACATAATTCCACAATATCATCGCAGGCAAAGACTCTAAGGGGCCATAAATTTGACAACAAAACCAAAAACAAAAACTTAAATGAAAATGTGAGACAAATGCCTAAAACTGCAGCGGACAAAAAAGAAACCAGAAATAAATGCCGCCGCGCACGGGTCAATTTGATTAATCAACTTTACAAAGTCCCCAATAAATCAGGCACAAGTATTTAAACAAGACAGACGCTAGGCAAATGACCCAGTTTCCTGCCCCCTATCTATCTTTCTATCTATCTTACTGCCTGACTGTGGGTCTTCGAGTGGCATTACCAATCTATGCCAAGTGACTCCAAAACAAAAAAAGCGGCCCAAACACTACTGATTCCCCCGGGCACGTCTGCTTGTTCTTTTATAATGTTTGAGGAGCGATTCAATATTTCATTCACACATTTTTAACCCAAATTCGAAAATGTCTTTACATTAGTTTCATAAAAACATATAGCAGCGGACGAAGAGTTGAGATACCCTCACTAAGTGGTTCTACACATGTCGGGCGGCATTCCAACAAATTGATCTTGAATATGGCCAAGTGAACAGACCAAACACAGATCAATGAATGGCCAGCAGGTGTGGCAGTGATGGGGAAATTCTTTCAAACAAATGAAAACTCTTTGCAGGCAGTAAAAGTGATGATATGCAAACACTTGATGGCATGGACAGGTTTTGGTATCCTAACCACCTCTCACAGAAAAGCAGATTAAGGGAGACTGGATCTCAGATATCAGACAAATCTCGTTGCAAACACTTTTGTAACTTAAAACTGTTTACGTTGTGCCCAAGACAACCGCCAGGGAGAAACGAGAGCGAAGCTTGGGGAACGCACATATCTCGACACATATTGCTTCAGAGTTATTATTATATCTCTGCGGCAACTTCGCATGTGGGCGACGCCTCTGGGCTGTCATATATGGCCTCCATTTATTCACTGTGCATATGTGCAGGTTATAAATACTTTACATGCGACTTTGGCAAGCCATAAGTAATGAAATTTATTTCTCAGTCAATTGAATTCTTGCTCACAGTATATATGAAGCTTGAGGTGCGCCCATATTTAGTTTTGTCCAAAACAATTTGTCATTATTCTAAGGCATTACAAATTAAAGGCAGTACCATGGGCTGCAAAAATGTAATAAGTCATACATATAAACAAAATTTGTTGACATCATTGTGGAATATACTAAGTTATTTATCTTGTGCACATTTTTTTTAAAATACTTTGTTGGGTTTTATTTATTTAGTCATCAAAAATAAAATGGGTTTCAAAAGCGTTGAATAATACGTTACTTCCAAAATTCTGAAATTTAAGATACTTTTATATCTATCAAGTTTGATATCTTTTCTCAGTGTGGCAAACCATCTGATTAGTACTGAAACTCCATAAATACTGCATACGTGTTTAATTAACAAGACTTTGGGGGGTGTTCCAAGGGATTCGAAACCAATAAATAAGGGCCAAATTTGTTGCCTTGCAGAAAGTGTTCCGGCACAGGACCAAGGGGTGGCCAATATTCATATCGCGTCGACCGCATGGAACAACCCTCTTCCGCCAGCTGGCCGATGTGGTTCCAGCAAGGCCTTTTGGACATCAGCCACCAAAAAACTACATCTTGGAGAGTGTGAGCCAGTGACTCAGTGGCGATCCATTGGGGAGCGGAATCAATTGCACACAGCACGCAAAAGAAAAGTATCTGCGAGTAAAGGTAGCGTGTCAAGGAAAAGGGGCTGGAACAGCACCACCCATCGCCCATCGCCCATCGCCCACCTCCCACTTCTCCCTCACAAACAGCTGAGAGGCGGAAAGAGTGCAGCGTCCTCTCTCTCTAAAAAATCGATTTTCCAAAACAAATGCAAACTTGTGGCTGCCTTGGCAGAAATATTTGTTAATGAATAAAACCATTTACCTTTGCTAAACATTAATTTGAGTTGATCCAAGCAGGAAAATCCAGTGCAGAAGTAAACAAAGTGACTGTATCCATTATATATACTTTACAAAGGCCTTGTTTAAGCGATAAAGCGGTAAACAATTGATAATTTCATATGCACAAAAACACAAAGCGGAACACTTGGCGACTAGTGATTCAGTTAAACAAAATAGCCACATGGAAATCAATTCTCAAATGAAAATTATTGTGAAATGCACACTACGCACTGCTGGAAATGGAAAATACAGCCCGGAGAGATACGAGATTTTGGATTTAGTGGGTGTGGTGAGTTTCCCGCGAAACTGAGAACCCTTGCCTTTTGCTCAGGACTTATCGATTTGGTAATAAGTCGCGTGAAAAGAAAGCAAAACAGTGGCTTAACCGTCTTTATGTTTTTATCTTTCACGATTTTAGGCACTTTAATAAAGACATGTGGACATATACACTTCCAATTTCAATTCCGCAGGGGGATACACACGATAAGGCGATTTTCGACCGAACCACAACCGAATCACTCAGCCAGCGAGCAAAGTGAGCAGGCAAAGGCGAGCGAACGTCGACCGTCGATGTGTGGCGCTGCTTTGTAACTCATTTGGGCGCTCGGCTCGCAACGCTCTCATCTCACTCCGCCCGTTATGCTGGCGCTGCCCGCGCAGCATAAGGCGGTGGCAGCGGCTGAGGCAGAGGCAGAGGTAGTTACCCCAGGCCTTTTACACACAGTGGGCAAACTCTTCCAGTCGCATATGGCTACCAGCATAGGCAAAAAATTAACCACCCAAACCCAAAAAAAAATTCATTTCTTTCTGAATAAATTACTGAATATGGAGTTAATTTCCTAAAAGATAATAAAACACGAATGTCCGAAACAATTTTTAATAATATAATTAATAATCCCAATTACGTTAATTGGCAAAAATACTATTAACGCTTTTGCTGGTTTGGACTACATGATCAAATCGTATTATTAAAGTAAAGAGCGGAAAATGTCACAAAATTTAAGGCAATTAAAAAAATGGCCCATATATATATATACATAAGTATAAACAATGTTTATTAAACATGTTTGTATAAAAATAATCGAAACATTTTTGAAGTGAATTAAAAATGTCTAGTCCCAAAATTACTAATATGTCCAAAAATATAAAAGAATGACAAAAGATGTACCGATATTTTCGAATTAAAATTCAATTTTATTTAATTTATTAAACATATATGCGAGTTATTATGAAGTTAAACTTAAATTTTACAAATTGAGGTGCCTCTGAAATCTTTTGAGCTTATAATCTCAACGGTTTTTTTCTTTTGCTTAGTTCACATGCAGATCTAGGGATTTCAACGTGAGTTTAAATTGTTTAACCCTCTTGGATTTTAAAATATTTTTAAAACACACTTTTTAACAAAAAATGTGTGTTGAGAAATTGCTCTATGGCGAATATAAGTAATTTGTAGCTTTTCTTGTAACTAAAGGCAATAAATACACCCAAACTAAAAGCGAAACATGTTTCTAAAAGACACAAAAACATTCACGTTACCCACTGTTAGGGTATTGAGAACAACCAAGTCCGCCGGGCATCTCGGAGAGCGATATTCAGCAATAGTCGCAGGAGAGTGCCCTGGAGCTGCGTCGGAAAACTGGAGCACTGTGCTCGTGCTGATAGCCGACGGCTGCATGACACACAGCCCATGACTATATCCGCCGTATTAGCGGTTCCGTTGTGTGCGTGCTGATAAGCGGACGGAAAATCGAATCGTGCGCTGGCCGATCAATAACCCAAAAAGTAAACAACCGAAGGAAAACAAAGCCAACTATCGATCGGTCACGCATGCGCCCCAAAGACAGCGAATTACCAATGGTGCTTGGCCCACTGGCAGTTGGGGAACTGGTTTTGATGGGGGGGTTGACATTTCCAAGACGATCCGCATTCTATGCAGATTAGACCCACCGCCAGACGCAAGCAAGGAAACCCGTTCCGAGGTTAATGACACAAACAGATAGCTTACATTGCAACTGCATAGTTGCAGTATCAGCCATTAGCTAACAATCGCCAACTGATGAGCTAATGATCTACTAGCGGTCACTCAGCAGGCACGCAATATGCTCGTACTTAATTATCTACGGACCGCCTGTTTCAAAACATCAAAGAACCCCATCGAGTCTGACACAGCTGGACATGCAATGCGCGGCGATATGGATACATTTTTCTTGGCAGCCAACTTTCAATCATCACCGGAAGAAAGTGTGCACAATTGAGTTAACAAGACGAGGAAATTTCCTAAGCGTAACTTGTCTCTGAGGTGAAAAATGTAAGGGTATTATCTCTAGAAATCGTATTAAAATTAAGTACAAAGCAAAACAAATTGGTAAAGCTTTTAAAATCAGTTTGTCATATTCAGCGCATGCTTCTTTGGTTTGAAAAAAGGAAATGAACAGGAATAACGAAAGGCTTATACAAATAACTTTAAAGGGAAAACTTTTTTTAAAAAATATATAAAAAGAAATTAGTTTAGTACACAGTATTTAAAAGGGATTCCAGTAATTAAAATAGTTTAAGATTAAGAACCGCCTAAATTTTACAATTTTAAGATTATTTGAACTTCAAATGGTTTCAAAATACCGCATTTTAAAAAGATATAGGTTGTTAGCCCAACCCTGACAATTGTAAATTCAACACACTTCTCAACATAAGAGTTACCGCTCTGGAAAAGCGGTTTTCCAATGCGCAGGCTCAGTGACAGCCAGGAAATAACTGAAAAATTGAGAGGGAGAAATTGGGAGCGAGAGCAGACCATCATGAAAATGTGTTACAGCCACTTGGCTGACATAAAGGTAAAGAATCTGCATAAACTGCCTACGCCAAGTTTTGATGAATCATTTGGTTGGGTTAGGCATGCAGCTCCTGGGGTGGAGTGGGTGTAAAAATGGGTGGTTTTGGGCGGGGGTCGAGTCATTTGCCTGCCCAAAGGAATACATAATTGATGTATGGGCCAGACTGCGTGACTGCGGCTAATGGCAGCTGTTAAAGTTGGCCACTAACCAACGGTAGCAGACCAACTGGCAGACGTTCGTTTGTAAACAAGTCTTAGACCATTATCTAAACGTAATCAATTCAAGAATTTATAACAACTTCCGGCATTACACAAACGAAAAAGGCTACCCAAAATGTAAATCGATCGAGTCATTAGAACCACGCCATTGATATGCAAATGAGTCGTAGTTTTTCTCCCAAGAACCATTGATTGGAAAAGCGTACTCCCAGATAGTCAGCGTTCCCAAACGCATCGATACGTTTGAATGCGCAGAGATTTACGTGTGATTTCAGAGCCGAAAGCTTGATTACGACGATATGTATTTCCATAAACAAAGCGAAGCTTTTGTCAGCGCCAAGCTCGGATTACTGTTTGTGTTTTTGTTTTTTCAGTTTTTCGGTATGGTGTTTCAAACGAGTTTAACGAAAAGACCTCAAAGATATCAAAGTTATTTCTTACTCACTGCAAGACACAGCTACAGTTGTACTTCCGTAACTTGCTCTCTTCTTAGTTGAAACTTTTCTAATTTTAGAGTTTATCTAAGAACTTAACATTTTCCCTCCATCAACTTCGAATCTTATCTTTATCAGGATATATTTTTAATTTTTGTCAAGTCAATTGTTTTTCGGTGAGGCAAATTTTTTTCGAAAGTAATCGACTACCGTTTATTTAGATATGACTAATTTTATTATAGGGAAACAATTATATTATGTCCCACTTTAGTTAAGAAAAAGGACTAAAAACTTAAAGAGGAAAATGGTTATTAGTTCTATTCATCAAAGTATCTTCAAACTAAGCTTGCTTTTGCTTGTTAAATTTGAATAACAGTAATTATTTTCATTAAGATTTAGTGGCTTAAAAAAGACGGTTTAGAAAAGGTTCTTAAAGTCATTTTGTATTATATTTTTAAAAACACATTTCTTGAAAAATAATATCAAATATTTTGTTGTTTTTTAGACGATGTCGAGACTATGAAATATTTTAGATGGTTTGCAATCACGGAAGTTTCCCGGTTCTGCATAACTAATGTAGTGCACCTCGCTCATGGCTAGCGATAATTATCAAGTTAATAACTCAACAATAATTAGTCAGGTGGTTTGATGGGCGGCGGGCGCCCGAGGGGAAGGTGCGGTGCGACCCTAGGTCGCGGACCCAAAAAACAAAAAAACCATTATAACGCCGTTCAATGTGAAAACGAAAGCAATACGATTTTGGGCGAGGAAAATCCGGCCATGGCGATGGGAAACTAAAAATCGAAAAGCCAGGCGGAAAGCGACGGAATGGGAAACTGGAGCTCGAAAGCAATCCAAATGCCAGGCGAATGGGGTAAATTAAATCGCAGCATCAGCGGCGGTAGCAAATCAACTTAATGACGACGGCTGGCAACTTTTCCGGTTGCTTTTTCTACTTTATCTGCCGATCGGATCGTGAGTTGAAATGAATTTAAGTTGATTTTTTACGATCCACAATAAAGGGGCTAAAAAATCGATGAGTGCTCAATTAACTGTTATTCGCGGTACGCCCACACACACAAATACATATACACTTGCAAATAAATAACAATATGTATTAAGCACAGATGAAATTACCTTTTTCAGTTGAATTTGTATGGCGTTTTTGGCAATTGGCTCAACAAAACAACATCATTTCTGCAATCGGACACTCCCACTCCAATTGGCGTGTGCAGTTTTCTTCTTCTTCTTCTTCTCCTTTTCGTTGCCAAAATTACTATCCGGGTTTTATTGTTGTGCCCACCACTGTTTAATACAATTTACTTTTGCAGTTATGTCAACTTCTCTCTTTCAGCGCGGCGTCCTTTGTTGTTGTTGTTGCAAAAATGTTCGTGTAAATTATGTACAATGGTGGTTGTTTTTGTTTCGGTTGCAGGTGTTCTAAAACACTCGCGTTCATTGGGTTCACGTGGTTTCGATTGCACTAAGTGCCGCACGCATAATTTGCGATTCGCAAATCGTCGTTTTCGTTAGTAACTTGGCTATTTGGTTGGTTTTAACACGGAGAAAACTTTCGACGTTTCTTGTTGGTTTTCTTATAATGGTTATAGTGGCCAGTGTAACCACACCGTGGTGGAAAAGTAAAACTCGAGTAACAGTTACGCGTTTAGGGTGACCAAAGCACAATTCACCATGCAAGTTGCTGTTCGTTTTACGAAGGCCTTCTATCTTATGGTAAAGCCCGGTCATCCTAAAAAAATAACAGTTTAATCACTGCTTTGACGGCAGGGTTGCTAGGCCTTAGAAACAAGTATTAGTAAATATTAGTTTTGCAATTTGCATCGTTTATTTAACAATAGTTTTCGAATTTAAAATAAGAAAATTTACACAAGATCCCACTTCTTGTTCTGTAAAAAGAAGAGCGCTATTAGTTATTGCGGTTTGACAAAACACAAACTTAACGCCAATTGTTTAATTGTTCAATGTTTGTGGTTTTATTTAAGGTATTTATTGATATCAATCTTTTATTGAAATTAATGTATGTTTATAAACGTGTTATTGTGCCTATCGATAATTTTCTAAGCACTTGGTAACCCTATTGCTGACGCCGCAATCGAAGGCACCAAATTTGTTTACCTTTAAAGAAATGCTTTTAAATCATTTATTAATCGCATTATTAACATGTCTTGGACAAAAGAGCGGTGCAGAAGATGAAAAACTATGTAGTGCCGAGCAAAAAACTTGTGGGCAAAGTTCACCTGAGGACATAAACCAGGATGAGTGTAAGCTACTTTTTGCCGTCATTAATTTTACCTTTTTTTAAACTGCTACTCCTGCATTTAGTTAGCTTTAAAATACGTCGGGAGATCGAGAAAGCTAATGCCGACTACAAGCCCTGCAGCAGCGACCCGAAGAACACCGATTGCTCCTGCCACGCGGATGTTTTGAAGCGGGATCTGGCACCCTACAAGTCAACAGGTGTCAGCCGGCAAATGATAGAAAGTTCGGCGAGATATGGCACCAAATATAAGGTTTACGAACATCGATTGTACCGGGATGCCAACTGCATGTTCCCAGCCCGTTGCCAGGGCATCGAGCACTTCCTTCTGCCGCTGGTGGCTACGCTACCCAACATGGATCTAATAATAAACACCAGGGATTACCCGCAGCTGAACACCGCCTGGGGAAACACTGTCGGCGGGCCGGTGTTCTCGTTCTCCAAGACAAAGGAGTACCGGGACATCATGTATCCAGCGTGGACGTTCTGGGCCGGTGGACCGGCCACCAAACTGCATCCCCGTGGCATCGGGCGCTGGGATCAGATGCGGGACAAGCTGGAGAAGCGGGCGGCGGCTATTCCATGGTCACAGAAGCGGGAACTGGGCTTTTTTCGCGGCTCACGCACCTCCGACGAGCGGGATTCTCTAATTCTGCTCTCCCGCCGCAATCCCGAGCTGGTGGAGGCCCAATACACCAAGAACCAGGGCTGGAAGTCTCCAAAGGACACTCTAGATGCACCGGCCGCTGATGAGGTTTCCTTTGAGGACCACTGCAAGTACAAATACTTGTTTAATTTCCGCGGAGTGGCCGCCAGTTTTCGACTGAAGCACTTGTTCCTCTGCAAATCTCTGGTCTTCCATGTGGGCGACGAGTGGAAGGAGTTCTTTTACGATCAACTGAAGCCCTGGGTGCATTATGTGCCGCTGAAGAGCTATCCCAGCCAGCAGGAATATGAGGATATCCTGACTTTCTTTAAGAGAAACGATGCATTGGCCCAGGAAATAGCCCAGCGAGGATACGACTTCATCTGGCACCACCTACGCATGAAGGATATTAAGTGCTACTGGCGGAAGCTGCTTAAAAGCTATGTGAAGCTACTGAAATACGAGGTTCGGCCGGAGGACAACCTTATCCATATTGCAAATAAAAAAGATGAACTGTAGTTAGGATAGGTTGAGATAAGACGTCTTTAAATAGGGTTTAAGTTGAACAATAGTATTCCAGCTCGAATGATTCTCTAAAAATTCGTGTTTGCATTTTTAAGATACAAAATCAATCTTGGTAAACTGCTCACATTCTCGTTAATGATAATGTTTCCGAAAGAGCAATTTGACTTAACGTCAAAACTTAAACGACGATGTAAAACTGGACCTTTGTGGATTTATAATATTTTTTACTATTTATAAGACCTTAAAACAATTTTAAATTTCAGTTTAAACCAGCCAGTGTTACCACACCCAAGCGATTGGGATTCACTTTTGGCTGTACTTGAAACAAATTACTATTATTGGGGTCTTTAATAGATATCACCTTCATTTCAAGACGTATTAATATTTCCAAAACCTGTCAAGATTAATATATTATGTTTAAAAGTATTCAATATTGAATTTGAAAGTTGCCTCAGCCAATGTGACCCCTTCACTGCTATGGTCAATTGTTACGTCACAGACCAACAGCTGTTTTTTGTTTTCGGATTTGATAGCATTGCATTGATTCGGCATCATGGCAGCTCAGCTAAATCCCTTTCGCAAAGCCTTCCAGCTGCCGGCGAAACAGCGGATAAACTGGTTCCCCGGTCACATGACCAAGGGCATGCGTCAAATCCAACAAAAACTGCGAACTGTGGACTGCATAGTTGAAATCCATGATGCACGAATCCCACTGGCGGGCAGGAATTCACAGTTCTTTGACACCATAACAGGTGAGTGAATCTACAACCCAGTATGACAACTTAATCTGAATGTTTCCTTTAGGAAGTGGCGTTAAACCGCACATTCTGGTCCTGAACAAAGTCGATCTCCTGGGAGCAAATCTGCAGAAGAGTGTGATTCAACAGCTGAGGAGGCAGCAGCCCGAACTGCGGCACATCTTGTTTACCAACTGCAAGGATCAGAGAAACCACGGCGTGCTGGACATCCTGCCCTTGGCCACCCGCCTCGTGGGCGAGAGTAGTCGCTTCAATCGCACGCAGGCGGCGGAGCACAACCTCATGATCATCGGAGTGCCAAATGTGGGCAAGAGTTCCGTGATCAACGTCCTGAGGAATGTGCACCTGAAAAGGAAAAGCGCCGCCCGTGTCGGTGCAGAGGCGGGAATCACTAGAGCCGTGGGGGAGCGCATAAAAATCCAGGAGAATCCTCCTGTCTACATGATCGACACACCTGGAATCCTTCAGCCCTCCGTTAAAGACGATGAAATGGGGATGAAGTTGGCATTGGTGGGCTGCCTTCCCGATCACATTGTAGGTGAGGACCTGATAGCCGACTACCTGCTCTACTGGCTGAACACTCACCGCAGATACGACTATGTGGAGAAGCTGAAACTGAGCTCCGGACCCAATGACAATATCAGCGCCGTGCTGGCGGAGTACGCCCACCGGGAGGAGCTCTTCCACAAGGTTAAACAGTACGACGGACGGGTGGAAGTGATGACAAATTTATTGGCGGCCGCGCGAAAGTTTATCCACTTCTTTCGGAGTGGACAGTTAGGTCGCATTAATCTGGACGAGCCCATCGGTTTCAGATAGCTTTACATACGGGTTAACTTAAGGACTAAGATTAAACATTGAGTGGATTGAATCTGCTGACGTTCTTATTGATCCTCAGCCATGGGCACATCGATGCCAATGTCACCAACGCCGGCCACCGGAATCGAATAGGAAACGCCGGCCAGGTCGTCGGGGTCATCGGCCAGATCCATGGGATGCTGGGGCACCTGGTCAACCTGGGGCATGCTAGCGAGATGATGCCCCACCAGATCCGCAGCCTGATCCACCTCCGGATGAACCTCAACGGGAGCACTGCTGATGTGCGGATAGCTGGTGCGCGAGGCCACCGATCGCAGCTCCTCCGGCACGCCCTTCATTCGGCGCGCAATGTGGCGGGTGTACGGAGCCATTTTCTGGTAGTAAGCTATCAGCATCTGCGGATCCTTCTCAGACAACTGACTGCTGGGCACCAGGTCGAACTCGTCGCAGAACTGCCAGCGCACCAGATACTTGATGTCCCCCGTGACATCTGTGGCGCCCACAATCTCCGCCAGCTCCAGGCCGCGCTCGTAGCCACGCATCTTCTGGATCTCTTCGCACTTGGGCTTCTTTTCGCCACGCTTTTTGGACTTGGCCCGGGACTCCTCGAATTTCTGGATTAGATTTGGACATTCGCAGTTCTCCTCGGGCTCCCAGGTATTGTCCGCCGACGTGTAGCCGCGCCATTTGATGAAGTACTCCACCTTACCGTCGCTGGTGATGCGCTTGTCCATGATGCGCTCTACCACGAAGTTGGGTTCGTTTTTAACCATCTTTTTTTGGGGTTTTTAAAGATTGTTTACAATTTTTTCAACTGGCTTGGGTTTTTCTTCAGCGAGTGTGGCCGTTTGTCGATTGTTTAAATATACCAAAATGAACCGTTCGCACTGCAGTCGATTTTTTGGGAACGCTCCGCAGCAAGGCTTTCACTATGACTATCGAAAGGGACTTCCATATCTAATAAAAATAGAATTTAAAAAACAAAGCATTTTGAGAACATTTCTACCTTGCCACATAAATACTTAGACACGGCCGTAGGAAATTGAATTTCATTTACACAGCACATTATTTACATTGTTTAATTTCAGAGCGATGGATCCAGCGAAATGCCGTGCTTGCCTGGGAACTCCTAAAAACATGTTAAATATTTTCGAAGGGACCCATGGCATTTCCATTGCAACAATGATTTCTGAGTGCACTGGGTATAAAGTTAGGGAAGAGGATAAATTTCCCAAAACAATTTGCCCGTCATGCCTACAGGATGTGCTAATGGCATTCGACATCAAGCGAACTTACGAGAGGAGCTTTCAATTCCTTTGCAAGTTAAGGAAGGAATCACTGAAAGAGGACTCATTTAGGGGAGAAGGTTGGAATGTATTAAACATTTGTGAAGTACATTACAACGACATTTCCCAAGTCAATGATAAAGTAAATAAAGATTTAGATGAAATGAAAGAAGCAGCTGAAGACCAATTCCGAGTGACGAATGAACCACTTGAAGAATACGATTTTGATGAGGAATGCCATCCATTTTCAGATTGCGTCAGGGATCAGTTTGACTGCGATTTAAATACAGAGGAGATGGAGGAAGATGATGATTATGATGGTGTTGAAGAAAAAGAAGATGATGAAGAAGCAGAAGATGATGAAGAAGCAGAAGATGATGATAAAGACGAAGAACCTGATAAAAGGCGGGAAAATGATGATTCTGTCGATGAAACAGACTATGAACCTGACACTGATACTGAATCTGAAACGGATGATGGTGAGCATGTGGTCCCAAACCTTCCGTTCAAGTGCACTTTTTGCTCGAAGGCCTTTAGATACAATTCACAGTTTCAGATTCACTTGAAAACCCATACAGGAGAACGACCTTTCAAGTGTACTTCATGCTCGAAGACTTTTACAACAAATTCACATCTTCAGGATCACCTATGTACTCACCGAGCAGAACCCCCATTCAAGTGTTCCCAGTGCCCAAAGGAGTTTGCCTATAATTCACTTCTTCTGATACACTTGCAAGTCCATACAAGAGCACGTCCCTTCAAATGTACCGACTGCCCGAAGACTTTTAAAAATAAATTTCAACTCAAGCTGCACTTGCGGATACACGCAGGATACCGTCCGTTTGGGTGTACGCTCTGCTCAAAGAGTTTTACAACGAATTCCCATCTTCAGGCCCACCTGCGAGCCCACAAAGGAGAAAGACCCTTCAAGTGCACTCACTGCTCAAACACTTTTATGTTAAACTCGCATCTTCAGGTGCACCTGCGTACCCACACAGGAGACCGACCTTTCAAGTGCACCCACTGCACAAAAACTTTTAAAGCTAAAGGATCTCTTCAGTCCCATTTACGAACCCACACAGGGGACCGGCCATACAAGTGTACCCACTGTTTGGCGATTTTTGCCCAGAACTCAAGCCTTCAAAAACACTTGGTAACGCACACTGCAGAACGACCTTTTAAGTGTAACGAATGCCTAAAAACATATACACAGAGTTCAAGTCTTCATGTACATTTGCGAACCCACAGGGGCGAACGACCATTTAACTGTACCCACTGCTCAAAGACTTTTGTCCTAAAATCAACTCTTCAACGTCACTTGTTAACCCACGAAGACTTTTGAATATACCTAGACTGATTAATTGCACAGCTTAATTCTGCATGTATTTTTGAAAATAATTATATAAGTTGTTATACTGTACTATAGACTATTATTATGTTTGTCAAAGAATCTTTTAAATATTTTGTTGATGATTAAGATGGTAAGAAATAGTACAGCAGTACATTTCCATCATCCAAACAATGCGAGATAATTTAATATAATAATAATATTTAATAACTTCATGTAACAAATAACTTGTTGTATTCTTGGGTCATAAAATTGTGGCTCCCTTGTAGATATGCCATCCTTTTTTGCAGAATTCGGGAACGTATTAAATAATTCTAAAGAATTTTGTGTGAGGCTCAAACTGTGAGCTATTCATTTTATAATATGTCGGAATCCGAACGATTCTTAACATAACGCTATCATCACGCCATACATACATATATGGTCGGGAACAATCTGTCTATCGTAGGCAATAAGCAAATTTTATAGGAAACATATATGTTCGGGAAAATTTATGGTCGGGAACATTTATTGTCGTTATTATGTAGTAGTCTCCTTGATCAAGCTTTCCGGTGCTCATCGTCACTACGTAGACGGCCGTTCACTTTGGGTATATCTCACTTTTACAGTTATAAAGGAAAGATATTTGGCAAACTGAGCAACGGTCACACTCTTTCAATTCCACGCGCTAGGAAGTGAAATTCGAATCCAGGTAAATTCACAAGTTAATTCAGAAGTAAAGCTTCAATGGAGACTTCAGAGGAGGACTGGTCTGGTTTCAATCCCATGGCCAAAGATTTCTACGACGAGGCGCAGAATACATACACCAACGAATCGGGACAAAATCTGATCGAGGAAGCACCTGCTCCGCTCAAAGATGAAAAGGAGAAACGCGCCGCCAGGCAGGCTAAATATCCGTATCTGGTGGTTCCCAAGAGCAGTCCCTTTTTGACGGAAATGATGCTTATCAACTTCTTTGGACGTGATCTCATTCACGACATGGAATACCGCAGGGTTTCGCGTGTCTACTTTGTCTATTTCCCCAACATTGGGTAGGTTCAAACATGTCTACGCACATTCAGAAATACTTACATATAAAGATTAACTTTTTGCAGATCCCTAGAGACTGCGCGACTGCGAGTGGAGCGATTCCCAAACCTGATCAGGTGCATCACTGGTCGCCATCAGACGGAGCACGAAAGCACTGTACCCGAGTCTCTGAAATCGAATGAGCCAATGCCAAAACC
Source organism: Drosophila gunungcola (assembly GCF_025200985.1). Classification (NCBI taxonomy): domain Eukaryota; kingdom Metazoa; phylum Arthropoda; class Insecta; order Diptera; family Drosophilidae; genus Drosophila; species Drosophila gunungcola. The sequence continues at coordinate 9,690,600 of NC_069139.1, forward strand.
AAGTCCGGCTTTTTCGCTAACTGAGCGTACTCCTGTCGATCTGCATGCCCGTAATATTGCAGTCTCATCCGCCAGGAACAAACACCCCGAATTCAGGTAGCTTACTAGTCTTCAGCTCGCTAAGCTAGCCTTACCCATATACTACTCGATTTTCTAGGCGCCCTCCGCTGGTCACCAAAGAGGACTATACAGCCAAGGGATCGCTTTTGGCCAGAAACGATCCAAATCAACGCTATCTCAATGTCAAGTACGAGTTCGCCCTGGAGCGCCACGGTGTCTATAGAGTGAAGGACGAAACGAAGATTCCCCAGGTCATTATGCACTTTCGATCCGGAAGAACTGTTCCAGTGTAAGTATAAATATGTTTACATCCTCTTCCTTCGCGAATTATAATGTCTATTTAAATTATTCTTTAGTTCAACGATTAATGCCGGTGAGAAGATCAAACCCGAAAACCTGCTGGAACAAGGAGTAAGCAAATGCGTGGTGTGCCAAAACTGGACAGATACTTTCTGTAAGCTGTGCAAGATGCCCTTCTGCAATGCATCCTGTTTCGCGGATGTGGCCGACAAGCACAAAGAGGCGTGCGGCAAGGGAGAGCTGCTCGAACTTGACGCAAAGGTGGGCCGTAAGTTTCCAAAGCCCGGACTGCCGCCGTCCGGGTCCAAGGTCAGGATCACCGCTTTCGAGCAGACAAATGTGGTCTATGTCCGCTCGGCTGACATTCAGGTGGACATCGCCTATTACTCCGTTCTCAAGGAGGTGATGATGAAAGGCAAAACCGCGTCCAAACTCCTCAACAAGCCAGTCTGTGGACAGATCGTGCTCTACGAGTTTGAGACCAAAATCTCGCGAGCCATGGTGCTCAATGTTGATGATCCCAAAGAAATCTATGTGGTCTGCATTGATTTTGGCAGCGTTGAAATCACGCAGCTGGAAAATCTCTACGACTGTAGTCCCTATCTGGCTGCATTGCCTTGTTATCCCGTGGCGGTGCAACTGCGCGGAGTGCGCAGGCGCTTTCTGGGTCCCAACATACGGGAAATTATGTACAAACTTGACCAGGAATTGATATTTGATATCAAATACTCCAAGCGCGAGTACGACTTTAGCAAGGGCTTGCAAATCGTGGTGATGACCCAGATCGATTTAAATATCAGCTTGAACCGTATTTTTAAAACCATATTGACACCTGTGGAGCCGGGCTTATCGGAATTGGGTTACCAGGAGGAAGTAAGTCCAAAACGAAGTTAACCAGTTATGTGGCTTACATTCGTAATTAACCTTTTCTGTACTAGTGGCTTTCACACATTCGTTTGCCCACTGGCAAGAACATTGATTTGGTTGTGATGGACAACACGTTAATGAAGTGCGGCTTAATTTACTGCACGCCCAGAGATCTGGCTTACGAGATCACCAAAATGCAGCGGGACCTGCAGGATTATGGCGAAAAGATTGCAAAGTGCCAATCCTACGCTCCACAGTAAGGCTACCAACATTTTTTTTTGCACCAACTTAAAACTTTCTTCATTTAGGAAAAATACGATTTGTATCGCTAAATACGAGGGGAAATGGTGCCGTGGTCTTTTCTTGGAAACGGTGGGTGATGGATATCCCAGCATTTTGTTTATCGATTACGGAAACATTGTGCCGACCCATGTCAGCGACATACGCCCGTATCCGCCGCAGTTTACTTTCCCTATAATGACCACGGAGCTGGATTTAATTGGTAAATAGCATAGTCTACTATGTACTAACTAAAATAATCGACTTAATTCCCTATTTAAGGTTGGCCTGGCGAGCTCACCGATGAGCAGATCAAACGTCTCGAGCAGTTTTTGGCAGTGGGCTCCACCGTGAGCTGCAGCGAGATCATTTACAGCAAGGAAGACAATAACTATTCCGTTCGCTTTGACAAACTGCAGGAAATTTTAAATCTCCCATAATTTTTCCACAAGAATTTAACAAAATTTGTGAAACCAAACAGGACATAAATCCATTAATTTATATATCACCTTTATATATTTAATCCTGAAGTTCAAGATCTCTTCCTGATCCGTTTTTAAGTTAAAAATTCGATTTGATATCGATTAAATCATATTTTTTTATGTTACTGCTCAAGCTGTACATTTATATTCTTTGAATAAACAAGTTGAATGTTTTCCAGACTATCAGAGATATTGGCTTCCTGTAAAACATAAATCGAATAATATTCTAATCACTAGAAAAAGTACTACAAAAACCTACTTTTAGAAAATCAGTGCTATAAGGTGGCTCAATCTTGGTCCAGGTTGCCAGCTCCTGAGATACAATACCAAAATTAATGCTTTTGAAATACGCTATCAAATGGAAATACTCACATATCTAGTGCTTGGTATTTGAGCTCTGCTGTAATTTTGAATGTCCACTAGAGAATCAACGTCTTTGTGTAAACCAAGTCTTCGGTAGAACTGCCGCTCCTCCGGACAACCTCCAGATGTGATCGCTGTGTATATTTTGGTGTCGGTTTCCGCAGTGGACAACAGATTATTGGCTTCCTCTCTGGCATTGTGATTATAAACTATGAGGTTTTTGCAGCGAAGTGAGCTGATCTCCGGTAAGTCACTGGTCAACACCAAGGCAACCATTGGTGAACCTTCCTCATCAGAGTTGAATATAGCTACTTTTTGGGGACTATCCAGCTGCACATGATTTAAATCATAGCTTTGGCAGTAGCCCATAGCCAGTTTCAAGCAATCCTGTCTGTTCGCCAAAATACAACATTTCTCGCCTTGCTCCACCACTAAATGGTCCAGCATTCGATGGACAAACTCGAACTTGGCGGAGTCGTAGATATCCATTTCCAGCCAGGGCGGCAATTTGGGCTCCAGCAATTCCATTATGTCCTTAAAGTCAATTTGCTTGACGAGGGTTTTAAGTAGCACTGGATGATCGCAGACCACTTCAACCATTTGCTTGATGATAGGAGGTTCCTACAACACATCAAATTGTAAAGTCAAAATTATGATTTATTTTATTCTATAAAGTTCACTACAAAAAAATAATACACAATCTTTTAAATGGAAACAGATAAATGACCATTCTGAATACTAAGGGCGGAGTTATACTTTTATTTTATTTATTATGTTTACCCACTTGTGTTTTTTTTTTTGTTCTTATTCCGCCGAGCATAAAAAAGTAGTTTAGAGAAAGCGCTATAGAAATTATGTTCAAGGATCTGTACTTCTAAAATTTTAAAAATAAAACGATATTTTAAAAGTTGTAGAACAAAGGATGTCCTCAATGGAGTAAGCCTTGTTACTTGACCTAAATATGTCTTACCATTTTGGAATTTTTGATGTACTCAGCCAGAAAGTGCAAAATGTTGTCCTGTAGTTCTGCTGGAGCTAGCAGGCATAGGTATTCCACTTGGGTGGGTCCCGAAGGGGTTTCTTCGCTGTTTTTCTTCTTAAACATCTGCGATTCGAAGTGATGTGAAGATTCTATACCGCTCTGGGTGAATCCCGAAGGCGCAGGATTCTGGGCTTTCAGTGAGATTTCTTCGTGTGGTCTCTTAAGCACATGAGATCTGTAGGGAGCACTGGCCACATGAACTGGCGAATCCAAACCATTTAGGGCATCTACTTTCTTGCACCAGCTGGCAATCTCCAGTTCTCGCTGGGTTACACATTCCTCCAAGGTTTTGATCTCCTCCTGCACTTCCACATCCTTGCTACCGACTTCCAGAAGATCATTCTCCTTGAAATCCCGCTGCTTAAAGCATGTCATGCTGTCCACAACTTTGCCCGTGTCATCCTTTAGGGCTACTTTCGATCCGGTGACCACCAGGGTGCCGTTGCCAGTCCAGGTCTTGTGCTTCTTGGTGGTCTGATTGCGCCAGAGCACATGGAAGATGCGGCTTTCCCGGAGGGGATTCTCGCCAGCCTTCAGTTCTCGGGGTCCAAAGCTTTCGGTGCCGCTGGAGGAGCCCCATTCCATGGGTGGAGTATTACTGGGCCAGGAGCAAGGTGCTTCTAGTTCCTCTGGGGGTTGCTCCGGATCTTCGATTTTTCGCTTGGCCGCCAGGCGCATTGAAGGAGCCTTTGAACGTCGCATTGCAAACCTGAGTATTGTGCTGTAGGATCGTAGTTGGTACCAGAATTTGCAATTTATTTATTAAAAAGAAAAAAACAAGACAGGGCGCAACTTCATTCAAGCAACAAATCTGTGTGACCAAGGACTTAAGATGTGCCAGTGGTATTTTTCGTTAGACCAACCAACGGTCACACTAGCATGCAGCTAGCCGGCTTTGGAATTTTATTCTTTGGCAGAAATCATCTCGAGGAACGAGTTTTGTGATTCCCCTGGCCACGATGGCGTTCCACTGGTGCGACAACAACCTGCACACCACCGTGTTCACGCCCCGCGACTTCCAGGTGGAACTGCTGGCCGCCGCCTACGAGCGGAACACGATAATCTGCCTGGGCCACCGGAGCTCCAAGGAATTCATCGCCCTCAAGCTGCTCCAGGAGCTCTCGCGGCGCGGACGTCGACATGGCCGGGTCAGCGTTTACCTCAGCTGCGAGGTTGGCGAAAGCAAGGAGCCCTGCTCCATCTACACTATGCTCACCCACCTGACCGATCTGCGGGTGTGGCAGGAGCAGCCGGACATGCAGATTCCCTTCAACCACTGCTGGACAGACTACCACGTGTCTATCTTACGGCCGGAGGGATTACTCCATCTACTCGAGGTTCGCGACTTGCTGCTGAGCAGTGTGGAGCTGATTGTGCTGGAGGATTGCCACGACAGTGGGGTTTACCAGAGGATAATGCCGCTCTTCGAAAAGCACATACTGCCGGCCGCTCCGGCGATCAGACCGCGTATCCTGGGACTGGCTGGTCCGCTGCACAGTGCCGGCTGTGAGCTGCAGCAGCTGAGCTCCATGCTGGCCACCCTGGAGCGGAACATGCTCTGCCGGATCGAGACGGCCAGCGACATTGTCACCGTGTTGCGTTACTGTTCCCGCCCGCACGAGTACATCGTACAGTGCGCTCCCTTCGAGATGGACGAGCTGTCCCTGGTGCTGGCCGATGTCCTAAACACCCACAAGTCCTTCCTCATGGACCACCGCTACGATCCTTACGAGATCTACGGCACTGATCAGTTTATGGAGGAGCTAAAGGGTGAGTTCTCTGCGAAAAAGTGCCCCAAGTCACCAACTAATTCGTCCGTAAACCACTTCCAGACATACCAGATCCCAAGGTGGACCCGCTGAACGTCATCAACTCGCTGCTGGCCGTGCTGCACGAGATGGGTCCTTGGTGCACCCAGCGGGCTGCCCACCACTTCTACCAGAGCAATGAGAAGCTGAAGGTGAAGACGCCGCACGAGCGCCACTACTTGCTCTACTGCCTAGTGAGCACGGCCCTCATCCAACTGCACTCGCTCTGCGACCAAGCGTTCCAGCGCCACCAGGGAACTGGAGGCGATACGCGCCAGTCAATCGAACGCTATTCCAGCCCGAAGGTGCGACGTCTGCTGCAGACCCTGCGTTGCTTTAAGCCCGAAGATGTGCACACCCAGGCGGACGGATTGCGCAGGATGCGCCATCAGGTGGATCAGGCAGACTTTAACCGGCTATCGCACGCGCTGGAAAGCAAGTGCCGGCTGGTGGACCAACTGGAGCAGCAGCCGACGGAAACTCGGGCCCTGGTGGCCAATCTCGAGCAGATCCTGCACACGTCCGAAGAGAAGCAGCCGTCCAAGAGCGCTGCTCGCTTTGCTCCTGCTTCTGCTCCTGCTCCGCACCAGGCAAAGGCTAAGCCAGGCGGTGGCTCCAGCACGGCACAACCGCGAACCCGCAGGCGAGTGTACACGAGACGCCACCACCGGGACCAGCATGACGGCAGCGACACGCTCTGTGCACTGATCTACTGCAACCAAAACCACACGGCACGTGTGCTCTTCGAGCTGCTGGCCGAGATCAGCAGGCGAGACCCGGATCTCAAGTTCCTACGCTGCCAGTACACCACGGACCGGGTGGCCGATCCCACCACGGAGCCCAAGGAGGCCGAGCTGGAGCACCGACGGCAGGAGGAGGTGCTCAAGCGATTCCGCATGCACGACTGCAATGTGCTGATAGGCACTTCGGTGCTGGAGGAGGGCATCGATGTGCCCAAGTGCAATCTGGTGGTGCGCTGGGATCCGCCCACCACATATCGCAGTTACGTCCAGTGCAAGGGACGAGCCCGAGCAGCTCCCGCCTACCATGTCATCCTGGTGGCACCCAGCTACGAAAGCCCCTCTGCGAGTGCAGTGGAGCTGAGTGATCGCAGTCATCGCTTCATTTGCGGGGCGTCGGGAACGGGCGATGCTGTGGAGGCGGACAGCGACTCGGATGACTCGGCGATGCCAAGTTCATATGGCTCTGATCCCTACACATTCGGAACGGCACGGGGAACGGTGAAGATCCTCAATCCCGAGGTATTCAGCAAGCAACCGCCCACGGCGTGCGACATTAAGCTGCAGGAGATTCAGGACGAGTCGCCGGGCGCTGCTCTGCTGGAAGTCAGCAACTCCAGCGACGAGGCCGTCAGCATGAGCAACACCAGTCCGAGTGAGAGCAGTACGGAACGCAAGTCCAGACGCTTCCAGTGCGAGCTGGCCCTCCCGCCCGCCGAGCCAGAGGATGCCATAGAATCGTGTCCCGAAGCCAAAACAGTTGATCGTTTGGCCAGCACCACGAAGGACCTGGTGCACCAAATGGCACAGTATCGCGAGATCGAACAGATGCTGCTGTCCAAGTGCGCCAACACCGAGCCGCCGGAGCAGGAGCAAAGCGAGGCCGAACGATTCGGTGCCTGCCTGGCCGCCTATCGACCCAAGCCGAAGCTCCTGACCGGCGCCTCCGTGGATCTGGGCACAGCCATAGCGCTGGTCAACAAGTACTGCGCTCGCCTGCCCAGCGACACCTTCACCAAGCTTACGGCCCTGTGGCGTTGCACCCGCAGCGAGAGAGCGGGAGTGACCCTGTTTCAGTACACACTCCGGCTGCCCATCAACTCGCCATTGAAGCACGACATTGTGGTAAGTGGGTGGAACATCTCCAATGCTCCAGTTTTCACTTATAACCCATTTTTTGTAGGGTCTCCCGATGCCCACGCAGACTTTGGCTCGTCGTCTGGCCGCCTTGCAGGCCTGTGTTGAGCTGCACAAGATCGGTGAGCTGGACGACCAGCTACAGCCCATCGGCAAGGAGGGATTTCGCGCCCTGGAGCCGGACTGGGAGTGCTTCGATCTGGAGCCAGAGGATGAGCAGATTGTGCAGCTAAGCGATGAGCCTCGGCCGGGAACGACAAAGCGGCGACAGTACTACTACAAACGCATTGCCTCTGAGTTCTGCGACTGCCGCCCGGTGGCCGGGGCACCCTGCTATCTGTACTTTATCCAGCTGACGCTGCAGTGTCCCATTCCCGAGGAGCAGAACACGCGAGGCCGGAAGATATATCCGCCGGAGGATGCCCAGCAGGGTTTCGGCATACTCACCACCAAACGCATACCCAAGCTGAGCGCCTTCTCGATATTCACACGCTCCGGTGAGGTGAAGGTCTCCCTCGAGTTGGCCAAGGATCGCGTGGTCCTGACCAGCGAGCAGATTGTCTGCATCAACGGCTTCCTGAACTACACGTTCACCAATGTGCTGCGACTGCAGAAGTTCCTCATGCTCTTCGATCCTGACTCCACGGAGAACTGTGTGTTCATTGTGCCCACGGTGAAGACGCCAGCGGGCGGCAAACACATCGACTGGCAGTTCCTAGAGCTCATCCAAGCCAATGGCAACACGATGCCACGGGCGGTGTCCGATGAGGAGCGACAGGCGCAGGCGTTCGACGCGCAGCGCTTCCAAGATGCCGTCGTTATGCCATGGTACCGCAACCAGGATCAACCGCAATACTTCTATGTGGCCGAAATCTGTCCACACCTTTCGCCACTCAGCTGCTTTCCCGGCGACAACTACCGCACGTTCAAGCACTACTACCTCGTCAAGTATGGCCTGACCATACAGAATGCCTCGCAACCGCTGCTGGACGTGGATCACACCAGTGCTCGGCTGAATTTCCTCACACCGCGGTACGTGAACCGCAAGGGCGTGGCCCTGCCCACCAGTTCGGAGGAGACGAAGCGGGCCAAGCGCGAGAATCTCGAGCAGAAGCAGATCCTAGTGCCGGAGCTGTGCACCGTGCATCCGTTCCCCGCCTCCCTGTGGCGCACTGCTGTGTGCCTGCCCTGCATTCTGTACCGCATCAACGGCCTGCTCCTGGCCGACGACATTCGCAAGCAGGTCTCTGCGGATCTAGGGCTGGGCAGGCAGCAAATCGAGGAGGAGCAGTTCGAGTGGCCCATGCTGGACTTTGGCTGGAGTCTATCCGAGGTGCTTAAGAAGTCGCGCGAGTCTAAGCAAAAAGATTCGGTTAAGGAGGCTTTGGTCAATGGCAAAGATTCAGTTGAGGATCAGAAGGAGACGGCAAGGGAGACCCAAATAGATGAGGATCCAAAAGCCGATAAAGTGGAGAAAAGTGCCATCGAACTCATCATAGAGGGCGAACAAAAGCTGCAAGAGGCGGATGACTTTATTGAGATAGGCACTTGGTCCAACGATATGGCCGACGACTTAGCTAGCTTCAACCAGGAAGACGAGGACGAGGATGAGGCCTTTCGCCTGCCAGTTCTGCCTGCCAACGTAAAGTTTTGTAAGTTGTTTAAGCATCTAGAACCAGGGAGAATACTAAACACAAAATGTATCTTGCAGGTGATCAACAGACCCGCTATGGATCGCCCACTTTTTGGGACGTCAGCAATGGGGAGGGTGGCTTCAAGCCCCCAAAACACAATCAAAGCACTCAGCCGTGTGGCAAGGGCAAAGGAAAGGGTCCGGCAAAGCCCTCCTTCAACTACTATGACTCGGACAACTCGCTGGGCTCCAGCTACGACGATGACGACAACGGCGGGCCGCTCAATTACATGCACCACAACTACAGCTCGGACGACGACGATGTGGCGGATGACATCGATGCCGGGCGCATTGCTTTCACCTCCAAGAATGAGGCGGAGACCATTGAAACCGCCCAGGAAGTGGAGAAGCGCCAGAAGCAACTATCAATCATTCAGGCCACGAATGCCAACGAGCGGCAGTACCAGCAGACAAAGAACCTGCTTATTGGATTCAATTTCGAGCAGGAGGAGAAGGAAAAGGAGGAGGGGGACATGGAGGCACCTCCAACTGGCCGATACGAACAATCGATAGCTAAGCTACAGACGGAGATCGAAAGCTGCGGCATGCTGGTGTCCCACGACCAGGAATTGGTTCTGAAACGAAACAGTGTCGCCGAAACTAAGGACGCAAAGGATTCGATGATTAAGCTGCTGAAGCAGCTGTTGCCATACGTGGAGGAGGAGCTGTTGGTCGAAATGCTGGGTGACAAGCGGGAGCTGCTGCTCTCGGATTTGGTGGAGCTGAATGCGGATTGGGTGGCCCGAAATGAGCAGGAGACCTACAGCGTCTTGGGCTGCGGAGATAGTTTTGACAACTACAATGATCATCATCGGCTAAATTTGGATAAAAAACAGCTGAAGCTGCGGTTTGAACGGCAGGAAATCCAGCCTGCAACTCCCAAGAAGGACATATCGCCGTCGATACTGCCATCGGGCTTTAGCTTCGACCTGCAACCGAATCTAGTGGGCCATCCAGGACCCAGTCCCAGCATCATCCTGCAGGCCCTTACCATGTCCAATGCCAACGATGGCATTAATCTGGAGCGCCTGGAGACCATTGGTGACTCCTTTCTCAAGTATGCCATTACCACCTACCTGTACATCACCTACGAGAACGTGCACGAGGGTAAGCTCAGCCATCTGCGCTCCAAGCAGGTGGCCAATCTCAATCTGTATCGCTTGGGGCGGCGAAAGAGGCTGGGCGAGTACATGATAGCCACCAAATTCGAGCCCCACGACAACTGGCTGCCACCCTGCTACTACGTGCCCAAGGAGCTGGAGAAGGCGCTCATCGAGGCAAAGATCCCAACGCACCACTGGAAGCTGGCCGATCTGCTGGACATCAAGAACTTGAGCAGCGTCCAGATCTGTGAGATGGTCCGCGAAAAAGCCGAGGCCCTGGGTCTGGAGCAGAATGGAGCTCAGAACGGAGCTGCCCAGAGTGGTCAACTGGACGACTCAAATGATAGCTGCAATGACTTCAGCTGCTTTATCCCATACAACCTGGTCTCGCAGCACAGCATTCCGGACAAGTCCATAGCCGATTGCGTGGAGGCGCTGATCGGAGCCTATCTCATCGAGTGCGGACCGCGTGGAGCACTACTCTTTATGGCCTGGCTGGGGGTGCGGGTGCTGCCCTTCACAAGGCAACTGGAGGCGGCAAATGTGGAGGAGCGAATACCCGGAAGCACGAGACCAAATGCCGACAAAATGGTCACCGTTTATGGCGCATGGCCCACGCCACGCACTCCCCTGCTGCACTATGCTCCCAATGCCACGGAGGAACTGGACCAGCTATTGAGCGGCTTCGAGGAGTTCGAGGAGAGCCTGGGCTACCAGTTCCGGGATCGTTCCTACCTCCTGCAAGCCATGACACATGCCAGTTACACACCCAATCGACTGACGGACTGCTACCAGCGTTTGGAGTTCCTGGGCGATGCTGTGCTGGATTACCTCATTACACGGCACCTGTACGAAGATCCCCGCCAGCATTCGCCAGGCGCTCTAACTGACTTGAGGTCAGCGCTGGTGAACAACACCATTTTCGCCTCCCTAGCCGTTCGGCATGGCTTCCACAAGTTCTTCCGACACCTCTCGCCGGGACTTAATGATGTGATCGATCGTTTTGTGCGAATCCAGCAGGAGAATGGTCACAGCATCAGCGAGGAGGTGAGTGATACCATACCATACAATTGCCAACGGCAACTGCTAATTGGTTTCTTCTGTTTTAGTATTATTTGCTGTCCGAGGAGGAGTGCGACGATGCGGAGGACGTGGAAGTGCCCAAGGCTTTGGGCGACGTCTTCGAGTCGATCGCCGGCGCCATTTTCCTGGACTCCAACATGTCGCTGGACGTGGTGTGGCATGTCTACAGCAACATGATGAGCCCGGAGATCGAGCAGTTTAGCAACTCAGTGCCAAAGTCGCCCATAAGGGAGCTCCTCGAGCTGGAGCCGGAGACGGCCAAGTTCGGCAAGCCCGAGAAGCTGGCGGATGGGCGGCGGGTGCGCGTCACCGTGGATGTCTTCTGCAAGGGCACCTTCCGGGGCATCGGGCGCAACTATCGCATTGCCAAGTGCACCGCGGCCAAGTGCGCACTGCGCCAACTCAAAAAGCAGGGCTTGATTGCCAAAAAAGACTAAGAATTCGTCGCTGCAATTGTGTTTCATTAGGCTTTAACACTTAGATTTAAGCATAACTATTTTGTATACATCTTGAATATATTGTATTTGTCGAATCACTTTGTGAAATACTTTTTATTGTACCTCTTGTTGAATCAAAGTTAGAACTGCATTATTTTTGCAAAATTTTAAACGACGTCGATAAGATATCAAATCCAATGTTACTGATACACATCATTTTTTTAGAAAGTGTGTGTATAGATAAGTTTAAAGCGCTGAAAGCTTGTCATATTTAGAATGGCAACCTTCGTGTATCAGAAATTAGTGATAAATTGGCATTAGAGAAGACATGGCGGCAGTAGACCAAATTCCATTTGAAGAATTTAAACTAGGAAAGGTAGGAGCAGGACAAATGGGCTAACTCTGAATAAGATTTGTGCCTTCATTCTAGGGTGTAGGTACAGGCTCGTTTGGCAGTGTATTTGTAGCCGACTGGAGGAACCGAGTGATTGCAGTGAAGAGGATACGAGCAGGCTGTGAGGACAGAAAAATTGACAGGGAGATCAACCAACTGGCAAGGGTTGACCACGAGAACATCATAAAACTGTATGGTATTTCCAAGCACGAGGATAGGGTTTACCTGCTCATGGAGTACGTAGATGGTGGATCTCTGTTCAGCTTTCTGCATGCGCAATCCAAGCCAAGTTATTCGCTTGCCCACGCCCTTAACTGGAGCCTCCAGATCGCTCAGGTGTTATGGCTGAAAAGCGGAGTTATGGAGCCGAATAATGCTGATATGGTTTACAGGGGGTTGCTTATCTCCATGGCATGCGACCAAAAGCGGTCATTCATCGTGATATCAAGCCACACAATGCATTGCTAGGCCAGAGGGGCCTCAGTCTGAAGATCTGTGATTTTGGCACTGTTGTAGACCAGACGCTGTCGATGTCGCTGGAAACGGGCACCGTCAGATACATTGCGCCAGAGGTTCGAGATCTTTAACCCAAGAGATACATTGATAATCGTCTTCCATTTGCCTAAAGGTCTTCAAAGGCGGTCGCTATAATGAAAAGTGTGATGTGCACAGTTGGGCGATTACATGCTGGGAAATATTATCGCGCAAGATGCCTTTGGACAAATACGATGGCACCTCTGCCTGGGCCTTGAAATTGGCCATAAATGGAGGCAAGCTATTATGTCTTGATTACTCCACACTCCACTCAAAGTAAAGATATTCTATTTACAGGCGAGAGACCTTTGTTGGATGATGTTATGAAAGGCTGTCCCGAGGATTTAAATAGTTTATTAACTGTTTGTTGGGACGTGGATCCAAAGAGGAGGTTTTCCATGGAACTGGTGGCTCATATCATGAAGAAATTCACTAGTGAAGCTGGACCCATTCAGCCACTGGATTACGTTCTCACAAATTAACCCAATTAACAAACGGATATTTATGTGAACGTTAAACACTATTTTATTTTCTTGAAAACTCTCCTGAAATATTTACATTTTAACCGATACTGTTCGGATTATGCGGATGGGGTGGGTTGGGTGTTGAATGATCTTGGGGGAGTGGGACGCCAAATTTTCAATTCAAGGTTACGTCCATTGAAATGTAGCGTAATTTGAGGAAATACATAGTCTGTTATTTTCGTTAGCTGCGGGTATAGGTATGCGTATAGGGAATTTATAAAATATGATCTAGGCATATGGTTTACAGTATATGGATCACTAGCAATATGTTTGATAATTTTACTTATTCTCTTGATTTGTTTTCTTTTCTTTTTTTTTTTGTTTTGTTTTGCTCTATCGAATGTAAATTTAAAAAAAATTAAATGTTAAAACGTTTTAATAAATATATCATATGTGTTTGTATATATATGTTGTTTGCTTGTTAAAACAAAATGATCCTCGCTCGTGTGTTGGTTAGTTACACAATGGAAAACTGTAACGTTTCGTAGAGTTTCGTTTTGGAGTATAATATGTTTGATTTTGTTTTTTTTCGTTTTTAATAAATGTTACATACTTTAAACTTATATATATAACTATATATAAACATGCGTGTATGCAAGCACAGTTTAATTAATTCAATTGGTTTGGTATAATTGTTGTCTTATACTCGCTATAATTGTTTTCGTTTCGTCTTTTTTTTCACCGCACGTTCCTGCCTACGATTTGTTCAATTTCTTCATATATGTATATATGGATGTTCAAGCATATATATTTCCCTTTGTATTGTTGTAATTTAGGTCGCATTCAATTTTGGTTGCATTTGCTTCGCTTAATTTCGGCGTTTAATCAAAATTGTATCGTTAAAAACAGAAACGAACGAAACGGAATCCAGAAAAAGCGATAGGATGATTTGATTGCGAGTTATTATGGACGAATTTCGAACGGTTTACTGATGAGATACAAACTCCAAAGATAACAATATAAAAGTATGTTTTACTTAATAGTTGTTGCGTTAACGCCATTACTCATATGTACCTTATGCTGGTTTTGCAAACAAAAAACACGGTTATTAACATATATGAAAAAAAATTATGACATATAAAAACCTTAAAAATGTATGATTTTAAATAAAAGTATGTCTTAAAGTGTTAACAAAAGGTGTCATAAACGTTTTATTGTTGTCATTTGTATGTGATATGTTTTCGAGTATGTTAAGAACACAAATATCAATAAATTATTAAAGGATATGTGGTTACAAAAGGGACGGTTACAAAAAAAGAATGCATAAACTTAAAAGTCGGCTTAAACAATAACTAAACGGCTCTGGGACATTAAAGTACTGGTCCAGTACTGGACAGCTAGATGGTTAAACTATTTTACAAAAGGTAAAAGAGCAACACAAATTCGAGTACAATGGGTGTTAGTCGCACAATAAAACACTGGGACAAACACATAATTTACAATATTCGATACGGATTTATAGAGTATAAACATAATTTTTTGAAAGCGTAATCGGCATGAAACGTTGACAATGACGATGATATTGGGGGCTTAATCTGTCGTGGTTACCTAGTCTCTCGATTACGTACATATACAAATTCTAATTTGGATTTTGCTCACGATTAGGTTTGAGATACATGAAGAGTACATTGCTATGTATATATAGCTGAGTATGAGTACAATATTGTAAGAGGTCTAATTTCAACTGCAACTTGCTCTCACTTTTCTACCGAAACGCAAGCTCTAAAAATTGACTACAATGTTTTCAAACTCATGGGGCATGCAATTTGTATATACGGGTGTGGTTAATGCGATTAGCTTTCAGAATTCCTAGACGTACATGTGGACTGACTACATGATAGATGTGGGTCGTGTGTTTGTGGCTTGTCTACGATTACCTTTCGAAACGAACACAAAATAAACTGATTGGGGAAACCTCATCTAAACAAATGCCGAGTACTATGGGATATTGGGGATGGGTGGGCGGATTTTTGGTTTGAAATGGTCATGATATACACAATCATAATTATAACACATTCATTTAGCTGCCAATTGCTTCTGTTCTTGAGTCTGATTTAAATCGAAATCTATGTGTCTGTGTGTGTTGTTGTTGGTTGGTTGCTATATACTTAGTCTACAGAACGACGTCAGGCAGGTCGTGCGGCCTTGCCTAGGCGCGCATTTGGTTTTCATGTACGATTTTCCTCTCCTTATAGTAGATCTCCTCCGACTCCTTGTCGCAGAGCAGCAGGACAACGGCTCCGAACAGGAAGATTGCCGCGCCCCAGCCTACGCCATATGCCCAGCCGAATTCCCAGACTCGCCGGTTGGCTAAAATAGTAAATAGGTTAGTCAAGTGCTCTTTCCCATTAATTCTGCCTTAAATACCCATGGTAAGTTCGCCGGCAAAGCACACTGGATACACGATCAAAGCGGACAGCACGGCTAGCACTGCAAGAATAAGGAATATTTTTTAGCATTCTCTGATCTTTTAAATTTAGGAAGTAACTTACAGGATACAAGCATCACCAAAACCGCTATGCGATAGAACTTATACTTTAGATTATGGTTCTGCGTCCTGAGTCCCAGACCTGTCAGTACTGTGGCTATAACGTCCGTTATCAGCGTGATAATGCAGAGAGCGGCTGTAGCCTTGATGTAACCTATGGGTCATCAGAAACAAGGTTAAATATGGTTAAAAATAGAATCAACTTGGAATGGTTGCAGTTTTATATAATTTTACTTAAATTAACCTAAACTTCTCTTTCAATGTTTTGGTTTTAACATACCCACATCGCGGGTCCAGTAGCAGCCTGGCGGATCCTGGATGTTGAACGGCAGCGGGGCCACCGAATCATCCTCGATGCAGTGCACAAAGAGGCCTTGTCGCCAGTCGGAGGCCATCAGCCAATCTGTGGACGCCAGGGCCATGATCATCAAGACCACCACGATGACGCCGCAAATAAATGCAATCACCTGTGGAGGCAGTGAAATCGGTTAGGAATGGGCCAAATATCCAACTTAGAGCATTCAAGTGCATACCTTCAACGGCCTGGTGATTGTGATGGTCTCAATCGTTGTTGTCGGCGCCATTTTCTCCGCTGGAGGACGTAGAACACTGCATGCATAACAATTAATATTTATTGCGGGGCAGAAACATGATTACTAGCTCCACAAGCTAGCCAACTCACCTTATCGACTATGTATGCAGGCAAAAGTGCTGCCCGCAGCTACTAATTGGAATGCGTTTCAATGCGTTTCTTGGTTAGTTTTGCTTAGTGGGATGTTGGAAGGGTTTTTTGGGAATTCTTTTTTGCTTTTTTGGGGGCAGGCGAGTAAATGCTACTCCGGTTGGCTTTAACAATCTAATATAAATGCTTCAATTGGCGTTTTATTGCTTTTGGTTTGCGCGCTGAGGTTTTTCCAATGCGTTTCGAATTTCAAATTGCTGGCGGAAGCAGCCCGTTCAACATCTGTATTACGAAAGGGGGATCGTTTGTTAGCGGGGCAGGAAATAGAGAAATTGGTGGCATTCGATTAAAGAAACTGGCGCACCACGTTTGTACAAAAAGTGTGTTTACATCAATGTAGTTAAATAAGCGGCAGCAACATGCACAAAACAACTCGAGCAACAACACTGACAAAGACAATGGCAAAGGATTAAGGCTTTTACGGGATGTCAGAATCAAACTCCGTCAAACTAACAAGAAACAGTGGCTAAATAAAAAGGTTCAGTAAAATCCTACCCTTAAAATTATAAGTACTTTATTCCATCCTTTTATTCCTAATCGACAGCAAAGGAAAATGCAACAGTAAAGAAAAACTATTTATGTATAAGACTTGAAACCAATATGCACTTAGCAAAGCTTGATAAAGTTTCTAACTCTAACTAAGAGGCAGATGATATTTATTTATATTCAACTGTAGCCATAAATGTATGTCATGGATTAACTGTTGCAATTTAGGAAACAATGCGTTGCCACAGTTGAATGCTTTTGGGATTGTTTAAATTGAAATCACTCTATTGTGACAGACAAAAGTGCGGCGCAACATTTGAGTCTGTGAAGGGGGGGGACGGAGCTGTAATGACAAAAGACGGAAGCTGGGGCGATGAGCTGCAGCTCCCACATAATTTACATACATGTGTTGCAAGGGAACTGCACCTAAGCAATTTCAATGCTGGAAATTGCTAATTATTCGTTCGCATTCCATTGTTATACTTTTGTATAGGCCTTACAAATATTCTTAAGCGGCATAAATACATACATATGCCCATATGTCTGTCAAAAGATCAGTTATACTTTTTATTTATGCCTCACAGTATGGTTGCTTTAAACTGTTCCAGAAAACCTACTTGTTTTTCAATAATATAAAATTACGGCCATAAAGTAGTTTATAAAATATTGAATACAAATCAGGATAAGGCCGATTTACGATTTATGATTCTGATTACTTCCCATTTCTTAACGTCTTTAAAATGCAGATACGCAAACTGAGATACAAATACATAATATATAAATGTAGCGTCATAAAAATCTCGAGATATTTAGACGGGCCAGACGTACATATGTATGTATGTATGTAGATGATAGTTTATTTATAGCGGCTAGAAATTGAAAACAACAACAACATTTCGCATATGAAAGAGAATGGGATGTGTGTGTGTGTGGGGGTGAGTGGCATGGCAACAGGATCATATCGGTTAATTGCTATATAGAACGTAACGGTAACGGCAGGCAAAATTGGGGCAAACGGCCAAATGCAAAACAACAACAATGACAAGGGCGAGGATAATTATGTGTATATGTATGTGTGTTTTAAGGTAAACGGAGCAAAACAAAATGCGAATTCTTTCAATCAAGGTATACCTTTCCTTGAAATAGTCCAGAGTTACCGATTCTGAATCAAATTCGGAATAATCTGGCAGCGATTCGGCGTCAAAGGAACTCATTCCGCTGAGCGTGTAATTAGGCAAGACGTTCATTTTGTTGTAGTTGGCAAGGTTGCCCTGCTGATGTTGTTGTTGTTGCTGGTGCATTGTTGTTTTTTCCTGATTTACTACGTTTTTTTTTTTTAACAATATGACACACACACACACACACACGCTATATTTTTTCTCTATTCTCTTTTCGCAGCCTTTTTCTTTCGCCGTCTGCTTGCACTTTCGCAAATTGGTTTATTGCTTTTGGGCTGTTCCTGTGCACTTACAATCTGCTAAAAAAGCTCTTTTCACTTTCCACTTTTCACATGATCCGCGACCACCGACTTTTCTATATAATTAAAAAATAAAAACGACGAAAATAATAATGTTTTGCTTCCCTCATCACAAGACAACAACGGAAAATTAGTGTGCACGCACCGCATAATACCAAAAAACGCGTACTTTTCCCGCGGAGTTTCACTGTGACGGTCGCAGTAAAAAATAAAATCACGGTTTAAGGCGAACTGCCAACTCAGGAAAAACAAAGCATATTTTTATAGTAAACAATAAAATATTTATCAATTTCGTTTCATCTAAACTATAAAATCAATTTTCAGAGTAAATTTAGGTAGAGCTTGCGAACACCTGCACACCCACTGTTTGTCGACTTTTAGATCGAATTCGTTGGAGGTCTTGGTTTAAATCTTATCCGATAAGTATCGCAGGCAGCAAAAAAGCAGTGACCGCTCATGCTATGGCACTAAATCCGAAAAAAACAGTGTGACCATTTGCCACAGTACGAGAACGTAGGGAATCGGCGTCGCGTGGCTTCGCCAGATTAGCGTACAAAACAATATCCTATTGCAAGCAGAAGCTCCAGTTTCCGTACTAAAGAGTCCGTGGTGGACCCCGGGAATCCATGGCCACGGACACGGTGTCCAACGGCGAAAACTTCGCCCAGCATTTAACTGGCAACGGCGACGACGATGTGATCTGTCCCACATGCGACGTGAAGATCAAGCGCAGTCAGGTGGCCGATCACTGCCAAGTAGAGATGGAGCGGTTGCACAACCCGATCAGCGTTACCAATCCGTCGGCCCAATCCGCCGGCTCAGCTGCAGCAACTCAGGGATCCGGGTCGGGTATGGGAACGGGAGGCAGACAGCCGTGGAGCGTATTTCAGCGAGTGCAGCGCAACCGGCAGGCCCGCCAGCGCCAGCGCACCAGGAAGCGTCCAGCATCTCCTGGTCCACCAGCGCCTAATTCTGCAGCAGCTGCTTCGGCCCCAACTGCAGCTCCTCCGCCCCCTGCTGCAGCTGCTCCGCCTCCTCCCCCAGCACCTCCAGAGTCCAGTCAACCCACCTGTCCCGTGTGCAACCACAACTTCCCGCAGTCCAACATCCAGGAGCATGTCAACCACTGCCTGCGCCAGAGCCGCCGGAATGGCCAGGCCAACGGGGAGCGGCATTCCAGCGAGGACTCGGAGGACAGCGAGGAATACGAGGAGTACGAGTGGGCAGGGCAGAAGCGCATTCGCGTGTCCACGCTCGTCCAGGGAGGCTACTCCGCCCTGGGCCTGGGCCAGACGATCAAGTACAATGGCAGCCAGCAGGCGCAGGAGGATGAGGACGAGGATCTCAATGTGGACGAGGACGATACGCACATTTACGGGCCAAACCAGTACGGCGAGGGTGATGTGATTCCGCTGGTCAACGAGGACCCGGAGGGCAATGTGTCCGAGGCGGATGTGACCAGCTATGTGCGCCGCCTGATCTCCTCCAGCGATGGGCCGCCCAAGGCCAATCATTCCAGCGAAGCAGCCACCGAACAAGAGACTGCCACAATCAGCAACGTGGAGGCGACGCCATCCGCCAGGGAGGAGCCATCCCCATCCACGTCGCGGTCCACGCGTTCCGCTTCTCAGAACCAGCAGCAGGTCATCGAATCGCTGAAGGCCAAGCTGCGACTTTACGAGAAGCAGGCGCAGGGGAAGTACAAGTGCCTGATCTGCATCGACGACTACAAGAATCCCGCCATCTCCGTGTCCTGCTGGCACGTCCACTGCGAGCAGTGCTGGCTGCAGACTCTGGGGGCGCGCAAGCTGTGCCCGCAGTGCAATTCGATCACCACGCCGAAGGACCTCCGTCGCATCTACCTGTAGATGTGGATATCCACTGTCGACTTGTTATCCTATGCCCGCTGCCAAAACGCTTGCTTTGCTCTTAACGCAGCCGTAATTGATAACCCTATACATATTATTTATATAGATAACAGATACCGACTATGATACGTGACATTACAATAAGCTTAACATGTAACTATTACAATAAACCACAGAACAAAACATCGTATTTGTACATATGTATTTTTAATCTAAGGATAGAGCAGTGTTTTTCGTAAAATTGTTTTTTAACGAATACTAAAAGGGTTGAAATAAGTATATATTCTTATATACTCAAAATTCTAGATTTGGGCAAGGAATAATAAATATAATATACTTTAGCTTTGAATATAAAAAGAAACTCAATTGGAAGAAACTCGAGAAAAAATAGAATATATTTTAATATTATTAAATTTAATTAGATATAATTATTTTGTCCAACAGTTTTTGAACTAAACAAATTTTTTACTGTGTTCCGGCTTCATTTGTTAACCAGTTATCGATAACTGAAAGAACAGTTTCAAATTAGAGATGGGTCAGTGTTTAAATCGTAACTAAACTATTTTCAAGTTCAAGACTATAAATTGCTTGTCTAAAAACTCAAATATAGTTAAATAGTCCAAATGAATAAAATAAAAGTTGCTTTGAGTAAGAAAATTTAATAAATTTAAAAAGATTCAATTTCCAACGGTTCATACTTCCGTGCTATTTTTTTTTTACAACTTAAGTTCCATGTTGTTCCATCTCTAGTTCACATTACTTGGAATTCAGTTCTGTTCAATTTCGCCACCATGTCCGGCTCCGGTAGGATTTAACTGGGAAAACTGATCCATTAGCTGATAACAGATCCTTTGCAGGTGCCAATCCCTTTGCCCAGTTCCAGGAATCATTCACCCAGGACGGCAGCGTCTACAAGTATTTCGATTTGCCCTCCATCGACAACAAATATGGTGACTGTTCTTTAATCTTTATTATTGTTGTTATCTATATTATTATTTTTGCCCTCCACAGATTCACTGCCCTTTTCCATTCGCGTTCTGCTGGAATCCGCGGTGCGCAACTGCGACAATTTCCATGTGCTGGAGAAGGATGTCCAGAGCATCCTGGGCTGGACACCATCGCTGAGGCAGGAAACCAGCGATGTGGAGGTCTCCTTCAAGCCAGCGCGTGTTATATTGCAGGTTGGCCATAGGTTATAATCCATATATGTTCCTTCTAAAGGCTTTATTTTGTTTTAGGACTTTACTGGCGTTCCTGCCGTTGTGGATTTCGCTGCCATGCGGGATGCGGTCCGTGAACTGGGCGGCAATCCGGAGAGGATCAACCCCATCTGCCCCGCCGACCTGGTTATTGACCACTCCGTTCAGGTGGATTTTGTCCGCTCCTCGGACGCTTTGACCAAGAACGAGTCCCTGGAGTTCCAGCGCAACAAGGAGCGCTTTACATTCCTCAAGTGGGGAGCCCGTGCCTTTGACAACATGCTGATTGTGCCACCCGGCTCTGGCATTGTCCACCAGGTTAATCTGGAGTATCTGGCACGCGTGGTCTTCGAAACAGAAGCAGCCGATGGCTCCAAGATCCTGTATCCGGATAGCGTCGTTGGCACGGACTCACACACCACCATGATTAACGGCTTGGGCGTGCTCGGCTGGGGCGTGGGCGGCATCGAGGCGGAGGCCGTAATGCTGGGCCAGTCCATATCCATGCTGCTGCCAGAGGTGATTGGCTATAAGCTGGTGGGCAAACTGGGCCCTCTGGCCACCTCCACCGATCTGGTGCTGACCATCACCAAGCACCTGCGCCAGCTGGGCGTAGTGGGCAAGTTTGTGGAGTTCTATGGACCCGGAGTGGCAGAGTTGAGCATTGCGGATCGCGCCACCATCAGCAACATGTGCCCGGAATATGGAGCCACAGTCGGTTACTTTCCCATCGATGAGAACACTTTAAACTACATGCGACAGACTAGTGAGTTCATCTTGGTAGCTTTCATTTGGTGTATTAATGAATATTGCTAATAGATCGCTCCGAAAAGAAGATCGATATCATCCGGCAGTATTTAAAGGCAACTCGACAGCTGCGTGACTATTCCCTTGAAGATCAGGATCCCCAGTATACAGAGGTGAGTGATATTGGCCTTTTTAATGACAGAAACTCACTTCTAAACTCTACCCAATCCTTTCAGTCTGTGACCCTAGATCTATCCACCGTGGTCACCTCGGTTTCGGGCCCCAAGAGGCCGCACGATCGTGTCTCCGTGTCCAGCATGTGCGAGGACTTCAAGTCGTGCCTGTCCAGTCCCGTGGGATTCAAGGGGTTCGCCGTGCCGCCAAGTGCCTTGTCTGCCAGTGGCGAGTTCCAGTGGGACGACGGCAAGAGCTACAAGATAGGGCACGGCTCGGTTGTTATTGCGGCCATTACTTCCTGCACAAACACCTCGAATCCCTCGGTGATGCTGGGTGCAGGACTCCTGGCCAAAAAGGCCGTGGAGAAGGGACTGAATATCATGCCTTATATCAAGACCTCATTGTCCCCGGGCTCCGGCGTAGTTACCTACTATCTGCGGGAGTCGGGGGTGATTCCCTACCTGGAGAAATTAGGCTTTGACATAGTGGGATACGGTTGCATGACCTGCATCGGCAACTCGGGCCCACTAGACGAGAACATGGTTAACACCATCGAGAAGAACGGTCTGGTCTGTTGTGGAGTGCTGTCGGGGAACCGCAACTTCGAGGGTCGCATCCATCCCAATACCAGGGCCAACTACCTGGCAAGTCCGCTGTTGGTGATCGCCTATGCCATTGCAGGACGTGTGGACATTGACTTCGAGAAGGAACCTCTGGGCGTGGACGTCAATGGAAAGGACGTCTTCTTGCAGGACATCTGGCCAACGCGTTCGGAGATCCAGGATGTGGAGCAAAAGCACGTCATTCCGGCCATGTTCCAGGAGGTGTACAGTGAGTATTTCTGCCTAAAGAATTCCGGATAGTTATGTATAATTGTATCCCTTTTACAGGCAAAATCCAGCTGGGCTCCAAGGACTGGCAGACCCTGGAGGTGTCCGACGGCAAGCTGTATCCCTGGAGTGGAGTATCGACCTACATCAAACGTCCGCCCTTCTTCGACGGAATGACCCGGGAGCTGCCCAGTTTGAGGAGCATCGAGAAGGCTCGCTGTCTGCTGTTGCTGGGAGACTCGGTGACCACCGATCATATCTCACCAGCCGGATCCATTGCCCGGAAATCCCCTGCGGCGCGTTATCTGTCGGAGCGGGGACTGACGCCTCGCGACTTCAATTCATATGGGTCAAGGCGCGGCAATGATGCGGTGATGGCGCGCGGAACCTTCGCCAATATCCGTCTGGTCAACAGGTTGGCCTCCAAAACCGGGCCCAACACCCTGCACGTGCCCAGTGGCGAGGAGATGGACATCTTTGATGCGGCGGAGCGGTATGCGGAGGAGGGCACGCCGCTGGTTCTGGTCGTGGGCAAGGACTACGGCAGTGGAAGCTCGCGGGATTGGGCCGCCAAGGGTCCATTCCTGCTGGGCATCAAGGCGGTGATCGCCGAGTCGTACGAGCGCATTCACCGCTCCAATCTGGTGGGAATGGGCATCATCCCACTGCAATTCCTGCCGGGCCAGAGTGCCGAGTCGCTTAATCTGAGTGGCAGGGAGGTGTTCAATATTGCCCTGCCTGAGGAGGAACTGAAGCCGGGCCAGAGTATCCAGGTCGAGGCTGATGGCAATGTGTTTGAGACCACGCTGCGCTTCGACACCGAAGTGGACATTACCTATTACAAGAACGGTGGCATTCTAAACTACATGATCCGCAAAATGCTGGATTAGTAATTGCATTCGTTAACTTCTATATTCCATGTGCATTTCTTACCGACGGTTATTTGTTATTGTGTGATGGGAAATAAAGTTTGACACTTCATCTGTGAGATGATTTTATTTAAACTTCTTTTTCAATTTTTGTTTTGATGAGTCAATAGTCCATTTGCAATAGAGAGTAATAAAAAGAAATATAGAGTAAACCCATCTAATCATAATTTTGCTGAATGTTCCATTTACACCCATTTGAATTGCCCGCATCTTATTTTATCGATAATGAAGTTACGTAATAAAAGTAATCGTGACGTAAGAAAATTAGCTTACGCCTTGATGTCGCTGTGGACTTAATATTGCATCCGGTCGAATCATGTGGAAATAACACAAAATTCTAATTAATTTTAGGTTATATTACTGCATTTAGATTAGTGAAGTGCGTAATTACTTTATTGAAAACTGGAAGATAATTGAAGGGAAATTGTTCACAACGTAAGAACTTTGAATTTTGTTATGTGGTGTGACCATTACTCATTAAAGATGGAAATTAATCGATTGCTTCTGCCATGAATCGATATTACCGATGTATTGAAAATAGCGATGTTAGCAGCGATATTTCTCCACCTCTAATAATTTGCTGCTTTTTGTCCGTCCCGTGGACTTTCCAGAGGATTTTAATTCCAATTTGCAAAATAAAAACACAAATAAGGCAACAGATCGCGCGTTGGCCAATTGCCTTTTAGCCAGTGCGTGAAATATCGTTGTAGAAACCGCGGAAAAACGCAACAACGCAGCAGGAAAGTCGCGCCTCCGTCGTCTCCGCCTCCCAAAAAAAGAAAAAAAGATCTCGGATCGCACAGGGTTTTTTTATTTTGGGACTGGCGATTAGTGTTTGTGGGTGCTTTGAGATTCTCCGACCTTATAGAGAGTGCCCAGTGGCGTCGCGTCGCTTTGGATTATGTCATTTGTTTACGGGGAACTGCCGCAGGCCCAGGCCCAGTAGCCAATGCATCCAAAAAAAGAGGCAGCGAAAACCTGTAAAAATGTAGACTGTATGTGTGTGCCAGTCAGTGTCAGTGTGTGTGTGTGTGCGGATAATGGACGTTTTAGTTTTAGTCGTGGCCATATCCGTGTAATATATAGCGATATATAGATATAGCTATAAGATCTAGATGGCCGCCTTCAATCCGGGCGCCAGCAGCAGTGCCGCCGATGTCCTGAGCGCCACCACAGCAACGGCCACATTTTTGGTGCCCACCTCCTCGGCAGTTTCGCATTCTGCGGCTGCTGCTGCTGCTGCTGCTGCTGCTGCCCATCCTGCCCAGCTGCAGTTGGACCAGTTTGGTGGCTACACGGCGGCGCCCTTGCAACAGCACCATCACCACCAGCAGACCAACTCCTCGTCCTACACCTTTGTGCAGATCAAGCGCGAGCCCTGCCAGGTGTCCGAGATCAGCTCCAACAATTGCCACCAACAACAGCAGCAGCAGCACCACCACCAGCAGCAGCAGCATCAGCAGCAGGTGCAGCATCAGGGTCTCTCCTCCGCCTCGATGACAGCCTCCTCCAAGACCATGTCCTCCTCCACCTTGACCACGCTGGTGAAAATAGAGGCGCCCTCGCCAAAGGTCTCCGAACTGGAAAAGTCCTCAGGTAGGTGATGGCCCGTCAACTGGTCAAGTGAGCTACTCACGAGCAAGTCCCTATTCCGGCAGGCAACTCAGTGCCCATTGGCATCGCCGTGGCCAGGAAACGGCCGCAGGAAGCCCTGGTGCCGGCCCTAAACACACCCGCCACGCTGCCCCTGCAGCCACCACTCAACAAGGACATGAACTGCTTCGGCATACGCGTCGCTGACCTCGGTAAGTGCCAAACTACACGGGGAAAAATGCAACAAATCATTACAAATCATGAACAAATCATTACTTACTTCTTACATATGGCTAAAAATCATGAATAGTATTTGCATATATTTAAAAATATATGTAGATTGAATGTTAATGGTATCTCCTCCAATAAATCCCTCTTAAGTATCTATATCATATATATATATATATCATATATAATTTTCCCTTTGTGAAATCTTGTGTCAACTAATTCAATTGATCATGTTATTTGCAAATGTTTCAAAATATAGATTGAATGTAAATGTTATCTCCTTTAATATGATACTATGATATGTAAGGCCCTCTTAGGCATATTCATAACATATATAATTTTCCCTTTGTGTAATCTTTGGACATCTAATTCAATTGAGGGACCAGATTTGAGCGGCCCTAATGAACGCCGCACTCGCGTTTACGTTCGCGTTCCCAAGGGGCACTAGTTGTATGATGCTTATAATGCCAGGACGTGGACGTCGTTCAATTATGCCACTAATAAGATTGCCAGCAAACGTTGAACGTTGTTGCGGAATTCCTTCAGTGAGCGCGAGCTGGGGGTGTCGTCTCCTGTCCCCGCCGTAAACACCCCGTCAGAGTTGAGATTTGAGAGGGCAGGAATCATATGATGGCCGCCTGTTGTGCGGCTGTCGTTGTTGTGACAGCCACCGAATCGACTCGAATCGACTCGAGCCAGGAGCACTCTTCCCTTTTGCCTCCCTTGCGGGCACAAGGAAACCGGTGGTAAATCATACGAACTTCTAAAGCGGAAATAAAACGAAAGTGAAACACATTGCGATTGTAGAGGGGAGGCTTTGACTTTGGCTTTTGGTCGACTTCAAACTGCTCTTCAGATGGGCACATTAAATATGTTTATGTACGTGGGGGTGTGTTGTTGCAAACACCCCGTCAGATTCTATTTTCGGGATTATTTTTAAAGCTCTCTGTTGGTGAAATATTCAGCCGTAACTTTATCTTCACTATTTTACGATCTTACGAAAAAAAACCAATGCCTTTGGTTTGGGATTCGAATTCAGATCAAATATTAACAGATGTGACATATTTTTAATCAGCTTATTGCGCAAAGAAAACTCGTTTTGTTTTAAATCAGAATTTGATGGTGATTAAAATATTATTGGGATAATAATAATAAGTCTTATCCATATATTTAATTGCAAAAGCCATTTAGTAAACAGATAATTAACAGATGATGAAATTGAAAGCACACAGAACTTTAGACAACTAAGTGCGATTTGAATTTTCATTATTTTTGTGTATGAAAATAAAAGGCACAATCATTAGTGGCTTTTGGGGATTTTTTGGTTTTATTTTCTAGGAATTTATTCAGTACCAACTTATCACAAAAGTTTGAAACTGAAGCAAAACAAAAAACTTAAGATTGGGGTTTTTTTTTTCCTATAAATAAAACAACCTATAACTTTCCCTTGATAAATTTTAGATTTTTGTGGTCTTGGAATATACCAGCCAGGCCCTGGTACTTTTTGTTGCCCAAAAAACCTTTATAAAGTTGGCAAAAGTAGGCGGATTACTCATGCTTCGGCAGTGAGCAGGGCATTGGGGGCTTCGGCTTCGTTATCACGCTCCACCGAAGCTGAAGCTGAAGCTGAAGCAGAATCTCTATAAGCGTGGGCGGATGGTGGAGGGAAAGGCACATCAGAGCGAGTATCCAAAGACAGATTACTCATGGACGGAGCACGGGGGTGGGTGTTTTTTTTTCAGACAAGTTAGCGGTGGCTGTTGCTTCGGGGGAGGCGGTGCTTAGAGGTAGTCAGGATTCTGGGTAAGGGTAACCAGGAACACGGAACAAGGAAAAAGGAGGCCAGCAGCATCAGGGGATGCTAGAGCTGGATGGATGCTCGACTGGTTTCGCACGGGGATGGGACCTCAACCGGAATGAGTCGTCATCCACAACCGTGAACGGGACAGGACAGGACCTAGCAACATGACACGCTGAAATGGATTGGGTACACGACCATATGGCAGCGTCGCCTTAACATGGCTTTAGTTATTATTATTTCTTCTCCCTTCCGTTTCGGCTGCGCCAAGTCACAGGCTATTTATAAACGTTTGCTGGGTAGTTGTAGGTCCGCAGCCCGAAACAAATCACTTGTCAAAAGATGTGGCTCTAATTGCGTTTCGGAGATGGCACATACTCCAATACTTGTCATTCATTTCGTTTGCTGGGGTGGTGGTTTGCCCAATACAGAGATCCCTTAATGTAATGCAATTACAACGCATCGCGTTCGGTTTAATCGAATTTTTGTAAAATAATCCAGCCGCAGTTTCGGGGGTGGGTCGCTGATGTGTAAAGTGAGTGGGTGGCTGGCAAGTGGGCGGCGAGTGGGCGGGCGCAGGCGGTCACCAAATGCATAGTTCAAGGACACTGCAATATTTGACGTATACATACACAGCTTCCCTTACAACTAAAGTTACACGGCAGGCCCGAAAGTCTATTAAACAAACGAACGTCGAGCGGAGAGGTTGGCAGGTCGTTCCGCAGAATTACTACTGTACATATAGGAATAAAATATTATATTGAAGCGCCAGGAAATAAGCATTTGTTTTTGTCTCGTTGCAGGTGCCACCAGTTGCGGCAATTTGTACTTTACGGGC
Source organism: Drosophila gunungcola (assembly GCF_025200985.1). Classification (NCBI taxonomy): domain Eukaryota; kingdom Metazoa; phylum Arthropoda; class Insecta; order Diptera; family Drosophilidae; genus Drosophila; species Drosophila gunungcola. Next base: position 9,718,846 of record NC_069139.1, read on the forward strand.
AACGGCGACCTGATGACCACCGGCACGGCCACCGCCGAGGAACTGGCTCTCAGTGCGGCAGGTGTGAGCCGTGCTCCCTCAACGTTCTGGCAGTATCCAAGTGAGTTGGCCCTTTCCCCCCTCCCCTGCCACCAGAGCACCAGATCACCACCATTGTGTGAGATCCCGAAAAACCCATCTATTCTCCGCCTCTCTATTTTGGTTCTCTCTCTTTTCCGTTGCGTTTTGTAGATGCATTACCCATTGAATCAGTGATTTCCATGTCGCCCGCCACGGTGGGCCTGCAGTACTCGCGGGAGGCCAGCCGCGGACAGGTGGTGCTGCTGCCGGCCGGCCCAACAGCGCTCGGTAAGTCCGCCCGAGGATAGGCACTTCACATACGCATTAAGCACTCCGCATGATTTCGAAACAATTCGATTCGCCAAAACCAAACTAATTCATGCTTTTAAACTGCGCTTCTCTCCCCGACTTCCCACTGCCCACTGCTCACTGTCCACTGCCCAAAAACTCCAAAAACTCCGACAACTCCAACTCCAAAACTGAACCTCCGACAAAACTGAATCGCTACCACGCCCATGCACAGCAGGCATATCAAATTTTCCCCTCTTAACGCCCACAGATCCGTTCCAGCAGGCAGCGGCTGCGGCGGCCTTCGTCTGGCCCTCGGCCTACATCCCCCAGGCGCCGGCTCCTGGTGGTCACTCCGCCGCCGCTGCCTCGCTCCAGCCGTCGCCTAATCTCTCCAGCCTGTCCAGCCTGTCCAGTCTGTCGAGCTTGTCCAGCTTGCCGAACTTCATCTTTCCGCCGATGGGCGGCCACCAGGCGTTGGGCACCACGCCCTCGTACGCCTCCACGCTGCAGCTGTATTTGGCCGCCGCGGCCACGGCAACGGGCAGCTCGACAATGTGCCAGCACAGCAATCAGCAGACGAGCAGCACCACCACCACCAACTCCACCATCAACCTGAGTCTGGCCGCCGGCGGATCGGGGCTCGCGCAGAGTGGCAATCCACACGGCAGCCTGAGTTCCAGCAGCAGCAGCAGCAGCAGCAGCAGCCTGAGTGCGAGCAGTTCCCGCTTCCTTAGTTTGGCCACGGGACAGCCTGGGCAGATGCCATCGCTGCTCTCGCTGCCACCGCCGCCCGGGATGAAGGAGGAGTACGCGATGCCTCTCACCCTGCCGCCGCTTGTGCCGCTCGAGGCGGCGCGCGACAAGGAGCAGGCCCTGAATCTGATGCGCCTGCCCACGCCGCCCACCTCGGCCACCATGGAGCCGTCTTCCCTGGGCCATGTGACGCCCCACCATCTCTTCCAGTCGGCTGCCATGACGGCCACGCCCACGCCAGCCCTGCTCAACCTGTCGATGCATGGCCACGCCGACGGCGAGCTGTCCGCTGGCACGCCCCTGCCGGCGGTCTGTGATGAGACGGCGCTGAACTACAAGCTGCATGCCCCGCTGACGCCGCAGACACCGCCGCGCCTGACAGAGATGGCTGTGCCGGGAGCGACTACTCAGCTGTTGCCGCAGATGCAGGACGTCAACATACAGACGGACACGCCGGTGTGCAGCGAGGACGAGAGCTTCCCGGGCCCAGCGAAGCCGCAGGAGCAGGCAGTGGACACCTCCCTGATACAGCCGCTGGAACTTACGCTTACCAAGTCCAGCGAGGCCAGCCATACCCAGCCGAACGAGTGCCATACCCAGACCGAACCCAGTGACATACCCAGTGCCAGCCAGGAGGAGTCGGCGGAGCAGACTCCCCCGGAACCCGTAGAAATGATGTCCCAGGCCACGCAGGCCGACCAGGCCGCTCCCGAGGACCTGACCGGCCTGGAACTGCTCTCGAACATAAGCACCAACAGCAAGCCGCTGGTGCGCGTCAAGCAGGAGCCGTTGGAGCATGTGGAGCAGCCGCCACCACCACCGCCGCCTCCGCCGCCGCAGCCTGTGGAACTGATGCCGCCTGAGAACACGCCGCCGCCGCCCATGCTGGAAATGGAGACCACGCCCGCCCAGGAACCGCTGGGTGGGCTCAAGCTGCTCTGCGCCCTGGCCGAGCAACGCATCCAAGAGGAGGTGGTGCAGGGCAGCAGTCTCTTTGCCACGCCCTCCTCACGTACGCCCACGCCAACGCCGCAGACAACGCCGCCCGTCTTCGAGGCCAAGGCCTGCTTTGCCTTCGGGCAGCCGCAGCAGGCATCCGTCTTCCCCTCCTCCGCCTCCTCCTTTCAGATGCCATTGAGCTCGCCCGGCTTCCCCTCGATGCAGGGCATCGAGCTGCCCTCCACGTCGACGGCTGGTGCTGGTGCGGCCGAGTTGACGCCCGTGAAGCGTAAGAAGCACAAACATTCCAAGTCGTCGGGCAGCGATAGCCGCAAGTCGGCGCGTTGCAGCAAGAAGAGCAAGAAGAAGCGACGGCACAGCAGCAGCCGCCAGCAGTTGGCCGCTCCGGCGGAGGAGGACGTGGACCTGCAGGACGAGCAGCTGCAGTCGGAGCTGCGCAGCGCCCTGCACGCCATGGATCCCAGCTACGCGCAGCGCTTTGGCCAGGAGGTGTTTAGCATCATGGACAACAGCATGCGGATGAGGCTGGCGGATGTGACGCGACAGTACCGCAAAAAGAAGCGGAAGCTCGACGAGATTTCCAAGCACAAGAAGAAGAAGAAGTGCTCCAAGCAGCAGCTGCAGCTGCTACAGCAGCAGCAACAAGCAGCAGTCCAGCAGGCGGTTCAGGTCCAGCCCTCACCTGCCCTGCAACAGCCACAAATGACGCTTTCCAGTGTCCTGGGGTAAGTGGGATGCTCCCAAGCCTTGCTCTCCACTCGAAACTAATGCAAATTGTATCCCGTTTAGGACCTCATCTCCATTGCGCGACTACAAGTTCCCAAAGTTTTCGAGCAGCAATCTTCAGGCGTCCAGTTTCCTGCGATTTCCGGACAAGACGCACTCGTTCCCCCCGCCGCCGTCCCTGCAGCAAGCCCAGCCGGAGCACAGTCCCTTGCCCAGCAGCAGCTCACCCAGTACCTCGTCCTTTGTCCGCCTGGAGCCGAGTGCCCTGGACGCGGCCGTGGCCATTGCCCCAACTACCTCTGTGACCTCCGTCTCCTCCTCCGCCTGTTCGCCTTCCACCAAGCAGGCGGCTTCTGCGGTGCGGAAGCAGCGCAAGATGAAGGCCATGGCCAGTGGCGTCGCTGGAGACCAGCCAACGGCCACGGAGGCCAAGCGACGGGTCAGTGGCATCGATCGCGAGCTGCAGCTGACCAGCGAGCACCTGTATCGCGACGAGACCCGCGTCCTAACCGACATGGGCGGGCTCTTCTACGCGGGCGTGATGAAGCCACTGCGTCCGCCGGATGTGTACTCCATAACACTGGACGGGGAACGCGGCAACAAGTCGCATGTCATGTCACGCGAGGATATACTCAAGGATACGGTGAGTGGAATGGGTGGGTTATCCTATTCTGTACATATATACCTGACCGACTCCTTTACAGATCCTCGAGGTGGCGCCGAAGAGCGTGGAGAGTGTGCCGGTGGGCACGCGACTGTGTGCCTATTGGAGCCAGCAGTATAGATGCCTCTATCCTGGACGGGCCATCGATTCGGAGCAGGTCGAGGATGGAGCGGTTAGCAGTGCAACGCACTCCTCGGCCACTTCCTCGCCGGACTTCGTGAGCGTGGAGTTCGACGACGGCGACAGCGGCAGGATCCGCTTGCAGAACATCCGCCTGCTGCTCAGCGACTATCCCATAGCAGGTGTGTGTCCATTCCGCACTTTCGTGGGCGTAAACAGACCTCCATCCTATCACTAGTTTCTTGTGTGCGTGCCCCCTTATTTACTTCTTTGTTGTTTTCGTTCTTCCCGCCACCATCCCTTCCACCTCCAACCCTCGATCCTCGGAACAGAGTACAACGATAATCCCCTCTACTCAGTAGGCAAGCAGAAGCGAAGCGCTCTGCGCGGGGCTGAAAGTGGCCCCGGCGGTGTCACCCAGGACCATTTGAGCTTGCCCGGCTGCGAGGACTCGCACAGCCACCACAGCCTGGGGATGAGTAGCGACAACACCACCTCGTTGGCCGCCACCATGGAGCTGTTCACGCAGCGCAGCGAGAAGAAGCGCCTGAAGAAGAGCCTCAAGAAGATGTCCAAGGCGCAGAATGGCGTCAGCGCGGCCACGGCCACCAACGGCGGTTCAGATCCCGCGGCATCCGGTGGAGGTGTCAGTGCCGAGGAGGCCGCCCGCAAGCACCACAAGCACAAGAAGCGCAAGAAGCACAAGAAGCATCATCGCAAGAATGGCAGCGAGGAGCCACAGGAGCAGCAGGTTGCTGCGGCAGCGCAGGAAGCCGCAGAGACTCCGCCAGCGGAGATTTCACCAGTACCAGTGCCAACCACGAATCGCGTTAAGGTGGAGGTCAAGGTGAAGACGGAGCAGTTGGACATGGAAGAGGAGACCGCATCCAATCTCATGTCTGAGATATCCGATGAGGTAAGTTTTCAGTTTTAAATGTAAGCCAAAAAAGCTAAATTTAAATATAAATAGCGGACATTTTATATTTTGCATGCCTTTTTAAACCCATTATATTTAATGATATTAGCATTATTGTTTAATGCTAATTGATAATTATATTTATGCTAGCTCTTTTGTGCACCATTTTCCCATCTTTTTTAATATATAAATTTCATAATTACCTCTTCTTTCACACAACATCCCAACTTAAATAGAAGCCATTAAATATTTATTATGCCTTTCAAAACATTATAATTTCAAAAGTACACATATGAACCCTTTAAATTTTGAATAAGCCTAATTGCTAATAGCTTTTCAGTTCATGTTTTCAGTTTACCATTTGTTCTTTTTTAAATAATGCCCGAACTTATATCTGAATTACAAAATCGGAATTATTTAATAAGGGAACGATTGTAGTAGCCGGCAAGGCGAAGGGTTTGTGTAATTGAAGGGTTGAACTAATCCAATTTTGCACTCGCAGGCCAAGGGCGACGATCTGGTCGAGCATAACAACTCCAAGGGAAGCAGCAAGATAGCCGCCTTCCTGCCGGAACGGCAGCTGTGGGGTTGGTATGGTACCGCCTATCGCAAGGCGGGCGTCAAGGGACGCGCCAGAAAGCAATTTTACAAAACAATCAAAAGGGGAAAGGAGACTATCACGGTAAGCGTGCACTCGTTCATATTCCCATACAGTATTTAACTTTGTTTACTTGATGGCTCGTAGGTCGGGGACAGTGCAGTATTTCTATCGACGGGCAGACCAGATCGACCCTACATCGGGCGCATTGAGGCCATGTGGGAAACGACCACGGGCAACAAGGTGGTGCGAGTGGCCTGGTTCTATCATCCGGAGGAGACGACCGGCTGTCCAAAGTTAAAATTTCCGGTAAGTTAGTCCCTGAAGTCCCCATTGAACTCAATTGATTTACCCAATTCAATCATCTTTGGAACAGGGTGCTCTATTTGAATCGCCGCACGAGGATGAGAACGATGTGCAGACCATTTCGCATCGATGTGAGGTGCTGCAGTTTGGCAGCTACTTCGACAAGTTCGGCGCCGATTCGAAGCAATATCAATCCATATACGATAACAATGATACATATTATTTAGCCGGGCACTATAACCCAAGGTTACAAGTGCTAAAACTACAAGACGATATTCCAACTCTCGAAGAGCTGCAGGATACAAATACTACTACTACTACTACTACTACGGAAACTACTATCGAGGATTAAGCGAGAAGTGGAGAGGCGTGGTTAGGCATAGTGCATACAGATCTATATATATACAATATATATACATTATACATATATTTTACTATACGTGTGTGAGCAGATGGAGCAGATATATACCTATATGTATACAAATATTATTTCTATATATTTTAAATGTATTATGTACTTTGAGAACTCAAAAAAGCTAAACAAAAAGGACACTGGCGAGAGATAAAAACAGAGAGAGAACAAGGAACTAAGCAACAACCACTAAATTAATGTGTAGTTACGACAAGCGCAAGCAATTTTAAGTCTAATTTTGTAAAAACAAAAACAAAAACAAATCAAAAGCAAAAACAAACAGGAAAAGCGCTTTGATGACGACAAAGTTGATTCACTTCAAGTTCAGCGAAAGTTTTCAAAAGAAATGTGTGCTTCTTACAATCCCCTTTGATTCTTAATCCCTTCGAACACAACACATAACACAACCAACAATCAAACAAACAAATCAACCACAAACAAACAAACAAGCAAACAAACACAGTCCACATTTAGAGCCTGAGCTATAGCTACAGATACGGGATACACTTGTTAACTTACGTGTATACCTGTGCATGTTTCAGATGAAATTTAAAACGTGTTTTAAAGATTTTAAGCAGGCAACATGCAGCAACTACTACTATAAATGTAACAATTCAATGTGATAGCAAAACAAAACCAGATGTTGATGTGTACAGAGGAGAGAATAAGTATAGATGATAAATAAGAGATCAAGAGCAGATTGTGTGTGTTGAATATTTACAGTTCGTTTATTCAAAAAGGACAGCAACGTATAAAATCAAACCTATCTTTAGTTACATCAATAAACTTGCCGGATATATTGAAATAGCTTTCTGTGTTTGAACTTCGGGATTCAAGACATATGTACCTGGCAATTTAATTCAAATAATAACCTCACATATGTTTATATTTTTTGAACAGTTTACACATCATGTGGAGTGTTCAGGCTTTGGTGGTGCATCTCCTGCTGCTCGGCAGCATCCTGAGCATTTACTTTCAATCCACCGTGTTGTCGGACCTCGAGCCATTGAGTACACTCCGGGATTTGGGCCTAGAACCGCCGGCGGATCGACTCGTGGTCTTTGTGGTCGATGGCCTGAGGGCAGAATCTGTGCTGGCGAACAACTGCAGTGCTGTGCCGGATCTTCGGGAGCTGTTCCTCAGCCAGGGACTGGTGGGCATCTCCCGCGCCTGTCCGCCCACAGTTACCCGTCCGGGTCACATCGCCATCTTCGGCGGATTCAATGAGGATCCCGCTGCAGCCCTCACCAACTTTGGCTGGAACCCGTCCACCTTTGACACCGTTTTCAATCGCAGCCGTAATGCTATTGGCTGGACCCAGGATGTGGTGGCCAAAGTGTTCACCCACCTGCCCACCGGTGGTGCTCCACTGCGTTTCGAAACCTTCACCAGGTCGGACATTTCGGGCGGGCTTAAGCTGGATGAGTGGGTCTTCGGCAAGGTGCGCCAGTTCCTTACTCAGGAGGAGAATGTGCGGCCCCTGCGCAACACCACATCGGTGGTGTTCTTCGTCTACCTAGCCGATATAGACCTGGCCGGCCACGCCTACACGCCCTACGGCCCCAGTTTCGAGGAGAAGCTTAACTTCACCCAACGCGGAATCCGCCAGACCTATGATCTCTTTGAAAGCGTGTTCAACGACAGTCGTACGGCGTATCTGATGACGGCAGATCATGGCATGAATGATGCAGGTGGGTTGGGTTCACTAGAGTCATCTAAGGGTCCATCATCACTTAAGACAACCTATCTTTCAGGGCAGCATGGCGGTGGAGGAGATCGCGAGGTGGAAACCCCTTTTATGCTCTGGGGAGCAGGTGTGAATCGCATGGCCCCCGATCCTGGCCAGAATTTCACTGTCGATAATGAAGGACTCACTCTGCCTCTGTACCAGTTGGAGCAGACGCAATTGGCCCCGTTAATGTCGGCCTTGATTGGTCTTCCACCTCCGATGAATAACATGGCCCTACTGCCCCTGGGATTCCTGAATGCTAGTGCTCAATATGAAGTGCAGGCCCTTCACTTGAATGCCATGCAGCTGCTGGCTCAGGCCAGGATTCTGATAAAGCGTCATGAGGACGGCATTCTGTATGCTTTGCTGCCCAAATTCGAGGACCTGGACTCGGCCCAGATTGATCAGTATCCGCAAAGAATGAAATATCTGGTGGCCCAGGAATATTTCGATGAGGCTCGGAAGATAAGTACGAAGATGGCCAAGGAGGCGCAGAGGTGTTTGGAGTACTACCACGGCTACTATCACCTGCCCCTGCTGGTGGCCACCACCGCCTCCTATTTGCTTTGGTTCTACCTGCTGCTGGTGCAACTCACCCGGGAATCGGTCCAGCCGAGATCAGCGCGAAGAGGATTCAGAACTTGGACCACGTTGTTGATGACCTTGGGGGGATTGATACTCATGGAGCTAATGATACTGCAGAGGGTTCCCTGCCTGACGGCCTTCTATCTGCTGCTGCCCTTGGGCATCCTCATCCTCGGCCTGGCTGAACGTCCCCTGGAGGGGAACTGGTGCATGTGCCACTTCTCCGTCCTTCACCTGGCCGGAATCGTTTTGCCCGCTGGCCTGCTCATACTGATGGCCTTCCACAACAGTCACATTGGACTGCTCTACCTGGTGATGGTGTGCCTCAACAATCGGAGGGCCTTCCTCCACCCCTCCCCGAAGTTCTTCCTCTGGCTTGCTCTGGTCATCCTGCTGAGCGCCATCCTGGTGGTAAAGCAGAACCCAAGTTGGGACTTCATCACCGATGACATTAGAGTTTATGTGGGTAACAGCCATGTGGTTTACTTCAGCATAGTTCTATCCGTGATTCGTCCCCTGATCCTGAGGCACCGTCATGCCAAACGTGTTTGGGTCATCAACATTGCAGCCCTACTGGCGGCAGCCTATGGCATCCATCAATGGGACACGAATCAGCCCGTCTGCACCTATGTTTATGTCGCCTGCTGGTCGTACCTGGTCTTCGCCTTTCTGTCGATCCCATACAGTGGAACAGAGGAGCTGAAGCGGCGCCTGGAGTTGATAATCTTCAATATGCTAACCGTACATATAATGCTGACCATATCGATGGCCTCGCTCTTTGTCCAGATCATGGTCACTGAGTTCGTTTTGGGCCTCGAACTTTACGAAAAGAGCAACATGTCGTTGGACATCAAAGATCAGAATCAGGACGGGGAAGGTGATGGAGTCCAAGAGGTGCTGCAAAATGAAAGACTTACGAGTCCAGTGAACCACTTAAGGCTGTCCTATCGCTATGCGGCCCTCATATTGCTGTACTTCTACGTATCCTTCTTTGGCACCGGCCACTGGTTCTTCAACTTCACATTCAAACCCATCACCTCGCGACTGTTCTTCCCCCAGTTCTCCCTTCACCTGATCGCAGCCTTTATCCTGCTAAAGATATTTATTCCATCGATTATCGTTATATCGAGCATATACGCCCTGGTGTCCTTTGGACGCAAGAATGCCCGTTCAATCTTCATCTGCTTGTTCCTAATGAACGACACCATGAGCCTGTACTTCTGCTACTTTGTCAACAATAGAGGTTCCTGGCAGAAGGTGCGCGAATCGTTGGACCATCTGCTGGTGACCCATGTGTTCATCATCCTGCTGCTAGTGTGCTCCTGGATAGCCAGGGGTTTCCTCTGCAACACCAAAGAGGATAAGCCACCGACCAGAGCAGATGTCGCTAATGCTACGTCCCTGGTTACAGAGAGTCAGGCTTAGCTTAAGCCGGTTAAAGTGCCTAAATTGTCTGCTTTTATTTATCTTAATTGAATAAAATGCTGTTTGAAACTAAACATTTGCACTAAATCAGAGTAAACATATTTTATAAATTTAAAATCCAGTTTCAATTGCCCAAAACAGAAAAGAATGGACACTTTTCTGGAAAGCTTACGGATATATTGTCTTTTGTTTTGTACTTTTTACAGTCTTGTGTTCTTATGTTACAAATTTAATAGCCGATTTGTATATTCAAATTTAAATATTATTTAAAAATTTAACTTTGTATTTAAATTTATGTTTAAATACAAACCACGACTTTCCATGGCTAACATTCTATCCTTATCCATATTTAAAAAATGGGTTCATCTCCTTTGTCATGCCCAAGTCGATATACTGGGTGCACTGTGACTGGCGGATCGTTGTTCTGCGATGAAACTAAAGCTTACTGTGAGTTTATTTCTCGACGGTATTATGAACTTAATAAAAAGTTTTTGTGGCCTTAGTTTACCAAAGTAATTGTTATCCAACTTCCTCCGCATACTGGCAGGTGATAGTGAAGCCTGTCGGGCTACTGAAACTTTACTCGTTATGACATCGTTAGTCTAGCATTTGATTTGGCATTGCCACACCCCGGTGACCCCATAGCCCATTTGCATAAGGGGCAGCCTGACAAATGCGTGTCTGTCGATGATGTTCAATCAAGGTGGCACCACCCATGTGTGCCACCCATGTGTGCCACCCTCAACTGGGTACATCCGCAGCCCGCCGTTGCTGTCAGGTGCGTGCGTTGCCTGGCTGCGGGGGTCACGAGACCCGGCATCGATCCAACATTTGGAAAATTTGCATTCGCCAGGCTTTGGAAACTCGGAAACTTGGAAACAGGGATGTACGAATGTACGGATGCGTGCCTGGGAGACACAATAATTAAAAAGCGATTTGTCTAGTACCAGGTTGGGTTAGCTGCTAGCAGGGAGTTAGGGTGCAAGGGCAGGTAGGCAGGGGGTAGTTCCGCCACCGGCGGACAGGCCCCAACCGAAAATGAGCACCACCCCGAAGTGGTACTGCCGCAACAAATCCCAGCCGATGCACACGTTCGCGGAAATCGGCAAATTGGGCCTGGAGCTGCGTCGGATTACCAAGCGCATAGTGATCGATGTCAACTCGGCGATATTCAGTGAGCATGTGAGTTGTTCAGCAACTAAGCAGTATAAGTAGTTAAATTAATAAAAAATCCACCCCCCCAGGACACCATTTTGGAGGAGTGCGAACGGGTGGTGGAGCAGTACTGGAACCTCAAGGACGAGACCAAGAACGCCGACTTTCAGTCGCTCTCCAAGAAGATCAAGAGGAGTCCCTACAACCAGCTGCTGATGAAGAAGTTCCACTTGATCATGGACCTCAATGACCGAAGGTTCTGCCAGCTCACCTTTGTGCTCAAGCGAACGGTGTGTCCAGAGTCTAGGGAGTTTTCTAATCCCCAATGAGGACTGATCCCGAATCTCTTGCAGCTAAGCTTCCTACTCCGCAAGTCCATGCAGTCGGAGATGTGGCTGAATTGGGCCCTGCACATTACCCAGCTGTATAACAAGTGTCGCAAGGTGGAGAAGCCTTTGGAGCCGGTGGCGGTGGTTCCCCAGCCGGGTGAGGAGGAGCCGGAGGAGGAGCCCAAGTTGGGTGGCAAGAGGAAGGAGGAAATGCCCGCCAATGTCTGCAGCAACATGTATCCGGCCCTGCTCCTGGCCCTCAAATCCATTGATTTTGGCTACGTTTTGCAGGTGGAAGTCCTTTTTAAACTAATTACCAAGTATAGATCCTATTTAAAATTATTTGACTTAGCTTGTGGCCCAGACTCGAGTGGAGCAGAATGCCCTGGACCTGGTCTTTGGACTCTTCAACATGGGCGAACAGGATGCCTGGCGGGAGCAGCAGAACTTGGAGTCCACCTCCTCCAGCCTCGAGATTCTGCGCACCCTGAACATATCCTTTGCCGCCGGGGACTACCAGCCGTATTGCGATACCGCCCAGGACTACAAGTCCATGCAGCTGCAGATGGCGGACGGGAGTCTCCAGGTGCAGGACCACGACCATCAGAGCCTGCGCTGCAAGCACACGGAGAGTTTCCTGCAGAAGGAGCGGGTCTTCATCGCCCAACTGATAGCCAAGGCCACGGAAATAAGTCCGACCATTTTCGGTACGTTTTGGCTTAAGTTAAGGGGAGGATCTATTTTTATTGGCTGAAAAAAGGAAGAATCTTGGGATTTATATTTGACATAATACAACCATTGAGTATAAATTTCATTGTACAATAAGGAGACATTTTTATCGCGACAAAAAATTGAAATGGCTAAAAACAAGGATGGTGAGCACAAATGAAATATGTCTTTAATTTATTAAAGTTGATAAAATTCTTATGGCTTATACGAAATTATAAAGGTGTTTTTACCAAAAATGAACTAAAACATCAACATTTGAAAAAAAGTTTTGCTTTCCACTTTTTTGTGATATGAGCAAGAAAATTGTTTAAAAATAGGCCATACCTAAAAGTATCACCTTTTAAATTTGCTTGAATGAAGAAAATCGGAACAATTGATTAATAGTTGTGCTTGAAATTCGGATGGAAGAGTTTAAAGTTTATAGAAAGCGCGTAAATAAGGTGTGTAAATATTGATCATATCTAAAAATCCTTTTGTAAGCATATTCTACTTATAAATAGTTTTCATTTCTTGTGAAAAAAAACGATTTTTTTTTAACAAAAGAAATAAGAACCTACCTAATCTAATGTTCCCAATCTCTAACAGATAATGGCAAAAAGGGTCCAGTGGACATGAATGTTTATATTGTCAAGGGTTTGCGACTGCTCTGGTCATATGTGGGCATTATTTTGGATCATATACTGCTCTGGTGGATAGATAACCCCGTGTCCTGCTATCGTCTCACCCATATAGACTCCATTCGCAGCTGGCTTTATCATCAGAGTGTGAATGGTGAGTAAGAATCAATCTATATAATTATAAGTTTAATTTAAAATTAAAATATAGACATACCCGAACCTGTTTACACAACGCTACGTGGTATTGGCGAGATCCTCACTGGATTTGTATGCAACAACATTTGGGATCAGCTCTTCCGACTCACCCTCATTTCTTCGAATGATACCAACCGTCTGGTGGATGTGGTAGCGGAGCAGTACCGCGATTGTCCCAAAAATGTAATATACATACATAAAATTAATCATTATACTTCAAAAACTAAATTTTTATTTAGGATTTTGGAACCCCAACCGGCACCGTGTGGATCAGTATTTTCGCCAACTTGGTGAACTTGAGTAACCAATATTTCTCCAATCTGGAGGCGCACAATAACTCCAGTCTGTTGCCAGTGGCTGAACAGATACCCATACTTCACAGGCTGGGTAAGCTGGACATAATTTCAATGCTTGATTTTATTTGAACCATTTGCAGATCATTCGGTGCACTCAATGCGCCTCTGGGTCACCGAGCAGGCGAAACTCCTGTGCTGCGAATGGAAAATGGATCGCTTCTTCCAGATCCTTGAGCACGATGTCAAGCTGTGCCTAAATGTCTTCATCACCTTTCAACTGCCGAAACTCACTGCCGACCTGAGCGATATACTGATGCTGGTTTGTGTGGCCCTGCGGACCAAACTCATCGCCGAGGTCAATGCCAACATAGACAAGCTTAAGGTGAGCACGGAAACTGATAATCTACCACTGAGGAAATAAAATCTATAATTAATGGGGTGTTTGAAAAATTTCTGACCCTTTTTGCTAGAAAAGAATTTGTAATGCCACTTTATATGTCCATCTAAGAAATATGATTGAACATAAGTTTGCAATATAGATAGTGAAATATTTCTGAGCTAAAAAATACTAAGAAAGTTTTTAAATTTTCACTTAAATTTCATATAGATCGGACTTATATTAGGATTCAAAAACCTTCTTAAAAATTACCAGCAATAGATTTATAAAACTGGAATATTAAAAATACATTTTTTGATCTCTTAAAAAAAGAATGGATGGGAGCATAAATATGGCATATAAATAGTCAGCTTTTCCTGATCTAAATACAAAGCTATTGATTTTAAATTTATTACCCACATCCCCAATTTCATATCCATCCGTAAAATATTATGGACTTAAAGGCCAGCTTGTTTATTTTTAACCACACTACCTTTTTTAAAATGCTATAATTTTTATGAACCAATAAGATTTAAGATCATTTTAGACTTAAGTGTTTATTTATTTATTCTCTAAAACAAATTTTACTGGCTTCATTTATAAATATCATAAAACGAAATATTATAAGATACAAAACATTTAATTACAAAATTTAATATTTTACTAAAAATTGTCTAGCTATATAAATATTTATCTTGCTCCTAAGAAAACCACCGACGAGTGTGTTCAGATCCTGTCAGCGGTTTGCCGAGTTCTCAGCCTGGCCAACTTTACCCTCTGCTTTCCCGGTGCCACTTTCTGGCAGCGAGATGTTTACAACAACGAGGAGAAGAGCCTGTACGTGGGCTATGTGCTGGACGAGATCTACCTGCCCACGATACGTGCCACCAAGGACATTGTCATACTCAAGCTGATCCTGAAGCTCATCTGCGAGGCCTGGCTGGACTTCATCTACCAGAAACGCATCCGCTTCAGCGTCAATGGAGCAGTGCGATTGCTGAACGATTTCGATGATGTGCGCGAGTGGATCCTGGCCTGCACTCTGTTGGATGAGGAGCAGCTGGATAAGCTGAGCAACCACGAGGTGCTGCGAATGTGCAAGGGCGTGGGCAAGATACTGCTCCGCAAGCCGGAGGACGTGATCTCCATAGCCCAGTCGCCGAAGTTCGACAAGAAAGCGCGTAAGTTGACAGTCTATCTAGGGTGCTACAGAAATCACAAGGGTATCGAAAACATTTTTTTTGCATTTACTATTTTTTAAGTATAAAACGCGTTTTTCTCGAAATGACAACTTCAAAGCTACCGAAAAACATTTTAATCGTTTAAAACAGTTAAGAAGTTTCGTAAAAAAAACCTAAAATAGACTTGGGTTGCCCTGCAACTTAGAGTAACCCCTCAAAGGTGTCTAAAAGTATGCAACAATATATTTTATGTACGGACATCTAATGGACTTTCTTCCGAAATATGACATTCTTTCATTTACTGCATACTTTTAGGCACCCATGTAAGTTATTACAAAAACCAAGTGATTTCTGTGCCAATCCCATATATGCAATTTTTTCCCGTTTGGTAAGAATTGAAGTTTTATTTTCGCAGAGGATGCCTCCGCCCAGGATACCCAGTTGCCCTCCGAGATGTTCGTCTCCAATCAGAAGCACTGGCTGCAACTACGAGCCACTGGAGGCAATGGATTTCCCTTTTTGAAACTCTGCTGCGGCGATGCAGCCATGTAGTCGACCGTTTAGGGGATACAAATGTTTATTGAGTCGCTAAAATGCTTTACAAAAGTGAGAGTCTAGAATATATATATATATATATAGATTAGAAAAGGGGCAACTATGATTATGTTTTTATTTTCTGGAAGTCTCCCTTAGGCGGGCACCTTGCAACTAATGATCTTTATCAGCTCGTCCACGCGCTCGCTCTTCCCGGCGAATTGTTTTGGATGCGGTCCAATCATTTGAATGATCATCGGCACGTCTTGCGAGACCTAAATAGTTGCAAAAATAAAACAAATATTTGCGAATGTATGACAGCTGTCAATAATGGCTAAATCGAATATGGGTCAATACCTCGAGGAAGCGGGCGAGGGCCTTCAATGTGCGGAAGATCTGGTCTTCGTTGGGACTGCTCTGGAAGAACTGTAGAATGGCCATGGCCAGTTCCACGGCAATATCGTCGAATACCTTTGAAAGTGCACATCCTTAGTATATGTGTTTTGGTCAGGCATTAATCCCCACTCACCACAGTCTTCACTTCCTTGATAGCAATGTTGTACAGGATCATGCTGCCAATGTTTTTGAGCTGCGGGCAATTGGATAGGATGCAGTGGACGGCCACCTTGGTGGTCACTCGTATGTTGGAGATGGTCTGTCCATTGTACTCCCACTCGGAAATGTACAGCAGCCATTCGGAGGGACCCAGGTTCTCGAAGAGATTGCACATCTGTTTTATACGCAAATAAATGAAATGGAAAATTCGGATCAAAAAGGGACATCTACTCACAAACATGGCCCACGCTTGCTGCTCCTCGGGCGTCTGCTTGTCAATGTCCTGGGCGTAGTTCATCAGCGTGTGATCCCTGCGATCCTGGTGCAGTATAATGATCACATCGTCCTTCAGCGCCGCATAGGCCAGGGTGCGGATCAAGTGTATCCGTGTGTCCGGGGAGAAGGCCTGATTGTCGCGCAGCACACGCTGCACAAACACCAGGAAGTTGTCGCCCAGCGCCCAGGAGCCATCGTCCTCGATCAAATACTGATGCAGCTCCTCCATGGCCACCTCCTCCTCCTTGTAGATCTTGCCGTCCAGCAGTTTCACTAGGCTCTCTAATTCAGTCTTTATCTGTTTCGGGCAAAAGACAATACATTATAATCTTAACCATTTTTTTAAATTCGAAAAAATAATATTTTATTAAAAAGGTTATCGAGTTCTCACATGTTAAAAATTTGAATGCAAATATTTACAAACTTTGTTTACAAACAACTCGGAATGTTTGTTTTCGTTTACATACAAAATATTCATTTTGTTGTTATATATTTCACTTTTCAAAACCATTTTTGTAAAACTTTCAGTTGAATGATACGAATATATTTTCACAAATGGGCAATAAATTGTGCCCACGACAAATTTGTTCGTCATGTTCAGGCAGAACAAGTGAGATTATTTTGATCTAAAAATCTTTAAAACAATTTTCTAGAATAATGAAAATATATATATTAATATTTATAAAAAATTGAGGGATGAACCCTTGCAGAGAGTATTGTAAAATGGGTCCAAACAATCAGATCTAAATATTTAAATTCACTGTTTACTTATTTTTTAAAATTTAAATATAATTCGCTGGTTTTTGCTCCAAATCGGTTGTCTACAATGTTTAGTTGCCTAAACTAACTCTTAAATAGGCTTGTAAAATATATATTTTTGGCATGTAGTTGCATATGTGGTATATGTTGTAACTTACGTCAATGTCTTTTAGCACCAGCGCCGGTTCGCGTGGGATTTCCTTCTCCTCCGTGGACTTGGAGCGCTCCTTTCCATTCTGGGGCTGCTGTTGTTGGGCTGCGGGCTCTGACATCTTCGGTCTATTTATAGGCGAGTGGGGAAATTAATAAAATAAATTGAATGCTTATAAATAAATGACTGTGTATGTGTCCAAACAACAAACTTTGGCTGCTGCAGCAGCAGCACCAGCGTCACTCGACAGGGCCACTTTTTATTTGAAAATTATTTTTTACGATCCGCTCACGATAATGTTGTAATTTTCAGCGTAAATTACCGCTCAGGCATGCTGAAATGTTTACAGTTTCGGCAAGAGAAATATGCAAAGAATTTGATGTTTCATATAAACAAAGAAGCGGAAAAACATTTAGCAATGCTCTCGCTTAATTAACAAAAAGAGAAAAGCGGTAGCCGGCGACAATTAAAAAAGAGACAGGACAGAGGAAAAGTTGTCAAACCGAAGTGTGACAGTAAAAGTGAGAAAAACTCAAAATAGCCGTGGTATTTTTAGGTTTTTACTTTACGTAGACAAAAACAAGGTACAGAAGATTCTCACTGGCAACACGAAATTGCATGCAATGTGATATAAACGATTTCTCAAGTTTTTTCTCCGGCCTCAGTTGACAGAAATTGGTCTCCATAATCAAATTAAATGATAGGTATTCTAATTAATTTGGCATAATTTATAGATTTCCAAATTACTCACATGCTATTTTAGTAGAAGTGACACAGAAATTCCTTTGCTTTCGACACCAATTCGTGGGAAAGCCGAAAAACAAAAGTCCAAAACTCAACTAGGCTACAATTATATCTCTTGGCGGCGATGCGTTTTGTTTATTCAAAATTCCGAAGATGAGTATAAATGGTTATTTATTTTCCAGATCATGCAATTTTCGAATTCCGCAGATCGAGTAGCACGCGAACCGTTTCGGTGGAGAATCGACTCGAAATGGCTACTGTTTGTTCGGAAAAGTCCCGTGGAAGTGTGGGGAAAACTTTCGGAAAATGCACATTGGCTCTGTGGCGTATGAGCGATCTGTGAGTGTGTTTTTTTTCGGACACCTCGGATCGGGTCTTTATAAATAGACACTCGTCTCAGTTCGCTCGCGAGCGAAATGTGGCCATTGCAGCTACACTGGCCGAAATGAAAGGAAAATCTGCAAACTTCTACACGATTTCACGCTTTAAGTTCAAGTCCAGTTCAAGTTTTAAATTGAATTTGCAGTGGTTTTTAGTACCCTCTGCAAGCAAGGGCAAGGACCATCCTTCAAACGTCAATGCAATATTTCTGTGCGGGGGCGGCCCGCCTGGGAAAGGTCGGGAAAAACACAAAAAGCCATTAAGTGGCAACCAAAATACATTCCAGGCCCAGCTGGAGGTCCTGTCGCATTCTGAAAGCAACAAGTCTCACATTGCGTAGCCGAGATGTTGACCAAGGCCCAAGCTGCGGCTCCGTTCATTTATATTCCGAGTGTTAAGCGCGTCGGTTTGTTAAGTGGTTCCATCTTAAAAGTACAGGACACCCTTCTTCGCCATGAAAACTTTTATTAAAATTTCACTGAGACTAGTGGCGCTTTTGACATGTTTGATCTCCTGTCAGGCTTCACTGGAAAGGGAAAACAACGAAGTCAATAATATGGCAAATGTGAGTTTTAACAACTATTCCATAACTATAGAAAAAAAGTGGAAAGCCATGGTGAAATTATGTTATTGTTAATCATTAGCACAAGAACACACGTAATGTTATTAGTCAGAAGCACGCAAAACTTTAATCTAAATTGATAATGAAATTTAAAATAGCTTTGCAATATTTTTATAAAGATAATACTATGTCATAAGTATTATTTAAATCAAATTTCGTGTAAGGCAGCAGGAATTTCTTTAATTCGATAAAATGTTTCTTGTGATTTTATAAATATTTTAATTAATTAATTTTAACATTATTTGCAGCACAAACTAAGTGGCGTTATACAATGGAAGTATGAAAAGAGACCATTTTGCAATGCCTTTACAGGTAATTAGGGTCCATAAAATGTTTATATTTAGAAGTTTTTAATGCAAATGTGTTACAGGATGTGGACGCAAGCGTACCTACCCCTCGTATCCGCCATTTTCGATATTCAAACGCAATGAAGTCGAGGACAAGCCCTATAACAATGAATATTTGTCTGAGGGTCTGAGTGATCTGATCGATATTAATGCCGAACCCGCCGTGGAGAATGTACAAAAGCAAATCATGTCGCAGGCCAAAATCTTCGAGGCCATCAAGGAGGCCAGCAAGGAAATCTTTCGGCAAAAGAACAAACAGAAAATGCTGCAGAACGAGAAGGAGATGAAGGAACTGGAGGAGCGTGAGAGCAAATAAATCGGATAATTCGGAACGATCGGATGACTGGAATGGAAATTGACTGGATAGTTACCACACTGGTTTTGTTATTGTACATATATCTTTACCTATGTCTCTTTGAACTGCGAAAGATTCTACAGCACTGGCATGCATTCAATAAAAATTGTTGACCTGACTTTTGGGTGCGTTTTAAATATACATAGGGATTAACTACCAAGGTTTCTATCGTTATAACTGATAGTGTCTTTTTAGTCAGGTTTATTTATATTTAAATAAAAATTCTTTAACCAAAAATGTATATAATTTTGTTAACTTATGGTATCGGTCGCAGTGGGCTTCTATCGTTGCGAACCAATGATAGCGATAAGATACCTTAAGAATTTCAATAAAATACGAATGTGAATCGATGGACTGCACCAACCTAGCAAATGAATACTTAAATATGAATAAACGAACTGATTAAAAGAAATATAACAGGAATGCTATATGTATAGAACATTTAATTTGTTTTAATTCTTAAAGGTAAGGTTTTTGCACTAACCATGTAACATGTTGTATGGTTAGTGATTATATAAAGTAATTTTAATCAATTAAACATTTTTACACGATATATTATACAATTTACCAACAAAATATTACATATGGTATGAACGGGATTATCTTTTATCATATCAGCGATAGTAGAACTTAACGGATTGGTTTAAATCAAAAACAAGAAGGAAAGCAAACTTCGGCAAGCCGAAGTTCATATACCCTTGCAGCTATTGCATTAATTAAATACTTTTGAAAACATTTAAATTATGATTTACTTGAGTATGTGCTAAAAAAAAACATTGAAACTATGATTATTTGCAGCTCAATTATTAGATAGTTATTTTATATATTTTTATTATTTCTATGGGAGCTATATGCTATAGACGTCCGATTTTGATAAAATTTATACCATAATTCTGAAATAATTAAACATTGCTATATGTCGAAGAACTAAACAAAAAATTAAAAAACAGAAAAGTTATAATTTTTTTCATTTATTTTTCCGATTGTTCCTATGGGAGCTATATGCTATAGTCGTCCGATTTTGATGAAATTGAAACCGTAATTCTGAAATATTAAACCATTACTATATCTCGAAGAACTAAACAAAAAATTAAAAAACAGCAAAGTTATAATTTTTTTTCATTTATTTTTCCGATTGTTCCTATGGGAGCTATATGCTATAGTCGTCCGATTTTGATGAAATTTAAACCGTAAATCGGAAATATTTTACCATTACTATATGTCGAAGAACTAAACAAAAAATTAAAAAACAGCAAAGTTATAATTTTTTTTCATTTATTTTTCCGATTGTTCCTATGGGAGCTATATGCTATAGTCGTCCGATCCGGCTCGTTCCGACTTATATACTACCTGCAATAGAAAGACAACTTTTGGGAAAGTTTCATGCAGATAGCTTTAAAACTGAGAGACTAGTTTGCATATAAACGGACGGACAGACGGACAGACGGACAGACGGACAGACGGACATGGCTAGATCGACTCTCCTAGTGATGCTGATCAAGAATATATATACTTTATAGGGTCGGAAACGTCTCCTTCACTGCGTTGCAAACTTCTGACTGAAATTATAATACCCTCTGCAAGGGTATAATGAATTAACTGCCGTTTAAAACTATTGTATTTTTCATCAGTGTGGAGGGTTCAGGCCAATTTGGGCACTCTTTTGGACAAACGCACTCGAGCTCCATGTTTGGGCATCAGGGCTATGCCGTGGTTCTCGAACTCTATTTCGCGTTTGCTCATCACCTCGACGTTGAAGTTCTGCAGGATCTTGATGATCGCCAGCTTGGCATTCACACGACCCATCCGCTGGGCAATGCAAATCCTGGGACCCTCGCCGAAGGGCATAAACGCGGTGGGACTGTAGTTGCGACTCTCCTCGGCGAACCGATAGGGATCGTATTTCTCGGGATCCGGGAAGTACTCGGCGTCGTGGTGAATGCCATACAGCGAGATCACCACTGGGGTGCCCTTCGGTATTACATGGTTCGTTTCGGGTACAGTATAGTCCTGGGTGCATTCACGGTTCAAAATGGGAAGACCGGGATATTTGCGAATGGTTTCCTGGAAGCACAGCTCCAGGAACTCCATTTTTTGCAGGGCATCGTAGGTGATCTTTCCGTCGTTCTTGGCCAGGGTCTCGTCCACTTCATCCTGCAGGCGCTTCAGCAGCTCCGGATACTGGGCCAACTCAAAGATGGTGAAGGCTGCAGTCGAGCCAGTGGTCTCCTGGCCAGCAATGTAGAATATAAACGCCTGGGCGGTAATGGTCTCCAGTGAAATGGCCTTGATGTGACCTGGATACAGCGAATATGATTGTTATTTTAACCTTAACCTTAACTACTCTGTTAACCACTCACCGTCGGGTGTCTTTTGTATGCTAAATGATTCGTTCTCTTCTATCTTGCCCGTGTTCCTTAACTGAATAAGCAACTGCAGCAGATCCTTACGCACAATTCCGTGCTTCTCGCGGTGCTCAACGGTTTCCTTGACAATCTCCAGCATGGCCAGACCAACTGGATTTTGAAGTCCCATTCTGAACAGGAACTTGGCTATGCTGCAGACAATCAATTGGATTAAATAAACCAAGGGGAGTAGAAGGATCACTTACGAGGGCACCAGGAAAATCAGCATACCGAATAGGGCATTGAACCTATTCTTGACCCTTGCAATCGACACCAGTTTGCGGAACTTATTGTCCGGGTTCTCGAAGCTATTCACGTCCAGGCCGAAGATGGTCGAGGCAATGATGTCGATGGCATAGTCTTGCATCACACTCTTCAGATCCACCTCCTCGGAGCCCTGCTCTGGCAGCTTCTTTTGCAGATGGGCCACCATTTTGTCGCCAATATCCTCGGAGGTGCCATACATGGCCTTTAGTTTGCCGGAGGTGAAACAAGGCGACAGCATGTGCCGCATGGCCCGCCAGCTCTGACCACGTAGGGCAAATATACTGGCGGACAGCGGATTCTTCTCCTCGTCCACGTAGATCCCTCGATCATGGAAGCTGGCGAAATCCTGGGCCAGCACACGACGTGCCAGTTCGGCATCGCGGACCAAGACCGCCGGACGGAAGAGCAAGTAAATGCCCAGCACACGTTCCCTGCTCCTTCGATAGATGTCATAGATGGCCAGGCCCATGCTCTTCTCCTGCCTCCACACGCTGTCCAAACATCCGAACGGAATCCCCGAGAGCTTGTCGTATGGAAACCCGCGTCGCGCCCAAAAGTCATAATGGTGCCTGGTATAGTACCACGCTAATGTCAGGAGCGACAGCGCCAGCAAAACCAGCGAAAACATGATCAATCGATTCGATTTTCTAGCCCGAACGTTACGCGAAGCAAGTCTATATTGAACTGGCTAACAAAGAGCTGGATTTCCATTTATATGGGCGAAATTCAACGCTTATTTGTTAAACGTTCTCTTACGATAATCAATACTGATATGGCATAATACTGTGTTCTCTTTTGATTATTGTTTATTATAGGAAAAGGTTCTCAAATTAAACCCAAGAGAACAGAATGATATATTATTCAAGATATGGTAGACAGAGCACGATGATTCTGATAACATGTTTGTAAAACTATGGTAATTGCTGGTAAACGTTTTGTTTACAAATTATAATTTATAAGTTTTAAATTTCGCTAGCTTCAGAATAACTGAATGCATTGGCAGTAACGCTTAATTGATAAACTTATATATAGCCGTCTATTTATCACCAGGCAGAGAAATTTTTCGTGACAACAGAAGCAGAATTGTGAAATTATACAAAGAGAACATTTTAAGAGTACAAAATGTATTTTATTATTTAAATTGACACTGATGAGCACTTCAATCTTCTTAAGCCTTTGCTTACCAGCTTGTAAACCATATTCACAAACAACTCTTAATTCGAAAAGCCTCTCTTTAAACAATACTCTTTAACAAATCGAATGGAAGGAATTTTTACTCTTTGAATATTTTTATTGCATCATCTAAAAGCTCTTAATTGTCTTAAGCCGATCGATACTTCATATTCTTATTAAATAATAAAGTTTGAGAAATAAATTTGAAAAACGTTATTGATTTGGCGTTTTTTTACTTTAACTTTTATTGAGATTTTGCTCCAATAAATTTAACAAAAAAAATTAAATTTGTGTTTATTAAATATGGGTCTTACTTGGGCACTTCTCTGTCTTTAAGATATACAATGGTTAATTGTACATAACCACATAACCCTCTCTTCTCAATCAATTTATAATTTTTACCTTAACTAGATCCCTTTGTCCATGTGAAGAGTCACATTGGCGTTCTATGGTTTTCCTTGACCGTAGTCGATCTATTGGACATCACACGCACCGAAGTGGTTCCCCTATTAATTCCTGTGCTGTGCAGCTCTTGCGGTTGCTCGGATTCGGACCATGGCTCGAAATTGAAGTGGTATCCCTCGAGGTCCTGGCAGTTCACCTGAGGATTGTCCTTCTCCCGCAGTCGCTGCATAACATGTTCCCGGACACGGGTTATGCCATCTGAATTGCGACAGATGATGGCGGCCAGACTGGTTTTGTAGATCTCCGCTAGTTGAGCTATCGAAAAAGGATAAAATATCAGACAAGAAAGGGAAAAAACTTCGGCAAGCCAAAGTTTATATACCCTTGCAGCAATTACACAATTGAGATATTTTTAAAGCGACTATGTTTCGATTTCTTGCGTATGTGTAAAAAAAAATTTCTATGGTTTTCCAATTTTTATTAAATTAAAATAAAAAAAACATAAGAATAAATTAAATACCATTGCTTAGTAAAGATTTTGATACTTATTGTTAGTCTCTTAAGCAACTAGGAAAAATCAATAAAATAAAATTAAATATAAAAAAAAACGTAATTCTAAAACAGTAAACTAGTAATATTCGTAAAGATTAAAAACACCGAAGTTATAAATATTTTTTCTTGATTGTTTTCACAGAAACTATATGAATAGTCGTCCGATTTGGAACGTTTTAAATTATATATATGTAGCTGCAAAAGAAATAAGACTTTCGGAACAATTTCAGATAGCCTTAAAACATAGAAACGGACACACGGACATGGCTTGATCGACTGTCCATTACAAAAACGAAAATTCTTATTCACTGCATTGCCCACTTTACACTAAAATTTATAGTACCCTCTGCCAAGGGTATACTTAGTGATGGTTTGAGGGACACCCACCTTTGGTGAACTTCTGAGGTCCCATCTTCCGCTCGTACCAGTGGGAGTCGCCCAGTTTGAGGCGCAGGAACTGATCGGACACCATGCAGCTGAGCAGCGGACCGAAGATGGCTCCTCCCAGCGGTGGCTCACTCAGGGCACCCGTATAGACGTCCACATCCTGCGGGGATCTAATGGAATGCCCAGAAAATAATCTCCAGTTGACATAGAGAAAACAAGTTAACGTACTCATAAATCTGCCTGATGGAGTCCAGCGTGGAGTGGTCCACGGCCTGGGCCATCTGCTCCCACGTGTCCACCGGGGGCAGACGACAATGGCGTCGGAAAACCGGATACGAGGGTATCCCGTGATCCCGGCCCCTTTGAATGTTCAAGGAGACCAGGTCCAGTCCGCACAGAGGCACCATGTCCCCGGCGTTGCCTTCGAATAGCTTCTGGGTGACCTCCAGCGAGAAGAAGCGGTCCACTTGCATCACCGGCGTGTTGGCCGCCGTCATTAGGGCATGGTCAATGCCATGCTCCGCCCAGAGGGAGAACGGATTGAAGAGCATCTTGTGCAGCTCCATGGCCTCGGGACTGCTGTTGTCCCTGGACACATTGAACAATCCCGGCAGAAGGGTGTGTGCAAAGCGGAATGCGGCCGCTGCAAAGCAGTTGGCAATGCTTGGATCCACCTCCGGGTCATAGGTGTCCGGTGCATTAAGATTGTGCTTGCTGGGCAGCAAACCCTTGGCCTCGCTGAGATTTCTGCCCAGCAGGACCGGAAGGAACTCATTGTAGGTGATGTGGGCCATTTGAGCGCCCAGTATCTTGCGCGCCTCCTGGTACAGACGCTCATCCTCCCAGTGAGGATTCTGCAGCTGCAGCTGTCGTGCGACATAGTTATGATTTCTGGCCCACAGCAGATGCATGGACGTGAGCAGCAGGTTCTCATTGGCCCGATCATCGCCGGACTCGAAGCAATACTTGCCCAGGCGCGTCATCTGCACCCGATTGCAGCCATCCGCGGGATTCGAGGAGATGGGCAGCAGTTGCCTGCCATCGTCCGTGAGATACATTCGCAGTGAGCCGTTGATGAAGCTGCGCAACTGACTCTGGCGCTGCTCCAGATTGCCGTAGACCACGGAGGCATCGATGAAAGCCGTGGCCTGATTCAGCTGCATCCGCGGACCAAATCTTCCCGTGGGCGCCGGCGCAGATCGCACGAAATTCATGCAACTGATGTTGTACTGCCTGTAGTAGGGATCGTCGGGTAGGATGTCCACGGGAAAGCATTCCGGATGCTGCTCCCTAGTGGCGACCACACAGCAGTCGATGGACTCCCCCTCCTGCGAAGTGGTCAGCGAGGTGGCCGTGATGTCGTGGTCCATGAACTGCCCGAAGACGGCCAGCATCACTGTGAAGTTCGAGTCTGTCTCGTAGCTGGAGCGATGGATCTGCAGGGAGACCTGGCGAGCCGGCGGCAGGCGTCCGTGGTGGCTCATCCGGGGGGCAGCAATGCCATCGGCATAGTCCGGTGAGACCATGCGGCGGTAGGGAACCATGGAGGCACCATAAGTCCGTGGGTGTTGCTTGTTGTTGCACACCCCCGTCGATCTTCTGTAGCGCGCATTGAAATCGCACTCCAACCGGAGCACCGTGGGATCAGGCAGGACTATCCTTGGACCCCAGCCAATATCGCTGCGTCCCGGCCGTTTGGTGTAATTGAATCTCCTGGCTATGTCCATGGTGGCCTGGTTCTCCACGTAGCCACGTCGTGCCAGCTTCCTTGCCTCCGGATTTGTGCTCAGCGATCGGTAGTGTCGAAAGGCCGGGGTGTTCACCTCGTTCGGTCGCAGGCCCTCCTCCAGGATCTCCCGATCCCCCAGAGCCTTGATCCCCACACTCACCGCCTGGGCGCCATCGTGGTGATACAGTGTCGCCTGTCGAAGGGCCCAATCAGCCGCCGGTTCGTCTGGCAGCGGTCTGTTTGGCGGCACCTCCCCATCCGATCCATTGACGACAAAGAAGAAACTGGGACCGCCGTCCGCACCACCGAGGAAATCGCTAAACACCAGGGCCAGGCACAGGGCGGTAATCACAATCGCTCTGCGGGCGGGAAAGTGAAATCACTGTGTGGTTAGCATGGTGTGGTTGGGCGTCGACTAAACGTTGGGGTATTGAATAACCCGGTGGAGAAGGCTAACAATTGGTTTCTTATTGTTTAAAATTTCTCTATGAAGTTAAAAGGCAACAAAGGCCTCCATCAAAGAAAATCAAATACATTACATTAAATGGTTAATAGAATTCCATTTAAGTCGCTTATAAACCCATAATTCACATCCCCTAACTTATAAAAATTAGTTAACTATTTGGAACAGCTATTGAAATATTATTGTATTGATATATGTATTATATTCTGTCACTAAAGGTAGTTTAAAACACTGGTAAGTTGCTAATTGTTTTAAAAGCTGAGGTGTAAAAAGTACTCCACTTAGAAATGCTTTCACCAAGAGAATTTGAACTCTGTACATTAAAATGGTAAAATAAATTAAATCTAAGTGGCTTAAAAACCTATAACATTTTCTAGAACTGTTTGCTATTTGGAATCGAAATGTATATGTTACGATATTCACATTCTGTCACTAGTGATTACTAAAAACACTAGTAGTTTGCTTATTGTTTTAAATTTTTCTACCAAGCTCAGGGGTAAAAAGTACTCCTTTTGGAAAAGCCATTATGAATGGAACTTAAACTGTTTACTGTACATTAAGCAGTGTAATAAGTTTATGAATTTTGGTGGGTAAAAAACCTATAACATTTCCTAAAACTTTCCAGGAACTTTTGACTATTCCTAACCGAAATTGATATGTTAATCACTAGTAATTCAGCTGTCCTGACGGTTAGTTTGTTCAAAAGTCCTTGAAGTTTTGCAGTCGAGGCAATGCAGACGGTATAAAAGTAGCCTTAACTCCTAATCCACTTAAATAAATCTTTCGAAGTTCATTTCCACAGATGTCCACAATGTCGCACTCACATAAAGGTGATGCCCATGCAGCACTGGAACTGTCGCATCTTGTTGCGACGCGAGCGCGGGGAAACACCACCGGGGAAGACACGCTCGGGTCCTTGATAGGGCGGAAGGACGACATAGCCGGAGCCTCCAGCTGCGGCCTCGCTGGTCAACGGCGTTGTTTCGTCCGTCATGATCAGAGCTAAACTGATGCACACTGGCGGCAAATGCAGCCAGCAGGGCTGCCCCGAACACTTGGCGGGCTTCCGACTCTCCGACTCTCCGCTCGCCACACTTCAGATACTTTCGCCGGCAGCGCCGCGCGGTAACAAAGCAACTTAGTTTATAATATATTATAATGCCAGCGTTTGAGCGACACCACAACAAGGCTGCACGACTGTCCACCGGTTAAGAACACCAGCCATCATCTCGGATTCTTAGCGTAAACTTTAATAAATGACATGTGAGGGGTGCACGATTAGAGCTCCATATCGTGTGGCTGCCTGAACATGTCGGCCACATACTCGTAGGTCAGCTTTAAAAGATACTGAAACGGTTTCTGCTGCGGCAGTTCGCCCAGCTCCACGCTCTCCAGAAAGTCCTCCATGGGTGGCAAGAAGTTCTCGGTCTCGTGGCCCATCAACTGCGAGATTTCGATGATCCTGAAGAAGAGCAACTTCTGCATGTAGTCCACGGCGTTGTTGGGATCGTAGTCCGTCCAGTTATCGCGTTTTATGGCTGCACACCAGATCTTGTGCCGCATTTCGTAGGGCTGCTCCACGTAGCTCAAAATCTCCAGAGCTTTGCGGAACTCCACTTCCGTGGCCGTGTCATTTTCCTCGGCAATGTTGAGCTGTGGATAGTAGGTAACTTGTAACAGAGATGGCAATTGAAAACTAGACCTGCCTTACGTTGATTATCTCCTCTGCTTTCAGAACCTTTTGTTCCGTTGAGTCGAAGCCAAAACTTAGCAGCACGTCATGGCCCAGTTGCGACTGATATTCGACCAGCGTAAGATCTGCATTGATCTTCTCGACCTGAGCGGTTAGATCGGATTCGGCTGCTGCGAAGGCAGCCAGTTTGGCCAGCGACAGCATTGACTTCTTGCGCGCCACAAACTCCGTTTCGCATTGGCCCAGCTCGTACAGCACCTTGGCCGCCCGCTCGAAGTCGCCGTTGAATATTAGCTGGATCCAGCCCAGGGACGGATGGTCGCGCATGAACTGCGCCAGAGCCGTCTGGTTGCCCTTGAAGCGCTCGAAGATCTCGCCGTGCCTGTTCTGACGCAGATGCCAGTTGATGGCAAATTGCGAGAAGTCGAACTCCTCGTACTTGCGGGTGTAGTCATCCAAGCGATCCTTGTCCTGCGTCTCATCGCAGATCAGCACCAGACTCTGGAAGTCCAGGTACTTTTCGGCCAGTTTTGCGGCATACTCATACTGTCGATCTTTGACTATAAATTATGCATGAGAATATATTGTAATCTACCCTTCGCAGTATACTTGTTACTTACTTAGTAACGAGATGAGTTCCCTGCGCTGAGCCTCAAACTGCTGTTGCAGCACATTGAACTTCTCAGAGTCCCGCACGCTTTCCAAGTAGGTTCTTCGTCCATCCAGCACCAGATCGACCAGTTCGAATATTTGCTGGTACAACTGCTGCTTTAACTCGGTCTCGCTAACGCAGTGGCCGCCATACCGAACGCTAATGTCGATGAGGCGGGTCAAAGTGTCGCGGACACCGGCACTGCCCGCCATCGCAGTCCAGGGCAGATTCTCGTAGGACGACAGTTTGTCGTTGCTCAGCCTGAAGCTACTGGCCTGCTGCTCCCGATGCCTAAGCACCTGACCCAACGTGTCCAGGACAATGGAGTTAATGTCGTTGACAAAGTGGGCCACTGACACGGTGGTCTGACTCTGGGCCGCAATCCGATCGTCGGCTATGTCGGCTAGGGCCTCGAAAACGTTCTGCAACTTGGACAGCTTAACGTAGAATAGATCCTGGCTGGTTAGGCTGCCCTGCGGCTTCTCATCCCATAACGCCACGGTGGCCTCTATGGCCTCTTCGATTAACTTCGGCAGTTTGGTCTGCAGCGAACGTAGAGCCATGGCAGCCACTATCTTTTCGCTGATATCGGAGAGTATGAAGCTGGTGGGCTTTAGCAAATGACTACCACAAGGTATGGCATTGAGCTGGAAATAGACAACTTTGTGTTTAATATAAAGCTTTCTAAATATTTAATTTAATGCTTAATACCTTTTCCCAAACTCCACTGGAATGCAGAAATGTGATGAAATGCTGAAAAGCAATGATTTTGTCCCTTAACTGATTGATAATCTGCATGGAACGCGAACTGCCAATGGCATGCCGATTGCTTTCCTGATCTCCAAGGGCCTCCTCCCAGCGAGGATCGGATATTGGAATATCTTCGGCCAAGTCCTCGGCAATGGTGATGACAATTCTGTCCAACTTATAGGCATCTATGGGTGCTCCATTCGGATCGGCTCCAGTCACGCTGCGCAGCAGCTCTCCGACAATTGTCTTGACCATGTTGTGGTTGCGCTTAAGGTGGTAGAGGAACGCTGCCTTAAGTTGGCCCACCTCGTCGCTCAGTTCGTTGTACATTTCATCCGGATCCAGCTCGAACAGGTGCAGATTATTGGTGCTGCCAGTCAGAGCAGACTGGTCGGGAGCTCCGAAGCTTGCATTAAACGAATTGGGGGCGAATAGATCCGGTGTGTTGCAGGAGCTCAAGTTCATCATTTCGGTACTGTCAAAATCACCTGGAGTGATTGAAATCAAGCCATGGGTGCGACTAAAGAACAATGGCATTTGATTGCAAATGGCAGCACTCAAAATGCGATCGTCATGCAGATGGAACTCGATCTTCTCCGCCTCCAGCTCCGCTGTGGGCACGGAGTTGGATAAGTGCAGTGGGTACACAACCTTCGGCGAGTATAGATAGATGTGACTGCTGCCAACCACGAAGCGCAGGCTGAGACAATCCTCCTCGGTCTTGGCATTAAAGAATTTGTTTATTTTTAGCGGCGTGAACGACTCCAGGAGCATATTTTCCGCATGAGCACTGGCTGTCACTGAAAGGCAATACGATGTATGTATATAACAATATTATTTGTCAAACTTTATTCTTACCCAGAGCATAGCACATTTGTGGAGCATGAGCAGCATTTACAGCTCCAGCCAGTATATATGCCTTGTTCTTCACCAAGTGGAAGTCAAGCAGATGCAGATCGATTTCCACATTGTCCGCCGGCAAACGGACATTCCAGAATTTGGTTTTGAACTCTTCACGTATTCTGCGCACCACTTCTGCATCCTCGTATAGTAGATTCTCGGCATTGCCTTTGTTGGACAGACTCCAACGCTGGATGGCACGATCCGAGAGCACGGCCACTACTGTTTCTCCACTTTCAGAATTGCTTTCGCAGCACATGCCAACCAATGCCTGCAAACAAATACTCTTAAGGATAGTCTTGAATGTCTTTTTTAAGATACTAACCTGATCCTTGTCCCCACCCGTGTTCATGCCAATCAAAATGGAGGCGAATTTCTTGCTAAATCCACCGAGGAAACTAGTGGCCGGCTTAATGGTCTTATGATGAAGTGTAAAACGTCCATTGGTGAGGCCCACCCGAAGGAAAACCAGATTGCAGGTGGTGGTAACGGCTAGATAGCCCTGTTGCGTTGGCAAATTGAGCAGCTGGACGAACTCCTGACCAGTTAGGATCGAGAGATCAACAGAGTTCCCATCGTGGGCGATGGACGACCAATAGCGCACTTCTCCGGTAGCGGAAACGGCAATACAGGAGGCCATTTGCTGGCCCTCCGTTTGAAAAACGCTGACCAAGTCGCTCTTGTGACCCAGGTCGCTGTAGGGCAGGGTCAGCTCCCGGCACTGGGCTAAACCACCGCCACGCCTACCAGGTTTGCCCAAGCGAGGTGGCGAACCCGACTTGGCCGTGTCTTTGTACTGCCAAATCAAGAGGCGTCTGCCCTGGACAACCTGGAAGAGATGTATCCTTTTAGTTTGTGAACCTGTTGCACAGGGGATTCTGATATCTTACCCAAGCCCAACCATTCTGGGTCACTTTGGCGGTGACTGTGCCCGCTCCAGATCCCGCAAACGTTAGAGCCTCATTGACCACCACGGGCAGTGGGCAGCCAAAGCTCTCCACCACATTGTAATCGGAGCGGATGCCAGGAATCGATTGAGTGGAGCGCACAGACAGGCTGAGCCGGCTGGAAATGAATCACTATGTTAAGTGGGGAGTCACAAGTGGATGTGCAACAGCTACCTGTTGGTCAGGGCAGTCTTTTTGAGGCTTCCGGGCAACTGGGCACAGCTGGCGTTGCCGCCAAAAAAGGATTTTCGCGTGCTGTCTGCCGAAGCCGCCGGCATGCTATATCTCCGTACGCCCGGAGACGATTCGCGCGAAATGGCGTACAGCTGCTTCTGCAGGGGTCTTTCCATTTCGTTCGCTAGTGGTTATCTAGAAATCACTTATAAACAATAAACAAACAAGAATCTTTGCGAAACGAAACAATTTCGCCGGCATGTGTGCCTTTCGATAGGCGATTGCTAGTGGCGCATTATCGTAGTCACAGTTCACAACTATTTTTAAAATTATCGATTAATAGTCACGACCGAAAACCTCGATAATCAAATAATTAAGAAATTTAAATTTTGAAGTGTACATATTATTGGATAAATCAACAATTTTTTTTTAATCATTTTAAGGTTTTAAACAAATGCTTTTCCGTTAATCGTTAATCGACTACCTTCGGCCATCTCTATTAGAAGTTGGCCATCACTAAGGCAACTTGGCTGAATTTCATAGATTTTCGTAAACAAACCGAAAATACTCCAGTTAGATGGCCACCTGGACACAAAATGAGCCCACAGGTGTCACGAAGCGTAGGCGTTGGAATCTGGAAGGTAAATCTCAAAGCATATGGCAGTGAAATATGTTCCAAACATGGAGATATTCCCCATTGCAGATCGCGCCTCCTTGAACAAACTGAAGCATCACATTGCCGAGGAGGGATGTCCCCAGATGCAATACGATCTGGCCAAGGAGTTGCTCGACAATGCCATTGGTAAGTGGATGGATCTGTTAGAGATTTGGCGAGGTGACAAAGATTTCCATGTTCCATGCAGAACCCAATCTTGCCAAGGGCAATCAGAACCAGAAGGCCGTCAACTGGCTGGTAAGTGCTGCCCACAATGGCCACGAGGATGCGGCCAAACTGCTCCGGCAGTGCTACAACGATGGCAGCGGCATTACGGCGGAAAACGCGGACGAAGTGCGTCGCTGCCTGGCCATGACGCCCGGCGAACGAGCAGCGAGAAAAGCAGCCCGGGAACTGTTTGCCTGCCTGTCAAACGGCAATGAGCACATCACGCCCAAGCAGCTGGAGCGCAAGATGCGACGCATTTACAACCTGCAACGCAAGCGGCGTCGACGCGACGACGATCGCTCCTCGTCGAGCAGCGAAGGGGAGCAGGATCAGGAGCCGGAGTGCGAGCCCCTGGAGGATGTGCCCACAATTGGCGTGGCCAACGTGGAGCGACGACGCCTCATCACCGAGGCTCACCTGGTTTCGGCTGCTTCCAACTACAGTGCCGGGCAGATGCCCAGCGTTAACGAAGCCCTCACGTTGTCCGTGCCAGATCCGAGGAGCCTGGACCATGTGCCCTGCTTCTACCGCATGATCTTCCACCCGCTCATCTTTTTCACCATCTTCTACCACCGCCTGCTCAACCTGATCGTCTCCATACCGAATGTCATCCCGCTGAGTGTGCGCTGCAGTGTGCTGGTGGCGCTTTCCTGGTGGAGCACCCGCCACATGCTGCCCCTGGTCAGCTATTACCTCAGTCTGGGCATCATGATTTGGGCCACCTGCAAGATGCTAAAGACCAAGCAGCAGTTCATCGACTTTCGCATCTGGTCGGGGCTGTTTCTCAGCTACGGAGATCAAAACATTGAGGCGGACATTGCAGAGCAACGTTTTCTGCGCAACAATATGAAGCCGTACCTGTATTACTTTGGTGCCTTCATCTGCAACCTTATCGTGTATCCGCTGGTAACCGACGCTTGGTTGCCGCACTCGGAGCTGACAATTGTATCCGGGGCCTTCACCTTCCTCACCATGGGCGTGTCCATGTACGCCTCCTCCCACCTACTGCCCGACTGGCTGGTGATCGTCTCCTTTGCCGTGAATGTGCTTGCCAAGTATCCGTATGAGATGGACGAGGTTGTGTCCACTCGCTGGCGCTTCCTGGATCTACGCGTGCCCACCTTCTCGTCCTTTGTGATTGGCAATGGGATTGAGTTCTGCCTGAATTGCCGCACCGCCTTGTACCTCTTCATTCCCGTTCTGCTGGTGATGATGGCGAAACGCTCCCGCTGGCATGGAGTCTACACTTACCTCATACCGCACTGCGTCACGCTCAGCTGGCTGCAAGTGTGCATCGCCACCTCGCAGAGTGCCACCATGTTTGGAGTGATGCGGGCTGCCCTGGGCCTGGCCGGAATCGTCCTGTTCCTGCCTCTTTTCGGGATCGTAGCTCTGCTCGTGCCTGTCTTTGTGGCCATCGATAGTTTGGGACTGGCCAGCGAGCAGCTGCGCTGGGGCAGCACGGCCATCGCCTGCGGGCTGGTGGTGGTGCTATCCTGCGTGCTGGCCCTGAACCGAGCCACCCAGAAATACATCACCATGCTGCAGGTGAGTGATTGTCATTTAAACGAATTTATGTATTAGGAGTGTTATTTTATTGTTGACTAATTTGCAGCTTTTAATGGCGGTTACGACAGCCTGCTTACTGGTCTTTCCCTACATGACATCCAGTTTCAAGGACACGCCCCGATTCAACGCTATGCCCAGAGTGGGGCTGCACTCCCTCTCCGAAACGGATACCCTGCAGTGGGAACGCTTCCACAGTCTTTGTGCCCAACCCATTTACGAGCAGCCGAACAAGATCAAGGCGCAGCTTCGTTGCTCCCATCTCAATGGCATGCCCGTGACCTGGGAGGGCAGCATCACGAGAGTTGAGATCTCGCGGGTGTCCAACATGCTAGAGGATGTCATTGCCAACTATCTGCCCGTTTGGCTGGGCAGAATGCTGCGCTGTGTGCACGGCGAGAACATATCGTCGCACTTCAGGTGCGATCCCAAGTTGGATGCCCAGTGCGAGGAGTGGCGCAGCGTGATCAAGTCGCTGAAGGCGCAGACCGGAAGCTGCACACTGCAGCGTTGGAATCACTACGAGTACGAGGTGCTGGTGAAAGTGGGCAGCAAGAAAGCTAGCCGTCTGCTGGGCCGTTCCACTACCACCAATGTGATCCTACGTGCTCACCATGACTTTGGCAACTTTACCCGACGCCTAAACGAAGGCGATATAGTCCTGTTCTATGGAACCCTGTACAATTCACGGCTTCTGGGGGACAACGTGCAGGTTCACCTAAAAACCATCGAGTGCGTGGACTGCCAGTCGCCGGATTTGGGATCGGCGAGCATAGAACGGGTGGTGGCCGCCTCGCCCATGGATGCTCGCCTCCAGGATCTGATGAGGGGCATAAAGTACTTGTTGAACGCCTTGTTGAATCCCTTGATTACATTTAAATAAGCTCCTTCCCATTAAAAGACCCCAAAAAAAGTGAGTTTCTTGGCATGCACTCTCCAATATTTATTGGTACCTATAAATATGTATGTATTTAGAACCCAAGAGGATCTTCCTCTATATTAGCGTTGCATTTATAATAGGAACGCTTTGTTGATTGAGTGTATTTATAAAATCAATTAAAAAAGCTAAAACAAATAAGTATATTGGTTTTTATAAATGTATAAAAGTTTAATTATTAACACTAAGAGTGGTTTGTTTATATATTATTGACTAGAAGTCCATGTTTATTATTAAAGCTCAAACATAAATTTTTGGTTTAAGAAGTTATTAATCAGCGCTCTAAAATATTATTTGGTTAACATAAATTTTAAAGCTTTTCATTTTTTGATTAGGGTTGTTTGAAGGATATTATTCGAGGGACGACAGAACTGCTGCGGTTGAATCTTCTTCATCAGCCAAAGTTTCTCCTTTCTCGGCTGTCGAGTCATCTGATTCAACTAGTTCTCCAAGATTTAACTTGTTGAATGCTTGGCTTAAAGCCCTTTTAACGGACTTATCCTCCAATGCCATCGCAAAACTAAAACTTTTAAAGCATTCGGAAATGACAGAAGCGACTTCCGGATCAGTCTCGAAATGGTGATGCAGCTCACATGGCTCCACGCAGATGAATTGTTCGGGCGCGTTGTTCAGGAACTGAACTCCGTCCAGCAATAGTTTCCGGTGTGAAGCGTCATCCACTCCCAGCATAATTAGGTCGCTGCCCAAGATCAGCTTACAGTGGGCAATACTGTCGTAGCCCCGGTCCAGAAACCTTTCTATGTACTTCTCCATGGTCAGCAGCACCAGCCACTCTCGTACAGCTCGATGGCACATTCCAGTCGTTTGATTCTACTCTCCAGCGTTGCGTTAAGTTTTTCTCGAAATTTTGAAGTTTTTGGAGCTGTCATTTTTGACAGCTAGCAAAGCGGCCGTTATAAAATCTGGTTTAATATGACAATTTGTGTCGGTTCCAAATTTGATTTCTATAAGCTTATCGACATTTTTTAAAATTATTTTATAATTTTACATCCGATTTGAGTTTTGTGATTTTTTATGTTTGTTACTAGGTCTTCTTGACGCTGTATTTTGTTTATGATCAGAACTTGGACTAGAAAACCAAAATATATATCGGCCTAATAAATAAACTTCTGAAATATATTCAATTTTCTATTAAAGAAAACTCTAAACTTTCTTAGTGAATATCGAAAGAAAATAAAGGTTTTTAAATAATTTAAATTTACTATGTTTATTGGAAAGTTCTGAAACGAGTTTCAACTCCCAAATAAATTAAACTTAAGAATTTCTGCATCCCTTGCGATCTATCGATAGGAGATTCGCGCAGGCCTATCGACTATCGACCACCACTGGCTCTCTTTCACCACATTTCGGTGCAAAGTGTATTTAAGTGGCCAGGCGCTCGGTTCTCGGGAACACACGCGTTTCACCCACTTGTACTGGCGGCCGCGGAGCTAAGCAAATACCAAAAAAGGAGAACCCCAGAGAGCACCGTCATCATGATTCCGACCATAACGAAGAAGTACCAGAATGTGGTGATTAGCACGGGAAACATAATCACCACGGAGCTGGGCCAGCGCAAGTCCAACGAGGAGCTGTACGACGGCCTGAAGATAACGCTCCACAGCGATCCCAGCGTGGAGCGCGTGGTGGTGGAGAAGGAGATCGACGAGTTGCACGGCCGGGTGCAGCGAGCCACCCAGGAGCTGACCACCCGGCTGACGGAGAACGGCCGCAATGAGATCAGCATCGGCGCCAAGATATTCCTCAATCGCCACTCTACAGAGTGTGTGAACCAGGCGGTTGAGGCGCTGCTCAACATACTCAGTGTGACGCACGTGGACAATGTGGTGCTGGCCTACCACCCTAATGCGGTTGCCAGCGCAACGCCGGTGGCCACAACAGGCGGCCAGCCCAAGTCCCCCTGTTCTGAGGGCATCCCGGCCAGCAAGGCCAGCACCTGGAGCCTGCGAAATGGCGAGGAAGGAGTGTCGGAGCTCAAGGAACTGTACCAAACCCTGGAGCAGTACGCCCTCAAGCAGCAGATCACCCAGCTGGGCATAGCCGATCTGGATGCGGCGGCACTGGAGGAGCTGCACAAGGGCGCCCAGGTGGCGCCCACCATTGCCCAGGTTAATCTGTCCACCTGCTGCGTGGTGCCCGCGGAGCTGCAAGAGTTCTGTACTGCCCACGACATCCAGCTGAACACGCACAGCGATCCCGAGCTCCTGCTGCCCGAGGAGCAGTTTGCCGCACTGGCGCCGGACTATTCCATCGACTGGTCACTGCGCTACCAGGTGCACGTCCGCTGCCGAGGCGTCCTTACCGCCAAGGGATACATCGTGGGCGCCTCGCGGTCCAGCGATTAGATTTAGTGCCCCCTGCCCCCCCCCATAACCAGATGCTAGGCTATAGTTTTAATGTTTGTAATGTATGCTCGTGTATACTGGTGTACTTATTGTTTGTTATACAAAACCCCGATTGAGGATTCGAAGCCGATCGATTGATTTTACTGTAAACTGTAAACGATTTTTCAATACTTATTCTGAACATAAAGCGTTTCAAAAACGGCAATTGGCTACTGCTGTGTTGTGTGTCACTTGCTTCCAGCTGCCCCGGGGGTCAGCGATTCCGACCCACAACCGGTTTGAATGCCTCTGGTTGCAAATTAAGTATACGTGCAGCTGGTGTAATTTATATGCTCCAGTCGCAGCCAAGTGCTCTTTACCATTTCCTTGTGCTGGCTTGTTATTTGCCCCGCTAATCGCTGCCCAGGCCTCTCCGCTTCTGATGGACTCAAATCTAATTAGAGGCAGAAGCAGAGGCAGACGCGTCTCGCCCGACGACCCATCCAGATCACGTGGCTGACCCGCCGCCGTTCGCCCGCCGACGATACGACGAAAATAAATTCCCGCAGTTGATTAGAATATTGTATACAACGGCAGATATATTAAATATATAACTGCTGATTTGGATGGTATCAGCGTTGGCAAGGAGCAACTGCCACTGGCCATAAATCGCACAACAATAAGTGGGAATAATAACCAAAAAACGTGAAGACTTTCCGGATGAAACAAACTAATCAGTGGCGAAAATTTACAGCACCCGTATTCGAGTGCAGGAAAGTGAGTTAAGATTTGATATTGGAGTGGTGGTAAAATGGGCGGCACGACCCGTAAGTGTGGCATTTAATTGACAAGTGGAGGAAGTTGCTGGCCGAATGGTTTATTAATGAGCGTGGCCAGAAAGGTGGGTGCGAGACGGAACCTGTAATTTCGGGGGCAAAGTTCAAGGACCATGTGCCCGTTTTCATTGTGTGTATCTTAATAAAAGTACTCGAAAACTCATATAAATAGATGAGAGTGTTGTGGCACACGAAACACAAACACTAAGCGCACTTATCGCGTTGTATTCGCATTAGAATGACTTGTTTCCAAAATCCCCAATGGAATGAGCTGACTCAATATAACTTGTTTGCCGATCTTTACAGCGCCGGGCTCGTTTCGTCATTAATTGTGTATCTGCTATACATGCAGGCCAGCAGAGATGACGCATCGGCCTCCAGAATAAGCATTAGCAACATTGTGCCTAAACATTGGAAAGAAGCCTCTGGAATACAATCAAACCCATGGACACTATCTTGGCCACTGGTGAAATGTTGTAGCTATATGTTATAGCGGGCGTAATCAGCTCGTTATCATTATTACCTATTTTTTTTTTTTTTTTTTACTATTTTGTAAGACAAAATCGCATCCAAGTGCAGTGCCGCTTGATAAGCCGAGCACCATACAGGGCGTATACGTAACGAGGCGACTATAAACCACATCGAGTATTTAATGTGACCCGTCATTATGTTCCGGCTGACTTGCCCCTGAATGATTTTGCACTTTCCGCTGCATATCATTAAATTATCTGGATTCCAGAACCTTCCAAACACCCCCATAAGTAAAACAGGCCTTTGGAATTACACCATAACAATTGTTGAGTCTTTATTAAGTTAATTGAATATTCTTTGAATGCTTCGTACTCACATTATCCTAACCAACGCTAGTTGTCCTCTTTTTAGCTCCACATTTGGAGCGTATTGTTGGTGTATATTTTTAGGCCCATTAACACACTAAACATGTACACAGGTAGTCGATAATGAATGTACTGACATTGGGCTGAGTTACACTTGATAAGTTTCATCTTCTTTATAATCTAATTACAGGAATTGTCTGCGTTGATGTGTTTTTCATGTTCATATGCGGAAAGACTACAACATTTATCGTTCAATGCTTTTGGTAACATTTACATTTCGCTCTTTTGTAGGCCATTAACAATTAGCTATAGCTACAATTAGATTGCATCGTAAAAACTAATCTCACTGGATCGCAATTCAAAATAATACTCTGTATAATTTCGCCTCCACTCCAAACAAAACCAAACGCTCTTTTGCTGGGGACGGACACTGTGTCTGACAATTGAAATCGTTTAATTGGCATTCCGAATTAACAAACTGAAACTGGCCATTCTACTCAGTTTGGAACTTGTTTACAACTACGTTCGTTGTTCGTTCGACCATTCTGATCTGCGGACCATTCGAATATCGAGGCAATTAGGTGGCGCTGATACAAATCTGAAACCGGGCTGTGAACGCATGGGGGATGTAATATCTGGGGTCAAAATATATAGCTACGTTCGTTGCTGTTCTTCGAGCCCTAGGACTGGTAAACCATAGAGTAAAAATGTATCAAAATCGTCTCTTTCGACATCTCAAAAACAAGAGAAAACGTACAAAAATCGTTTGTTGGTCGTAGACATCTTAAATAGTTCGATATCTCTGTTATGGACTCTGTGTTGCACATTCTTTTAAAGTAAGTGTTCTCGTCTAGTTTCTCATAAGATTCAAAATGTATACTTTTCACGACCTGCGACTCCAATCTAAATTCGACTTGTCGTCCAATGGAAACAAAATATTGTATTTTGGGACATGAGCTTGACAATGAAACTTTGTCTTTTTTTCTTTGTCTACCGGTTCACAACAAACAAGTGTGTCTGAAGATTTTCATCTAATTTACTTATCGTATTTCCTATTGAAAGAGTATAGAGTAGAATGAATAGTTATTTATAGACACATACGGCTTTGCACATTGAGATAGCCACGTTAATAATATGGGTTCTAAGTGGGCCAACAGCTGAGTAGATTGGGGAAATGGGGCATAGGATTATCAAGTAGGTATGAAGCTCGTCGAGCCAATTGCTGAGTGGAGTGGATAGAGTTCGGACATCAAATTCACACTTCTACATTTTATAAATACAAACATTTTAACTTTACTTTGCAGTTGCCCGTTGCTTTTTTTTTCAACATGCAGTTGTGCCAATATATTTTTAAAAAATATTCTCCGTTTTTGTTATCATTTTTGTTGCGGTGATTTTGTTTACATACTAAGCAATTGATTACAGCTAAATTATTTATGTTTAATCCAAAGGAATTGCAATTTTCAAGAACACACACACACACATCAAAGACATCAAGATTGACACTTAAAATGCATATTGACATCTGCTCTTTAAGTTTTGCCATCGATTTGGTTTTGTTTTGGTTTTGTGTTCCGTATTTACCGATTTAACATTTAGATCAAAAAATGTGCCCCTAAAAATGCCACAAAAATACAATCAAAATATTTGTTTACTAAACTACAAAATACATACAATAAAATACATTGATGTACGCATAATATTTCTATAGCATACATACTACTTATGTATGGTCGTAACCTTCTTTACTTTAGAACAACTAACAACAATCTGTTTTTGCTTAGTCCGTTTCGTGTGTGTGTTTGCGTTTGTTTGGGTAATGTTGAATGTATAACTACTCAAAGTATAATACCATTTTAAATACAATTTCATCAGTTTGCCATTGCAGCATACATAAGTAATTCAGTCTAATTCGGGAATTGGTCAATTGATCATTGCCCTGAAGAGGGGTGGGATTGATTGGGTATTGTGATTGGGGATCCCAAAAACCGAAACACAACAAAATGTACAGGGTGTGGAACGCAAGAAGTCCTATAAATCTCTGAAGATTCCAAAAACCGAATTGAATGTGTTTGAACAAAGGATTTGCCTACTTTCAGGCATCTTAAGTTTTTAAATCTCTAGAGATCTCTTTGCCGTCCGGACTATTACTATATCAAGTGCTTCACTTCTTCGATGATTCTCCATTTCCTGTGCGATTTGAGTCAGATGGTTCAGATCAAATGCGATTTGCGGTTAGAGTGCTCGATGGCCGCCAGGAGCTCGTGCTTTTTGCGCACATACAGACGCCCCTTCTTCCAGGGATTCTGCAGCTGCAGTGGCTTAAAGTCATCCCGCAGA
Source organism: Drosophila gunungcola (assembly GCF_025200985.1). Classification (NCBI taxonomy): domain Eukaryota; kingdom Metazoa; phylum Arthropoda; class Insecta; order Diptera; family Drosophilidae; genus Drosophila; species Drosophila gunungcola. The sequence continues at coordinate 9,760,233 of NC_069139.1, forward strand.
CAACGCTCCCGTGCTCCGATCACAGCCACCAGGCAGAAGTTCTCCAGCACTTCGGGTCCGTAGACGGGCCCATTGTTTCCCTTGAGCACCACGGCCATGTTGAGTTGCTTCACCACCAGGTTGATCACTTCGCGGGCGGTCGTCTTGGATGTCACATGCAGCTTCAGGCTGGTTCCACTGGCCAGTCCCGTGTTGTACGCGGTATATACTTGAATAATCCCCGGCGATGGTTCGGCATTGAGACTGGAGCAGCTGGCGGTGTCCTCCTCGCTGCTCTGCCGCGACAAGCTCTTCATCGAGGAAGCCTTCGAGGTACTGGCCACCGGTTCCTCGCCACCCACCGCTCGTAGCTCAGCTAGGGTGCTCTTCAAATACGGTCCACCCTCGCGTAGGTTAACGCTAGAGGCTGCTTTTGTCGCCGGCTTCAGCGGTTTGTGTTCCAGATCCGTGGCGAAGGCTCCGTGGCCGCCGCTCCTCAAAGAAGCACTGGACCCAGCCAGATACGGGGCCGAACTGGAGCCATGCACCGTGATCAGCGGATTGGTATGGGATCCGATGTTGGAGCTGGTTCGCTTGCGTTGGGCGGCCACCGCCTGCGAGTGACGCAGTGCATCCGCCAGAGTGTCATCGGAACGCGAGGGCGGCATGGCAAACACACTGTTCGTGCTGTTTCCATCCGAGGCTGAGTCCACGGCGGAATAGAAACTGCGCGACGTGTACGTGGAGCTCACGGAGTCGCCACTGTTCTTCCTGAAGGATACTTCCGAGCAAATGGAGCCGGCATATTCGCTGGTCGTGGAAACTTGTAAAAGTTGCTGTTGCTGGAGAAGTTGCTGCTGTTGCATATGCTGCTGGGACTGCTGCTGTGTGGGAACATGTTTGACTGCAGGCTCTACCGGCGTAATAGCACTCAATTCTAGATTCTGCTCCGACTTCGAATGCTCTGACTTTCCCTGCGCTGGATCTTCGCTGGTTCCTGGACCAGGCCAACTGCCTCTTCCCTGGCCCGTCTTAGAGGACTTGCTCTCGCGGATGGGCAGCTGGAGCAGCTGTTTGCTGGCTGAGCACGCCGCCGACGACGTTGTCACCGATTCATCCTGTCGCTGCTGGGCAAAGTCCAGGATTTCACGCATCGCCAGCGAGGGCTGTGCGTTCTTGTTTCGTGCATATGCCACCACGTCCATTAACCAGCGCACACTCTTCCACACGATCGTCAAGCTCGCACTAAGCTCCTGCAACGTGGCCAAACGCTCCTTGGCCGCCTGCAGTTCGCTGCTGGAGAAGGCCTCGCGCAGTGAGTGTGTGGCCAGGGCAGTGTCCAGTTCAAGGATGCAGGATAGGCGGGCATACTTCTGAATAATGGCCGGCTGATACGTACGCAGGTGGATCATCTCAAAGGCCTGGATACTCAAGCAGGCCAAATCGTCCCTCTGGAGCAGCAACTCCGACTGGCCGGGCACGGCACACGAGGCCTCAGCGGATGGACAGACCACTAGGAAACTGATGTCCGGACTGTGCTCAATCACCTCCACGTCGTACAGGCGGTGGGTGGTTGCATCGGCCACCTTGATGTTCATACTGGCAAACAGCTTGTGCATTGCATTGGTGAGATCGTACAGAAATAGGCGCTGAACCTCCGTGGTCGCTGCTCCGCCGGATGCAGACTCCCCTCCCTGCGAGCTGAAGTCCAGCGGGAGGCGAAGCGGATCGCTGGTGCAGCGGTGGAGCACCTGCCACTCCTCGGCCGTAATGTGACTGTTCTCGCGCACCTTGCAGTGGGGCAGGACATTCGGCGTTTTCACCGGCACCACCACCTGGATCTGGTCCATGGAGCACTGCATCTTCAGGTAGCCCAGGTAGAGGCCCGGCTCCAAACGCTGCAGCGCCGCCTGCTGGTAGTGCAACTGATCGCCAATCGAAGAGATGAGCAGCTCGTTGATGGTGTAATCGTCGTGCAGAGCACCCAGCTTCTTCTGCAGCTTGCTGACCGGTAGCCATCGTGAATTCAGAATGGACACGGTCTTCTGGCTCTTCACGGACTGCACGCAAGTCAGCACCACAGTGCCTTGGGCATCTCTCAGCGGCTTATAGTACAACTGACCCAAATCCGTGATGCCCAGTGCCGATTGCATTTGGCAGACGGCCGACAGGAGCTTGGTGCGGAAGTGAACGGCGGAGGTGAGATTGCGCTCCATATCCGAGCGCAGAGACTTCACATCCTCCCAGGTGCAGGCCACCTTCATCAGCCAGTAGTAGTCCATGTGCAGGGCACTGGGATAGGATTCGTCCACCTCGATGACCGGCGGAAAGTCCTCGCTGGTGACCAGCACCTTGTCATCGCAGTGAATAATGCAAGAGAAGTATATACCGCTGTTTTCGGGGTACACGAAGATTTATAGGTAAGGTATTGCAATAATTGGCATCCCCCACAATACTCACCGTCTTAAAGTTTTTTGAAACTTGGAGGTAACCGAGAAAAGCTGCTTGATGGTGGTCTTCTTTTTGGGATTGCGCCGTTGGGCGCTCGCTGGATCCAAAGTCAGCTCGGAGACATCGGCGGGTCTGGCCAGCCGCACGGCAGTAAACAGATTGTCTAGGATGCGGTGGCGACCCACAAATCGATCCTCCCGATTGTCCAAATCCCGCCAAGCTGTTTAAGGGAAATCGTTTAGATTTAAATGATTCAAAAAATAGTTTAAACTTACTTGAGGGCACTACACTGGCTGGCACCGAGGTCCTAAAGGCACCCCAGCCCTTGACATTGCCGCAGGCGGCTCGCAAGAAATAGCGACGACCCTGGGTGAGCCTCGATATGTGGCACTGGGCGCCCATCGTGCCATGGAAGCTGATCCATTCCAGCAACTCACTCTCGCCCACAATGTTGTTGAAATCCGCGCGGGTTGACCATTGAACTGCAATTAGTTAAATTCATTTTTATAAATGGGAAACTAAAGCTAGAGCCTTAATACAAGAACATAAAAAGCCCAAAGGATATACATTTTGCACGTTTTTAAAGAATTACCCCGTTTTAATACCATAACTTCCACTTAAAAAATAGTAAATTATGTTACAAAAAAGATATTTGCCCTGAAGTCGAATAAAAACCTTCTGCTTGTTCATAAACCGTAAAAGACAATTGTACAATCAGACAAGCAGCATGAATTAAATTAAGAATCACAGCATGACAGCCTAACCACAATCACAAGACCAATTCCAATCAGCTGCTGACTGTGGCAGCCACGCGACGTTGAAACACCTGCGGTTTACCTTTGAATTTCGTGCCGATGGCCCCCTCGAAGGGCTCTAGGATTTGGACGCTGATGGAATTGTCGCCGGTGACGTCAACGACCACGGAGGCGGGTGCATCTGGTGGCCGGGCCTGATCCCAGCCGAGCTGCAAACGGCGCAGTCCCTTCACTCGTCGCTCCCAAATGCCGATCTGTTTCTCCACCTCGCTGCCCGTGCATCCGGTAACCGAGGCGCTGGAATTGCCTGCGGGTAATAGATTGAAATGCTGATTAAGTGCACTCTTCATGTGACTGGATGACCACTCACCAATTATGATGCTGGAGATGGAGGGGCGCGATGCGAACATGGGCGGGCACAGACCCTCCGGCCCGCTCAGATCGTGAATCCGGGACTCGGCGTCCTTGAGCAAGCCATTCAGCTTGGTGCCAATGGTGTCCACGGAAACTGTAAGTGAGATTGAGATTGATCGTTGAAAAGAACAGTCGAAAGACAACCAGGCCGGATCCACTTACATTGAGAGCCCTCCATAGCGCCATGCTGGAGCAGCATCCTGGTCATGGAGCGATTATTGCTTAGAACGGCCAAGTCCAGTGCAGAAAGACCATCGTTGTTGATGCTAGGTAAAAAGTTAAAAAATTATTTAAAGATTTAAAACACTTTAGCACTAATCAACAAGGAAAAAAACCCTACCTATTTACATCCACGTCGGTTGACTCGAGAATAGTGCGCGCCTTCTCCAGATGGCCATGCTCCACTGCCGAGAACAGTGCTGTTAATAAAAAAAGCAGAAGGCGTAATCAGAGTTCTATGAAAAAGTCTTCAAGTCTAAGTAAGTAGCTATTAAGATATAAGGAGCGCTGACGATGCGTGCCAAGTATCTGGGATTGATTTGTGGACCATACCATGCAAATGCAGATTGCTCTGCGTCAGCTTGTCCAGCTGGGCTTGGGCCAACTTAAGCTGTTTCTTGGACATTTTGCTGGCCCGCGGATGTGGAGTATTTCCCGGGATTTTACTGCGCAGCTGTACCGGCTGCCTGTGCACCGAAAGTTGGCCATTCGCCGAGGCATTCTCATCGCCCAGAGGTGGTGACTCCAGTTCAGAGGAGCCCGTCTCGTCGTGATCATCCCGCAACTTGGCATTCTTGGGCTGCGAGTGCCTTGAAATGCACAGCTGGGATTGGGAATTGGACTGCGCATCGGATCGCGAGTGGGGCAGAAGGAATTCCATTTCCTTGAGATCCTGGGAGTGACAGGAGATGGCTGTGCGTATCTTGGCTACCGTTGCATGCTGCGTCAGCTGCTCCGACCAGCGACTGGTGGACAGCAATGGAGCCGGATAGTAGGTGGGGTAGTTGTCCTGGTTGTTATTGCCGGCACTCGGATTGGCCACCTTTTCCCGAAGCCTGACACTATCGATGTCACTGTCACGTTTATCTTGCGGCAATATGTTGTCTGTGTCGTGTGTGGTTTGTGTTGAATAAAAATAAATATTGGATATCAAATTAAATGCAAAAATGAAAATCAAATAATGGATAAATAGAAATTAAACGCAGATGTGTGTGCAAATATTTACAATGGCAAATGACCAGTGGGCCCACGCTTTGTATGTGAGTGGAAAATGTAATTTAGTTGCAACAATTGTCGTTGCTGCTTGCGATTAATTAAATATTAAACATAAATGCCGTTTTCATCTATTCATCGAAGCTATTATTCTATGCGGTTTGGGAATGCTGTCGCCGATGACCAAAAGCCAATTAAATTAATTATGCGCAAACCGTATGTTGGATGTTTGTTTGTGTGTGTTTTAGAGCGTGAGTGGAGTGTGTTAAGTGTGGTCTCCGTGAAGCAGCCAACCCACCTGGACCCGAATTAACGAAACCCACCCATCCAGTCAGCGAAGCCAGCCACCCACCAATTTTCATTCAATTGCCTTTAATTCGCTGCCACAGAGCTGATATATATGGGTTGTGTGAGCGAGCATTTATGATGATATGGTGTGGCTCTGTTTTTTTTAATTACCCCTCATGGGGGCTTCTCATGTCTAATATACGGGTTAAGGGCAGAGAACTACCGATCTCTTACCATCGATGGCATAGTGGCTGTGGCGACGTTGCTGTTGCGCCCCTGGCGATGATGTTGATGATGACGACGACGAGGTGGCAGTGCCCCGATGTGGGGACACTTTCAATTGGCAGAACCTGGTCAGCTCGTTGAGCGTGTGAAACGATTTCTGGCGGACGAAGACCGCCGGAGAACGCAAACAGCTGCTCATGGGGAGCTTCTGCGGCGTATTGGGGACTTTAGTGCTATCGCTGTGGTAGCATCTGCAAGAGCACACAACATTAACGATCCAATTTGGCCATGGATTAAGCCAGTTTATGCTGTCTTAACATTTGTGTATTATGTATATCTGCGTGCTTATGCACACCCGTGAAATGAATATTCATCCTCGACTCGAATTTCCCACTCGTTTTACGGGTTTCGCCGATGGTTGTAAACAAATTAAATGCATGGCAAAGAGAAATGCAAACGAGTTACTAAGAAAAATCGCTTTGTGATGTAATGATAAAGCACGGGGATATCTGGCCTGGGAAACCCTACCCTTGAGATAGACAAACAGCTGCCTTTATTTTCGTGTGTGACACACACCATTTCGAATAGTTCATTGACCTACTTGCAGACCAATAAAAATCCCAAATCTAAACTTGATGGATGTGCAATAAAAGAGTTTGGCAAAACACAAACAAAGACATAAAAACATAACTGGGAGATACATAAACTTCCACTGAATCATTTTTTTAGTCGCATATGCTAGAAGGAAATGCATAATGATGAAGTCTTCCTCGCATAAAGCGCACTTGGAAAGGTTCTCACTTTAGCATATTATTTTTCTGCACTCACAGGAAATAAGTACTTAATACCCGTTTCCATCTTGTTAAGGATTAGAGGGGCCCCTTCAAAGTTTCAGGTAGAAGGCCGGACTTTTAATAAATTCAACATTCAAATAAAATCCATTTTTTTCTTGGGGTTCTAGTTTGACTAACCTTTGCTTTGAAGTAAACAACTTTTTTTGTCACAAAACTATATCATTTCACTTAGCTTTTTAGCTTTGGGTTATATCAATCTTGCTGATATTTTCCAAATCTTAGCGTTATTAAATTATTTCTAAAATTCACAATACACTTTTGGAAGGTAGCAATGTTTCACACATCTGAGTTCTTTCAGGGATTTAAAGAAAAGGGTGTTAGGGACACCTACGGCTGTTCAGGTAGGGCATCGGTTTCCGAATAGTGGCAGTGCGCATGCGCGTCGTTCCATAGATGCCCTGCTGGGCATGTAGAGTGATATCCGCCAGCACGGAACTGGATTCTTCGCCGCTCAAAGTCTTTTCCAGATCGGAGTCTAGTGTGGCCTTCGGCGCACGATCCTTCTGCCGGCAGTAGATCTCGGGGATCTGGAGCAACTTACAAGCCTTCCGGGGCAGAGTTGCACCCACGGGCAATGTGGACATCAGCCGCTCAATGCCCAGCTCTCCGTGGTCACAGGCATCGGAGCTCATGTCCCTTTTCAGCGGGACAAATTCGTTTTTGCCCTTCACCTTGGTGGTCAGAACAGCCACCGCATCCAGATCGCCCAGCATGCGCAGTGCCTTGGCCGCCTTGCTCTTGTCCAAAGTGCTCGATCCTCGCGAGCTGCGACTGCGCATGTGCAGCTGGCTGCGCAGCTTGAATGGAGACTGCATTGGCAGGGCGGGACTGTGCAGCTTGTTTTTCAACCGCCGGAGGGAGGAGCGGACGGAGTGAGAGCGGCGCAAAGCGGGCAGGGAGTCGCTGCTCTCATTGTCCTTCTGCGGCGTCACCATATCTGCTGCTACTGCCGCCGCCGCCTCCTGTCGATCCTTTAGCTTGGCATACGAACCGATAGCCTTGCGACGCTCCATTGTTCACGTTAACTGGTTATCTTTTTTCCACTTTTGGTTTTCCTTTTCTTTTATTACGATATTTTCCCTGAATTAGTTATTGCAGGAAGGCATGTCCTCCGCCTGTCTAGTTTTTCCGTCTTGGAAAAATCACTTGGATTTTTATGCCAGGATTTTCCGTTGTGCGCGTCGCGTGGTTCAAAATCAAACTGAGAGTTTCGGTACGTGATTCAGATGCAAATACATAGTTCACAGGCTCTCTGGATAACATGCTCTCCCTGTTTTTACTTATCTCTCTTTTCCGATCTCTCGCCAAACAGTTGAGGGCAGCAATATAGTAATAGTTATAAAAGTCCTTCAATTCATTGAAGTTCTTAAGGGGATCAAGGGTATATCATTTCATATAAATGTGAAATTTTATTCAATTATATGTGCGTACATTGTAGTTGACAAGGTATTTCAATGCTAGTAACTAGTAACCTTTTCCTTTTAAAATGCGACCAGATAAGATACGTGAACATAATTGATTATTTTATTTATTGTACCTAACAATTTTAGAAGATAAATTGAAAACAACTGACTATAAACAAGAGTATATGAATCACAATGATATATATACAGACATTTTGTTTTTTAAACCTTGTCCTATTATTTAACCCGCTGCTGTGAATTGAAACACATCCTATATAGAGGGTCGCTTAGGTAGCTCTCTCTCTATCTCTCTCTCTTTGTGAGCTCAAACCTTATTTTCTCCCTCACTCAGTTCCCACTACGCTACCGCTACCTACCCTCCAAATGTTATTTTGAGGAAATATCAATCTACTTGATCCCTGTTTATTGGGCTTCGCGCTTTTGGTTTAATTTTAGAAGGGCATATACCTGGCTTTAAACTCGCTTAAGCTGCGTCGGTTCCCGATAAAAACCTAAGGATGCTTTTGTTCCGTCTGCTTGCGGGTGTTGTAAAATCAATTATCGGGTATTTCAAGCACGGTAAAGCAAAAACAAACAATCAGGGGTCCTTGGAGGACGAATACTGCAGCTCCTGCGGCTGCTGTCTACGATTCCTGACCCTGATTTATCGATGTCTGCTGTCGGCTGCTGTATAGGTGTTGTCGTCGCCCCGAGCAGTAAAGACAAATGGAATAAATGAAATTTACGTCGCGCCTAGGAGTCGTCGTAAGTCAGTCCCTGATTAGCCTCACAAAATGCTCCAGGGCAGCAAAATGGAAAACTAATTGGAAACCCGAAAACGAAAAACGAATCCCAGACTCGAGTGTGCCCTCAATCGAAACGAAACTGGTTTCATTTTTCAAATTGCTTATATTAACCGTGTGTGTTTTTGTTTGATTTCCATTTCTTTGCTAATTTTAGACATTGTCCCATGTGGATGAGTGTCGCAGGCTAGTTTTGGTCCACCTGTCAACAGCCACTTAGCTCCTCGGCAATGCTTGAAATTAGTGGGTCTCCGAAATCATCTATTATAATGTAAAAGCGTTTAGGTGAGGTCAGTAACGAAGGGCGTTACTGTGACTCAGCTTCAGACTGAAACTCTGGTTAATATAAACATATCATTAGTTGATTCACCACCAAACTGAAAACTAATAACTTCGGCATGCGTTTGTTAGATATGCTGTACCGTAATTATCTGACAACGCATCATAGTTACTTTTTTGTATCTTTTATAAAAGTATAATTCTTAACGCATTTAAATAATTGTCCGTGAAACTTTTTGTTTGAAATGCATAATATTGTATATGATATGTAGTAAGCTTTTTTGTGTGGCAATCACCAACTTAGAGAACGAATTTACTCCAAGTACAAAGAAAAAAACAAACAATATATGACGTTTTTTTTTTTTTTGTTAAACTCTTAAATTGTTTTGTACATCGCCAGAATTTTACTGCAAGTATCTTATTCCCAATAAATAACTCATTTATGGAACATAAATATGACTGGCAATGTCTTCCTGTACAAATCGGATCAGTTTAAGGCTATTTAACTGATAACATCAGGGAGTTGAGTTTACTCTCCCCGCTCAAATCAAACTAAACTGTCAATTGAGGGTGTGCAATAAATAAAATTTGCTGACCCATAAACTTGAAAAAAGAGAGTGACAGTAGCAAAAAAAGTAAGTCAGAGGATGGGGCTGGAGGCTAGGCATGGTGCCCTGGGCACTCGGTTTTGCAATTGCAGGATAATAAAATTTATGAAGCTACGCCGCACAAAATTGCCCAACATAAATCACAGCGAACGCTCCCGATGACAGCTCTGTGGGAGTGGGATAATATGAGAGGACGGGTCAGAGGTCATCCATGGGCCCCAAAATCGTCCGGGGTAGACAAAACAACATAATCCACTTAATAGAGACGACACAAGGGAGTCCCAATAATGGGTTTTACTGGCAGGACTCCCCTTTGGAAAACTCCGTAAATTATGCAGAATTAATCTTACATTCTGCGCTGTCATAATTGTCAAATCTACCACACATTTAGCAAACTTACGAACGGCAGACAAGCAGCCAAGCGAGCGAGCGAACAACCAAGCATTTTCGACTTAATTTAAATAAATTTGTCGCTTCCTCAATAAAAGCTCAGAGAACGTTGGATGCTTCGGTCTGGAGTCTCGACTTGGAAATGAGGAAAAAGGCAGAGGAGGCAGGCAGACAGGCGCAAACAAAAAGCATATTTTATATCTCTGATTTCGAAGGCAAATCGCATTATGAGGAGTTCAGCGGAAACGCTAATTGAATTTAAGTAACCAGATCCCAAGGCATTTCTGCGGGAGACGAAGCAGCTTCAAGCTAAAAGCAGAACTTCAACTTGACCTTTGTCTCTGCAATCAGCAAACGCATTTAATTCTATTGGTTTACTGTGCCAAATCACGAAACTAATGTATTCATATTAATCAGATATGCAAATTGTACCCTCGTCGCTATCAGAGAGCCAAAAACAAAAACTGGTAAAAAAAAAAACCCACACTGTCAGTCGAAAGCCAACAGAAAAAGTCCGAGCCAAAATGGCAATAAACGTTTTCGACCGGGTCACTCGGTCTCGCCCAACTTCCTGGCCCATTTTCCCCCTGCCATCTTCCGCCTGATCCGCTGTGGAACCAAACACAAACCAATAAGCCAGCATTTAAAATTATGTAAATCTAGCGCGATTTGCACAAAGTTTTTGCCGCTGACTGTTTTTTTTTTTCTGGGATTTCTCTTTTTTTTCTGAGAGGGGTCAAGGCGCAAATCTGTCGTGCATAAAGGTTTCTACGTCGGTATTTTTTCCTTCTCGGACTTCTGGCCCGCAAATTGAAAAGTTCATGGGGGATATGGGACCAGAGGTCGGGATAAGGGGATGCTCTATTAACATGGTTAACGTAAACTAAAAAAGTTAAAAAAAAAATCCAACATCGAAGTTTTAACTCACTAATTAAGCAGGCTTAAATAAAATACTCAAATATTTATTTTACTTTTATCGTAATAATAACTCTCTAATACCGAAAACAATATTGTGAAGTTGTCAATTTAACAAATATCAGTCTGTTATTAAAATTCCTAAAAGTTCCTAGCAACATTTGCTATTGATTCACATTTGGGCTTTCCAGAATTTACTGTCATGTAGCAATTTCCGTAGACGATCAAATGTACCCAGTAAGAGCTCAGAGTTCCGGCAACACATTTGGGTCAGTCACAACCACAAGTGCGTGTTTCGCTGCCTGTTCGTGTGACCTTTGGGGGCATTAAGTTCAAAAGTCGCACAAGTTTTCTCTGCGGCAGCCACAGAGCATTTGACATATGTACCTCCCATAACCATTCATTTGCATGCTTTTATGTATCTGTATCTACAAACGCTGGATATCCGCTTGGATGCCGTGTTATGGGATTGGGATTGGGGCTCGCCGTGTGGGTTCTACGTGTTCATTGCGTTCTTTGACAAACGTGACAAACGAAACTTCAATTCAGGCGTCGAAGATATGTAGAGAATCACAGCAGTAACGACAACGGCAACAGCCAGAGCATTTCATTTATATTGTTTGATATAAAAGTCTTTTGATTGATTTCCCTCGCTTATCTGCTTTGTAAAGCGATTTCCATGAATACAGCCGCTCCACACACAGACAAAGAAATGTCTATAGACATACATAGCTTTAGGTAACTGGAGAAGAGTCTAAGGTCAGCCGGGTTATACATAGGAGGGCGCTGGAGGGCTGATGGCTGACTAAAAACCATTTTAGCTTACCAATTTGCATGACTCGTTGCTCGCGTGGTTTGAAATACGAAAATCGATGCGAAGGCCTTCTTTAAAGAGTTGCTCCTATTACAGGCCGAGATTCAATAAGTGAACGGTTCTTGGAACCTAATGAGTCAGGCGTGGGCGGAGTCGTTCTAGATCCGGTGCTAATGAAGCAATTGAATGAAAGCCGAAGAAAATGGTAAATGCATAAATGCTTGAAAAATGAGATTTGTCATACGATGATTTAGGCAGCTTACAAAGCTGTCTTTTGTTTTCGTTTACGAACGCTATAAAAGCGGTTCTTATTCAAATTTCGTTACCAAACAAGTCACGCTATTCCCCCATTTCGCAAAACGCAAACAATGTCCAGCGTTTCGAATCACACATTCTACCTTAATCATTGGGAACACACCTACGGGGTTGGGGTCTAAACCTTATCTGCAGACATATTATACAATACATATCGACGACAACTGATATCTTCGCCCGGTTGTTGTGTTCTGTTGCTTATGTTTGCTTTTTCAGCCATGAGCCGCGCAAGTTTTTGAGCTGCCAAGACCAACAAATGCGATAACTATAAGACGGGTGGAAGCAGAGGAGGTAGGCTAAAAGTAAACAAACTTAAGGAATTGGTAAAAGTTCGCGGCAATACGCCACAACAAATTTTGCGATGAATTCTTTTTTAATCAAACATTTAAAACTTTTTAATAAGTGCACAACTCCAAATAAAATAAAATAGCAAACACAAACATAAACTTTGGCCTGCAAGCGTTCTTAAGTGCTCCAGGTCGGTACTCCGCTGGAATCGCTTTAACTTTCGCTTTCAGGTGACTGGGGTCTAAAAAACTTAGCTACACTGTCACCATTTTCGGGATAAATAACTACATTTCATTTGAAAACAAAAATTATTGTAATTAATGTTTTTTTCTTTATCGATGAGTTCTTTTCTTTTTATTTAAATAATTGGAAAAATCTTTAAAGCTTAAGCCTTTTCTGCTAGAATGAAACAAATAATGCTCATTTTATATAATTTTTCCTCCGTGCATGGGTCTCAGAAAAACTTATTTCGCAATACACTATTTTGTATTATTTTACGGCTAAACGAAAAACCGATATTTTTTGGGGGTTTACGGGCTTGTTTTGCCAAACGAACCAAGATAGAAACAATGGCTGAAAACAACCGTTGAAATATTAATGGTCAGCGTGAACTTCAGCTTGAATTGCCATTGGGGTGATGGGTGGTATGTGGGTGGAAAACGAAAATTGCGTGCTGAGCCAAATTTGCAGCTGTCAACTGCAGAAACTGTAGTAAACAGACCGCAAGGCACAAAATGCATTGGGAAAAGCAGTTGAAAACGAAAAACTTAGCTGGCAAGAGTTTTATAGTGGCTGGTTTTTCCGACTAACAGATGAAACATTTTCCTTTTCAGACGCCGACAACTTTGACTTTCCTGCGGTGTGAATAAACCTTGGTTAACAAAAGCCAAGACAACGCAGAAATGTTGCAATAGTTCAAGTTTTTCATGTCGTTGCATATTTTCCCCCAACATCCCGACCCCCACCTTAAAAACAACAACAAAGTAAGAGGCTGCCTTTGTGTAAAAGTGTGTGTTTACTTGGTTGTGTGTGTGCTAAAGGTGAAGTATGTGTGCGTGAGCTTACCTGTTCATTGTGCGGGGAGCGTATTTAAAATTGCAGCAAAAACCACTTTAATGAAAACGTCGACTGTGAAAAACAACACAACAAGTAAGACAACAACAAAGATCAGTCGGCTTGCAAAAAGCTTTTTAAAATTGCAGGGTCTTATGGCAGTGTGCGTGCGAGCGAGAGAGGAGGTTACACAGAAATAAAATCAGCTCAAATCAGAATATTAAAATTTGGCAACTAATTTTGGTTTTTTCAAGTAAATTCTACATTTGTTGTTGAGCTTGGTACCAAGAGTCTAAGTGTGCTCTTTAAGGTTGTATATTGTATGTTAAGCTCAACAAATACATTCGTAGCTATAACTTTTATATTTAAAATTGACACTTTTCACATTTAAAATTGAATTAAGGGTTCATAACCCAAGTAAAATTAGTAAATCAATACTATTTATATTTCTGTGTACATAATTATGTTGCAGCAAAGGGGGCTCAAGGAGAAGAAGAAGACGCATCAACAGGGAGACAGTTTGATAGACACGTGAGTAAATTGCTCTCCCATTCTCCGTCCCTCTTTGCCGCAAAAGCAAAAGTTCACTTTCGCTGCTCCTCTCTTTCTTTCCCTTTAGCAATTGTTGTTGAGGCTCCCACCAAGTTGGACATGCAATCCAATTACCGTTAGAGACCAACTGTCTCCCAGCAAATTGCAGTTTTTACAGCACGTAATATTTAATTAACATTGCAAATAAACATACAAATTTCTCTTTGCCCCGAGGCAATTTACTGGTTTTAAAATACTGTTTTGGGGTTTACGTTTCACATTTCTTTTTTAAACGAAAGCGACGCCTTTTAGTTTTTTGACACTTCTTAAGCAGCACACGCACACACTCTCCTTTTGGCCCTCTCAGTTTTTTGGCTCTCTCTTCTGCGCACAGGTAACACGGCTATCTGCCTCTCTCTCTCGCACACTCACACAGAGCCGCCGCAAACAGGTAGCAGCGTATACGTACACTTACACACACGCAGGCGCAACAAGCGAAGCAGAAACAAAATGCATAGAGACGCGTTTTTTCATTTGCACAAATTTCACAAATTCGCCAGTAATCCGGTGATCTTATTCAGCACTTTCAAAGAAAAATAGATATTCACTCGATGTGGATTATGGGACTATTCACCAATTGGAGCGCTTTTCAAAATAGTAACGATCAAAAGCGGATTTCTTATTCGCGACGCCGACGCGCTCTCCACTCAAAAGACGATCGTTGAATGAGAAAATGGAAGTTTGTTGGATGGTTGTTGCGCCTGCTATCGTTGTTGTCTGCCGGCGTCGCGGTCTCGGTTGCCGTCGACGTTGGCGTAGACCGTTAATGACCAGTTAATCGCAGTGATGCCAAAAAAAAAGACCAAAAATCTAGCTATCTGTTCATATTTGGTTATTTTTTTGATTTGTTTGTTATGTCATATGTAAGACAAATCTTTGTCGTAGCATATATCTAAAAATCATATATTTATTTTTTAAAAGCAGTAAAGTTTGTTTCCAAATTTTAACAAAAATAACGACTAAAAAATGTAGTCGTTCAAAATCACACATCTTTTAGATACTACTCTACAAATTTTATCGAAACCATTTTAAATCAACCTATCCATTCATTCTTCAATATAAAATGTCTAGAATTCTCGGGCACAAAGCTAAACGTGCAGCTCTGAAAATTCCTCACTCTCTGCGACGTTGCAACTTGGAGCTCCTCTGCTGGGGGCAGCGACAAAGCGAGATAGTGAGTGGGAGAGAAAAGATCAATCTCTCAGCAAGTCTATTTTTTGCTATCGCTGCAAAAGCCTTATCCGTTCTCTCGGAGGCTGGGAGAGGAAGCTCGGCTTTATTAATTTTTTTATCACAAGCGATTTCTCGGAGAAGTCTGTATAATTACACAGGAACAAAAACCATCAGCTTTGCCTTGAGTTGATCAATTTAGAAAATAATGAATTTCAGAATTATGTTTTAGCCAAATCCAAAAATTAAGTGTTTAGTTTGCTTTTACTAAATTAATTGATATTCATATACACCAAAGATGTGAAACAATTTAAGTATTTGTTTTCCAAATATAATATTAATCTCCATAGTTCACTGATTTGCCCTAATCGTGGGCTGGTTCCGGTTTTCCTTTTTGCTTATGCTCCGATAGGCTTTGAAATGCACTTCCAGGAAAAGTTTGATCATAAAGTTTGTCCAAAGGCAACCGCTTAAGTATTTTCAACAACTTTTGGTTTTACTCTAGTAACTATTTCAACCGATTGAACTCCTAAGCACTAGTAAAAAGTTTCCACCTTTAGCTTGTTGAGTATTTTAAGGCCTTAAAAGTTTGTTTACGTCGGCGGCCTTGCTAAATATTTCCATTTTAACAAGAGCTTGTGTAGATTCTCTAGTTGGTTGCATTAAATTGATTTTCTGATTTATACGCCACTCTCTGATTTCCAATCCCTTAGACTTTGAGCTTTTAGCACTTGGGCCAAGTGGCAATCGATTTAATACCGCGCCTGCCCGGCTTTTCATCCGGAAAACTGAAGTGCGCATTTGAATTTCAATCAGCCGACTGCAGCGAAATAAATAAGCCACCGATGACTAGAACGATGAGCTCTTTCCGTCCACTTCATCTTCCTTCTGGCCAACATGTTCACTTCCCAACCCAATAGTGATGGTAAAAGAAATTTAACCACGCTCAAATAAATAATTTTTTGTATTAAGTATTAATGAGTCGTCAGTAAATACCAAGTCTTTTCTTCTTACTTTGACAACCGTCAAAGTAGATAAATGTAGATAAAGTAGCTCTGCCACCAAAAAATGTTTGTATATTGTGTCCTGTTCTAATCTGCATTTACTGATATAATCTGCATCATTATTGAAACATCTTTTTAGTTATCAGCCATAATTGTAAAGTGTTTGTTCAACTCTTGATGCATTATAATGCTCATTAAATGTATTTAAATGGTAGGGGTAAAAAACAATAAGAAGTGTCATAATTATTGTTATCAGTGCAACATTGTATAATAAATTGGATGAATAGGAAAGGGAGAAACATAGATATTTCCCAGAACAATCCGTAGATATGGCACGCAACGCCTGGCAAAAAAGAGAAATTGTGGATTCCGCATCCGATTTTCCGCACTCACCGTTTATGATTCTGGTCAGCTTGGAGCGGCGTGTGGAAGACGGGCTGAGCATGCTTTCGCGCCGGCTGCTGCTGGCACTACTGCCTCCATTGACACCGGTGCCCGGTCCACTTCCACTCGCTGATCCGGATCCGGCTGCCGAGTCACCGTAATTGACATTCAGCTGGGCCTGTGCCTGCGACCCAAAGGAGCTGGACGTGGAGGTGGAGTACAGGCTGCTGGCCGAGGGACGTTTGCTGAACGGTGAGGGGGCTCCTCCAACGCATCCGTAGGAGGCTCCTGGCGCTGTGACGGCCAGCGAGGGGCGTGGCGAATCGCTAAACACAATCTCGGCAAAGGAGTCGATGCTGGCCGAGCGCTGAAGAGCACTGCTGTCCTTGCGCCTGCAAAAAGGGAGGACATAAACCAAAGTCATGAAACACGATGAGCATCTCGATGGGTTCTGGTGGGGATTCCCTTGGAGGAGACGTCCAGGGGATCTCGTAACAAGTGCAAACTTACTGAGTATCGTAATTACTTCACGCTGTCTGACATTTTAATGAGCTGCCCGCAGACCGTTAAGTGCCGCTGCGGTCACTGGCCGGCCTAGTTGCCATAATGTTACTGTTTTTTATGGCCACGCCAAGAGGAGAAAGCCGCTCGCCGGGGCAGCGGCACAAGTGTCGCCACTGCTGTGCAGTTACACTGAGAGTAAGAATTTGCATTCTCAGTAAATCAATACACCAAAAGTCGCCTCAAAAAGGTAGGCATATTGCTCATATACCTTCATTAAGTATTATTATAATTAACAAATGAATAGCAACAACTAAAAAACACGTCCAAGCTGTAAACTATGTGTCTAGAAAATTAAAATTTTTGTTTTTAATTTTAAATAAGTATTCTAAAAACTGCCAACCTCAAAAAAGTATTCTAAAAACTGTCAAAAAACTATTAGAGTGAATGTATTATATCAGTCAACACGTAAAATAGGTTTTAGGCTTGTGTTATAATCTTATGTAATAAAGATCTAAATATACATAATTCCTAATTTCCCATTTTATTGTTTATTTAAAAACCAAAAGTTCATATATTTAAAATGAAATAGCCCATTTTTCTGTATTTAGGCAAGAGGTTCGGATTACATTTACAATACTAATTTTTTTTTGTAAGTTTAAGATAGTGAATTTATTTTTTGATTAGTTTTAAACATATTTTTTTAATAGTAAAGTTTTGTGCAAGTGCAGCTACAGCAGCGGACAGCTGGCGCTAATGTGTTGCTGTGGGTTATGCTGACAAAGTTGACGCATGTATAAAGCTGGCCGAGCGTATTTCTTCATTCAAGTCAAACACTGTTCTGCGCTGTTTCCGCACTTTTCTTTGCGTTGCGTTAGGCTGGCACGCTTTTGCCCATGACTGGCCAAGTTTATGGCCAGCCAATCGAGGTGAGTGATGTTGCTGATGGGTCAAAGTAACTGCAATTTACGGTCGACTTGGCGGCCTAGTAATGGATTAATTTGCCATCCGCTTGGGGACCGGACATGGGCTGACAGTTCATGATTTGACTGCACAGTGAACTTTAGTTGCGAACTTTGTTTGTCTTTTGCTGCACCATATTTTGCTGTGTTTACTCCGCCCTGAATTAATTTGCAGGCTGCACACAAATTGTGTTGCCCCTGTTGGCGCACTTTTGCTCATTTGCATAATCAGAGTCAAGTTTGAAAACTCGACCACATTAAGCACGCACCAACCTTGAACCAACTTTCTCTATGCCAGCGACCGACAACCAATTTGTCCTCTAATGAAAGCTCATATATTAATACGACTTTTGGATGTGTGTCTGTACAACATGTCGTATGCGCAACATTTTCAATTAAAACCGCAAAAGCTGTCGGAGCAATCTCAACGCCCTCGTAAACTCAATTTGAAAGTTGGTTAGGGGATGTTGGAGACCAAGTAATTCCTCCTTGTAGATAGATGCATTCGTACACTCGCTAACACTGTTAATACAAAACCATAATACACTCTGTGTCGCTCTTGCCGATCTCCGTCTTTTACACGGCCCCTTCCCATGAGACAATTAAGTGAGTTTGCAATTAAACACATTCATAATTTGCCAACAGCTAAATACGCTTAATCAACGCAAATTCAATCAAATTACTACGTTTTTAAGCAACAAACGAAGTGTTTCTCCAACCCCAAGTGCGAAACCCTTTGCCCATCAAGCAGCCATTCCCCTTCGCACACTGCGGGAAATATGAAGGAATTCTTTTAAAAACGAATTAAGAATTTAAGCGACAGCTTGATTTTTCCAAAATAATTTATATGCAAATATTAAAGATTAAGTGTAAATTCGCTTTATGTTTTTTTTTATAAAATTAATAATATATAATTAACATTTTCATTGGATAAAATGTGTATAAATAATTAAAACTACGCCTTTTAAAAGAATGGAGCTTATGACACAGATATTATTCTGTGTGTACAAACTGTGCTGCGAAAACTTGTACTCGTCATCGTCGTTGATGGCTGATGGCAGGGGTTGAGTGGGGTATGATTAAGGTTCGGCTTTTGTTAGTGGGGTGGAAAGAAGTATAAGAAGCCCCCAAGCCACAGACACATTTCACGGCAGGCGACAGGCGGCAATGTAGACCCTAGTTAGCTCTACTTGACTTGCTGCTGTGGCGTGTTGCCCTTGCCAGTTGTCAACCTCATCGTAGGCAAAATGCGATGCAGATGAGAAATGACAGGCGACCATATGCCCATATGGCCCGTGTTGTCGGTTCTGTGCGCCTAACCACCATTAGATTGCAGCGTGTTTGCCAACAAACCTCAAAGTGTAGCTCTGGATGAGCTGGCAGCAGACGGCTTCTAGGAGCTGTCGATAGTAATGATTGTTATTAACTTATGCATACATTCCGGTGCCAAGCACTTTAACCCACTAGTGGCAATAAGTCAAGAGCTGTGCCAAACAAACTTGCCCTGTGTTTTTCTTTCCCTGGTATGCCATACCGAGAAATCAACAAGACTGCCAAGCATTTTGACTTGACAAGGTCGCATATATTTTCCAGGCTTACAAACCGACCTGAATGATTGGATACATAGAACACTCAGAGAAAAGAGTTATTTATTAAACCTCTCTAATTATCGGCATTTTAAAATAATAATCTTTTAGCTATTAAATATTCGAATTTGACTATAAAATAATTATCAAATATGCCAGATTTATGCAAGCATTTTTTATGACAAAAGTTCAAATAAATTGGATCAAAAATTTTTAAAATGATTTAAATTAGGATTTTAACTACTAACAAAATGCATTATAATTTGACTTTAAAATAATTTTAAATATGCTAGTTATGCGAGCATTTTAGTATGCATTTGATAAATTGTATGACATATTACTCTACAATTATTTCTCTAATATCAGTTTATCGATATATCTATGTGGATTTGTGTGCCATGCTCTCTTGTTAGTGTCTTTCCAAGCCTGATTTGTCTGTCGTTTGGGTCCCTTATTTACACTTTGCACACAACCTCCGCCATCAGAGGTTATTTCCAGGCAATGTGTTAAGAACAGGTGACATATTTAAGCACAGAATCCTGGCCTTAAATGTTTCGTACGACGTTCGGCAGACGTGTCGTGAAATTATGTAGAAATTTTCGGCATGTCTCCGGAAAACCCCTTTAAGCTTTCAAGGTGACTTCATGGGGGCGGGTGAGAACTGTCAACTTAGTGTGGGAAGTGCTCCTAGTAAGAGCTGGCTGGCTGGCAGTTGATTCAGATGTGGCTTGGCAGCCTCGAAACAATTGACTGGGACATGGCTTAGTGTGGCCTGCACAGTAATTGGATGTGAGTGAAAAGTGCATTTGGGATATGTAAGTTAGTTAACACTGGATCGATATCTTTTGCGGCTGCGTGTGTATTTTGCCCTGGTCAAATGAGGCGCACTTTTGGCCAAATGACAGCCGACCAACTTTAACCAGTCGACCATTACAAGGCCACATCTGGCAAATTGTTGTCTGTTGTCTGTCGCTCATCATCAGAGCGGGTTTTCCACTCGCATTTTCCGACCTTTTATGCGGATCGCACACACGCACTTCCCCCGCTCAAACGACACAAAATGAAACTGAAAATAAATCAGGAACGGAATGGCGGCCGTGGCACATAAATTGATGTTGACATCAGCAAGTCGGCGACTTTGGCTTTTAGCACAACTTTTTTTTGTTGTTTTTTTTTTGTTTATTCCACGAAGCCGGCCGCAATTTATAAAATTTTACACTACATAACCTGCCGCCGCCTACGCAACCCAGCTAATGAGTTTTGTCATTGTATTTGTTTTCGTATCTGTGTGTGTGTGGGTGGGAGGCTTCTGGGTGGGCACGGCGCACATGACGTATGCGCATTTCAGTTATGGTTCGTTTACTCGAACTTCCAGTGGCATCTTGTTGTCCCAGCTAGTTTAGTGGCTCTTTCTGCCACAGGAGCAGCGGCGACAAGACGCACAGAACTTTATCCACAACACCAGACTGGCAGCGCGGTGGCAGGACACGATTTTATTGGCCCCGCTTCGCGTCCTTTCCATCTTTTTGTACCTCGTAATCGTAGATTGCAGGGGCATGCCGGAATTCATGTATTTTCTGATTGTGTTAAGCAGAGGGGATATAGCCGTGATATAGGCTACATCTCTTGATCTAATAGCTGTACAGAAAACTGTGCGAAAAGATGAAAGCTATTTGTTGTATGCATTAATTAGTTGTTGAACATAACTCCGAGAACAAATCCATGTCAAGCTTTTTTATAAATCCATATCGATTAGCGAAAAAGCCTTTTTTGCGTATGAGAACAATTTACATTCTTTACAATTTTGTGAAATTATATCAGCCTGAAATTGCTTATTGATTTAATTTATTTAACGTGTTAACAGGGTAAAAAATAATGCAATATACTTTTTAAACTGTAAACAGTAAGTTTTAAAACATATTCCTGTTTTATAACCTATGCAGTTTCAAAGCCTCATAGCCTATTCAGTTTCTTTACCCCTTGTTTAAATACGTCCTTAAAATCATCAACAAATTATGATGATTGAAACAAAAATTTAAGGTCTTTTCTTTGTAGTAAATTTAAAACAGTGACCTAAAATGAAATATTGTTACAAAAACGTTCGTTTTCGTAAAGCAGGTATCCCTAAGTCGACAACCTTCACTCCTCTTCACTTTCTTAAAATGCTGAAGGTTTGTGGGGTCCTCCTCCATCTTTGTCTTTGGCTGTTGGCTCATGAATAATGCATTCACAATTAAGCCAGTGAGGACTGAAAAAACCCCAACTAAGACCCTAACTGGGGAGTTTCTTGGCCCACTCCCCCGCTCCAAACCCAACTCACTCCATCTTGGCTGAGCTTTGCAGTTATTATTATGCGGATTGCTGGCTTAATACGTTGTTTTACTTGCTTACCAGCTCGTTGGCTCTAAATTTAGCAACGTAATGCAATACAAACAGAACAACAACGATGGTCATAACCCGTCCCAAAAGCGGACTTCTTTTGTTTCAGTTTTTCGGTTTTTGCATTTTAAAATATCAAAGTTTAAGCACATAAAACAGTGCCATGGGTAGTGACGTTGTTGCGCCAAATATACGGCATAGTATAGTAGATTGCATTCAGTAACTAGTGTCCTGCTGTCAGACAGAGAAGGCGAGACAAGAGCGTTGCAATCAGTGTTCGGGGGTAGGTACTTTTGTACCTCCTGCGGCTTGTTTGCCAAAATGATTTTACACTCTTGACCATGGTCAACGGCAAGTGGTCCATTCTAAAGCGAAGTGAAGGGTAGTGAGGAGGAGAGTTCAAGGCATAGTCTTTCCGCTCGTAAATTGCTTAATCCCGTCGGGGACATGTGAATTGGCCAGACCGGGCTTGGCCCGTAAACATGACCGTCCCCTTAAAGTCGATAAATGCGTTTGCATAATTTATAAGCACTAGTTTGATTCAGCCACAAATCCGTTGAAATGTGTATGTGCATTTGAAATTACCCCGAGAGCTAAAATTAGGAAAACTAATTTAACATGCATCCCTTCTCAAATATTCAAATTTGAACCACAATTAAACCACAATTAAATGAAGGGTATTACACTTGTTTTACTCATTTTTCGCTGTTAATGCAGAGAAGCTAACATTTTTTGCAATTAAAGGATGTCAATTACTGTAACTGTTATCAACTTTTATTATTATTATTTGTATGTAATTAGAGGTTTTTAAGCTTCGAACACATATAAAGGCGTAGTGTGTATAAATGCTCATTTTGCCGTCGGCCATAAAAACGTATCGATAATTTTTATCAGAGTGAAGAACAGGTTGTCCCGATCTCCATTCTAAAAATTGTGGTGGCCTGCCAGAAGCCATTGAAACGAAAGTGTCCAAATTGCCGCGATTGTTGATGCCCAGCCAGTAGGGTTCGTTCTTATACTTTCCGTTGATGGCATCAAAGTCCTCTTGGTTTTGAAAGGAGGCAAGATGACCACCCATCTCACGACAAGTGCTAGCAGCATCTATCCAATTTTTCTCCTCCTTCACGATCCGAAAGAACCTGGAACCAAACCTCGCAAAATAAGGGGGTATGGTTTTTGTCCAAATCACTTCATTCTCTGTCAATGCAGTCCCAATGTTATTCAGTGCTTCCCGTACTGATTGCAGTTGTTTTTCCATCTCTGTTTGCTGAGTGTCTATTTGTCTGTGATTCGCTTAGTATTTTGTCCAACCTGTCTTGCGTTTTGTTTATCTTGGCAACCATTTCATGCCATAGCTGAACAAACTTGGCCTGGGGCTCAATCTTTGAAATCAACATGTTAAGGCAGTAGGCTCCGCATTGATTTCTGGGGTCTTTTAAAAGGCACATGGAAGCCGTGTTTTCCTGCGATTTAACCTCGAAATGGCATTTACTTTAAGGGAGCATATTGATATACTCTTGGAAGAGGTTTTTACCACATCATAGAAAAGAAAAATAAAAACCCAGACTTGTCAGGTTAATATTTGTTTTTCTAGTTCAATCCACTTCTAGGAATTAATTGAATTCAAATACCAAGAAAGTTTTTTGTTCATTTTCATAAAGTTCAGTGTTCAGTGCAGTGTACTTTATAATCGGTTTTCACATCTAATTCTTATTATGTATGCTTCGTTTTGTGTTTGCTTTCGTTTGGTCAAAGTCTGTATAATCCGGATATTATGTCATGTTTAAATCAAACAAACATAAATAGAGAAATGTACTCGACTGTTATTTAACAAAAAAAAATGTGTTTTTTTTTTAGAAAAAGTACGTTAAAGCTTTCTTTAAATTGGTTTTCTAGGGTTGCTAGCAGTAACTGAAATTATTGCAAACAAATGAACCAAATACACTTTGTGGCTTAGATAATCACTAAAGCGGCCTGCTGGGATTATTAATTAATTGGCTTGCCAAGGCTTCGCTAATGGTCTTGCCTTTGGGGCGGCAAGGACCTTTAAGTCCACCTAATACCACCTGCAATCCAGCCAGCTGCGGTTTGATTTGTGCAACTTATCGTGTAAAGCGAGTGACGTTAATTAAGCCAGCATCGTGGCGATTGGAGGGCGGCAGGGGTGGAGATGCCACGGGCGTGTTAATCTTGCGGCTGCATGTGTCTCCATTAGCCTGCCGTGAACCGTAACGAATGAAGACAAATGCGACACTCCAGCGCAGACCAAGATGTTGTCCTGTCACCAAGCCGTCCATCCATCCATACGTCCACCAGTCTGACCCACCTCATATGGCCGACCATTAGGTGGCGGACCAAGAGACCCAGAGACACACGACCGAGATCAGCTTTCCAGCTCGAGGGCGTAAATGAAATTAGCTAATTGCAATGACTCTTCACCAGCCAAGTCAAGGTGAAAGTTGACAGGGAACGGGACACGGGACAGACAGCGAGTGCAGGGAATGTTGTAAATTACGTATACGCACCTCTCCCACGACAGACGACGTGGCGCCTCCTCGCCGAGACCCAATCCCAGGCCACGTCCCAGACTCTGGACCGCATTGTCACCCGACGGCGGTGGCTGCAAATTGGACCTGCTTGCCAGGGCGCTTGATTGATTCAGCAATTTGGCCAGCCGTGTGAGGGTCGTGCTCGATCCAGAGCCGGACCCAGATCCCGAACTGGCTGTCTCCGCCAGGGGCATCTCGTGCAGGGTGTGCTCCCGGGACATCGGCGTTGAGGCCTCCGAGGAGGCTGAGGCCCGCTTTCGGGCCGCCAGTCGATAGGCTCGGGCTGCCACCACATGCGGGGCTGGAATTCTGCAATAGAGATGGTTAAGTTTTAGTAATACAATTTAAGAAAGTCAATCCGTTATTTAATAAAACACTTACAAAGAAATTACATCTTAAAAATAAATACATTTTGACATTTATGTAAAATTGCAAAGATTCAAATAAAAGTACAATCATAAGTGACATTGACTGACATGCTGCCATCCTCTTATTTAAAAATCACCCTTAAAGAAACTACATTGTGAAAATTAAAAAAACAGTTTCCTAGAAATTATAATTAGAAGTACACTTATAAAAAAATGGAATAGTAAGAATAAATATTTGACTGTTGAATTTAGAAGTGTATTTGAAATATTATTATTAAATATACATATTAAATTACAAGATTTAATATTATAAAATTAAGATAAATGTGGAAAATGTTAGATTTAAAATAGTTTTAATTTGATTTAAAAGCATTTTATTTGACTTAAATATGGTTTAAAATTAAGTTAAATTTTAAAGTAATTCAACATAAAGCAATACAAAGGTTTATTTAGAAACCACATTATTTTTTGCTTAATTATACTCTAATCATGGGCTGACTCTTGTTTTTTTTCCGCCTTGTTGAATAAATAATAACCAGACTTTTGACTTTGACTCTAATGTGAAAATAATCGATGTTATAGTCATCGTAACCGTTTAAAGCTTATTTTTCATTGTCTCTATTAAGAATCTGTCCAGGTAGGACAAATATTAAATTTAGTAATTGCAGCTTTTACTTTGCAAGGTAACATTTAAGTTAATGCACATATAATAATTTTTAACCAATTTTATTATATACTTTTTTTGACCAAGTTTTAATCTTGATTTTTTGTTATTATCCTTCTATCTACTAAAATGATAAGGGCGATATCGCTTTCAAAATATCTTAGCTAATGATTCAGGATTGTGCGGTTTACCCACCTGAGCAGCAGCGATCCGTCCGCGTGGCACTCGAAATCATCGGAGACGTGGAACAGAGAGGCATCCCCCAGGTGCTGCAGATGTTGCAGGTGAGCGTGTTGCTGCTGCTGCTGATGCAATTGCTGCTGGTGGTGATGGTGGTGGTGGTGCGAATTCTGATGCTGATGGGGCGTACTGCCCGAGGACTTTCGCCGGTAGACCAAATTGCTATCGTCTTTGGGCAAATTCAATGATTTCACCATCAGCGTATTGTTGTTGTTGGCCAAATGGGAGTTGTTGTTGTTGATGTTGCTGCTGCTGGCGGGATTGTTGTTGCTGGTGCTGCTATTGCTGTTGCTGTTGCTGGCACGTGTGAGGAGCGACCAACGATGACCGCTGGCGCTGCCACTGCGGCTTTTGCTGCCCAGCAAACGCTCGTCTGTGTGGGCGAATGCAATGGAAAATCGGATAAGTCGTAGGGTAAATATTTTTGTTGATTTTGCAAGTATATATACATGGCTGTGTGTGTGGATTAAGTGCACTTTCATAATATTAATCATAACTTGTGCTGAGAACCTGTCAAAAGTTTTTAACTACACATTTTGCTGCCACAACAACATGCTAGACCCACTCACTTGCCCCGATGCCAAAGGAAATTGTGAAAAGCATTTGCAATATTATACTATTTTCGCTTAAGCAAACATGATTTTCCGGGAAGGTAAAATTCCGCGAAAAAAAGCCGTTCAAATCTTTCATCATTTAAAATGAGTAAGAGCAATCCTGGATTTTGTCGTATATGAATAACTGCCATGCCAAAAAACATAATCGAATTATTTTTCAAAATGGCATGAATATGTTTAAAGCCCAGTCAACTCTTTACTCAACCTCGGAGCCTTTTTGTTATATTTTGGCTAGCACTAATTTTTAAGGCGTAAGAAATAATTTTAATTTTTTTGAACAATTAGTCAAATCATGTCAATGGTTTTGTTTCCTAACACTCTTAAGGGAAATTGCAGAATATATTTATAATAGAGCTGGTGTTCAAGCTGACAAACATGACTTTAAAATCAGCTTTTAGCTTAGGCAAAAGTATACTTTTATGCTTTTATTGGTTGTATTTGACCTGATTTCAATTTCAATTCAATTTCTATTCCCTACCCAAATACTACCTCAATTAAATTGTTTAACGCTTAATGCACATGCACAGTTAAAAACCAAATTATTATTTGCAATTTTAAGCTTTTGTAATTGAAAAAAAAAATTAATTATATTTAATATTTTTTCACAAGTCAATATAAAACATATGAAACATAATCAATTTTTTGAGAAAATTTTTCAATTTCAACAAAACAGTTTGAAATTAAATATATTTATTTTAATTTTCAAATGTGTTATGAAGTTATTCAAACGTATGCCAAATTTTGAATTTCAAAGTTATCTTTTAAACAAACTTTTTTTTTTTATCAGTTTGCAGCACAAAAAACAAAGAAGTGAATTTCGAAAGAATTTAAATTTGCTTTTTGCATGCAATTTCTATAAAGCTTTATCACAGTCATTATTTATGCAACATTAACCGAAATGAGATTTTTGAGTAATTACAGTCTTTATGAAATAATTGTCCAACAGGATTTTTCATTATAATTAACCGCTTTTCCAATGCAGTTGTATGTTACGCACCCAATTGAAATGTTTGTTTATCCGTGTGCAGCGAGACGACCGGAAGTCCTGGCACAATAATGGCGGGCAGTGTGCGCGAGCGTAACAATGGCGGCGGCAGCTTGCGGCTGCCCGGTCGCGATTGCGACCCTGAGCCACCGCCTGCACCACCCACGCCACCTCCACCTCCAGCAGCACCACCCGCTGCGGCGGCTGCATTCTGCTGGGCTCTGAAATGAAACGAAACAAAAGGAAAGGAATCGAGTGAATAGATGAGTTAAGGGTGCGGAAGAGCAAAAGAAAGCGACAATAATAAGTTAATGCTATTATTTATTGAGTGTGACGAGTCGGCAGGAGTGTCAGCCAGCCAATGCAATTATTTTCCGTCCTCATTTCCCAGCTACGTGCCATTTCCGTTTCATTTGCATGTACTACCCACTTGCATCCATGGCTCTCTCGGGCATATTCCCTTGCACATTGAGCCAAAGGAATGGCAATTTGGCAAAAATCGCATTTTCTTGTATGGCATCGGTGACACTGTTATGACACTGTTAACCCCTTAAGATGACTTTTTACATGACTCTGACTTTCATAATCCAGCATTAGACCTCACTTTAAACGAAAAATGTATTTCAAAGATGATAAGTTTATAAAACTAGGTTAACAAAAAATTTTTGTAGCTAGGTCTACATAAATTATATTAAAAATTATTTACATTTAAATAATAGCAGAACTATGATTTGAAACTGCCTTTTACAGTTGACGATATTGCAGTGTCTGCTGAATGTCACAATTTCTCGATATTTGATGTGAACACATTCCCTTGGCCAAGCCAATGACAAGAATTTAATTTGCTTATTATTTCCACCAACTGTGCGGTGAAAGAGTGTCATTGTCAGCTGTCGCTTTGCGCATTTTTTAGCGCTCGCATGCGAATTTTATTTGATTGTTGTGTGGAAATTACTTTCATCATCTCACAGGACCTGAAAAACCATCCTATCATCCGCTGCCTACGACAGCTGCCAACTTCCCGGCCCCTTTCTGATTTTTCCATGGAATCCTCGCTATTTCTGCAGCCAGCTTGATATGTGATTGAATTCCTGGTACTCGAATTTGAATCCCAACTTGACGCCTACACCAGATGCGTCTGTCCTGGTCCTCCGGCGGCAATTGTCAAGCTGATGGAACAGTTCCACAACCCATTTTAACCGACCCGTACAGCACTTGAACTGCTCGCATATCGCTATATAGATATATGCATTTGATAAAAAACGGAAGATGACTTCGGTAAGCTGAAGTTTGTATACCCTAACAGGTATAATACAAATGTATAAGTTACACTAGTCTTCCGCTAGTTCCTTTGTATAAAACTGTAAAATACTGTATTAAATTTCAATAGTCTTATATATCAAACGATTGTACTACCTACTTTTGGAAAAGTTAAATACAAATAGCTTTAAAGATAAGTTTGCATAGAAGCGGACAGAAGAGCTTGTCAATATCGACTAAATCAATGTTCATGATAAAAAATATATGTGCTCTGCAAGGGTATAGAAATACAAGCGCAGTATGCTAAAAAAAATGGAAAAACTTTTTATTTGATTTATTTCTGACTTTGACATTTTGCCAAGGCGCCCGAATATCTGCCCGTTCTAACAAGTTCCCTGCAATATTGATGGTGATAGCAGGCGGGTCTGCCAAACGAACAGAAATCAGCAAAGTTTTTCCCACCCAGAGGCATTTACAAGATCCCAGCTAGGGACAACACATTCAATCGCTTCTCCATGGCAAAAAGCTGCACCCGCACTTAGTTCCTCTCCATCATAGAGGCAAAGTGCAGTAAAGTTGTAGCAAAAAGCTAAAGAAACATGTAAGCAATTTATCTGCGTCCTTGCAACCAAAAAGACAACTTGAGAAAACATGTGAAACAGTTAAAGCGGCCAAAAGAGCCAGCACACTCTCAACACAATGTCCACACATAAATAAATGGAAAATTACATAATGCCTTAGCGAAATAACTTAAAGTTTTTAAGGGCCCTTTTGTTTATACGGTACACAGGGAAAAATAATTTTAAAAATCACTTAAAGAATTACATTTTAAATATATCAAAAAGATAAACTACAAACTGAAACAAGGTTAACCTATGTATTATATTGACCTAATTTGCAATGTTTTGTAATGTCACAAAATTAATCAAATTCAGCACATCATAATTTTTAAACATTATAACGATTTAAGAACTGACAAATTTTAAAATTATAGAATTTAATTTATTTGTTTTGAAATATTTTTGTCATGCAATAAATTTAAATTAAAGAAAATAAATAGCCCAACTAAATGTATATCAACTTCGATTCTTGTCAATGTTTTTTATAAAATGCTTATGTGTTTGAATTGGTATTTTATGCATATTTCTAGCAGGTGAATCTCCACCAACTGGGATGCAAGCTAACTCTTCTAAAATGTTTTGCCAGAGAGGATAACTTAAGTTTTCGTATAGCAAACAAATGCCTAATTTGTGAAAATATTTTCGCTGTGCAGTTGAGAGGTTTGAGGTTTGCCGGCGGGCGCTTTCCAGAGTGCCGAGCACAAAGGGGCACACATTCGAGGATAATGCCGCAGCACCCACTGAAGGCAAGCTGTTACAGGTCGCAGCAGGAGTGCTAAAACGCAACAAAGGGCGAGGGGTTGCGAGGCACAGCCCACTGGCATAACTCAAAGCGGATCTACATAATTGACGTGAAATACTCGTAACCGTAAATCGTACATTACCTTAAAAACGAGAGGGGAAAGTGCAGGGCTGGAGTGAAAAAAGGTTAACATGCTGCCGGAATTGCTGGGAGAAGTGTTTTTAAGATGGGGCCTGCATAAAAATTAACCACCCTGATAATGGAGCCTTGCGTTTCAGAGAAAGAGAGAAAGTGGTTATTTAATGAGCCAACAGCCGTCAGGATGTGGAGTTCAAAGGGATATGAAATATTGCATTTCTGGGAAGGATTGACAATGGACACCTTGTGATTCAATTACTCTTTGAGGATTATCTCCTTTCCCATTTGCATACTGCAATTAAAGCTTTCTGTTGGCACTTCGGACGAAAACTAATGAAGTTCTCTGGGGGCGTATTAGCATCAACTCCGACATCATTCCTGTCGCATTTTGGGCGGCATTTGTGTGTAAAAAGGCCAACTGAGCCGTAAGGCTTTGCCAAATTACGCATACGCAGTGTGCGCGCCCTGTAATCCAGCATGTGTGTGTGTGTGTGTTTGTGTTTGTGTCGGGGGGTCGTGTAATTACATTTGCTGCTGTGTTTACATGTGCGTGCATAATTAGAGCGAATGTTGTTCGTGTGATCAAATCATCGGAAGTCGGACCCTTTTTAAGCTCAAAGGACACTTTGCCACGCCCCATTTAAATGGGTTAAGTGAGGCTGCCGCCAGGTTTCATGAACTTCAGGATGAACGAGTGAACTTTAAGCGAACCTACTTGAAGGCAATCGTTCTCGAAAAACGGGTTGCTTGTGCCTAATTGAGTTTGCCACTTGGCATTCCTTGGCAGTCCTTGCTCCTTAAGCAAATGTTGAGCATGCGAATGGCAGGACATAAAAAGCATTTTCATTAAGACGCAATGCAGCTTGGCAAAAAAATTTCGAAAATTCCTCTTTCTCTGGAGCACACCCCGTCAAATGCAATAAAGTGCGTTGGAGAGAACAGGCAAAATGGCGGATAAACATAGCTGCGAATTTCTAACGAGCTGCGTTTTCAGCCAACAAACAAGCTTTGGAAACAGAACGTGCATGAGGGTTGCGTTGGGTTGAGTTTGCCACCCACTCATCTTAACCTTTCCACTCCCAAACATTGAGGGTCCTTCACAGACTGCATCCGGCGCTACAAATGCGTTGCCAAGAACTCAATTGAACTTGGCTTAAATGCCCCCGAATTGCAAGCACCTAAAAGCTGCTTTTCATTCATTTCCGTTGTGAATTTGGGGAATTAACAAAAGTGCTCATACTTCCAAGTTGAAGAGACTTTTACTAAACCTAAAATTAGGTGCGTGAAACAATCACAGATTTATACAAACTTAAAAGATAGAGAAATAATAGATAATATAGATATGCAATTTGAATAGAAAAAAATTTAAATTCAGAATCAAAGTTGTTTAAATTTATGTTTGTCAAATGTAATTGTAAATGTTGGAATTCTTTTAAAACTTCAATAAACAGAATATTTTTATGCAACTAAAAAATTGCTTCAGCATTTTTTAAATGCAAAATATGGCTAAATACTATATATTATATATTTTTATAGATAAAAGCCAATGAATATATATATATATATTTGACGTTAAAAATATGAAAATAAATAAATTATAAAGCATATATCAATATGTTTTGTCAAAATGTGACACAGTTTTGGTCCGCGCTCACCGATGGGCAACTAAATCGCTTTTGATTGCGTCCCAATCCGCTTTCAATTCACCGTTCAAACAGACTGTTAATTCTGCTTGCCTTCGGCTGGCTGACAACTCATTGGGTTTGCATCGCTGGCTGGGAAACTGGAAAAGCTGGGAAACTGGGAAACTCAGCAAATCCCGGCCACTATGGTACTATGGTTGAACTACCCCCCGCGTTGCTTAAGTAATGGCAAACATTCGACTTACTGTCGCTCCTTGCGCTGCTGTCGCTTCTTCTTGAACACTTTCCTGACGCGCAGCAGGAGGAAGGCGGCCCGGTCCACGGACAAGGTGGTGCCGCTCTTCTTGGCAGGACCTGCTGCAGTATCCTGCTCCATTTCGGTGTGGCTGCTGCTGCTGCTGCTCGCGACTTCTGTATCCTGCTGAGGTTGCTGCCTGCCTTAACGCCACTTGCTGGTGTCCTTTTGTCTGGCTGGTTATTTTGCTTGTAAGCCGCCAGTGCCGCTTATGACAAGTTGCGCCATGGCCGCTGGCATTCGTATGCTCCTGGCGTAGTCCTTCGGTTGCTGGCTTCTCACTTCTGGCTTATGCTTTCGTCCTTTACTCACGTCTTACACTTGCTTCACAAATACTTGCACTATCGCCATTTTCGATGGAGCTAAAGTGGGTAACATGGTTTATATATGTATGTATATCTATGTATGCACACACACGCCCGGATTTACATATCCTGGAAGGACCTGCACGTGCTCCCAGCTGGCTCGTTGCTTTGTCTGACAATGGCGTGCCAAGAAGCAAATAACATTTTCCTTACTTGTCACAGCACCACTTGCACCCTATGTCCCAGAAAATCCCACTTCCCCGCCATTACGCATACGCCTCGTAAGCATTCATATGATATTGTTTTATTTATGATCTGCTGTTATGGCTGCTTAGGTAAGTTGCGTATTTCTTGGCGTTTTACGCATTTCCATAAACGCGAATTTCCCCAGCCACCACCAGCCAAGGACATTTGTCTTGCCACGCTCTTCTTTCTTTTATTATTGTCAAATAAAAATTTAAATTCATGTGGCTTTCGGCTGGCGACTTTAACGCACCCAGAAAGTGGGCATAAACAAGTGTCTTTATCGGTGGCGCTTTATTTTCGGTCACTCTTTGAGTGCTCTTTGAATGTCCCCTCATTGTCACTTTCAGTTCCATCCGCATTCTTATTGTCAGCTTCATTATCATAATCGTACCTTTTTCCAGATCAATTACGGATTAACTGTCAAGTTTATTGGCGTGCAAGTGGGGGGGGGGGGGGGGGGGGGCAGGTAATCCCCGGAATCCCTGACAATGTTCACAGCATAAAGTTGAATGTCTCAGCGAAAACCCCCCCCATTTTCCACCTGCTGTCGTTGCTGACTTCTAAGTGAGCTTGAGTGGATTTTGAAAACATATCCAGCACTCTCAGGACTCAAACTCACAAACTCACAAACTCACAAGCTCACATGCAGGCAGGCTGCTCTGTGTGTGACATTCGCCTTGATAAAGGATACGAAATTGCTGTGCGGCCAAAACCGATGGGACATGCCACAAAAGGCGACTTAGTGCTGCTTGTCGCTTAACTTAATATTGACTTATTTGCTCGCTGGCAATCGAAAACTATATCTCTCAGGTATCCCATTCCCATCAAATTGTGTCTGGCTGCCTGTTGTCCTTGGCTAAATCCAATGAACCGCCACTGCTGAGTCTTCTGATAAATGATTATTACGCCGTATTTGGGTCACAATTCCTGAACTAGCTGCCCTGGCTGGATTCTGGATGTCTGGATTCCGCTTGCCCAAGCAGCTTCACTCTCGTTGAGGGTAATGACGATGGAGCAATTATATCTTGATTTGATAATCACAGCCGGAAGCTGTCAAGTCCAGATGGATGTCGGAGTCACGCGCGGACCAGAGACGAAAAGTTGAGCAGATAGATTTTACTGAGAACATCTAGCTGTGCTTCTGTCATAGAACAAATTAATGGCTTTATTCTTGCTTTTAGAAAAGCAGCAAAAGTAGTAAAATTTCAGCTTTTCTTTGCTTTAAGCCTATCCACTCAAGGACAGAAACAAAACCATGGCCGATCTGGAATTTTTTGCAATGATTAGGGTATTGAGATGGTAAAATATTTAATAGCTCCCTTCGAAAATAATAGCTTAAGATTAATAGCTTTTGATTATAGGAAATAAAATCAATATATTGTAAACAACAAAAAAGGCTACTAGTTTACCTAATTTTATTTAAACATTTTTATTAAAAGTGGAGTTTAGCTCTAGCGACTTTAAGGTTTAACATTGAAAATTATATTTACTAATAATTTTTAAACGCAATATTTAAAAAATATAATGGAAGGCTTCTAAATTTAGCTATTTTTGTTTGAGCATTTTTATTAAAAGTGGAGTTAATCTCTACCGACTTAAAAGTTTAAAAATCAAAAAATACAATTTCTAATACGGTTTTTTGTAAAGTAGCTCAAAGAACAACCAGACCACTAAAATGTCAAACTGAATCCGTTTCTGACCACCGAGAGCAGTTGACATGAGAATTAATTTCCGAATTGCTTCCAACGCCTCACGGATACCACTGGATATGCATGAGAAATTGGCTTTTGGCCAGGTCTAGAGCCTGGCATTGAGTTAATTAAATGTCATGCCAAGCTCTGTCGCTGATTGGAACCCTGGAGCAGGTCTGGCTAAGAGCCCATGTCTGTGTCTCTGTTGCAAGTCATTTCCGGCGCGCCAAAGGCTCCTACCTTTTGCATAGATTGCGCAATTTGACTTTAAAGTCAATCATTTCTAGCTACTGACGGCTGACGCAAAGGACGATAAACGACACATCCTGGACAGGTGTAGCGGGGCAGCCAGCAGAACCACCTCGGTGTCACGTCACTTGCTACGCTTCCGCCGTTGATTTATTCGCCATTACGCCGGGACGTGACCGGTTGTGGTCCAGGACTACGACTCAGCAGCGGGGCAAGGATGCAAGATGCCATAATTAAATAACAATTTGCCAGGGAACAGCGAAGGGGCGGAGGGCAGCTCAACACCCTGGGCCAATGGCAGCTTGTATCAGGACACCCAAAGGACACTCGCACATGTGCGATGAATGGAGGTGAAGGAGGGCTGAGTGAGGAGCATTAAGAGCCGCGCTCTGCCATCAAGTGTCTGGCATAAAGCGAATGCGAATGCGAACGAGACCAACTCCCTTTATGGGCCAACGTTTTCGAGGACCTCTCGCCTTTGCATAATTTTTTATTCGGCACAACAAAGCGCTAAGCTGGCAAGCTATGTTTGCTTGTACTACAATAGCGGTCAAAATAATAGTAGTTCCTTAGCATATGGAAATGAAACATCAATCAAAAATAGTTTGAAAGCAAATATTGAAACTTTTTCGTGTAGCGAACACTATAAACTAAATGGGGGAAATATAAATTTCCACACATATCATGTGTGTTATATTTTTAAGCATCTGTAAAATAAATTACAAAAACAAATATTTTTTTTTTATTTACTCTCATTTAAAATCCTAATTTTCGTATAATGTTTGAAAAAAACTGTTAATAAATAATTTGTATTAATATATTTTTAGCCAGAGTGAATGAAAAATCTCTTTGGAAAACCTTAAAGAAAACGCTCCTGCTACTATTATTTCACTCGCGTCTGTAGCCACAAAATTTGTTTTCCATTTAGTGTCCAGCTGGTCCAGACATCTTCCTGGAGTGGGCGAGGGCCGGAAATGAGTGCAAATTTATGCAGAAAGTAATTAAAAGAACCGTTGTCCGGCTACATTTCCTGGCCCAGTTGTCTGCTCCTGATGCGGGCGGCAAGGCGGAAAAGGCGTGGAGTGGTTGGGGGCGTGGTCGGCATTGTGCAGGAGCTTTGAGATGTTTTTAACGATTTGTTTGCGCTCATAAAAGTAAAATTTAATGAAGTTGCAGCATAAAAGGCGCATAAACACGAGCCAAGTGGCTCGCTGACCTTTGTCCTTTGAGCTGATGTTCGTACACTGTCTGTCTACTTGCTCCTTTTTAAGTGGCACCGTTGAGTGTTTGTCACTGTCTTAATTACTTGGCTTTGCGTCTCATTGTCCGCTGCTGGCCTGGCCACGAAGGCAAATACCAAATGCCAAAGCACCTTAAGTTAACGAGCTGCTCAGCTTGTGCTTTAGCAATCCTGCCAGCCACACCTGTTAGCACCCACCTTCCCCCTTCCGATTGCCCAGTGGGGCAGCGAAAAGTACAATCAATTTCATTCCACAACAATACAAGGGGCAGCCACAGGAACTCGGCGTTGGACGTTCGAATGGCTCCGCCCATCTAATTTAAAGGACTAATTGTCAACATGCCCCAATTTGGCCGAGAGTGTGTGGGCGAGGATGCTGACATCGGATGGGCGTTCGTGTAATTTCTCTCTAATTTGTCTGGAACAGCATAAATGGTATTTGGTATAAGCTGATTTGAAGCCTGTGATTAGTTGTCCACTTTTAGTATCCAAAACTTCTTCATTATTTTGTTCTAGACTGTTTTCTTTTAAAGGAAATATTAAAACTTATTAACATAAAATTAAAATTGGTATACATTTTTTATAAAAGACTTTAAGACTTTAATAATAAATACAATACATATTTCTTCTGCATTGCATACTTTTTGTATTTTATCCACTGTTGTTCATCTATGTTTGTTTTAAAATAATTCTAATGCGTAATTGTACTATATATAAAAATATACCTGAGCAACTGGCATACGCTTCGAATTGAAAAAATGTTGAAATATATAGAATTGAAAACAACTATCATTTTCAAGAGAGCAAAGTAAAGACATTAGAAATTAAGCTGCAATATTTGGGATTTTTTTCTTAAGCTACACATTAAAGACTTGATCTAGATAATGTTTATCTTATTAATAAATAATTGAAACTTAACAGAGTTCAGCAAAACTTAAAGCGCCTTAGAAAATTCTATTACTTAAAATCCTTTCGATCCAGCTATTTATGGAAAATTTAGGTAGACGGCAGTTTAGCCCCATTTACGTAGACATGAAGGTAATATGAGTGGCTTCATCGGCAGGACCTCTAGTTTGCCCTCCCCTGCTGGAGCTCTTATCTAAGCCAAACACTCTCAATACACCTAGCCGAAAAATGGCCCCTGAAGTCCATTGTTTTCCGTAGACTGCCCCAGGATACGTCCATGTATATTATGTCGATACTGACATACGTCTTTGGCCATTTTCCCAGCTTTTCCCACTTGACCTGCCTGCCGCCCCACTCAATTGTTTTTTGTCTGACATTGTCTGGCCATATCAAGGCAGTTGCCACTCAGCACTCAGCCGGCTAAGCAAAATGTATGGCCTTATCTGCGTCTCTCCACGGCCCGCAATATTAGCACTTGAGTACAATTTTCCAGTGCAAATAGCCGGGCTAACAAAAGCCGTTAAAACAAAGCATGCCAAAACGAGCGATGAGCGTAAATAATGCGGATGAAATGCGACATGTTAACAAGGCGACGCCCTAAGAGGATTGGGATTTGTCAGAGGATGAAATTTTTTGGGGGCTGTGAAGTGAGGTGTCTTGTCTGCCTCGGGTTCCTGTGTTTTATAAAATTTAAATACATCCAGGCTGCTGCGGCAGCCCAACAAACTAAACGAGACGAAAACAGCGTTGGAAGAGTCAGACACATATTAGACAACAGGGCGTATGAGTGGCGTCCGCACGTTATTTTCATTCGGGCGTCCAGCCATGAAAACGCCAGCCTTGAAGTGTATTTATACGCCAGGCTCTGGGCATTTGTGTTGTCGTCTTTCGTCTGACTTGCCCGACATTTATGGTACAAGTTGCCAAGTTTTGTTTTCGTTACCTGAAATTGTATGCCGCCATTGACTGGCAGTAGTTTTGTTTCTCCCCATTGCCAGCCAAATAGCTTTCGGGCACAGGACAATCATCCCTCTGGCAAAGTGAGGCAATGGGGTGCAGGGAACAGGCAAGCGAGCAAAGGTTGCACAGATTGTATGCCTCGCTGCATGCAGCTGGCAAAAAACAAACATGCCAACAAAGAAGCCAACCAAAGCTGGCCAACAACAAGCACTTCTGACACTGGACAGTGAAAACCAGCTAAATGAATGGCAAGCAACACTTAACAGTCACTATGCCCAAAACGCGAGAGTAAAAATATAGTTCGCAAACTTTTTTAACCAACAACGATTTTAAGCTCGTATTATTGTCAAATACGGACCAAGTTTTAAGACTTAGCTGGTAAAAAATATTAATAAAATTACTTATTTATAAAGTGTTATTTCCTGTCATAAAAATTTTAAAGCTGTTGGTAAAGTAGCTTATGTTTTAAATATGACTTCTTTGTAAATAAATTTTTATTATATTTAATGTCTAAAACCCCCTTTAACTCCTGAATTTAATCTTGGTGAAAAAAATTTGTTTTGCTCTAAATTGTTTTTTTTTTCTTTGATTGATGTCAGCATTTCAAAAGATTATGTCTCTTTAATACACCAGTAAATCTCATCAAAAACCACAGAGAGGAATTATATTTGCGTATTTTGCTCCTCGTTTAAATGAATGTACATAATTTTCCCTTTTTGAAAAATGGTAAATTAAAAACTTGGTAAATTTAAACTTTACCGTTTAAGTTTAAACTTTTGCAATAAATAAGAAGCACTGCTTCTGTTCTTAAGTAAACAGTTAAATTTCACAAAAATGCCAACTATGAAAATTTATCTTTGAAAAAACACATAAGTGCCTACTTCTAGGATTTTTCTTTGGAATTCGATTAACATATTTCTTGCAATTTTCGGTTTTAATTTTGCAGCCAAATTCGAACGCATAAACCCGCTCGCAACTTATAAAAAATTCTCTTAGGCCAACTTTTACTGTCACTTCAATGTGGATTGAGTGGATGGGGGGAGGGAAATGGTGGTGGAGGTCAGCACACATATGCGCAATGATGATGATGCTGAAGCGCGGTGACAACCAGGCCAGACCCCTGGAAATGCTGCACACCCTCGTTTCCTATGTCTATCTATGCGGCGAAGAGGGGCCTTGAAAAATTACAAGCTTTTAAATTGAAATTTCAGACTGCAAGCCAGCTGAAAGGAGCAGAAGCACGGAACAGCATAGAGCATGGAGACAACAAGGCAGGACACGAACGCGGACACGCTTCGTTGTGTATTATTTGTGGCTTTATTATTCCGGCAAGCACTGGCCCGGGGCATTATTGTGCTTGTTTCGTCTCTGTCCTCTTTTTTATCACTACTCTGCTGCCAACAATTTGCCGCGGCTAATCAAGAAATGAATTGCCGTAACACATTACAAGCAGCACATTGCGTATACGGCACGTTGCTCCCTTTTTTTTATCCAGAGGCTTCTCCAGCCGCCCAGTGTGCAATTGGAAATTATAGGGGAGCTTCGGT
This sequence comes from Drosophila gunungcola, assembly GCF_025200985.1. Classification (NCBI taxonomy): domain Eukaryota; kingdom Metazoa; phylum Arthropoda; class Insecta; order Diptera; family Drosophilidae; genus Drosophila; species Drosophila gunungcola. The sequence continues at coordinate 9,799,118 of NC_069139.1, forward strand.
AATGTGTAGCTTTGGGAGCAAATATAATTAGCCAGCCCGGGAACGATGTCCGCCCTTGGCCAAAAGCCAACTGTGAGTGAACTGACAATTTGACCTCTGTTAAGGAGGAAATCCAGTGCCCTCTTTACCCAGAAAGTGGGCAATTATTCAGTGGCTGGGTACGAGGTGATTAGACGATTGATGAACACAGGGCAATTTGGGGTTAAGCCCACAGAATGCCTAATCCCGGACAGGGATATTTATGGCTGACCCTCTGTCACAAGTGTTAATTGACAGACTAATTGAATCAGCCGCAAAAGCAATTTGAAAATTAAATTTAAGATAAACACAATTAATGTTTCACTTTAGCAGTCGAGGACTTTTGAGTGCCAATAATGGAAGGGCAAAGACAAACACAAACACGAAATTTCCATTTTGCCCTGCGTTAGCATAATTGTGAAATTAGAGAGAGCAAGATTGTGTTTACATATCCGAATCCTTGAAGTAGTGCATGATAGAAGTCGATTGGCAACCGAAAACTCAATTTCCAGCCCGAAAACTAAATTGCATTTTGTAATTAAATTTATTTAAGCCCAGGCAACAGACACGAGCACAGTACACTCCCAGAATTGGAATCAGCCAAATTGGCATTTATGCTAAATACTGAATAACAATATGGCCAAGGATCTACTGGCCAGCAGCTCGTAAATCTACCCAGCTTAGAAGTGGGCGCGGTATAAAATATCCGCGAGCGGCTACACGGCGTATGCGTGTTGATTGGCATTGTCGGTCGGTCAAAGCGCTCGCTTAAACGCAAATTGGCGAAACCAACACACGGCCGATAGACAGGCAAGTTGGACAAAAAAGAAAATGATTGGGGAAATCCCCTCAAAGGCAAATATCCAACAAACACGTGAGACAGATAAACCGGATTGGGTTGGGGAAAACAAGGCACTGGAAGACCAAAAAATAACACAGATTCGCGCTTCAGTAAACAAATCCCAAGCAAGCATCGGTTTTTGTCCACATTAAAGCCGTAAGTACCAGGAAAAAAATGACAAACGTACATATTTTCCTGGGGCGAAACCCAATCGACAAACATTCTGGCGTGGGAGATGGCCAAATATTGGCGGGGCCATGTGCGAAAGTCTGCAGTACAAGGGCAGGAAAGGCGCCGAGCATAAGCGACCTACAAATGTAATTTCCCTATGTGCTAATCCACCGCCGGTTATACAACAAAATCGATGGAAGGACTAGACAGGCACTGCCAAAAAATATAATACTTATAATATAATGCCGCAGAAGCAATAAAATGTAATAAAAAATAGTATCAAAACGTATATAAAGCTTTTGAGGTTCATAAAAGAAGGAAAATAATGAGATACCTGATTGGAAAATTCATCAGTTTAAGTCTTAAATTACATAATACTTAAAGTAACATGAATAACAAAAAGAAAATTTAAAATCTAGTAATTGAAAGATCCGCCCAAAAAACCGATCTATCAAAAATAGTTAAATAAAATCTTGAGTCAGACAATAATGTCAGTAATAAGTAATAGTTATAAGTGTATACTTCTTAACATAAGTTAGTACCTTCCATTCAACGTGACTAGCGACACACATGAAAGTGTACACTTGCTGAGCTCGGAAATCAAATAAATTAAATTAAATTTAAATCTTTAATTTTTGTTACAAGCTTTAAAAAAATAGGTTGGTTTTGTTTGGTTTTTTAAATATTAGTTGTAAGGCTAAAAATCTACTTTCATTTTCTATTTCATTGCTATTTTAGGCAACCATTATAGACTACTATATTATTTATAGCTGAAATAGTTAAAAACAAAGTTTATATTTCTAAAAAAAAACAAGTTGTTTTTTTGTATCTGTATAGCAAAAAGCAATTTGTAAACCCAAATAGATACCCAAATCAACCACAAACCGAAATAAAGCAAGGCAAACATATGAGAGAAGGGGACATCAAAGGAAACTAGAGAGGGATTGATGGGAAGCAAAAGACAATTACGTTCAATTTGTATCACAAGGACCCGGCGATTTCACTTCCCTCTTATTTGGAAACAACTAAAAATAAAGGGACGCAGTGTAATTGTAATTTGGCTGCAGCCAACCGAGATAAAAACAAATTGTATCGATGGCACACAACCGATTCAATTACGTTAGTTTGGTGTATATTTATCCATAACAAGGCATGGCTGGCCAAACTTTAAGTGCCATCCATTTGTTTGCTCGCGCTTTGCCTTCAACTGCAAACATTTGCGCACAAACACACGCTAACGGACCGCCCGCCTCGACATTATGGAGCTATTTTAGTCGGCACTCGCTCATAGTTATAGTCCAAGGTCACATGACCCCACACGCCCACACCCGCCCACACACACACATAAACACTTATACAAATATACACACTCTCCCGACTGTGAAATATTTTTAAAAAGCAAGCGTAGCACACTTTTCGGGGCGCCCATTTTTGACACTTCATTAGTTCGCGTGAATGAATGTTTCCGTTGTTGTACGTGTATGAAAAGCAAGCGGAATAATAATGATGATGAAGAATAGAATGCGGATAAGGAAGCAGAGCAAAGTTTTTTTATACCATTCTCCGGCCAACACCTTTTGGCAATGGGAAATTTGCCTATAAAGTTAGCCAACTTGCCATTGCAACCAATAACGAATAAGGAATAACGAATCGAAGGCAAAAACTTTCTGCTGCCAAAAGAGAAGTAGAGCCATAAAATCGCTACCGGCAGTTTGGTAATCGCCGGATTGGGCCAGGCAAAAAGCTGGGGAAAATTCTGCGGAAAATGCCAGCACGACTTTCTCATTCATGATTTACGATGCGTCTCCGCTGGGCAACCGAGGCCATTCCCCAGCCAGGTGGCACAAATCAATGTGCTCCGTGCTCCGTGCTCCGTGCTCTGAGCTTCGTGTTCTAGCCATTGTCTTAGCCCGAGATCCCGGCGCAATCCAATGCACATCTCGGGCATTAATCAAGCATAAAAGTGGAACAGACAGAGCAACCGAATTGGTAATAAGACTGCGATAAGCCCCAAGGATATCATACTAATAGACAGAGGGTCCGGCGAGGGGTGCAAATCCTCTTCGAAATGATTGTACCTGCGCCATTTTCCCCGTTTTCATTGACGCATTTGCTAATATCTAAGCCGGAAATTGCGCGAGTTTTTAAATTGTTTCACTTTGCGGGCATCTTTAATGAGCAGCGTTAATTAAAAGCGAAACCTGTAGTTAAAACGTACCGCAACAAAGGTACAATAAAATGTCACTCTAATTGGCGTGCGCAGGTCATATTGCATAATAACCAAAAATAAATAAAAGAACTCAACTGGCCTATGAATATAAATTGAAAGTGAAATGAAAGAAGCAAAAAAAATGAAAAGCAAACAAGCCGTTTGTATCAATTAAAATAAAAGCTGGTCGTTTGGAAATCCTCACCAAAGTCCTAATAAAAGCATTTTAGGCAAAAAAAGAGCAGTGAAATAACACATACAAAACGGTACCAAAAAAATAATCAAAATTGGTACTCGCTTAACAAATGGCTTGATATTAAAAAAAAGGGCTTTATTTTTAAAAATATTTTATTGGTTTTTAGTAAAAGCAAGGATCATGTTTCATATTGACCTGGTTATATTAATTTAACGACTTTTATCATGTTAAAATAAAATCAGTTTATGTTCTACTCCTAATTTAAAACAAACTACAAGTAACCCTATCCCTTGTTAAGATTCCATGAAGAAACCAAGGACATTTTTGCATATTTCAAACCGAAGTTGGCCATCTGCAGTCATCTTTATTAATTGCATTGCAATGAACGTTGGCATTTTCGCACAAATGGGAGCACTAAAAAGGCCAAGAAATGTCAACCAGGCAGATGCTGGCATACAATATATAATGTTGGAATTCTCGAAACGCATCGTCTGACGGCGGCGTCTTTGTCATGAAATTCACGAATTTATTGAGGCCATGTCGTATGATATATCGTATGTATTTTCAGCACAACATCGTCCTCGCCGTTTATATTTTTAGTGGCGAATTCAATTATACTCCTTTGTTAAGGAACGGAGGCCCAGAAATAGCAATGCATATATATTCATATTTATATATTTTGAAGGGCTTGTTTCCTGGCAAAATGAGCACTTAATCGAGTCTCGCAGATTTAATTAAATGCAGCAAAATAACAATCCGGCGAGCAGGCAGCGATATTAATCATACGTCATGTTGTCAGCTTTATGAAAAGCCTGCATAAATCTCTGCCAAGCCGCAAGATGCAGCCTGGTGTAAAAAATGCATGTGTGGGCGCTTGCTGATGGCAAATTGTTTCAAATGTGCGCAATTTAAGTGAAATTGAGAAACCAGCAGCGCAAATATAAAGGATAAACGAGTAGGGCTGCCTTTCCCTTTTGACAAATTTCAAAAACCCGCCAGCGTTCGTTGTGTGTGCTGTAATAAACTGGCAATGCCAAAAAACAAACACCGCAGCTAAAAAGGGGAAGAAAGTAAACAGCAGAGGGAACAAATGGCTCGTTTAGCTAACCTTTTCTGTTCGGCTGCCCTGCATTGCTTTTGTTTATAGAAAAGTTTAAATTGTGTCAATTTTTTTTCGGCGTTCCATTGCCCGCGCAATGCAAAAAGTTTTGCGAACAAATGAAATGTGGGTAAAAACAATTTCCGAAATCAAGACAAGGACAGCGACTTAAGACCACAAAAAGTGTGGGGATAAAACACACAAAGTATGTTTTAGGATGTCACTCGATAAAGATGGACCTTGAGGAACCAAAACAGCGGAATATTCATATCTAGGACTCGAATGAAATTAGCAATATTTTACATTCATTTATTGAAGAAAGGTTTAAAAAATAACAAACTAATCGAGGAGACTAGATGTTCATGTGATTCGACATACCCATAAATATAAAGCTTTCTATCAGTTTACACACTTTCACTGTTTTTAACAGTTCACTGCGTTCCACTGAAGCGAAAATATTAATTTTTTTCTGTACAAATATTGATTACGTAATATGAACTTGTGTAAATAGCAAGGGCTTTGGACAAGTAAATAACTTTTCACCGAGCTGGCATTTAATTGTGTGATAGATTAATAGTCCTAAAATTAAAATCAAAAATATATTTTAATATCAACTACATGGAATAATCTGTTTAATTAGCTTTAAATGACATTTTCATTATTCTGAGTACAAAGATTTCTGATAAACAAAGAAATTTATATAACTAATGTTAAGGAGAACAGCTATTTGATTCAAATTAAACAAGGAATGGGTAAATTTTATAATTTGATTTCAAGTAGGTCTATAGTTAACTTATATGTTTAGAAACTGACTAAAAGACCATAGACAATTGTATAAAAATTCCCTTTATAATCTATTGTTTAAGGGCCAGACAAAAAATAAAGGCATGTTGATAAATTCATTTTCCTATGAAATATGAAAAAGCATTCCATTAATCTAAACACAGATGGATCGATATAATTAACCCTTAAATACATTAAGCTTCCCCTAATGAGTGAGGGTACTCTGTCGATGCCCACCTTCAAAAACACCTAATTTATTGATTTATGTATTTAGTCCATTTGGGAAATTAGGTTTCAATCATTTCCAATTGATTTCTTTGTCGCTGGCGAAAAACTTTCCTTGCAACTTTCAGCACGAAAATAGTTTGGCGAATTCGGGGGAGAAGTCTGTCGAGAGGAATGCAAATGCTGAGTAACCGAGTGGCCGGCCAAATCCATTGCTGCCAAACTAATTTGTGGTCGAAACTATGTGGGGGAAGCATGTGCGGGCCAAAGCCAAGATAATACAATGGAACAAACTAAAACTTGGTTGGCTCTAGTTGGGTTTCCATTGGAAACTTTGGCCCAGAAATTAATGTCAATTTCTGGAAGGGGCTGAGAGGAATCCTAACTTCTGGACGATTAACGCTCGCTCCCGTGGGAGCGACTATAGCTCCGGTGACGCTGACCATGTGTGTATAGTATATGCCTTTGGCAATATAAATGCCGATAAATTAATTATCGGCCGATCAAGTCATTGTCGCCATTAATTATGGAGCAGGACGCTCGACACAACGGCCTTTTAATAGTTTTTCACACGCCCTCGGGATTCGGGACGCGGGACCTTCGGCAATTAGGAGACAAGAAGCTGGAGAGGTGGGCCGATGAATCGAGATGAAATATGGCGTGAATGGGTCGAGGTTTTATGGCAATGTTTGCTGGCTGAATAACGGCAGCATCGTCTGGGCCATGAATTTAATGCGCTGCAACAGTTAATGATTTTATTGGCACTCCGCGCCCCACTGGGCAACGAATTGGGGGGTGGGGGGGGTGGAAATGGGCGAACTGAGGAACAGAATCCTCGTAAACAGTCAGTGGGTCTGGGTCGGGAATTTATGACTTGGCCTCATGAATATAATCAATGTCAAGAGCGAGGAGTGCCAGCGTAGACGCCAAGAGTCGTCTAGGGATCCTGCAACATCCCCCTTCTTTCCAATAAAAATCCCCCCAAGAAATCTGAGTGCTCTGACCACACGAATCCGGATGAGCAGTAAACGAAGTCGGGGCAAATCTCTCGCCCAGGCTAAAATGGCGTTTCAATTTGCCACTTCCGTTTCCGCAACGTCACCCCAAACATCTTTATCTAAAACTCAATTGGCACAATTCTTTGTCCGTAGTGTCCTTGCCAACGTTTCTTTGGTCCAGCACACTTTTTGCAGGCCCTGCTCGGCATAATCCTTAACCAGTTTCCAGCCACAGCTCCAAACAATTCGATCCGTTGCCCAATAACTTTTTACATTTCACTCAAGCCATTTAACTGCTGTTTTCGGGTTCAAAAACTTCTTAAACACTCTCGCAACGGTTCTGAATGCGCGCGTTCAACCAATAACCAATAGGTTTGAAAGTTCCGATGTAACTGAAACGGCCAACGGCGTGGGCCAAACACAAATAACATGCTACGCAGATGGAAGCTCGCCGGAAGGACTTTAAAGGACGAACGTTAAAAGCTTTTCTTCAAATTGAAAATTAACCGACAGAAACGCTATGTAATAAAAGGTGACTGGTATAAAACGGGGGTTTTTTTTATAATATGGCAGCACTGTCGTTTCTAATATAAAAATATGGCAACTCTGTATAGTGCTTTAGGGTGTCTGGCAACTCTCGAGTTTGCATACTATATTTTTATCTTACCCACAAACGGTCACACTTCTTTAATGTTTACAAATTTCACATGCGAAAAATAAAGTTAAACTAAATAAGTAACGAAATATACAACTAAGCAAGAATGGCCCACTATAAAGGTGCCGCCAGCGAGGCGGGCCGTGCCGCCCAGCTAATGAAGAAGCGCGAGATCCAGCAGCAGGAAATCGAATTTCGCAAGAAGAAGATCGAGGAGGAGCTCAAGCTGGAGAAGATTGAGAACAAGTTTGCCACCCATTACGATGCCGTGGAGCAGCAGCTCAAGTCCTCGACCATTGGCCTGGTCACCCTGGACGAGATGAAGGCCAAGCAGGAGGATATAGTGCGGGAACGGGAGAAAAAACTGGCCCAGAAAAAGGACGAAAAGGACCGGGAGAAGCAGCGTGCCCTGGAGGCAATTCAGGCGGAGAAAAACAAGCAGAAGCGCCAGATCCAGGCACTGTCCTTCAACCTGGATGAGGACGAAGAGGGGGATGAAGACCAGGATGTCGAGGACGAGCCCAAAATAAAGCAGGAGGAAAAACCCAAACTCAAGCCCAAGTGGACGGAGATGCAGGACGAGATTGTGCCCATAAAGAAAAAGAAAATATGCAAAAATCCCGATGTGGACACCTCCTTTCTGCCAGATCGCGAGCGCGAGGAGCAGGAGAACCGACTGCGCGAGCAACTGCGTCAAGAATGGGTGATGCAGCAGGCGGAACTCAAGGACGAAGACATCTCCATCACCTTCAGTTACTGGGATGGGTCCGGCCATCGACGCAGTGTGCTGATGAAGAAGGGCAACTCCATCTACCAGTTTCTGCAAAAGTGCCTCGAGCTGCTGCGCAAGGAGTTCATCGAACTGAAGACCGTAATGGCTGATCAACTGATGTACGTCAAGGAGGATCTGATCCTGCCACACCATTACTCCTTCTACGACTTCATCGTGACCAAGGCTCGCGGCAAATCAGGTCCGCTTTTCCAGTTCGACGTTCACGACGACGTGCGCATGATTAGCGACGCCTCCGTGGAGAAGGAAGAGTCGCATGCGGGCAAGGTGCTCCTCCGCTCCTGGTACGAACGCAACAAGCACATATTCCCCGCCAGCCGCTGGGAGCCCTACGATCCCACAAAATCCTACGACAAGTACACCATCAAGGATAAAGACAAAAGCAAAAAGTAGTTTTTTATTGGATACAACCTGTATGAGCAAAAGGATTTGCTACCCCTTCTGCCTCTCCTTTATAAATTACATTATTATAACAATTTATTTAAAAGCTTGTATCACAAACAATAGTTTTTGTTTATTCAAACGTAAGCATAATAAGTTGAAATAAAACACCTAAAAAACCATAATAGTTTGCCTTTTAAATAAAGAATTCCTTCTTCCGAGAGCTGAAAGCCATTTCATTTACTTTATTGAAAAATATTTAACTTTTATTTTAAATCACGCGCCTTTTAAATGTGAATTGTGAACGACACTGTTAGCTGTTGTCATTCAGTGCTGCGCTTAACAGCACTGCTTTATGCATCTTTTAATATTTGTAATCATTTGGTTTTAAATGCTAATTTGTAAATATAATAGAAACGACATTACTTTCAACAATTCAATCATTTAAAAAAAATAAATTAGAATTACTGCTTTAGTCATAGTTACCTCAGACGGCGGAAAAAGCTAGATCTGGCGGAAAAAAGCTGACTTGCCATCACATTTGCTAACAAACACTTTTTATTGTGCGTCCTAACAACTAAGCGAAATCGAAACGATCCCCGATAGAAATGTGTATTCCTGTAAGGAATTGTTATCGGTATTCGTTTAGTTGACTGCACTTTAATGGCAACCCTGGGCAAAATGCAAATGCATCATCTCTCGATCCCGGCAAACGCCGGTAGAACAGTGTCCGCCGGAAGAAATCTTCGCCAGGCCCCCGTTCGCGTGATTAAGCCCGTCCAAGTGCCCTTCTACGAGTTGCCGGAATACGTCTGCGTGGAGACCAAGTGGGTGACAAGGAGATACGCGATGGAGAACGGTTTACCGGTAAATAGACTCCAGGATGCAATGACCAATGGTGGGGGTTCGCATGTCGCACCAAAGCCCGCACCGCAGGACAAGTTAAACGATGCCACTGGAAGGTTTGCCAGTGAGACCACAGCTCCTTGCCGGGAGCGAGCCATTCAAACGGAGGAGTCGAGCACGAGGGATGTGGGCATCCAGTGTCGCCGGGATTCGGTGGAGTGGAATCTGCCCGAGGATCAGCCCAAGGATACTGCCAGCCAAAGCCCTTCCTCCGACAGCCAGGAAGGCAGATTCCTCACCTATGTCAGCGAGAAGACCAGCATGTTTCCCAACGGAATGCTGGAGTGCCAGGTGTGCGGCGATATAGCCAACACTTTCCTAAAGCACCAGGCCCACATGTCCGTGCACTTTGGCCCCAGTGTTCTGTGTTTCCGCTGTGGCCAGCAGCTGCACCACGAGAGCCTAATGAGGCGCCACAAACTCAGATGTCCCGGCCTGGCGCCCAGAAAGTCCACCATGCTCTTCAAGTGCCCGCATCCACTTTGCAATGCCATGAGTCACTCAGAGATTCAATTGCACCAGCACCTGAAAAACCACAGCGGCAGGAATTGCTATCGATGCCTCCAGTGCAGACGTTTCTTCAAGTCCACCACCTCCTTTCTGATGCATCGAGAAAAGGAGCAGCAGTGCTCCAAAGCGAAACTGCTTACCCTCTTCCGAAAACACAACAAGCTGGCCAACGGGAAATCAGATCCCAGGCGATGCACAGTTTGCTTGAAACGCTTTAGCTGCGAGAGGATTTGCTTGAGGCACCGGAGAAAGTGCATCCTCGCACACCACCAACGTCTTTCAAAGACCATCCTTAAGAAACTATGAGTAACATGTACAATTGTTTGACCTAACTGGTATTTATTAGCATATAGAAATCGATAACAATAAAGCGGGATAATCCTACGACGTCTGCACGCCGTGGGCTTTCTTCAAACCCTGGAACAGTAACAGCTTTTCGCGATTCACTTCCTTCAAGGTCTGCACAGCCAGCTCCAGTTGCACCTTCTTCAGCGAATGTTCACTGGCTATGTACTGCTCGATGAACTTCAAACTGATCTCATCGGCGGCGAAATCCTGGTCCGTTTTGCCAATGGCCGTATTAATCTCCTGCTCGATGCCCTGCTTATCCTCCGGTCGCCGAAAGACGCTCCTCAGTTCCGCCAGAGCAGTCTGCGCCGGCGTGGGATGCAGTTTGTCCAGTTCAGTCAGCGTAGCCTCGTATTCCACCGGGATGTTGTGTACCTTGTAGCTTAGGGCAATCAACTCCACGGCGTTGTGCAGGTAATCCCGGCGGATCATGTCGTACAGCAGATCGTCGATGCAGCGATGCCAGGCGTAGAAAAAGGCCATGGGACCAAAGTGGCGCGTGGAGCGCAGAAGATCGAACTGCTTGGACTCGTTGAGATGCTCGAAGACGCGCGCAGATATATTATGGAACTCGGCCTCATATGGTTCGTACTGCACAAGGAGGCGATCCAGAATGAACTCGTACTTGTGCTCAGTGAGGCACTTGGACAGCAGTTCCTCCAAGGCAAACATGCGAGGAGTGTACGACTGGCGGCCTTCCAGAGGGAAATACAGCTGGTTCATGCGCTTGGTGGTGTCCAGAGTGGCGTGCTCCAGAGTTCCGTCCGTTTCCCGGACGAACACCTTACGCTCCGACTGCCGGCGGCCGAAGGTGATGTCCGTGAAGACGTACTTGGTGTTGGCAAAGTCTTTGAGCGCGGGATCCTTGTCTATTACGCGCTCCACATCCTTTTTAATCTCTACGATCGGTGGCATTTGGAGCATGTGCTGCGCCCGCACTACCATGTCCTGGAACTCGGAGTCCAGCTGCTCGTTGGTCATGAACTTAATTTCGCTGCTGTTGTCCGGCACTGTGCGCTTTCGGTAGACCCGATCCAAGTTCAGTTGCGTCATGGACTGGAGCAGCCGCTGGGTTTCGGCGTCCGTGAACAGTGGTTGCGGATCCCGCTCGTACTGCAGTGCGGAGGGTTTGGTGGGGGCCGAGGACACCTGGCGGATAGCCTGCCGCAGTCCTTGAAGCCCATTCAGTTGGCGAAGATGCTTCAGCAGGTGCATTTTTAGTCAAAAAGCCGCAGACAAAAATACACGAGATGAGAGCAGAAATTAGTGGCGACACTGGGAGGTTTTGCAACACTGTTTGCTGGTGGTGTGAGCGTGAGGGTTCTCAGGCGCTAGAGGTGGAACAATAACATATGACAAAAAATGTGTACGATGAAATTATATTTTGGGTAGTCCCGAAGCGAATGAATCTCTGAATTGCTGAAAATTCAGCTTAAATTGCAGCAGCCACTGGTTTGTGAATTTGTATGGAACAACTGACCGATTATCAGTATATTTCTGCTAAATTTTCAGCAATTCAAAAATTCTGACGTTTCGGGAATACCCAAAGTATACTTGTGCTGAATTTTCAGCAATTCATAGATTCAGTCGTTTCCAGAATACCCAATTTGATTTATTTTGAATAAAAACCCAATCTTTCCCACTGGAGAAAACAGAAATATAATAAAATATACAATTTTAAAAATGTAAGTGTGTTTTTTTAGATTTAATAAAATATTATAATATAAATATATACATTTTGGGCTCTAGCTGGTAAGTTAGACTTATATTCCTTTTGAACATATATTTGTATATTTTCAAAGTAATTAATTTGTCAAAGTATGGTTCGCCAACAACGCAAATTTTTGATAACTTTAAAATCTATGTAATTGTTGATAAGAGTTTATTACATATATATATCGTAGTTCTAGGCGATGATAATGTTTATATTTAGCAACATAGTGCCAGCTGCTCTAGAAATCATATTTAAAATATTTAAATAAATTTCTCCGATTTAATTACCGTTATTAGTTCGACCAGTGCTGCGTAGTCTTCGTGGGTATTTTTCCGCTACACTCGAAAACCCCCAACATCGGTTTTGCTCGTGATCTGGCTGCGGTCACACTGGTAACTTGCATTTTGGCTGGAAGAAAAAGCTGCAGGAAAAAAATTGGCAATAAAGAGCAGCAGCAGCCTCTATCATGGACAAGGCCGAAGTGGGCAGCGCTTGCCTCGCCGCGCCAAAGCGCCGCTATCCGGCCAGCGAGCTTTGTGGGCGGGAGCCGGCAGCCACGCCCCCGCAGCCTCCCCTGCGAGAAATCCTGACCGAGGAGGAGCCGCAGACGAAACAGCGCAAAAAAGAGGAGGGATTGCAGCACATCTCGGACTCGCACTCGGACTCGGGCCCCAACCTGATGGACCTTTGCGACGAGCTGCTCTGCGAGATCTTCCAGTACCTGGACACCTTCTCCATCATGGCGGTGATGCAGTGAGTCTCCCCTTATCAGTTGCGTTGCAGAAATCTCTTGAGATAGCGGTACTATCCATATATGGGGAATCCCTAATATTTATCTTGCATTTATACGTTTTGACTAAAAGTAATTCTAAAACGATGTTTTTCAGCATAAATCTTTATGATGTAGATATACGGAATTTCTAGTTAATGGCAGTTAATGCCTTGGTCTTCCCAAATCGCATATTATACATTATTATTCAAGTTAACACACAATTCGATTTTATTTGTTATAACTTAGTAACATGACGTGTTAGTTATACAATACATGCCGGACATCTTGTTAAAATCTGCAAGATTAATAATCTTATGTTAAATTTAATTTACAATAGATTATAGATTTAAGAGATTTCTGCAACCTCTATAGTACCATTTTCCCAATCTCCGTGTTTAACCCACAAAATGTTATAGCTGCTCGCCGCGTTTGGAGAACCTACTTCTGGACCGCCGATTCTATCACCGCATAGATCTCAGCAACGGACCGCTGCCAATGGGAATACTCGAGGAGATTCTCGGCCGTGCTACAGAAAAGACGCACACCATCAAGATCTGCGGACCGCCATCCTCGCAGCATGTTGCCGGCGAGTTCCGCCAATTCACCCAGACGTTGAGCTCCGTCTTTCCCAAGGTGGCCAACCAGCTGAAGGTGCTGGAATTGCAAGGAGTGAGCCTGGACTTCGAATACGTAAGTGGCACGCCAAGTATAACCTGGATTGACTACAGTGCCTTTGACATTTTAGATACACATATCCGAGTTCCCGGTCTCGTTGAAGCGTCTGATGCTGAAAGATTGCAGCGTGAAAGTGGGCAACAATGTCAAGAGCATATTTCACACCATAGAGATGCATCTGGTGGACCTAGAGGTGCGTTCCAATTCGAAATGATTTTCTAGCTTATAACTTTCGTTCTGTATTCTGTAGGATCTCAGCATCGAGGACAACAACTGGTTCGAGCCGTATTACATTATGGCCCTCTCAAAGCTGCCTTCCTTGCGACGTCTTAGTCTTAAGGGCTGTCAGACGCTCTGTAAGTTTGTGCCGTACGGCAGCATGGCGGCCCGCTTTGGTTTTCAGAAACTGGAGGTTAGATCTGGTCTAGTGCAGTATAAATAGTGAGCGCCAATTTGAATACACTATATTTTTCAGGCGCTTGACCTACGCTTGACTCCCATCACCAACTCTGATCTGCAGTGCTTCAGCGCCATCGAGAACCTCAAGGAGCTGCTGCTGGAGTCGCCGCCCAACCTGCACCCCGAACAAACCTCTGCGGAGAAGACCAACAACGGTAACGTCACTGACGAGACTGCGCCCCCGCAGCCGGATTCGCTTAAACTGCTTAACGACGACGAGCCGTCCACATCGCGGGCCGCCATGGAGCACCTGCGCGCATGCAAGATTGCGCAGGCCAAGGACGAGGGTGCCGATATGTTCAACTCTGACAACTGCAACGAGAGAAAGGAGGAGGAGCAGTCGGCGGCCCCGGCAGAGCCTGCTTCGAATATCCAAGACATCCTTGGGAAAAGGATCAGAGCCCCATCGGAATCCGAGGATGAGGACACATCCTCCACCTCGGCTACCTCGGCGTCCTCGTCGGACAAATCGGAGGTTGCGTCGCCGCGCAGCAATGGCCACAGTGGTCGCGCACCCCTGCGCTCGCCGCTGGTGGTGATTGCATTACCCAGCGTAGCCGCGGATGTTCCACCACGTCCAGTTCCGCCGGCAGCGGATGCGGACGATCCCGATGCCCCCGGGCAGGAGGCCAGGCCGGTGCCCTCGCCGCGCGCTTACATATACGTACCCGAAGCTAATCCACCCGGGAATGAAAATCCCCGACAACAGCGGAATATGGTGGCTATTATTGAGCAGGCGGAACATTTTCGCAACTGGCGCGGCAATAATCCCGCCTTCAGTCGTTTCCTACCGCGTCACGACCAGGTTATCTACATGAATCCCACGAACCCGGTGGTCGTAATGCATCCACGACGTCATCGGTCACATACGCGTCCGAACTTCGATCAGGTGGTGCAGCATCCGATGTTTTGGAACATGCTGGACCCGCTGGATCGCGACCACAGCCGGCGAATTCGCCACCGTCCGTCGACCTGTCAGGCCTCACCTCAGTACTTTGTGTCCGATCGGGCGATCTATAGCTTTGGCCGAGCCACGCGACCTGTGCAGCCGGACGTTGTGTGGATCCGGAACGTCAACCGCTCGCCGGACAACAGACTGGAGCGGCTGTCGTTGCGCAACTACCACCTCATCACAAATCATACGCTGGAGCATCTGGTTCAATGTTCCCCGAATCTGGTCTACATCGATGTGAGCGGCACGAGCATAACGCTTCCGGGACTGCGTCGCTTTCAGAGCAGCAAGCCGGAGTGCGAGGTGGTGGCCAGCCACTTGGCTGCGGCTGAGGAAGCCGATGAGGATTTCGCGGAGGTGCCGAAGGCAGACGTCGGGGAGGAGGAAGAGGAGGAGGTTGTGCTACCCAGCGGAGACGAAACGGATCATGACCAGCAGCCACCGAAATCACCGCCTCCATCTCAGCAACTGGCGGTCCCATAGGAGATATCCCTCCCTCCCCCCAATAACTATATTGTTTGTTGTATCCTGTTGTACTGTGAACATTTTTCTGTCGAATTGGGCCGTGCTGGATTATAGGATTTTAGCAAGACGACGACGACGACATGGCCAAGCCGAAAAACCCACAACGCTGGCTACAAGCGAGTGCTGTAGCTCAGCCCACTAGTATTACGTTCCGAACTTATCACGCCCTTGTACCATACACCAGGCTCAATGCATTGTATAAACCCAAGAATCCCAACACCACAACGATTCCTCTAGATAGGCATTAAAGAACGAGCGATCATTTTGGTATATGTATAATGAATAATGAAATGCTTATTTGGTAGCTCTGTAGCGTGTAAGGACAGAACAATAACTTGTTTGGTGCTCCGGTGTGCGAGTTAAAAAAATGTTTATAAATTGTGGAAAATCGTGTAAAATTGAGGACTGTCTGGGAGTCGGTTACTTGTCATTCGAGGGCACCTCTTCCTCCTCGGCATCCGACTCGTCTTCGGTATCATCAGTCTCCGTTTCCGAATCGCTGGAGCTCTGGCAATCGGCTATTTCGCCAGTGAAGAAGATCACCGCTTTGGGAATCACACGCTCCTTGAGATAAAAGCCCAGTTCAAAGTCGTTTTGCAGTATGGCCTGTGGATGATAAATGCAATTGGTTTCTGGATAATGGACTTATCCGATCTTACGTTAATGTCACAGTAGTTGGGATCCTCGGTGTCGTCCGGCAAAACGGGCGGTGCAAAGAAGTCAAAGAAGGACGACTGCTCGATGGTGTCGTCTGAAGTAGGAGTTTGTGTAACTGATAATCGTGGCAGTTCGGATGACCTTACCCTTCTTCTGGCGGTCCTTGGCCTGCTTCCAATCGATTTTGCAGCCCACGCACTTGTAGATCTCGGCGCCGTCGTACGAGAGCGGATCTTCCGGATCCGGCAGGCAATTGAGGAAGTACGTCTTGGTCAACACCGTGTTGGTGAAGAAATCGTTGGGGTCAAAGTGGAACTCGATGTCGAACTTCACGACCGGATCGTTATATAGCCTGGCACGAATATCGCACAAGCACTGTGCAAAAAATCACATCAGAAATGGATAACATTAAAAATTCTTTCAAGCATCTAAATTAATTTTAAGTGATACGAAATGTGTACTGTTTTTTGGGTGCGACTTTTGATTAAGGAACCTCTGACTTAATCTAGGGTCAACAACCATTGCGCAATCTCTTGTTTAAAAGAAAAATATTTATCAATTTAATATGGTTACTAGGCAAAAAAATTCGACTATGACTTAATAACTAATGCTAATGGTCAGATACTCACTTCCAATATTTTCTCGTCCTTCTTGCTTATGAACTCTGTATACGAGGCTTTGAGAACCTTTAACCAGAAATTAGGTACGCTTAGATTTGGTTCCGAATCACCGTAGTTTTGTTTCCTAAATTCACTGTGTATGATTTGGATTGGTTTATGATGACCAGGCAGAACATAAAGTGACTCACTCTAGAATCTTTTTGCGCTTCTCGAAAATGACATCATGTTTTTCCTGGAAGTTCTTCTCCAAATTGTAGATCTCCCTCTGGAGGGCAACGTCTAAATCTATGGTCTCCAGATAAAGCTGTTTCAGCTTGGTAATCGTCTTCTTCTCCTCTTCGCTGTACTTCATTTCAGGCTAAATGCAGGCCAGGCATAATGTCAATTTAACATGCCCTTATCAAGTCACACAAAGTCACTCACATGCGATTCGGTTTTCGGTGCCGGAGGGGTACAGAACTTAATCCGAGCCGCGTTCCTGTTCCGCATGGCATCCATCGCAGGATCGACGAGTGGTCGTTGGTTCGCCATTTCGTGGGTGTTCCTCTGTGCGAGGATTTACAAGGAAATTTGAGAAAGTTTCGCCTTTTGGCTGCGATTATTTTCAAGTTTTAATGTTTTAATATACGTTGATATAAGGTGTAGACTTGACTGACGTCGTTAGAATGAATGTAGTACTGCGAGTGCTTCAAAATATCCAGCACAAAAGTCAGCGCCCACTTTTTAAATATGTATTGAACATCATTTTAAATTAAACACTTGATATCTAAAACTTTCAGATCTAAGAACAGCAATTAAAATGTACCTATCTATAGAGTTAATTCAAACCTAAGTCTTAACTGACTTGAGGGCTTGTTGGCCTTTTTTGACAAAAGATATTGGATAAATATTTATACAAACCAACGCTAGTTAATCTATATATTATAAGTTTTTAACTCAAAGACATATTTTCACTTGCAATCAAAGACTTTATATCCAATACTTTAAGATCTAAAAACGCCATTTTATAATTCCGATCAAGCAAATTTAAAGCTAAGGTTTGATTGACTAAAGGTATAATTGGCCTTTTTTGAAATAGGATGTATTGTTCGTTTAAAAAAAAATGGTAACAAATTTTTAACTTAAAGGTAAAAGGACCATGGCCTTAATTTTTTTCTGAAATTCATTTAATAACTAATTATTTTTGATTAATTTTTTATTTAATTGGTTTAAACAATTTCCTACTAAATCTAGTATTTTTGTACTCCTTATTTTCCCCAAGTGTAAATGTCTTAGGGCATATTGTTTCTGGTTTAAGAACCCTTTTGCTTTGTGTTGCCATTGAGATGCAGGCCATGTTTATTGGCAATTTAACGCACATTTAATTTCAGTTTTTTTCTGTTTATATTTTTGGTTTCCTTAATTTTTTTTGCCTCCCTCCAAGTTTTCATTTGGCATGTAATTAAGTGTGGGCCAGATGCTTTGGGGTGGGAATGCCGCTTAAGTGTATGCAAATCACGTGCTGAGTGCTGCCAGGGTTCAGCCATCGCCTCCTGGAGTCTGTTAAATGGTCCGAGCCCAGTTCTCGGTTTTCCGTTTTCCGTTTTCAAAGAGTTCGGCCAGTTTTGGGTTGTCTTTTGTCGCTGGTTTTAATAATGTGGGCCAGGCTTAGTGCCATATGTCAGGCTGTGAAAAACAGCAAAAAACGTAGAAAAAAAACAAGTGAGTTTTGTCGCCCCAGGCAAACATTTCAAAATTAAATTATGAGTGGGACACTCGGCGGCTGGCGAAAGAAAAGTGTAAACAAATTTAGCCAAGCGGAAGTCCAGACATACACACATTCCATACACACACACACTCACTCACACACACTCGCTAAGGGAAAACCGCAGAGGAAAAGTGGAAAACAGCGAGATCGCATTGTTGTGCGCTGCTGAATGTTTGCTTACAAACACACATCGCGCATGTACGCAGTGCATGTCCAGTTTCCAAAGGACATTCCCACACCGATACCCATTCCAACCACCCCCTTCGCTGTCCTCATATTTGGTATTATTAAATTTTTTCCTAAATACCGCTGGGAAATTAAAAAGAAATCATAAGGCAAATAGTGTAAGGCAGCCAGCCATCTGATGATGACGGCTTGGCTCGCCAATTCCGAGATTTATGTAAGTGTATGCCTACACAGTACAAAAAGCTTGACAATCCCCAACATTTTTAATTTAATCCAATTCTATACTTTTCTAATAGTTAAACTTTTATACAAGATATACAACAAATGTATAAAAATTCAAGTACACAAGAAATATAATGAGTATAAATGTATATTGTGTTTTTCTTTTTTATATTAATATCGTTTTAGCAAATACTCAAGTGATACTTTAAAAGTTGTCAAAATCGTCAGTAAATACTTGAATAAATCTACGAAAATTGAATCTGGTTTATATTGAATTATGAGTTTTGAGTAATGTATAGCTTTCCAATTCAAACCTTTGCCAATTTCGGCTGCCTGTACCGTGGCCCTTTAAGTGCGAAGCATTTTAAGCTGTTCAGGCATTTTCAATTTACATTTCGGTCATTCAATTAGGAGGTGCATAAAATGAAGCTACATAAGTAATGGAGCAGCCTCATCGTCATCGTCATCATCATTATCGTCATCATAAGGCGGAGTACGGCTATGGCCATCACCCACGTGATTGCCGTTCGTCGGAGGTCGTCAGTGCCGGGAGCGTCAACATAGTTTGAATTTAATTAAAACCGAAATTAGTAAAGCCCAGAGCAGAACAGGTCTGGGGCAGCCCGACCAGGCGGAGCAACAGTTACTTACTTGGCGCAGGGATTAGAGCTCCTGCTGTTCCTGCTGTTCCCGCTGCTGGTGCTGCTGGTGCTGCAGCAGCTCCTTCCTAGGAAAAGTGCATGTCTGCAGAAAATCGAATCAGCAGCTCAACGTCCTCATCCCGCCATCCCGACATCCTGGAGCTCCATTCCACATTCACCTGGTCCTGGAGCTCCGGCGCCATGCCGAAATATCTGCAACAAAAGCATAAGATGTAGTGCGGCATTTGATGATGAAACGACGTGTTAATTAAGGTCATAATAATTCAACTTAAATGGAAAACTTGCCCGGCTAGCAACGCAGCTCCTTTTTGGGTGGCCGGGCAGGACCGGGTCGGAATCCTTGCAGGCTAAGCTGATTGCAACAAATTATTTTGCACCTTGGTTGAACTTTCCTTGAGCTGCAGACAGCATTGGCGTTGATAAACGAATTTTGTTAGTTTGCTTTGCTTATTTTAAATGGAACTAGGTGCTTGGAGGCGGATGGGTGCAGATAGCCGGGTAGTGGTCCAAAGTCCACCGTCCACCGTCCACAGGACAAGGGACAAGGGACAAGGGCCAATGTTGCCTTTGGTTTTGCATAAACCAGACAACGCATCTAATAAGTTGCAGCTGTCGGTTGCCACCCTCTGCTTTTCAGTTGGCGAAAGAAGTTTCAAGTTTTTACTGGTCTCCGCCTAATGCCTCAAAGTGCAGAGCTGTGTTTGCCATTAAATGTTATTAGTTAAATGATAATTAACAGTTGGAAAACTTGCAAAATATCTCCAGCTAATTTGCATAGCCAACTAATTGGCTTAGAGGGTCATTGCTTTTGGTATTTTTCGGCGTAATACCTTTGCTGCTGCACAGCGAAAAAGAACATAAAACGAGATCGACAACTCATTAATTCAATTATTTAAATGTAAAATGCATTAGCGGATGAGCCTAAGCATGGTCGAGAAAACAACGCATAGATGTTTCAAATTTCATAACATCTTCCAAAAAAAAGTTAAAGCTATACTTAAGCTATACTCATTTTATATTAAATCAAACAAATAAAAGTTCATAATATCAATATATAATGCCAATACAAAAATATAGAAAAAAATATTAAAAGCACATAATTTTGATTATACTTGCAAAATTATTTAACTTCGACAAAATTATACTTTAATCAACTTTAGATACAGCAATTTTTTTAAATTAAAAAAAGAATTATTAATTTGAAAAACATTATTTACTGTTTTAATAATTAAACAAGCAAATTCCTATTTATAAAAGTCTATGTTATTATACCAATAAGAAATGTTACCACAATATTACTGTATAATTTGTAATTATTTTATAAAATTAATAGAATTTAAAAATTATAAAATATCAATGGTAAAACTGGCTTTAATATGTCTATGTGATTTAAAACTACATTAAATGATATTTAGTTGAAATACATATTTTTCTCGAGTGCCTCGATAAAATGGTAGCTTAGATGCTCATAATTAACAGGCATACACCTGCAGTTCGTCCTGCCCGACATCCTAATTCGAGTGCTATTCATAACGCACACACATGTGTGCGCACAAGAAGCATATCCTTGCCAGCCGCAGGATAGTTTGGCAAACGCTTCCTTGGCGCCTCAGCCAGCACAGCCACCTCAGACACCTCCGCCGCCTGGAAACTTTTTACTAATTTACATTCATTACACACATTTGCAATAAAACTAGAAACCCAACTCGTACACAAATTCAGAAACCCTTGTGTGTGTACATAGAGGCTGGCAGGAGTATATACAACTACATACATTGACATTTTACATGCTTCATTAGCGTGTAAGCGCGGTAATAATGAAATTTCCTTATGGCTGCACCGCATTTCCCAGGAATTGGGCAAAACTCCTGCATATTGATGCAAAGTTTTGGTGGCAGTGGCGCACAACTTGCGGCTATGTTAACGCGCAATTTATGCTCCTTCTTGGCACCACTTTAGGCACTTTAATGTTTTGCCGGATTGCCGCTGATTGTCCCATGGTAAAAAATAATAATAAAAAAAAAAAAAGAACAGACAATGACAATCGAAATTGCTCAGCATTTCGACAATCAAATCAGCCAACAAGACAAACACGAAAACATAAAGCGAAGACATAGACATACAAATTTGTCAGCAGTCAGTCAAAAATGAGCAGCGGAAATGATGGCAGCGTTCGGCGGAAACGGAACGCGACAAGGTGGATGGGTAGTTCGTTGGGTGGCTCTTTCCTTTCCGAGTGCTTTTGGAAAACTGTAGGGACTGTAAAGAGAAGTGGTGCAAATCTGCTGCACAGCTGATGCCGCCACATGACCTCCCCGTGACTTTTGCCTGCCTGCCGTGCTGCTGGCTGAAATTAAAATTGCATTACGGGCCAGGGCAGGCAACGTATTGGGTTCAGATTTGGGTTGGCTTTTGCCTTGGATCGTTTCGGTTTGCTGATGCTGCTCCACTTGCACAGAGGAAAACCCACAACGAAATTCTATATTTTTTTTTTATTTTTAAATATTTTCATTGTATTTTCATCGATTTTCCCCCATTGGTGATACTGAGCAGAAAAGTTTTGCATTATTCCATTTCAGAAGTTAAGAAATTTTATAAAAAAAATTCATAAAAAATGTATTTGATTTCTCTATTACTGTTTTTAATCCCCTGTTTATATTTGTTTACATATTTAAGCTCTTTATAAAAGTCACTGCTGTTATATTTTTTTTTAACAAAACTTTCAGTTATTTTTAACTCAATACTTATTGCATAATTTTTTAATTCCATACAACATTTTGATTAGACTGTCACTGTAAAAGTCTTTTGCAATCCTGTGTATGCTATTGTAGCCTTTTTCAGGAAAATTGGCATTTTTATATATTTACCTAATGTTTGTGAATTTATTTATAAATTGAAATTTAGTTGAATATATATGCCTGTGTTTTTTCGACTGTTAGCTCATGTGTTTGTGCTGCTCCCATAAATATTTCAATATTTGTGCACATTTGAAGCTGCTTAGCCACGCCCAGTGCCAACAGCACCAGCAAGCAAGTCAGGCAGGAAATAGTTTAATTAAAATTCCTATGGCAATGTCATTAAGGACATTACATTTTGTAGATTCTGCTGTTGCTGCTGTTGCTGCTGCTCAAGGTATTTGGAGAGGCCTGCCAGGACGAAGGACATTTCAATAAGACACGAAGCAGCCCGGTCAGCCAAGGACCAATGAATTTCATTGTTTTCGCATGCAAATTTGCAATGTGCCAAGCCGAACAAAGCGTGGAGAAAGTCACAAAACTCAAAACACAAAGCAGCAAACAAAAGTTAAACGGGGCGATCCTTTAAAGGGCCATAACGGCATGTAAATTCCTTTAGCACGCCCCATCGATATTGTTTCCCACCGTCTCCCGCCGACGATGATGAGGAGTCCCGCTGAAAAGTGGGAAAAACAAGAGCATAAAACCTAAATGCAAATAGCCAAAGGTTCGATGTAAAAAAAAAACAACAAATCGTATACACAATGCATATAAAAGACCAAATAAAAATGAGGAAAAGGCAGAGCAAAGAACAAAGAAGCGGCTAGGAAAACAACAAGATTAAAATGAAAACAATCATGACAATCAGGGACCGCAAATGTCAAATTAAATTATCAATAAATTCCCACCAAGGAGCCATGTCGGACGCAAATTCGTTCCTTGCTTTTTGCCGCCGATGGCACTGGCAATATCAAGTATACGCCACCGCCACAGTTCACCAGGACCATCAGCAGAAGCAGCATCACGATGGACATCACCACCCCCGCCATCGATGGGGGCGTTTGTAGCACATAATGAAATCATTTACAAAATGAAAACAACATCAGCAGAAGTAGCAGCAGCAAACCAATTAGCACTGATAAAAAAAAACTTTCGAAACAAAGAAATTAATCAATTAATTCATTAATTCAGCGCCTTAAGAGTCCTTTATATTTAACATTTTTAAAGATTATAAAAAGTAAGTCTTTCAAGTGTATTTATTAGGTTAATTTACTTAATTGAAATATAGAGCCAACATTTCGCAAAAGATTATAACATTAATGTGTCAATTTTTAGATTTTTAAGCTATTCAAAAGTTTTTGGTGATGTCTAATCTTGTTGTTTCCTGAAAATTATGTTTTAGTTCTTACGGTAACTCCCTGAAACACCTTCAATTCCTAATATTCTACTGTTGTTTTTTTTTTGTATTAAATTTCGTGTCATAAATTTAATTACAGTTTTCTCTCACTGCAGCGATTGAGACTGCTGCGACAAAACAGCGATGGCAGGATGCGTATTTAGCATGATTTTGCCTGTGGGGTATGTGTGATGTGATGTGGTCGTTCCATCGTACTCGACAAGTAGAGAACTTTGCACGCCATTGAGTTGACGGCACTCTGGCAGAAGGAAAAAATAAAGGCACACTTGCAAATCATAAAACAACAGACGCGAAGAAAATGGTTTTTAAATCTTCATAAATATTCATTATGGGAGCGGGGCACGGCAAATAGTTTGGGGCAGTCGGGCAGTTGGACACTTGGACACTGGCCAGTCCTGCTGGGGAAACAGGCCGGCACAGGACTCCAGTGGGCGGTAAGCTTCATTTTCGCAGATGGCAGTACAAGAAGTTTGCAAGAAAACAAAAACAAAAACAGAGCAGAAACGGCCAAAATAACAATAAACTGGCTCGAGGAGCGTAAGTAAGAAAAGAAAATGAATTGAGGGCGCATTTCAAGTGTGTGTCGGCCTTGAAGCGTGAAGACGATGCCTGAACCCGAGTCTAAGTTCATGTCCATGGCCACAATGGCCGAAATGGCCCAAATGGTCAATGGTACGAGACCAGCAGAATTAGCAAACAACTATAAATAACAAGGAACACCGCAGAACAGAAGGGAGCACCACAAAGCTGTCAATTAGCAGAGTTCCCCTTCTTCATTTTACAATTTTCGAACATTTAAGGGACAGCAGCATAAAAACTCAATAATATCAATAAACATAAACGCCTGGTCAAGTTTTAGGTTATTAAAAAAATGCTTAAACTTTGTACTTTGTGTTTGGCAAACAACTTTATATTCTCTTTTTTTCCATCTTGTAATTTGGCAAATTTTTTTATTTATATACAATATTTCATCAACAAAAACCATTTAAAACAGTTTCGATTGTCGTTTAGGTGTAGATAATTTTTGATATTACATTTTATTTTACTTTGCAAAAATTAAGATAATGGTTTAAGTTAAACCTTTTTTTGTTTAAATCAAATTCTAAAGTCTTGAAACTGTAAAAGTGTTAATTATTAAGTCTTGTTTTTTTTTAAAGGATATCAAATAAAGAGAAAATATCCCTTGCCATTAGGACTTATAACGACCAATTTCCTATTTAAATTAAACTGAAGCTTTAGAAAGCTCTGAGCTTTTAAATTCTTAAGGGAATTTGTTAGCACAATATTTACTTGAAAGTAGGTTAAATAAAACAAAACCAGGTAAAGGCGGCGATGACAAATTAAATTGGCAAGGCACTTATTTTATGTGTTTTTATGCATGTGATTGAAATAAAATAAATTAAATATTATTTGTAAGGATTAATTCATACATATTTAAATTTGGTGTTTATAAACGTAACTTATGAAAAATATAATTTGTTTGTTTATTTTCTCAAAATACATTTTTTCCTGTTTTATTAAAGACAAAACCATTTTTAAATATTAAATTTAAACGTAACTTATTCGCCTTGAATTAAGTACCACAGTCCACCCAGTATTCTCTCTTAAGTTCCACAAACATTCCCCCTTTGTGCGGGATATTCTCTCTTCGTGTGTGGCACACATTTATTGCGGCTGTCGAACGGCAAGCGAAAAGAGCAACAGCAACAACCACATCGAGAAGAGGAGGCTGTAATACCAATTACATTGAGCCAGTCCTTCGTACGCACCCCCTTTCTCGTCCTTTCTCCCACGCCCCTGCCTTCGGGTGCGCTCGCTTCGGCTAACTGTTGAATCAACGAGTGGTTGCCGAAGGCTACTTCGTCGCGTTTCGTGCGACCTCCGACGACTGAATTCTACGGTCTTCAGTTCTTTTCGAATCGCGCTAGCAGACGGTTGTGTTTTCTCTCGTCCCACTGCAACTCAAAAAAGAAGTGTTTAAATTGAATTTGCACAAGTTCGAGCCGAAAATCGAAGCATGATACTGCATTATCAAAGGTGTTAAATTAAATTCGCTTAAGCAATCTAAGAGAAATCAACACGAAAATACTTTATCATAACTGGCAAGAAATAGTGTCTAGAAAAAAATCAAGTTGAAAAGCCATTTATAACTATTAAATAACTATCAATTTAATACTGTCGATAACCAGTGAGTGTTTTAAAACCGGTAAACTAAATTAGCGTTTCGGGAATTACGGTTCTAAAACTGGTTCGATTTTCTTCTCTCGTGTCGTCCTTTACCGTTTTTGGCATCCACGCGTGCTCTCTCGTCCTGCCAAAATCGCCCTCTCTCTCGCGAAGTACCGTGGGGCCTACACCGCCGGCCAAGAGTTCAGCACCGCCTATCGCACACTCCCGCCATAAATTGTGATTAATCGCAGAACAACCAAATGCGAAAGCAAGACGCTGATTTTTAATTAAATTAAGATTGAAAAATAATAGCCGCCACAACAGCAGCCACGCCAAACGTAAACAATCAGCACTGGAAATTAAATATTTAAATACTTGCTCTTGGAAAATTGAACGGCTTTTTAAATTAGGACTCCACGACACTTCCATGCGCATAGTAAAGTGACATATCCTATGTGAGTCCTGTGCCCCAGTGATCCCATACATATGCAATAGATGGTGTGTGTGCCAAGCCAAAACAGCCATAAATAAAGCCTGGCAAACAAATAAACAAACGAACAATCGGGTCAAAGTGCTTAGTCAGGCTAAAAGACCGAAAAGAATCATAAAACGACAGGGACAATCCCCCAGTTTTCGTGCGAGGTAAGTCCCGTCACCTGTTGAGAGTGGAATTCTTAATATAATTATTCATATGCACATCCAGACACAAAGCAGCGTTGACGAGTGGCATTAAGGGAAATAAAGCAATCGCACGATTTAATTGCAGTCATTGTTTTTTTTTCCACTGCCTCTGCTGCATTTTAAATGGCCGTGCTGCAATCATTCAGCTGCATAATTAATATAAAATAAAGCTATGCGATTTTTACGATTGTTTTTTTGGTTTCGTTGCATTTTTCTCCCTTGCTGTTTTGTTGTTTGTATTTTTTAACAATTAATTAAAAATATGTATGATGTGTTTTCGCACTTCAATTGGTTGCCAGGAATCTATTTTATTTTGTTTCGGTGCCAGTTTATCATTTTTTTCCATTAATTGCTATTTGCCGTAGGCCTTTGGCCATGGCAAATTGCGAATTGCAATTTGAAAGGTTTGAAACATTGTAAAGCTGGAGTTTATACAGAAAACAATTATGCGCCAGTTGCAAAAACACTGAGCGGATCTGATTGAAATGGCATAAATCCAAAAGAAAAAGCAAAGCTCTGGATGTGACAATCACAGTTCGTTTACTCGCATAATATGCCAGTGGAGCTTAACCGATTGATATGTGTATAAATTATGAATGTTCGTAGCTACATTAGCGGTATGCTATTTTGTTGGTTGAATAAAATTCTTTAGTTCTGTGATGAAATTAAATTTGGAAAATGGATTTAATAAAACATTTTATATTAAATATGTCTTAAACTGAAATAGATCAATTACAATAAAAATCCTATTAAAATATATGTTATAACAAATAACCTATTTCACAAAATATTACTCGCTTAAAAGCAAGGAAAAGTTAACTTTAATCAATAAATAAAGTTAATAAATATTCAGAGAAATACCTTTTCAATGTTCCACTTCCCCACCTTTTCGTTCAAAAAGAGCTTAGTATTATTTTCCAATAAAAAAGGGTTGAGGTCAAAGAAACAGTTTCAATATATGAAAACTGTATGTGTATGGTGAAAATGGGGTTTTAAATTAAACGCATGCATATCGTAAATGTATATTTTCACCCAGGCAACATATCGGCAACTTTAATTTCCGTTTAATACTGCGGGCAGCCGCCAGCGCTTAAAAATGAAAGACATATCAATAAATAAGTACGTCCCGCCCGCGGAGGAAAATCGAGGAGTCAACACCCAGCGTACACTCAGCACACACATGCGAACTCACACGCACATTGGGGCATAAATAAGCCAACGCACATAATGGTTAAATAATTAAAGACGCACAAAAGCCACAGCAATCACATGCCATAATAGTTAAAGACATTCATATTTATATTTATATTTATTGAGCTGCATTCATCGGTTCATTGGTCGAGTTCGACAGCAATTATTCAGGATACCCAGCATCCCGGACTGTTCGAAGTGCCATTAATTCGCACTGCAAGAGAGCCCCCAACCAGACCTGCAAAATGCAATTTAATTTAGGAGCCAGCAACTCTATTAAGTTCCAATTGTTATTCAAAATTCCAAACACAAACTAGTGGCGCATATCTCATGATTATGGGGACGCGTGTGGGCGTGGCTGCTGCCGTTGCTGCTGCTGCTGTGGTAATTGTTTTAAAGCATTCGTACATAAATTTGGCTAATTAAACAAGACCGCACAAGCACATAGGAAAATATTCCATAATAATGGTATAATGTAAATACTACTATCCACCGGGGCGACCACAGACAACTAGTCGAACATTTCAGGCCATCTCCGTGCATATGTTCAACTATATTGGCCTCCATGGCAATAGCAATGGCAATGACAATATTAGCAACAAAGCATAATTCATAACAATAAAACGCGTCACAGAGCCAGGCACGCACTGGCTGCAATTGGCTTTAATTCAATTGTGCGTGCATCGATTGGTCGTTGGTTATTACCTGATTCCTCGTCCTCGTCCTTTTCCTTTTCCTGTTCCTGCCGTCGCCACTGATAAATGTGAAGTCAGGCATAGAATCTCCGAACGTATTAGTTCATTCGCCACACTGGAATTCATAATTAATTATCGACATTTAATTACAAATTGTATTTGCTGAGATGAGAGATTAATAGAGTGGCTGGCAGGAGAATTATTTGGTTACATGCTCACCAAGGCAAATGAATAAGTCTCTTAGTCTAATTACTCTGAGATCTAGTTGTTTGCTTAAATGTATTGGACAAGTTGGACACCATTGATCAACACATTTTAAGCAGCTAACTGTTTAGATACTGTTTCTGTGCCGCAAAGCGAAAATGCCATACTAATTCTGCTATTGTTCTAGCATTTTACTCAGTCCTTTTACATTTTCTATAACCCCCTAATAAATATGAATTGGCTTTCTTTCCGGCGATTTTCTAGCTCACCCATTTCACAGTTCATTTTCCTTTCCAAGGTTTATCGTTTCCCCCCCCCCCCCCCCCCCCCAGTCATTTCCAACTATTGACTAATTAAAAAAATAAACGAAAGGAGAACGAAATCTAGATGCCATAATAAGCAACTATTTCGGGGGCTTTTTACTATTCTTCTTCCATGGACCGTGTGTTTGCTTGATGTTAAAATTTCTGGCCAAATGGCAAGAGCAAAAGCAAAATAGGGAATGTCCATGCCTCGCACAAACAGAGGAGCTACAGTAGATTTCTCGTATTTTTCCAAATGACCCAATAAATTTGAGCTCATTATGACGCCAAGCCACGCTCTTCACTGCCCGCCTTTGTTTGTGGCCCGCAAAAAAAAAAAAAAACAAAAATAAAATAAACAGAAAATGGTAGAAGCAGCGAGTAAGTAAAATAAATGTGGCAGCAATCGTAGCGCAAGGAGGAAAATAAAAATGAGCCAGCAGCTCAGGTAATTGCTGTAAGAGGGCTAAAAACCGGGGCAATGAGCGTTGGCTGGCGCATAATGAGCGTGAAAATAGTGGAAATAGTGAAAATATGAAAACGTCTTCGGGCGCAGAAAATAGTGAAAATATGAAAACGTCTTCGGGCGCAGAATTACTAAGGGGTAAACGCAATCTTTGATTTGCTAATGGCTAATTCTGCAACCGGTGCACAACAGTATGCTACGATTTCTCGCTTGGAGAAATTTTGCAGTTACCAAAAGGACCCTTTCTACGTGAATGCCATTAAAGGCATTTTGGGCACTAAAACTAAATTTATTATTTTTAATTTTTTAAAAGAAATATTTTTTTTAATATATATTTTTCTATTTATTATAATTTTGTATTACTTTTTATACAGTTTCCATTCATTTAATTGTTGTTTACAGCATTGGTTTTAGTATAATAAACCAAAACTTTTGAAGTATGCTACGATTCTTTTAATTGTCAATGTTTTTAAAAAGCAAAAGGAATGCCAGGAAGGTGTTCTTTCAAAGTAAGTTCTATTTTAAATTTCTTAAAGAAATATTTTGTTAAAAATATATTTTTCTATTTGCTTTATTATTGTATTACCTCTTATAAAGTTTATTTTCTTCAATTTGGTATTTAAAGCCTTCTTAGGCTTCAAGACAATGAAGTAAACAAAAAAAGGATTACACAAAACTTTTCAAGTTATTAAAGGAGTTATCGGGAAGTTCTGAAAAAGCACATTAAATATGTTGATTTAAAGAAGATTTAATGGTGTAAGCTCGACTTGGATTCCTGGGAAATTAGGTTAACCACCTCTCTATATTTTATCTCCGCATTTGATGCTTGATTTCACAGTATTTGGTTGGACTTCAAATTATGCTGCAATTTCGGTTAGCCAGGCTGCGCTCGACCAAAATCCCTGCTTATGCGCTTTATTGCGGCTAATTAGGATGCCGTTGCTGCAGTTGCCGCTGGAGCTACAGTTGCACTTGCAGCTGCAGCTGCAGTTGCTGTTGCTGTTGCTGTTGCAGTTACATTTTCGGTTACCGGGCTAATGCCAAGGACTACACACTCACAGATGCGTCGTTTGTTTAGCCATTCGAGTGTGCACATTTGAATAATTAATTTGTGCAGTGGTAATTTACACGTTGGTTGACTGGCTTTTTGGTCGGCATTGGGTTGTGCGGCTGTGAATCGCTCTCGGGGCCGTGGCAGAATGTTATTTGATTATTTTGCTGCTGCAATTGCGTTCGTTTTGCGGGTGGCCTTGTGTGGGCTCAAGTGGGAGGTATGACATGGCATATTTATGACACTGGTAATTAAATTTAATTGTTGCACTTCTCTGGCCACGCCCCCATGGCTTCACGTTTCGCTGCGGTCGTGGGCCCATAACTTAACCCACTAACGTCCGTCGTGCACGCATCCGCGTTTTGGTTATCCTTAGGCCTTTGCCTCTTTGTTTTTTCCGAGCCTGTTGGCCTTCGCTACTTGTCAACGGGCATTGGCTTTTGTTTTATACCCAGGGCATTTGTTTTCCTCGCAGCTTTTTTGTCGCCCTTGTCCATTATGGTTTGACACACTCTAGTAAGAGCTACTTTGCGTGCTGGCCCTGATATGATAAGGTTAGCTGGAGCCACCAACTGGCGGCCAAATTTCATTCAGCCGGAATACCCCCTCGACGGCCAGTTGTCGGCTTAATTGCAATGCTAAACGCTAAATCATAGCCTCACGTGCACCACGTAATTAGCTTTAATTGTAAGCTGTTGTTATAGGACTCAGTCTGGGTGTGTGTGAGTGTGGCTGCATGTGTGTGCGTGTTGCTAATTAGGCTTGGGCTCAGTGCACTACACGATATAAACATTTTCATCCCACCAGCTATCACAAAGTATTACTTTTCAGTTTACAATATTATTGAAAGAACATTTTAAATTATACGATAAAAGTTACATGAATATTTTGTTTTTTTTTCAATTTTTTTTAATTCTATTCTGTATTTAACATAATCCATTAAAGAGATTAATTTTCTATTTTTCAATTCTTTCTTTTTAAAAACATTATGTTATAAATTTGGCAGTAAATAAAACACTCCATACTATTGCATAATTAGAAATCCTCTTAAATTTTATTTAATATCTTTACCGACAGGCAACAGCAAATATTTGATTCGAAGCATTTAAGTTGACATTTGTGGTTGAACATTTATTTGCAGCATTGGTGATTCTACTTTTGCAAGCTTTGTTCAGTTAATAAAACTATTGCAGTCACTGGAACCAAAAAATAGTAATACTTATTTTTAGTTAATCTGCTGCCTTAAATACGATTTTAGATTGTCTAAATTCTTTTGCAAAATCATTTGGCTTAATTAACATAATGAAATAAACTTTAAGGCCTACTTCCTTATAATAATAAATGGTTATCTTGCCTGTGTGTTATTCAAAATTTAACTTGACTATTGTGGTAGAGAATCATACCAGTCTTTTGTCTAATTGCCAAAGATACACATAAGCTAATAAACAAACAATTTTGGCTGTGATTAAATTCGGTTTAATTAAGTGAACAAATCGAATAATAAATGAATGGGTCATTGGCAAATATAAACACATATAAATTAATATAAATGTATGAACAGGAACTAGCCTAAAGGAATCGTTTGGTTGTGCATTTCAAAGTCAAAACCTGAAAGGGAATACAAATAAAAGCCCACAACACTTTCTTTAATATTTTTATTTTCGGTTTCAGGCTTGTTTGAGGGTATTGCCCGCAGGAACCCAAATAATTAAATCCAAAAAAGGTACCAGAGGGCCAAAAGAACAAAACCAAAAAAAAAAAATAAAATAACAAACATAAGAAAGAAACAGTCGACAGTCGGCGTCGGCAGTCGACGGAGCGATTGCAAGGACAAGTGAAATGGAAAGTGAGGAAATGCCCGCCAGCAGTTTTTGACAGTATCCTTGACTTTTGTTGCCTTTTACACGGCGTTTTTAAGAGCCAACCCCAAACCTCTAGCTACGAACAACCTGATGCCACCCATCGATGGTAATGAAAAACGCGCCCTTTGTGGGCTCCCTTAATGGGCGCGGGCGTTTTGCCAGGAATGCTTGTCGTGCCCCGGTGTCCCAGTTTGTGGATGTTGTTCTTTGTTGCCTTTTATTTTGCGCCATGCGCCGGCAAAAACTTTTTGAGTAAATGTCTTTGTCAGCAGGTGTAGGTAGGCAGGCTGGTTTTCCTTCCCGCATCCCGCTTCCCACTTCCGTTTTTCCCTATCCTTGCTGGCGGCTCCTTGCAGTTTCATTACCCCAAAACAAGAGATTTTTGTTTAAACTTGTTTTTGAGCGAAAAGGAAAAAGAATACTTTGCATCATTTATGCGGCCTTTTGCCGTTTGAGCTTTTTTGCCTTTGTTAATGCCGAAAGTTGGTGTGCCCTTTGGCTGACTTCTTGGCTCGGCGTCGACCTGTTAAATGTGTTTATTCGAAACACTTGAATTATTTAGACACATTTGACTGGCATTGCCTTTGATTAGGCCATACATATTCCATGCATTCATAAAACCTGCTGCTTGGACAGATTTTGAGACAGCATTTTATGGCCTAGGTGGCTAGGCCAGGGTTCGAGGTGGGGTATGGCTATGGCTATGGCTATGGCTATGGCGATGGCTATGGCTTTTGCTTTGTATTTTGGCCAGAGTCAGCATAAAATTTAGCACGCAATTACCAGCTGGCAGATAAGTCGATAAGCCGCTGATGAAATGGAATGGCGTGCCGTGGTGAGGCGTGGCACCGCGTGGAATGAAGCTCATTAAAATGCAACGAAATGTCACCTATCTGAAATTGAAGCGCAATCTTAACGGACCTAACAGCCAATTATAGCAGCCGGGACACGGCGTAATTTCCACGATAAACATCCTCCGTCGCCAAGCGTTCTGCAGAAAAAGAAATGGCAACAATAGGCGACTCCTAAATTAGAGTGCAAGCTTGTTAACGACAAAAGATGGCTCATACAAGAAAATACGAGAATGGACGAGTACACTTAGAAAACAAAAGATGGGATAGCAACTTAATCATTAAATAATGAACTGTTTCTTATTTTGTACATAACTTTAATAAAAATATAAGTCAATCCGAAAACGTTTGAATTTTGGTTTTGTTTGTAAATGGTAGACAAGCTAATTAAATAGGTCAAAGACAATAAGAGTTTTACAAATATTGATCATTGATCATAATTTATTTTTTTTTACATACACTAAAGCTACAAAAATAAACAAACCAATCATCTTAGAACGCCTAATGCTGAAATTTGAGTACATCTCACAAGTTTCAATAACTATTTAATGACTTGCATTTTCCCAGTGTACGATAACACAAAAGTACATATGTATTCGCAAATATTTATGTGTATTTGCTAGCTTTGGGTCATTGGGGGTCACCGCTTCTGCTAAGACGTTTGCATAACATGAGAAAGATTTCATTTCGTTTTGCCTCTTTTTCGGTGGGTGGCTGCGTAAGTAAAGTCATATTAAATGTCAGTAGATGGGGCCCAAAATGCCGGCCTCGGTGGGCTTACAGGGCTCCGCTGGTTAACTGCAGAACATAAGCCCCGGCATAGAAAGCGATAAAAATGGCTTGGCCATTGTGTATTGCTGCCACTGCCACTGCCACTGCCACTGCCGCTTTCTGCACCATATTGCCAAGTGTTCCATTCATTCGGGACTCGCATTGTCTGGGCCCCATGCGTAAAGTGAACAAAAATTGTGGGAAAATTACATTTCGAGGAGCCCGAGCCATTGAGAGCGTCCAGAGAAATCCCGACTTAGCCTATTAGCATTCATATTAAAACGAAAGTGGAGCCATATTGCGTATACGCAGCCATGTACCGAAGCTCAGTGTGTACATTGTCAGAATGTGCGTAATTCTCTATCTCTCCTTCCTTGCCGAACTTGTGTGCGTGATTCTTACGCCAGGAATCTGTTATTTTTGCCTTTGTTGTTGTTGTTTTTTTTTGGCAGACAGCTCTTGGGGAGATTTTAGGATTAACGTGAGCTCATCTGCACAGACCCCACTCTAGGCAAATGGAATACTTTGCGGAAGTGGGAAAGGAAAAGTTAATTCCTTTTTGAGTAATACGCGTTGTCCTTTGAATAGGCACGAAAATTGCATTCTTTTCTACCCAATTTTATGTCATTTGGGGGGTTTGCGAACTAAGCTCGGTTGTTTACTTTTATTAAAACCCAAGAAATTGTTTTGCAAAAGTCTACTTGTATGAATTGTGCATGGGAAAAAGCATAAATGGCCGGGGCTTTGGCAAAACAACTAGAGACTTAAATGCCATAGTTAAGATGTCTTAGTCCTGTTTAATAACATTTTTAAAGTAAATAAATAATTCTGTTCATTTTTCTTTGAAGGCTTTAAAGATTTAGTTACTATAGTTTTATTTCAAACATTTTATGTTTATTGTAGCTTGTTTGCTTGTGTTCAAATGAAATCTGATTTAATTGCATAACATTCTAAAGATGCTTTGACGTAGAAAACATTCTTTTGATAACGTTTAACTAAATTTAAGGGTAATTTCGATTAGATCTTCTTCAGTATTAACTTAAAATATATTAAAATTATATTATATTAAAATTATGTCTTATTTGTGAATTACCAGTTTTGCCTACTTATCCAAATCGTCCTCGTTAGATGGAATTTCATTCACCAGAAGGTAGCCGGTTGAGATCGGCTATGTAATTGTAAAGTCTTTTTTTGTAAATAAAATCTTAACTTATTAAATTCTTAAATAACTATTTTGCTTAGATGCTGTTGCCTGCAATTGTGTATTAAAGCTTCATTTATTTGTTTCAATATCTTGTAAAAAATACCATAATTAAGATACAATCTGAGGACTTACTAATTAATAATTAGCTTGGGTGAAATTAATTATTTCTGAATATTCAGGATCAGCCGAGAGGCAACTACTCAATCGACCCCACTTAGTTTGAACCTAAAACTAACCGCAGGCCTGGGGTGGAACCGAACGGAATTTTGGCATATCAATGGAGGAGACTTCACGCCAAATGGCCAGGACAACAAGCACTTGGCTTGACTTGGTTGTTTGCGTGTTTTGCTTAGGTGTCGTCGCTTATGTGGTCTGTCCAGGACACTTAAGGGCACTTTAGATGTGTGTGTGTGTGTGTGTGTGTGTGTGTGTGTGTTTGTCTGTGCTGGAGAGGGAAAGCAAGGAAAAAGGACGAGCATATGGTTACACAGGATACAAAGTGGTCAGCGCAGCCATTACAGCGTCAAAACCCCTGCTTATCTACACAGTTGTTCAGGTTGTTGTTGTTGTTTTTGTCATTGCCGCTGTTGTGTGGGTGTTGGCATTGTGTCCAAGGCTAAATAATGCGCTTAATAGCGCTTACCCACCTCTAAAGTCAGGAGCCACAAATACAGCGACTGTGATGTGTCCTGGACATCACGCTCGGCGTTTTTGCCATTTGTGCGCCGAGCTTTTGTCTTTATGCCATTAGGCGTGCAAACACGAACACTCGTTCGCTTGGGCAAAAGCGATTTGCTGTTGCTTTTGTTGCCAGCTCGATTAGCATATCAATATGCAGTGTGCACCAAACTCCCACTTCAGATTCGGCCCATGGGCCATCGCCACTATTGAGAGCCACGCACACAAGTGACACATCGTTATGCGGCCTGATAAACATGGGCTCCACCTACTTACAACCTCGTCGTACACATATTGCGCATACGGCACGTTGACAACGTCAAGTGCTTGAGTGCGACAAGAAACTTAATGAAATGAGCGAATTGAATAGTTCACATGCAGACACACTCCTTTTTCGGCACCGCTTGGCCCGGATATTGGGTTTTATTTTATTATATTTCCACGGCTCTACTTTGCTTATTTTCTCTATCGAGCCGAGAATTCAGATTCCGATTCAGTTGCTGCAATTGTGTGCACCATCCCGACAGCACATGCCGCCATTTGGCAGCACGATATCAAATTACAATGACTACCCATGTGGATCATGTGTGTTTGTGTGGGTGGGTGGGTGTATAGGGTGTAGACACACCTTGGCCGTGAGTGTGCGTTGTGTGTGTTGGTAAACTACTTAATGGTGTGTAAATTTGCCGACTCGCTTCGACGCTGTTCGGTTTCAATTTTGTGGCTGAGAAAAATTAATTTTACCGCTCGCTATTCACTTTATCTATGTGCCTCTGCGTGTGTGTGTGTGTGTGTTTGTGCTCTGGCGGCAGCGCTGCGTATGCGTAATGGATTTGTGCAATTAAACTGAAAACAAGAGAACACAACATCGCACACGCATACGAAATTCGATCAAGCCCACTGTTGGGTAAAGCAGCAAACAAACAGATAGACAGTTAGACAATCACTCAGTGAGTCAGTGTCTAACCTGTTAGCTTGACTGGAAAACTTTCTGTTGCACTCGCTCCCATCCTCCACCTGCCTGCATTATTAGCAAGTTCGGCTTACCCACTCCAATGTGGCTACGAATGGAATTCAATTTCGGGCTGACATAGGAATTACATGCAATCCGAGCAGCAGACAATACAAAAGCCAACGGCAGAACAGATATTTTCCCCCCTTGACGCCTTGCATCGTATCTCTATCTCGATGTCTTCCTGTGTGAGTTTGCCAAAAAACTGTTTACCTACCAAATAAATTTGCCATTAGATGAAGGGGAGAATTTACACGACTCCAGCCAGGCCAGGGCACATAAACAATGCAGCTGCAAGTCGGCCAAGGAGGGTGACACACAGGACCAACCCAACTCCTGCGGTACAAAACTTCTTGGGGAAGTTGCAGTTTTGATACCCTTCTGGTGGGGAAATGATCTTGAAAGCTCCGTCTTACTACACAAAAAATAGGTATACAATTCAGTTGCTGTTTTAAAACTCAGACATCCCATAGAAACGATCATAAATGCACATTTTAAAGTGTTTTGCTATTAAAATGAATTACCAAATAAAATGTTTAATTTTTAAATTTAACTATTTAAATAGAAATTTGACTTTGCTTTTACAATATGTGCTCAAAAGGTTTGCATCTCAATAAAATATCATTCCAAAGGCCATTGAGTTGAATTTATTTTCTGCTAAGAGTCAACCCTGTCCCGACCAGAATTAAAACACCCTTTGCAAGGATATAAAGGCAGCTACATGGGCCAACGGAGCAGCAAGGATGTCTGTGTCGATAACGCTTGGTGAAAATTTACGATGAGCACACATTGAAATTGTCACATCGAATCGGAGAACAGGAGCTAAGCAGGCAGACTACACCTGCCTGAAATCCAGTGAAGCCTGCAATGCTTCAGCTATAGCTGCAGCTGATGAAATCATATAGCCTGGATCTGCAAAAATCCCCTACAGTGGCGGCTGTCGAAAATTGAATATGTTGCCATGCACTCACTGACCATAAATTATCACTGGCAGGGCCGAAATCCCTTCGTATGTTCGCTATTTCCTACGTTGCAGCTTAAAAAATAAATACAAATCAAATGGGGGATGGGGGAAGCCAAAAGCTTTCTGCGTTTTAAGTGTGCACATTTATGGGGAGATATATATTTCGACCCAGGACACTGCGGAGGATCGTTTATAATCAGAAAAGCAGAAAATTTCCTTTTGCTCCAATGGCAGCCCGACATGTGCACACAGATTTCTTTGTGTGTGTGTCTGTGCAAAAATCTTTGAACTATGAAAAATTGATATTAGCTAAAAATACTTTCAGTCCTTGTGGCCGCTTGGCAATGTCCTTACGAGTCCTTTTGTTACCAGCCCCTTTCCCTATTGGCCCACTCGCAGCCTTTTCTCACAGCCAGTTGGAGTGTGTGCACAATGATTAGACCGACTGACCCTGCCACTGGCCACATTGTACAATTTACCCTGATTCTTCCTGCCGCCCAGGGACTATCACACCCCCCTCTCCCCCCACTCCCTTGTCCCGTGGGATGTGTGGGGATACTTCCCTTTTTGGTTTGCTTATTTTGGCTGAACTTTATTTAATAAAGCAATTTGCGCTTGGCTGACATTAGTTATTGTTTGATCCCCGGCCGCAATGTCTGGCTCTGGCCCAGCACAGATAATTTGTGGAGGGTTCTTTAACTTTTGCGGCGAATGGAAGGGGAGGGGAGTTCTGTACTCTGTGTGTTTGTCCACCAATTGCCGCAACTTGTTAAGCAATTAAATTTAATTTGCATGATAAAAAATAAATGAAGACCGGCCCGGGTGTGTACATTTAAATACATAGCTTCTGACATCTGGCTGGTAAAGTGTCCATAGCCCTTGATTAATGGTGATTAATGGTCAGCTGAAAAGTTGACACTGTCAGCCAGCAGCAGGAACAATACGAAAGCTGATCAATCAAGCTAACAATTTTGGTGCTAGAAATACAGGTATTTCGGCATTTTGGTATTTTGGTAGGGCAAGTCATGCAAAATCCTTGGAAATCACGCACCGCCAATCAAGTCAATTAGTTGGCTGTGCCAAAAATTTAAAGAATTTTCGCAGCATCGCGTACAAATTGAATGCTGATCTAAGCCCCCCCCCCCCCCGATCCCCTTACAATGGCGAAAAGGTTTTTTTTTCACCACATTCAACGCCTCCGGCCAGGCCTGCACCTTTCTGCATAACAAATCAATGGAGGAAGCATTTTTTCACGTTGCTTGCAACGTTTTTAAGCGCACATCCGCAATGGTAACGCCTGCGGACCTACGCTTTTCGGCTTTTTGCTTTTGTTGGCGTGTGCGTTTTGCCAAACTGTCAATCAATAGAATTGTTCGCTGCCTCTTTTTTTTTTTTTTTTTTTGTTTTTTTTTTTCTCTTCTTTTAGGCCTTGCCCACCGCAGAACGGGAATTGCTACGGCAAGGACGATCCGAAATCCAAGCCGAGCCGGGTGCCAGCGAATCGGAAACATTGTTGCCGTTGCATGTGGCATCCATGGGCTCGAGCAGCGAGCCGTCAAAGTCAACGTGCATCATGTGGCCTCCAATGCGGAGTAGTGGGGCGATGTTATTTTTCGCTTTGTGGCTGCGCTTCGCCCGTTACGACATTTGCACACTACCGGGGCAACAACACAGGCAACACACAACCAAAAAAAAGTTGAAGAAAAATGCCGAGCTGGCGGAAAAAAGCAGCCAACAAGTGCCGTTGATCTATGAGGGCCAGGGCGGGACAGCTGGCCAAGCTGTGTGTTTATGTTCCAGCTTTAAGCCGACTTTTGGGTGGCCAATTTAAAATGAACTGCACAAAAATCATTGAACTATTTTCGTTTGGTTTTTACTTAATGTAACATATAGTTCATATAATTATTTATCCAAAATCAATCCAATTCTTATATAGACATCAACTTTTACAGTTTCTTCAGAACATTTTTGAAGGAATATGGTTAATAGCTTGATTTATATTTGAGTGATCCAATCATTACCCAAGATAAATAAATATTAATACCAAAAAATATGGCTAGTATATTTTTCTTTCAATCATTAAAATGTTTAGCTCAACCAAATATATATTTATATACCTTTTTTTGTTAAAGGGTAAGGGTAAATATTCGTTTAATCTGCTGGTAGCGCATTTTGTAAATAGCTGTAAAATCCATACAGAAATATTTTCCACTCTATATT
Source organism: Drosophila gunungcola (assembly GCF_025200985.1). Lineage (NCBI taxonomy): Eukaryota > Metazoa > Arthropoda > Insecta > Diptera > Drosophilidae > Drosophila > Drosophila gunungcola. Next base: position 9,838,912 of record NC_069139.1, read on the forward strand.
GGCAAAATTGGCGTGCTATAAAAGCTCGAAAGGGGGTTGCCAATTTTAAACCACAATATTGCATTGATTTTCGTCGAGTGCAAGCCAGTGTCTTGCTGCTCCTCGAGCCATCAAACTGCTCGTTAACGCTCCAGCAAAGGAGTCGGCACTGATATGGACGAGAAGTGAACTGAAGGAAGCCAGATGGAGGAGGCAGGATAGCAATGGCTCCTTCCTTGAGACCGCAGGCTGCGTTTTGCATGCGGCTTTGATTTTTGTCTTTGTTCACGTTTTTGGCCATGAACGACGTTGTGTTGGGCCGAAAGGCAAAATCAATATATCCCTGTGGTTTGACGGTTTCCTCCTCTCCTTTTTTTTGTGTGTGCTCGGCTGTGATTTGCCTTTCCCTTTGCCGGCTGCCGTTCGCCTTGGCTTAAAACCCCTTCCCGTTCCCCTGCCGCCCGGAAGTTTTGGCCCGTCTGCTGGCTTTGCCATGCAGGCATTTATTCCGGCACTCGAAACCCCCGAAAACCCCTTGCACTTTGCCCATTCTCCAGCTGACTGGGCTTTGTGTGAATCGGCCGTGATTATGTCTAATAGCTGTCCAAGTCGATCGATGTTCCGTGTGCTTGACAGTTGAGCCGAAAGCACTGGGTGTGTGCACGGCCTTCAGCTGCCTTTGGCTTCCAATCGGGCAAACTCGACTCGATCTTTGGCATTTTGCTGGGACTGTGCTGATGCATAATAAATGAGCCAGCCGCACTTTCGCCTAATCATATAATAATAACTTAAGTAATGGCCAGCATAAATAAATGAATCACTAATGAGCTGAAACTGTTTCCTTTTTGGCAGCCGCAGAAACGAGCTGCGACGCACTAAAAATGCGCCATTTACGGCAATCAAAATGATTAAGTGCGTTCCGGGTGTAGCACTGCGAATGTTGCGTATACGCCGCGTTAGCCCGTTTGCCTTGTCCCGGCCATAAACGCCCCAAAGAAATGGGGCGGCGAAAGAAGAAATATGACGGGCCTGCGTCTGTTTGCCGCTGGGCCGCGCTTAAAGCAATTTAAAGTGCTGCGAGCGGAGGCAATTTTGTTAATATTTCCGAGGCGTACGCCAGCCAGAAACTGTGTGAGTGAAGAGAAAGAAAGTTAAAAATTCGCTTTAAGTGCTACAACAAGTCCCCGGGGAGTGATTAAAATATAATAAATTTCACTTGAATAACGAACCAAGACAGAAGCGGCATAAACCGAAAGGAGATTAAGTGGTTGGCCAGCATAAAAACCGCACATGCAAACCGCCCATCCACGGCCACGCCCACCCACATATGGACTCCGCCGTAGTCCGTGTCCGTGTCCAGATTCGGGGCTTTTTGGGTCCGGCCAGTGGAGCCCACAGAAGTGTGAACATAATTTAACATGCAGCGGCGCGCCAGTTTTTGGGGTTTTCGGTTTAGACAATATTCAAGGATTGCCTCGCTTCTTTTGGGCCCCTTTTTTAGGGCCGCCCCCTCTGCCACTCAATCTCCCGCCGCCTCTGTCCGTCAGTTTTGCCAGCGCTTTGAGCCAGGGCGTTTGAGTGTTTTGAAGCCTTATGTGAATTTGATTTGCGGCATTTTAATTTATGAACATGTGAAAGAGCCGCCGTCGAGTTACCAAACATTTTGGCAAAACATTTCCTGCAACAACTTGCGGTTTTAGAGGAGCGGCGGGGTAGCTGTTTTTTTTTTGTGTGGAGGGCCCAAAACCCCTCAGTCAGGCAGACAGACAGGCTGATTTTGCATGAAAGAACCCCAGCTGACGGCGTCGCTTTTTGTGTTGAATGCCAAATCAAGCAGCTGCCTTTATGTGCTTTAATTTTCGGTTTTTTTTTTTCATTTGGCTACCAGACTTGAGACTTTTTCCCATAGAAATTTTCGGCTTTCTGTATTTTTTGTTTTCTTTTTATTTTTTGGTTTATTTATCCAGGATCCTGGCAGTATGTCTATGGATGTGGGCGTTTTGTCGGGTTATCAGTGCTCGCATAAATCTTTTATCAACCAGTCGCAGCTGTGGGCTTGGGTGTTCTGGAAACGAAAGGGGATTTTGGGGGGCTCCATGGCCCCCTGTTGCTGCTTCCTAATGAATACGCACAAACTTGCTAATGAAGCTGCGGAATGGGAAGCCGATGAAGTTGGGCGTACGCATATGAATACACATACATAAGGCCAGATGAAGACATGGGGGCGTGTACCATGCCTTATAGCTGATCTCATGCATATGCGACAGATAGAATAATTATACACTTGGGGCAGAAACGGGATAAGAATGGCCCGGGAGTGCCAACTTTGTCTTCAATCTCGGGCCAAAAAGTGTGTATGTCTTCAGTGTGGCCTGTTAAAAATGCTAATGCTGTAAATCCACTCACCATATTTAATGAATGAAGTAAATCTTTTTAAAATTTAAAATCAGACAAATTGCATAATCTTTTGTTTCATAAAAGTGTTCAATACCTGATTGTGGTCTGCATAAAATATGATAAATTTCAGTTTTTTACCCAATCATGAAAAATTTAAAACATGAAAAATTAATTTATAACTTTATTCAAATTTGAAATTATTTATGAGTTGAGAGTGGTTTGCGAACCAGTATAAACGAGTAAGTCAAAATAAAATTTAAAAGGCAAATAAATCGGTTAGAACACAATAAAGCCTGAGATAAGTAAATTGTCATTTGATTTAAAGCCAAGAAGTATGTAAAAAATGCAAAACCATATTTAAAAACTTAATTGGAATCCAAATTTAAGGTTTGCCAATTTTGTCCGAATATTCTTGCCTTTGAAGGCAAACAGTTTGTAAGAAATGCATAAAAATTGTAATCTTAATGTAAAAGTTGGCTGAACTGCCTAGTTTTTTTCTGCTTGCCTTACAGTTTGCTTTTTAGCCGAAACTTAATTTCATTAAGAGCCATTTGAATAAGTTTTAACTTTAACAACTTGCTGCGCCATAATTGCTTGGGTAGGTGAATTGATTTCGTTTTTGTTCTACTTTTTTGTATTAAACTTTCTGCCTGCTTATGGGGCCCGATTACCCTGAGGGCTGTCGAAGAGGAAGCCGCAGAAAATGAAGGCGAGCGCAAGTTGCTGGGCCAGAATGCTTATTGTGGTCGTTACAGAGTCCGTGGAAAGTCAGGTCCGTGCAGAAATTGAAGGCGGGTGGGCGGGTGTATGGAAGACAGCTAATGGTAAATAACGATAAATAGAGAAAAGAGGCAAAGTCAATGACGCACTCCGGGCACTTCAAGGCAGCGGCCTCATTGGTAGCACATTCTAGTGTGCTTAAAGCGTAAAATTGTTTGTTATAAAATTCAATTGCAAGCTGCAGTTGCCTTTGCTGCTGCCGCTGCTACTGCTGCTGCTGCTGTTGTTGCCGCTGCTCTTGGCCAAATGCAATCAGCTGCATAAGAAATGCCAAAAGCTCCAAAAGGAAAGGCAAAAAAAGAAAGTTTTTAAGTCGAGTTGGCTACTTTTGTCTTGCACTGAGATTTGCCAAAGTATAAGCTATAAGTATATCGGGGCCTTGCAAAAACTTATGCACTTTTTCTCTGCATATCAAATGCTGAGATAGCACACAAAACAAAAGTGAAATAAACATATTTTAATTCACAAAAAAATTGCTTTCTTGAAATGTGAGATTTCATCTAAGCAGGAATAGTTTGTGTTTTCATATTTCAAGAGAGTAAGAGCGTTAATAAAGACATGAAACCATACAGAAGGCCTGACTACTGATTATGTTATAGCAACCTGCAAAAAGGACGTGTGAGAGTTCCATCAGCGCATCATGTGGCATATTACCTTTAATGAGGCCTACTCTGAGGAGGCTTTTTCCCAGGGCTGGGCCTAGAAACACACACGCAATCCACTCGAAGCCCACCCGCTGGCGTCATAAAAGTGCGTAACAAGCGGCAACAGGTTGCCAGGCGGTTTGGTAGTTATATGAACACTCTTCCAGTCCTTCGTTCTTCGTCCTTCGTCCTTCATCCTTCGTCCTATGTCTCTGTGTCCTCGCTTGCCAACAAATTGCGCATATCAAATTTACGGAATTGTCACAGCTCTTCAGTGCTTTCCACCTCATCCTTGGCTGGAACTTCCGCCAAGCCTCGGAAAACTAATAGATTTCGTTGCCTTGGCAATGGCGCACACACTCATTTTTATGGCCAAAGTGTTGGGTAATGGGCTCAAATGGTAGGCGTTGTCAAAGGATCTCGACTATAGGCAGCTAATGCCGCATTTCTGGGCTCGTTGTCTATACTGTATTTTATAAGCGATTCGCGTGACAGGGCCTGCATTTACATATCCGCGACATTAGAGCCGCCGTATTAATGATTTTATAGTGTAATAACGCGTTATCACGCCGTCAGTCACACTCTCATGGGCAGAAGCATAGATATGGCTAATTCATTTGTTCCTAGCTGTTTGTTTATAATTTTGCTTTTTTTTTGGTGTTTTTCCAACAGCCCTATTTTGACAGTTTGCATTTTGATTGAGTTGTTTTCACATAATTCATGAGGACAGGCCAGCGAAGCGTGTTTGCAAAATGCAAAACGATATGGATACGGATTGAAATTTCTACTGGTTGTGGATTTCAGTCCATGTCTGGGCATTAATAAACATTTGATTTGTGATTTGTTGCGCTGCATTATGCAAATTGCTGTCGTGCATAAATTGCGCAAATTATTTTCTGTCTGCCGACTTAATTAAATGACAAATTCTTTTTTTTCCGGAACGAAAACAAAGGACCACATTGCAGAGACAAAGCGCTCTCATATAGGAAAAATATGAAAAGACCATAATGAGTTTGGTCAGTTATCTATTGAAAAATGAACAAAATTCAATAAATCAATACAATGTTGATATCCCAAATATTTATAAATATTCAGAAAAGAATAAAAAGTGTTGTGAGAAAACTATCCTCCGTTGTTAATGGCAAACTGAATGGGATTGGGACAATTGGACATCGCTGAAATATTTGGAACAATAAGCTAATTACATTTGTAATTTATATATAGAACTCTTGATTATAGATAGTTAGAATAGATAATATTTCCTTAATTACTTTTAGTCCCGAAATAGTTTTTTGATTTGCAACATTCCTTTTTTACCATGAGCAATATATTATACTACTTAGTTAACTTAATTAGGCATGTGTAAGTCGTTATTACTCGTGGATTATATTCTTTTATTATTTGGTATTTGTGTTGTGTGTCATTGATCAAGACTTAAAAATTTTTATAAAGCTTAGAACAGCTTAGGGTTTCTCGAATGGTATACAGCAAATTACTCAAAAGGGGCAACAATGGCTAGTTTGTAGAAAAGATAAACATCCTTTCATGGCATCCATTCTTCAATTGGCTTGAGTCCCACTTTCTCCCTTTTTTGCGACGTTGCCTGGCTACGACGGTCTGGACTCTGAACTGTTGCCTAATTCTTTTGGCTCCATTCAGTTGAGCCCGCTAATTGCTATAACTTCCACTTTCTGTCCGCCGGCTCGTCAGTGTATATGTGTTGATTGCGCTGAAATAAATGAGTTTTCATGCTAACCGAGCAAAAGTTGGGCCAATTATAGTGCCCGAGGCCCCGTGGCTGAGCTTATGGTCGGAGGATACAACTCTCGCCGCTCGAAAAGTTTTCGCTTTTGTCTAATTTATATAATGCCAGTGCCATTTAGCATAAGAAGCTAGTGAATTGCTTTACAAATTGAATGCAAATTTTCTCCTCTTCATTATAAGTAATCATTCATCTAAACAAAGCTGGGAAATGCGCCAAATTTCACGTTTTTAAACAAGGTTCAAAGTCGTGGCATAGATTTTTGGGGCAGAGGCTCTTGCAATTTTGATGCGTACATTTGCGTTAGCAGCGATTTTGCATTTGGTGAATAAGAGACAGCCGTGGTTTTGACTCGTTTCGTTTCGTTATGTTTCGTTTGGCTGGGGGTTTATTACGAAACATTTCTCGCTTTTAATCAGAATCTCGGCTGGCAGGATGATAAATGTTCGCTGGCACCCGGAAAATCCAGGTCGGGGTCGAGGTAAAGAAATATTCATAATTCAATGCTTAAACCGCAATTCATGCTCTGTTTTTTGCTATCCCCCAGCAGTTGCTGCCAGTTTAGTTTCGGTGTAATTTTATTTTTAGCTTGGCAGCCATTCACATTAATATCGCTCTGCAGCAGCTTACCTGGGGTAAACCTTAAAAACGCTTTTGCATTTTCATAAATGTTTGGCTTTTGCTGGAAATACACTCCACTTCACTCCGCGCTCGCCACTTGACAGCCGAGTTGATCTGCATATTTCACTCGTCCTGCGGGGAAGGTTGCAGATTTGTTTTACACCTTCTCATCCTCATCATCAACCTTTAGCCTTTATCCTTTGCTGCAATAAAATTTAAATTAATTTTTAGCGATTGCGGATGCGGTGGTCCTAGATCCGCAGCGTTTTCACGCTGCCTTTATATTGAATTGCAAATTTTCTTGACCCCAAATACATATTTTCATTCATAACATGCCCATCACGCACACATTTTCACTCCATTATTTATTAAATAATTGTACCGATATTCAACCCTTTTGTCGTTTTTAGGCCAAATGCTCTTGTCGTCGCCATTGTCGCATCGATAGCAATTAAAACCGACGTCGGCCAAAACAAATAGCCATCAGGTAATTAAATTTTCGTTAAATTATTTATTTTTTATATCAGCTATTACACTCGGGCATTTTCGATGGCTTCAATTAATATTAGTCCCAAAATTAAATGAGTATTGAGTTTGGTTGAAAATGTACCACAAATATGCATTCATATCTAGATACATCAGTGGTTTTGACGTTTGTGAGTGCCGAATGTGGGATACGGGAATTTGAAGTGGTATGAATATTAACATGCAGCTTTATTAAGTTTCTGCACAGCCAACCGTGTGTGCTTGCTCAAAAGTGAATTCTCGTGTCAATGTCTGGTTTGTCATCGAGCAAAACCAAAGTGATTCTGAGCGAAGCTGTCAGCTTACGAGGAAATATCATTTAATAAACTCGCTTAAATTGAATATGAAATCTGTTCAGTCCCTCCCCAATAAATAATTGAATGATGGGCTACTGACAAAATGCATTTCTGTGTCTATAAAATACCCCTGAGAAATTCAGCTTAAATGTGTACAGCAGTTTTTAAGCAATTAGCTCAATTAGACGGCCACAAAACTTGGCCACAAGCCTTCGATTTGGACTTGGGCTAATATTTTGCTGGCTTATAAATGGCAACTAGCACGGCCAGCAGTTCTTGGAAATTTGCCATGTGGCCTCTAAACTATACCCGAAAATACCCCAAAAATGTGATGGCCAAAAAGCTTTGAGCAGTGGCCCAAATAAATTGGCAAAAGTGTCGTTTATCTTGGAAAAGTGGTTAAGCGTCGCTTGAACTTTCCCCTCATCTTTGCCGCTTTTTACTGGAGATTTCAGAGATTTTCGGCTTTAATTAGGGGCAGCTGGTGAGTCTCCAGCTATCGCTAAACTTTGTACAAGTTTCCATTTCGTGTTTGCACTTTCGACCAAAAGGGTCGAGAGATTGGCTGATTTGGCCAGCTGTGTGGATGTTGTTATTCCTGCTAATTGAAATCGTTTGCCGGGAAGCTTAATTATGATTGTCGCTCAGCTTTTGACCTTCTGTCAATTTAGCCAAAGACTCTTTATTTTTCGATAGGCTTATAACGAGTATACAAAATTTTAAACTCTTTGTGTTGGGTAAAACATTTGGTCAAGTGGACTGCACTCGGAAATTAGTTAAGTCTATGCAAATATTTCTCTCCCTTGGCCGGGGTACTTGAACAACAGTCGGCCAAACAATCAATCAATCAATCAATCGATCAAGAGGGAGCGGCAGCAGCAGCAATGAAATTTGGTCAAACACAAACAAGCCAGAAACGTTGCTAAAGTGCAATTAAGGTCGAAAACTCAAGAGACGCTTAGGGAGCACAGCAATTGAAAGTGGAGTCCAATTACTCGACGATAAAAAAAAAAACTCTCCCGACAATGTAAACTCCGCAATTGTATGAAATGCGATCCCATGCTTTAGAATACCAGAAAAAAAAAAGCGAAAACAGCATGAAGTGGGTACATTGACTTTAGTTGCGAGCGAAACTGAGCGGACAAAAAGAACTAAAACGAACAATTTAAGCGAATGGATATCGTTGCATATATGCATTTATGCCATCGCTATGCTTAAGTGCTGCAATTATAATTCATGACAATCTCTTTAATTAGGGCCACAGGAAAAAATAAATGTTCATCGCGCAGGAAAACTAATGTCAAATGTCACTTGCCATTATTTCTGTTGCCCCTTGGGAAAACTATTTACCATCTTTCTCATTTATTTCCGCCTCCTCCACCTGGTTTCCTTTTTATACCTGGCAATTGTGGAGTGCAAAGGGATATAATATTTCTGAAAATCAGAAGAAAATATATTGTTAATGAAAAGTTTTTAAATAAATGTATATATAAGTTGAAATTTGAGAAGGCTATCATCAAGTTTTTATTTTTGTATTTAAAAACTAAACAAAATATACTGGGTATCTTGTGGTCTTCTACAGCATTCTTTGTGTGCTCCTACGCTTTTCTCGCGCACCTTTGTTTCAATGTGCTTTACAGTTTTCCAGTTGATTTAGTACACCGCAATGTTTTTATTAGTTGCGAAATATTTCAGGTTTTTCTTTTTCCCTTTTTTCTTCCGCTCTCTTTTTCGTTGGTTGTTTTTTTTTCCATTGTCGTTTGTGGTGTAATTAGTTGTTGTTTTGTGGTTATTTATTTAATTTCTTATTCTCCCTGTATTTGTATTTGTGGCTACCATTAATGCCGATTCCAGTTGGCTTGGCGCGTTTTTCGCTGCTGTTTCCACTAATTAAGCTTAGCATTTGACCATTAATCAAATTAGATTTGTGCGTTTTTCCCCGCTTTCTTCCTGTTGCTCTCATAATTCTAGGATTTCTGAATGCCAGAGTGTCTGAGGAGATGTCTAAGGATGGCTGGCACTTAATTAAAAGATTACTTGTTAAAACTTTTGGCAGAAAACTTAATGTGAACATTGCTGCCTGCCGCCTGCCAGCGGGAAAAGGGAGGGCGGGTTGGCTAAAGAACTTTAAATAAATAAAAGGAAATTGCAAAGCAAACACATTTGGGTACAAACACTCGCACAAACACAGCCGTACACACACACAGACACACACTTATTTCGTACCCACACACACACATTGTAGACAAAATGGCAAACGTTGAACTTTGATGATTTATAGCCGGGGCAGGGAATCGGGGATATAGTAGCTATAGCTGTGCTTAACAACATTCTTTGTAGCCACTCAAACTCAGCTACTACACATACACTTACACAAACACTAAACTCTCAGTTAGCTACACTCTGCTACAGAGTTTCACATTTAATTTACTACGTGTCACGCATACGCTTGCAACTTGACAAATACGAGTGGGCGGGGCTGAGCGTCTGTGGAAAAGCTGTGCGAAAAAAATCTGGAAAAATCCCACAGCATTTGCACAGAAGTCGACTAGGTAAGATGCTCGATTTAGGACCAACACTCTGTGGTTCTTTCTGAAGTCTTTGATTATGTTTTGAGAGTGAGCCGCAAATTAGGGTAAACATCAACAAGCCTTTGGTCTTAACTTCCGGTCTCTGTTTTAATGTACTTTCAGGCATTCCGAAAAGTTACTCCTTTTCGTTCTTTTCAATCCTCTCAACGCTGTCTGGCAGTGGCAAAAACAAAAACAAAATTCCAAAGTTTAATTTAACGTTAATAATGTTATTTGTGATTTTTTATTTCATCTTTTTGCCATGCATATTTTTAAAAACGCCACCGTTTCGCATGTGACATTATACCAAGTGCTGGCACAGAGAAAATAAAGAACAAATTATGTTCACAGAGTTTTAGCTGGCTGCCAACTTTGAACTCAAAGCCACTCACACAGATTCATTTAATTATCAACTTTACTTTGTGCCCGTGAGTGAGCGAGTGTGTGGATTTAATTGGTTTTTGATAAAAGTCACCTAAGCATGCTAATTAATGTGGCTTTGACTTTGAATGCATATGCTCGCTGGCAATGCAGGTGGCGTGGGAATTAACGATGGTTCAGCTCTTTACCCTTTGAGCAGTAAGGACATCTAATCGGATACGAGCAACGGCAAACAACGGAAAGTGTACAAATATTTTTACTTTCCAGTTCTCAAACGTAAACGTACGGCAAAAAGTTTCCCAGCCTTCACCGGCTCCTCGCCACTCAACTCAACTTAAATAAATAAATTGTATGGCTGCATCAAGGATACGTATACGCAGTGTGGCAGCATGTCAACACAATAAATGCGAATGAAAATTGCAGCAAAGTTTTGCTATTTTTGGCACATGATTCCCGGCAGGAGGGGGTGCGGGGATGAAAGGGTGTGTAATGTACAAAAAATAAGACCCCCGTGACCAAGTTGCACCACTGAAACAGCAACTGCAAAATAATTAAATTCCAACAAGCAAGTTATAGACCCAAGACTTTTTGCCGGCTATTGTTGTGTCTTACAACTCTAATTTCATGCAAAATGCTCTGCACTTTATCATCCCTTCATTCAGTGGCGTTGGCTTTTCCAAGGGGGCCTTAAAAGTTTTTTTTTTTCCTGATATTATTTACTGAGAAGTATTTATAAATATGTTTTAATAATTGTTATTGAACAATTGACAGTTAAATAATGTCCTTAATGGGATTTTTTTTCTCAAGCTTAAAAAAAATGTTATTTTATTGTATTTTTACCCCATAGTTTTCGTAAGGGTTTTTATGTCTATTTAAAAAATTTAGTTAAAGAGTGTAGAAGAATAATTAAAAAATAGGAAATATTTTGTTTATTTGGTTCCTTAGTTATGGATTTCTGTGGTTGTAATTAATGCTGTATTAAAACTTTACAATACTTTGCCAATCTAAATTAAAAATTTTTATATTTTTGAGGTGAAAACAAACGTTGAACAATTTAAGTTTACTTAATATACATTCTGTAAAAATAAGTAAGCTGCAAACTTTTTTTATTAATTAACTTATAAGTTGCACCATCAAAAATAAAGAAATTTTTAGAGTATTCGAAGAGAACTATAAGCTTACATTTCGTATCCATAAAACCCCCCAGTTCGCACGCCACTGGAGTGTGTGTTCTTGAAGGCACCAAAAGTTATGCCCCCAACTTATTGCCGCTTTCCGCATTGCTTTTGTTTCGCCAGTCAGCCTTGTGTTTGTAGTTGTTCGGTTGGCTTTCTTACGGCTTACGGCTTGTCAGTGGCTCAGTGGCTCGGTGGCTCAGTGGCTCAGTGGAGCGCTGCTGGGAATCATTTCGTTTGCTCGTTTGCTCGTTTGCTCGCTTGCCCCTGCTGCTACTGCCGCTGCTACTGCTGCTGGCTGCAGTTTTCTTGCACATGCCGGAAGGAAATGAGCAAAAATGACAAAGTTAACGGATGTGCACAAAACACAACGCACTCCCACTCACACTTACTGTCTCACCGCCCAAGCCCACGCCCCCGCCCACCAATATACCGTCCTTCCTGGTTCGTTCTTCCTCCACCGGTTGTCCTGCTTTGGGCCTGCCCAATGCACTTGCACAGGATCAGGATATGTGTGCGGAAAGTACGAAAATGGTACATGCATTTGATTTATGTTACACCAGCTCCCTGACTGAGAGAACTTTTGCCACACACCGCCCTTGTCATTGGTCCAACTCCCCTGGCAGATGGGCCCCCCTTCGCAGTCCCTCCACAGCCCACGCCCCTGAACTGCTGGCAAGTAAGCAAATCATAGCCTACATTTCCGCTGTTGTTTATTCGAGAACATTTCTCTTCTCCATTTTGGCCGCTCTGGGGAGTTCACTTCACTTTGGATCTCTCTCAAGTTTTTTGTCTTTGCCACATTTTTCCATAAATTTCACTGAAAAAGGCGAAACGTTGTCATGTTTGGCTAATATGCAATTGTCGCAACAAAGCTGACAAAATTTATGTCTTTTGAAACAGTTTTTTACCAGCTCTGCAATCGACTGGCAAAAGTATCGATCAATAGAATGATTTGTTTTGTTTAATAATTGAAGTGTTTTGCTCAATCAACGCTTAACCAAACCTAGTTTCGGATATAGAAGAGGGGCAAAGAAAGGGGGCTGAGCACCTTTTGAAATGCGAACAAATTAAATTATATTTGCCGCCCCTTTTTCCGCTTGTTTTGTGTTCGGTCCGGTTTGGCTTGGTTTTCGTTTGTTTTTTGTCCCCTTTGTTGGTTCACGTTTTGAAAATTTCATTTATCAACGGCATTTCCATTGCTCGATCCCAGTCGGCATTCCGAAAAGCCCCATTTTGCCGTGGCTTCTAACTTTGCCCCTCGGCCATCCCGTGTCAACAGGCAATTATTATAAAAGCTTGGAGTGGGTTCGGTGGGACCCAGCTCAACAACTCTAGCCGGTTTTGGGACGGCTCTTGGGCTCTTGGTCCCCAGGTTTCGACGGTCCGGTTTGGTCCGGTACTATGCTAAATACTTTGCCACTGAAAAATGTGGCTTTAAATTGCATGAAATCATCGCAACATTCCACAAGTAATGAAATTAGTGCAAACAAAGCAACAAATGCGTAGCAGGGCAACGACTCCACTCAACAAGCGCCATCCAGGCCAATTAGATTAGCGGGGCCAAAAAAAAAAAGAATGATAAATAAAAAGAAACAACTGAAAACAATAAAATGTTGCTGCCAAGTGGATAAACAGATAAACAGTCTTTATGCGGAATCCCAAACTGCAAACTCATAGCGAAAGCCATTTTATTAATTGGTCTTACTCACGAAATTGGACCATGAATGTTAACTTGTTTCATTTTGAGTTTGTAAATCAGCTATATCTTCTAAATCATATTTTAAAATGAAAACAGATGGATTAACAAGAGACTAGTGTGCCCAAAAGCTTAAAAATTATAATTTCGAAGGAGTTGGTCACACTAAAGCCCAGTAATTATAAACATCTTGCAAAAACCAAACAGAATTTAGTTGTTATTCACTAACAAACAGAAAGTATTTATAAATTTCAAGGCAAATTTGTTTTTATTGTCAAGGAGCATAACAAAATTTCTGGTTACCATTATGAGCTTCCCCTTTCGTATCTTGAACTTTGTGCTGCAGTTGCTGACGGCGGTGACTGCCATTTGAATCTTTTAATGAGTAATGGGCTAGTAATAGCTTTGACCATTAGGTGCTGGAGGTCTTGGCCCTGCTGCTCCTCATCCGCATCCTATCCAGTCATTGTGTTCGAGGCGAGGAGTACGGGATATCGGTGTGGATGTACACTTTTATGCTGCCCGCCATCGTCTTTCAGAACACGGTGCTCGTTATATTCCGGCTGTGCTGCACCACCGTGGGCCTCGATCCAATTGTGCGTACACTCAGATGGGTTTCGGTAGTCGGTGGTGATGAATGCTCAACGAGTGGGTTTTACAGGCGATGACTTTCAACTGGGCCAGCGGGTTCGTCTGCCTGGGCACCGGCCTCACCCTGCTGGTGGCAATGATCGATCACTGTGGCAACGAGTACCTACCCATGTTCTACCTATCGAGCGCCTTCGGCGTAATCGCCGGCGTTCTGCATTTGGTGAACGCCTGCGTGTGCAACGTTTACATGCCCTTGGGCGAATGGTAATTATTGACTAAGTGCAGCTCCCACACTTCGGTCAACTCTATGTTGTCCTTGTGCCCGCAGGTCTTTCCTGAAACCCTCGAAGAGAGCAAGGAAAAGGGCTTTAAAAAATAGGAGACGCAGAAGCTCATGAGGTGCTCTGGAGAAAAAGTCTGCAAATGATCAATGTCATGAATATTTTGTATGACTTTAGATATGTTTTTGATTTTTAGTTTGTAAAAAATTCGAAAATTGGTTGGTGCTACCATTGTTTTAGAATTCCTATTTTAGCAGTTAGTGTTTAGGTGAAAGACATATTTCGATTTAGTATATTTAAGTTAATACTCTGGTTTTGACCTTGTACAGAGGAAGTTGACCCAAATCATTTATTAAAATATTAAAACACGTTTAATGACTTTAACGGGTAATTAACTTGAATACTATCAAATGGAAATGGTAATAACATGCGATTGGATTAATTGACAGCTTGCTACCATTTGGCTTTAATTCAAAAATACTTTTACTTATCCTTAAATGATTTCCCAGACGATAACTGCCAGACAGTGAAAGCAAAGACTTATGGAAGACGTGAATTTCCCCCCAGACGAACCCAAACCCCAAGTTAAACACGGACTCTTTGTGCCGATTGTTTGTTATTGTTATTTGTTATTTGTTATCGTATCGAAGGGCCCCTTCGTCTGACCAGCGGTCATAATCAATACCATTTGGCGACCTTTGCGTGTTAATGGCTTAAATGCTTTAGCCAGTGTCGACAGCATACACAATGGGGTATGAACTGTTTGATTGGGATTCAGTCGGTAGTTGGTATTCGGAATTAGGAATTAGGAATACTACCCAAGGTTTTAGCTTTGGGCACCATTCATTTGCGCAGCGAGAAATCAATAAATTGGTTTCAAAGCGCTCAAAGCTCTTTTGAGCACACCAATAATAGTTGCACTCGGGTAATGAAAAGGACGTATATATGTCGCAGGACTCACACTTCAATCAATGCGGAGTGACAAACATGGAATTTTATTCACCATGCGCATATTCATAAGCATAAGAGATTTGCGTGTGGCAATGGCAATCAAATGGATAGACAGCCACGCCCACTTCCTCCGCCATCCGCCTCCTTTTAAGCCAACTGACAATCACTAATACAAGCAATCAAAAGGGCTGCCAGCAAATGAATAGCGAACGAACTGCAACTGCCGTCATGTAAATCTTTGAGATGCGACTGCAGACGATGATGATGATGATGATGATAATGATGATGATGATGATGTGGTTGATGATATCGGATATATGAGGATGGTGTCACTCAATTGCCGGCACTGCTGCTGATGAATGCAAACTAGCTGACAGCTTCACACCCAGAGCGCACAGATTCAGATAAACTAAATATATGTTACATATGTGTGTATATGGAGCGACGTGGAATTGCCAGGACTGTTCGTTCGTTCGTTCGTTCGTTCGTTCGTTCCATTTGATGACTTTGATGCGCCGGGGAAAAGTGCATAAATGTTATAGCGATACACCTTGCTTACCCCACCGGAACCCTGTGAAATGCCGGTAAAAGATTTTACGGGCAAAGACCATAATGAAGCCCATCGCATGCACATCCAACACTTTCCGCACTAAATGAAATACTTGCTCGCTTGATTAACTGACTGATTGCTAGCACTTGTTGGCTTAATTAGAGGACCGTCGATGTCATAACTGGTAGAGCAGCGATTTTTGGGCAAGAACGTTTGTCAGAAGAGCGGCGAACTAAAGCGATGTTTTATCCGAAATAAATGACAAAAGCAGCTGTATACAAATGTAAAAATATTTGACACTTCAAAGTGCTGCCAGACAAATACGACAAACGTTGAAGAGTCATTTACTAGGAGTGCCGAGCAGCAACAAAAGTAGTAGTAGTTGCACTGACAATAACAAAAACCTATCCAGTAGCGTGAATGGAAAAATGGCGGCAAATGCTGGCAAACGAAGGCAAACGCAAACGCAGACAGCATTCAGTATACGCCGTGTGTGCCGTACTCGTCCTCGTCCAAACAAAGAGCTGCTGGATGATGAGCAGGCAATCGGAATGAAACCAAGCACTAGAAGTGACTAACAGAAGGAGTGATGTGGGTGCAAAAGCTGGGGCAGGAGTTGCAGCTGGAGTGACTGACTGACTGTCGGCTCAACTGGAGATGGAGAATGAAAGCGGGGAACGTAAAGCGTCGCAGAATGGGGTCTGGCATCTCGCTGGCGCTGACGACAATTGCACAATTCATAATAGCCAACATGACATCACACCAAGACACACACACACACCCGGGCGCATGTGTGCTAACCATTTGGAGAGTGGGCTTCTCCCAGATCGCCATTAAATAGTGGAAACTGTTGCATCTCAACACTGGGCAAAAAGGCTAAGGGCTAATAATGGTTTTATCGGGTAACAAAAGTCTAAGGTCAATAAAATGTTCAATGATAAAAACCAAAATGCAACGAAAATGGTGCATATGCATTAGCCTTATTATAATTAAATTTAAAATTAAGTTGTTACAATGTATTACAAGTAAGAGTACTAGAAATATGAATGTTTGAACTCATTGAAGTGGAAAAATTAAAGCTACTGATACATAACTAGTGAAATGGTTTAAAATCCGTTATTTCTCTGAGCGTTGGGCCGGTGTGTTGGAAGGATGTAGACTTGTTTATTCTCTCACTGCTCACAACACTTTCACTAATGTGCGGGAGTCGAGTGCGTTTGCCTGGAGATTGCATATTGCATTCCACGCAAAATGGGACTTCAACCGAGAGACCCATCCTCACCGGACCAGGCCTCGTATAAAGGGGCCATGGCCGAGTGCTGTAAATGATTGTGGTAATAAGCATTATGCACAGACTGCTGATGTCCGTCAGTCAGTTGGTTAGACGGACAAACGGACAAACTGACAGACAGACAGACAGACGCTCGGAAAAACAGACAGGCGGACATCCAGTCTCATTCTCTCTCTCGTTTCTCTTCAGCGTCAAATTAGGTTGGACACTGGGCATTAGCCGGCTGACTTTGGACCTTTGGCCCTTTGCCCTTTGCCAAATAACAGCAGCTCAACTATTTGCTTTGATGGCAGCTCCTGCTCCGACTCGGGTTTGATTAAAATCGTAAATTGGTTTGGTCAGCGAAAGGTAAATAAATTGTGGCAAAGATTATCTTTGTTTGCATTCCGAATGGGGCTGGCTCTCCTTTGAAGTGAGCCACCGACTAGCCAAATCGAGATTAAGAAAGCCATTGAAGAACCCCTTTGACCCCCCGAAAGACACACACACCCATAAGGCAGCCAGCCAAGTGTGTCAAATATGTCCTTAAAGGGTTCATACCCAGAATGGCCTTTTACGATGATTGATATCGGTGTTGGACCTCATAAATGAAGCAATTGGCAGTGGGAAGTTATAATTAATAAAAGAGGCTGCCGCTCATCCCTTTGTTCGGTTGTAATTGCCTGAAATTAGTTGAGTTAGGTTGGGCATCCCTCGAACAGTTGCTTTTGGCCATTGACCAGTGCCTACCAGGTCAGGTCCAGGGCCAGCAAATAAAAAGGCAATAAAAAGATCGTAAAAGCGGCATTAAAACCTTCCAGCAACAACTCAAATATTAGCTTAAATGCAATACACATTAAATTACTCGTAGCAACAATAAAAACGTACGAATAGAACAGATTTTCTGCTAGTAAAACAATAAAAAAAAGGAAAACACAAACACACACAGACGCTGAGCAGTGGAAAGCTGGCCAAGGATGAATGGTATTTTAGGCAGTACACGAGCCCAAATCATCTGCGACTGGTTGGGAGAAATGTTGGTCATGGGTTGCGAGACAAGGAGCGAGCAAAATTGAGCAAAGATGAGTTTTTAATTCGATTTCCCGGACTGCCTGAAAGATGTGGGACGTGTTTGGGTTCCTTTCGATGTCGGCCAAATATGTCAAAGCAAATTTAAAAGCGACAAAATTGGTCAAGGAGCAACAACGGTCTGAAATATGAGCGCCAAGTGCAAGAAATACGAAAATTGTATTTGGTAGACAAGTGGCATCATAAACATATAGCCAAGGCCTCATTTTGAATTCTTGGGCTCTTTCCATGTCCGACGGCGAAATTCAATTTGATAAAAGGGAAAACAGGACAGGAAAAGGACATTGACATACACACACAAGTATATACTATATACACATTGTTTTTTTGGCATCGTCTTCTTGTCCTGCTGTTGCCCCGCGAATAAAGTGAATTTCAAGTTTTCTCTTTTTGCTCCTGGCACGCTCTACGGTTATGGTTACGTCGCCGTTTACGGCTATGGTTTTCGTGTCGAGTTTTGCTGTGTTATTTTGCGTAAAAGTTTAGTTAAAAACATTTTTTGGGCGCCGCAGTGAACCTGGAGTGGCCGGCCACACAATGACGTTAATATTGTTCGTGATGGAGCCTGAAATGGAGACACAACAAAACCATCTTGATGATGATGGCCCAGTTGATGGGGACGAGACGTGTGTCCGGACAGACTGAAACAAAATATGGCAAACTCTTAATTAAATTTGAGTTCATTTATAATAAGCACTTGAGCTGGCAGCAGGCTGACAGGCAGGCTTTTCCGGGAAACTCCGAAAATCCCTGCAACGTACTCAAAAAAAAAAAAATGGGGGTCTGCGCTTTGGTTCATAAAGATCTTCACATTTACTGAGTTACATAACAAACATATAAAATTTTACCAACAATTTTTGTAAGCTTATATTATTTTATTTTTCAAAAGTGTTTGCCAATGCTTTAAATTTGGTTTGGCAAAGTACTGATTTGTTTTCAGTTTAATTTGGTTTAAACAAAAGTGAAAATATATTTTGTTATATTTACTTATATTTTAGTGTATTTTATTAGTAGCATGAGTAGCATCACACATGGTAGGATTTTTCAGAGGGCTTGTGAGGTTGATTGCAACCGATAAACTTTGTAATTGTTTAATTTCCCCGATTTAAATTGCAAATATGAGTTTTGTGTCTTTGGCGGCCGGTGGCATACTAAATTATGCCAAATGGCGAACACGCGTTCCGGGTGCCACCTCCCCGGAGAACTGACTTCATTACGGGTTCCCGCAAAGGGTGTGTGTGTGTGTGTGTGTGGGGTAGGGGGTGTAGTGGGGTGTAGTGGGGCATACCCGTTCGGGACCCAAATCCTGGGGCCCAACCCAAAGACCCGGCGTCGCACAGTAGATTTAACCTAATTAAGAATGTTCAACAGGACACAATGCTTCGAATACAAATGAAATGCCCGGGAAAAGTGGGTAGTGCTAGCTGGGGTTTCGGTGGCGGATGGGTGATTTTATGGGGGCGGGAGGAGTCAGGGCGTGAGCGTGGGATCTAAGCACCAGACAGGCTGCGCAAAATGAATGAGCTGCCGAGGAAATCTGCTGTCGTGTTTTCGCTTCTAGTGAAAGGTTGGCTGCAGGGTTACACGGCTTTGTTGTTTTTGCTTTTTCGTCGCTGCTGGCAAGACGAATGTTAATTCTATTTAAGCGTATACACACTCGCACACACAGTCGCACACACCCCTTTGGGTGAGACAAGCTGCTGCCGCCTTTGGCATTCAAAGTCACAGAGATTGTCAGCGTTTTCATTTTAATTCAAACAAATGTTACTAATGTTGTCATTGTTGTTGCCGCTTTTTCAGCTCGCTTGCTGAATATTTTATCGTTTGACTTGGCGCCTTGGCAACATTTGGCTCCATCATTTCACCCGCCGAAAATCCTTTCCCGTCACTCGCTAATGGGCTTAGGATCCTGATGGCGGACTCGGTATTCTGGCACCCAGCTCCGCTCTGAATTTGTATATTTGGCCATATTTTGATGGCTTGATTAAAGTCCGGTTTGTATAAAGTAAAGCGCTCTGTTGCAGCTTTATCGATTGCATACAAATATTTATGCAAGTGCAAAATGCTGTGTATTAAAAGTGTGAAAACAATGACATCGATGGGTCCACAATATCCAACCACTGGCTGCGAAAATATTATTTTTTTATTGTTATTGCTATTTTTTTTATTTTATCTGTTACTGCGGTGCGTAATGTCTTCTTTTTCGTGTTTGTTTTACGTAACTGCTGCTTAAACACCTGGTTTTGTCGGAAGGTTTTATACAGGTACAGCGACAATTGAGGATTTTTTTTCGGGTTTGGTTAGTGGTTCTCGTCCCCTTCTGTTGCCTCCTTTGGCAACATTTGCTTTAACAGCGCCAGCAATTTGCACACTATTGCCTTTGTCCTGGCTGGCCAGCGAAGGATATCTTTCATCTTTGGCATGAATTTAAATTGCTTTATGAGTGCAAATTGTGCTCAGCTTGTGGCCGAGTGGAGCTTTATGGCAAAATTATGTTTGGCTGAGTATCGAGAGGTTAATAAGTAAATGGCAGAAATAAGTAGAAATTCAAGATTTATACTGAAGCTTTTTTAAGAGGTCAAACCTATTTTTATTCTTTCTTTTTTGTTATCTTCAAAGTATTTGTTATTGTGAGAATTTTGTTCAAAGAATTTTACAACTTTGGGACCTTGTCCCATATGTTCTTAAATAATTTTTGATCATTTTTGTTTAGCCTTAATTTTGGAACTCGAACGATTTCAAGGGCAAAGTTGCTCTTTTCCATTCCATCCATTTTCTGTTATTTTTGGTATCGAAATATGAAATACAAAAGTCTGACATATCTGAAGTCTGTCTTCCTTACCTCCATTGAAATCATTTGCTCCCACATCGTTTGGAACCACATCGTTTGGAACCTTTTTCCACATTGGGAGCCACTTCGATTGAATAAAATCCAATTAGCTTTTTCTGTGCTTATCAAGGCGCTTACAGTTACTCTGGGCAACAATGGTGGAGCACTTGTAACCGGCGAAACAGTATCCGCCGCTTGATCTTTCCGCCTGGAACTGACCGCCGTTTTCTCGGACACGTGATGAACTGCGACGACAGGATAAAACAAAAGAAACAAAAAAACAGTAGACTGTTGGCATAAAAAAAAACAATCGAAAAAACCAGAAGCGCCGAAAAATGTTGCGCCATCATTCTCGGCTTACGGAAAAGTGAGAATATGCGTGTGTGTTTGCGGCACTCCATGGCCTATCTATATGTGTGTTTGTGTTGTCTGCGTCTGTCAGTGTCATCGCAACTTCCGAGTAACTGTAACTGCGACCAACTGTGGCCAACACACACACACACACGCTCGAATAGTAACGCTTCCGGTTGCATATCTCTTCACGCATCGTTTATTTAGTTTTTCTGCTTCATTTTCTCGCACTGGAGCCCAAGCTGCGTATACTTATTGCTGTGAAATTTTCAGCACTGAGCTTTCATTTTTTTTTTGACATTGCAAGTGAATTTCGGGGCTTTTCCCCACCGTGGCCAACAATATTAGCAAGTCAAACAAATGTTGTTTGCCAAGCAAAGGCAGCTGGTTGAAAAAAGCTGGTGGAATATAATTTGAAGCAAATTTTAATTAATGCCGGCAGCAGTGCCGGCGGATACAGACAGACGGAGGATACACCAACAGACTGTTCTGTTCTGTTCTCTTCTGTGTATCGTGGGCGGAGTCAACCGCACAGCTACATTTGGTCAGAGGACGAAATGGAAAGCGAGGACAAGGACGAGGACGAAAACGAGGACATCGTCAGCAGCCTGCCGCCAGACCACAACACCGTGTAAATCCCTTTATCAAATTAATGAGCTCATTAAAATTCGTTTAGCAATTACAGTTTTAACAATTTCCGTCTCCCCCGAAACCATGCCCCTGCATCAATATGCTCGGCAAAATGGAGATGGGAGTCGGGAATTGTGCTGAGCCAGGAATCGCACAGGTGGCGACTCCAGGACGCCAGGACCTCAGATTCCACCCACTCCAGGACGACTGCACGTGCGCAGTGTCGACGGTTTTTTGGGAGTCGGGGGCCCATATTATATCCATAAAAATCATAATAAACTCTGAAGTGAAATTTTTGGCCGCCAAGATTGTTATATACTCAGCGAAGAGCGGCGCGCGCTGTTAATAGCAAAATCGTGTGGCCGGGAAATAAAAGGGCATAAAAATGCTTTAAAAGTAATAATAATTGCGTTTAGCCTTGTTTTGGCCACCATCTCAGCTCGTCCGCGAGGTAACAGTTCCAGCTGCTCAATCGCGGGTGAAACAATAAAACGAAATAGCAATGTAATAATTTATGATGGCATCATTAAAAGCAACAAACGGTGAGCTGCAAAACTTTTGCCATTCGAAAGTATTAGAAGCTGTTGCCAATGGGTAGGTTTTTGTTATTTTTTTTTGTATGGTATGGTGGTAGGTGGTGCGTCTTCGACAGCTTTTAGGCCATGCTCCACTGCCTTCAGGCTTCGCTTCGACTGCAGCGTAATAAAAATGTTATTATTTCGCTTTATTTATTATGCTTTTTACGGAATTTATGACGTGCGCATGCTTTGATTCATTTCTCAAAAACTGTTTGTAATTTTCATAAAAATGTTGGCCGCGTGCGACCAATGCTAATCCGGCGGCAAGGCGAACGGCAGACTTCAAGTCCATCCATACGGCGAATGATTAATTGGATATTGTGGCAAATGCACATAAACCATAACTGACAAATTTCTTTTTTATTTGGCATCCGGTTCGGATACAAAAGTGTTACACGCATTCGGTGACCCTGTCTTGGTGCGTTCCTTTGTGAGTGTGCTTCTGAGTGTATGTGTGTGTGTGTGCTGGGTCCTTTTCATTGTTCCTTTGTTGCTTGGGGCTATTGATTTTTCATCCCTTGGCTGGTCGTGGTTTGTCCTGCCGCTGCTCACTGCTCACTGCTCACTGCTCACAGCCTTTTGTATTATTTTGCCATTTATTGTACATTATGCAGGCGACTAATATTGACATTATCTGTTCAACAGAGCCCCTCTTTCTTTTGTCGCTCTGTCACTTAAATCAAAGGCGTAAATCCGTTATTTTATCGCTCTCTGAGTCTCTTGATTTTTATGCCCTTGAAGTGGATATTATGAGTGTAGACAGCTATACACAGTGCACAGTTGTTTTTTCTAATTCATGTTCCCTTTTTTGATTATTTATTGGTATTATTGAATGAACTTGATATATTTAAAAAGTTATTAAATGCTTTTAAAATGTCTGCCTTAAAAAGTATTTAAACTTCAGTGGGTCAAGTTATACTTCTTGCCAATTTCTCATGCTGGCTGACCGTATTCCAATCAATAAATTCTGCAAATAGTTAGGGCCTTTTTTGGTAAAAAAAAGAATATAAAATGAAGCGTTGAGCCTTTCTCTTTAACAGCATTGGCCGGGGAATTTTGATTGTTTTTTGGCCCCAGGACTGCAGATCCTTGCTCACTTACTCACTTACTCAACGCCCTGGGTTCCTTTTCCCTTTCTGGCCCAGCAATTTATGATATTTATTTGATGCCCTGACATATGGCCAGCGTTTTGTATGCTCATCTATTCAGCGATTCCCTGGCTGTTGACCCCGCCCATTTGGCCCATTGTGGGTCATACATCAACTGTCTGCGTGCGTAGATTGCAGTCGGAAGTGCCATACAGATGGGCTGATGTCACCAACACTGCAGGAGCAGGAGCAGCAAAAAATTGCATTATTTGTTTTTCCACGTTGTTAGGTACACAGTACTGTGCACATACGTATTGGACTCTGGGCTGCTTTGTCTGGGGCGCTGACATCGCATGACTATGCATTTCATTTGATATGACGATGGTGCTGCTGCTGCTGCCCCTGCCAGAGCACAATGATGAATTATTGTGCCAAAGGTGACTTTCATTATTTCCTTTGCATTTTTCATATCGCACACAGCAGCGCTGTTGCGTATCTATGCAGAAAATTGAATTCCAGATACACCCAGGCTTCTGGGTTGTAATACTGCCCTGTCACCCCTTGTACAATTTAGGTCTGCAAATTGATTGTATGGATTTAATATTAAGGATTAGACATCAACGCACAGCTGAGCAACGCCTGGCACTCCACTGGGGTCATGCATCATTCGATTGGAGGGCGTGGCCGGGCGTGTTTGGCAATAAATGAAATTGTGCCTTTTGCCTATATATCACATCAGTGGATGCGGAGCCCCGGCAAAATGTGTGTTTCTCTCTCAATTTCTACTTCATGAGCATAAATTGCATTTTCTGCAATTTTTCATTTCCATTTTGCTTAAAAATGGAAAGGCGGGCAATTGAGGCTGCCTAGGCCATGTTTTTTCAATGTATCCATTGCTTTGGGTTTATTTTTATAGTTTATTCCTGGTTTACTTTTGATGATATTTTTGTTTTCATTTTTACCCCTTGCCGTGGAATCGCCGCAAAAGGCAATTTTCTCCAGCCAGGGGACTGCAACATTTATGGCGAAGACATACTATACACATAACATATAGAGCCCAGCCAAACCGCTTAGATGTTGGGGAAAATTGAATTTTTAAAAATTGTCCTGCCAGCAGACTGAGGCAGAAATATGAAAGCTCCCAGTCAAGCTGGATGCCATGGCCCAGCCGAAATGCTTTGCTGAACCCAAGGAAAAACGCACACATGTTGCTGGCTGCACATCATCGAATAGTTCTTGTCGACTATCAGCAAAATCGATCCAATTGCCGGTCCTTACTTTTCCCATTTTTAGTTTGTTGTCTGCGTTGTATGCGCTGTTTCGCAGTTTACTTGGATTCCTCATCCCAGTCTTGCATTCTTTTCAAGTTGGATTTTGTTTAATTCGTTGTCAGAAATATGGGTCCATTGTCTGTTGCCGCTGCATTAGACTTCGTCTCTAATATTCGCAGCAATTTGTTAACCATGTTCTCTCTCATTTTCCATTTTACATTTCGCATTTCCCGTTTTCCCTTTGCCATATTTTTTGTTTTGGATTTTTCTGGCTGAGTGTTGCACTTTTTCAATTTATTCTCATGCTGCCCGCTCGCTTTTGTTGCATATTTCATTTGCCGCCTTTTAGTTATAGCCATTGTTGTGCTCTATGTAAAATATTCAACATATTTTGCAAGTTCATTTTATTTTTATTTCTTTTCGAGCAGCGACGGCGGCAGAAACAATAAAATAAGTGATAATAAAAAATGAATTGCACATGCGGGTTAGACAAAGCGTTGGGTGTTGGGTTGGATAAACAACTCGAGCGACTGCAATAATAGTTTTTGATGCTGTCAAAGTAGCCTGCTGTTAGAAAAATATTATTGGTTATGGCACATTTACCATTTTTGGAACATATGGCAATGGTTTGGCAATCAACAAGGCTATTTTTAAATTTTTAAATTAGCCTCACCGTTTTATGATCAATTTATTTAAGATTTAATTTTATCTGTAGTCTACCCCTCAAATGTATGTATTTGTTTTGCTTACGTTAAATAAATATATAACTATTAGCTTCAGTTAGTTTTGCCTTTAAAACGAAGCTAAATCTTTAAGCCTCAATTTTCATCAGAAGCAACACTTTCTGATGCCCCAACATATATTCTGCAAACAGGATTTGCATATTCCCATGTAGAGTAAAGAATTAACCCTATTACACTAGAATTGAAGGGGTCAGAGCTATTCCGCTTTGTCAAAAATGCCCTTGCAGCCCTTACTCAATTATGCTTCAAGTTCCGTTTCATTAAATACGCTTTTGTGCACTCTAGCCCCAAAACAAAGTGCTAGCACACATGTGAATGCTTTGGGCTGCTGTGGCGAAAAGTTGGCCAACAACAAGTCAGCAGCTGCTGCCGGCTAACTACCAAACAGTCGAGCCTATGGCTCACACACACCCACGTCCTTAGCCCGTCTTTGCCCCTCTCTCTCCACACCAACACACACACACACATTCACACACACACACAGAAACAAGCACATGCACTTAAAATGCAAACGGGCGTAAAATTTTAATTGAGCCTTATACACTTTGCCCTCATAAGTATGCAATGGTTTATTTTTTTGTTTGTGCTTCTGCTTGTGAGAGTATGCGTGGGTGTGTGTGTGTGCGTGTAGACTCTTAATGCGACTGCAACCTTGAAACGAGGTCCACCTAAGCAGCCCGCCCACTACATATGTGTATGCATTCTGACCCAATAGAAACCAATTTGCGAAAACAACAAGTACAATGGGAACAACAGCCAAAAGGACATCAATCAGTAGGCAATAAAAGGCACACAAGGATCAGCTTTTTCTACAGTCGCGTTCATGTATTAAGAAACTTAAACCTGATTTCACAAACAACGTTTTGAGTTTGTATAATACATAAATAAATATTTAATAAATATTTTGCGGGTTACATATGTATTTATTTTATTTTTTTGTCAGAAAATAATATTATTTAGTTAAAAAACTTGAACTTGATTTGTATAATAAATTCTAGAGCTAATGTTAATCTGTCCATGTTTTTAAATAACTGTTTTGCTGGTTTCATTTGTATTCCTTTATTTTATAATATTTTAGGTGAAATAAATTATTAGAATATTTATTTTAGCACAAGATAAGCTAATGTTTTGAACGCAACTGTACATACACGAATATCGAAGCATATGCAAAATTGTTTTGCAATTGCAGCAGCTGGCATGGCCATTGTTTTTAACGCCGCTGTGTCCACAGGGTTACAACCACCACTGGAAAAAGTGCGCATCAATTATTTATATTGAATATTTTGCTTCGATTAGACTGCTCGCATTTGCCATTCAGCAGGGCCAAGGGCCGACCAGCCAACGATACATGACAAGTGGGCCAAGAACGAGGGCAAGGCAATGGTTTGTGGAATTGGGGCCTAATGAAAGCCCCGATAGTGGCCGCCAGTTTTGCACACTTTCCCTTTTGCTCTGCATTCCACTCGAATCGAGCTGGTTATTGCGTTCTGCCAATATTTGTGGTGGGCGGTTGGGTTCGAGTGCTTTGCTTGGCTTCGTTAGGGCTTTGGCGGGGCTATAAAGAAAAGCTGTCAAGTCCTCAGCGTCATATGTCTTTCAGCATAAATGTCATTCCGATACTTTGCACAAAGGATTCTGGTTCGGATGTTTTTGTCGCATTTTTTATTTGCCATTTCCCTTTTATTTTCTCGTGCTGGCAAGTGGATGCGGGTGTGGGTGCGGGTGTCCTTGTCAGGTTCACGCATGAATTGCCACTTACTGGCCAGGATTTTGCTGCATTGCAGGATGCGTAAATTGAATTTTGTGGTAAAGTGCAAATTGGCTAGTGCCATGCTCTCCCACAAAGTCAACGGATCGTGGGGCTTTTGTGCCTGTGCCTAAAGTCAGCACACCATTTTCTATGATTACGGCGATTCGGAAATTTAAGACACTCTAGTCGGGGTCTGCATTCAATTTGGCGGGGTATTAAGTTTTCAAGCTGCAGCTTGAAACTTGATAAATAAATTACTCGGCAGTCCGACAGTCCGACAGTGACAATCTAACTGTCGGGCCCTACACTTTGCACATTTTCCAGAATTATTGCAGTCAATTGACGCGCTCCGCTTGCAAAGACTCCAGACACTCGGATCCGCTGCGATTTGCAGTTCTCCTTCTGTTCATTGGGTTAGCTTTTTTATGCTCCCCCCTGCATCGCCTGCAATTTCTTTTTTATCTTGCAATTGCAAGAAAATATTTTCATTTCTTAAGGGGCTTGCAGCTCAGTCCGCAGATTGGAGGACCAAAGGACCGAAGGACGACTTCAGGTCGATGCGTCACAGTGTCGAGGCTGGGCTTGGCTGGCCGGGACTGGCTCTCCAGTTCTCCGGCAGCCATCACTTGGCCGTAGTTTATTGGCCTGGCAAAAGTTTCGTGCCGTCACTCGAGCCGAAGCAGTCTAGGCGATTCAAGTTTCTGCAGGAGCAACAGCAACAGCATCGCAGCCGGCCATCAGCTCAACTTCAGCTCTAGTTCTACAGCAACAGCTTCAGCTTCAGCTCAGCTCAACCAGCTGGCTGACTTTGAGTGACGGCAGAAGCTAATGCTAATGCCCGGACTGAAGCCAAAGCTAAAGTCGGGGCCAATGGCCCAAGTTAGTCTGGCGCAATAGTTGCGCCATTGATTTAACTTAGGGAAAATTGATTTAATGCCATAATTCAGTGTCCAATGTGCCAACTGACTTTCAATCAATTTGACGCATAATTCCTGATGGATTTAATCGTAATGGATGATGGATTGCCGTCTGAGAGCGAGACTCTCGAGTGGCAACGCCGCGTATGCGTAACGCAGCAATGCGAAAAACACTTTTAGCACGTCGTTTGTCGGCCCTAATACCTTGTAAATTATATTCGCTTATCTTTATCGAGCGCTGAACGCCGTGTTACCTGTGCCAGCTGATACAGTCTTTTCATTAAGTTGCCTCACATAAATCAATGTCCCGGGAATGGAGAATACGGATTAAAAAAAAAGAGGAGCAAATCCAAAGCAGCGGTGGAAATTCCGCTGATATCCCGCTGTGGTCTACATCAAAGCCTTGGCTCCAGTCCGAGTATTTTTAATTTTAATCAAATGCATGACACACAACACCCCCCACCCCCCTGAAGTGTCTGGCTGCCTTTTATTTGACTTGGCCATTTCAATTGCCGAGCAATTCCTTAATGGCTTGCTTTCGCCCGGCCCCCTACTTTCCACTTTCTGCTGTCCTTAGATGTAAATAAAAATGCATTGCACTGCCATTTCCTGTGAAAGCCAAAGCATTTGATGTAACTCATTTCAGCTTATGCAGCGGCCACGTGACGACGACATTTTCACTCACCGCTTTTCGCCCCTTCTCATTTGTAGCGCTATTTGTATTTGTATTTGCATTT
Source organism: Drosophila gunungcola (assembly GCF_025200985.1). Taxonomy (NCBI): domain Eukaryota; kingdom Metazoa; phylum Arthropoda; class Insecta; order Diptera; family Drosophilidae; genus Drosophila; species Drosophila gunungcola. The sequence continues at coordinate 9,867,368 of NC_069139.1, forward strand.
GCATTTGTGTTTGTGGATGGGTTTCCTTTTATAAAAGGTATTTGCAGGGTACACGGGTATATTGTATTTGTGCAAATATGTGTGGCAGTGTGAGGACTGCCTGGCAGACCCTATAACGTTGAATATTTTAGTTTTTCATTTGAATCTGGGGAAAACACTAAGCTAATCATATTTGTCCACATCATTGCGAAGCTAGAAAATATGAATATATTATTGTTCATTTTGGCAAAGCTATAAGGAATTAAAACGGTTATGCAAGCCAGCATTTTATTTAGAAGGGAAATCATATGCTGTTTAAAAGAATTTAAATCGACAAACAAAATCCAGCTTTTAAAATGTTTATAAAAAACGGTTTTTTATTAAATTTGTACTTTTTGTATGTAATTTTAAAAATATATACAACTAGTTATTGCGATTGGGGTATCTTCCAGTCGAATCCATCGACTGCAAAATTCTGTCTTTTTTATAATGTTAAGCTTCTGTCGTTTTTTGTGGCCCTGCCACGGCTTTTATATGTTTTTCTTCACCAAAGCTGTGTGAAATCAATGGAAGCTGTTTCACTCAGCCGTCGCCTGTCTTTCTCGTCATGGTCTCGTCCTGGTGGAGAACTGCCCCTCGACTGGCCGCCCTCGTCTGTGATTGCGCAAAGTGCGGCGTTGTCCTGCGAAAGCGTTTTATTTAAATATAGTATTCACGTGTGTACGCAAATATATATATATATATATATATATATATATATATATATGTATGCATATATATAGTGTGTTGGGAGTGTGTGTGCGAGTGTGGTGTCAGGTAAACCGTAACGTTTTAAATCTGCTTGTCGGACACTCGACTTCCGCCCTTCCGCATTTCCTCCCAGCCAGCACTTCCCAGCCAGCGGTCCCGTATTTGTGTCAGTGCCGTGTAGATCGCTTACAGTTGGCATAAAAAGGGATGCCAACAAAAACAGGCAGCACGACATGTTAAAAACAGTTTTATGCACTGCCAGAACGAGCGGGAATAAAATAAATATGCTGGCTGGCTGGCTGGCAGTCTGCCTCAACGGGTGTGGTCCTTTCGTTTCGTCCTGGAAAACGCAAAAGTGCCCACGCTTCAATGCGTGTATCTGTCGCACCGGCCGCTGCCCCCAAAATGCTTTAAAAAATGATTTTTACAAGCCGCACAAACACATGTACTAAAGTTATACGATAAAGAAATCGCAGAGAAAACAACCAAAAAACATTGTAAACTACACAGAGAAAGGCAAACTGTTTTTTGCCTGAATAGTCAAGTAAGCTAAGCCGACCTGAACTGTACTGAACTGCCGATTTGCAATTTTCGGCTTTGGGGCCAAAGGGTTTTTCGGGTAAATGAATGAGCCGGCCCGTTTGTTTATGTTGCCCCACCGCCGCCTGCAATTGATGGTGATTGATTTTTTTGATTGATCGCTTGATTGATTTAACGCGTTGATTTTGGCCGATCTCGCTCAGCGATGATGGGGTTTGCATTGCGCCTGGCCCGTTTCGTTAAAAAAAACTAATAAAAAACTATGCAGCAAAACAGCAAAGCAAACGAAAGGGGGAAGACCTTCGAAGCGGCTTAATTGAAAAGCGGCTCGGCCTAAAAACTGAGCAGGCACTGGGGAAGTGTTTTGGCCCACCTTGGGGGAAATCTTGCAATTACGCTAAAAGCAATTCCCGACGAAACTCCAAAGAGTTAGCCGGGAGTGAACCCTTAGCATTTGGCTTTCACCGACACAGACACAGACTAACAGAGGCACATTTGCCACCTCTAAGGCAGGCCCACAAATTTTTATTTAAAGCACTTTACCACGGGATCGTGTTGGCCTCACTTTTTCCCCACTCTCCTCCCGGTTTCTTTTTTCTATCTCTGTGTGTATGTCGTACAATCAACTTAAACTAAGATTACAAGCGCCGCCCGCTAAGCTGTGGAAAAATGTGTGCCAGCGACCAGCGAAAAGGAGGTAGAGTCCAGAGTCCTTGCTGTGGAGGTGCGGGAAATCCGCAAAACCACTCACCGACAGTCAGACAAACAGACAGACATACAGACAGACAGACGACTCCTGCATCCGCAGCCCCTCAAGGCATACGCATGCTATTTGTATTTAAAATGGGATTTACCTGGGGTTTTGTCACTTCTTTTAGCGGGGCTTTTAATTTGATTTAATGCGTCTACGCGTGCCGCGTCCTGGAAACTCCTTTTTGTTGGCTGGAGACAAGGACCTGTTTGTGGCCCCCAGGTAAATGTTGTTCTCGTTGTTGGCCATTTGTGCGAATTAAGTTTTTGGCGGCACGGCGAAACCAAACGATCCCCCAGAAACCCAGAAACCAGCATAATGCCCCAGTGAATTGGCCAAGTGAAAACTTGTGCGCCGGAAAACTATGTACAAACTCAATTGCAAATGTATGCCATCACGATATGCCGGCACTGTTGTTGTTTTGGGAAAAATGCAAATTAATTTTCCGCAGGCTTTTTGCTGTGGTACCCATTAAATATGAGCGCTCTGCATCTTCGTGGCACTTGCCTTGGCCTCCATTTTCGGTTTATGTAAATCCTGCCAAACTGCCGCTTCCTCTCCAGACATTTTGAGAAACCGACCTTTTCGCTGCACATCAAAGACAGCCTTAGAGTATTTTCGCCAGCGGCTAGACTTTGAACTTGCTGCCCTGGAATGGTGGCTCTTGGGTCTGGGTCTGGGTCTGGGTGTGGAGTCCTTGCTCTTGGCTCTCGGCTCAACCGCAATTAAAACAGATTTCTTGTTTACGATGTCCTTGGCGAATTTGTAAATCAATTCTATGCGTATTTTAAGCAATTAATTTTCCTGAATTTTAATTGACTTTGCCATCTGCCCCTTACTCTCTTTGGCCCTCTGCCTGTTTGTTTGTTTATATACTTGTTTTCCCTTAACTTGCTCTAGATAGCCCACAAAATTGGTAGTCGTTGTGGTTATCTATATGTTTCCTTTGCGGATGGTCTAAATTGATTTTGGAGCTAAGCACAGTGCATGTGTACTTAGATCATTTATGTCTAATCCCCCTTCAACTTGTCAGCTTTCCGAAATTCTGCTTACAAAGGTGACCACAGCACAGAAATAGCCTGCATGGGAATTCTTTATCTGCACTAATGGAAAAAGTTAATTGAAATTAATAAAACTAAATGCACGCAAAGTGCAATTTATAATGCTTTTTAACTGCAGGTGTAAATTATTATGGCAAAGCAAATATTTTGGTTTTCAATTCTCTAATTTATTCTATTCTGCTATTTTGTGCAATAATTTCATTCTGCCTGTTAATTTTTTGCCAATTTGTCAGCAATGTTCAGTTGTCTTACAAAAGTAACTACCAAAAAAGCTAACATAGCCACCTAATTAAAAAAAATATATTTACTTTCAGTATTGTGAAATTAATTTAATCAGCGAAAATTTGTGCAGCATTTTGATAATTAATATATTTGTTTGTTTATTCGCATTTTGACAGAGAACAAAAGCAGTTTTTTCTAAGAGTACATATTGCATAGGATTTTTCATTGAATTTTATTTTTATTTGTAGTCAATCTGTCAGCTATATTAAATTGGCTCACTAAAGTAAAAACGGAAAATGCCAATTTAGCCATCTGAAAATATAAAATATTAGTACATTTTCAAAAAAAGTCATGTAAATTTGAAGTCTACCTTAACGTTTGTGCTCGTGGAAATGGGAAAAACTGAGCCAGCTGTAAAAATAATATACTTTTGGGAATTAAACAAAAAAAAGATCAATGAAGTCTTGTATCTTCGACTTGTGTTAAGCCAGTTCGAATGAAATATAGCAATCTGCAGAAGTTCGCAATCCGATTTAATCAGGTCACAAAGGAAGCAGAACGGGAATGTCTGCATCATCAGGCCGTTTATATAGGCCACTGTGGCCAAACCTGTCCACAAATCGGCAAAATAGAATAGATTTATCATGGAGAATCCCAGAGGAAGGCCGATCAGAAGAAACTGGACTAAGATAGTGCGAGCGATGACAGGATGAATCATTTGAGCGCATCTGAAATATTGATGTTAATATTAACTAATAATTTCTTTTCAACGTAAACGTTACTCGTGAATAAGTTTATGATCCTTGATGCAGCTGATCAAATCCTCCATATTTTCATTTTCGCTCTTGTCGGGATCTGTGCACAGTTCCTCGACCCTCATTCGCAGTAGTCTGATGTGAACTCTCAGCATAAGTCCGTACAGCACGGGGTAAATATCGGTTAATAGCGTTTGCGACACAGAAAACAGCATGAGTAAGGTCTCATGTGTGGCAGCCATCCAGAAACTCGTTGCTGAGTGCCGAAAGTCAATAAATGGGACATAGATGCGCCAGGGCAGCACTCCCGAGAAAGCAGCCGAAAAGAAAGTGGACAAGGTATATCCGATATACATACAGATATAGATGAGGTAGGTCTTGTTGCAATTGACCACCCATTTATGAACCTCAAGGCGCTCTACAAATGCAGTGCAGCGATTGTCCATTTGAATAAGCAGATTTTTAGCCTCGCGAAATCGCCACAGGTGCATTCGCAAAAATAGTATTTTTAAAGGCGTACCGACGGAGTTAAAAAATAGTTGCAGAACAGTTAGCAATTCACTGGGATTATAGTTTTTGATATCCATAATAAAACTGATTATGATTCCGATCGGCAGGTAGTAAACACACCAGGAAATAAGGAAAAATGCCAATATGCTGTACACAAACTGGTATTTTGGTGGAGCCTTCCAACCCAGCACCGACATACCATACTCAAAATACTGAAAAGCCTCGCCTGAAGTCAAGAGATCCGTTGGAGTTGGCTTTCGCAAATATTTAAAAAACATTTCGCTTCCTTGCGGTCTTCAAGTTTGACTTAAACTGATGTGGCAATTGCCAAAGACTCTGTATTTATCTTAGCCAATGGGTCAGTTGTTTCGTTCGTTTCCCTAAAAATGCAAATTTAATTCTTTTAATTCCCACGCTGTCTACGCACAAGAATCAATTATCTTAACTATTGGTTTAGCAAACATTTGATTTTTAGGGGCCACAACAAAGAATAATTGGTATTGAATTTAAGATTAAATAATTCGCAGAAGGGCGCTCTTACATCTATGCTTAAAACATTTTCTTAATGTTGATTAACTGAAATGGTAAAATATAAAAAAAAAATTTTTAATTTTAGTTGCCATGCCAAAAAACCGGATTTCTTGCAGAATTTTATGATTTTGTTTATTGACATGAGTAGAAGACCCTCAAGACTTTTAAATAGTTCCCACGCTTACTACGTAAAATAATCAATTATCGTATAACTGTTGGTTATTGAACTTTTATTTCTGTTGTGAACACAGCAAAGGATGTTATTTGTTGAATTTCTGATATTGTAATCACCTGCAATGCGTTTCTCAGCTTGAATTTCTAATTTGTTTTGCTTTCCACACTATTTCTCCCCAGGGCCGTATCATTAAGTAGGCAACAGTTTTACCCACAATCGACCATTCGGCTTTGGCCATACAGATGTAAATGTCTTTGAGGCATGATTAATGCATGGATGTGTCTGTGCTTTTAGCATATACATTGCGTAGCCGACATGTAGGCCACCGTTTCACTTCCCAGCCATTGTCTGACTTGCGTTGTCGGCAGACGCGTGTGTTCGAGTTAATTTATAGACTTATCAACACTTAATCACCGGAAAAATGGCATGGCGCATGTGTAAAACGCACAGAGTGCCACGCATGTTGATTACGCCCGATGTCTTTGGCCATATACTATATTTCACCCGGAGATGAAGTCAGAGACAGAGACAGAGACAGAGACAGAGACAGAGACACACAACCCACAGGCTTAATAGTTGTTAGTTAGTTGTGCGTGCGATGGCTCAGCGGCCCGGACTGTTGCGCTGCGTAACACATTTGCCGTAATTTATACTTTATAGCCTGGCCAGATATGAAAAGTCTTCTCGCACACACACGCATCACTACAGCATAATATCTGGGGCTATATTTTTCCAGCCGCTGTTCAACATGTTGACTTTTATGCCATTTTCTGCGGTTGCCAAGTCAACTGTGGTCAGACTCTGGCCCTGATATTTATGCGTGCGTATAAATAACAGGGTCTCCGACTTTTTCGCATACTGTAACTCTTGCTGCGACTGTAACTGGGAACCGGGGCTTATGTTATTAGATTTACTGCGTTGCTGATGTTGCTGATGCGACGGCCATAAAACGGCTGACATTCAAATAAACCGCAAAGAGTTGACTGCATAATTAAAGCGGCACACAATGACCTCCAATCATGCCTGGGCTGGCTGAGCCAAAAAGTTCATTAGACCGTCTTCTCCGGCCATCCTATAAGCTGGCAATTGGCCAGGACAATTGTTAACCATTTGAGCGGCTTGGATGCACCACGTTTGCTGATTCCAAACACAATCTGCCTCTGGGCCTAATGATTGCGGCAACGTGACGCATCACTGTTTTCCATCTGTTTCGTTTATTTTTTCCCTGATCTGAGCCTTATTGTTGGCCATTTGGGCCAAACGCGCCATATGTGTGCGATTGCTGGCCAAGTGAAAGGCGCCGCCTGATGAACTAGTGTATCTGGATCCTAAATTGATTTGCTTAAAAGCGTGTGTGTCTACGTGCCCAGCTTTTCCTACACTATTGATTCGACTAGCGGGTACCTTATTACATTTTTCATTCCAAAACGTGTGCTAATTGCTTTTACGCAGCAACCTCGTAACCGAAGTCCACTCATCCGAAAGAGCCCGGTTATGGGGCTCGGTTTAGCTTGCCAGCCAGAGCCATTAAAAATTGATTTATTTTTAATTATCAGTGACGTGCGGCGCAATAATAAATAAACGTGAAAATTTATTGCAACGTCAAAAGCGACGGCCGGCAAACGGCGACCTCAAAAATGGCGGGTGTGTGTTATTGTGTGTGTGTGGGGCAATGTGTGTATAGTATGTATCCGCATACATGCTGTATGCTTTTCGCAAAATATTTAGAATGCTAGACCGAAATTGTGGGTGAATGTGAGTGCAGGCCGAGGGGTGTGCGGAAATTGGGTGTTGAGCCCAGTAAAACCAGGCAAATCGAGTTGATGGCATATTTTACAAACACTTTGCTAATGTTGGCGCTTGTCTAACATATTTTTAGTTGCCTCTGATGATGATGTTGCCTGGTGTTCGCTGCCGTTGGTTTTTGCTTATGCTTTTGTTCCTATTATTATTATTATTATTGCAGCTGTCGCTCATGCCCAAAATGTGTAAAAAAAATGCTACAGAAATTCTATTATCATATGGATATATAGTTGGGCCAGCCGTTTGACAACCGATGGGCCAACAACATTGCCACCAGAAATATTTTACTAATTTATTAACTCTGGCGATGCCCCAGTTGGAAGAACGGAAAATGAGGCAAATATTTGTCAGACTGCGCTAATGTGAACCCCCACCGTGTGAATGTGACCTGTTTGAAAGTGAATTTTTACAAATTTGAGATTTCTAATGCCGTTTTCCACCGCGTCCATCAGTGGCTCGTTTGCCCATTTGCAGACGCAGTTGAGGACCGCACCCATTGTGGTTGCCCCTTTTTGTGGCTTGGCGCGTTTAATGAATTTTTCATGTCATCAATGTTGAACCTTCGACCATCGACCATTGCCCAGTTTCAATTATTCACCACCCATCGCATTTCGACCCCCAATTCAACTGTACTTACCGCATGCCCATTCAAATCAATTTTTGATTTGGCAGATATACATCTTTTATTCATACGGTCAAGGAAAGTTTGGTTTTTGTTTGCGAAAAATTGTAAATTTATTTCCACCAACGAGATGGCCAGGTTTTTTCATATATCACATGGCTTCGTGGGAGGCAGGGTATGATGGGTGAAAAATTGTAAATTCATTTTTATTTTCATGAAATATTAGTTGAAGTTGAATTTCATGGAATTATTTTAAATTGCATTACAATTACATTTTATGTGTATTAATATATATAAACTTTTTCTCTTTATAAGTTTTCAGTGGGGGATATTCGTGTGATTATAAATGTTGTTTGTAAACTCTAAATCAGGTTTTTTTTATTTTATATTTATAATTCTTCATGTTTATGGATACAGTTGTACAGAAATCTGAGCGCAAATCCATTTGAAACCTAGCTGGTAATGCGTGGTCGAGACTTTTAGTGCATTTGTTGGCTATTTATTCGCTGTCACTATCAGCAGTAAATATCGCTCGCTGATGAGAGCCGCACAACGCGGCAATATATTTTATTCACATGCCAGTTTTTGCTGCTATGCGGTAATTGATACGCTAAACTGCATAACGCAGATTATGACGTTGGAAACACTAAAATGAATTGTTGGCACTGAATGCCAGTCAATGAATGGAAACGGACGGAAAGGACGTGAAAATAAAATGCACAGCACAACAAAGGAAACATTTAAATATTTCGCAGAAGAAAAAATGGCCACTATGATTATTATTATTGTTATAATTATTATTGTATTTCACATTAAATTTGCATGCTATCATGTAGTTATGCGTTCGTTGCAATTTAATTATTCACATTATCTACTAATATTTATTTAATTCTATTTATTTTATGCTCTTTTTGTTGGCGCTGTGGAATTTAATATTTTAACTGGCATATGTACGATATTCCGATGTGTGTGTCTGTGTGTGTGTGCGTGGTGTAAAAAGTTTGAAAAGCAATTTAAAAATAAAATTTATGAATTGTGTGCACATAAAATGCAAAAGCCAAGCGTAGAAATGGCAATTGCTCTCTTGGCCAGAAGGTAATTAGAATTCATGACACGCTTATGAAATATCACACATACGCAGTGTGGCAAAGACGCTGGCTTACACCCTTCCCTCTCCACCGTTTTCCTTTTCTTCTACTGCGTCTTCTCTTGCTCCATTTTGATTTACGATTTTCAAATACACACGCACAGTACGGGCGGCAATGCAAAGTAATTTATGACAATGCCTTGGCCACAAAAACTGCGAATTGCAATCAAAGCCAAAAATGGCTAAGGCCAGGCCAGAAGCTCATATAAATGTCAGGCGCCTAACGATGGATGCGAATCGGCCGGGAGCTGCTCTGCAGATGCATTAGTCGGCCAGTTTGTATTGTCCCTTATATCTATGGTAGCTCCATTTCATCTTTGAGTCTGCTTTCAGGCAAAACAAAGCTCGACTCCAATGAGGCAAGTCTGCCTGTAGTTGCACTTCCCCTTCAACTTTTGCATTTAAAATGGTTTCGCTATGTAGGTTGCTCCGTGTTTGTTAATGGCGTGAAGTCAGCGGCGCGTAAATAATAAAACAAACAACAAATACAACAACGCAGAACGTAGAAACATCATGAGGCATCTTAATAAATTACTTTGGGGATTTTGGTGCACAATTTTTAATATTGCCAGGCCGTGGCCCAGACAGCCATTCCCATTCACATTCACACACCCCCGCGAACGGCGTGGGGTTAAAGTGCTGGGGAGTACGGAGAGGTGTTAGCCCGACAGTTGCTTGACATTTCGAGTTTAATGAAATTTATGCAATTTTTCTTATTTGCCAAATGCACTGCGGCATTCGCAGCTCGCCCGCGGCGTCAGCAACACGCCAAAGTGCAATGCATCAAGCGGGTGGCTTTTCCGCGGAAAATGGGCGTTGAGCTGCTTAGATATACATAGACAGACCTGACAGCTACTCGGGTGTATGTTACTGTAGGAAAAGGGCTTGTGAAATCCAGGAAATAGATTTTTTTTGGTGTGGGAGTAAGGAAGCCTGCTCTGTCTTCCTGCCAAACAAAAAATCGAATTACTTACAAAACGTTAGGATGTACAAAAAAATGTTTATAAAATAAATGAAAAATATAAATATATATAAATATAAATATACGACAATCAATCCATTTTAATTAATTAAAACTCAAACAAAATTTTTGTCTAATGCTTATCAATTACAAAAGTTTTTAAATAAATATCAGAGTCTTGTTAAAAAAGGCCAAAACCTTGACCACAAAAATATTCTTTAAGTGCATGAGCTGTGCATGTGTGACTCATCATTCGCAGAAGTAGGGATAAACTATTTGCACAGCACTCATATCGCAGACGATGTTTTCCTTTGTTTCGCACGTGAGAAATAATTGAATTTAGGCATGAAACTCAATACTTTTTGTTCCGTTGCGTTTCCTCGAACTTGACTGTCCAACTAAGTTAGCTGTTAGCAACTTCCGAGGTGAGTCTAATTTAAAACCAGGCAGGCCAGTTCGGGCGTAAGTACGTACTTGTTGCCAAGGTTCATAAAGGTGGCCAACGTGCCTAATGATGATTATTTCTAGTTCATTTTCATTTAGCGCTATTATTTTCTTGCCCAGCCAGCTACTGACAATAAGGCTGGGATGCCGGGATGCCTGGGCTTGGGTGCGGTGGATCCGACGACATTATATTTTCATTGTTGGTCAGCCAAGCGCGAAGGCTTTTGGGGGAAAAAAAAAAACAGAGAGAGCCATTTCCTTTGCTCGATCCCGCTGCCTCTGTTTTCAGGCTTATGCTTTCAACGGATTTTGGCTTGGTTGCCGCACAAAATGAAACAAAATGTCGTCAGAGTGTCATTTGGCTTCGAAGGGACCAGTGGAAGGACCTGGGCTAGGAGCCAAAGGAACCAAAGGACCCAGAGGAGCAGGAAAGAAAGAAAGGAATTGCTGCAGCTTTGCTTTTAGTTGACGGTGGGGGATATTGGCGGGTGATGAAGCGCCTAATGTGCTTCAAGCTGCTAAAGACTCGGCGGCAGTCGAGTTAATGAAACCAATAAATTAATTTTAATGATTGCATACACACACACACAGTCACACACACCCACACACATACAGGATACATTGAAGCGTGCAGTTTGCTGCGTCAGGTCCTTCCTTTTCTATCCCTCTCTTTCACTGGGCGTGGCACTCGCCATAAGTAATTGACAAAATCTTAATTAGTCCTTGGCATGTCCATTGAATGGCTTTTGGTGGCTGTCGAGTTTAATTAGCGTTAAATATTTGCAGCGTCTTGAGTTTAATCAAATTAAAAATACCATCCCCCTGGATGGACAAAAATCAATGCCTGCACGCTAGACCTCCAATCAATTAGACGTTTAATCAAATTTTCATTAACCGTCCGTGCGATTTCCGTTCTGGCCAATTAAAAAGCCAGTTCAATTGTCTGCCAGTGTGTCAACTTAATCATTTTAGCGCATTATCCCCTCACGTACATGTTCGTCGTCACATGTACTCACATATATAGTATAGAATATCCTGGCCGTTATCCTTGCCCCTAGCCCAGCCCTCAGTGTGCCAGAGTGTTGCTTGCATGGAAAACAAACCGTAATCAGTTGAAGAGCCGAGTGCGCTCAAGAATTTCCACTTGCACTTGCCAACGGCCACTTGGAGCTATAAACTGTGAAGAGCTCTTCCGGCTACCAGCAGAAGCACCAGCAGTAGCAGCAGCAGCATCCGGATGCGGATGCGGATGCGGATGAGGCAGCTGCCCCATCGAGTGTCCTTGAAATCGAATACAGCTGCAGCATCTGCTCCTGTGCTCCTGCACACAGAGGGAAAACTAAGCTGTCTAAATTGTAAAAGGAAATGGATGATATAAGTTTTAATTTTTGTTCTGATTGATTCATTTATAATTGAGGTTTCAACAAAACTAAGCCTCAGTTAAGTAATATTTAAATGTATTTAAAAACTATTTTATTGTAGCACAGTTGAGATATGAGTATCTTTTAGACATAATAAGCTGATGGCTTTTTTCCTGGATTAAGAGATAAATATATTGATATTAGAATGCTACATTCAAGGTAGAACTGATTGATTGGCTTAGAATACTAAAGCAAATGAAAATATTGTCAATGATGTAAGGACATAAAAATGTTTAAAAAATGGCACTTGCTCAATCAGTTTAATTAAATTTTCAGTGCACAGCTTCTTGTGCAAAAGAGTGCTGCCTTATGTCCTTGTCAGTATGTGCCACTGTCGAATAAATGTGCATAATTCGGAGGGCAAGTGCATCGACAAGAATGAGGCAGCTAGAAACTGCTTTAATTTAATTTTGGCTTGAGCTGGGCATGGGCTAAATGCGACATCGATTGCCCTGGAAACCTTTGGTCCGCTTTTCGAGCTAACTCTTTGGGCCCGTTACGCTCCTGTTGCCATATCTGCTGGTGATTTGGTCCCCGGGTCACCCGCTCTGCGCTGTCAAAGTGTCAAAGTGTAATCATGCTTTGTGCGAGAGGCTTAAATTAAATTAATTGACGGCCACTTGAAGTAAATTAAACTGGGCCCGAAACGCTTTTATTTCAGCCGTTGCTGCTGCTGTTGCTGTTGCTGTCGCCGTTTCTCTTCCTGTGGCCATCGTCAATGTCCTGCCATTAAAGAGATTACAAAGGGTCAAAGGGATGGCTGCGATTGCTCATAATTGCGCGACGCCTGCGGCCAACCATCGAATGCCTTTTCTCCTTCTCCTCTTTTTTGAGTGTTGTTTCTTTTTTTTTCGCCAAGTCCTTGTTGCAAAAGTGTCATTTGCGTGGACTACTGCCCGAAAGATACTGTGACAGAGAATTTGGATGGCAAACTAATTAAATTTTGCTGGCTGGCGGATATGGGTAGCCAAATTGGCGCCGCAAATTGGTAATTACCCAGGCTGAAGTGCATGTCAAACACGTAAAAAGGCGATGGAGAGAGCGGCAAAGAAAGCTACCAGTTTCTAGCTGTCAGCCACCATCTCCGAACAATGTGCAATTAGCCAACGACGACTGAAACTGCAGCAGCCAACACAAATATAAGAACACTGAAGGAAAAATCATGCTTGAATTCATTTCTTTATTTAAGAGGGCTTGCCGAATTAATGTACATGTTCTAAAAATTATTAGAAACTATAGTTGTATGATCATATTTTGGATATACGACTTAAAAATGTGCTAAAAATGGTTGGCTTACACAGAAAGAAGATATATGTATATACATTATTGTCGCTAAAAGCTATTTTTAGACTTGTCAAATCAATGTCGGATTCGTAAAAACTTATGCTGCATTTAAAAAACTTTACTAACATGAAAAAATATTAATAAAATAAAATAAACTATGTTTTTGGAATTAGTTTGTTTAATTTTGGAAGCTGTTAATGAAAGCCACCATTAAATTATAGTTTTTTATGGAAAAGTAATAGTGCTACCATTTCTGGCCGAGATGGATATGTATATAAGTTCTAAAACTTTTTATTTTTTCTCTGTGTATATATATAGCTGCACCAACACGCCACTGCGGCGATGACAATCAAGCAAACGATGCCGATGTCCACGCAAAGCAGCTGACGACGCGTGTCCTGAGTGTCCTGGCTACATCTGAGTGTGTTTTTGTGTTTGCCGTTGTGTGTGTGTGTGTGTGTGTGCGAATGGCCTTTGGACGCCTTGTGGGCGGGGGCGTGGCCAGCTGCAGTTGAGCTGCCTAATTACTTGTAAGTTGGCGAATTTGCGGCATGGCGTTTTCGGGTCTCCAGCAACTAAATTGAATTTGACGTGCCAGCAAGCGGTCAATTGCTAACAAGTAGCCCCACCATCATGCAGCACCCATTTTGGTGGGCCAGTACCGCCGGAAGGTTACTGAGATGGACGGGTGGACGGGTGGACGGACGGATGACGTCGCGTGTCCGTCGTTTCCTGTTTCCTGTGCCAGCGCAACTTGCTGATTGCCGGCGTGTAATTATTTTTTAAACACTTTGTCTGCACGAGAAATTAGACCTAACTAAGCCAATCTCTTTCATTTCATTTCGGATACGTTTTTTCCTTCTTGTGTCCCTTTTTCTGTTGGCTCGGTTGCATTTGAATAGCGTTAGGGGGGTGGGGAGTGGGGTCACACACGGCGGTCGGGAATCCTTGGCGCGTATATCCTCTCTTGTTGCTGGGCTTCCATTTTTCGGTTGCTTTGTCCAATTAGCAACTGTTTCGGGGGCTACGATTTCATTTCTCTTATTGTGCTCGTTATCCTTTTTATTTTGCTTCGCTGTCGCGGTCTGTGCTCGGTTTCAGCTTGTGCAAATTTGATATCCTTGTTACGGCAAATTGTTGTACAATTATTTCGCCTTCGTTCCCTGTCCTTCACTTAGAAACCTCTTTAATTCGACCATTGAGTCGAATCGAATCGAAGGGAATCGAATGATATTTATATGCTCCACAAAACGTCCTAGTACCCCCTCATTGTCATTGTCCTGCGCCAATATTGTCGCCCTTTCGATTATTTATGATCTTTACTTTCGAGCGAGTGCTCCCCACGGGCCTGTGGCCAAGTTTTAGTAGTCATCGTCCTCGGCCCGGTAATAAATTTATGCTTTTTTATTTCCTCCTGTCATAATTTTACCCTCAAATACACACACACACACACACACACACACACTCGAAGGACGAGATGAAGGGTGGCGATAGCAAAATACTTGGGCATTTTTCCTTCGCATTCTCGAGTTCCGCCCATGAGTTGCTTCACTCCTTTCAGGACATCATTTCCCCCCTCAGTGTGTCTAGAAATTTTCCAATTGATAAATTATTTTATGGCAAATACACAAATTTTCCCATACGCACCCTCACTCTTTTGCGTTTTGGCATTTTTGTGTGAGTGTGGTTTTTGGCTGTTGCCTTTGCGGTCTGGTTTCTCGGTTTTCACATCTTGGATACTCGAACTCTCATCCTCGTGTCCTGCACATAAAAGCCGAATATTCGTATTGCTTTGGGTTCGTAATATCCTTTTGTATTTTTGCGTATTTCCTGTCCTATCCTCTTGGTCGAGCGGTCACTCATTGCTTTGCTCGTCATCATAATTTTCCCTGCCCAAGACTTTTTTGTTTCGCCCCAAACACATAAAATCAATCATCTTTCTGCTGGGCCGTCTCTATCAATATTTTTTGTGTGTTTGTGCCTTTCATCAAAATTTGCTGCTACTCTCGTTCTTACTTTATCGGGTTGTTTTTTGTAACCTATAGCTGGCAAGAGTCTTAGGCTGAAACGAAAACAAATTCGAGTCGATTTATAAAGCATTTAGGTTGATTTTGCTTTCACTTTGTGCTTGTCGTGGTTCTTATAAATATGCTTCATTTATTTTAATAGAATTGTTTATGAGCCCCATATTGGCAGCGCCGGCATTCGGCCTCATTGTGCTCCATTCTGCGGGTTCCAGCAACATGCGCTACTGCCAAAACATGTTAAGTGGAGAAATTGTAATAAAAAAACGCCGAATAAAAAGCCATGTGAAATACACACACGAATAGTGGAAAACCGCGCCAAATCAAAGACAACAAATCCAAAATGCGCACACAATATTTTGCGGGATTATTTCAGTTGGCTTGCTGTCATTGCAAATGGAGGGGAATTGGGTGGGGGTTGAGGATGGTGAGGATTCGAGTCCTGTGCACTATCCTGGGGAGACTAAAAGTTCGGGCTACGATCCAAATTTCTGTTAATTTGGCAGCTTGTCCTGCGTTGGCATTTTGCTTTTTGCCTGCCGGCCTCTGCCATCGTTTATATTTTTTTACGCTCTGCTTGAGTTTTATTCGCCTGCGGAAAAAAGTCAAAGAAGACTCGAATTTATACGGATATTCGTGTATGCACAGTTAAAAAAACGAGAAGTTTTGTTTGACCAAAACTAGTCATTTAGAACATGAAAAACGGTATATTTACACATGAAAAATGATTTCAAATCATCTAGCTAGTAGTTTATGAACTTGTCACATTTGTATTGAAAAATTTTAGAGAAAATGAACAATTTACAGCAATCAAGTTCAAAGCGAAATGCTTCTTAATATTCTGGTTTCTGGGCCTATAAATTGGAAAAAAATACTTATTTTTGGACATTTAAAAATAATAATCCTTTTGGAGTTTGTAACAGATTGGTTTGAAGTATTATGAAGTTTAAACTTGATAGGGATGTTTTTTCTTTGAGTGTACAAGGGTATCTCACTCTTGGTCGCCTCTATTCTGTGTGCATATCTATGCAAAACGCTGTGCGCACATAAATTTCAGTGCTGGGCCACGCTTATTTGCATAGGAATTATGTATTTGGGCACGGCGGCTTAGCTGCATTACACAGGACACCAGCACATAGATATGGAGACACACACACACCCTTACTTACAACACACACACTAACAAATACATACAAAACGGACTCTCTGTGGTCATGCAGAAAACTAACGCATATCGTTTTCCTTCTATTTTGCAGCTATAAATTTACAACGCCCCAGGAAAATGCATTGCAGCAAAACAAGCAATTAAAGCAGTGCAGCCCCGCAACCACGAACCGAACCTGTAGTATCCTGCCGCCGCCGCCTGCTGTGCTAAAAACCTATTTTGAATAATTAAAATTCCGTAAGTGCTGCAGTCGAAGACGTCGACAAAGGCGAAGTGGAAGTGGAAGTGGAACTGGAAGTGGCAGTGCAAGTGGCAAGTGGCAAGTGGCAGTGGAAGTTGTTGCAAAACAGAAAGAACCCAGGTCTACCATTGCTCGCAACACAATCTGCGGCCTGCAAATTCGTGTGCAGAAATGGAATAATTAATTCAATGCCCCTGACTAAGCCGGCGAGCAGCAGAAGCAGAATTGCTTACAAATTCGAGTGTCCCAGCCACAACAACAACTGCAGCAGCAACAGCAACTCCGGCAAAATGGCCGCCGAGGCGAGGACAATTAGCCAGCGAGGACATATCCACGATCAGCGCCAGGTGATGATCCTGCCCCACATTATGTTCCTGGCCATCGCATTAGTCTCACTGCATCTCGACAGTGGTAAGTTTAGTCCAAAACAGTCTTAACGTTGTTGCAAAAAACTCATCTTAGCACAAACAACTTCCGATATCGAATTTGTTGACAAAAAATAAATACATTTTTCAAAATTCATTATATTCAACAACGAATTTAAGCTTTTTGTCAGCCGAAAAATAAATATTAGACTAAGGTTCAGCATTATATTACTGCATTGACTAAGTAAATACAAACTGTAAGATTTGTTTATAGATCATTCTGTTCACTGACCCTGTGATTAAATAAGTGTGCATTGTTAACAACTATTTTGATTGCATGTTAAGATTAATTAAACTAAAGATCCGTTGAGCCATTAAAGTGTTAGAAGTACAATTAAATATAATGTTTATACTAGCATAAATATTAAATTCTTTTTAACTAACTTTAATTAAATAGTAGACCAACATGCAAAATGCTTTTGCTTTTACCTTGTTAATTTGTTATTTAGTGGCGTGATAACACGATTTTAAAAGACAAACTGTAAGTCAAAACTTTTAATTTTTTTACGTAATTTAAAATGTTTACATTTAAAGCCAGATAATTCATGCAAAAATGGATTTCATGAATATAAAAAGGGCTTTTAATATCTGATTGAGAACCAATCAGATTGGTTATAAAAATATAATAATTTTAATGTGGGATTTTTCAAGCTTTGCCAGTCCATGACTGGCACCACTGATCCCAGGTTGGCGGGCCCTTGGCCATTTGCAAATTTAATCGCGTGCAAGAGCAATTGCAAGAGCAAGAGGACTCAGTCAATCAGCGGGCCCGGCCGCAAAGCCATTCAATTGACAAAGCCACAAATTGCGGAGGCGGAGCGGGCAACGCTCGATGACGTCCAGCTTTGTCGGCCGGCGAATTAATCTCACGGATGAATATTTCAAAGCGAAACTTGAGCAATTAATTTCGCTAATTGCTTTTCTTCGCCTCGTTTTTGTCTCGGGACAAGGCCTTTGCATTTAAATGCCCGACAGTGGGTGCATTTCAAGGACTCAACTTTTGCCTGTGCATAAACTCAATCTGACATTTATGGGAATGCCCACGGAATCAAATAAGAGTAATGCCATTGCCAGCGAAAGGAGGCCCTAGCTCGAGCCCAGTGTCTTGGGATCTTGGGATCTGGCGATGGAGACGAAGATGGAGATGGTCGCGCTTGGTTCTTCATTTAACGAACTGGGGATGTGACGGTGCAATGTCCTTTGGCTACTCAAACATTCCAGTGGCTATTAGTATTCATATCTTGACTGAACTGAACTGAAAGCTTAAATTCCTCTGGCCATTCGCTCCTCTCGTCCCTATTGCGGAGGGACAGTGACTGGTTTTGGGATTCCGTTTTTATCTGGCAACGTTTGCATGAATTTTCATTTCGTGCTAGAATTGTTGAAAAAGATGCAATTAAATTTTAGGACCAGGGGTGTCGGGAGCACAAGAAAAAAAAAAGAAAAAAACTAGAAGATGTAGATGGACGTGAACGTGGAGGACATGGACTCGGAGACGAATGCGGGATTCCGGCGACGAGTCAGATATAAAGTGCATTTATAGAGCGAGCGCGGGCAAAAAAAGCTCAGCACGAATTTTCCAAGTCCCTGACAGTGTCTCAGTTCCGTTTTTCCCACACCGTTCCACCGATTTTCCCCCCGGCCATGCTCCTTGTGCGGTTGCAGCTGCCGTCAGTGGCAAGAACGCATTATTAATTTATTTTTCAACTTGCTAGATGAATAAGCAAAGAGCAAAAATGCTCCTCGATTGCTGCTTTGGATGCAGCCAAGCAAAAATTCCCAATTTAAACGTCGTCGTCGTGTTGCTCGACTCGAGTCCAAACCCAAATCCGAGTTCGCTGGGCAGGAGGATAGGGCTCCATTGTCGGGTCATTTTGCATGCAACTTTGGCACAGAAGGGCAACGCGTTTCGAACGGACTTCAATCTGCTGTCCATCACTGTCTTCGATCGTGCCCGGACGAGCACCGCAGAGGAAATACTATAAAATCCAAAAGTGAATAATGAACCGCAAATAACTTTACTTTGTCCGCAGTTGACGCTCCCACTCCCGCTCCCTAGAAGCAACCGTCAAGCTCGCGCCGATTTCCTGGTGTTTTTCAATTGCTGCAGGACGTTTGTCTGGCGCTCTGCGAAACTGCGAGTGTCGGTAACAATTAGTTTTGGCTTGTAGTCCAGTTAACAGACAACCCAGCTCCGTTTTCAAATATTTGCATTTGCGGTTGTCAGACTGCAGTCGACGTCGACTGTATAGCATTCCCCCCAGTCTCAATGCGCGGGCTTCCATGTTTTTATCCCACATTTTTGCACAATTAATGAAGTGCAAAACGCTTGCCGAATGCCCTGATAGAGTTCGCATTTGCCAATCGCAAATCTCCTTCATCTTCATTAATGTTGAATATATATTGTGACATAAATCACACAATCAAATTATCTGCATCCCCCATTCGCCTGGGGGGAATAACAGATTTGGATTCAGCTGTCCGACTCAACTAATCAATTTGACATAGGTAAGTTGCCGCAGCAAAACTTTAACCCAAAACTTTGGATACTCGCATTTCGGAAAAGTTGTTTTCTTTCCATCCCCCCCACCCCCCCCCCCCCCCCCCCCCCCAACCCCTTTTAGATAACACTTTGCACACACACATGCGAGTGGGTAAGTGAAATTTATTAACTGCATGGACCACAAACCAAATGCAAATAAATCAGACATCAGGCAGTGCAAAACTTTGTTAAAACAGACGATAATATGGGCAATGCCAGCGGCAGCTGAACCGGAAAAGTTGCCAATGTTTAGGGGTAAGCAAAAAGCAAAATAAACAAAAAAATAAGAAGCCAAACCACAAAAAGGATATTGACGTGTGACGTGTGACGGGGACGAGAACTCATCGAGAGACTCTTGAGGCCTACAAGTTGATGGCATTGCAGGACTGAGTGGGCGGGCGTTCATCCATCACTCTTCCCATTTTCCACCTCCTAACCCTCTACTTTCCCACTTTTCTCCACTTTTCTCCAGTTTAGGTGCGGCGGTGTCAAGTATTTGCACTTGAATTGCGCGCTAAGCAAAATTTACGCGCATTTGTTTGTGCGACTCCAGAGAATTCCTTGTCGCGTTCAAGACTCAAGTGAAAATCGATGAGGCGATGCCTACATGTACACAGAAAAATAAATCAATCATATTAATGGGCTATTCAATCAGCCTAAAAAGCTTCTAAGCTTTTCTATGTGAAAAATTTTCAAAACCTAAATCTGGTCAAAGTTTTTAGCATTAAATGTCAGTCGATTTAAAAAAAAATTCTTACATTTATGAGTTGAACATGATGTTTCATTATACATATACAGTTTAATTTTTAAAATGAAGATTTTAAAAGTATTGCAAGCTACATAGCTTTAACAAATTTAAATATACTTAAAACTTATTGTTTACACAAAATGATTATATTCTTAATATATAATATGTTCCCTGTTTTCTTTAAAATGCCAAAATATCTCTACAAAGTTGTTATTTTCATATTTTAATAAGATATACAAAATGATACATAATCATGGAACTATTATATAATTAATATTTCGATTGTTGGAGGATTATTTGCAGACACTCTTCTACTTTTTTGTTGTGTATGGTAAAGGCCGTTAACTTTGCTGCTTGGCCACAATGTTTTCTTTTCCGCCTGCGTTTTGCTTGGCTTTTTATTGGTTTCCTTCGCCTCTTTTTGCTGGTTTGTTTGATTTGGCTGTTGTCCTGCTTCTGGTGTCATGAGCAAAGGAGCAGCATTTGAGCAAACAGGCCAGACCTGCCATCACACAATCACACACAAGCGCACACGCAGGGCAAAGGACGAGACACTCAAAGCCCTTAGCCCGGGCACATATTGCTTCATCTCTCTACGTGAGGCTGCCGGGAGCCAGGCATCAAAACTGTCGACAACATCAACGTCAACGCCATCATCGCAACCAGCTCCGCTCCAACATCAGCCAACAGCTCCATATTCAACTGCTTCCATTCGCTATCCAGCTAGAGCTCCGTCATTATGGGCTTCGGCTGGCACTTCACAAAAATGCACACAAAATCCTCAACTTTATCTCGTCAATAACTTAAGTGCCAGCCAGGACTCTCAGTTCCTGTGGCAACCCCCACAGTTTTAGTCGGTTTATTTCGGCTTTGCTCTACACACAAAGAAATATTTCCAAAACCAGCTTTTGTTCTCGAAATAATGAATAAATAATGAGTTAAGCACCGGATGTCCTGCGACGGACAAAGCCATTTTTGGAAGTATTTTATAGAAGGTTTGAGGCTGCCCGGGTGTAAGCTTAACATTGTTTCAAATTTAGTTTCATTTTAGAACGTTTTTGTGTATGTGAAAATTAAACACATTTAAATTGCTGGAGTTGGAATTATATCAATTCTTCTTGAATAAAGCTTAATGTTGTTAATTTAAGAACGTAATTACTCGAACTCGGTTTACTTTGAATTTAAAGAAACCAAAATTGATTGAGCTTAAATGATATCGACTACAACATTTGCACCAAAATATTATCTCAGTGTAGCATGTTGCGGCCTGCGGCTTTGATCCGCCTTTGCCCTCTTGCCACATTCGTTTATTGGTAAAAATTTGCTTCAACTCTGTTTGGCACGTACTGCGGTTGCAGTGGCAAAAGGCTTGCAAA
The DNA here is from genome assembly GCF_025200985.1 of Drosophila gunungcola. Classification (NCBI taxonomy): domain Eukaryota; kingdom Metazoa; phylum Arthropoda; class Insecta; order Diptera; family Drosophilidae; genus Drosophila; species Drosophila gunungcola. The sequence continues at coordinate 9,888,845 of NC_069139.1, forward strand.
TGATTATTTTATTGACAATTAAATCATAAAGATGAAAGCAAGCCGCACAAATCTACCGAGTGGATCGAGAGTGAGAGGCTGACAAAGCTGTAAGGAATGTAATTTTATTGCCATGAATGTCAGGAGCTGACATTAGTCACAGCCAGTTCTCCCACAGCCAGTGAAAGCGATTCGGGTTTATTGCAGCATTTAAGGCCAGAGATGGAATCGCACTTAAACGCAGAGCAAGGGGCAATATGCCGCTTATTGCCCATCCGGTGCATGTGTGCCAGGACTCGAGAGTCCTGCTCGCAAAGGGGAAAGAACTTGTTGCCCACACAGGACTTTTGGTCATGGGCCCGTCGTGCCTAGTGAGCAACATCATAGCAAGGAAAGACATCATCGTGATTGAGGTGATATTAAAAAGTTCCCCAGCAAACGAAGAAATTGTGTTTCGGCCCGATTAACGTGTCTGCAATGTTGGCGTTGGCCTTTGACCTGCTAACTGGGCTGATTGAATTGGAAGCGACTGGTAATGACGGCAGCGGAAACCACTTTGCCACTCTGCAGTAGCGGACCATATTTAATTTGTGTGCAAATGCTTGGCAAACAAGTTGCTAATAAAATAAAGTGACTCTCTGTCTGCCCTGGCACCCTACTTAGTAGAGTACCCCCTCTAGGAACTTCATTAAAATCTGGCCCTTTCATTGCTAGCTGGCTTAAACTAGAAAGGCATTTCATTATGTCACAACGGCTGGGAAATTTTAATTTGCAGCGCATTGGCATTGGCTTAGTCGGCTCTTGAGAGGAGCACTTCCAGCAAATTGGCATGAACTTGCAGCTGGACATGCACCTGGACGATGATGATGATGGCATTGTTTTTTTGGGCCGCAAATAAAATATGAAAAATGCCACAGCACAAAAACATTGCTTAGTGCTGGTGGATGTGAAGGTGGATGGGCAACCTCAGACTCAGGCTCACCAGAGGCCACAATGAGGCGGCATTGCGGACCAAGTGTCCTCCGCCATCCGACATCCTGCCAAAGGAGGTTAAAATATTTTTGCAGCTTTATCTTCAGACAGTTGTCGGGCAGAGGGCGGTAAGGGGGGGCTGGGCGGTCTGAGGGTTAAAAAGGAGAAAGGTTGTCGTAATGCAGCGCCGGGATTTAACTGACAGTGAGTGCAGCACCACCACTCAACGTCGCCCCCGCTGGGCAAACAGATGGCCATGGCCCCTGTTCCCGGCTCAGGAATCCTGGTTATACCCGTTACACGTAGAGTAAAAGGGTATATTGTATGCGATGAAAAGTATGTAACATGTAGCTTAAATCATTTCCGACCTTTTAAAGTATAAATACTCTCGATCAGGTATACTTCGGTAGATTTGGGATTTGGCATGCAAATTCTAGTAATGTTCACGCAGCGAAAGTTTATTTCACACAAATCGCAGAAGTTTGTCACGGCACTATAAGACCTGGTAGAGGTCAGTTTAAGGCTATAAGTGTTAATTCGGTCAATATCTATCAACTTGTTCACCAAAATTCTAAGTCGGACCATTATTTTGGAAGTTATAAGCACTAATGTACATTGTCCGGCAGATGGCGCCACCTTAAGCCCAATCATCTTCAGGAAGCATATTTATTATTTGGGTATTTAATAGTCGGAACACTCGACTATAGCGTTTCTTTTTGTTTGTGCCTGGTGTAGCCCATGGCCCATGGGATGTGGCCATTTTACGGCTGGGAACCATTCAGCTGCTGCTGCGGCTGCTGCTTCTGCTGCTGATGCTGATGCTGATGCACTTTCCTGGCAAGTGGGTGGGCCTGCAAATGCTTCAAATTAATTTCACCGCATGGGGAAATTGCCCGGCATTGTTTGGCACTGGCATCAGGAAGCCGTAAATCAGGGTCTGGCACAAAGAGCTCCGGATTCGGGATTCAGGACTCAGGACTCTGGACTCAGGACTCAGGACTCAGGATCCGGTATCGGGGATCGGGGATCTCATTTGCCTGGCCTCCGCTCAACTGTTTGCTCACAACTCCGCTTATCGGCGTCTAATCTCTTTATGATAAAATGTTTATATTGGCGACAATATCAAAAGCACTTTGGCCACACGGTCCGTGTCGGTGGTGGTGGTTGCTGGCTCGGCGGGTCGGTGGTTGTTGCAATAATAAATCCAGAGTGCCACCGCAAACAGTGCGGGAATGGAGGCGAAAGTTTCCACATTGCCATATGAAAGATAAATTCACGGATAAGAACTTTGGCCGGGCGCTGTGAAAAGCGGATTGTGTGTACAAGCTAATTTAAGTTCGACGCCAGCTGTGCGTTTGCTTGGGCTTCCACATCCACATTCACATCCACAGTCTTACCATCGTTCTCATGCCAGGAACTGGCCCAAAGCAAAAGTGCCGGCAAAAGCCAGGACAACGCAGCTGTTGTCCAACCGCACCAGGCGAAGCGACTTTATTATTATTATCCCCGGCACAAAGTGGCAATGGGCCGGCTCAAGTTGGCCAGGACAGAGTTTTCGCCGGCGACATTTGTCCAGCTGCTTCATTTCATATTCAGGAGATACTTTTTCCATCATTACGATTCGCGAGGCGAGAAATCACAAAAGTGTGCTATGCCTGAGTTAGAGGTCCTCGCACTTTTCCATTAATTCTGCCGAGCTCAACGGGAAATTCCTACTTCTAGACCGAAAAAGGGCATTCGGCCTTTCGCAAAATGTAGTCACTTGTTTTAAGCTTTCCTTTCCTTTCCCATTTTATTTTGTGTGTGTTTTTTTTTTTTTTTGTGAGCCCCATGTCCTCAGTTATTTTTCATTTTTCTTTATGCTCGCAAAGTTGCGACTGGTGGCAGAGGAAAATAAAGAATATAAAAAACAAAAACATTAAAAAAAATGGAAAACACAAAAGGCGAGCGCAAAGTTTTTCGGCCTCGCAGGCTGCTGAAGCTGAAGAACCGGCGAAGTCGGACTTCGACTCTGGTTGACAGATGATAGCGCCGGGTGGGGTTTCCCTATATATAGTTGCACGGCTCATCAGCAGCTCATCAACGATGGCGTCTATAATATCACATTTTTTTTGCAGCCTGCCCCTGGCAACTTCTGCGCTTAAATGACTTTAAGAATGCGTAACAAAGTTTTTAAATTATTTCTCAAGTTGAGGCTAAAATGAAATTATAAAGGGATTTTCGCCAGCGAACTGCAGCTGACGTCCGGCCCAGTTGCCCTCCTTTTTTCTGCCCTCCTCGGCTTATTAACATTGGAAACTCATTAATATTGTATTTTCCTCGCATTTTTAGCGCTTTCGTCTCCATCGTGCCGCCGGCACACCGCTCCTCTGGCCAGTGGACTTAACTCGTTCATAAAAGTTTGGCAAATTTCATTGCATTAATTTGGCGCGCAGGTGTCAGCTCTCCGGTGTCGGGCAACAAACGCACAAAGTGTCAAATAAATCAAACAGTTTTGTGGAAAGGTCCAGCTCCTGGGACCGAGTTCCCATCTACGGGTCAGATGGACGGGACGGGGTTTGCAAGTTTAATGAGTCGTGCCCGGGCATACGATTGTTCAGAGGGTGCGGGGCAGGATGGGATGGGATGGTATGTGATGCAGAGCTAAGGTCCTGGACCTAAAATCGGTCACACTCCTGGCTGGGCTGGGAACAATTGCAACAGATTTGACAAATACGTCGCATGTTTTATTTATTTGTCTGCCCTTCGACACGGAACATGGTCTACCCACACTGGGAAAAAATGTGCTTAACCCTTTTGGAAATAAGTTTAGGTGTACATATTATTTGAATTCTTACTAATTTATTTGTATATTCTTAAATTTATTGTTCCACTCAAAAATTTTAGTAAGAGTTGTCCAGTTTCTAATTTTATACCTAATCGTTACTTTAAAATAATTAATTAGTAGGTATTTATTTATATGTTCAAAGTTTAGTCTAATTGTTTGCTAAACATAACATAATAATGGTATTTATAAGATACAAAGCGCCAAAACAACAATGCATTCGTATCAAAAGTGGCTTTAAACCTTAAGTCAAACCCAAACCAGAAATTTCATAGTTAAGCAATAAAGCAATACTAAAAATGTATATAAAAATTAATTATTGTGCCTCAAAACTTTAGCAAGGCATTCTTTTTTCTTATGAAATATAAAATATATTATAAAACTGATTTAAGGTAAAAGATATTTATCTCAGTGCGGAATTCCCTTGTCTCGTGTTTGTTTTACTAATTTCCTGCTGCAAATATTTGCGAACGTTCCGAGCTGGGTGACAATTGCTGCATTCGAGTGCCGGTGGCGGCAGTTCCCATATGGCGGCACTTCATGATATTGACATTAAGTGCAAGCCAGGTTGCAACCCCTAAGCCTCAAATCACAACCCTTGGTCCTCATTCGTCTTGGGTAGGAGCTCAATGTCATCGTGTGTGCCGATGTGGCAGGCAGGGGGGTTGGTATCCTGAAACGATATACGCATCTATTGTGTGCTCCATTCTCATAGTTATCCTCGGCAGCTAACCTTAGCCAAAACCGCTTAACAATCGGCGGGCCTAATGAACCATAACGCTTTATCGCCGTTTGTCGTGTCGGCGCGGTATCCTGGTCGTCCTCATCGTCCTTGTCGTCCTTGTCGTCCTTGCCGCCTAAGTGTGCGATTGGGATTTAATTTGATTGCTTCGATGGCTGCGTATGTGAGTGTGCGGCATTATCCTGTGATTTACCGTGTTACTCGGTCTTACTTTGTTTTACCGCTTATTGCTTATTACTTTTTCCTCACTCGACTTGGGCGTGTCTGGCTGAGGATTTTCCCTTTTATCCGCTACCCTCCTCTGTCATGCATTAACGAGGCGATGACAAAAAACTCAAACTAAATCCTTTCTGCATTGATTGATAAAGTGCCTTATGCGAGGATTAAGGCGACATTGATTTACTATGCCTTCGGCTTACTCGCTCTCTTTGCTTATGTTTTTTTTTGTCCCCAGGTCCCTTTTTTGAGAAGGGATTGGATGTCAAGGGGAAGCCTGCACATTTAAGCTAATTGCACAACAATCTGGTGTGATTCCTCCCCCTTGTTGTCTCATTAAAGTTGTCGGGCAGGCAAGTTTTGACCTCAAAAGAGTGAGGTGTTGCAGTTGAAAAGTTAGGGGGGCACGGGGGCACACCTGCAAGAGGTGTTACATTTTATTTGAAAAGTTTCTCTGTTTCGCCAGCATAAATATTGTCAGCTCTTCGAGCATTGTTTTGGGCCCTGGCCATTGGATTGTGAAACCCAGTTGGTTTGGTTTGGTTTGGTTAGGTTTGGTTTGGCCGTGTTCAACTAACTGCCCCTCTCTGTCACACTTTCTCGGTTTTCGAGCTGTGGCTGTGTCAATTAACGCCTAAGTTGTAAACAAATTTCGCCCAGTGGCCCGCTGCACTCATAAATTGCAGTTAGAAGATGGCAGCGAAAGTTTGCCCGAGAGCCCAGTGGAGCGTGCTATTCGGCCCCCGTTTCCGCAGGAGGAGCAAGTTTGCAAGTGTTAGCCAAAGTATGCTTTAGCTAAATGCTGTTAGGTGGCAGTTGCTGTTTACTTGCGACTTGGCGTTGGCCTGATTAATTAGCTGGATCTGGAGCTGGAGCTGGAGCTGCAGGTCCTTGACAATTTTCAAGTTTTGCACTGCAAATCGAGCGGGATTTTGTGGAGCGGCGAAGTTGGAATAGGAACAAGAAGGATGGCATAGCACGTGACGCTTATCATATTTTTTGTATTCGTGTTTGAGCCAAAGAGTGGCCCAATCAGTAGCCCCTAAGCCAGAGCAAAGCCACTTGCCACTTGCCACTTGATCCCTAAGCCAGCTATCTCATTCCGACTCTGGGCTTCAGATTGCCACAGAAATGACCAATTAACTAAAGATGCCTCAGCCTTATCCCCAGCTCAAAGCAATGACTTTGGCCCCGCACTTTGTCCTGAAAATGGCCAGGAGTCACAAAACTTTGACACTGGCTGCGAGAATTTTAAATCAAATCAGAAGAGAGATTATATTGCAAATAATACTTATGAACTTATTATCTTGTTTGTGTTTTCTGCCACGCCCAGCCAGGAACCCTTGATCTTCCACCTCCTTTTCTATATATATATATAATATACTATATATAGATACCCTCTTGGCATGCAGAACACGAATCAGCTATCCGTGCTCGCTGCGAGCTGGAATAGAAATTTAAGCCATAACTTGGCCAAGCGCAGAGTTTCGCTTCGATATTGGTCTTGGGTTTAGATTTTGTTTCTGTGGCCAGCCAGCCAACCATCCAGCCAGCCATCCAGCCAGCCAGCCAGCCAGTCCTCCATTGTGCCAACTTCGATGTTTATACTGTGTGGCACAAACTCCGTAAATAAATTCCAACAAAATTGTATAACAATATAGCAAACGGGCCTCCAGGGTAAATACAATGTTTTTGGGATAAACGCGCGCCAGACGAGACCACGTTTGTATGGGAAATTGCGAGGGAACCAATAGTATTTGCAAGTTGACGTGGTCATAACATTGAATCCCGGCGAAAGGATGAGACTGGCTGACAGTTGGCAGATGAAGATGAAGCAGCTTTAAGTTGGCCAAAATGTATAGAAGAGCCGCTGAGAGGTCGTGAAACTAATTTCGGTCATTCCGTACTTAATCCAATAAGGCAAGAACAGTTTTCTTAAGTAATTTTTTACCCCTGCAGTACACTCTATCCCCCCATTCCCACATTCAAGCCCAAAACGCTTTGTTGGGCCGTTTAGTCGGGCAAATAGCAAACATTTTTAACTTAACTGCCCGGTCGAAGAGTTTTCCGCTTTTCCACTTTTCCAGCTTGGGAACTCTTTTGCCCTGGCAAGCTCGGCATAGTTGCTTCAAGTATTTTCCAGCTTTTGTTTGTTTGCCCGGCCGGCGGTTGCCATTGTTGGATGTTGGATGTTGGATTTTGGCTGCTAGATGGTCCTGGGGCTCTCAATCGAGCGGCTTTTCCAACCGCAACGCTCCGTTGCATCAGCTCTGGCTCAGCCTTAAAGCGAATCAATCAAATGTCGGTTTTAATATAAAATGTTAATTGGAAAATTTGAAGCTGCAAACTTTTTCCAACACTCATTAAGAAATTATTCAATTTTTCGCAGCCAGCGAGGAAGAAATGGCGGAAGGAAGAGCTCACATAAAAGTGAAGTGCAAAAGGAAAGACAACAAATTGTTTTCAGTTATCGGAGTACTCCTCTCGGCTCGACTTTTATTATTGCCTTTTTATTGCGTATTAATTTTGCGTGCTTAATTTGCCAGCTTTTGCCTGGCCAGGGAGGGGGCGGGGGTGGAGGCGTGGCAGTCGAGGGGCGGCAAAGGCGTAGGCGTGTCTGTTGTTCTTCAACGCGGTTTTCCGGGGGCGCCAAGGGCTCGGCTTGTAATTGGCGATGTTGGCTGCCGCCTCCGCTGCCCTTGCTGCTCATTTTAATGGCAAGAAATTGAATTTTAATTAGTAACGAGGAATCTGTTACGCATCAGTTTGTATTTAATTTAATTTCTTAATTAAAATGCGCGAGCATGTCGGCATAAAAACCAATGGCTCGCCTTGCTCGCGAAGCAACGAAAATATTTCCATTTTAATGTTGAGCCACGACAAGTGTTATGTTTTTTAATATCTTAACTGGGCGACAAGTGCGCTGTCGTTAAGCTGTCTAATTGTTGCCTCTCAATTGAATTTGGCTAAGGCCATACAACTTGCTCTATTTTTAATAAAATCTCCAAGCACAGACTTTAAGTGCCAGCATATTTAAGGGAACACCATCCAATTCGCCTGCTTAGCTATGCCCAAGGACTGGCTGTCGCACTGGAAACTCACACAGGGAATTTCCCCTGTCGACTGCCGACAACATTTTGGTCTTTAAGCTTTTTACTGCCTGCTTTTTCGGCGACTTGCTGTGATTTTTTGCGCTGAAAATGCACTTGTTCTAGGCGGAGGGTAACCAAAAAAAAAAAAACACCAAAATGCATGGTAAAGGCAGTTCTGGCACTCGCCAAGTCAGCTAGTCAGCGGAAAAAAATGTGCCAGCCACATACATATTACACGTATCTTGGTGTCTGGGACAGCTGGGCTTCTTTTGCTGCGGTCCACATAAAATGCATAAATTATACAGCGTTTATGCTGCTGGGCTGCAGTCGGTCTGGACAAAAAAAAAATTAACAAAAAAAAGGTGGGGACTAGTGCTGTGTGACAGGTGAATTGTGCATTCCAAGTTTACTTGGGAGACCCAGAAGCTTGGATCCAGAACCACGCACAACATACAAATTAGGGTTAATTAACTTTGCTTTTTAGACAAACTTAAAGAAAGTGCTGGGCGGACTCCAAAAGCGAAAATCAGGTTATACCTGGAGCACTTGATTACCCCGCTCTGCGGTTCAGTTCGGTTCGGTTGGGGTTTTTGCCCCGTTGCCTCCGATTTTTGGCTCTGCAGTTAGTTTGCCTCTGGTGCTGTTCCAGCTGCAATGTGTTGCAGTTTTGTGACGCCAACTTTGTTTGCCAAACTTTTTATTGGCACATATCCCCGCTCTCTAGTTGCGCTGTGCTGTGCTGTCCTGTGCTGTGCTGTGCTGTGCTGCCGTGTTCTGTGGCAACGAACTGAACTGGGCTGAAATTAAAATGTGCATTGTTTACGCTCCGGCTCACTCCGCTTGCCAGTCTTTGAGTTTTTGGTAACAGCATTTGCATACTGCGCACATGGGAACGCGTCTGTGTTTGCTTGTGTTTTTAAAGCCGCACACTTGACGCGCTCGACGCCAGCGAAAACATTCGCTAAAGTGAGCACTTGCTGCCATTGGCACACTGGGAGAAATAATTACCTGTGTATACTTACCGAAACTGAGCGCAAAAGGGTAAAGATTCGATGCATTAAAGTTAACTAACCTGACACTAAAGGTAATGCAATCTACAACTGAAAGGTGAAAGGTCTTAAATTTCTTAACAATAAAATATTTTCTTATGTTTAACAAAAATGTATCTTCATTTAATACTGTTAGAGAATTTAAAAATATATTTAAATTTCCAGCAGGCGATATCATAATAAATATTTTCGAGCTACATTTAATTAATTTAAAGGATTGTGATATATGTAACAGGACTTAAGGATTGTTTTTTACTCTGTGCAACCACTAAGTGATGATACTCTCGAACCAAAAATCGACAAGGGGTCGACGGAGTTGTCGATACTCGTATATATACTCGGATATATATCTCATCGCTGGTAGCGCACAATGTGTGCTCGCATTAGTTGCGTGCTCCGATGGCGAATTATACTCTTGAGCGTCATTTAACAGAGAGGACGATAAATTAAATTACCCGGCCACCAACGACAGGCAACAAATTTGGACTTTCCTTCTTCGGAAGGCGATGGCTCGGTGCCTAACCGCTTTTCGACCCCAAAATCCCCTTAAATGCCCGACTGCGGGGCCAAAGTCATAAGTAAGATCTACACACTTGATAGGACTTGGGAACTCAACATCCGAGACGAGCATTTCTGAAACACTAACTCACACAAATAGACACGTACACGGCTAGCTTTCTCCATTTCCCCCACATTCCTTTCTTTTATCACCCACACACACACACACACTCGCACAGTAACAAAATCACACAATCACACATGCACGTAACATGGACACACATCCGGCAGCATTTCCGCTTTATTTTTGGCACTGACTGCCAACGTATTCCAATTCATTTGTTTTCCCTCTGCCATTTAACTGTTCGGCCGCCCCCTTTTAGGGGGAGTGGCCGCCACTATATCCTATTCACACTCACTTGGCTTACAGAAGCTCGATTGGCTTGGCCTGGCATAAAAAATTTATAACTTCGATTACTTCCTCTTACACTAAATACTAATAAATTAAATTGTTTTTTATTTCTCAATAAATTTTTATTATTTTGCTACTTTTATACTTCATTTCTTCGGGGGGAGGTTGGCCCTCCACAAAGGAAGGTGTCGATTTAATGGCCCAGACGCGTTTGATTCGAACCCTGCACCTTCCCCTTGGCCACCTTTTTCTGGTTTCTTCGCTCGTTTCAGGGATTTAAGGTCAATTTTTGATTTCCGCTCTCAAATTGCTCAACGCACACGCATCCGATTTGCACACCCAGCACCCAGCATGGGTGTATATGTGTGTATCTGTATCTGAATCTGGAACTGGAACTTTAACTTTAGCTGGGGTATCTGGATATCTGGATATACAAGTATGTATAGCTGAAATGGGAAATGTGCTGGGTGGGTGGCTGTTGCGAGCGTTGAAACTTTGATTTGTTTTTCGTGCTTCATTTGATTCGAGTTGAACTGCCCGTAGTTTCGGACGAGGGCCGTTTAATGAGTTGCCGCTTTGAATATGAAAAGTCTGGGCAGCGTGTTTTGCCTTAAGCTTTTGGGAATTTATTGTGCCGGTTTTAGTGTGATTGCTAATTTGTAATTTACGCAGTCAGGCCACATCCGCCTTTTACTACTGCCGAACATTTTCAGATGCTCTGGCGTGGAGTTTCACCGGGCAAGAGTTTGGTCGGCCCGGCCAAATGGCCGTAAGTGATTCATTTGATGCGCCACTAGCAGAAAAGGAAAACAGGCGGAGATCGTGGCTCCTGGGTTTCGCTTTGTTGCACGTAGGTCATCAGCAAATAATAAACATAAACAGTTTATTGTCGGCGCTGGCTAATAAAACCGGGAATGGGCCTCATAAAATTACGCACTGGGGCTCAAGTGCAGGGCACTAAATCAGCACCCCGGCAACTAAGCTCTGGACACTTGTCTCACCTCCGACCTCCAACCTCCAACCCCTCCGACTTGCCATTTGTAGGTGCTTAACTGGGAATTACCGGCCAATTGGTCTGGGCCATCTTTGAACTTTTCTGGCGAGAACTAGCAAATAAGCTGGAACACGCGCCAAAACAGCTGGCATCCATTTTTCATTTCGATTTGCATAAGTCGAGAATGGATTTAGCATCGCCCTCCCCTCCCCTCCCCTCCCGAGGCAAATGTTCTTTTTATAAATTTTGCCAAGCGCTCGCTACAAAATTTTACGCTGTTTACACAGTGAAGTATGCATAAAAGTGACGCTTATGAACAAGTTGACAGCGTGGCGCTCCGGCTCCCCAGAGTCGGTTTTAAAAGTCGTAAACATGCACAACTAACAGATTTATTTATATGCGGCATAAAAATGCACGAAGCCGGCAGCAAACTGCGTCAGCAGCAGCAGCAACACAAAGGCTTTTCCTAACGAAAGCCAGCCAAACGAAGCGGAACGAAACGAAACACTCGCGTATAATAAAATTGGCTGTGAAAGTGTTTCAGGCAACAGGGATAAAAACGTAATCCGCGCCGAGTAAAAGCCAAATGACTAACAGAAATGGAAAACGGAACGTTGGAAGGGGTGGTGGGAGTGGGGGTGGACATGTGCCCCACGTCTCCATCTCGGGAGAATTTCCATCTGGCTCTTTTCTCCTTTCCCCCTCCTTCTCTGGAATTTCCTTCTCGCTTTTTCCCCGTTGTCATTGGCAGTCTGTGAGTGGGCTACAAAAATCTTAAACTGACTTGAAAAGCATAAAATGCCAGCCAGCCAGCGAACAACAAACAGTAGACGAACGACATCTTGGCGGGCATGTCAAGCGCTTTGGCTGAATTTAAGGCCAGGTCCCCAGCTGGCAAGCCACCCACCCACACACAGCACCATTCTTCTGGCCTTGTTCTCGCTGTTAACTTAATGGTGACAAGTGTCAAAACAGGGAACAGGGAACAGGGAACTGCGAACTGAACCCCCGCGGGTTAAACCCTCCGCCGCAATTTCGCCACATTGAGTAAATCGCCCTAAATCGCACATTTCAATCTTTTTAACGAACCTTATCGATATTCGCCGAGAATAGGCCCCCGCCACGCAATATGCTAATGAGATAATTTCTGCCTGCTCTGGGAGGGTGACGAAACGTAACGAAACGAACACGAAACTCCTAGGATACAGCAATGCTAATGGGTTTTTGCATGCCCAATAAGGGAAAACAATGTGGCAGCGAAACAACAAGAAAACGAAAATCCAATCCATAGATCATCTGGATGGCATAAACTATGGAATATCATGAAATTCGTATGTGGTGTGTGTTGTGCCTCTAAAACACGCACATATGGCGGCAGTAGTTGTTCGATGGCCTGCGCGTCCTGAACGTAACGCAACTAACAATTTTTACTACTGCAAATTTACGACACAAGGCAAACAATTCGCCAAATGAAATTCCTGCGGAAAGCATACTAAAAAAAGAAGAAAACATATATGTACTATGTCCTATATATATATGTGAACGGATATTGAGTGGGGGGGGCGGCAGTGGCTAAGAATAAGTGGGCGGGGCCAGATGTTATTGTAATTTATGCATACACATTTTTGTTCTACAAATTCCATTAAGCTTTTTTCTGCACCCATATTTATTTTATAAATTGTGGCGAAATGTGCAAAATGATTTGGAGCCGTAAAATGTCCGGCCTGAAAGGTTCATAAAAATATATCAAAAAGTGTAATATTTTTGTTGCATTTCGGTTGGATTGGCTGGCTTGGAAAAGAGAAACTCGATTGGTTTTTTCAACCAGCTAGCCGGCTGGTAAATTGATTGAACAGGGAACAGAAAAATGTGTGTTGAACGTGAATGGGTCGCTTTATGGCATTAGCAACAGTTTGCCAGGAAATACGAGGAGTGCGCGGAGTGCTCGTCATCTTTGCCATCATCTTTAGAGTCATTAACATTGCCAGCCATTCGTGGCCAACGAGCATTACCTCCCCGTCCCTGCTCCTGCTCTTGCCACAACCCCCCTTTCCTGATCCCGGATCCTTCGACATCTGCGGTAAGTGGCACCCCCAACATCCCCACTCTCCAGTTTTGTGGCCAACTAATGAGACTTTGCTGTTCGAGCGCGTGCAGACAGGAAACGGTCCTTTGTAATTGCCATATGTGGTAATGGCCGTAATTGGTTTTCCTTTTAGAGATTTAGTGACTTTTGTATTGGCCGCCATCGTCACATATACTACACATACCTACTAATACTTACACAACGAGAACTCTGGCTGAGTTTCATTAAATCTTGGGCCAGTCTTAAATGTCGCTGGATGACAAACAGGGAATTCGTTTTAGCCATTAGCCAGCGGGCTAACAAGTTAACAAGCGCCAAAGTCGCCAAGTCTAACACGTGACTTCGTGTCATTTGCAGAAATTTGGCGACTGGCTGAGGAAAAGGTCGCTGCCAGGAGCATTTTGCAACTTGCTCTGGCTCGTCTGTCGATATTTACGTTCAGCTGAAAGTGTCGTGCTTTATTTTGCTCCGGCTCGGTAATTAGATGAATTATGAAAGGAGTTCTGCACATGGGGTGTGAGAGATTCTCTTTTCTGTGTCAAGGTTTCATAGAAGGCATAGGCAACCAACCAAGCACGCACACACGCACACGCATTCCATTCTGCTTACGAAACGGAAACGGAAGCATTTGCATTCAACTTCACAGAGCGCCCAAAAGTATGCCATGCAAACGTGGCTCCGGCTTCCTTGGAACGCCTTTGCCTTTCTCCTCCATATATTTTCCTTTCTCTTGTTGTGCTTAGGCTTTAAAGGCATGTCCTTGCCCTGCAATTCACAATTTAATTTTTAATTGAATTTTATTTTCTTTTATTGCCTTGGCCGTAATTGTTTCTTGACAGTGTCCTCGACTGTTGAGGGCGATTAAATTAATTGCCCAACTTGGGGCGGAAAACAAAAATTAATGCATGAAATATGCTACTTCAACAAATTTATAGGAAGCCCCAACAAAAGCACCAAGAAATTGAATTATAAGAGCACTTCAACAAACAGCCAGCTATGTGGGGTAACATATATATATATATATATATATATATAGCATTGTGTAGATATAGAAATGCAGAAGGAATTTCAGAGACGGCTAGGAGAATTTTTGACTTTATTCCCTAAAATTTGTACAGCCCACTGCTTTGAGTGCTAGTCCTGGCTGTGCCCTTGCCATCGACATGATGATGACGATCATTGTACTCTGTACTCTTTGGGCGAAATCTAATAAAATTCAATAGAATTAATTTAATTTCAAGTCTTTGCCGGGCGAAATTCAAGTGCAGAGGTCAGAGGCAAAAGCCAAAGCTGCCTGCGTGCATAAGTATTTTTGTCTGCCAACTTATGCTTATAAAAAAAAAATATAAAAAAATACACAACAGAAGGATAGCCAGAGATGAAAAACAATACAAAGAGGCGGCTTGAGATTGCCATAGCATAAAGTGGGTAAAGTTGGTTAACACACACACACACACACACACACACAAACACTCACCACCTATACACTCACACATGCTCATAGGCAATTGCCATTGTCTGACTGGGCTGGTTACGGTTTGGTTTGGTTTGGTTTGCCATTGTGTCTGAGCCGGCAAAAAAGCGTAAAAGCAAATTGAAAATTTAACCTCAGGTTAAAAGCGTTAGCGACAGTTGAGTTTAACGGCATTAAGGCTGTGCTAAGCTGTCGGTAACACACACAGCCACACACACACACCCAGACAGACCGCCTTGGGGTTTTAAGCCAGCAAACGCCCACAATTGCTCGCGTTGTCTTGGGCATGTTCTGCTATCCATTTTGTCTCAGGCCGGCGGCTGCGAATGTGTTTGGCAATTGTTGTTTGGCTTTTTGCTCAGGCGGCAGAAGCATCTGCTTTAATGCCCAAATCGTGTAGTTCATTACGCAGCTACAGCTTCATAGCAGCTTTAGCTACACAGCTACATCTACATCTCGAAAATACGCTATAAATTTCAAGAGCCATCAGGATGATTACTTCCTGCCAGCGAACATAAAAAATAAGTTGCAGCTCGCAAAATAAACAACTAACTATGGCACTAAAACTTGTTCATATCCCGAGCACATCCGTTCTGCGAGAAACGCATATGAGGAGCCTTCTGCGGCCGGGACATCCTTGAGCTGGAATTATCACATAAATCACTGGCGGTAGAAGCAACAGCAGTAGCAGCGGCAGAAACATCAGCTAAACTGAAGGCGAGAAACAATGAGCAAAAAGGCGAGGCAAGGCCAAACTTACAAAAGAACAACATTAAAAGTTTTGCAATCGCGTAATGAGAATCTGCTTTAAAACTTGCGACAGCCGGCAACGGCAACAATATCAGAGCGGCTATGTGTTCAACACGTAAATTGCCAAGTATCTGAGAGTTGAAACTTAATTGACGCAAAAATGTACACAAGCTCACGCACGTCTTGGCTTGCAATTAAGCCAGGTGGCTCTAGAGTTCGAGTTTGAGTTGGAGCTGGAGCTGGAGTTGGCAATGAGTGGGTGAAATGGTGCTGGGTAAAATGGTTGCCCAGTTTCCGTAAATAATGCACGTAGCGTGCAGTGGCAGTTGCAGTAGCACAACCCGCACACCTGCCATTCCGGAGGATAAACTTTTATTTACTGTGAAATTCAATTTAGTTTTTATTTCGGCTGCTCAACTGCATGGCCGCTTGTTGATTATTTCACAGCAGCGGGGACTCAAGGAGCCAAGAAGCGGGATAATTAAATGCAAAATATTTTATATTTATTTCGAGGCTTATGCAAATGAAGTCAGTCCTGAGCCGCAAGATAGTAAAACTTTGCAGGCATTTACCCAGCGCTCATTACAATATTTGCATACACACTCATTTCCGGGGACAGGGACTAACTTCTTGCCAGTTGATAAAACGTCTCGCTCACGCAAGTTTGTTGCCTGCAAAGGCTGGCAAGTGGAAAGTCGAGAGTATCAATATCAATAAAAATCACACTTTGCAACTTGAGCGATAAATTCAAATTGCCATTTCGATACTTTAATCCCAGGGACATAATGTCAGCCTGATGACGACGTGATTTCATGCAAAGCATGTAGCCAGGAGAGCCCAACAAGCATCGGCCAGAGACCCGCCATGAAATCCAAGGACTGTAAACAATTGCCCGGGTCGTCTAAACAACGCCCCAATGGGGAAACCATGGGATGGGTGGATGGATGCTTGGATGGCGTCACGGAAAAAAGGGAAAAACTGCAAAGGAAAGCTGGAAAATAAAAACTGCTGCGGCGGCTACTACTACTACGGCTGCTAGGCCGAGAAAGCGGAGCACAAAAAATGTGGCCCAATAAAATCAAACAGCAGACGTGATGCCATAGTCGATGCCGATGTCGATCCCATCCCGATGCAAAAGTGCGAGAGAATCAATTGTGTGTTGACATTTTTATCAGCACCCTTGGAGCGGTGCGTGCATGGGCGTTTCGTAAGCCGAAATGTTCCAGGACCTACGAGCAGGGGGCCGAAATCAGTGCCAGCCGAGGTGGCCATGACAATGTTGACCCTTTTTTGCGCTAGATCAAACGTGCTCGGCCCTTGGTGATAGCTTCCCTAAATGAAAGGTGCGACCTGTCTGAATTATACATGTAAACGCTCCAAGAAAGTATGTGTGTGTGCACGCCTAAAAAAAAAATAATGAACTAACTAGGTGCTCGAGAAAGGCAAATTAAGATCTCAAAAAGTAAGTTCAATTTTGACTTAAAACGATGGGTTTCACAAATACTTTCATAAAACACATAATATAAAATATATTTAGAATTGACTATTAGGCAAGAAGGAACAATGTTGTACGAAAATCAAAGACATTATTAAATATCAAAACATTTAGTATTAAAAAACATCACTAAAACATACGGATATGCTAGTTTTTTTAATGCCTTTTGTTAACCTTTTCTTAAATTGAGTTTTAAAAAATTTTACTGCTCAAACATTTTTTAATGTGTATCTTCAAAGGAAGGCAACTATTTTAAATCGAGAAATTGCAATCCCAAGCTACTTTTATTTAACCCATTTCCTTCAGTGTGCGCGTGCAAGCTGCGGCAGTTGTAAGTTGTTTATGGCGAGTGCCTGGCGCTGGCTTTATGCTAATGCTGTGCGCGTCCCACGTGGCGTATGCGTGTTCTGCCTTTCAAGTTTGATTGGGTTCGGCGGTGGCGGAATCTGGCAAAGATGCCAATACCACTCCCAATGCCAATGATGATGATGATGATGAAACTCCTGTCAAGGCAACCGTTTAATTGTGCATCATAAGCCGCTTACTTAATTATGGCATTCGGCTCTTGGCGTAATTAAAGGCAAAGTAGTTGGATTGCCGTTTGCTTTTGCGAGGTCTAGCCGAATGGAATGAATAAAATTATCGTGCGAGCACAAAGCCGTTTCCAGTAACTACTTGGAGGGCCATAATGAGACTTCATTCTGTCTGTCTGTCTATCTGTCTCTCTCTCAAAGTGTGTGTGCGTGTGCGTGTGTGTGTATCCGTTCGTCCTGACAACCGCTGTGCGTGTTGGGGTATTAGTGTCAAAAGGCAACCATTGCCAGGTCGAGCTCATCGAGCGGCAGGAGCAGAAGCTGGCTGATTGCTGACTATGCCGCTGATTGTTGCCACCGCCTGTGGTTGCCGTAAACTTAACGGCAAACAATTATATACACACATGTGCTGCAGGCTCAGAAACGAACACACACACACACACACAGATACTTAAACAGTGGGAAAACAGCCGCAGGACTTTGCCATCTCCGTTTGCATACAAACCCACACTGGAACACACATCAACACACCGCGCGTTGTTGTCCTTGTAACACTTAAAATTTAGCACTAAGGCTGTTTGTTTGCTTATCTCACTCGGCATCTGATTCCTCATCTCCCATCCCCCATCCGCCCCGTTGTCAGCGTGATTCACTTGAATCCGCTCATGTATTTGCCAGCCACTCTAGGCCGCTTTAAGTCTAGTTTGCCAACTATTACGACATTGGTGCGTAATTAATTTCGCATCCCCGCCGCTTTTCATTTCGCATTTCCCAATTCCCCACAGACATTGCATATAGTATTGCCCTGTATGCACTTGCCATTGTCCCTGTGACATTACAAGGTTAATTTCAGCTTAATGTCACCAGGCGACAAAGTTATGTGGCCACTTAAATTCCTAGCGGCATCATTGTCAGCTTTAAATCACTCCCCCACCCTCTTCCCATTTTTGCACTTGGCCCTGTCGCATTTTTCAAACATTTTTGCTTTGTCTGCTCTATGTAGCTCTAGCTCAGGCCTTTGTTGAAGTATTTAAATGGTTGGCCTGTCCGTAAAAAATGCACCATGTCCTGGCACACACACATACACACACACCCTAGTTAAGGTGCTTTGTGTCAGTGCCGGTGCATGAACACTGGAAAAAAACCAGAGCGGTTTCCTTCAAAGTTTTCCCTTATAGTTCCCATTTGAAATAAAATGTGACCAATTGTTGGCTTGAATAAGAAAATAAACTAAATTGGAAATGTAACTAACTTAAAAGATGTATTTTTTTTGTATTTGGTAGTTTGTCTTTTGAACTTTAATTAACTTTAAGGCCATGTCTTCCCGGTTGATCACAGTGCGGGATGCATGTGTGAAAAAGGACCCGCATGCAGAGCTTATTGAGCTTGTGATGACCCCGTTGAAGAACAGAGGAGCTTTAAGAGCCATCTCGGGCGATTTCCATATAGTTATGCAATCAGTCACACATACGGTAAACTGCAATTGATATTCGCCAGCAGCTGCAGAAGGATTTGAGAGGACAACTCCGACATGGAGGTTATGCCCTCCACACACACACACACAGAAACACACCCACATTCACATTTCGTCCACAATTCCGCTTCCCTAATCCGATTTGTTTCCCTTTGTGCGTTGTTTTCCTCTTTGCTGCTGTTGTGGTTGTCGCCATAGCTGTTGCTTCTGCTTTTTCACACTTTATGCATTATATTTTCCACAAAACACACGTGCACCGTGCAACAAAAACGAAACAATGCGGCAAGTGTAACGACAACACAGCAACAGAAAAAAACACCGCCGGATAAAACAGAAAGCCAGTTAGCGAGTCAACAGGAAGGACGATGACGATCGCCCTGGACAGTCAGCAGGAATCGCATAATGTACGGCATATATACAGAGCTGGTGAATCGTATTTACCGGACCTCCACCGCCAGAACCGCGCTGATGAAAAGCCTGGAAAAACCTGGGAAAACCCTGGAAAAACCCCCTAATTAAGTTGAGTCTCTACCGCTCACCTGCAATTTTTTCCACCATTTTCGGTTGCACCGCACTGCGAACCGAAAATTAGGCCACGACCTGACCCGGCTGAGCTCGTGCTTTCACCTTTGCCACCACTTTTCTTGCCTTCTGCACAAACACACCATACACCACACACCTGTACTAGAAAGTGTAATACATTTTTTGTACCGCCTGGCAGGCAGGTTAAATTTGCATACACGCATTTTTCAAGCGTTGCTGAATTTCCCGGTTCGCAGCAAATCGTTAGCTACATGTCCGGCAAATTCCCACCAATTCTTTTTGCCTCAGCGATTTCTGTTGCAATTTATTTTGCATTCTGGCCTAGACCTCCGGTCCGCTGGCGAAGGCGCAAACAAAGGGGACTAAGGAATGTCCCCCCGTTGCAAGTTTAAAGCATTTCTTTTTTCACGTTCCATGAAACTTTCTCCGCTGCACGTGCAACATGTCACATTTCGCATCGCACTCCAGTGAATTAAATAGGGGCCCATGCGAATGGCTAGTGCAGAAGTAAAACATGCCACGGCTGTGCGAATTGTATGAATTTCATTTGACGCCACCAGGAAAATTACAAAAATTTCATTTGACACGCAGAAATATTTAATATGCACAAGCGAGGAGCAGCAAGGATCCGTACGGAATGGCAAGCGAAAAGGCAGTGTCCTTGTCTGAAAGTCATGATATATTCAAATTCATTTCGTTGCGCATTAAACGGCTAACAAATAGCATGAATTTGCAGCATTTTCGGCGACACCCAACTGTTCGCACTTCCGCTGCGACTGGTGGCTGCTGCCTGGTGGCTGTTGGCTGTTGGCTGATGGCTGACTGGCCCCTGCATAAATTATCGGCCAGAGTCGGGGAGATTTTTATCATTTTGTTTACCGAATTCAATTTCGTTTTTATCGCATGCAATTTACATGCTGCCTGCTGTCCATTTTGACATCATGATTGATGTCCTACGCTGGCGACAGTCAATTATCGTCAATCACTTGGCTACAAAACATAGCACGTACCAAAAAAGGCAAGTGGCAAAAGGTGGGGAGAAGAAAGCATTTCACTTCCGCTCTTGCCGCCTCTTATTTTGCACATTTTTCTCTTGACTTGCAGCATTACTCATACGCACCGTTGGCAGACAGGAATTCGGTAATAACTTTGATTACTCAATCTGCCCGCCAGGCGACAAACACTTTAATACTTTAGAGGTCCAACAACAACACACACACATACACACACCTCTGGGCTATCGCGAAATTGAAATCATTGCCATCATTTGGAAACCATTACGTATGATATATGCGCTAATCTGATATGCAGGCACACACAACATACAAGTTGGGTGAATAAAAATGTCACCAAAAGCGGCAACAACAATCAAAAAATACAATTTATACACAAAGAGGCATGCACAAAGGGTCCCACGAAATGGCGCCGCTGGCGAAGGGTAAACTCAACTCGTTGTCCTTGCGTTAGAGGGATGTGCGTATGTGTGTGTGTGTGTGTTGTGCTGTGTTGCATGCAACACACTTGCTAAGTAGCTGCGAGGGTGGCTGCCACGGCGCGTGATCCTGCGAAAAGGTTGCCCGGGCAATTGAGTGTGAAAATGTTGTAGGCATAAGCGGAGCGCCTGGATGTTGACTAATGCACGAGCAGGCACTCAACTGGCGTGTCGAAGTCCCCGAAAGTTGCCAGGTCAAAGGGCAGCGGCAGAGGCGGCAACAGCCAGGTGGCTCTGTAAAAGGCCCCGGATGACGAAGCCGTCGACAAGTCAATAAATATGCTACCAGATATTCATTGGCGGCATGTGTGCTGGAGGGCGAAACCGAAACCGAATCCAAAACCAAAACCAAAGGCGAAATCAGAGCAAAAAGCGAAAACCTGGGCCCTAATCACGTGGCGACGACACTCGCATGGTGTTACGTCTAATGCAGAAGGTCCTGCCAGACGTCAGAGCATTGACATTGATTTGTTTTTCGTCCTGCGCTGCTGCGTCTCACTTATTTCGGGGATTGTGTGTAATACGCTTTTGATTTGCCCAGAAATTCCATTTTTCACAATTTAATGCGCATCTCGCTACGTGTTGTCGTCACTGGGGCCATCTGGAACGTGCCCGGTTCCGGGATCCCGAATCCGGATCCGGCAACGGCTACTGCTACCCCTCAGCCATCTATCATAGTCCGGGCATTTGTCACGTGGGGGACAACGTGATTTCATTTTCCTGTCGCCATAAAGGTGACACATTGCATTCGTCCTGCCCCATTTGTTGTGTATTAGTCTAAGTACGAGTGTCTGTAGCTGTGTATTTGTGCATTTGTGTGTATCTCTTTTCGTTGCTTTAAACGATCCGCTTGAAACTGGGCTTAATAAATACTAAAGCCTTGTATATTGTTGTAGTAAAAAGCAGCAGCAGTTTATTCGGTGGTCGAGCGAGAAGCGTTCCATTGATTTTCGAGACCCAGAACCAGGCTGGATAACATGTTGTTAAACCACAGGAACGCGAGCAAACAAATTACCCACAGCAGTTGGCCAAAAATTGTTGAACATAACTTCAGATTTTATGGCCCACATGTGTGCGAAAAGAGAATGGCGGAATGGAGTGCATAGAAAGTGGTGCTGGTATGGCTTGTGGGTATTCAATGTGGGTTCACTGTGTGCGGTTTAGGTTCGCAGGGGGTGCAGAGTTTACTATCAGTTTGCCGCTTGGCCGGTGTGGCTGCGAAATTAGCGCTCTACTGTCTCGAATGCTCACTACTCACTACTCACTATTCACTACTGACTACTCGCTACTCACTACTCACTACTCACCACTTTACTCATTACTCACTACTCCTGTAATACCTGGCCAACAACTAGTCGCGCCTGCAGCTCGCATTGTTCGCCGTCTTTTGCGGCTTGGCCAAGTTTCATGTCAAAAGTGCACTCCATGAATATTTCACTTGCAATCACATTGTTTTCCCGCTAACTTTTTAGATTGTTCTAACATGTGGCGGAAGAGGGCGTGGCCGGTCGAGGGAGTGGCACGTAACGTTGCAACAACAGTATCAAACTTTGGTTTTCACTCAATTTTGGCAATGCTTTTCAGGCTTGTGGCCGCACAACGGTTCGGAAAATGTGGCTCGATGCATCGAAAGAAAAACTTTACTGCTACAGTTGATTTTTATACTATTTGTGCATTTAAAGAAATAAAATACAAGAAAAGTTTTTACTTAAGAGCAAAGGAATGACCAATAAATTAAATTATTTAATGACAATATAGTTAAATTGCATCTTAAATTTTTCATCTTATATTGGTTTAAATGTCAAATTGCTTCTTAAATACTTGATCGTGTATTTGAATTTATTTTTCTACTATTTAGTTCTCTCAGTGCATCCATTCATGTGGTGCTGTGTGTATTTGCAGAGGTAATCCCTAATTCCCTTGTGCTAAATTTGCCAGTTCAGTTCTGTTTGGCTCTGTTCTGTTCGGTTGGGCTCCCTATCGCCTCACCCGTCAGATTGCAATGCTCCTGGCCCTTTGAACTGGCCACGTTAATAGTGCGGGGAGCTTTGATGGGAGCCTTAGTCTGGCCGAAATATGGGAGATTTATGCAGACGTCTGGCCAGCCAGCTATACAGCCAGTCAGCCAGTCCGGATAACGGCCACTCCGGCATAAGTAGCCGGTCAAAAGATATTGCTGGCTTGCTTTTGCCAACTGCCATGAAAAGCACCTGCTAGGATCTGCTCTTTTGGCGCTCAATCAAGGGATTTACTATGTTGGCTTAAAGCTTGTTTTCCGCTTTACGCAGCGTTTAATGAATTTCCCCTTTTTTTTGCCCAGTTTGTTTTGGAGCTCGGCAAGCTGCCTCCGCCGCGTTTCACTTGTCGCAGTTGCCACTCCGGCTCCCAGAACACCAGAGCAGGTGCGTCCCTGAGCCGCCGTGCTGCACTCGAAATTACAACGGTTGCAGGTGCAGCAGATGTGGCAGGAACTGCGAACTGCGAGCAGTAGGAACCATGCCGGTTTT
The DNA here is from genome assembly GCF_025200985.1 of Drosophila gunungcola. Lineage (NCBI taxonomy): Eukaryota > Metazoa > Arthropoda > Insecta > Diptera > Drosophilidae > Drosophila > Drosophila gunungcola. The sequence goes on from NC_069139.1 coordinate 9,911,977, forward strand.
TCTATATTTTATGCACTTTGCGTGCTACCAAAAATTGTAACTTTTTTTCGGCTAGTCTCCCACCGGTGGGCGTAAATGCACACTTTGATGAAGGTCAGTGGTGGTGCCTCCCAGGGGCAAGTAAAAATAAACGAGAACTAGTTTGATAATTTTCTACTCAAATTGAATATTTGCAACTGTACTAGTATGTGAGGCAAACTTTTCTTATTCTCTGCGAATAACTTTAATGGAAAAACTTTGAATATCAAACCGCAAAAACAAAAAATCCTGGCCAAAAAGCGGAAGCGAGGGCCTGGGGGCCAAGAACGGGCACATAAATTGGAAAATTGAAATTGAATTGTAGACACAGACAGGCACGAAAACAGGCGACCAAACTGACCAGACAGACGCAAATAGAAAACTCAGCTCAAATTCAAAGTTCGGTTCAATGAGTGCATATTCACCTCTGGGGACTGGCGAATAAAATTGAAATCAAATAAATATGCAGGAAACATTCCTGGGGCACGTGTGTGTGCAAATGAGTGCGATTCTTTCATCTTTTCTGCCTTGTCTTTCATCTGTCCCCCAACCGTTGTGGATTTCCTGGGACGCGGATCAGTGCCCAAGTGGCACAAAGTCATTTGCTTTATTAGCACTCGAATGCCAAATCCCAAGACAGACCCCTTGCTTCCTAGCCAAAAAAAAAAAAAAAAGGAAGAAGGAAGAACTTTCCTTGTCTGACATTATTTCGTTATTATCCGCATCAAGGACTCGATTGACAGGAGCACAGGCACGTGCTGCCAACGCCTCTATCCGTCTTGCGAAAATATTGTCACAAGCAACGAGCCAGGCTCAAAACAGACTAGCCTGGCTACAAAAGAAATTATATTTACCAGGCCAGTGGAAGCAAAAAAAAAAAAAAACAAGGAAATCGAGAAAACAAAACACAAACAGGTCGGCCAGTCGCTGGGTCGGTCGTTTGAGCCAAGAGCAAAAAAAATCAGCAAAGGAATCAAATAAAATGCCAGCAACATGGCATCGGGGGCCTTGCCAAGTCCTGTCGCCTGACAGCCTCCACTTCTTTGCAAGTGCGTGCTGCTGACTTTTGGCCTTGCTTACCTATTTTGGCCAAGTCGGCTCGGTGGCTCGGCTTCATGCCCCACTGCCAAATGTTTTCGCAGCAGATAAATACAACATTTGACACTTCATTATTGTGCCCGCAGCGTAATCGAATCAATTCAATTCCAGGACCTTGGCTGGCCACGTCAGGCCTTGTCATGGTGTCAAAAGTGCTTGGTCCTCGGTCCTTGGTCCTTGGTCCTTCGCATCCACATCCGCATCCGCTTTCCCCACCATTCATTGTTCATCGCTGAGAGCCGCAAGGCTCAAGGAAGCTTGCCCTGTTGACACATTCGCTTAAACGTATTAAATTGTTTGCCGTCGCCTTTTGGCATCGACATCGACGTTGTAGCTGACGCACAGTTTTCTTCTATTTTTTTTTTTTTTTTTTGTTTTTTTTTGTTATTTGTTTTTTCCAAGCACTCGGAGATCCTTGATGGCGCTCCGTTTGCGTGCGGAAGTGCGGCCAGCACAGTCGTATCTGTATCCGCATTTGGCCCTGTCACACTAAAAGTAATCGATTACCATGTAACCGGATATGAGCGTATCCGTTTTTCGAGGGGGGGCGTACTCCCGACTCCCGACTTGCCCCAAAAGGTGCTGTGTTGGGTTTAATCGAGTTTAATTGGGCCCGCCACAATGCCTGGCTATTTATGCAATAATCATTGTTTAATTACAAAACCAAATAAATACTCTAATGCCCTGCATGCAGCCGGGGCCTTTGATGTGGTCACCGTGGGCCTGAATAAATTATGCAAGACACGAATTATCTAAAACGCAAATGCATCGCATCGACATCGGTATCGGTATTTGTGCGTGCCGTTGTGCCTATGCAATTGAATTAATTCGAGGCTCAGTTGGGTATTGGCCAAAAAGTATGCTTTAATATTTAAGTGCATTTTAACACTTTACAATCACACAGATACAGACAAGTCAAAACGCACACGCACACACACACACACACAAACACACACACAAGCCCAGAGATTGACATATAAAATTGATTAGCAAATCAACAGCAAGTGCATTAAATTACTCGCCCATCCTGTGCGTAAATTTGACAACTTTCATTGGATGGGCATAATAAAATTGCACTTTATGAACTTTCCGACATTTGACAAATATTCCTAAGCGCACTAAACCAATTAGCCACATAGCCACATGGCCACTCACAAGATGTTGTGTGCTGATCTAGAATCTAGATGATGTCCGTTGACCAAAATGTGTGCACACACGAGTAATAATATTTTGAGTAATTTACTTTATATTTTGTACGAAATGAAAATACCAAAAGGCATTTGATATTAAAAGTCTGTCTCTCCTTGTGTCCTTTGCAGTGTCCGCCCAGAGCATGATGACCAAGAACGAGCCCATGTTCATATCACGTTCGGAGACATTCAAATTTATCACCGGCGAGACAATAGTGCTGCCCTGCGAGGTGGCCAATACGGGTAAGTTGGGCAGTTGGGCAGTTGGGTAGTAATATGTGGGTTCAAAAACCCATTTTCCATCAGGCATACCGACACGAGCAGATTCGCCCACGCAGTTTGCATTTAAATGCTGCGGTCGAAAACTCTGCCGTACAAATAATTAAGCCGACATTATGCGATGGCCACAACTATGCATTAATCCCCCGGCCGGACTAAATTTCATCCGACTGCTCACTGACCGCAGAAAAACAAGAGCAGCGGTCAAAAGCGGACAGTCCACCGAGTGACTGGTTGGTGGCATCCATCCAAGACATGTGTAGTGGTTTCGGCCTTCCGCTTCACTCAAGTCCCGGCATTTGGTCGATGTACGTTTTTCAATTTAAATGCGGTCGTGTGTGCGAGTTTATTTGTACATAACAAGGATTTAGCATAAGCAACGGCATCAGAGGAGAAGGCAGCCGGCAAGAATGTGTGGGCGGAATAAAATAATGCTGGGCCAAGACAATGCCGTCCAAGATGGTCGAAACTTGTGCCACTCGTCGGGGACAAAAACGATACATAAAAACTCGGACCCAAACACTTGGAACACATTTCACTTTCTACACAGTGAAAATATCTCTACAATTTCTCTGAATGAAGACATATGTACAATTATTTATTTAAATAAGCAACTTTTCTTACAAATAAAAATATATATTTATAGTATATATATTTTTTTATGGAAACATTCAAGTTTTCGATGCCACTGCTAAAAATAGAGTTACTCCTTTGAGAAAAATAACTTGTTTGCTTTTCGCCAATTGAAAGTTATTTGGTATTTTATTGCTAACATTTTCCTGTAGTGTATGCACACACATATGTAGCCGTTTATGTAGACGCATGTGAGCTTGAGACGTCTGCGGTGGGAGTATCCGTTTATAAGGAAAGGAAATACAGAACAAAGAATTTCATTTGCGTTTCTCATGCACTTGATTGCCTCCGACAACGACGAGCTCTCCAACTTCGACCAGGACAAAGCACCAACCAAGGCCAAGACACGGATGAAGAAGATGAAGACTGATCTGGCAGAGCTGGCTATGCGATACATAGACAATTTCTGCAACAAAATTATAGCTGCGGGCATTTGGGTACTAATAATAAAAAAGCAGAGTAGAACAGAGAACAGAAAATACCGGAATAAAGCACAAGAAAGTAAATATAAGCAAAGCAGAAGCGGTTGGGGGGGAAATAAATTGCCTGGGCGTTTGGTTTACTCTGCACTTACCCCAGCCAGCCAGCCTGCTAGCCTGCCAGTTTGTCCCCTTGGCTAATGCGGCATTATGCTAATAAAGTGCCCATACGACAATTTCATTACTGCCATTGCTCAGCTCGCGGCTTACTCGCGCCCTTAAACGAAATAATTAAAAGCGAAGCCGCAGAGCGATTTCTTGTTTTTAATAACGCGTGCTTTATGCGGCTCGCCCTGTGAAATATGATTAGAAACGAGTATCCGGCGATTTGGCCTGATTGCGGACGCAGGTGAGCCGGAACGCAGTGCATCCCTTTTTATGGTCGCGAACATAAAGTGTAAAAAATAATTGATAGAATTTTTAAAGCAGCACTTAAACGTCGAAACTCTTGCACCCCGGCACTTTGTACAATTTATGCGCATTTTCATTTCGTTTTATGGATGCGAACTCGTAAAATTCGAAAGCGAAGAAAACGAAAATCACACAAAGGGCCCGTGCGTTTGGTTAAGTGTGTGTGCGTTTGCGTTAGAATTTCCATATAATATGAAAATGCCTTTAAACACTTATTACGGAGCTTTGCACCCCGAAAGAGTAATCTTTCAGCTCGAGTGGCAGCGATAGTCGTGTCTGAGTGTGAGTAAACAGTGAAACAGTGGAACATTTCATCATTATCATTTCATTTGAATTTTTATTTGTTCTTCAATGTCTGGCACGCAAAGTCTGTTTATTCCATTGTCTGCTTGTCGGCTTGTCTGTTTTTTTTTTTTTCTGTTTGTTTTAGTCTCTGAATTTGCCTTTGCCATTCCTTTTCACCAGCAGGATACTAGCGTCTAGAGTGGAAATACTTGTACTTATGTCAGCTCGACAATATCAATTTCGGAAAACCCAAAGGTTTCTTTGATCATAAGAGAAAAGCAGTTCAGTTCAGTTCAGTTCATACTGTCAAAGCGTAATTATATCCCAGAAGCTTAGGTCTGCGTACAATATCTCATTCAGTGACTGGAGTGTCCTGGGCAAAATGACGCACTGGGCTTTCCTGCAAGGAAAGCAAACAAAGACAGGTGGCAGGTTGTTCTTTTGGACCTTGTTTGCTTGGCAAAATTTGCATGTTAATCCTGTGCCTTTTAAGACAAGTAAATATTGTTAAATAATTTATGCCCGTAAACTGGCAAATCGTTAAAACTTTCCAAATAAACAATATGCCAGAGATGGAAAATACAACTTAATTTCAATCTAAAATATTTTCATTTGAGAAGCCATTTGCTTTGGCACTTATCTCGTTGCACTGTTGCAATTTTTAAGCTTTTCTAAATCGACTAATTAATTACTCGGGCCATTTTATCAACTGCTCAACTTGTCTGCATGCAAAGCCAGTATCGTGTGAATTCTTCAATGCGGTCTCGCTGCAACAGGAACACAAAAACGAAATGGTAGGAGCAAAAACATTTAAGAACTGGCAATGGCTGACTTGTAACTGGTAGCTGGTAACTGGTAGCTGGTAACTGGTAACTGGCTGTAACGGCCTGTGTGACTGTAAACTCGAATGCAATAAAATTCAAAACACAAAAACCCCGCCATTGCGGCCATACAAACGCTCATTACGCTTTGATGGAGCGTCGGCGCTCGAAACTATTACCCGGCAAACGGAAATGGAATCGTACCGCAAAAGTTGAAGTTGTGCAAACAGCAGAACGGACCACCACTCGACTTTGCAACCAAATGTATGGAAGTGGAAGTACGAGCGGTACGGCGGCAACAAAGTTTCAATATTAATGCCATTTACAGTTCTAATTTCGCTTTTTCCGTACTACGATATGTACACACACGAACAGGAACACGAACGCAGGAGCACACTTAACACACTCACACCCGGGCAAACATAGTCGTAGTACAAAGTTTTGCAAGAAGTTGCAGATAAGTCCGCCCCTTTAGTGCCTGCCTGTACCCGTAGACCCTTCGCTCTAGTTTGCCTGCGGCGGCTAAGCCGCAACATCGTTTATCTTCGGGGGTCATCATCTTATAATATTGGCCTTTCCGACATGCAATAAATTGCGCTCAGACAAACAACATGTCCGTTGGTCGGCCTTTAGTCCGTTTTTAGCCTGTGAGAAAATCGAGCTCAAGGCGGATGGGATGGTTGGCATATTGCGCATACGCATAGTATGCCCAGAGCAAACAGACAAAGGCGCTGCAACAATGCGAACAGTGGCCATATTTGAATTGGTCGGGTTGGGGTATGTGTTTTTGTTGGCCTGCTGCCTGCTGCCTGCTGCCTGTTTATGTGCATATGTCCGTTTGTAGGATCTCTGTCACTGGGTGAAGTGTGGAAAACTAAAAGTTGGCTTTTGGCTGTAAACAATGAACCAGCGCTCTGCAGCAGGACGTGTGTGGTCGGCCATTTGTCCAGGCGGAGGCCGTGTTTATGTGAGCCCACTGAGGATGAGCCTGACATACAAAAACCGAAATGCTTTTACCGAGTTTCCGCCCCACGCCAGCCACTACTAGTTCATCCTCATCCTCATCCTCATCCTGCTCCTCATCCTGCTCCTGCTCCTGATTCCAGGACTTGCCGCTCGCTTAACGGTGCAATTGTTTGCATGTATTGTTGTCGTAATGCCTCCCCTTTCACCCCCTTCGCCATCCATCTGTGTGTGTGTGTGTGCGTTTCTATTTAGTTTAGAACACTTAAACCGGAAATTGAGGCGTTTCGTGTTTTGCTTGTTTTCGTTGGATTGTTGTTATTTTAGTTAACAATTTATTTAGTTGTAGCCAGGCAGTGGTACACACATGAACAAGGCTCCTGATTTATATGTGCACTTGCAACGGACAAGATTCCTGAGTCCTGAGTCCTGCGCAATCTTAGCTACTATTGCCTGGCCAATTATTATTTTGCCACTCTGAAAAATAAATATATATTTTTGTATACTTTTTTACTTTTGTAATTCTTGTATCTGTTACTCAATTGTGTACACTATTTTTGTATTTTATTGACAGCATCAATTAAAACTCCACTTTCTTAATAAAATTCCAAAAATCCTGATATATTTTAGTCATCTTTATTTTTTAATTAACAAATGATATGAAACGAACTAACAGCTCTAAAACAACGCCAGCCAATTAGTAAGAAATCGATGGAATTAGGCTATTGTGTGATTTGGACCTTAGGAAACCAAACAATTGACAGGCTGACTTTTGCAATTTGAAAGCTGTTGCCCAATTTGCATATCCCTGCGCCAAAATTGACTTGGCAATGTATCAACTGTAGTACGACTGACGTTGCTTCATTCATAACTCAATCAAGCGGCTAATATGATATGACTGCACTTCGCCAGCACGTTCATGTTGCAACACCCGGCAGGAGGAGCCTTTGCCTTTGCCTCTGCCATTGCCTTTGCCATTGCCTTTGCCCCTCTAATTTCTAAGCAGGATGCATATGCATGCGAGGAGTGGGACTCACAAGCCCACAACTCAATACCCTAGCACCTCGTCATCGCCACCCAGGCAGCCTGAGGAATTATACGTCCCGTTTTCCCTTTTCTTCTTCTGCGGCAGGGACACACACCATCTACACATCCCGGCCACCCACTTGGAGCTCCATGCTGCTACCACAACTCCACCTCCGACGCCTTTTAGAGCACGCTAACGACAGCAGGTGGTGCTCGTTTATTTATTTGTTTTTGCAGTGCACTGCGCCTGCATTGCCTGCCTTTCAGCTTTTCATGGTGCCGGAGACCGTGCGGACCGGCTTGTTGATGTTGTTGAACTCATTGCAAATAAATACGCTTTTTGAATGCGCATGTAAATGACTTCATAAGCATTTTATTACAGCCCAGCCAACTCGGCTGAGGTCCTGCTGCACACACTCATTCGCATTCACGGTTCTGTGTGTGCTTGCGAGGTGGAATCAATTTGAAAAAGGAAGAGTCGGCTACTTACAGCGGAGGTCAAAATAGTATATACAATTATTTTTTAATTATCTCACATATTTGCCATGGTCTTGCAGATCAATATATATAGGAATCAAGGGGTTTAAACAAAATAATGAAACAAATTGTTTTTCTTATTATTTTGAAAAATTTTTTCTTGAGAAAAAACAAGATGTATTTAATTTATTTTTAATTGTTGATTTTAATGCATAGGAAAAAAATGTTTAAGACAGCATAACTAATTAGATATATTTAAAAAATTAATTTTTTTATAATAACATTCCATAAGCCGAACTCTTTTAAACGTTTAACGAAAAAAGGCATCTTTTAAAAAATAACTTTTAAAGTCAGTGCCACACGCTTGACCGCAGCTGTATTTTTCCCATACTCTTGATTTTTGGGCAGCAGAAGAGCACACTTAGTCGTCGATGGCGGGCAAAATTGTTTTAATTTTTAATGAACGCCGCTCGTCGGCACCGAAACACGGAAGTCATACATCATTAGTAGCAAATCCGGCAGCTTCAATACAAATTTCAATACTTCTGCTGCTCCAACTCCCCATAATATTCCCATACCCTCTCCCTAAATTTCCCTTTTCCCCTTTGCCGACCATCTATGCTCTGCACGCGCGCGGAAATTTACATCGAGCAACTCACATAAATTGAAAAAGGAATCACAATTAATGAGTTCGATGAGCACGCCATTTCCATTGGACTGTCGTACGTGAATGAGAGTGAGAGAGTATTTGTGCATGTTAGGGTGGACCTTAGTCATCCAAGCTTGATAATGCTAATAATAAGACTGTTTATATGCAAAATATGAATCTTAATTAATCTATTCATTTTGTTAAACATAATTTTCATTTAAACTTGGGATTTTAAAGTGACTTCGACGTAATCAATTCTTTACAAGTGAGGGAATTTATTCCATGAAGCTTTTAAGATGGCTAAAGAATTGAATATAGGCATTTATATAAGGAACTCTAATTTGTTGAAAACAAAAAACATTTTTTGTTTGGTTTTTAAAAAAAAAAATTTGTTTTTAATTTCTTTTTTTGATTTTTTATTAATTGTGTCTTTATTTATGTACAATCAGTACAAAATGTATGTAATTAATTAGTTTTGTATATCAAAGGAAGCCAATGGGACACTTTATTTAGTCTGATAATGGTCCACCCTGGGTTACATGGGTCTGGTTGGCATCCTTCCTCTGGCATTCTAGCATCCTGGCATCCTGGCTGGCTCCTGCTCCTGCTGCTGCCGCTGCCGCTGCTGTTGAAGGCATCCGAGTGTCTGACTGCCTCTCATTCTGGCATATGATTGCAAATGCCGCACATTAGCGGATATCAAGTGGGTGTTACTGAGTGCCTGTCTGACTCTCATCCAGTGTTGTTCATGCCGCCTGTCTGCGGTTTATATTCCACTCTGGATCTGCCTCTGGCTGTGTGTGTGTTTGTGTGTGTGTGTGTATTTGTGCTGGTCCATGCCAAATTGAATTTCTAGCCTTTTTAGATCCTTTGAAGCGGGCCGTAATTGAGTCATTTGAATTCTGACTTTTCCATTTGCGCTGCCAGTGCAATGCAGGCACTCGAATCTGCCATTCGATTTAATAACTCTCGAACATAATTTATCAATTATAAATGCCAGCTCTGATTTCGATTTCGATTTTGATTTCGTTTCCGATTCGCCTCTCGTTGCAGACACGTACGTTGTGGCCTGGAAACGTGGCATCGCTATATTAACCGCCGGCTCCGTGAAAGTGACGCCCGATCCCCGCGTGCGCCTAGTCAACGGATTCAACCTGCAGATACGCGACGCCCTGCCCACGGATGCCGGCGATTATATCTGCCAGATTGCCACCATGGATCCGCGCGAAATCACCCACACGGTCGAGATACTGGGTAAGTAGCCTATAGGCTCACAAATTTGCCAACGACTTTTCGCCACTTTCGGCGTTTGCATTGTTATGCAAAGTTCCAATCTCCCAGATTGACGTTCCATGGGATTTTTATGGGCGAAATTTATGCGGCTGCCTCAAATCACTGGGGCCCCATTGTTAGGCTTCATCATTTGGGCACCGGCATCGGCATCGGCACCAGTTCAGCTTGGCTGGGGTGTTGTGTGTTGGTCAAATTAACATATCCTTACATCCTTAGTGCCTAGTGCTTTATGCGTCCGGGCCACTCAAATATGCAAAGTAGGTCGGCTGCAATTTGGCCGCTTTACGGCCAAAGATTCAATAGAGAGTGGAAATTTTTGGGAGCGTTTGAAAAAATCAAAACTAATCTGCCATTTGCCCGGAATCGCCGCTGCTGCTGCTGCTGCTCATCCCTCGATTTTGGTCCACTTCCATTTCCACTTGCAGTGCAAAAGCAGTGAAGCAGATCCCCTGGAGAAGAAGCTGGAAGAAGCTGGCGAGGCAGAGAGCGGATGCAAATTGCTGCTCCTTTGGCTCCGGGTCCTGCTCAACTACTTCCTGTCGGGGAGACCCGTTGTGCCTAACAAGCGTACGGTTCCAGCTTTGTTTCTGGCTCCTTTTCGGCATCCTGGGTATCCTGGGTATCCTTCTTTTGCCATTGCCTTTCCCTTTCACTTTCCCCTGCCCTTTCGGCATGCGTCTTCAACTGGGCTTCTAATCAGCAATGATGAATAATTTACATATATTTCCCCCAATTACAATGTTGCCCTTTATTTGCATACGACTGTTCTGTGTGTGTGTGTGGGGGGTGAGAGCCACGCCCCCCGCCTGGCTAACACTTGCCTTTCAACTGCTTCTTGTGCTGTAATTGTGTGCGGTGCATGCAAATTGCGATACAATTCCCCAAATCTCCAAAGTGCTCTGTCTCGCTTTTTTGCCGCCCTTCAACTCTTCTATCTCTCGCCGAGTTCGAAACGATTCAAAAATAGTTTTATTTCTGCCAGCTTAAAGGCGCTTTAAACGCTTATGCGAACGCGTATGGATTTGCGCCAAAGCATTATTCGCCAGGGCAAGCCTATAAAAAATGCGTATTTATTTTAGCGGCGACAACTTTTTTCATTTGTCACTGAAACTTGGTCCTGCCTTGTGGTTCTGGTTCTGGTCCTGTTTCTGTTTCTGTACTTTTTTCGGTCACCGCCGCAGGCAAACATTAAACGGAAAAACGGAAAACTCCTCGCCAGCCACAAGAGTGAGGGAAAAAAGTCGATTATTGAAAAGTTTTGTTTATTTTATGTGTTTATTATGCGCTCCGTTTGCCAAATAATGATCATGGCCAGAAATATTTCGTTTATTGAACTTTCGAAGCGCACGTAAATTTCTCGCCCCTGGTTTTTCGGCCTTTGCCGTTTGTCGTTGTCGTTGTCGTTGTCGTTGCCATTGCCTCCGCACCAATCTCCATTATTGTCAAAGGAGAAAACAGGCAAAATAATGCGCTGTCGAAGTTTTTATAGGCTCAGCAGCAGACTCGGCCAGTGGCGGACAAGGGCAGCCTCCCCAAATCAGATCAAAACCCCTGAATCCAGAAACCCGAACCCAAAGGCCCACCCATGTATTCTCGTATATAAATTTCATAAAGTTTGCCGCTCAGTGGCATCTCGGCTTGGCAGTTTTTACGAGCGTAAATTACTTTCAGTTTGGCTCACACTAAAGATGAAAAAATAATGTTCGCCACTGCCAAAGTTTTCGCCGTGGCCGTAGCACTTACAAAGACATTAGACGGGCGATGGCCAAAATATGGACCAGCCGAGTCCGGCATTGCTGCTATACCCCTCGGGCCAAAAAGACCAAACAATGGCCCAAAGTTTGCCCGTTGACAAATCTTTTAATATGGCCCGGGCATTAATATCTGGCGGCCCCGCAATAATTGCAGTCCCAATCCCAGGACATCTGCCATCAGCCACTCACCTAGCTCTGTCTAACCGACAAAAGGTGGCTTTAATATTTGATGAGGCCGAGACCAAGGATTTCTATTTGTTGGCCAGCAGTCAACATGGGGTGGATGGCATGGAGATCCTGGGAAAACTGTGTCAAGGACTTGAAAGCGCTTTTGCTGGAATGCATCTGCAGCGGGCATTATTCATGTGACGTTTAATAAAACCAATTAGGCTTCGACATGGCCCATCCACAATCCATCCATTAGCCGGTGGCAGGCTGTCGCCACTCGGTTTGGTTTTGGTTTTTAACAAGGTTGGCGGTATGGTGGGATGGCGGGATGTTGACGATGGCTGGCTCACCCAAATCCAACCGCAAAACATTATGTTATGCGGTGGCTGTGCGGTCGGGCATTGCGGCAATTTGCACATTTTTATCACGGCCGAATCGGTGTGATTTTTAAATGCATTTGGCGTGTGACTTTAAAATCGCTCGGCCACCAATCCGGTTTTCAGCTAGTTCAAATGTCACGGGGTATCTCAATTAGCTGTGTAATTACAGGGGCTCGCCGCAGAAGTCCAAGTCAAGGACTCCGCTTAAAGTATCGATAACAATGGAATCATTGAACCGGAAGCCATAATTATGTGTGTGTGTGTGTGGTTTGGCATAGAAAATGGAGCTCGGTGTCCTGGTGTGATTTATATGCACAATATGCCAAAACAACAGGGAGATGGATGTGGAGTAGAATGTGACCACATCAGGTGGAGACAAGAGACAGGTGCGGAGAAAGGGGAAAGGTAAAGGGAGAAAGGAGCCAGGGGGGTACGCATTTAATTATGGCCGACTGGCTGGTCGACAATAGATCCCGGTACAATGGGCGGAACAACAACGTTTGTACAATAACAAAAGATGCTGTCCAGGGCGGTGTGGTATATAATTATATGCCACAAGGACGATAAACAAAAGCCACACACGCACACACTCACGCACACGCACACGCACTGACCGAAGTTCTTTGGATACTTGAGACAAATTACCAACACAACACTGCAGCAGGAGCTGCAGGACAAGGAGCCCACAATTAAATGCCTGGCTCTCGCTTGGCAGCCGCCTAAGTTTTAGCACTAAACTTTATCGGTTGCAACAGAATATGGATTTAAATTACTTAACGGACATGCTCCGAAGTTTTGCCGCCCACAATCCGGCGCACTTAAAGTTTAAGCCTGTTCGGGAGCAAATATGGGTGTGTGTGTGTGTGTGTGTGGGTGGGTGGTTGGCTGGTCGAGTGGATGTTTGTGGGTGACTGTGTGAGTGTGCAACTTTGCATGCCACAAAACCAGGGACCGAAGTTGAGCCACCACCATCCGCCGTGGCTGCTCCGAAATCAATATGAAACAAACTCTGTCAAAACTGGCCGCAACCATCACTTCTCCCGACGTTGCGGCCTTTGCGGCGGATGCTTTGAAAGAGCTGCTTATTAAAATTTTTGCCAGCTGGCCACAAATCCAGCAGCAGCAAAAGCAAAAGCAAAAGCAAAGCAAAACCATCCACGCTGACAGTCTGCAAGATTGAGGCCCATTAAGAAGTCGTCATCTGCACGACATTACATGCCGCAATCCACGTATTACATGCCGCACAGCCAAAATCAATTTCAGTCCCCGGCATCGAGTATTAAAAGGGCTTTGGGCCCCCGCCCACAACCTATTACAGCGGGACATATTTATTGAATTCAATATGCGAGTGTACAAAGCGTGAGAAAATTGAGCATACACCAAGCACACAGGCGAATGGGTGGCGAAATGCCCTCCTGCAACTTCATTGCGAGTTGTTATCCGAATACGAGTCCTTCTCGCTGCGCCTTTTGCCAGGCTCATGATTTATTACAGTCTAATGCATATTTTGTGGCTGCAGCAGGACACAGCTCTGCTCACACGAGCTACACAGTGAAAAGGATCCATACTAAGCTTAAATACAGTATCTAAAAAAAGTTAATATTGGAAAATATCTTATTTATTCTCATAATAAGTTTTTATAAGTGATTTTAAGAACATTGAGACTTTTGTAGCTCTTCCGAAATCCATTTCAATAAAACTGTTAAAACTGTTAGAACTGTTAGCTTCAATTTTGTAATGTTATACACCCTTTGTTTTAGTAAACTCAATAAAGAATTTTAACTAAGGAATTTTTTTTAACAATAAAGCTAACTAAAAAAGGATTTAATATTTCTCAGTGCAGCTGTGGGCTAAGGGCCATGAGCTATTTGTGCGCTCCTCAGTGATCAATTGTAATATCCTTTCGAATGCAAATATCCCGGAGGGCGAGAGCTCTGCCATCCTGTCTCGGCTTATTTGTTTTGGCCAGAGCAATAGAATATATTATTTGATACATTGCAAATCGTATGTACTGTGAAAGAATTGCATCAATAACACATGTTTGTAGGTCCACTGGCGTAGTGAGTGATAATTTGATTGGGGTCTAATCAGTGATGCAGTCACCCCTTTTCGGTGGCGCCCCTGTGGAGATGGACTCTCATTTGATATGCATGTACTGCACGTTGAGTTGACTATATTGAAGTGTCTCTGTGCGCCCCTTGGTTTATTGAGCTGTTGATACTCGCACTTAAATGTGAACATTTCTGGGGAAAACCAAATAACAGCAAAGTGTGTGCTGGCCTCAATTTACGGGCTAGCCAAATGAACGAAATCCCCCAGAGCTTTAACATGGCAAGAAAAACAACGAGACTGAAAATAAAGTAAGCACAAAATCACAAAACACAGGGCAAACAAAAACAACGACTGCCATCCATTTGGAAGCCCCAAAAAAAAAATATAATAATGCATAAGAAATGTCCATAAAATTAAATGAAGCCATAGCCAACAGCCATCGAAGGCGTCAGCTGGCATTGTCCTTGATTTAGTCGTCACTCGGCAGACATAATTTTTAACAGCTGTAAAATAATGCGGTCGCAAGTATAAATAAACGCCGGTCTCGAATTAAATCAAACTATGCCCTGGCGGGGTCAAAAAATGGGGATCCGAGGGGTACTTTCAGCGCCGAAGTCCAAAGTTGGAGACGCGTAAATGCCGTTTGTTCTCATTCAATTTGCATTCGGGGCGCATTTATTTATTCAAATTGTGTGATGTCCTTGCCCGACCCCACTTTGCATACATTTTGGGTGGACAGTGGGGACCCAGGGACTGTTTGGCCATTTCTAATGTGTTTTCTTCTCTGCTTTTCTGTCTGTTTGCCCTCCAGTGCCGCCGAGGATTCATCACATTAGCACCGGCGGACATTTGCAAGTCAAGAAGGGCTCGTCGGTGCGCATCGAGTGCTCGGCCACGGGTAATCCAATGCCGAATGTGACTTGGAGCCGCAAAAATAATATTTTGCCCAACGGTAAGATTGCGTATAAAAGTAAAAAAGAAAAAAAGATACCCACCGACCGACATGTAACCAAATATAACCAAATAACCGGACAACCAACCAACCAACCAACCAACCAACCGACCAGAGACCAAGCAAATTAAAATCATAAAGAGCAACAAAGGACGAGCGGCGGAGGCGAACATAAATGAATATACAGTCGTAAAAGAAACTTTAAACAATTTCCATAAAAATGGAAAGTCAAAGAAATTATATTTTCTGCCGACCGCTTTGCTCGTCCTTTATTATTAAATATAATGCTCACTCTGCCGGCAAAGGCAACGGCGCAGTGTGTGAGTGCGGCTCCGTTGGTGGTTTCTTCGTTGTTTGGCGGTCAACCCGCGGCGAAGAGACGACT
The DNA here is from genome assembly GCF_025200985.1 of Drosophila gunungcola. Lineage (NCBI taxonomy): Eukaryota > Metazoa > Arthropoda > Insecta > Diptera > Drosophilidae > Drosophila > Drosophila gunungcola. The sequence goes on from NC_069139.1 coordinate 9,927,290, forward strand.
CCGGCCGGACATCACTGTCACTTGGCCGCACGTTGATTCTCCGTAATTGGCCCTGTCATTTCTTGGGCTGCGGCTCACGGCTGGACACCCGGATACCCGGACACCCGGGTGCCGACCTTATAGAGTTGCATTTTTTTTTATGCGGTTTTCATGGCTCTCCATTGCAGGCGAGGAGAAGCTCCACTCGCACGTCCTCTCCATCGAGAATGTGGATCGGCACAAGGGCGGCGTCTACATATGCACTGCCAACAATCGCGTCGGACAGCCCGCTTCCAGCCAGGTCGTTCTCCATGTCCTGTGTAAGTATGCCACCCACTTTCATATTTGAACACTCGGAAAATGTACAGAAATTAATATGGGGAAAGAAACGCCATCAAAGATACACAAATTACGGTTTAGGCTAATAAACTTTTGAAAACAAATTAACAGCATGTAAAATATTTGACTAATATCAAGGCTTCAAGTACACTCACAAATTGTTGAACAAAACTTAGTAAATTTTATTAATAATTTTATAGCACAAAAATATATGTTATTATTTCTTGTTTAATTGTAATAATTTATTAGATAGAAAAGGATTAGAAAAACAGTTTTCCTTTCTAAATCGATATAAACTTTAAAGAGGGCAGAAGTAAAATATAAAGCCAAAGTAAAAAAGTATCTATATTTTGTCCAACACATAATATTTTCAAGTGCAGACACACAATGGCAGCGAAACGAATTAATTTTTTTCCGAACGCTACTGTGGCCCCGGAGTTCGACTGTCAGTCCAATTTATGTCAAATCTGATTTCGATTTCGAACGGGTATTGACTTTTAACGCTCTCGTTCTCGCGGCAAATGCAGTGGCGTAGATGATGGAGTCGTGTGGGGGCTAAGGGGCGTGGTTGGCCGCCCACCAGCAAGAGCGAGAGGGGAATGCTTTTATTACATTCACACACTTACCGACATTTATTGGTTGGCTGGCAATTATTGAAATGCCTGGCGGGGCCTGGCGTTCGGTCTGACATTTATTAAGAATTTATATGTATAATTTTGATGGGAGTCCGTTACCGATGCGGAGTGGTCATTACATGTGCTAATTACATGGCTTCCATCTCTATTTACACTTTGTGGCACAAATGGCTGGCGGGGTCAAGGAGGGGTTCATTGATTTTTCGCGTTCCTCTCTGCCATTCCGTGAGACAGGACAATGTTCATGTTATTAACTAATTTCTTAACGTTCTCTTCTCTTCTCCCCTCCCCTTCCTTTTCTTTTTTGCATTTTTTCCCCCAGTTTCGCCGGAAATCTCCGTGGAGCGTCCCGTGGTCTTCTCCGGCGAAGGGCACGAGGCCACGCTGGTCTGCATCGTCCACGGCGAAACACAGCCTGAGGTATGTTTTAATTAAATTTCATACATAAATTTTCATTATCGCGCTTGCTCACTTGGAAACACGTACAGCAGAGGCGAACCACACGCCCCCGCAGCGACAGCAGATACACCAGATACAGATACACCAGATACAGATATACACGCGGACAGATTCTGAAGCACATATATTATAGAGTCCATAGTCCATAGTCCATAGACATATCCATATCCATAGATTTAGCAGACAACTCGGAGAGTCCATTGTTTGGCTGAGCTAAAAGCAGCTGCCTGCTGCCACCACGCATTAATTAAAAGTCTACAAAGGCAAATTGAAGTGCACTACAAAGTGCAGATGGGAGATAAAAAGGGGACGCAGGACAAAAAAGAAAGACGCCGAGCATAATTTTAATCAAACATAGCTCACAAAAGTCCAACTGAGATGGCGGCTGTGTGTCCTTGTCATTGTCCCGTTGCCCAATGCACTTTTGGTATACGAACATCCAGTTTTTCTGTTTCTGCAGTAATTTCGACTTCACTTTTGGCCAGGCTCTCCCCTTCTGGTGTTTATTTTTGTGCTCTGCGCCTTTTGTCGACATTTAAATTAATACGCTCGGCTATAATTCAAAGTAAAATTGCGGAAGTTGCCAAAGCGGAAGTGAGAAGCGGCGGGCTGCCGAAACACACAAAAAAAGCACAAGAGCAATGCCAAAGAGCTGAAAAGAGAACCCAAAATGACATGGCGCACACACACACAGGCGCGAAGAGGAGAGCGGAAGGGGAGCGATAGGGATATACTAGGGTGATCCTCTGGAATACAAATTATTAATTACATAGTTTATCATCAAATAATAAAAATGCTACAAACCCTCAAAATGAAATAAACAAAAATTATAAGGCATTTATCATCCAAAAGCATTCACACTGCTTGTGAGCGATAAAGTCAGGCATTAACCTTACAACTCAGTTAGTTTTACTATGACTGCCCTATAAATCTCAAAATACTCCATTTTGTCTATTTTATTTCTGGAAAAAAAAAGTCTTGAGCCACCCTAACGTACACAAAGGAAACCCGAATAATGACTTGCGACCGCAAATGTCAATCCTTAAAATTATACAGCTCCCGTTTCATTTCACTTTGTTTCGTTTCATTTTGCCTCGATTCGTGGTAAGTTGCGCGTCTGAGCCCGTTCCACGAATTCCGGCAGCGCATTAAGTTTTTATGCTATTTAATTTTTAACATTTCGCTTTTTTTCGGACCTTGTTTTGTGGCCGCAAAGAGTTGACTGCCTTCCAGTGAACAGCGTAACTATTTATTTGCCAGCTAGCTGCTAGCTGCAGCTTTTTATTTGCTCTGTCCGCCACATTTCATTATCGTCGTTGGCCCTCGTACCCCTAACCCGCTTCCCTTCGTCCGTTTAACCCCCCTCATAGCCCAGCGTCAACGTCAACGCCTCCTGCTTTGCATTGTGCATGCCATCATCGCCAGTTGACGGAGCGGCGAGGGCAGAGGGGCGGCAGGGGATGGGGGCGTGGCATTTAGTAGTCTTTGAGAATAGCATTTCCGCATGCAATTTTTACATTTGCTTTCTCCTCCACGTTTGACGTTCCTCTTTTTCGTCATTTTCTCTTCATTCATTTAAATGTTGTTTTGTTTCTTTTTTTATTTGCTTGTTTCCCTGTGGCTAAGTGTATACAATTTAACGCTTCCTTTTCGGTTGTTTTTTTTAGGGTTTTTTTTTTTTTTGTTTTTTGTTGCTTTTTTTTAACAAGCCTCCAAGTACTTGACTTCGCTCCACCTGAAACTGCATATATAAAATTTTCAAGTGCGCCACAGAAGCGCAAGTTTGAGATTTTTTTGATTAGCTCTCCCGAGTTTTTCTTGTTTCGGACCCCTTAAATGTTAATTAAGGAATTCAGTGGCATGTAAACCAAATGCACTGCCAAAGGTCAGTTTAATTAGCTAAAATGCTTAAGTTTGTAAATAGCTGGTGTATGCCGCACAGAGCCTGCTATTACGGTATGAATTATAAATAGCGGAATTTAACTAAAGGCATAGAAATGATTGAACAATGGTGCAAATTATCGGCAGCCAATAAAGCAATCAATTCAGATGGCAAATGGAGGTATGTCTGTGGCTGCCACGCATCATTGTTCATATTTTCCTGGTGCAGCCTGCAATTTTAATTATGTCTTGTCAATGTTGGAGCAGGCATTGTGCAGCGGAAAAACCGCAAAACTATGTCACTCGAGGGGGGCAGCATATTAATTATTTAGCGTGCATTAAAAGGTACTCCACACACACATACAGACACTCAGATTCTCCCAGTCTGCCGCCTATGCACTGGCACTTAGGTGCATATTTACATATTAATTACGCATTGCACCGCAAGCACAAGTCTGGCATAATCATAATCCATTGATATTGTCGATTTGTTGCATAATGAATATCATAAACAAGCACTAAGCTCTGCCCGTTTCACTTGTCCCCTGAACTGAGCCATCCAAACCACCCACCCGCAAGGACAGTCAGCAACAAAGTCATTAGAGCAATTGTCATTAACATGAGCGACGGCAATGAGACAACATCATTATCAACGTCATCGGGCGGCAGTATTGTCAACGATGTTGTCGCCGTCATCGATGTCGCACGCATTAAACATGCAGCAGCATTTGACAGGGCCATCAACGTCAGCAGCTAACAGCATTAATGGGCATCCGTTTGGTCAGCCGCTGTTCCCTAATACGCCCACACACCACCCACTTACTCGCCCACCCCCATCGCCCACCACCCACTTGCACGCCCACCTCCACACCACCAGCACTCCTAAACATGGACTCTCGTTGATGAGCTTTCATCGCCCATCAGCGCGCGAGAAAGAGAGGAAAATATGGCAGCCATGCTGCTACTATGGCTTTTAATTATTTTGCAAATTAATTTCCAAATTGGTAATTTTCTTCACTTTTACACACACTGCCATGAACGCAGCCCACCTAATGAGTTTTTGTTCCGGGTGAAGGGCTGCAAGTTGGCCTATTGGACCGATCCCAAATGAGATGTTTAGATGGCACAAAATTGCGAGATAATTGGAGAATGCGTCGCTCTGAAAATTGCTTGCCGACAGCGTCACAAAAACCACTTGATATATACATTTAAATTGGGTCATTGCGTCAACAAAGATCTCCTTAAGTATCACCAAAAGCTACAATACAATTAACAAAAGGCTTTAAGAATTTTTTCCATGTTTTTAAATAACTCTTCCCTGATATTTAACGATCCATATATTTACATTTGTAACCATTTTCAGATGTTTGCAAAAATACAAAAAATTTTTACCATTCTGTAAAAGTTCGTTTAAGATTAAAGGGTTCTTAGTTACAATAAAATCCATTTAAATATTAAACAATAATGCCATGCATGTTCAAATTTAAACAAACAACAGCACAGCTCAAGTTATTTGGAATGTTTTAAAACACCCTTGCCCTTTCCATTGGGCAAACAAACTTGAAAATCCCAACTTTCAGGGCTTTCCTTAGTGTTAATTGTGTGAAATATGTACGATCATATATATAGTAAGTACGAGAGAAGTTTGAAGTGATTGCCCGATTATAGACTTAATGACACAGTAGGCCAGCACTCTAAACTGCTGTTAAACCGCTATAATTAATTACGGCAAAGTTATTTATTGTCATTATCTAATTTCTATTAGCTTTTCCCAGGGCGGCAACTTTGGGGAGCAGCTGGGCCCTGACCAATTGGTAGTAGTGTAGTGGTGTAGGCAGCAACTTAAGTCAAACTGTGGCCATTAACAGCGACACCAGTGGCAGCCGATTCCTGTTCCACACGCAACTCTCGTGAGTGCGTGGTGGCGTGCCAACGCGGCGTATGCGTAATTCCCACATGCCTCTTGCAATTATTTGTTTGGCTCTCGCTTCTCCTTTGGCGCGTTTTCACTCGCAGCTGCCACCCATCTAACAACACTCTTCCTTTGGCAATTTCCGCTGTGCCAGCGAGGAAAGGTATTGCATAATAGATTGCCAGTCAGAACGGAAGGCAAAAAGGAGGATCTAAAAGCCAGGATTGTGGAGCAGGGAAAGTAGAAAGCCAGTTGGCAGTGGCAGTGGCAGTAGCACGCATACTCTTTTCTTTCTTCTTTCCTTTTGGCTGATTAGTGTTGATTGGTATTTCTCGCCTTGCTGCTCATCAATGCTAATTTCTTACCGCTTCTTCGTCTCATTTCGCTTTGTTTTATTTGGGCAACAGCTTCAAAGTTAGTCAAGTTTCTTGTTTCGAATCGATTTGCTCGATGCGATTCGTTTCCTTTCGCTTGTGTTCACGTTCCGCATTTGAAAATTAAGCGCAAGTGCAAAAGATTGATTGGCGTTACATTTGCGTGGATTTATTAATGAAGTGCACACAGGGCGGCCAATCAATTGCCATTGCTTGCCCCATCCAGGTTGTGGAGCAATTAATTCGGTTAGCCATCTTCGGCCAGCCGTCGGAGAGAAATATTAAATAAAATAATTTCTGGCTATTTTTCTGCAACGTCAACACTTACGCCTCGTTACGCACGGTTAAAGGAATGGCGCCAGAATGATTTTGTTTGTGTTTTTTTTGTGTGTTTGGCCGATGATGATAGCGATCGTGGGAAAGGGAAGAGCCAGCCCCTAACTAGAGCTTAAATTAAGGGAAAAGCGTTAAACCAAAAGCCACAGCCTGCTAGAAACAAAAGGCATGGAAAACGCAAACATCAACAATTCGTACGAATAACGGCATGGGCAAAAAAAAAAAACATTTATGGCACGACGGCATAGCTGTAAATGCACACGTACACACGTACACACACAGGGAAAATGTCTAAAAACGTGCTGGTGTGAGTGGAAAATATGACAACACATATGCACTGCTGACAGCCATTTTAATGGAATATGCCGCCAAGCACCGTCGGCGTTAACTAATCTAGCCAAATAGGAGCAAATAAATACCAGACTTGAAAATAGAATTGCCAGTGTCGTTATAATTTTTTTCGTCTATTTGTTTTAATATTTGTGCCTTTTGGGGGGAGCAGGAGATTGGATTTTGGTATGTGCGGCATGCCAGCGGGCACCTGCTGCTGCCTTTGCTTCTGTTCTGCTTCTGCTTCTGCTGTATCCGTACCCGTATCCCCTGTTAATTCGTGCGTTCTGTCCTTGCTTATCTGCCGACTACGGCCCTGCTGTATCCTGACGTATCCCGGCGTATCCTGTCTGCGAGCTGTCAGCGCGGCGACAGCACGGCGCTGCAGCGACTCTCGCGCCCAATTCATTTACAAAACACGCACATCTATCCGTCCGTCTGTCCGTCCGTATATCCATATAGTTGGGAGCTCTCACGGATCCTTTTTTTTTGGGGGAGATAGGGATATGTTTGCACGAGATTCGGGCTCACTTGACTCACAAAACATGTTGTCGATGCCGGCTGGAAAATATGTAGCAAACAAATAGAGACAAACAATGCGAAATTGAAGATGAATTTCCAGCGAGACGTTCGTTGCCCAACTGCTGAGGCGCAAAAGAAATCTGATGGAAAATCAATAAGCGTGGGAGGGGCACGTCGATCTGGTTTTCAATTTCAACAGAAATTACGCTTAATTGACGCTCAAGTGACAGCCGCACGAAGTGGCAGTGGAAGTACTGGCCGCAAATCGTCTTAACTTTTGCCCCAGCTCGAACCCATCTCGACCCCATCTCAGACCTCAAGCAACCGCATTACCCACCTCAGACTGAACCCCAGATTCTCAGGTACCTACACACAAACGCAATCACGCACACTCCACTTGGACACACTTGCCAGTTCGCCAGTTCGCCAGTTCGCCAGTTCGGCAGTTCGCCAGTTAACTAGTTCACCAGGCAACTCGTGCTCGCCTCGATTGACCAAGTTTTCAATTATTTACAGGTAATTTGGTTCAAAGACACCATGCAATTGGATACCACGGAGCGGCACATCATGGAGACGCGGGGATCGCGGCACACGCTGATTATACGCAAAGTGCATCCGCAGGACTTTGGCAACTACTCCTGTGTGGCCGAGAATCAGCTCGGCAAGGCACGCAAGACCCTGCAGTTGAGCGGAAAACCGAACGTTGCCGTTTTTAATTCACCGCCAATCAGTCAGTACAAGGACAGGTAAGAGTTGGATGAGTTCAGGCCACGTGCCGAGTTAGACAATGCTTGATTGGGTTGCCTAATTACGAAACGAAAGGCAGGGGCCGTCCACGACTTTGTAATTGAGCATAAAATGCAAAATCCGTAACAAATGTCAGGTTTACTGGCCTGATTGGACATTGGACACCATCCAGAGATGATGTACTCGGGGTAACTTTATTACATTAATTCCGTTGACTGACATGGCAACCGGCTGACGGACGGAGACCCCTCTGGGCCGCCAGTGCGTATACGTAACGTAACGAATGAAACTTTTAATTGGATTAGCTGTCATCAAACACACGCACACACACACTCACACGCCCGTCTCATAAGTGGGCAGACAAAAGGCGGTTAGTGATGAAAAAGGGGCCAAAAGGAGTGGGTAGCCAGCCAAGCGACAAACAAGCGCACATCTCACGTCACACTCGTAGAAAATGGCAGTGGAAATAGAGAAAACGAGAGCCGCGACAGCTAGATAGCTTTACACTGACTTTTCGGCAGAGGAGTGACAGGCAAAACACCTTTCAATAATTCAACTCGCATCGAGACCAATAATCTGCTAAAAAAAATGTTCGAAAACTGTGCAGACAGTCAGATGCCATGGCCATCATAATTCGCATACGCCCCGTTAACGCAACTTTGCAAAAAGGCAACTAAGCGAACATTTTGGCCATGTCAACTTTTGCGCTGATTTCATTTCGTTTCATTTGGTCTGATTCGCTGCCGGAAACTGATGCCGGCAATTAAGCTACCAAAAAGCCCCGACCGAGCACACAAAGTACGCAAAAGCGGTCCCCTTTCAACAAGCCGTCTGGCGCCAGTCGCCGGCTATTCAATTGTTAATAATCATTTTTATTGCTTGCGTTAGTTTTATGCTATATGCTATATGCGAAAAGTTTCCTGATTGGCGTTTTATGTTTTTATTGTGCCCAGGACTTGAAGTTATTAGTTCGCATGGCCCAATAATCATACAGAATACATCGATAGCAAAACAAATAATGGAACAAAACAGGAAGCCAGGCTCTCGCTGGCATCCATATCCAGCCCCATGCTGATTAACATTCAAATTGTGTGCCGGTCTTATCGCAAAGCAATGAACTTGCGCCTTTGTATTGCCAAATGGCGAATGGAGAAATGCGAATAGCGAATAGCGAATGGGGAAGTTGGGCCCTTAATTAGTTGTTTACTTGAGCATCTCCACTGGAGTGTGGCCATAAATAACTTTGTCCATCAGCTCCGGCGACTAATGAGCTGCTCCGGCTTTAAAGCATGGCTAAACTTAAGGGGTGAGAAAATACCTTTAATCCAAGCAGGGGGCAATGACCAAAAATGCAGTTTACCCAACCCCTTTCCCTTGTTCTTTGTGTCCCTAATCACGGCACAATGCTCCCAGCTGAAGTCAGGGGTCGGTCATATAACTTCATTTACACTTGAGCTGAGAATGTGCCAGGACTGTTGGCTTTTCGGTTGAATGGACGCATTGTGCGAAAGCAGTTTCTGAAACGCAGCAAGCGAACGAAGAAGGGCAGCTGGGCAAACAGGGAGCCAATAACAATGGAGTGGGCGGGCATTATGTTAAGACTGCAGCAACAGCAACAGCAACAGCAAGCATGGACAACAAAGCTGCTAGCTGCGAGCTGCGAGCTGCAAGCTGGCTCATACGCAGTATCTTAGCCCGGCCATTGTCGTCAGCCATTGATTACGTTGTTGTTGTCACTCCCCCAGCTTCGCGTCCATGCCCAGCCAAAGCTATTCTCGCTGCTCTCAATGGAGAACTTAACAATTACATATTGATTGCAAGCGCCTCGGAATAAATCCCCGGCCAACTGTTGCACGCGAAAAACTTTGTCATAACCCAGCCAGTTACTGTCTAACCTCCCCTTTCCCCCTATTGCAGATACAACATCTCCTGGGCCGTCGACTCGCACTCGCCCATCGAGGAGTACAAGCTGTCCTTCCGCAAGCTGCCGCAAGGACACGAGGTCGTTGGCAATGCCATTGACTCGCCATCCTCCCTCTCCTCCTCGTCGCAGTCCTCCTCGTCCTCCATCTCCTCCTCGTCCCAGATGTACGGCTCTGGCTCGGGGCTACATGCGCATCGGATTGGCAGCAACATGAACGGGTTCTCCGGACAGCCTGGCAGTGGCAGCTACTCCGGCTACGGCAACGTGATGCACTGGGGCCACAGCGACTGGCGCAACGTCGTCCTGCCGGCGGTGCCCGTCTCGCACCACTATGTCCAGGGCATGAGCTACATGGTCCGTGGCCTGGATCCCGATCAGCACTACGAGGCCACCGTGCAGTCCAGGTGAGTCACTGCAGAGCCGAATAATTAGGGCCAAAGTTAACGTCGGGTTTTATTGGGTGTTTCCACACAGTAGTGCAGGAAGCAGCAGAAAAGGATTAATATACTCTGTGACTAGGGCAATAATTTATAAGTTTTAAGAATTGTAGCGTTAGAATGAAGCCTTTATTATAATAAATAAATTTAATAAGGACTATAATACTTATCTTTATAAGTAAAGCAAATATAGGCTAACAAAATCCGTAGTTCTTTCAATTAAGTATTTTAAAATATATTCAAGGCCTCAAACATAAAATGGTAATCCAAATATATTGTACTCAATTTAAATATTATTCTCTTTGAGTTTAATCCATTGCAGTTTTAAGTTATTTTAAATTTCAAGATTTTGGGAATTGATTTGAAAATCTGAAAATTTAAAACCTACTTGACTTTAATAAAATGCATTTATATAAAAAAATACCATTTTGAATCTTGAAATTTAATTTTTATATGAATTCTATCAAACATTATGATTTAATATTTAAGTAAAATGTGAAACATAAAATATTTAGTTCTAAAGTCAGGTATAAATTTGTACAACTCTATTTTTGTATTAGTTTACTTAAAATTAAGATTTGCTTGAATATTTTGAAGGCTTAGCAACATGCTAACACTTTTGTTATATTTGGAACTAATCCGATTCTTCTTAGAGTAACTTAATGAAATTCTTTAGGAAAGAGTAATAAACTTACAAAAAAAATATCTTAATCGGTTCACTGTGCGCTAGCACTCGAGATATTATTTATAGCCGCAAAGCGGGGGAGCTGTCATCATTAGCAGCGATTTGCATATTAATACCGACAATGTTCCTGAGCTGCTTAATTAATACAGCACACGGCTATCCATTGCAGGAATCGTTACGGATGGAGCGATTTGACCAACAGTTTTGTTTTCTCCACATCATCAAATGGTGAGTACCAACTGCAATATCCCTTTTTACAGCGTCGACAAACACAAAAACCCGTATTTTTGCATAAGGCATACATGCGAATACCCTAACAGAAAATTAAAGAAAAAAAATTGTGTTTCAATTGATTTGCAAAAATGTGTAATCTTTTAGGGTATTACAACCTCGGCTTGCCGTGGGTCAATTGAATCCCATTTGCTTGTATTCTTTCTGTTGCTCTGGCTGCATGCATAATAATTTCATATTATGCGCTGCTTTCGCCGATAATCCACAAAAATCACAATGAAGCTGCAGCACGCAAACACAAAGGCAAGCCATAAAAATAGCAAAAAGTTCCCGAATAGCTTTGTATCGCAGCCAGAGGAGAAATATGTTCAAGCTGTCATAACTTAATGCAGTTAAATTTATTGCTGAAGCGGGCCAGTGAAGCGTGAAGTGAACACGTCGCTTTCTCGTTTGTTTTCGTTGCTGGAATTTTAGCAATCATTTTACACTCACACTTTCAGACCACCTTGCACATGCACAGCATGTATCTTATCTCACACTCTTTGGAGCACACACAGGTGGAAACTGCAGTTAAACGAGTACTTAAAGTAGAGATCAGCCATTCTCCATTTAGTTTATATTAATCACATGTTAGGATCATCAACGCAATGCCTGCATATCATAAAATAGTTAAGAGGAACTATGATTAAAAGTTAAGCGGCTTAAAAAGGCTCTTAAACGGATCCCTTTAATAATTCGAAGAAAATCATTATATACTTGACTGACTCGAAATAAAGCTGCATACTTCAGGGAATTCAATAAGGTAGCGTAGGGGATAACTCATCATACGAACTGGAATTATAAAAAAGGAAACATTTTAAAACGATTTTAATAGTTTATAAAAATAAACTGGAAGATTATTAAGTACTATTGCTCAGATTTGTGCTGACCCCGCAGCATAAACGAACTCCCCCTAAGCCTGCATTAAGTATACGCCGCGTTGACAGATACTTTGACTGACAGCTGACAAATTCGCGGTTAAGGGAATCTCCATGTGTGTGCATAACTAATTGATGGCAGTCTTGACTCTGCATAATGAGGGTGAAAAGTAAATAAGAGGACAAGCCATCACTAATTGGATGTTGGCGGTGTCGGCGGTCGGCGGTCGCAAGACGAGCCACGTAGTCCTGCAAAGTTCCTTGAAAGTCTCCAACGCCGTGGCAATAAATAAACAAAGATGCATCACGACGATTGCGATTTCTTCCCGACCAGACCATTCAGACCATCCAGACCATCCAGACCAGCCAGGTGGGTAGTTCTAAATGCACACTCGAAATCCATTTATATGCAAAACTATTGTTGCGTTGCATACGGAATTCGAGGGAGAAAACGGAGGTCTGCCAGCGTGAAATGTGGCGCGAGCAGGGAAGCGATTTTCCATGCAAATGACGCACATTTGGAGGCGCCGGCTCCAGATCCGCTGTCTTGCCATCTTTTGGCTGCCATCGCAGCCATCGCAACCATGGCTGCCATGCGAAATGCATGCAAATGCAAATAGTGCACGGTTCAGTGCCACTGCGGCTGTTGCAGTTACGCTGATGGGTCTTCTGCTGCCGCCTTCTGCGTTCCCCGGGCAAACAAACGCATAAATATGCAGTGGCAACAGCAATAAGAACAATAACAAAAGAAGTATGCAATAAACACGCACATGGTGAGTGAGATACTCGTATACCCATACCCATACCCATTCCCATACCCGTATTCGTATTCGTATTCGTATTCGTAGCCGTACTCGAAATCGCATTGCATTGGTAACGCGGACAAAGCGAACCGGCGAAAATTTAATAAAGCAAAACGTGAATGCCGCACACAAAAGGGCGCCTTTCGATGCCGGAAAAGGTATCGATGTCGCCTGGCGGCACGTATCCGCATAAGATGCTGTACACAAAGTCCTGGCACCCAACTTCATTACGCGCCATTGAAATGCGAGAAACCTACCACCCCCCCTTCCATTTCATACTATTTTCATACCCATCGTATTGAAACTTCGTTGACGGCAAGTTATGGTGGCGCTTTGTGCTAATGGAAATGACTTCATTATATTTTCGAAACGTAAACAATTTACGCAATTAGTGACCGAGCATGCGATGCAATAATAACCGCCGCAGCAACACCACCACCAACAAGGTGCAATCGAGCAAAGCGGCAACTAATGAGCCCGTAGTGTCATAGCTACAACCCTCGCACAATAACCGTAACACTAAAGGACGACAATCGTCCTAGACACACACACACATAGTCAGACAGTCACAGAAATATCACAAGTTCATTTACCTGTACCACAGTACACAGTACGTATACGTGTTGTGGAAGTGGTGCAAGGACTACGACTCCTGGCTTTCGCCTGGCCACTAAAAGAAAGAAAATGCCAATTGAGGGGTCGTCTGCAGCTCACATTACGACTCCATTCGCCACGCATTTAAGATCCCGGCATCCGCAATATGACGGCCCTCCACAGGTAGATACACTCAAGCTACAAATGACGTTTGCAAAACAATAATACCCTTACCCCAAGGCAAAGCCATTGAGGAGCTCAACAAACTTAAGTTAGCAACGGTTTTCCTGAAATAAGTTTATCTAGTTAAATTTAAAAAATTAAATTAAAATGAAATCACTAGATGTTTAATCACTTCAAAAGCGTTCCACAAGTATGCACTAAAACTATTAACTTCGTCTTTCAAAATAACTCCCACATACTTTTAGAATTTGAATATATATTTGCAAATTTAAGTTGGTTGTAAGAAAGTATAAAACATAGTAAACAAAACCCCCCTTGTTAGAAGAAAACAAAATACATACTGAATGTCTTATGGTTATTATTATAATGAATTTTAAAGACAACATATTTGATTATAAGTGCTTAAAGTTGTATACTCAGAGTTAAAGGAAATCCTAGCAAAGTTATATATTCTTTTTTTAGTAGTCCATAACTCACATTTTTAGACCTTCAGTTTATAAAACGAACAGAGCTTCCGCGGCAAACCCATTTGACTAAAACTTGGAAAGACAATTTATTCATGGCATTATGGGTCAGCTTAAGGACTCCCAAAGGGCATATCAACTTCGATTTTCCTTGGCCATATTATCCACATTGCGAATGGTCTCTTAGAGCATTTAATTTTTACGAGTCCTCGTCTGCCACCGCGTCGCAATGTGCCGCTGATGTTATCCTTGTTGGCATTGTTTTTTGTTTGTGCTGCCATTGTCATAGACCCGATGCGTGGATGTGACTTGGAGAGGTGTGGGTGGCGGTGGTTGGAATAGACCAGGTATGCAGCTATTTACATCATGGAATTCAGTTATAGTAACGATGCCAGAGCACGCGGGCTCAGTGTTGGGGGATCAGGGGTCAGACGTCACATAGCCAGCGCATAGAGACATAAAAAATAATGCATTTTGTGCACGCGAAAAAATACTCGACATAAAGCAAAAAAGAAGTTAAATAAAATTACAACATAAAGTAAGGCAACGAGTGTTCAGTCTGCGATGGTGTGCGAATGTTTGTGTGCGTTTTCGGGGCGGACGTTTGCCACTAAGAAATATCAGAAAATGAAAGACTCGTTGAAAGTTGCGTAAAACTTGCTGAAACTGCCAACTGAGGAGCTGCAGCAGCAGCAGCAGCAGTGGCAATAACAGCAATAGCAATAACAATAACAAGAGCAACAGCGGCAACAAGGCAAGGCATTCAAACGATGACAAAGTGGACCCTTACTGCATGTCCTTTGGAATGCGTTGGGGCGACGTCGCCGCTCCTGGCACTGAGCGTCTGCTCAAAACTTTCAATTTACTCGTCCTAGTCGACGACGGCCATCGGGTATCCCATCCTGCCAACCTGCCACCCCAAACCCCCATTCCCTGTGCGTTTGAAGCTTTTGTGTTGCCGCTGGGAATACTTTAGTCGAGGCCCAGGCAGCAGCGTCATCGCTTTTTGCGATCCTCTACTTTGCTTTGCCACCCCCTTCACGTTTGTGTGCCTGCATGTAAGTTGCAAAGTTTGCCAAGGCATATACGAGAACGAGAATGGCGAAAAAATGGAAAAAACGCTGCAAGAAAATGAGGGAAGACCCGGCACAAGTTTTGTAGTGGCAGCATAACAAGCACACGGGCAACGGCAAAAATAGCACCGCGCCGTTGCGCCCTCAGTTGCCAGATGTGTAATGCGAATTCTCCACGTGAATGTTATGTTTATGTAAAGTGCAGGTCCCACAATGCCAGCCCAACACCATGGTGCATGGAGCTTGTGGAGCTTGTGGAGCAGCCAGAAGGACACTGAGACACACTGTTGCTGAAGTTCCTGGCCACAAGTGCTGAGTGCCGCTGCTCGCAGTCGCATACAAAGGAATGCGAAACTGCATTATACCATGCTATACTATACTGCGGCACAAGTATTCCGCCGGAGCTAAGCTTTAATCCGGGCTTTAAGGGCCGCGATCCCAGTTCGGGCGGGAGAAAAACAACAAACAGCAAACCAGATATAATGGAGAGCCAAATCCGTGCGGTCATCCGGCAACAAACGAGTCACTAGTGCAAGTGCAGGTGGTGCATTGTTGAAATTCGGATGGCCTGCGAAACTTGAAAATCCGCGGTGAGGCAGCCGCTGCTTTTTGCGAATCTCTAATAAACTAACAGCACTAGCAACCCGGAGCCAATGCCAAAACCGTCATGTGTCAACTGTGCGAAAAATCGGATTTGCCTGCTGTGTAGTACTTACGAGCATCGGTAACAGGACATCACAGCGGCAACATCCTTACACAGAAAGAAGCATTTCTATAAATTGTTGTTCAATTAAAGGATTCTGTTTACCAGTTTGTAAATTATGCTCAAATCTCAATTCTATTTTCTAAACTTTGAATCTAAAAAATATGTAAATCAAGATAAAAAATATTAACAGTTTTTGGACATCAGTGACATTTTAAGCAGATAAGTTTTAAGTTTTATTTTAGTGTTGTATGATATTTTGATCTAATAGTCAGATTTGGCATAACAGTTTGGAGCTGACAAGAAAAATCTCAATTGAATTTCTATCAGAACGATATATCTTTATTTTCTACCTTTTTAAGCAACAAAAGATATTTAAAAGAAACCAAAAATGTAACACTTAACAGTGAAGATGCAGATTTTTTATTCTGTAACAATTGAAATATAAAAGTAGAAATTATCTCGATTTCCGATTATTATAAATATAAAAAATGATTATGACATGGTATTTGAATGCCTTTTGTTTCCTGTGTAATAGCAGCATCCCAACAAATCCGTGTGCGACCATGACGATTGCATTCGGCCATTTGTATTTGTTGCCGCACCGCAATGCTATTACGTGAAAAGCGCGTGGAGGATATGGGGGATATGGAGGATGTGCAGGATGTGGAGGACGTGGAGGAGTCCGAGTTCGGACAGGTGCCGAAAGCCGGACCCTCGCCATTGCGGCGACATCGATGGCGGGCGCGCGCTTATTTAGCTGCGCAAACGAGAAATCACAAGTGACGTTACGGTTTTGTGCCGCCAACCGCAAGCAATAAAAGTCGCCGTACCGATGGCTGGGCCACATTAGCCAGTCGGCCACATGGTCACGAGTCCAGCTGCTCCTGCGTCCTGTATCCTGTATCCTCCATCCTACATCCTGCATCCTGCATCCTGCTACCTCCATCTTCTGCGCCATCATGGGTCTGTGGCCGCGTCTGTTTTCATTACAAAATTGCCGGCGTTTGCTGGCTCCGCAATTGACAATTTGCTTTTATTTTATGTTGACAGTTAGGGAATTTATATGGTAATGTCCGAGGGAGTGTGAGTGTGCAATGCATTTGATCGCCGCCGGCAGGCCATTTTTCTTAGTCGCCTTAGCAAACGCCGGCCATCGACTAAATGGCCTAATGAATAGAGACATGAGTTCCGAAATGAGACAAAAAGTTGGATATAAGATTTGAATTTATTATGAAATTATTTTTATATATTTTTTAATATTTGCCTACTAAAGATTAGGAGAAGGTGAAAGATAAAATTTAAGTGCATATTTTATTTCAGTTTTATTAGGAAATGTAATACTATTTTAAGCACAGCTGTATGTCTAAGTGGAGCAAAACTAACTGCAGTTTGGTTCTGCTGCTTTTAATGGGTTATGAAAAATATGGTGTGACTTATTTTTATGATCTTCTTTTTAAAGACCAGCTAGTAAAAAGGAAAACAAATTTGATTTCTTTGTAGTGTAGAGCGCATTTAGGGCGAACATTCCAAAGGTGTCATGTTTCGAGGCGTTGGCAGCCCAGATGCCTCGATAGATAAGCTGTCCCGGTTGCTGGTCAAACACGTGTACAACATGCAACCTACATTGATAGCTTGTCCGGCATTAGAAGGAGTAGTAAGGGGAGGAGCCACTCGGCATTGGCTGTCTATTAAAAATTTGTCCGCCATCGTTGGCTCGAAGACCATTCATGAGATGATTGCTGTGTGTGCTTTGGATACGATGCTACGGGCTGGCTGGCAGGCAGTCAAATATTTATAAGTTTGGTGTGCTGGCAACTTCTGACAGAGCGCATAGACTCCTTGCGATATCCCTGGCAGCCTCGACATTTCATTAAAATCGATATGCTAGCGAATGCGACATATAGTTTATGCAGGGGAAGATCTGCTCGGTCGATGCCTTCATTTGCTGGTGTTTACATAGTCAGATGCGCCCTTTTGAAGACCGGATCCAGTGGCCAAATGCTCATTTGTCATTATTGACAGATGCAGCATGTTGCCATTTTAATTGGCGGCCTTAACGAAATGAGCTGGCTGTCGTGGAGCCGTGGAATGACCTCGCTGGCGCATCGGCTCAGCCCACCCACCCACTGACTGGCCTGGCTGGCACAGCCCACTTGATTGGCCATCTGCATATGCCGTTCAGTAGTCGCCATCGTTTGCGCAAAAGTAAATCCTTCTGGTTGCAGATTGCACTTTAAGCGTTAATGATTTATTTACCACCGCATGGATTTGATTTAAATCTTTAGCAGGCAAAAGGGCGGGGCTTTTTGTTTAATAGCAGCACCGTAGAACTTGGCAACTGCACACTTTCCCCACTTTCAAGTATCCTAACTTTCAACGACTGCTCCACGTACTAATTGCAGATGGACTTGTCGATCCGTCAACCTATTTGAATCTGTCAGGTTAGTCCCGCTATACCTCTTTCTCTGTCTGCCCTCCAACTTTCTCTCTCTCTTTTCCTAACTTTCTTTCTCTCTCTGTTTTACTCTGTATGTCTCTCTCTCTCTTACTCTCTTTGCATGTTTCCATCTGCATGATATTTATTTTTTGAAACCAGCTCAATGTATGCGCTAAGCTCGCTTAAATAAACCAAATACAGCAATATTATATAATAAGAACATGAAATCGGAATTCCATCATTTACCATACACAAATATATTTATTTAAATGCGTTTGTCCGGTCAGTTGACCAACTATTTTTTGTGCCATTTCCAATCCGGTTTCGAAACTCGATCAACAACAGAAAACGAAATAGAAGAGGACCGAAAATAAGTTTTAATGTCTGCCATTGAAAGTCCGTTTAGATGGCAGGTGTGTGTGTGTGCATGTGTGTGCGTGCCTATCCTGGCTAGGTGTATTCCATATATGTACCATATCCATGAATATCCATAGCCATTGAGTACATCTCAATCTGTCGACTTGCATGCCTAACCAATTTGTTTTACGGCCAGGCCATAGCCCAATGAATATGGCATTGCATACATTCGTTCGTGTGCAAAATGCGATGGATTTCTATACTATACTATGCCACTTCTTTTTGAGGCCCTTTTGAGCGGATTAATAAAAGCGAATCGCATCCATCTTTATTGCAGATAACGAGATGCGGGACCTGAGCGTCACCTTCTACGGCAGCAGCGCCATCAACCGACAGAAACTGGGCCTCCTGGCCCTGAGTTCCGCCACTCTGGCTCTGAGCCTGCTGGTGGCCTAATTGCTTTCGACTTCGACCTGAGTAACGAATTTCACCGCCAATAGCAGTATAGCGAATCGATTGACTTTGATCTGGGACAGCCGAATGCAGAATGCAGAAAGGAGTATACAATCCTCCACAAAACTCTAGTCGTAACTGGTGGCCCAAGGAATGATACACACCATAGGCACACCATAGGCATAAGCGTAATTACAACCACGATTTCTCATTATTCGATTCGAATTTCTCAAAACTCAAGCAACGTTTAGCGAATTAACCAAGAAACGGAAAACGGAACCATACATTATACATGTAACAATCAATGTAAAAGAGCATGCAACTGTTCAAACTAGGACCCATAAAGCATACACAACACATACACAACACATACACAACACATACACCCCAAACACTCACACTCGCCGACCATTCCAGCACTCGAAACCAGTGTACATAGATTTTATTGCATACTTACATACCTAGGAATAAACTGCACCAAAGAAATAGTCACTCGACGAACGAGGAAATACATTTACATATAACTAGTACGTACTTGGTGGCCATAAATTGCCCGTAAGCAAAGGGTAGAGAGTAGTAGCATTATGCGGATAGTTAATTTAATTAATACATAAATGCATAAACTAATTATCAGATACGCCACTGCCGCACGCCACACGCCATTCGCCACACCACGCATTTTAGTCAAATTTGATGAGGGATGAAAAGGTCAGAATCGAACTCATTTGCAGAATTTGCAGCATCGAGACGCATTACAATGGCTTACTGCAGACAGCGTTTTTCTAGCTTTTTGCAATTTGTATGTATGTAGCAGCTAAGTAGCTTAATTGACCGCAAATATGCAATTAAATAAGTCAACAAACCTATTGATTTGCTATGTAAATGAATATACACACGTGAGGGACGGCATATAGAAACTTCCATATGGCTATTCGATTACAATTAGAGCGTAAGTGTAAATAAATATGAGCAAAGAAACAGATTTGAACAGTGAATCGCAACAGTAATAAATATATTAATACCCAAGTGAAAAGGATACCCGAACTTGAGGGTGTGGCCAAGGTTGTTTTATGTAAATATATTGCACCACAGTCATTCGAAATCTCATGATATATATGTACTTACGGTCCGATACTCGTATTGTTGCTTCAACACAACACAAATGGCACTTTTCGTGTTTGGTTTTCCGGCACCCTGTACCCTGTACTCTGTACCCTCTACCCTGTACCCCTTTTGGCAGTCCGAAACCGAAGGCCAAGCAGAAAACGCACCCTAGATGCAGTCAGTCACACGTATGAGCTAGACGATAAGTGAATATTGTAATGAGATTAACGAAATCGACGCCTAAATATAAATAAATGTATAGGAAATTAACTTTACTTAATGATTCCCAAATAAACTCAGCCATATGAAAGATACGCATTCAGCTTTTCTAGAATTAAATAAATGTGGGCATGGCGGACGAGAAGCCAAAAAAAAAAAAATAGTATAGAACTAAATGTGTAATTAATACTGCTGTCAAACGATTGGCATCACAAAGCGAAAAGTGAATTACAGCAAACATAATTTGTGTTAATGTGAATGTAAATGGATGTGCAACAAGCGATACAATTAATATATAAACTCAAAGAACCGCAGATAAAGTTTAAAATTTAAATCCCCAAACTTCCCTCTCCTCCTACGATTCCCACTCAAAAGTTGCTTTGGTCCGGCGACTGGAGCCCATCGATAAGTTAGCTAAATGATGATATGAAGTCGGTACTCAGTATATATACACCTGAATATAGCGATCGATCCGTTACTTGTATGTGTAATTTACCGCTTAGTTATAGTTATCCGATTTTGTTAAGTGCAACAAATACCAAATCTACTTTAAAGTAATTATAATACTAACCTACACACCAGAACATTTTCGGTATTGAATGTATATGTGACTAGAAACCGTATGTGTATGTATATTTGATTATTTTGTAAAATTTTTCAAAAACTATAAATAAAGTCTATATTACCATATAAATGTAAACCCGAGGCTGTAACCTCTTCTGTGTTTTGCTCATAATTTATGCAGCCCCTTTCAGAATGTATTTTTCCACTTCTAATACTGGATTACCCTCTACAGGACCATGATGATGCTCATCAAGCACCCCTTTGGACTCCTTACAGGCCAACAAACATTCGGAGACGTTACAGAATAAACACAGATTCAGATTCAGGTTCATATTCAAATTCAGATTCAGATGCAGATAGAAATGCGTTGGCAGCGCGGCTTGGGCCCATGACTGCAGTCAGTGCACTTCTATGTGTATTTTGCAAGGGTCGAGGAGCAGAAGCACAAGAAGAGCTCGTTGCGTAAATGCAAACTTGGTTTATTTTATTTACTCCAACCAGTTGTCATGGCCCAGTGCAGCCGCCTCACCTTTTGTATGTTGCTCGGCGATGACGGTGTAGACATTTAAGTGAGCCGGCAGAGATGACGACCCGTTTTACCCGTTCCCCTCGTTCCCTCCGTCCAACCATCCCCCATCCTCCATCTAACCATCTAACCATCCAACCATCCGTCCAACCTTCCATCCCACATGATGGAATGGAAATGAAAATGGAAAAGTTTTCCTGCTGCCTCCTAGCACTCCACTCGGCTGCCAGATTGGAGTAGCAATGGTTACACAAGCACTGCTGGCAGCTCGAGGAAAAACTTTAAATGGAAAATTTGACAGACAGACATAACGGCATTTTAAATGCGATCCAAATCACATGTGCGTCCCAGCAGCATTGTGTGGCCTTCAGTAGCTTAGTTCAGGCGATATATGCTATGTAACATATACCCTGCTTACCGTTTCAAAGTCCAAGGAGAATTTAAAGTGGGGATTGCTGGTAAGTTAATTGAAAAGTTCAGCCTGGCCAGCATTGCCAATCTCTCACTGCATCTGTTATAAAACCTTAAAAATAAATATATATAATTTCCCCAAAGCGAAATTAAAAGAACAAATTCCGAGAGCTCCAAATTGCAAGGTGCAAATGGCATGAAATTACCGCAAAGAACTGGCGACCCAAAATTTCTTTCCCTGTCTGCTTTTGCCCCGGAATGGAAAGTGAATGCGAACGAGTGAATTGTGTTCTGGGCCGGGGAAGTGTGCAGAGGCCAAAACAAAACCCAAACAAGGCACCGCACCGCATCTTCCACATGTGCGTGTGTGCACCTCATTTCCGGCCATTGTTTTCGGCCCCGTACACGAGTATGTTGCCTACTGGGGCTGTTGTTCAGCCAGGTCCTGGTTTAAAGACACTCAGAAAAATATTTGCATAGAATCGGGAATCTAAAGTGATTTAAAATCACTTATTAAGCAACAAAAATGTGTTTCAGAACACACGGTATCGATTTTTGGTGTATGACTTTTCTTATTTTGGTACAGTTGGATTAGAAACAAGTGACTTTTCTTAAATACCCAATATACAATATCAATAAATATACAACTAAATCAGAGACCAAAAATAACAATTATTTTAGTAAAAAATCATCCACAATATTTAATAAAATTATACAATTTGGTATTTATTTAGATTAAAAATCATCCACTTATAATAGCAGCATAATTAATTGAATTATACCATTTGGTAATGGTATTGGTATAGATTATCTTTTCTAATAAACATGATACAACACAAACGGTGCAAAATCAATAAAAATCAATAATAATGATTATTTTTTGATTTTTTTTAATATCGATTATAATGATGATGGTCCCTGTTGTTGTTTTTGTCCATTTTTGTTTGTCATTAAACAATAAAGCCGCTTTGTTTTATATGATATTCAATAAAATGCCAAAGCTTTACAATTCCTTTAATACTTCATCAATTTCGCTTTGACTTGTTAATATGTTTTAACAACAGTCAAAAATTGATTTACGGTGTTAAAGGCTTTTATCAACAAATTATTGAAACACTAAAATTGGCTCTCGAATGAATTTTTTTCGGTGCCATGTTCCTGTTCTGCTCTGCTGCGAGTTCTACTTCTGGGCGCTGTTCTCAATGCCATTCTCGTTGCCGTAGTCGTACCCGTTCCACTTCCTGTTGTCGTTTGGCTGCTGTTTTCACGTTATGAGCTACTTGTTGTCCCGGTGCCGGTGCCGGTGCCGGTGCCTTCCCCGAAAGCCCATACGCTGGCAAATGCTGATGCGGATCCGTAGGCCTACGTGTGTGCGACATGTTTACATAAAGTCCTTTGCCGCTTCTAATGCATTATGGCAACAACACGAACGCCACTCGGCGCTGCTTGTATTTATCGTGTGTGCCAGCCTGGAGCCTCGACCGGGCTAGTTGGGGGGCACACTGGTTGAAATATCACAGACGCATCGCACCACCACATAGACAAAAACTAAAACAAAAACAAAAACATCTAGACTCACACCGCTGCATAAATATTTGCATACGATATTTATTATGCTAAAAATAAGCCAAGATCTAAAAGCAGGCGAAATAGGGCCAACTTGGCTGTTCTGGGAGAAAGCGGTGCATAATGAAGGCGAGGTGGGAAAAAAACAAATGTCATGACAACTCTCACTCAGGCAGCCTTCACACCAGGCTTTCTCCTTGGCATCCCCATCCACATTCGCTTTGTGCCACCGGAAGTGGGTCACGTATGCGCCTTAGTCGTCTCCGGCAAAGTCGAGACAAAGCGGAGCTGCCTGTAATTAAGCGCCCGTGTCGTTGCCAAACGAGCTCGACATTTGTGCCTCAAGTGGCCGCCACGGATGTTGCCGCAACTCGGGATTATGATTTGCACCGCCCAGCCCCACTGCGAAATTAACTTAAATTCTTCAAAGCTTAATTCGCTTGCCAATATGGTAAGACGCTGTAATGCATTTGCATGCTTTTAGGCGCGCCGCATTTGAAAACAAAACAGCGTGGAGCGAAAGGAAACAAAAGCCTGCTTGCCACAGCCACTGCCATAAAAAAAGTGCTAAATCCATTTTGCAACTGACGGGCTAACCCAGAGCCACCCACACCCACACCCACACCCACAGCCACAACCACACTCACACCCACTGAATACTCGACAGACTGCTGGTTGTGCGTGTAACAAGTGCCACTCAAAAGGCGGACTGGATGGAAACAATGAAGGCAAAAAGCAAAAGCACTTAATAGGCTGCCACAGCGCCGTTGACATGGCCATTTATATGCCGCAACTTGGCAGCGTTTTTAATTCATAATGCAGGGGAAGAAGGGCGGCGGCGCTGGTGAGGCCGGGGCATAGCCCCTGTCCAAAGGATGTCACATGGACTCTGTGACGACACTCGCCCGCGCTCCTAAGCCGTCCAGGATGCTGCCCATCGGCTGAGTGTTGCCTGTCACCGCCGCTTTCCATCCTGACATCACACTGGGCACTGCTGAAATTGATTCCATTTTCGAATCAGACTCAGATCCAGATCAATCTCTGTGCATCGAACCGCCGGCGTCATGACAGCTCAACATGGATTTTTAAATGAGATATATAGTTTTGGCCACGAGCGAAATTGTGTCTATCCGCTGTTCATCACAGCTGACAGCTTTGTCAAGTAAGCTGCGAAAAACTTAGCTCAATGCATAATATTATTTTCAATCTTAAATTCCTACTCGTCAGGGAAAGCCTCTTCGTCCAAAGCTCATTAATGGGGAACAGAACCTAAGCCTTGCTTGAATAGTCATTCGATTCCTTCGAGAAAAAGCCCCTCCATTGTTGGCTGGCTATGTTTTTCATAACATTGTTGCTCGACCAGCTCATTGTTAGCCCCTTAAATTGGGCCATCGCTTCGTATACGTAATATTATTTATAAATACGCCTAACAACAGGCCCGCCCCCTACGTATTGATCTGCAGCTAATGCGACCCCAGAGGATGACTGGACCTGGACAGTTGTAGTCGTACCATTGGCAGAATCAGAATCAGGAGCAGAATCAGGAGCAGAATCAGAAGCGCTAACGAGCTGTGCCTTGGCTGCAATTGTTGCCAGAGCTGAATGCCAAAGCAAATAGCAGCTGAGGGGGCCACTGAAACTATAGTCAAATGCAGCAAAAAGGATTGTAAAAAACGGGGCAGGAGCAGGAGCAGAAGCAGGAATACAACAAATAGTAAGTTTGTTTGGCGCCAGGGACACCAAAAAGAGGGCGTGGACATGGGGAAGGGCATGGGCGTGAGCGTGGTTGCGGGCAAGAGGAGGGGGGGCGGCACAAACGGCAACTGGCAGCCAAATCAGAAAATCCGATTTGCATGGATTTGTTGGTTTCTTTTGTTGGCGTAGAGTATCCTTGCCACTGACGCCAATGCTGTTGCTGCTATTATGCTGCACAGAATTGTTGCCGTTGACTTTTTTGTTATTTTTTCTTAATGTCTGCTCAATGAAAAAAAAACGTATCCCGCTCCCGCTCCCGCTGCCGCTGCTGCTGCCTCGGGCATCGCCTTTGGTGCCCGCTGAATTTTGTTCTTTGTTTGTTTGTTTGTTTCTGCTAAATTGTGTTTTCCCTGTTCATTCATTCGTTTGGCTTTCCCATCCGTTTTCTGTTGCTGCGGAATTTTTCAGTGATTTTACATGTAAGCATCCTTGTGAGCTCTGTGGCATGTCCACAATTGAGGCAGCCACTGCTATTCAGTCCTGCCAGGACTGCCAACTGCCAGCTTGCCCTCTCGGACCGCCCATCGCCCATCGCCCGTCGCCCATCGTCCATCTCGAATCCCTGTCCGATTTTGTATGTTTACCCCGCTTACAGCTCCGTTCTATTTTTGTTTTCCCCAACGAATACCCGGCAGTCACTGAGTTCGAGGGTATATTGTCTTCGGTAATCTTAAATGGGGTAAGCAGACAAAGACGGACTGTGAATGCATAGCCTAAAAACATTTCCAATTGTAATAATACCACTATGGAATTTTTTTTAACAAAATAATTAAAGTACACATTTGCTGTTCATAAATCAATATAGTTATAATTCTAAAACATAAATCATATAGTTATAATTCTTAAACAAATTTATACTACTTTGTGAAAAAGGTTAGCTCATCCATTTTGTGTACGAAATTATTTAAGGTAAACATTTCCTGTTCATAAATCGATAAAGTTATAATTCTGAAAAAATTTTATAGTAATTTTTAGATTGGGTCCAGAGTGCAGGCACTTTAGTATAATCCTTATATAAAATTAGCTTACCTTTAACAATTTGTGGTTTAAATATTTATTGATCTGCATTAAAATGATCGTTTAAACCTTTTTAAATATAACAAAATGTAAAAATAAATGGATTATTGCACTAAAATATATGAGATGTGGAAAGTGCATCCATAATTTTAATCATAGTACTTTTAATAAACACTTTCAGCTAATCTTCACCAATTGGTGGGTAAACACAAGTCGAATTGAATCAACTAATAAGACCTTTTTTATATATCTTTCTAAGGGCAATTCCCGTGGAGTAAGCGTCAACGAAGTTGTCGTTTTGGACTGCTACATCGACCAGTAACTTGGGGGAGTCCCCTACTTCCTTTGCCTGTCCAACATCCACGGATTCGGCTCCTCCAGTTGCCAATTGTTCGATTCTATTGCACACTGTTGCTTGCCCTCCAAGCGTATCTGTGTGCATCGGTGTGTGTCTGTGTCTATGTGTGTGTGTGCGGTAGTGTGTCCTACAAGGATTTCCCATGTACAATAACGTAATCTACATAATTTTCTTTCAGTTTGGCTTCTCTCATGTCTCCCATGTCAACATTTCCCACACCGTTTTTCAATTTTTGTGGCCAGCATTTGACTTTGGTTTGTCCTTGCCAAGGACCCCACTCACCCACCCACTCCCTCACCCACCCACTCACCCACACACTTGTTGCCCGCACACCCACATCCACTTTGGGGTAGTGTCCTTCACTGGTCTCTCTGTATATGCCGCATTTCCCCTCGCGTGGCAGCATGTGTTCGCCTTCCCGCAGAGCAGTAGTTGCTGCTCCATGTGGTAGCTTGGGGAATGGGGCAATGGCAAGGAGTCTGGCCAACTGCATGTGAACCGCTGCATCGTAAGCCCGTGCTCCAGTCATGGTCTACTTCTCGGCAATCGCATTATTATGCGGGACATTGTGGCCGGGCTTTCAGCGTTGCCATAACAGCAGCTGAAACAACTACGAGTGCGAGCGCCAACTTTGCACACACGGCTGAAGCCATAATCCATCATAAGTTAAAATGCCTAACCCATTTGCAGCAAAGATCGCTCTGGACGCATGCGGGATAAGCGGTAGGGGGGGGTCGAGCTTTGCTTGCCTGCTGAGCCCTTTTCGCTGGCCAATTGTTGATGGAAATCCATTTCATTTTAACATGCTGGCCAGCGGCCGCAATTAGTGCACATGTCCAGCGAGGGGCGCTTACTTAGCTGACGTTCTCTTTCCTCCGCATCCGAGGCTGCCGGACTTTAGGACTCCGGGTCAGCCGGAGACTCCGGGTGACTGGTTGACTGGGTGACTGGCTGACTGCCCAACTGCCCGGCTGTCAAGCGCTTGTTGTCACAGAGCCGAGCCTCCAACTCCAACTCCAGCTCCGGCGCGTGGCATGCATGCAACGTCGTCGCCATCGCCATCGCCATCGTGGTATCTGGACGTTGTCAGCCAGCTGCCAGCTGAAGTGGCATTAACTTCTCTTCGTAGGAACTCCTCCTCCTCCTTTTCCATTTCCCGCTTTCCACTGCCCACTGCCCACTGCCCACTGCCCACTTCCCACTTCAACAGATACCCGTGCTGGGCTTGCGTTTTAATACTTAATTCTGTCAAACAAAAACACCCCTTAACGAGGTAAAAATGTCGTGACGATTGCACCCAACATAAAACATTTCTGATATCAAATTTTTGTGACGAAAAATTACTAAACACTTTAAAATGTTTTCATTTTGTTTCCTTGGAAGCTATATGATTTAGTCGTCCGATCCCTCTCGTTTCGACTTATATGGCTATTTCGACTCTCCGAATGATGTTGTTTAAATTGTATATACTTTATACTTAAAATGACAAGTCAAAAAAATTTTGAAATGAAGAAATTAAAAAATTTCCATTCCTCAATCCCTATCGACTTAAACTTAAAGTGGCTTTTTAGACTGCCGCTTTCCTGGCAAATTGCTTAATTTAGCCGCTGCGCAAATGGCTGAAATTGCACACTTGTCCCTCTGATAGAATGTGGACCACGGGCTAACAAAGTGCCACAATTTTCTAATTACAGCCGCAGTGAGTGCGTGCATGTTCGGGAAAATTCAGCACGCAAGCAAAGGGAATGCAACAAGCGCCAAACTGCTGCATTAAATTAATTGAAAAATCAGAAAAGTAAATAAAGCAGCGGGCCGAGCAGGTGGGCGTGGCATGTGGAAGAAGAGCCCAGCAAAATAGTGCAAATTGAGAAAATTCAGCGCACGACAAAATCGAATAAACAGCGGGTCGAGCCGACGACCTGCGCTTTGAGCCCGGTCGAATCAGGTCGCCAAAGGGGTCGGTCGGTCGGTCGTTCAGTCGGTCGGTCGGTCGCACATGCAACTGTAATATGGGAGAGACCAAGCTTGCCCTCGTAATCCCACTCGAATCTCGGAGTACCCCCATCCCAATCCCAATCCTAATCCACACTTTACAACCACCCGCAGAAACGTGAGGTCGGGGGAGCGTTCATTAATCAAAACAATTAACGAGGCCGCATTTGCGCGACATTTCCTTTTTTTGTCAAGTACCCGAGGCGGCGGCCCGCACGTAGCCTAAAAATAATGAGCAGACATATTTAGCGCCCGGGCCTTATGGACTCGGAATGGAATCTAGGAGAGTCCCTGTGTCGCAACCAGGCCCCGATGGGGCGATGGCTATCCGCAAAAACCATAACAATAACCAATTTGTCAAGCACATTGACCACATCCACAAATTCTGGCCACGCCCCCTGCCGAACTGGCTCCGTTTCGCCACGCCGTGCCACTTATGGCAGGAAAACATAAATTTCATGCCAAGAAGCTCGACCCACCTCCCCACCCCCTTCCCCTCCCCACCCCCTTCCCCTCCCCACCCCCTCGACCATATCCATATAATTCGAATCCTCCGGCGAATCCTTCTGCCTCTCCTCTCCGATTTCCGGTTATGAGAAATGGCTGCTGATGTCAGAGCTGCATTTCCCGTTCAGCTTAATTTCAGCGCTCCACGCTGGTGAGCCAATAATCTTCTTTACTTTCGAGAATGGCCACAATCTTCTTTATAAGAATACTCAATTTTGTGGGCAAGACTTTGAGAGTTAAGTCGAGTTGGTAACTTGTTATAAGCAGTAACTTTAAACTGTAAGTAATATTTTGTAAATTATTTCCTCTTGTTTAGTCTTTTTAGTGTGTAATGTGTAAAATATTAGATTTAAATGCCTTTCAGTTGATGTGGCTTAAGTTAAAAAAAAAATTTTCAGATATCTAAATCAAATACAACAAAAAGGCAAATGAAAAATTAAACAATTTTTTAATATTTTCATATCTATATTCATATTCATATTCATTCGAAAAAATGTAAGTTCAATACAAAACATTTGGATTTTTTACCAGTGTATATCAAATATATATATAGTGTTGCCTTTGCTAAACTTTTTAATTGTTAGCAGTGGCTAAGAGAATTTATTTCCAGTGTTGAAACCAGCAATCTGTTCTGGACGGATTATAGTTCAACTTTTATATGTATATCAAAATGTTTTAAAACTTTTACTTATGTTGCTTAATTGTTTGCAATGGAAGTATACAGTTGTTAAATTTTAGGGCCACGATTTTCCCAAATATTTGGCACATGTTAATAAGGGCTTTAATAGCAAACATAAATTATAAAAAGCAGAGCTATACTTTAAGGATATTATGGGTTAATTTTTGTGACTGCAAGGTGAAATTAATTTTAAAAGCAATTCTGTCACATTATTTGGGTGTGGCGCTCGTATCCGTACTGCCACCCCCTTATGTTGACCTCCTTTTTCCCATGGCCCTCAATCTGTTCCTGATAATCAAAGAAGGGGAACGGCAGACAACTGCCAGGGAAAGCTGCCTTATCCTGTTGTCCTGCCGCTGTCTGCTTCGTTTATGCAACAATTAAAATTCGCAATGAGCGTGATTGTAAATTAAAAGAGATAAAAAAATATGTCACATGTGCCGGCCGTGTGTGTGTTTTCGGTGCTGTGTGAAATATGCGGCTGGCATTTATTTATGGTTTCCGTTGATAAATACGCCGATCTCCACCCTCCATGCAAGTGCGTGTGCATGTGCATGTGGGCATGTGAAAAGCTATCGAAGGCATGCAACTTCCTGCTGAGTTTTTTAGCAGCAACCTTGACAACTGCTCGGCTTCAGGCGAACACTGCAATTAACTGGCACACAACATAGTTGGATGATGGCCTCCTGCCACTGATTTGGCTCCAACTCCAGGTACAGCTCCTCCTCATTCTGATCACATCGTTGTCTGGGTGTCTTTCTGGACCTGGACCTGAACCTGCATCTGATGGCCGCCGGCGAGTCGTTTTCCTTAACTTTTAATTATTTCGCGAAATGCGAAAACGGGAATTGCATTTCGAGGCAGCCGCCCAAGACACGAAATGCGAAATGCGAAATGCGAAACTGCCATCGCTTTGCTTTGGACCCCTTTGGCCAGCTTACGAACCCTCTGGCGTTTATTTTATTTACCCAGCGTCATGCAATCTCAACTTGCAGCCTTGTAAATCAGTCAGTCGGAGAGCCGAGTGCCAAGGTGAGGGTAAGCCGTGACTCCATCTCATCCGGCTTCTCGTCCCCATCCTCGTCCTGCCAGCATATTTGTTTTGTTGTAAATCACAAGGAGCAACAACGAAGCGAAAACGTTGCCTGCTTACCGGCTTGGTCCAACCGTTCACCCGTCCACCCGTCCACCACTACACATGCCACTTTACACCCAACGCAAACACGATTTTCATTTGTATGGCATGGGGTAGCGGGCCATGGGATGGGAAAGTGTTATTTATGCAGACCCTATACCTCTCTATCTCCCTGCCACGCCCCAAGCCCCTCTTTCGAATGCAACGCGGATTGCTTGTTTCTCGTTTTGCCATATTTTTTCTTTTGCCGCCGCCACTGCTGTTGCTGTTTAACAAAGCGCATAAATTCGCTTGCAACTGTGTCCTCAGGGCCGAGGGGTGGACGCTTTTTTTGCGGGGTTGGCTTGGCCACCAGGATGGCGGATGGTGGATGGTGGATGGCGGATGGTGGATGGTGCTGACCTGCCTCAAGTCCGCCACCCAATCACCGCCCCCGCTGATCAGCCCCGCAAAAGTGTTCGTTTCGGCTTGCTGCGCTTTCTCATCTGCCTTTCGCCTGTTTCGAGGGGTCCTTTTTTTTGCCGCCCCGGCTTGTTTGTTTGCCAGCGAGCTGGTCAAAACGATTTTTGCCTTGGCTCGTTGGCAACAGTCCCTCCTCTCCGCCCCCCTGCCAACAAGCCAACCGAACAACCGAACAACCGAACAACCGACCAACCAACCAACCGACCCTCTTAACCATATGCAAAATGTTGCTTTTTCTTGCTTTTCCTGTTGCCTTGGCTGTGTGTTTTTGCCCCTTATCTTCACCCAGTTTTGAAACTCCCCTTCCTCGCTAAATATAATAAAAAATAACGCTTGCAACTTAATCTCTGACAGCTCGTTACCCGTTTGCATGAGCACGATATTCATGAGCTGCTAAGCTCGAGTTACAGTAACACTGGCTTGGTATCACGGTACTGCGGCACCACCGAACCACCGAACCACCAACCCACCGTACCACCAACCCAGCGAACCACCGAATCGCTCAATCGCACCACCGCGAGTGTTTGTCACAGATTGCGATTGCCCTATTGTTGGCATTTCACCTGACGCTTAAAGGAAATTTATTTATGCATTTTGCACGATTTCGCAGCTCATGTGACTTTGACATTTCGATTGAGTTACCTTAAACCCTTCTGGGGATATGGATAAGGATAGGCGTGTAGATGTAGATGTAGTTTTAGCCATGGGCCGTAATGGGCTGTAATTCGAGCCGGGTCAGTAGGGCTGCCATTTAATTTATATAATTATCAGCAGTGGAGCGCCAAAGGGGTCAGCTGCGCACACGATAAGCGACTTTCAGTTGAGACCTGACACCCGCTCGGCGGTTCTGATAAGGCGGTTTTCGCACACACGCACAATTAGGGCCACTGCCACCCACTCAAACGGCAGTGTGTGTGTGTGTGTGTTGGCCATTACGCATTCATTGGTCCGCAGGGACTTCATTGTTGCGGCCAGCAGCTGCGTGCTGCCAAAACCAAATGAGCAATTGACTGTTGTTGCCCCACTACGGCCCCCCCTTCGGAAAACCACCCACTCACCCAGTGACCTTCCCCAGCGGCACTCCGCATTATCTCTCTGGCCATTTTAATGTGTCTCTTTGTAAATAATTGCAAAAAACACATAAATTATGTATTTTAATTTACATTTATTCCACGCGTATTTTCAATATATACGAAACTGTTACTTGGCCGCAGCTCATGCCGCCGGGTCGACAACAATGTTAATTTATTGTCTCGCTCCCGATTCTTCCGCCCTGACATTAAATAATTGTGCATTTATATGATTTAATTTGTGGCCACTGGCCAACGTCCGGCGGAGTGGTATGGATGGGAGTGGAGGGGAGTGGAGACGAGCAGCAGTTTGCCCCCGGCACTGACTAATTGCAAGGACCACGGCCACGCTCCATGTTGTCACACGATCCGCACTCGGAATGGGGTCATTGGGTTAGCAGCAGACCGACTGCTCGACCGCATCCGAAAATGCTGCCTTTCGCACTCCCCAAATTTAACAACCATTTGTAGTATCAAACAATAAGCAACGTGCTGTTTGAACTAAATTTGTTTATTGGGTGTTTCAAAATCCATTTATTTTTCTTCTGTTTGGAAGTCTGAGATTATGATAAATTTAAAAAAACCTAGGTATATTTCTTGATATAGATTGAGAAGCTTTCACAATAATTTGTGGCATCATATAATAAGAAAATATTTGTTTATTAGGTGCCACAAAAATAATTTATTTTTCAACTACGTACAAATCTAAGATTTTTACAAACTTAAAATAAAGAACTTTGACAATAATTTATGGTATCCCATATCTATTAAGCTCGCTCAACTGCGAACTAAAATAACACTTTTACAAATTTAAACCAACCTCAACTTTATACTTATTAAATTGTATCTTTTTTAAGATTAATTTGGGAGATTACTTTCACACAACAAAGATGTTTGTTGCTTTTTTAAATGAAATACAAATATAAAATCATTTGTTTTCTAAATGTCCATAAAATTTTAAATTGCCAAAATTACAGTCTTAAAACCACATTTCACGCCTAGTACTTTGGGTACTTGTGCAAAGATATAGCGCTTCAACCTATAACAAAGGTTAAGCATTTTAATAAATTAAGCCTATAACTAGCATTAACTAACTGGCATAGTTTGTAAGAAGGCGAACTACACTTGTCTTATGGTTCTTTAAATCAAGCTATTTTAAAGATGAAAGTGTAGTGGTGAAAATATTTGACCAAGGGTAAATATTTTAGTGTTCTGGGATGACACAGCCACAGAATCAAGTCGGCATATAAATACGTGATGAATGCACACCCGCAAGGCCTTTTCTCCGACATCCTCTTGTGTTGACCGGCATCTGCGTGGTGTTTAATTTGGTTATTCTGCAGGAGTTGCATTCGATTGGAGTCAGGAGTGCAGATTAATCCGGCATTTAGCACCGGACAAGATGAACTTCAATCCCGATCAATCGAGCGGCAGCAAGGCGGCAAATGAAGCGTGCTCGGCTCGTCTGACCGATGATAGCCATGATGGTCATGTTGGCCATGATGGCCCTGACGGATGGGGGAGCGGCAAAATTACTTACAAACAAATAGGTATAAGTGGAAAGTTTTTGAACAATTTTTCTCAGCGCCGCTCTCAGCTCGCTTCTGCCACATGTAAGCCTTGGCGGCAAAGGCAAAAGTCGTTAAAAGTTTATGAAAGTCAAACAGAGGAACGTGCTGAATGGCGGAGCCAACAAGAAGACAAGACCAGGGAGCAAGGACGAGCAAGCGGCAAAAAAAAAAAATGAAGACCAGAAATTTTTATAAAATAACTAAGCGCAACGAAACGTGGCCGTTGGTCAGCGGCGAGTCCCGCCCGGACAGCCAGTCATGTCGATGTCCATGTCCCTGCTGATTATGTGCTTTCCCCGGCTGAGCTGGCCGAACAATTTCTAAGACTTCTCCAGTGTGTTCCGATTACTATTACTTACTACTCGCGTGCTTCAAGTATTCCAAAAATTCTCCTCATTTCAGAAAAATGATTCAATATAAACCTCTAAAAACAAGTAATATTAAGCATAAGCTCGATGAGGAAATTTAATTAAGAGTATAATTTATTTTCGTATTCAATTAAATACCTATAAAGTTATTTTTATGCTAACATATACATAAAAACATCATAAAATACAAGTTTAAATTAATTAATAAAAAGAAAAATTTATGATAATAATTAATAAGTACCTTTAAACATATACCTAAATATATCATAAAATATAAGTTTAAAAACTTATAAAAATTATTGTAGTTCTCCAAAAGATCAGATATGATTTTATATACAATGTTTAAAATGTTTTATAAAGTACAGCTTATAAAGGCCCTTAGAGTTGTTACATTTAATCACATAAAATATCATTACTTTAACATCGTCCCTTGAAATGAAAAGCACTCTAAAAAAAGTGTCGAAATTGAAAAGCAAATCCCGCCGTTACATATTCAATTCAAGGTAATTGTAAGGTCGCAACTATTTGAGTGGAGTTTTTCCTGATTTGCCTGGAAATGTTTGCAATTTTTTATGGAGCTCCGCAAATGCTGGCCATGCCCCGATGGCAAACAACAATGACTCGTCGGGGGCCTGAGTACGTTGTCAAGCGCCATTTTCCGCTTGCAAAATGATTTGATGGCAGCGGCGTTTCCTCCTCAAGTCGTCCTCGTCTTGGCCGTTTCCGGTGAAGGAGCCAAGCCCTCCGCACTACTTCCTCTCCCCTTAATCCACTCACTTGCTCCTTTGCCCGAAGAGTTCGTTCCGCGCTGGTTGCGCTGCATGCCATAATCTTTCATATTGTGCGGCTGCCATGTCAGTTTTTGCATTGTGTCCCACCCACCGACCAAAGGAGGAGATGAGTTGTGGCCCAACATTATCAATTTGTGCGCCCAACTTTGTATTTAACTTTTGGCTTTCCACTTTCTTGGCCATCAAGTTTTTGGGGCTCAGCATCCTCCGCCTCCACCGAGTCCAATGTCCCCACCTGGCCGCTCCGGTGCTCAGGGGGCCGCACCCATTTTAATTTGAACTGTCAAAGCCGTGCATCGAAATCATAAATTTTATTAAGCGCAGCCGAGCGGCCATTTTGGAAAGTGACCCTGCTTACGGGTATCCCTATCCCTGTCTATCGCTATCCCTAGCCGAATCCGGCGACTCATCCCGGCTCATGGCCCTCATCTATTAGCCGGACTGCGACTGCACGGTTTAATAAAAAAGTTTCGGCGTCGCTTAAGTGGGTCGGACAAAAGGGCGAGGTTGCGGTTAATACACAAGTATGTATATATATTTATATATTTCCAGAGGTCCTAGAGGTGAGTGTGTTGCGCCCCTTCTTCCCCACGCTTTTTATAAACTTTTTTAATGCAGCCTTTTCGGAGTGTGAGGTGGAAGGGGAGGGCGGAAAAGGATGAGGACCTGAAGTTCGCCTGCCTTCTAATAGAGTCGTAATAACTTCATCATTATTGACGCATAAAACAAAATTTATTTATGCTCGCCGGGACGCTTTTCCGTTTGCCTTTGCTTTAATGCTTTAATGCAATACCGGCAGCAGACAAAATAAATGCTTTTATGTGTGTGAGGCCGCTCCACGCCCCCTTTTTTTTGAGTGGGCGGGTATAGGCTGAATTTTATGGAATATTTTTGGGAAATTCGTTTTTTTTATTTCTTTTATTTCTTTACGCATTTAATGAACTATGATGAGGGTTCGTTGTCCCTTTCCAGTTCCCATGGCATCAAAATCAGCACCCTTTTCGATTTTATTGAACTTTTTTTATTAACTTTCGGTTGAGTCGCAATTTATTGCCCTTTTGGCGAAAAAAGAGGGGAGTTTGCCTGCTCGTCTTAATGATAATTTCTCATCATTTGAGCAGAAGCAGGATAGGAAGCCGAAAATGTTTTGTAATTGCAGGGAGCAGTGGGGAAATTGTGGGTCTTATTTATGCATATTTGTGGAGCGAACAAAGGCGTGTGCCGCCCACACACACAGAAATATATGTATATATACTGTACAAGTATAGGGAAGCATAAATTTCCAGGTGAGAATCGCACCAGAACAGTGAAAAACAAAACAAAACCCCAAGAAGACAAACTTAACTAACTGTGAAATTTCTTATTGTGATTGCGTTTGTCATTGCGTTAGTTTACAACTCCGCACACCTGTACGGGGCACACCTGTACAGTGAACACACCCACTCACATGACAGGCGACGCCTGCCACAACTTTCCATCGAATATAATAGTTGCAGGCGGCAGCCCTCAAAGACATTGACTGCACATCTCTAAGTTATGAAAATCTGTGCGAGAATTCTCTTAGCTAAAGCGCATTGAACTGTGCAAATTGCGAGCAATTTAATTTTTTCTCGCTCTCCGTGGGAATCAGCTAGCTGGTACTCCCTATCCTGTGGCCCGTAGCCCGTAGCCCGTAGCCCGTATCCCTTAACCCGGATTCCGTATCCTGACTGCATCCTATTGGCCCACCTCTCACACAGCTGCCCCGCGGGAGGTTGCGAAAACTTTGCGTAATACCAAAAAGTGCTGGCAGCACATTTCGAGTGCAAACTTTATATTAGAGTTGAAGTGCCACACACACACAGACACACACACACACACACACAGACACACACACATACACACACACACACACACACACACACGAGCCGTCTCCGGCAAGTAAGTAGAAAAGTGGCAAAAGTGCAAGTACGTGGCTTGGCTCGACTTGCCGTGGGGTGGTGTGGGGGGCTCACGTCCTCCGAAATCCCCCCCTTCCGTAGTATACCCAGCGCCACCCTTTTGCGACCCCTGCGTTATTTATGAGTTGCGTATGCTATAACGAACTGCATCGGGGGCAGCCAATGCACACCGAAAGAAACCAGATCTAATGCAGTGATCGATTGGATATTTTTTCATTTGTGAAACGGACATTCATCATACACTTTGAAACTGCTATTATCCAAAAACTACTAAATAGACTACATTCAAAGAAATTGCAGAAAAGGTAAAAAAGTAAAATCCCTACACCCAACAAAAAATTGTCATAAAAAATTAACTATTGTTACATGAGTTTTAAACTATATGATATGAAAAATTTCTCAATAACATAAGAGTGTTAAACAAGTACCACGAAATTATCAAAATACAAAATATGTAGTTTTAAAATAGGGCCTTAGACTACAGTTTTAAACTCTTCGATATAAAAATGAAACGGAAATGTAAATGGGTTATATTATTTAGAATTGAATTAATACTTTTACTTAAATACTGTCGGTAGTTTATTTTCAAGGCACACTTATTAAAACTAAACTTACTGTTATTTTGTGGGTGTAGTCATTTCAAACAAATGTTTTGAAATATCCAGAAATTGATTTTCAGTTAGGAGTTTTCAGTTACATAAACTAATACAAGATATAGAGAACGATATTATTTCTGAGAAATCCGACATATGATCTGCTATTACTTCAATAAAACATTTTTATTTCCTTTAGTTTTGTTCAGCGTAGCACAAAAGCGCAGCAGCACAAAGCAATGCGCCAATATGACAACGACAACTGCGAGAAGCTGTTGGCTGAAAAGTCCTGCAAGGACCAAGGACCAGTGCTCGCAATTACAGAGCACAAGTCATCGACTTGCGCAAAGTTCAGCCAACTTATGATACCCGGCGAGCGATTCGCAGCTCATTCTTTTACACCCCTCCCGCTTTCTTGCATACTTTCTCCGGTAATTCGAAAATATTGCGAATTTCCCCGTTAGCTGCATTTCACACTCGCGACTCGCAGGTAGTTGTCACGGCAACTGAGCCACCCGCTGGCATTCAGCACCACCACCCACATGCAGGCCACTAACTGGTTGGACGGGGCGATGAAGTAGCCATCGCACCCACTTGGCCGCAGTCCGCCCATTTGGGCCCCTCCTTTGACACGCGAGCTTGCGTTTAAAACGGAATTAATACACTTTTTAACCCATTTGCCGCCCAGCGCTTTTACCTTATTGCCCCCGTCGTTTGCCTTTGCCGAACGGGGCATATATGTATCCAGAAAACCATTTTATAATGGGCCACTTACAAAATGTCATATGGAAATCATAAAAAAATGTAATCATTTTTCATGTTTAGAAAAACAAGTTGAGACAGTAAACATTTTTTACAAATAAATCTCTACGTTTCCCTTCCTGAAAATTGTATGATTTAGCACTTAAATTAATGTTATAATTGACTGTCTTATATTTAGAGACTAACAGCTTAAAATACAAACAATAGGGCGGTTCTTATTTTTTTTTTTAAATAAAACACAAGAAGAAAAAAATTTCTGGTCGTCTTTCAAATGGCATGAAAATGCAATTTCGACTCATTTAATTGGAATTTGAGTGTTCTATGATGATTTTATTGTTAATAAATTATGTTGCTAAAACAATTTGTTTTTAATATTAAATATTTTGTACGTATTTGGTAAGTGAATTGATAATTGATAGTCATTTTGGAAAACATTGTGCTTCTGCGTGTGATTGTTTTTATTGCCACCGTTCGTGTTGCCTTTGTTCTGGGCGCTTTGGCTGCGGAACGTGCGATTTTAATTGCATAATTTCAGATTTATTTTTTGTGCAACCCCCTCCCCGCGAAACCCCTGCCATCGCCACTTGGCCGCTGGCTGTTCCTTAATGGGCGAGAACAAACCGTTAGCTACTTGCCATAATAACGCGTTATGGGCGAGTCAATAAAAATAAAAATGAATTTGCAAATTGTGAGCATTTAATGAGTTGCACATGTGCGTTTTTAATTAATAACAAAGCACGCTCGCCCACACCCCGAAACATGAAGGCATACACACACAAACACACACACACACACACACCAACACACATGAGGCAGCAGGAAACATCGCTGGTTTATTAAAATAATTTCCCGGGGCTCTGCTACAGCGCATTTGCATTGTATTGGGATGAATGCCTGGCGGAAGCCAAATATCGCACTAAACTAATGCCGGCCGCAGTGTTAACATTCAATATTGGATTACTCGGTCTAATTATGCGTCAGCTAAATTTGCGATATCGGTTAATTCCATTTGATAGTCCCTTGCCAGGTATTTTCCATAATTTTTGGCACACCACAAGGGCTGCGAAATCACAAACAAATTTAATCATGTTAATATAATTACTAAAAATTAAGCCATAATCAACACACGCACTGGGGAGCCGAGGCAAACACCTGCCAGCAAATGGCAAACGGCAAATGGCAAACAACAAGCGGCAGCTGGAGAAAGGATAAAGGTCCTGGGAGAGGAGCGGCAGAAGGGTGGGGCAGGGGAACATAACACCAAAACGACCCAAATTATTTTTAATTCCCCGCCGGATTAGCGCACATGAAACGAGCAGCCCGCCTGCGACTCCAGAGGCCTCGAATTGCTTGCCTTTGCCTTTGCTTTCGTCTTTGCTGCAATTTATCCTGCGTGCTGCGCATATTAACGAAATGATTATGGAATTCATAATTACGCACACTCCATGCTCCACCAGGTCCCAGTGTGTATTGTAAAATGCGTCAACACATTTGCGAGCCGACGGCAGCAGCAGCATTGTCTCCCGCAGGATTCCGAGGTCGTCAGACAATGGTCTGAGTCCCCGGCCCACATGGCGCATACGCAATTTCCACTGCCTTGGCTGCTCAAATATTTGACGGCATACAGCGTACGGCATACGGTATACGGTATACGGCATACTGTGCGTGATTAAATTAAATGCCAATGCCGAGGCCAGTTCGAATCGGAAACTGACGACACAACTAATTAAAAACGCCCAACAATGCGACGTGACAGGGACCGTGAAAGGAATTTGTTGTGCCGAAATTCAATTGCCAATCGAGGTCATTGGCCCAGTTGACCAATGGCCAAATATGTACTACTATGCCTTTGTGTTCGTAATGAACCAAGCTGGCCGCATAATGCGATTATTGTCCCTGGCATATCTGGGCTGTCACGGATAGATAATCCAATAAATTGCAATTCCATGCTGTTAACCCGCCCCGAGGGTATTTAGAGGCCAAATCAAATGCACTTAACTAAACTAAATGTGGTCGCAGTGTTCAGTGCTCAGTTCTCCGTTCCCCGCCCGCTGCGCTTCAAAGTAGGCAACGATTTGGGCGCAGCATAAATTTCATTTGAGTGGTAAAGGGAAATTGTTAAAAGGGACCGACCGAAAACGTTTTTCCTTCCCAATTGGAAACTTGTTTAAGTTAATTGAAACTCTGACCCGTCGGCAAGGGTATGGACAATGCGCATACCACTCACAAAACTGGAGTACAGTCGAGATACCTTACCCATATACCCCAAATGCGAAACAGAAAAGGTTTAAACTTTAGTTTTCGTTTGATCAGAACTGGGATTCGAGCCAGGATATTTATATCCATGCGTAGGCCTCGAAGGGCGGCCCGGACTTGTTGAATGGCCCACGAATATGTGGCGCCCAACCAGGGATCTCCGTCTCCTGTCCGAACTTCCAGGCCGGCAAACAGCTTAGGTTCAGTCAGTGCCCGGCAATGTGCTTAAGTCTCATTTATTTTTCATGGCCTGGCCTATAAAAATTGTAATTTCATTACCACCGACAGGCGGTTACTTCGAAGGTGGGTGGGTTTTTTCGACGCGGGTCTTGGGTAGCAAGTGCAAAAATTGAAACACACTTGAAAAATGAAGGTGCCCGGAAAAGCACAACCGCAACCAAACGCCAAAGGTGCCCAAAACTCTATATCTCTCTCTCTCTCGTTCTCTCTCTCTCTCTCTCTCTCTCTTTCACTTGCCGCTGTCTGCCGACTGCCGACTAAGGCCTTTTTATGAATTTTTAAAAATGTTGCTGTTTTGGCGGCTGCCGGCGCTGATTTCGCAGTCATGGGCAGCCGTGTGGCCACAAGACCCAAATGCCCGGCCACTTGTTAGCCATTTTACGTTCCCGCAAAACGCCCAAG
This sequence comes from Drosophila gunungcola, assembly GCF_025200985.1. Classification (NCBI taxonomy): domain Eukaryota; kingdom Metazoa; phylum Arthropoda; class Insecta; order Diptera; family Drosophilidae; genus Drosophila; species Drosophila gunungcola. The sequence goes on from NC_069139.1 coordinate 9,968,356, forward strand.
TGCGAGCCGGAGCGGGTGAGTATGTGGCCAGGGTACTTAACTTAAATGGCATATACTATACACCTCCCTCCCCGCCACGGCCCGAGCAGTCGACATCAATTTAAATTGAATTTTCACTTACCTGCGGATGAGAATGGGCCCGGACTTTCGTATGCAGCCCAGACACTCGGCAATTTACGTCCTGAATTAGTCTAATGTAAAATTTAAACCTTAACTCAGGCGTTTTCTGTTCAATTTTGGTTTGCCCATCTGCCCATCTGCTCATCTGCTTCGTTAGTTGTTTGGCCTGCTTTGGCCAGTGAACGGGGTTGAGCTGCTAATTGATTAGGCCCGACATTTAATTAGCAGTGAATATTTTTGTTCCATTGCGGCTTGGCTTTTGAGCACATTCATAATGCTTTGATGGCTTGTCCGCGTCCCGCTTCAATGTCACCAATTATGCTAATTAAAGGTGCCTGCCAGCCTTTCGTTCGCGGAGGTGGAAAAGCCCAAGCTCAACAATGCGCGCAAAATGTCTCCGTTTATGACTGAGGGCGGTTTTTACGCCTAGTGGATATTTTTAAACGGCAAAATTGACAGGCTCCAAAGGGACGAGACTCAAAAAAGGACTAAACAACTGGTCGGGGCTTGGGTCAATTGACAGCCAAGGCGTAATTATCAAAATATGTAGACGTAAACGCCTTCTGCCTTCTGGAATTGACAAATTAACATAAGAATGGTTAGCCAAGTGAGCAGCAGAATGTAGAAGGGATAACGTTTACGTTGCACGGAGAGAAGGCGGCATATCTTATGCCCTGAAGCGGTAACGAACCTGTTGATGAATCAAACACGAAATTCAAATTTAAGCCCTGGAATGGGCGTGGCCTTGCACATTGTCTGCGTCAACTTAACGCTAGCTGCACTAATTCAATTAAATATTTGTCTTTGTAGTTTTTGTCGCTGGCGAAAGGAGCGCAGGGGGGATTTTGAAAATATGACGAGGATGAGGACTGAATCCCAAGTCGAGAAGGCAAAGAGAAAGCCAAGGCTGCCGGCTCAGGATAAACAGCCCGTCCCGGCTTCGGCATAATGCAAATATTGTCGAGAGCGCGGAACGGAGCGGAGCTTTCACTCAGAAAGTGAGAGCAGTCCTGGCGGCTGGAAGGAATGAATTTATTGCTTTTGGGAGTTTTCCACTTGATGGCATTTAATGCGATTTAGTATTTAAATGAGGGAGATGGCACTGGAGTTTGGGCCCTGGTCGTGGCACAACAAAGACGATGGACTCATTCGGGCGCATCAAATTAAGCCCAGTCGAGGAAGCAACTTAATACAGGGCCACGATAATCCGGTTACCCGTTTGCCTTATGTATTGATTTGGTGTTATCTACTCCTCTCCAAGACAATGATGATTTTGCAGGAGCCCAATAGTAGTTTTCGCTAATTAAAAATGGTATTAATTACTGCAGTGTCCGATTGCAGCAAACTAACCCCAGTCGAGGCAGCAACTTAAAGTATTGAATTGGTGTTATCTATTCCTTTCCAAAACAATGATTATTTTCCAGGGGCCCAACAATAGTTTTCGCTTATTTAATTAATCTCAGTTGAGGCAGCAACTTAATACGGACCCCACTTTGCATGCATTTTAAATGGTGTTATCTACTCCTTTACAAAGCGTCCATGATTTTCCAGGACTCGAAAACGAAACTAGTTTTCGTTGATTGAAAATTGCATCGGTCACACACGAATGCAGTGACCGACTGACAGGGCAATCTAAAATGTTTTGCTGGCTGCACAAGAGCAGCTCCTCCTTGATGCAAAATTACCATTGGTTTCAGATTCAGATTCAGCTTACGTTTCTGTTCAATTGCCAACTGAAAATTGCCCGCACAGATTTAATGTAAATACACACCCGTAATTGGCAACTGTTTTTTTTTTTTTTTGCTGTGATTTTTATTATCTGATAGTGTAGCATGACAATATGTTTGTTGAATAAATAAATAAATAATTTGTGTGTTGTAAAAAGTGTAAAGTGCATTAATCTAGTTGCCAAGCCGGCAATGTCCTAATTAGGTGAAGAATATACGTATAAATATTTTCATAAACGGTAACTGTTCTATTTGGGTAACAAAATAAGCCAAGCAGCCAATTGGCCGTTGCATAATTCAATTAAATCGCCTGCATTAATGCTAATGCAAATAGCAAAAAAATAATTGACTTTCCATAAATTCACCGCTCGGCTGGGCCAGCGAATAAATATTAAAATTAACTTAAACTCGCTACCCGTCACATAAACGAAACTAGAGAAAAATTATGCTCGAATTATGCTAATTGCGTATAATCGAAATAAAGTGAAACAAAATATGTCTAAATTGAACCGCCACCTGGTAATGAATAAATAATTGATATCGCTGTGAGTTATAGCATAGCATTATGCGGACGATGTCGAAAGGTTTTTAACTTTTTTGTTGCGCGGAAGAGAGAAAAAACTTTCAAGGAAACCTATGGCTAATCGAGGGTCCTTAACGCTACTATTAACATTTGTTCGCTTATTAAGTTGTTCATAGAACTTACTTTTGATATATCATAGATATATGGTTCCTAAAATTACCTCGACACCTTCATGCTGCCAACGAAGGATGCTTCCGCCAGTCTTAGTCCTGTGGCCATATTTGTGGAGAACTCTGGTTGCTGCAACTTTGTGGCCAATTTCGCCTCGGACTACTAATGGCGGTCACAGCTCCAGACGAAACTCCAGCCACAGGACATCGTCCTGGCGGTTGGTCATCCCTCGCACGGACAGGCAGCAGTTGAATAAAGATGTCGCCGGTAAGTCAAACATGCGCAGGTGCAGCCGAATTACCAGCTGCAGTGCGGGATCAGAGTTACATCTACGATCGATTGCGGTGAAACTGGGATGTGGGACGGGGGATGGGGGATGTGGGATGTGGGATGGGGGTCACTTAAAACCCTGCCCCGACGAACTTACCTTCGCCAGCGGGCACAGGTTTGAGCTTAATCTAGAGCCAAACTTAATCGATGCACGAACTTACCTTCGTGCCTAACAAGATTGTGAGTGGAAGTGGATATGTACAAGGACTGGACAACTAGAACTCGCTAGGCCCACAAGGCTAGTCGAGCATAGTCAGCGGAACGGAACGGATCGGATCGGATCGGATCGGATCGGAGTGGGACAGGTGGGTCAACTACAACTAGCAATAAATAACTGGCCAGTGCTCATCCTGTTATTGGCTGTAGGGATGGCAGAACTGGTAGACCAGTCGCTGTGACCGCTCCGTCTTCTTCATGATGCCCTTCTTGTAGTACTGCCGGATGGAGCGGGACAGCTTGTCGTAGTTCATCGCCGGCCGGTTCTTGCGCCGACCCCACAACTTGGCCACCCGCACCGAGTCCTCGATCTTGAAGATGCCCTTGCTGCGGTCGATCCACCGGATGGCCGTGCCATTGACCTGCGGCGAGGCCAGCAGCTCCTTGAGGAACTGCCACAGGTGGATGTGGGAGCCACCGCCGCCGGTCCGTCCTCCGTTCGGCCGTTTTGTTGCCGGCTGCGGAGCTGCACCGCCGTTGGTGGGCGTGGCTGCAGGCGGCGAGGTGGAACTGCTGGTGGTAAGTGGTGTAATTGCGGCTTCTGTCTCCATTTCTTCATCATCTGTTGCAAAAAGAATAAACAAGTTAGTTTATCACTGCATGCCAATTTAAGCAATATGTATGTAAAACTACTGTTTCTAGTTTTCAAATGAAAAACAACATTAAATATTTATAGATTTTCCGTTAAATATAAAAAAAAAAGTTATGTAATTCAAAACATTAAATAAAATCATAATAACTAAAAATCCTAAAAACATTTAAAGCAGCCAAAATAAAGATTAAGAAAATTGTTGTAATACTTTTTTTATCACAACTGGGTTCTAAAAAAATTAGAAGAGCAAAAAAAATTCCAAAATCATTTTTAATGGCAAATTTTTTAATTTCTGTTAAGCAAATTTAAAATAATTTTTTTTTGCAATTCAATTTAAAAATTACAAATAAAATTGAAAAACTTAAAATTAAATTAAAATTTTTTTTGAAATGTTTAAACCTTTAAAGTCTTATGATTTGATGGCTCGAACGGTTAATGTATAAGTACATTTTTTAAGAGGTAAATATTTCTATGCTATTTAAAATCTCGAATTTTAAAGGTACGTATAAGTACATATTTTAAGAGGCTAATATTTCAATATTATTTAAATGCTTTTAAATTGCAATGGCCTTAAGTCGCGACTACCTAGTAACAATGTTCTGTTCCGTCGGCTATGCAAATCACCTTCGCTTTTCCAGCCACACAACTCACCTTCGCTGTCTTCGTTGTAGTCCAGGTCCAAATTGGGCATCGCATAGCTGGCTGGCCAGAGATTGCCGTTTGCAGACTGGTGCGACTGCTGCTGCTGCTGCTGCTGCTGCTGCGGATTCTGCTGATGAGCGGGTTGGTCGGCGTAGGCCATCTTCCAAATCTCCAACTGGGCGTGCAGCGTGCTCCCACTCTGAAAAGAAAGCCGAAAGTGAGACATTTCGAATGGGAACAGAGCCTTAATCCTGGCTAGATCGCAATCTAGACGGCATATCAATTGGGAATTCTTAGGCTATCCAAGTGCATAAATTATGTGCAGTCTCCGTGGTCCATACTGCATTGCATTGGCAGTTGTGGAAGTGGTGGAAGTAGTAGTGGTAGTGGTAGTGGTAGTGGTAGTGGTAGTGGCAGTGGCAACCAGAGACAACGGCGACGACGACTTACTTTCACCTTGCAATGTCGTTGCTGGTCGTTGGCTCAGTTCGAGTGCTGCCAGTCCGCCCCTACCCCCTTTTCCGCCCCTCTGGCAGTCATCCGAGCTGCGGCGGCGATGGCTCGTAATCATCCGTCCAAGTGCTGCAGTTTCACCAAACAACCTTCACACATTCTTTCACCTTTACAGCCATGACCACGGTTACTAATTTTGTTTCTTTTGCGACTTACTGCTTACTGCTCTCCGATTTCATTGGCGTTCGCGATCGCGTTCACGTTCGTTGCCTAAGTCTTTTGTTTTCTGGCCTTTTTCACTGCACTCTCTTTTGGTAGCAAAAGCAGCACCCAACGAGCCTAGGCGAATGTAATCATTGATATATTTTTGGCACAACTCTCGACAACATCGAAGAGCACATGTGTTCGCTGGATGGATGTGATGTGGATGTGGAGTAGTTTTAGACGCCGCCAGCTCTGCTTAATTGCTGGTAACAGGTTTGGGGGTTTGAGGACTGAGCTTTGGCTTTTAAAGTTTTGCGTTTTGCTTTCTGATTTCTGATTCCGACTGGGCCTGTAAGCCGCTCTGGCTGCCAGCCATGACGTCAACGCCAGTTACGAAACTTGTTTCGTTTTAGTTTTCGTATCGTACCGTATCGCATCGTTTCGTTTTGTTTTGCTCTTTGTTGTCTTTAACCATTTCCATTCCATTTCGGCCCGCACTCGAAATTCAATTCAATCGCATTGATTGGGCCTCTTCGCATATTGGCTCTTTGCTATTGCTATTCGCGTTTGCATTGTGTTATTGTTTTATGCGCCATGGGCTATTGGCCCGTTGCTTTGTGCTGATCGATTTTGTAATATGCCCAACTATTTTGGCACTCGCCCAGTTAAGTCATACGTGTTTGACTCACACTTCTTATGGTTTTTACATTTCCAACTAATTCCATAGCTAGAGTCTAGGTGTCATTAAAATGGCTAATTGTGGGTTTCTTTTATTTTCGCGGAATTTGGGCACATAGCTGGTGCCCATTGAAACAGAACCATTTTTTTATGTGTCATCTTTTTTCAAAATATGACGAAATGCACTCTCTTTTGATGGTTGAACATAAAATTAATTAAACAATTAAGTTAACAGCTAACAAATTTCTTGCTTTTAAGTATTTCTTCACTTCGATAATTTAAAACCCGTTGTTAATGAATAGTAGCCAAGACTTTTTTCGGTGAAATGGCTTCATCTGTTTGATATTTAGTACCTTCCATTAAATCAAACCAGTTCAGCAGTATAGAAATCTAAATATAAGTTTTATGGTTTCCCAATTATTTGTATAATAAAATCTCTACTGTTGGATTTTCAAGACTTCTGCAAGTCAAACGAAATGAAAATCGCAAAGGTATTTCAGTGGCACCTTTATGAAAGACTTTTCGACTTACCTCAGGCAATCGAAGCACGAATTCCTCCTCGCTGAGTAATGTTAGAGCGGCACCGTCTTCGCAGAAGTGCAGCTCCAAATCGGCCACCGCTGGCAGTCTGAATTGGGCCAAGGTGGATCGTAGCCATGCGTGTACTTGGGCGGGCGTCCAGCCATTCGGATCTGGATCGGAAATACATATCTTATTATATTGTATTTGATTTAAGAACTGTTAACTTACCCTGCGATATCTGCAGCTCGGCGCAGATGGCGTCCGCCTCGCGTTTAGCATGCTCCAGGGCCAGCGAAATGACCGGCTCAAAGTCCCCGCGCACCTCGGCCAAGCCGCCGATGAAGGATTCCAGAGCCAGTGGCTTCAGGTTGTGCCGCTTCTGGAAGCTGGTGTCCTCCAGGCACTCGCGCAGCAGCTGATGATCGGGCTTGGTGTCCTGCTGCAGACTCTGCTGCTGGAGCAGCGAGTTAAGGTCGATGAGGCCCTCGATTTCCGCGTCCAGGGGCTCCGCCTTGATGCTCTCCCCGCAGGAGGATCGCGGCGAGGGCGTCTCGCAGTTGGACTCCGGCGGCGAGGGCGGCAGGATGTGCAGCTCCTGCTTGATGCTGACCGCCTCCAGCGAGGGCGACGGGCTGTTCAGGCTGTCGTAGCTGCCGCCGAACCGGCCGAATCCGTAGGCCGCGAACTCCGACTGCAGCGGACTGGACTGCGGCGAGGGGTAGGCGCTGTGTGGGTAGGCGGGCGGCGGGATCAGCTGGTGGCCGGAGGTGGGGTAGGGTATCGCGGGCTGCGGCGACTGCTGCTGCGACTGCTGCTGCAGGGGCTGACTATCCCAGGCACACTCGACCTTGATCTGAGGGGCGTTGTACTGGAAGACGGTGGTGGGAATGGGGGCGGACTCCTGCGGCAGCAAGGACAGGTCAAAGTTGTCCGCATAGGCAGAGTACTGGTCCGGCGGCGTCTGGGCCTGGAACTGATGTGGCTTCAGCTGCGGACTGTGCGGCATCTGTGCGGGAAGAAAGAAAGTGGGCCAAAACATAAGTACACATTAAAAAATAATAATATTCTTTTTCACAGAAGAAAAATCTTTTAAAGAGCTATAAAACTTTAACAGCCTTATGTGTAGTTTAAAAAGAAACCTTATCCAATATCATAAGAAGTAAAAAAAAAAACTATAAACTTTCCAAAAATAAAAAAATTTGAAATTATTTAAAATCTTTTTATTATTCCTTTTTTTATTATTTACTTTTAAGTCACAACAAAAAAAGTATATGCCTTAAATATGTATTTGATTGTTTCGTTTCAGTATTCTAATATAGGGCTTTTCAAACACAAATAAACCCAATTTTTACCAGTGCACACAAGAACTGAGGTTTTTGGCTACAACTAAGAAAATAAGAGGGCCAGGCCATCGGTTGCTAATTGAAAATCAAAACACTTATGGCGCCATCTTGCCGGGGCCTCACTAATTATCCGGCCATCTGAGATGCCAAATCGCGGCCACCTGTCTTAATTATCGCGCCCATGAAAGTTAATTAGTTTTATTTCCCCGCTTCCAGTTCGAATATGTGCGTATGTGCGACCGCCTTTCTAATTCGTACTCGTACTCGCAGCACCTACCTGACAAAGTATGGAAATTTTCGGTTCTGATTCGGTTCTGATTGGGTTGAGTTGGGGACTGAGCTTAACCTTAAAATATCCACGGCTGGCGAATCGAAGCCAACTAGACAAGAGCAAGAGGCGTACTAAGCTCGGAGTGGCATTGATTTTCTCATTTATCAAGTTGCGACTTCGACTGTGACGCCACAGAAGGCAGCTGCGAAAAGGAAAAAAACCCAGAGCCTCCGTGGACGAGGGGGTGTGTGTGCTTTTTACGAGCGGCCAAACAATGACTAGATCAAAATCAAAGCGTTCTCCCAGCTCTGGGCTTCACCGCCATATCTCTCTCTCTCTAGGCTAGGGTGTTTTATTTATTTATTTTTTCTTATTTATTTTTTTCGCAAAGCGTCATAAAAGTAGGCGATGCTAATTCGGCCCGAATGCGCTACCAATTTTTACCTCCGAGAAACTGGTTTTTCATTAAGCAACTAAATGCAGCAGCCAGGTTTGTTGGTGCCCAGGGGGACGAGGAGGTGTATTGAATATGGCTATGCGCTGTGTGCTTATTATTAATAAAACAGCTCATACTGGATTTTCCGAATAGTACTTTTTGCTTTTGGATCTCAGGGGAGGCCGGTGGGCATTATAATTATTGGCAGCGCTCGACGACGCCATAGTTCTCACTAGTCACGATGTTATTACAATTTCTGTGTTTTAATTGTTCAGCAACGGGGCGTATGAGTGATTTCAGTTCGCTTTTCTCGCCTGCCCGCTAATTGCCAGCGCAAACATTTTGATTTCGCCTTAGCACTTGATGATTACCTTCCGTAATCTGCATATTATTAGAGCAATATCGAAGCCGTGTACTTCACCCGAATCCCAGCTTGGATACGATTTAATATCCAAGTACCAAGGAAAACCTAGGACATGATTCAGCAGCTGCAGCCAATGACTCAGCCGAATTGCCATAAAAAAATTGTGATTGCTGGGCAAAAACTGCATAATAAATTGAGCTGCTACGGGCCATTTATGGACCATTAAAGGACGGACAGACAGGCTGAAATAATGTCAGCTAGTTATTACACTGACTTCACACAACAGTTTCTAAAAATTATGGAAAATAACAACTATTTTATGGCCATTAAATAACCACCCCTAAAATTCCCTTGAAAAAAGGTCTGCGACTCTCTAAACAGCTAATGCAAAATAAGGCTAATAAATATTGCCCATCTTAGGCCAATAAAAACGGACAGAATTTGCATTTTTTTTCGTTTGCTCTTGATTATTTAGCATTATATTCTCCTACCCTTAAACAAGCCCACATCCTCGCACCTGGGCGAATTAGATCACTCGGGTTATTCCAGCAAATGGATTTCCTGCTGCTTCGGGCCGAACAACAAAGACTTCGGCGATCTGAATCATGTGGTGTACTCGTAAATTTTAATTAAATCTCGTTCTACAAAAGCCGAGAAAACAAGCTCAACAATTCTGACAGAATCGGAGTTCCCAGATGCCGGAGAGAGATGCGGACAAAAGGCTTTTTTGTGGCCAAAACGCTTTGGCCGGTAATAATTCATTGGCGTGTCCGACATGGGGCGGCTGTCAATAAACGCTTTTGTTTGGGCCAAACTTGGGGGGGGGGGGGGAGAAGAGGAGATCGGGGTCCAGAATGGAACATATCGAATCGCAGCATGTACCATATATATTGGAATACTGATATGTCCGACGGTCTATACCAAATAGCACCCGCACCCATCCACGTCACAAATGGCTTGTTATCGATCACCAAGCGTTCGGTGTCAAAGTCGGGACATGGAAACAATGAGCCCGGCAGCAATTAGGATTTGGCCCCGGCTCTGGACAAGTGGCTGTCAGGTGTGGATTGTATTTTTAGAAAAACCACAGCGCCATAATAGACACATTTAGCCGGCAATTCTATTTTTAAACAAATTTACAAAAGCCACCAAATTGATATGGCATGTGCGAGGGTGGAGTGGTGAAAGGGAATTATGATAAGTTCTGGGCTTTCCACCTGCATACAAACAGGATACATTAGTATCCAGCAGCTCGATTCGATGAAAACTCTTATCGAGGAACACGAACATGACACGTTATGACTAATGCTGCTCACTCGGAAACACAGATCCGATCCAATGGCCAGGAATTCACATGTCCAATGTCGACTGACACGCACTGGCACCAGAAGAATTTGATTCCAATCAAATTATAGCAATTTTGAGCAGCCAAAACGCCATAACTTCAAAGCTGACTCATTTGAAACGGGCAGAGACGAGCAAACAAATCGAATATGCCGAATTTATTAAAATTCCATCAGGCTGCAAAAAGTTCATTTTCCAGCAAAAACAATAGATGAAGCCAAACAAATGACAAAACAAAATAAGCCAAATCAAACCAAACCGAATCAAATCAAATCAGAGCAAAGCCAACGATGGCGTTGTGAAAATCAGATATAAAGACAATGTTAAAGCAAACATTTTGCGGCGCTGTCAAAGGCAGTGGCATATTGGACTTGATTTCCCTTTCAGAGCCAGTAAATTGAAAAACCCTTACCCGAATTAGCAACAATAATATGCCAGCAATGTGTGAGAGAGAGTGAGAGCGTTTGGTAATAAATTGAAAATATCCAACTTGGGCCGAGGCCACAAAAAAGAAGGCAACAGAAAAACAAGTTTTATGATTTTTGTGGCTGGCCAACTCAAACAAAATTCATTAGAACAAGTCGAAGCCACTGTCAAGAATGTGGCATATTTATTTATTTGCCTTTGCGAGTGAGTGTGTGCTGCTGCTGGTGCTTGTTCTTGCTTGTGGCTTCGCCTAATAATAAAATCAAGTTTACGTTTTAAGAACGACAAAAGCATTATTAAAAGCTGCGATCAGATAGCACTCTGGCCAGCAGGCAGCAGGCAGCAGTCAGCTTATTGTCGTACCCCGCGTATAGAAGTATAATAAATGGAACGAATGGACGGGCCAACGCCTAAGGCGAACTCACGACCGATCTATATAAATCCCATTTTAACCAGATCTTACACGGGGCGCGCCCAGGCCCATAGACAAAGGAGACCTTGATTGGCCACAGCAGAATCAGAAACAGAATCAGAATCGGAGTATCTCTATCCGAATCGACGTCAGACAAAAGGTAGTTAAGTTGGCCAGTACCAGTACAGAACAGTTGCAACTGCAGCTTTGCAGCTTTGCAGGCCTTGAGTGCTGACATGTCGCTGAGTTATGGCCAGGTGATATTTAAATTAATTTATATGTTTCTTTGAACTAAATAAACAAACTATGCTAATGCCGCACGGTCGCAACCTCAGGTGTTCGGAGCTGAGAGTTGAGTTGGCTGGTTGGTTCTACTCCAACTGGCGACAATTGTCAGGTAATCTGTTCTAATCGCATTATGGCCATGGAGCTGCCAGCAAAAGCTAAGCCAAGCCAAACTGACCCCCCTCCCCCTCCCCCACCCTTAGCCCGATGCGCAAGCGCAAATTGTTTGTTTAATGAAACGTTCGCCTTATTCGCGCACTTAGGGATTGGATTGGATTGGATGGGATTGGGTATATATGTATATATATACGCTCTGGCAGGGCATGTTGAAGTGCGCTGTCAACATGCATACACAGCTAGACATAAAAAGATAGAGATACAGATACTCTGGCAAATCCCCCGGCGGTATCCACGTACAATCTACCAGCTCTCGGATGCGTGGGTTAAGCTGTCAAAGAGACAAGACTTATTTCTGCTTATTTTTACATCGCCCGACTGACTGACTGCCTGCCTGACTGCCTGCCTGCCTTCTGTTTGTTTCACTCATTATTCTGTGTATCTGTATCTGTATCTTTGTATCTCTGTATCTTTGGCTTTTTTGTTTTTAAACGAGTATCTGTAGCCATTTCGTGACGGGGAAAACTCTGTGTGCAGTTCCCGCCATTCTTCGTTCTTCGCTATTTGCATTGCATTTAATTGTCGACATTTCATGCTAGATAAATGGCTGGCGGCGAGGTTAATAAATATCTCAAATGGGTGCAACATTTCAATTATGCTGCAATGCTGAATTCTTTGCAGCCCGCTTAATGTGCCAAGTGTCTGGACAACTGCAACGACTCGGAATGCGTATGTTCCGGCTTGTCGCTGGGAAAGCCACTGGAAACTAACCGAAATTAATTAACGCCCCTGCTTTGATTGGCCACTTACTCAAGAGCTCAAGAGCTGCTAACTATTTGGACACTTTCCTGATGGACAGGCCAGACACAAACCCACACCCACGCCCACACCCACACCCACACCCATCCAACCACCGCCTGAATGGCACTCACGACCTGGCACGGCTGGGACCCTGGACTCTCGGCCCATCCCACACTCTTGACAGGAATAGGAATAGGGATAGGAATGGCCAGGAATGCGCTTATGTCTAGGCACCGAACCCTGCAAACCCAATCCCTTCTGCACTCATTATGCACTGCACGCACTGACAATTATTCTGTATAAAAGACGATGCGAAGCCAACTCATTTCAATTTGCATAAAAGCCAGGCGAGATTCAATGCTGAAGCCACAAGACAAGACCCGACACCACAGGCTGCCGTGGCCATAATTTAGCCTTACACTCAGAAAATTCTCATTTTCCAATAGTTCAACAAGAAAAATTGAATCTTTTGTAGTAGGCTCCCAAGGCTGATTTAAATTAAATTTATCTTATTTTTTACAAACGTCTGTAGAGCTTTAAACCCTATTCTAAAAAAAAAACATTATATTATCAAAATAAGAAAGGTAAAATATAAAAGCAAAAATGTTCTCGAAATGCGGTGTTTGTTTTCTCATATAATAAAATTGAACAAACGAGGATAGCACCCTGAAGATATTTTACAAGACCTGAGAAGCTAATTTGGCTGAGTGCATTGTGGCCATAACAATGCCCGAGAAGGCAGCCACACCCAAAAAGTGATTATTATTGTATAATCGTTTTGATTGATAACCAGCCGTTCTGGATAGAATTGGATAGGGCCCTTGACGGAGCAAACTAAGAAATGCCACTCTCGATGGATTCTCGATGGAAAGGCCTGTCGCTGAGGGAAAGAAAACCTGACAAGTTGAAGTATTTATGTCATGTCGAGTTTTCTTTAACTCAACTAGACACAACTCGACTCGACTCGACTCGTCTCGTCTCGGCTTAGCGTGGCTGAGCTGCGAAAGCGGCTTGCATTTATAATTGTTGGCAGTAGTATTTATTTTATTATGTCCATAAATATAATGAGACATGAGTGTGGCTGCCGCAGGCAGTCAGTCAGTCAGTCAGGCAGGCAGTCTTTCAGTCTTGCAGTCTTACAATCTTGCCATCTTGCAGTGCATTTCTAAGCGCTGTTGCAAGCCGTCTGCTTCTGTGTCAGCGATTGGAAAAGCGCGGAGACACATTTCCATCAAATCAATCAAAAATGGTAAATACAAGTTTTTTTTCTCCCTCATTTTAACCGCGTCGCTTCTGCTGCTGCTGCTACTGCTGCTCATGTGTTTTCTTCTATTGCAATGCTGGGGCAGCAGCGACAAACGTCAAAGACTTGCGCACATCGCCTATGGGGCCTAAGTAGGTCCAACAAAAAGTATCTGCTGGATTGGAATGCACTTTCCGAGTGAAATGCCAGTTCAGGCCGGCCGACATGGCAGCTCTTACTCGGCGTTTGTGGCACTGTTTGTTGTCATGCCATAGTTGACAATCATTTAGAATCACTTCTTGCAAAATGAAAGCATCTTTTGAAAGTTGCTGCCATCGTTGGTTGCGATTGCTATTGCAATTGCCATTGCAATTGCCATTGCTATTGCTATTGCTGTTATTGCTGTTATTGCTTTTATTGTAATTAAAGCGAAATGCCATAAGACAAATGCGAAAATGTAACTGGCAAGTGGATGGGAGCTACTCTCACCCAGTGACACGCATTCGCGAGCTGCAAGATGCGAGCTGCAAACTGCAAGATACTTCTGCCGCCTACACGAGATGCGCTGCTAATTAAAATAGCCGCAGCTTTCCTGCCGCAACGAACTGCGCATAATATACAGATACTGATTCCGATTCCAATTCCCATTCCCATTCCCATTCCAATTCCGACTTCACTGGCCGATGATAATGGCGGGCGAAAGGTTATCAACTATCGGCGCTGTAGTTGCGCTACAGTCATGTTTTCAAGCAGATACAGATACATTATCGCCAAGATGCTCGATGTGCTCGACTTACCTCACCGCCTGGCATATACATCATTTTCTCGTACTCCATTTCTGACTGCCTGACTGCCTGACTGGCTGACTGGCTGTCTCGGCAATAACAAAGAATTAGTATTTGCAGATATTTCTCAGGCTCTAGCTACTGTAGCTGTAGCTGTAGCTATAGTTGTAGCTGTATCTCTCGGCATGCAAAAATCAACCTCGGATGCGAAAGTCTTGTCTCGCCTGTCTCGTTCTCACTCGCGGCCTCCCGCTCTGGCCGTCTCTTTCTGGCTCTTTCACTTGTTGCTGTTTTGGTTTTGATTTTGATTTTGATTTTGTTTCTGTCTCTTCGAAATGTTCAACTAGATTCACTCAGCGTTTTGTTTCACTGGCTCGGCCTTTGTGTTCATAATGAGCTTTTGAATAGTTTCGAGTTTTGAGTTTTTGTTTTGTGATTGTTGTTGTTTTTTAAGATCGGTTTATTGACTGTTTTTAAGCAAGTTTGTTGCATTCACTGGACGGGTATTCACTGCATTTCGTTACTAAAATTTCCACTGCCAAACTTGTTGCTCTCTCTTTTACTGTCTCTCTGGCTGTCTCTCTTTCGCTCTGTCTTTATTTCTGACACTGTCTTTATTTCTCGCTCGGTCCGCTGGTCGACCGTTCGCCAAGTGTTCACGCTCGATTCTGTGAGCGGTATGCGGATCGATCGCTCCGCTTACCTCATGCCCGGAGCTTTTGAGCCGCCAAACTGGTTGCTGCTGCTGTTGCTGCTGCTGTTGCTGCTGCTCAGAAGCTCAGAAACTGGAGACAGGGCCAGCTTTCGGCGCCACCAGCTTTGCCATTCAGCCATCGGCGCGAGCCATCGATGCCAAACAAAAGTCCATCAATTGCGAGATAAATTTTTATTTGCTCGCATCAACTGACACACTCGCATAAACTGGGCCAACTGCAAGTGCAACTGTGATTGAGATTGAATGGCCCGCAGTCACGGCCACCAGAAGAGTTTCGTGGCAAACAGCATTTCGAGATGTTTGCCATTCCTCCTGGCCGATGCACGTCAACTGCATTATCATTTCCGCTTCTGTGGCATAAGATGCGAAGATGTCGCCACAAGCAATGGCCTGAATGGCGGGCAGCAGTTGAGTTGCAGCCGAAATACAATTTCGTCTGCCATTTATATTTCATGGGACAAGGACAATTTCACTGGTTTTTGACATCTCATAAAAACGGCGACGCCGTCTGCCGTCCAACCCCTTTTCCATACTTTTGGCCAGGGTCCTGGCGGCCATTGACTTCCGTGAAAGCAACTGAGCGATGCTATCAGGCCAATTGAGCCAACCGAGCAACATTGCAAGAAAGAAGTTAAAATTGAAGACTCCTTTTAAGAGAAACATACAAAATTATTAAAAATCAAATTACCTTTGAACACCCTTTATTTTAAGCTCATCATTTTAATCATACATGAGCAATAAATTGTTTTAAGCTGATCTAATTTATTAAAATGCTAATTTCATGTCGTTCCAATATAAATTTATGCTTAAAACAAATATTTGGCAATAAATACAAAAATGTCAATTTCTGTTGATTCATGATGTGAAATGTGCGTTCCTAAGGTAATTTATGTAAAAGTAATTTTATTTTTGATTTACTTAAATTTTTGATACTTAAACAAAAAAATCGTTTGTATTGAATTTCAAAACCTCACCGCCCTTTTCGAGGTAGTTAAACATGGAGATGGTAAGACCTCGATTGATTTTTCGTCGATTCTTACCTTGACAAAAGCTTTTGAGCCGGGCTAAATTGGCCTCGCAGGAAGCTCTCACGCCTAAAATGAAAGGCATGTCAACAGCAATTGCCACTCAGCCAGCCAACCAGCCGGAGATGCTCTGCGGAGGAGCCAGCTCGCATCCCGCCGATGGCCATCATTATGCCAGATACCGGACCCTCTGCGTTTAGCACCGGACAACTTCATACACAGCGACAAAATAATTCATATTTTCTTAATTTATTACACAAGTTTCCATCACCTAAATCTTTAAAATCTTTTAAATCTTTAAAACCAATTTAAAGCAAAAATAAAATCAAGGCATTTTGCTTTTCTTTGGTAAACAGTATTTTTTTATTCTAATTGAAAGCAAACTAAGAAAAGCTTTAAAATCAAATGCATTTTTCAATTGTTTTTCAAGCCAATGCACATCAAAATATTTTCTTTTAATATCAGACAGTAGAAATATAATTGTTCTTCAAGATGCATTTATGTGATTTTAATTTCTGTGTAGCGGAGGGGGCGGGGGAGTGCAGCACTTCCATCACTCTCAGCGGTGTCCCGCGATGGACAGCCGGCTCAAAGGAACGGCGTGCTTAATGGTGAGCTGCTACCGCCGAGAGCACCGGTGGGGCAGCTCCTGATGGGGCAGCATTAACATTGACCCACGGCTCCGTTGGATTGGCTGGCAAACGTGCCGAAGTGGCAGGACACGCAAAGGATGCGATGAACAGCTGAATCAGCTCCTGGGGCTGAAGAGCGTTCAATGGGGAAATGAAGCCAACTCTGCAAGCTGGGACAGCTCCATGGGCCACCCGCTTAGACAGGCCGGCTGGGGATGGACTTAACAGCCAGGGATGGCCAGTGAAAGGCTGCATGGTTTCCGTTTCCTATAGGGACAGTTGCAATTACCCTCAAGCAATACAAGGCCTTAAATTAAAGCTGCAATTTTGTATAATAAAAGGGAGCGAGTTGCAAATGGTTAACCAATGACTTTCCTCTTCGCTTTTGAGCATTTAATTTAGCCTTTAAAATTGGATTTTGAAGAGGTATTACATTTTTTAAACTTTTAAACTTATTCTGCATTTGCACATTTCAAATTTTCAAGAAACAAATATGCAAAAAAATAATAAGGCAAAAGGTCGCACACGGTTAGCCAAAAAAATTGTCTTTCTTTTTCACTTTAAAACATTTAATTTCACCCTTTAAAATCGGATTTTTGAAACCTAAAAAAAAACTTACTTAAAACAGCTTTGCTGTGATTTAGGTGAAAAGTTTTATAATTTAAAAATGAAATTCATTATAAAACAAGGCATAGCAGAAGTTGATCTTGTTTTTGCACAAAGTTATGACAAGTCAAATAAAATTTTACAAGGTATGTGTCCCTTCCGATTCCAAGATTAGCTAATCGAAGAAGAGAAGCCGCCGCAAAGCATCGTTTAATCAGTCTAATGCAAGATAAATCAGCTGCCAATCGGGGACATGTGGGCCAGTCCAGGACACTCTGTGGCTGCAGGATAGCCTGCGGCTGACTGTCGATTCGAATTAGGCCCAGCGCTGAGACCCGGAGAGTTCATTCGACTGGCCAGACATCATGTCCTACTCTTATGAGTACCGAGAGATCCGACCTAATGCGACTGAGGGGCCCCAATGTGCATTGCATGGCCTGCCACTGGGATCTCACACTCATTGGTCCTAAATCAAAGCAAGGATTAATGCGTTGGTCGAAGGGGTGGCAGCGGAAGGGGTGGCCTCGCCACCGCCACCGCCGCCCAGCCAGACAAATACAAATGGAGGGCTGGACGGAGTGAGTCCGGGCAGGAAGAGGGTCAAAACAAGCCTCACACATGGGCGGGGCAAAGACGACGTGAGGCGTGACAGCGCATGCAGCCGGATGGATGGTCAATGAGACACTTCCGGTGGAGAAGGCCACAGCAGGAGCATTGATGTAAATGAAAGCCGTTTCGCTTAAGCCGAGCACAATGGTCCGTGCGCACTCCGGACTTCGGAAGCACTGCATCCACGAGGGGATGGGTGGGCGTGGGCGTGGGCGTGGGCGTGGGCGTGGGCGTGGGCGTGGGCGTGGGCGTGGGCACATCTCCCGTCTCGACGGATCGGATCGCCGAGCAAACTGTTGCACGCCCGTTGGACATTCGAGTAGCAGTCCTTTGGGCACTTCTAACCCCTGAGAGCAGTGCCAACAGTTTAGCTTTTTTCATTGGTTATTGGCATTCATTTGGAATTGAATGCTGTATTTATATGAAGAACTATATAAAAGTTTTATATTTAAAAAGCATATATATATCTTTTAATTTTGAGTATTACAATTTAAAAAAAAAATATTGTCTCATTTACCTTGCAAAATTAACTTTACTGATAAAAAAGGTTGTCAGTTTAAAAAATACTATCTTTTAAAAATAAAACCGAGATATTGAAAACTATTTATATCAGAAAAACAAATTAAAGCTGTTTGAAAATGTTTATTATTTTTTATAAAGTTTATTGCATGGTTAAAAAGAATTTAACGCCATAAAAATATTTTATTTTCGCCTACAAGCATTTAAAGTTCAATCTATCAGTCTTTTTGATAAAAACATATATAGCATTTCTTAAAAAAAAGCTTTTTTGTGAGTTTCAATACTCGCATGATGTTAATGATGTGTGTTTCAGTTTTTTCCCATTTAAAGCCTGTCAACTCTAAAAGCGTAGAATATGAGAGGGGGATGCACCCGGCAAATCCCAGTTTTGTGGCAGGATTTTGTCTGAATCGAAACGACAAACGAATCGTTGCAGTGTCAGATCGCTTGGAAATCCGCTCGAAAGCCATTCACAAATGTAATCCGCTGGCCAGCTCAATATGCGGGTATGTAAATAATTGCCAGAGCCGTTAGCGATTTGTCCGGTGTCCCAGAAGGGCAC
The DNA here is from genome assembly GCF_025200985.1 of Drosophila gunungcola. Classification (NCBI taxonomy): domain Eukaryota; kingdom Metazoa; phylum Arthropoda; class Insecta; order Diptera; family Drosophilidae; genus Drosophila; species Drosophila gunungcola. The sequence goes on from NC_069139.1 coordinate 9,987,029, forward strand.
TTGATGCGATTCCGTGCCGCCCATCGTAATCATCCGCCTGCTCCTCCTCGATTCCGGGCACCTCAACTCCGGCGAGAAAGGAAACGCGACATGTTGAGTGTCAGCTCAATGGGCCGACGCGTTGATTTCAAATAAATAAAAATGTTAATTTTAAAACTGCGCTGTGCCCTCCGCCTGGAAATTACAGTTATTCGCTGTACGTGTTTAATTATTTTTAAATCACGGCTCGAGTCCTGAAGCTACGTAAATCGGACTACGGACTGCGGACTGCGGACTGCGGACTACGGACTATGAGACTACTAGACAAGGGCTGTTTTCGCAGGCTCATCACGTGCCGATTGTCAGCTATTCGAGAGCATTCGACGACGGGCCACAACTGTCCACTTAAAGTATTATTTCCGCAGTAGGGTTCTTAATTACACGGACTATTTCGTTTGGTTGAATTTGCGTGCTTTGCGGCCTCGTATTATAAATAGTAATTATGACTTCTTTGAGGGCAGACGGACCTGCTCATGGCACAACTTCAATGCATATTAAATAAAGCAAGTAATGACTTAAAGGCCTAAGACAAAGAATTTCGTTGCTTTCATTTACATAACTCGGCGAAAGGGAAGCACACACACACACATATATATAAATGGGTGAAAAGTCAAAGGTCAAGCTTAGGCAGAGCATGGTACTTTGAGGACTTAAGCCGAAATTTATGATTGCGCACAAACAAACAAGCCCCACGGGCAAATGCATTTGACGTTATGCAAATGAAGAACCCACCAGTGACCAGTGACCGTAACCTACTGTCCGTCCGGACAGAAGTTGATTAATTTGTTGCAGTTTGTCGTTTTTTGGGGCACTTCTGTATTTCACTGTTTGTGTTTGTGTTTGTTTTTGTGTTTTCCTGTCTGCATAATCAAAACCTTTTGTCGAATTATGATTCCATTGTCTTTTCTATTTATTAATTAAAGCGAAACGTTTTATTTGAGTTTCGGAAACAGGAAGGCAGCATCAACCACCACTTTCTGTTTTCCCTGGTGGTTAGCTCATCCCCTCTATTCGGGTACTCGGATATTCGGATACTCGGACCCAATCTCATTTTGGGGTTACTTTGCCAACATCATCATCGAATCAATCTCTTTTCGTTTTCAATCAAATAATTAATTGCAAATTTGCGGTTCAGTGCAATCAGTTGCCTTTGACGTTGCCTTTTCCTGCCCTCATTTACCGGATTTCTGGGCCTGCTCTTTTTTTTTTTTTGCATTCTACGAATGCTCGAGAGTGGAGTACCTGGGTTGGAGCAAGGCCGATCCCCTTATGCAAAACTGGCTGACAGTTTCTATTCCAGGGCAAAATTTGTACACGTGTACCATATACATTCATTACTTCTTTCCTCGCTTTTTACCACTCAGCAGCAGTGACGGCAATGGCAAGTCACTTGAACCAATTCGTAATCATATAGAGCTCATTTGCCTTGAAAGCCGAGTGCAGGCAATTGAAAACTGGAAAGGAGGCTAACAGGATAACAGGTGAACGCCTCCGCCAGCGTCTCCGCCAGCTGCTCGCCATCATTATTATTGGCAGCGAGGAACGTAATGGCCATTCGTGTATAATGTTGCCAGGAATCAATTGAATTATGGCGCTGCTCAAGGGCTCCCCAGCGATAGACAAGAGCCAGGGCCAGGCGATGGCAGAAGTCGACCTAGAGAAGACAATCGAGCAGCAAATTGCGTAGCCCGAAACCAAATGCTTGACTGGCTCCGGCTGCCTCCCAGCTCCGAGTTCCCTCCTTCCAATCACCTGGCCCGCCTTTGAGCACTTTCCTCCCGGCCGCACTTATCTCGGCCATTGCCATTGTCTTCCCCAAATGCAAACGCCATCGGAGCATGTTGAGCATCTTCGAGAGCTCCTGCCCACCGCTCCTCTGCCTGGCTATAAGCGCCTTACCTTTCATCGGCTTCCTCCTGTGCATATAAGGAAATACTGCCGAAAATCTTAACTTTACTTTACGCTTACCAAAAAATTATATTAAAATTATTTTTTAAATAACTAAATTATGACACATTTTCAGTTCCTCAAATTATCAGATAAAAGAAGAATCTTAAATGGATAAATATAAGGATTTTATAACTTAGTTTAGTTAGGTCAAGGGTTTGTTGGAAAAAAATTAAAACAAAAATCTTAAAACTTCTACCGATATTGTTTTAAAAATAACGACTTAATTATATATATATATATACAATGTGCACTGCAGTAAAAAGAGTGAACTTTGTGGAAAGCAAATCGAACAATGGAAGCCACGTAATTTGGCTTAAACTTGTGTTTCAATATCTGTAAAATGAATAAAATTTATATGCCTCTGAATGTTTAAAAGACAAATGATTTCAATAATTTACCCCTTATATTGCTGTGTATTAGTGCTGTCCCATAATGTGCATCACCATTCAAGTCCTCACTATTTGCATGCGGCCCCCCCCCCCCCTTCCTTCAACCCCCTTCACCCCTCCGCCCCTTTGATGGTGCGCTTCAATGGCTTTGTTGTCCCTCGCACCGGAATGGTATGTTAAATCCTTTTTGTGAACAAATTCAATTGTGCTTGTGCAATTGTTGTTTGATAACTGCAAGCTGCCGTGTGTCTAAATCTTTGATTGCCTGTGCGTGTGTATAGTGAATACTACTACTACTATGTAGTATAGTAGCGGCATAGTAGAAAAATACCTTATGCGATTAAGAAAATGCCTGATTGCACCTTTTGAACTGCCGTATTTGGCAGAGCCTGGCCGGGCTATAATGCTATTTAAAGATTACCCGCCCGACTTGAAGGCGATCGGAACCGGGAAGGCAGCAGCAGCTTTCGCTTGTGCCAAGTTGGGCGAAAGTTTTTAGCTTAAGCTGGATGTGCGAAAGTGGATTGCTGGATGTTGCCAACTTAGCCACAGTCAATTAAACGCGAAGCGAACAAAAAGTGCGCCCGCAGGGGAATAAAACGAAATCTAAATATATAGCAGGGGTAACAGCTCAACAGAAAGTACTGCCAGGGGTCCCTTCCAGCCCTCCTTGCCCTCCATGCCCTCCTTGTCCACCTTGCCCTCCCATGTCATTGCACGCGTTATCCTTCAAGCCAAGGAGCAGCAAGGAGTGCAGTTTCCGCCAGCAGCTGCAAGCGTGCTGCAAAATTAAATAGAAAACTGGAAACTAAACGAGATTATCGCCGTGCATGAGCGAGATTCGTATACCCTGCTGTTCCAAGGACTCCTTGAAGTGCCTTTTGCGAGCAGTATATCGCCGAGTCTCAAGCAACTCGTCCGAGCCAAAGTGCTCGGACCCAAAAGCCATCAAAGTCGCAACACAGATAAATGAGAGGGTATATATAGTACACACAAATATATAGATGTAGGTTTAGTTGAGCTGGCGGGCGAGTGTGCTGCCTGGCATCGAAGGTCCTTGCAAAGGCAAAGGGACATTGCTCTGCTCATTGAACTGCGGCTAAGAACGAAGGAGCCAGCTCCTCCGCCAGTCGCTTGCTTATGAAAATGACAAATGCTGCTGCTGCTGCTGCTGCTGCTGTTGCTGTTGCCGCTGCTCCTGCTGCACTTATAATTAAAATATGCAAATGTTGAACGGTATGTCAGCGGCAGGGCTGCCACATGTAAATATTTATGCAGCCCGCTGCACATAGCGCACATTTTATTGCCGAGCTCTCCGAGTTGGCATAATTTGCATGTAAACGCGCCATTTTTCTTGAGCTCGCCCATCCCAAGCGTTTAATTATTTTGTTTGCCCGCTGCTCCGCTATTTATGCAAATGCAAATGTTTTCACATCAATTTCCAAGACTGTGGCGCTCATTAAGCCGGCTGTGGCTGTGGCTGTGGCTGTGACCGTGGCTGTCCCTTCCATTCCGATCCATTTTATTGCGTTTCCCCTCCTCCACCCGCGACGATTATAATTGAGTTCGGGCAAGTGTTTTGCCGCTCAATTGATTGCGCATACGCAGCGTAGTACAATATTTACGCAATGACATTTTTTTTTGGTTTGTGCTGCGGTTGATTTTGCCGTTGTTTTTCCGTGTTTGCCACCATATTGGGGCATAAATTACGTGCGTGGGCCCAGCGGTGGCCTTAATCAAATTAACCAGTACAGATGTAAATTAACTTTTCATATCAATTGCAATTCAATTAATTAGCCAGAAACACAGCTCTCAATCTCAGTAAGAATCGCTGTGGAGTGGAATGACAGGATCTGCAGGCGAGCCTTAAAGAGCCACGATGGCCATGAAAAAGTCATTAAGCCGTGATGTCTGGCAGCCGCTGCTCACAATTTTCATTGCACGCACCGTGCACTGATCTTAAAAAAAGGGAAAAGAAGTAGAAACGGGCAGGAAGGGGATGCCAACACCTTGCGACGTGCGGGAAGTGGAACGTGAACGTAAATTACAATTAATTACATTTTAATGACGCTTGTTTAATTCAGCGTTTACAATTACATACACAATTATGGTCCCGGGGAGAGGGGAGAGGGAAGAGGGAAGGAGGGGCGTTAAGATGCAGGACACTCGCTCATTACCACCCCACTCGCACTGCACTTGGCCGGCTGCCATTTTTATGCACTTGCTGCCACTGAATTTAACAAATTTCTCCTTTCGTTTGTGGCCCCCCCGCCCCCCCCCCCCCTTTCTCTCGCTCTCTCCATGGGAATTGCAGCCATATTAACGACCCGGGAAATATTTTCGCCGTTCCCCGACCATCGTTACCAGGTCTTTCATTCATTCTCAGTGTAATTAACTCGGACCGGCACTTTAATTAAAGTGCTCGCGGAACAATCAAAGGGAATTTAAACAGGGGGCCACACAAATAAATGACAAACCGAAAGGCGAACGAGCCAAGGCATGAACCATTCAGCGATCCGGCAACGAACAATTTCCCAGAAATATAAGCACATTAATTCAACTTGGCCCCGGGGCGCTGTGTGGTGAGGGGGGGGGGGGGGGGGGGGGGGGGGTTGGTAAATCAGACAACAGGCAAATTAAGGTGCGAATCCATAAACACACAAGTGCGAAGCTATAAAATGCCGGCGCCCGGCGAAGTGTGCTATGCTGTCTGCTTGCCAATGGGGCGTATGCGTAATGCAGCACCAGCTGATAGCGGCATCCGGTCCTCCAATTCCTCCCTTAGTGTGAATTGTGGCCAGTGTGGCAGTGGCAATACACTGAGATAATTAATTGGGCTATCCCAACTAAAATTGCCGAAATAATTTTATTGTATAGGTAAGTAATAAGTAATGAGTAAATGAGTAGGTATTTTTAATCAAGAGATTTTTTGTAATTTTCTGCTATTACTGCCTCAATCAAAATGAAAAAAAAAAAAACTAACTAGCTTGAAACTAAAACGAATCAAAATTAAATTAAAACTTAACCAAAGTAAATTTTATTTCAGTGTACGTATCAAAGGAATGGCAGTAAGGAATGAAGAGCTACAAGGGAGGGGAACTCAGCGGCGGCGGCAATAAATACGCTTCAACTATTTGGCAATGGCGGCTGGCAAGTTTAAAACGAATTCAACAACAGCAAGATGATGTTGTGGAGGCCACAGCGGGCAGACATTAAATTGCAATTTATGCCAATGAGTTCTTAATGCACAGCGGCAGCGGCAGAGCAATTGGTTCCCCCTAATGGCAGCCAACTCGCTTGTAATTTATTTGCAAATTATTATTAAAAGTTTGCCTTGACTTGCCACGGATGCTCCACTGCCACTCCACCGCTAGCCCCTCTCTGCCCTTTGTTCAATTCCAGGCCAGTTTCTAAATGATTCGCACTTAGTTTGCTGTCAGGCACACAAAGCACAACCGCAAAAGTCACAGCCATAAATCAAACAGGAGGCTCAGGATTTCAGCAACTGACCTTCACTTGCGCCCTATTTACTTCCAGTATCCGGAATGCCTTTAGTTTCGCTGCGAGTTGATATTAACACGCTCGCAATTAGTTGCCAATTAGTTGGCTTGAGGGCTTGTGGTTGCGTTTTGAGTTCGGTTGTCGGCTGGGGCGGTACCGATATGTGGGCGCTGATAGCTGACATCGTGCTTATTTAATTAAATGCTCTGCACCAGCTCAATTTCAATATCTCATTTATCAAGCCATTAGGATTGAATAATCGCACACTCAAATCGCGTCAAATGGTGCGTACACACGGAGAAATATTATCGAATTTGAGGCTGGTTCTTAACGGAAAAGTTTTAGTTTTGTAAAAACATGTAAGTTTTAGTTGATTAAACTCAACGTGTTAGAAAATTATCGTCTTTAGAGTTAAAATTTTAGATTTAAAGAAATGTATTAATATTTTTTGTAATTTACATAGTCAACAGATTTTTTAAAATGTTCTCCCGAAATTTAATATGATTCTTTCATTCCATCAAAAGTGTTTTAAAGCTAAATGAACGAAATGTGTTAAAAGAGAATAATACATTTTGAAATACTTATGCAAATATAAAGTTTTCGTTCTCAAATAGGTATAATATTATCCATTTTCCTCCGTGCAGGAAGACATAAACTGAGGTAGGTGGTTATGTCAGAAGACACTCGCATTAAAAGCAGTCTTCGCGTTGCTGATAACGAAATTTGCCTACCATTATAAGCAGGCTTGCATTGCCATTGACAATCCCAATGGCTGAGACTGAAGCCGGCTCAAAGGATGCGAATGCGGATGCGGATGTGGTTGTGGCACTGTTAGTGGCAGCAGAGCACATAGATGAGGAGCTCAAGCACCGACGAGTGCACTCGTGGCTTGCAGACAAGCGAAGCTGGAGAACCCAATAAGGTGGCACAAGATGGGGACAACGAGTGCGAGCAGCTCCACAAAAACCAATTGTTGGCCCGGCCATAATGCACGGCAGCAATCGCATTAGAAATAGTTGGGAAATCAAAAAGATTACCAGAAGGGAGACTGGGCGGAAGGATGAAGACTGGCTGGCTGGCTGGCTGGCTGCAAGAAGATTGGAAAATGAGGACCCACCCGGCCATGCCACAATGGCGTGCTCCGTACAATGGAAGTCAATTTGAAGTGGTTGAAAAATCTCTGGAATTTAAATTCTATTTCTGATATTGTATTCCGTACAATTACAAAATCGCTACTAGATACATTAAATACTTTGACCACTCATACATGCCAACTAAACCTTTATAAGACTCAAGCAAACAATGCAATTAAAACATTTTAAAAATTAAACAAAAGTCTATAAATTGGATGTTATGCATTTAAGTTGTTGTTTAATAATTCCATACACTTCTGAAAACCAACAAAGGGATAGAATAACTAAAACTACCTGCTCTTAATTGCCAGCTATCAGTTGGCTGCTCAATATCACTTAATAACACAGGGCACTTCAGTTCCTCCGGCAAAACCCACATTTGTTCAGCGCTTTTGGATGTGCGGTAATTGAACTAATACCCAAACAAATAATTGACCCGCTCGAAATGCCATTGAAATCAGATTGGGAACTTTTCAGCGTAAAATTGCATTCGCAGCCATTGTGCGGCGGCAAATGCGGATGCGCCGACGTTTGCCACCGCCATTATGATAAATGCGCCCGGAATCAAATGATGCTGAAAAGTATGCTATGGTTTATAAGGCAGGCAGACAGCGGCAGGAGCCGAAGGATGAGCTCCCGCCCATTTTGGCCCATTCGATTGCCTGGCATTGCCTGGCATTGCCTGGCATTGCCGGCGACTTGCTCTGGCTGCCATTGCCACAACGAATTAGCGCCGTAAATCGCATTTAAATCGTAAAATTCCCCCAGCCAGCAAGTCACTTTACATGCAGCCAGCGAAAGTAGGAAAAAGCCAAGGCGGAGAAGAAAGAACGATGACAGGACAAAGTCAGAGACCGCGATAGAGAAGGGAAGGCCGAAAGATTTTGATCCTATCAAGTAAATTGCATTTGGCAGTTTGTAAAAAACTTTACGTCGCTCCGTTGGCCATAATTTCAGCCAAGGCCTCGCCGAGCTGAGAAAACAATGAATCAGACAGTGCAGAAATCCCGGAAGAGGGCGGTAATGAAAGTCCACGGCATTGGCCATATCATGCCTCATTTAACCGCGAAGATGACGGGACATCGATATCGGCGATGTGTTTGTCAATTAGGTAGATTGCCGAAGGCCATTAAAGTCTACGACATGTCCTGCAGTATTAGCAAACACTTACGCCTAGAATGGTACTTCAAAATTATGACTAAGCCAAGCAAAACAGCTCTAAGGTGTTAAAGCAGGTACAAATATGTAATATTAAACACTTATGCATTTGAAATAAATACTTTTTTATTGATAACCATATTATTTATCGAATGAGCTGTAATATATCTCTTCCATGCAGTTTATTTGCAGTGTGTTGAGGAGATTTCAAAACTTATCCACATAAAACTTAAAACTTATTTGATTTCATTTATAACTAAAAAATCGTAGAAGTAATCGAGCCAAACTCGCCTAGTCATTTAGGGTTTTAACTTAAAGGGTATTAAAAATTCGGCCTCCCGATTTCGGTTTAATTTTTATTTCAATGTCAAACATGTCTTATTTTAAAAAGGCAAAAATAAATCCTAGAATTACAAATACACTTTTGGGTGCCTTTATTTTATAATGAAAATACTTGAAGAACGATCAAAGCCGTGTTGCCAACCACTTTTCTAAGCTGGTTCGTGTTGCCAACTGAAATTCTTAGTTTTTTTCTCAATCGTATGTCGGTAAGGTAGTGCATCGATAAGGCAGTCAATTCCAGAATGTTCTCCATAACGATCGTTGCAAGCAGTTAACATCTAACACGATCCGGCCGTCAACTTTCACCCCGCCCCTTTAGCTCAGTGGTAGAGCGTTGGTCTCGTAAACCAAAGGCCGTGAGTTCAACCCTCACAGGGGGCAATAATCTGAAGATCTATTTTATTCTTTTTTTTTGTCCAGAACTTAATATTTTTTTCATATATCACGGACCTATTGATTGCTGTGGTGATTTTTCGAAACTGGCCTTAACTGGCTGCTTCTGCTGCTGCTCCTGCTGCTGCTTCTGATGCTGCTGCTTCTGCTGCAATTTCCAATCGATTGCGCCGTGTTCGCACTTCATACGATAATGTTGAAGTTTTGCAATTTGCGGCAGTGGAAAGTTCGTCTTTGTGCCTGGACGCTGCTACCTCAAGATTTATAGAATATTTTTCCTTCGCTGCCGCTCGTTCGCCGGCCAAAGTTTTTTTTTTTTATGTTTTTTGACTTTGGCAAGATTTATGCGGCAAAGTCGCCAGAAGTTTGTGGAGTGTGCTTGCGCATGTTTCGATAATTTGCGTGATTTTTGCATTTATCCGGCCCAGAAACGAGCAACGCGAGTGCATATGAAAGTGGATTTGGATGGGGACTGGATATGGAGGCAGCAGAGGAAAGGAGTGGAGAGGATGGGGCATCATTAAAACTTGCTGCCACTACAAATGTGGGCCAGTAGACCCACTACCACTACCACTACCACTACCACTACCACTACCCTGCCGCAACACATTTTAAATAATTTTATAATGATTCCGTATTTATTTCAGCTGGCAATTAAAACTGGCTTGCCGCATAAAATATTTACTTGCAATTAGAGCAGCAGCAGCCACTCAAGTGCAGCTCAGCCGCGCCTTCGCGGATGCTCAGTGGATTGAAGGTGCCCGATGGGCGATGGGCGATGGCTGATGCGCGTTGGGGTAAGGGGACGAAGTCGGGGGGTCGGGGGGTCGGGAGGTCGGGGGTCGACATGACAGACACTAATTATGGATTCTGCAATTTGCGACGTGCAGCTAACCGCAAGACATGGCAGCGACGCAGGAAGGATGTGCCACAGGACACACCTCACTGCCATTCGCGCTGCCATTTTGCGGTTCTTCGAAGGGGATTGGCCGCATTACGGCGCGTCTTGGTCAGGGTTTCCAACACCCTGGAATTAAAAGTTTGCCGCGCTGCAGGAGTGCACGCGGGAAAAACAAATAGATAATAGCCCTAAACAAGTTTTAGATGAGGCTTTAAATTCTTCAATAATATCAGACTTTTTACTTTCAACATTGTTTAACTTGTTCAAACATTGTTCAATTCCACCTTTTAGATTTTTGAAATCAAAAATAATTGATAATATTTTGTGGTAAAATTAAATAAGCTGCTGTTGTCTTAATATTTCTTTACTTAAATTTAAATTTAAGCTACAACTTTGTTAACTATATAAAAAAAAATGTCCTTATGATCATTATATTTCTTCAAGTGCATGTTGGTGGAACAGAAGCAAGGACATGTTGCAATCGCCCGCCATTAATAAGAAAGTTCGGTGGCATCCTGCTGGTAATAAGCAAATTGAGATGACAAAGTTTATTGTTGATTTTGTGTGGCCACACACTCACGAGTTCGTGTGTGTGTTTGGGTGTGGGTGTTTGCTTCCATTTTCCATCTCCCTTACTGCCCCTCCAGCCATCTCTTTCTCTGCTGGGAACTGGGCCCCTAAATAAGTTATTTAAGTAGCACTCGCGCCCCAGTTTAAATGCGCTCGTAATTTGCCTTTGTGCCATCAAAGTTTCATCCGCATGTGTGTGTACATGTGGCATAGAAACACACACACACACACGTACACACACTCTCGTGTAGATGTAAGCTATTAATGCGCCTCCTTAGAAGACGGCCTCGAAAACACCCAACTCACCCACAACCTCCACCTCAACCTCCCACGAAATGTGTAGAGTACAAAATGTGTGGCGCACTTTTGAGCTGCTTTCATTTCGACCTCGGTGCTTCTGGGTCTGTGCGCATGTATTTTACTTCGCTAAGTACGTGATTTGATTAGCGCCCAAAATCCTATTTCGTCCCGTTTTTGAGTCCAAATCCGGCCCACACAGCAATGCAGCTAAGCCGGAGAAACATGAGCGTTTAAATGCGAAGTCGCAATTAAACCTTTGTTAGGCATAAGGCAAAACTATTGCATTTGCAATAAATCCATTGTTTTAAATTAATTAATTTGTTCGATTTTGGATTTAAGGTAATGTTTTGACAAGCCCCATATATATGTATATGCATACAATGAGTGTTTTAACTTGTATTTAAAATTTCTGTTGCAAGATTCCTGGCACAACAAGCCAGTCTTTTACCATTGAGGGTGAAATACTTTTAATATTTTTATCAAAAATCCATAGAAAAGCTATAACTCACTTAACATTCTAGCAGTTACAAAAAGTCATGCCACATTACTTGTTACAACAAATGCGCAATGCTGTCAAATAAGTTAACAAAACCAAACATCTTGCTTGCTTTATTTTTCTCAACCAAAAAATTATGAAACACAAATTAGCTGCTTGCCTAACGACGGGTTAAATTAAAATCCTTTGTTGAGTGCTGGCTAAATCGCCTGTTGATGCTGCAAATTATACGGGGCAATTTCTCATTTCATTTTTCACTTGGTCAGCGTCCGATGTTCTATGTCCGATGTCCGATGTCCAATGGTGTAGCCCTTCAGTGCACTGGAATGTCAACAGCTGAATACGTGAGCAAACATAGAAATGGCTGCCATTGACATAACACATACATACATAGCACATATCACACACACACATACACTGCAGAAAGAGTCCTGGGAAGAAGTAAACGAGACATTAATGCTATTACGCTTGTGTGGGTGGGTGAGTGTCGCTTGTGTAAAAAGCAACTAATGAAAACGGAAATAAAAACCGCTCGAGGAATGCTGATGACTCTCCAAGGATGGTATTTAATATGCGTAAATGGGTGTGAGTGTGTGTTGGCAAACTAAAGAGTGTATAGCTGCTCGGAATTGTGTGTGAAAGTCTCGTGTGGGCAGGGACTCCTTTCTCCTTCCTCCTTCCTCCTTCCTCCATTCTCCATGCCGCTGCCAGCCAACCCATTTCGCACGCGCACCCAAGCACTTAGCATCAATTTGGTGGCTCGTCCATAAGACTCGGCTCGGAGTGGGGGAATCTGAGGCAACTCGCCGCAGACAACTAAGTAAAAGCATAAGTAAGGCACATAAATCAAAAATTCAGTGCCGCCTCGCATTGCTGCCTGTCAGTGTGGCACGCACAAATACTCACTCAGTGCCACGAGTCCTGGCCAGCTCCGCTGGCTGGAACATCCGTTCCAGGACCTGCTCCGCTTTACCCACTCCCCTCCCCATCCGCTCGTCCTGCAAAATTCCTGGCTAAGCGCTAGTCCAGGCCTTGGGCAGAGCAATTACCAGACAAGTACAGAGGTAAGTCCACGGCGAGTCCAAGCCGAACACAATCGAAAACCCAGCTAGCGTGAAATATTAAGGCTCAAGCGGAATAACTGCACTGCGAGAAATCCGAAACTCTTAAAATATCGAATCTCTAATGCGATAAAATAAATAATAATATATCTACTTTGTTCTTTGTTTTTCAAATGCCCTTAAATAGTTAGTTGAAAACAATTATTTACTCTTATTGTAAGACTATTTAAAAGTATTTTAAATGTATTTAACGAGTGGAATGCTTTCGGACTTACTATAATTGTGCCTGCAAACTGCCTGCTTTTTTTTGAGTGCAGCTAAGACCTCTTCTCTTGACTGCAAAGGACTTTGACTCGGACGGCGATGTCCAATGGGACAGGACGAGGACCTTTCCTTGGCATCCTGTGGAGACGGCACCTGCGGAATGCCGCCGACGCTCGCTGGAATCTCTGTGAAAAATATTTCTATGCACTCCTCCTGTCTTATCTAGCTCCTTTTATCCCTGCTCCTGCTCTTGTCCTGCTCTTACTGCGGATTCTTCCCCCAAGTCATGACCATAACTCTGCCAATGCGGGGGGATATATAAATTTGCTGTGGCCAGACAGGTGTGTAATTTATTGATTATTCCGCTAGATATGCTCTATGCCACGCCCACACACACCCCACTGCCAGTTCCAGAGCCACTGCCATCGCCTGAACTCCCACTCACTTGTTTAGACATTTTGTCATCTTCAATTTGTGTCTGTCACTCCGGGCTTCCTGGAGGCATTCGATCGCTCGAAGGGATTTGGGTGCGGATGTGGGTGCGGGTGCGGGTGTGGGTGTGGGTGTGTGCGGTGCATTTCCGAAAGTGGATTACAAGCTGAAGGCACTTGTAATCGCTGTGTTAAGCCAGGGTGGATGGGAGTTGGATGCTATTGAACCGGGCGGAAGTTTCCGGCCCCAACATCCAACTTGGCAGATGCCACTGACTGTCTGGGTGTTGGCATGGCGTCTTCATCTGTTTGCCGGGCTTTGCCAGGCGGCGTTTATTGAGTTTTAATTGGATAAGTTATAGATGCTCATGTTGCATAAATTCCGCAAGTGCCTTTGTTTTGTCACCACCAATCCAATGAACCTGGAGCAGCTGCAGCTTCCTTGGGCGAAATTGTGCGGTCGTGCGTCAAGTTCTGGAGAACGTGCAGCTCATTTACCTGACCACCAGCCAAGGGGAAGTCCCTTGGCTTCCTTATCTCCCTGGGCCGACCACTGTCATCCCCACGTCAGCACAATCAATGAAAGTTCGCCGGGAATCTGGCTTAATTAATGCCAACTATGAAAAGCGTTTGCCGAGCGCTCATTTTCATTATAGGTATAAACGCAGCCACTTTGATTTCCATACAGCTGGGGGATGGACAAAAAAAAGAGCCTAAGACAAAAGCAATAAATATACAAAGGCTGGCAAAAACAAAAGCGGTTAGGTGAAGAGAGAAAACAAAGGAAAACATTTTACTGGCTTGTCGCTGTCTTTATTGCCGCCTAATCGCAATGGACCGCGTCGAAGTTGTTCTTTTCCAGGCTGCACTAAGGCGGCATCATCAGTCATGCTACTTCATTATTATCGCTGACATTGCCACCCCAAGAACACCCACTACCCACCCACTACCCCCATCCACTACACACCCTAAACACCCACTTCCTCGCCCGCTTGTCGCTTATAATTCATTTCTATTGTGCCCCGTCTGAAAGTCCTTTTTGATCCAGCGGACTTATTTGTCTTGAGGAAACTCGCAGTAAAATTGCTTTTCCTACTACGCGCTCGCTTCCTGTTGCCGCTTGTTGCGCTCCGCTCTCGAAAGTCTGGGGCTGACGCAACTTTCCCATTGTCTGGCCGGCTTTGTGAGTGCCGGCCAAGTCCCGGGGATCGGTGTTAATAGACGCCTGGCTGCCGGACTCGCCTGCAACAAGCAGCTTCAGCAACAAAACACAGCAGACACTGCCAAAAATAAATATATTTTAAACAAATATTCGCTTTCTTTCGTTTTTTTTTTATATTTTAAATCAAAAATTAGGATTTTGACAGCCAAAATCCATACTTGTATTGTTAATCTACTTTTAGCTTATCAGGAGGACTACAGTCGTAAAAATGGGCATCCTAAAATATTTACCTAATTTATAAATGTATATGTGTAATACATATGTACTTTATTTAAAATTATGTCATTAGTTTACGCTTAGAATATATTTTGCTAAAAAATCGCTTTTACCACTTTAGCTTCTAAAAATCATACATCATAAATAAAGGCATCCTAAACTTATGGTTAAAAAGGTTTTTCCGCTTTAGAAATGAAAAAAAAGGAGGAAATTCTCTTCGAAATTTCTGTCAAAAATCCCCAGTTATTGCTCCCGCAAGATGAATTACTTGTTTTTCTCAGTGCAACAGCCTTAGAAGCGGACGCTTCAAGTTGGCTCTTCATTTGTCGCTTTGTGCTTATTGTCATTGCGCCCGACTTCATTTTCTTGTGATTAATGTCGTCATTAACTGCAATTAACTTTTTTAGTTGCCAGCCGCGACAAATCTTGGCCGTTTTTGCTTGAACTTTGGTCGCCAACTTGACTGGCATGTTGAGCAATGTCAATTCGAGTCCTGCGTGCCATCCTTCACTGGACGTCATCAGTCATGTATGTGAGTGTGGGCGAGTGTACGGGCGACAACTTAATAGTTTTTGCCCTAATTATTTGTCAAGCATTCTGCTAATGGCCTGGGTCGACCTTCCAACTTCCAACTTCCCACTACCACCACCCACCCTTTTCAGAGTTCGCAAAAAAAACAAAAAGGGGAGCGATGACAATTTTCGCCTAACGAATCTCACATGCACTCGACAACTCATTGGGGAAATTGCTTCTGAATGGCGGCTTGAATGGGAATCCACACATGAGCCAAGTACGCTTCGTTTCAAAAAGAATTTAAGCTCATGGCTGCACAGGAAATAGTAAGACATATTTAGCATTCAATTTGAATTCAATTTTCTGGCCAGCCCACTGTTCTATTATTTTTTTTATATTTTCACATTCTAGTCATGTTCAAGAAAACGTTTCTTGGCTTGGGTTTTTAACGTTTTGTATATTGTTTAAATAATTAATAAGCATACGGTTAACTGCATAAAAGAATCCAAAAACTTAAGCTCAGATGTGGAACTCCTGTGAAATACTAAATCTATAAGGTAACGAAGTTATTTTTTTAAGTTATTAGTTTAAGAAATAGGTAAATATCCAAAAATTTCAAAAGGATGTAAAAATCTTCAGTGTGACTTAGCTGGGTCAAGTTTTGGATTGACAGTCCGGAGCTAGATTAGTTCCATTTCGGAAAAGTGTACAAAAAAGTATCTTTTTAGTCAATAGATACTTTAGAAAAGTCTTTTTTTGGAAGTCAAATAAAACTTAAAAGACATTATAATTGGCTATTGTTAGGTAACGAAATAGTTGTTTAAAATTGTTAATTTAAGAAAAAAATAAGAAGCAAAAAATCTTTCTGTGTGACTGAGCCGAGTCAAGTTTCGACCCGATTCTTCAGTCCCGGGCGAGAGTAATTCCACTCCGGGCAAGTGCACAAAAATGTCCTGCTAAGTACGAAATAAAAGCGTTACGTGTGTGTGCTGACGTGCACTTGCCAGGGCCATAAACTGGCCGACTTCCCCGGAGTCGCGGGACATTCCGTGCATATACCGTAACTACAAATGCGACCCGGACCCGGATTCGCTGAACTTATGTATTTACAACGTGGACGCACGCGTGCTCTACTTGTTTGCCGACGGCGCAGCCTAGAATTATGCTACAAATTTTATAATTTCACACCTAAAGGAAGCGGAAGAGCCTCATCCTCATTCTCACACTCAGCCTCCCTAAAACGGAAATGGCTCGTAAAACAGCGGCAAACGGCATTGAGAAGTTTTGCGCCATGGCTTTGTTGTTTCCCAGCCCAGCCCAGCCCAGCCCAGCCTAGCCTAGCCCACAAATTTGGCACATACATTGGTACTTTTTGGATATTTTTTTAGTGCTCCATGGCACACACACACTCACTGCCAGCTGGGACTGGCTTGCATTTTTGTGTTTTAACTTTCTTACAATAAAGTGATGTTATCTTGTGCTTCCAGCTACTTTGCGGCTTAGGCAACAGGCGTGTAGGCGTGTGGGCGGATGGGCGTGGCTGGGTTGGTGGGTTGGTGGGTTACTACCCAGTGGTGGTTGACAGGATCTAGGGGAAATTACTTCGTGCTTTATCGTGCATATAAATCTATTTGCTCAGGTGTTTTTAGCTGCTAATATGTTTGTGATGACTTTATTTTGCGTTTACCGCCAGCTTTGCCTTCATCTGGCTCTTGGCTCCCGGCATTGCTTTGCCAGGTTTCTTTATTTCCCCTTCGGTCCGCCCACGGTCGCATTTTTTTCCCTTTGCCACCACCGCCTTTAGCCTCTACCTTATTTAGATTGGGCATAGCGGCAGCTTAGCAGTTTTTTTTTTGGTTGCTTGCGCTACGGAAAGTTTTTAAAAAGGTTTCTTGGCCCAGGCCAGATGCGCTGCAGGCTTAGACCCGCACTCTCGAAAGGAGAAAGGGGAAAGTATTCGAAGCGAACGCTTTAATATTTCTGCAGTCGGACGATGCGGCGTATGCGCAATTTGGTTAAATACGTGACGAAACCAGAGCAAATTAAAAGGGGCCGGGGCATTAAGCTAAATGTTTAAAGCACTTAGTCGGCATGCATGTTGTCATCTGGCGGAATGAAATATTCATAGGGAGTCGGGGCCCGGCCAATACACATACCTATGTGGGCTTTGGGGCTCGAAAAGGCTCGGCAAGCCTTTAAGCCTTTTTTTAATGCCTTAACTACAACTAGACCAGGTTATACAGCCCATCCTTACACACACGCACCGCACCGTACCACAGCACAACACGGTGTTGTCGTCGCGACCACACAGCATTTGCTCAAGGGATTAACTCTAAAGATCTTAATGCCTCTATTTCGACGGTCTTAAGTAAACTTCCGACCAGGCCGGGGCCCAACAACAATGTGTGACAAGTCAAGCAGCACCGACCCAGTGCCATCTCCCAAGCCCAACCGCCGACTACCTCTTGGTTTTTGGCTTTTTATTTGTGTTTGTATTTGGCCCAGTGTTTGTTTTGCCCACTGGCTCCACTCAAACCGCCTTGTTCTAATGCACAGAGAATAAAATTACAAAATTGTGGCGATTCGGCATCTAAACTCACAAGCACTCGTACCAAGTTCACTCAGAAAAATTAAAAAAATTAATAAATAAATAAAAAATGGTAAATACAAGCTAATCATGTCTAGATTCTTAAAATATTTTTCAATAAAAGCATCTTGGTATACCTGTAAATGGATTTTATAATAACTGCAATTGGTATCGATATTTTGATATCAAATTTTATATCAAATTATAAAGGCATGCTCTTTGTAGATTTGTAATCACAAAAGTGAATAAAATCGGCAATGTGAAATAAGTTTTATTCAAATATTTATTTTCTGTGTAACTGTGATTCTAGCGCTGCTGCTCTTGTTGCTAAGCCTCAAGCAGCACTTCCGCATCCTGGTTTGTGTGCCTTGATGTGGCCTTTGGGCCTCCTCCTCGTACTGGGTCACATATGCACATTGTCACTGCCAAGTACCACTAATATTATTTACTTTTCGTTAGGTTGTGTTGTGCCAGCTCAATAGATAAACACGTGTCGCCATCAGCCATTTCGTCCGAATAAAGTGGGGGTTTGGGCTTTGGGGTTTGGGAACCCCACCTTGTGCTTATGACATGCCCTGTCATTCGCTGGAACATTGCCGGGGGCAACAATTATGCCAAATTAAGTGCTGGAACTTTGCCTGCATTCCGTGGGCCCCGTTCAATAAGTTAAACTTTCCGCGAATCGGGAAACAGAATATTATAAAACGTTAAAATTGAAAAATCATGCGGCAACGCGGAAAACAAGAAGCGAACATCCAGATGGTGCCCACGGCCAGCAGACGAGGCCGTCCGGGTGTAATTGAAAAATATAAAGTATCGCCGCAATCTGATTAAAATTACATTTAAATAAAAGCAACAAAAACATGGCAGGATACTGGAGGCGGGAAAGGACAGCAGCGAGCCACAAGCGAACATTCTGTGATGTGCGTCAGGCACGAAACTTGCAATTACAGTTTGTAACGCGGTGCCAGGTAAAAAACTTTACAAAACTTTCCAATTGCTTTTCATTGAATTGTTATCGATAGTAAAGAGAAGCGAAAAAGTGAGGAAAAATGACCAGGGCTAAATAAAATAGAGAAAACTAAAAAAAATGCCTGGATTGAAAGTGGAAATACGAAATTGTCAAATGGACTCAATAAATTCGTTTAGAGTTAACTTAATAAATAGTTAAAAAGAAAAAGGTTTCCTCATATTTTTTTAAGTTTCTTGTTTATTTCGGGATTTAAGGAGAATATAAATAATAAGAGGTTATACTCAAATTAAAATGTATCAAACTTAAATCACTAAAATCTCATGTTATGTATAAAGGTATATTTATATAATTCATGTCTTGGAAACCGGATTATACTTATATGACCAAAAAAAAAAAAGGGACCAGTACTTTTCCGCTGTGATAGCTTAATGGTTTATTTATAAATACAGATTGAGCTTACAAAATATGGGTCAGTTAGGGGCTAAGGCTTTGATTTCTTAATGGGCATGATATACATATTAACAGATGTATGTAATGCTTTTGAACTGGTTGCTGATAGTGGTACATTAAGGCAGCTTAACTGATTTTGTTGCGCAGATAGTATTTGATGAGCTGAATGCACACCTCCGCATCTTCGGCACTGTCGTGGCCGGCCTCTGTGGAGGAAAAACGTATTGAACAAAACACTCTTCGCCGCACAAAAGTACTTATTATTTAAAAAAAGGCAAATTTAAAAATGGTAGGTAGATCATAGAAACCAAGTGTTTACTAATAAACCATGCCTAGCTATATTTATTTTTCCTGTGACAAACTCACCGTTCTCCTGTATTATACGCTTTAGGTTTTCGATGCAGAGTGTCTTTAAGGCGCGCTTCTTTGGCGGACCCATCTTGTGGGGAAATAGCACCGAGGTGTCCACCACTACGTCATGTATGAGTTTGAGTGCCTTCAGGTCGCTCTCCAAACTGTGGCCAACGAGCACCGTTTTGGCATGAAACATGGACATCAGCACGGCCTGAACATCGCGTATATTGCGCGTCTCCTTTGAGAGCATGGCCTCTGTGATGCCCGAGTAGCTAGAACCAAAAAAATGTTTGATCAGTAAAGAAATTCGTTAAAACTATCTACCACCTACGTGGTATTGTAGTCCACAATCTGATTATCCGGCTTGACCAGAGCGTCGTACACGCTGCGTCCGTTAATGTCCACCACAGTGACGCGCGTCAGCTCTATTCCATGAGTCGTGTAACACATCTCGCAATCCAATGCGAAGATATCCTTTTTGGTGGGCACCAGCTCCTCACCCCGCTCGATCGTCTTCACGAAGCAGGTTAGCTTGTCCGGATCGTAGTAGTCGCTTACGTGGTAATTGGCATAGGTGCAGCCCGGAGTGCCAGCCGGCTGCTGACAGCAGCGGTGCTGATTGTCCGTGAATCCTCGCCGGTAGCCCGTGCTTTTCGGATGATAGTTGCACATGTCAAAGCCCTGGTGCTCGTATATATCCAGGCTGAACACCTTGCCGCAGCGGGAACAGTAACGTTCGCTCTGATTGGGCCGGCGATTGGGTCGACAGGCGCGTATTAGCGCTGATCCCCGCTTCTCGCCCGGTCGCGGATAGCCGTTCTCCACCAACTGCTCCTCCGTTAGGCGCAGATCGAAGACCATTTCGTACGCTTTCTCTGCGTCCAAAGCGTCGAAAGGTTCGCCATTGCCCAAGGAACCCAGTTTGCTAGAAAAGAAAGGGATTCCTGATTAATGTCTGTTAATGTAATAAATGTTTATATTGTATGTATGAAACGGAGCTGTCAGTAAGAGCCGTGGTTCATTAAAACAATATCCACTATGTAAATCAACAACGTACTCCTTTTTCTCTACGCTCCAGGAGGTGGTGAGCGCCCGCTTGCCGCCCAACATCATCTCATGGGAGACTGTCTTGCTGGCCACACTTGGTCTGTTTCCCGCCTCGATAGCTTCCTTGCGAAGCTTGTTAATCGCCAGCATGCAGCTGTTCTTGTAGATGGCAGGCGTGTTGCACTTCTTGAAGACGGCCAACTCCTCCACCTGGGCCCGCTCCCATGCGTCTGCTAGCTGCGGATAGATGATGGTGCAGTGCTTCACCATCATCTCGTAATACTGTATGCGCACGTTGTAGGATATTTTGGAGCTACTGGGATCCAGAACGGTGGGCTTTTCTGGATTGGCCTCGCTGGCCACCGGCGCAGCTTTGTCCAGCGCAGCCGTCGGCTTGTGGGCCACCCGACCGGCGCCCTTAAAGGATTGCGCAGGCGTAAAAGCTGGCTTCTTCTCGGCCTGCAACTCTTCAATCTTCTTTTTAGCCCGAGCTATGGCTACTATGTTGGCGACTGGTGCAATGCTGCGAGCTAGAAAATAGTTAATGCATTTCATAATTTCTAGGTATATTCAAATGTATTTAATATTTCTGTCCAATACCTTGATTAATGATTTAATCCGTTTAATTGAATAAATGATAAATGAAGTTCGTTAAATTTTAGAATTATCTCATCAGAAGTTACTTATCACTTCAATATTACATTTTCTTGTGAAATTATGATAATCTTCAAAGGAAATCATTTTGATAAAGAACCTTATTTTACATGTGTAAAGGTACTTAGAACGGAAAACGAAATTGCCGCCAAAATAATAACAAATAATAGAGTATGAATGCAAATAAAATCAGTTTCTTGTTAATTGTAACCAACAGCGCTTACCTGAACGCACTGGAGGAGTCAAAGCGCTTCGCGGGATGAGGGGCGTGAGGTTGGAGTTGACCTTGGCCAGACGGAGCTCTTCCTGCGCTTGGCGCACTCGCTCCTGGGCCAGTCGTAGCTGCTCGGCAGCGGCCTCGGCTTGCAACTTCTCCTGGCGCCTCAGTTCCGCCCGCCGATCGAAGATTGCCTGCATTGCATTCCGGATGTGATTGGGCTTGCGCACCGCCACCGAGGCAGCCGCGTGTGGTTTGATCCTGTCCGCCTTCTCGTGGGCCACCCGCCGCTTCTGCAAGGCCGCAGTCGCCGCCTCTGTGAAGGTGTCGATGTCCGGCGAAGGAGCCTTTCGCTTGCGAGAGCTTTCTGGATTAGCTTCGCCGCCTTCGTCCTTGTGCATCTGGGCGAACTTCTTCTCCATCTCGTCGAATATCATCTCGCATTGTCGCACTATCTCCCCCTCAGAGGTGTCCACCTCGAAGTCAAAGTCCAGTTCGTCGAGGCAATCAATGGGTTCTGGCGGTGGTGCAGCTGCTTCTGATTCCTTTTCCGCCTCTGGCTCACTCTTGGAGGTGCCGGTGCTCTTGCTGGACGATGAACTGCTCTTTGACATTGAGCGCGAGCTCGAGGAACTGGACTTGTGGTGGTGACTCTTCGAGGCGGTCGATGAGGAACTGCTTTTGTGCCTGCTACTGGAGCACTTCTCGTCCCGATGCTTGTCACTGCTGGAGGACTTCTTGCTGGAAGACGAGCTGGAGGACTTGTGCTTGGAGGAACTTGAGCTTGAGGTGTGGCGGTCTTTAGACCGATTCTTTTCGTTGTGGGATGACTTCCGCTTTTCCTTCTCCTTTTCCTTGTCCTTTTCTTTGGATTTTTCTTTCGACTTCTCTTTATCCTTTGAAATGTCTTTCTCCTTTTCCCTATTATTGATCTTTTCCTTGTCACGGTCTCTTATTTTTTCCCTTTCCTTGTCCTTGTCCTTGTCCCTTTCCCGCTCCTTGCTCGACTTGTGTTCCTTTTTGAGGCTGTCAACGACTTTCTGTGGCTGCTCCTCCGGCTCTGTTTTAACCACCTCTTCCTCGTCATTGTTTTCCTGGCTTTGTTCCTCGATCTCCACCTGCATCTGCTCGTCGATCTCTTTTTCCAGAACCGCCTGCCAATCGTCGTCGCCTCCTCCATTTGTGGCTGATGGCTGGCCGGGCACATATTTAGGGGCATTGTCCACGGCCGCCTCCTGTTTCTTCTTGGCCGGCGAGGCGTTCAGAGCCGGCTTCTCCGGGTGGTACTCCAGGTTGGACTTCTTCCGTGGCGCACAGAGCGTGATCTGGGGCAGTGGCAGGGAGAGCAGCTTGGGCGCCGGCTTGTACTCGGGCACGGGGGCGGGTTCCGCGGGCGGGGCGGCCTCCACATCGTCTGAAAACCGGAAGTGGTTAGTGTTTCATGCAAATCGACTGCAAGTTCTCACCTTTGCGGGCATGCTTAAAGTGACAAAACGGACGACGGCAGGCCTCCGCATCCTTGCCGTCGAAGTACGGGCACAGGAAGCCCTTGAAGAGGCCCGTGGAAGGCAGCATTTCGGCCGCTGGCGAGGATTCGCAATTTATTCAAGCCGCTCAATAAAGCGTCCCAAATTTCGTTCTATTTTCTCTATTGCCCTCTCTTTCTCTCATTTCGTCAGTTGTCACAAACAGCTGTTGTCCAGCGTTGCCAGATGGGTGGCAGCTTGGGTGCTATGACTGGCATTCTTTTTGTTAATATATCTTTTTTGTTTTATTAGATTTAAATAGTTAATTTAAATTTTGTAAGTGCAATAATATACCTTTTAATAATATTAGATTATTATAATAAATAATAATATTAGAAATAGTGACAGTTGAAAAGTGCGATATCTCTGTCTTCTGCTTGCCGCAAAATTTCATTCAGCGAGATTTCGACACAATAAAAAATAATTAATTAATTAATTAAAATAAATAATAATTCATTTGTGGAATAGTTATTACAAATCATGAAAAAATGATTATTTAAATAATAGCGAATAATAACAAAGGCATGCCAAAAGCTTGGCAACTCTAATAGTCAGCTGTTCGCACTGCCAATTTGCAACCGCTTGTAAACAAAGTTTCTTCAGTTAGATGATACAATTATTAATTAAAATAACTACTAATTTGCTTGCTTATCTGCTCAAATGTTATCAGTTATAAGTCTAACTGCAGTAGCACATTAAATCGAGTATAAAATTCAGTTGTTTATCTGCCGTCTCGCTTGCAGGTGTGTGTGGGTGTGTCCGCTGGAACCTTTAATCTAGAAATCTATATTGAAATTCAAATGAAACCGGGTCTTATCAAGAGCCGACGCTGTCTGCCATCGATCGCTAATTATTGAGGTGATATATGTATTATCGCACTGAGTCAGAGGACGCGGTAGGCGGATCCCGCGATCCGATAGTATATAGAGCTCCAACAAGGTTTGCTGCGATATCAGACCCCTGTTTGGGTTCAGTCGTATAACGGCAGTCTGGCGGTTCGGGTCTCTCAGACAAACGTAAATTCCATCGAGTCCAAAGGTCAGTTGCCGAGAAATTGGACAGTGATTTCACCAGTGCGCCGGGCAATTCTCTGGGAATATAAATATTTATAAAGCACCTAATCCGACAGAGAAGCACGGACTTTGTGCCCCTGATTGGTGGATTATCTCGCTGTCTACCTTTATGCCAACAAAACATATAACTTTGAACTTCACACATACACACCTCGTAGTTACATATCAAATTACCATTAAATTGTGATTTTAGCAAACATTCCTTAAATATATCTTGATATGAAGTTCTTTTCGGTTTGAATGTATTTATTGTTAGAACTTTGGACCCGAAATGTACACGAAAGTGATTTCAGATTTGATTATTGTTTTGCTTTCAGTCTGAACATAGGCCTTTTGTTAGCCACCCGCAAACTAATCTACACACTCTGCACAATTCCCTGCAGATAAACCACCATGGATCGGGCAAGCCTATATTTCATGAACAAAGATGATAAGAACACCTTTGATTTCGACGAGACGCTGCCGTCGCTCCCTTTGCCGGAACTAAAGGACACCATGGAGCGGTACTTCACCGCCATCCAACCATTCGGGACCAAGGAGGAATTGGCTCAGGCAAGAAAGACTATCGATGAGTTCCAGAATGGAGTGGGCGCCCAGCTCCACGAACAGCTCAAGAAACGGGCGGCCAGCATGAGGAACTGGCTGGGAACTTGGTGGGAGGACTACGGATACCACTTGACCAGAATGCCGCTCCTGCCCTACCAAGTTATGGTGATGCCCTGTCAGTTGGAGATGGTCGGTGTGCCGGAGACCACGGAATACATGCTCAAGGTGAGTTTGCAGACCTAGACAGCTTAAGAAGAGCAATTCAAATCGTTAGATAGTACAATATTGGATTATCAATTCTTCTAAAGCTCTACGATCTCATTTACGATCCCCAGAAAATTGTACAAAATTTGTATCACCCATCAAAGCAATCAATTTTACCTCAGCTTGACATTTTGTAAAGTTTTTAGATTGGTGCTGTTGTCACATAACTTCTGTTACAACTCCAACAATGCAGAGGTCGGTTTTAAAAATGTGCAATTTCAATTAACGCTTCATGTGTTCATTGGCTTTGATGGCAAACAATTGGCATACTTAGAACAAATTGAAATAGCAAATTGTATTTTAAAAAGGTCTTTTGCTATTAAACAGTTTGGTTTCTGAAATACTACGGTTCCAGGCAGCAAACTTAAGCTGCTTTATATTTAAATATTCATATTTTGTGCAATTTGATTATTTGATATGTTGTGTAATTTCTTGGTTGACTATCAAAATTCCTCAGAGTTTGGCCCGGCACATTCACCATACGCTTGAGTTTTGGGACTTGACTCGCAACTCCAGCATCAAGCCACTTTCCTCGAACGGAGGAAAGATAAAGTACTCTTCTGCGCTGTACAAGCACTTCTTTTCCACGTGTCGTGTTCCCGGCGAGGAGCAGGACCACATCGAGAAGCATTTCCTAACCAAGGATGAGGGCAAGACGCCCAGTCACATCCTGATCTCCGGCAAGGGACGCCAATTCATCCTGGACTGTGTGCATGAAGACGACACTATTCTGACGGCTCCCGAAATTCTGGTGGCGGTGCAGCGGCTGCGCAGCATCCTGGACTACGAGCCGATGGGTGACTGTGTGCCCACTCTGAGCCATGACGACCGGACCACATGGGCTCGCAACCGCAACCGGCTGAGGGAGATCTCGGAGGCCAACAAGGAGACTCTGCTGCTGGTGGAGAGCGCCAGCATGGAGATTTGTTGGTACGACCAATCGCCCAAGGACTACGAGGAGTCCTCACAGCTGGGTTTGTTCGGCGACCTCCATTCCCGCTGGGCGGATCGAAGCAGCAGCATCAATGTCTTCCGCAACGGACGCTCCAACTGGACGGGCGAGCACAGCTGCTACGATGGTACCGTCAGCATCAGTTTCGCCACCTTCATGCAGCTGAGCTTCTTGGAGGTGCCAGAGCCTGACTGGACAGAGGCCGAGCACGGCAAAGTGGCGGAGATCAAGGAGCTGAAGTTCCAGCTGGACGACACTCTCAAGAGCGAGATTAAGCGCGTTCAGAAGGACATCGATGATAGGGTAAGAAAATTATATATATATATTCCTTTAATTAACTAATTACGTTGTTCAACTTTGTAGGGCATTGATGTTACAACGACTTTCACTGTGTTCGATGACTACGGCAAGGAGTTTATGAAAACCCACCGCCTGCATCCCGATTCCTTTGTCCAGGTGGTCATGCAGTGGACCTACTATCAGATGCATAAAGAGTAATTGTTATACGGGTGTTCTAAGCACAATTTGGATTAACGTTATATCCTACAGAATTGCACCCACCTACGAGACCGCCCTGATGCGACAGTACTACAATGGACGAACGGAGACGCTGCGATCCTGCACAGATGCTGTGGCCGAATTTCTGAAGGCCTCCTCCAACAAGCAAGTCGGTGACATGTCATTGGCCCGGGCTTTCCGCAAAGCCGTCGATGAGCACAAGCACTTTATGAACGAGGCCCGTAAGGGACATGGCATCGATAGACATTTGTTTGGCCTGTGGTGCGCGGCATACGAAAACAAAATGGACATTCCCGCCTTCTACGATGATCCATTGTACACGAAGAGCGGCGGCGGGGGCAACTTTGTGCTCTCATCTAGCACTTTGGGCTTCACTGCCAACGTGGGCTTTGTGGCGCCCATGCTACTCGATGGCTATGGCGTCTTTTACTCCATCACCTCTGAAGCGTAAGCTTATTCTATCTGTTTGTAAAACTCCTCCAAGATGTAATATTAATCCATTGCCAGTGTGTTCATCAATACCACCGCCTATCGGGATAGCATCAAGACGAGCGCCCGCAAGTTCAACGACATCTTCAAGGACTCGTTCCGCCGCATTAGCGTTCTGCTGGAGGAGCTTGCCAAGGAGTCAAAGCTGTAAAAAGCACATCTTAGTATTTAGAAATGATTTAATTTAATCGTTTATAATTTCGATCAAACAGTACGCCTTTCAATGCTTATTTCCTTTTTTAATGAATACTGAACTGATTCTATAAAAACTTATTGCTCCAGCAATCAATTATGTCAATCATTATATTAAGAAGATTCCTAATTTTACCCACCTTTGATCGGAGTATAATTGAGAAATTGACCCTTTGTAGGTAGTTTGTAAGTTAGTGTGGCAACACAGGGTGTGCAGCATTCCAAAGTTTTTAGCTTCGTGTTAAACGTTTATTTAAATTCAATGTTCGATTAGTTTATGCAAATACATTTCTCTCGGTAATTCTTGTTTCAACTCTAAAATGCGGCTAAATAAGCTAAGCGCCTAGCCGCTTGAATACGTTCAACACTTTTTCACTTTCGACTTAAAAAGCGAGCGCTGCAGCTGGCCCTAGAAACTACGTACAAATTAATTGGAGCTTGCGCCGGATTACATTAAATATATACTCGTTCTATATACGAAAAGTTTTCGTTAGTAAGTTCGATTATCTGGGAGCTAAATGCTAATTACAAATGGTTCTTACTGCGTTCCTACAATTCAATGCAACACGCCGAGTCGCAGACCCGAGGACAGAATGGGGGAAAAAAAAATCAGATGAGCTGAGTTTGGAGCTGGTTCGTCCACCTAGTGTGGCGAGGGCGGAGGTTGGTAGTAGCCAGCGTGCGGCGGCAGCATTGAGTAGCCGGCGGAGGGAGGCGGAGCGATCCTTTGACCTCGTCTCTGCTGCTGCTGCTGTGGCGGCAAGCCGGCGTACGCCTGCACTCATTCCTGCCCAGTGGCCGGCACCGGCTGAAGGTTCTGCTCGGCAGCCGGTGGAGTGGCCCCTGCCTCGTCCTTCGATCCTCCTCCTCCTACCGGAGCGGCGCCCTCGCCGGTGGCCTGGAAGGCCGAAGGTCGCTGCACAAACATGTTGTCGATGATGTGATCGATGTTGTCCGATATGCCCTCCTCCTTGGCCCCGCCCTTGGCCTTGTGCTTCTCGGAGGGCGGCAGGATGGGGATGGCGTTCGTGGGACGACGCTGGGGCAGGGCAGCTGGTCGGCTGGCGGTTTGGGCCGGCGGCACGAAGTAGGTGGTGCCGCCCACCGTGTTGTAGTTCTGGTACGGCTGGGCGGGCTGCGCTGCGGGCGGAGCCTGGGCGGGCGGCGGTGTGGGTTGCGGCACCACCGAAGGCGCTGCCTGGGCGTAGGCCACGGCAGCCGGAGTGGGAGGCAAGTAGGCGGCACTGGCCGGATTTACGTACGGTGCCTGGGGCACTGGCACCGCCACGGGCACTGGCACTGGCTCCGTCCCGGTCACGTAGTACGGTGCCGTCTGGGCCTGCGGATATGCGGCCGCCGACGGGGCATGTGGCTTTGGTGGCGCTGACACTGCTCCTGCTGCAGTGGGTCCCAGTTGCATGGTCTGTAGCTGTGCCTGCAGCTCCTGCTGTTGGTAGGCAATCTGCATCAGCATGTGTTGGTCCTGGATCATGATCTGCGATTGCTGCGGCTGTTGTGGTTGCTGGTGACACAATCCTGCAAGAAAGTGTATGTTAGATGATACCAAAAGAAAAGAAATGTATCCCTATCTATGTTGAAGATAGGGATTTAAATTCAAATCCAAATGAAGCGAAATGTATTGTTTTTTGTTTATAAGAGTCAGTTTAGATTTAAGGGTTACACTGTTGAAATGAAAATGAACATAGCTCCAGAAAATGCTTGCCTGTCATTTCATTTCGATTAAAGTGAGTATGTATATGTAATCAGCTAAAACCGATTCAAAACTTTACAACGCAGTCCCTTTTGTCGATTGTTACACAAACAAGTTTATCAGTCAGAATAATAAAGTCTCAAAAGTCTTAAATTGTAGGTAGAACGACTGTGTCATATAGCTGCCATATCTAAAAATTAAGAACTGTTACAAATGATCCAAATAAGATCCATCTGTCTTGTAAACTTGTTTACATTTCTAGTCATTTATAGGTTTGAAATAATACTATCGTTGCAGGAAATCAAACCTTAATACATAATGCATATCTTCAAAGGATATGAATAATATTTCCGATATGGAATTTTCAACTTACCGATTTGCTGTTCCAGACTAGACTGTTGCTGGGGATAGCGGGCCTGCTGCTGCTCCGCCAGGTGTTGGGAGGCCTCCTGCTGGGAGCGTCGTAAGCTGGAGTAGCGCTTGGGCGCGTTTCGTTGCTCCTGGTGCTGCTGTGGCGCCTGATTCTGGCTGGCCAGCGAGTGCATCTGGACACTGCCCACATGGCTGGGATCGTTGCGCTGCTGCACCTGCTGCAGGCGTTGCGACAGGTTGGTCGTGGAGAGCGGCGTCTGCGCGATCTGCTGTTGCTGTGGCGGTTGTCGCTGCTGCTGTGGCTGCTGCAGGTGCTGAGGCTGCTGCTGCTGCTGCGGCTGTTGCTGGTTGGAGCGTGGAGTGGTCTGCTTCTGGTTGCGGTTGTCCAGTTGGTCGGGT
Organism: Drosophila gunungcola; assembly: GCF_025200985.1. Classification (NCBI taxonomy): domain Eukaryota; kingdom Metazoa; phylum Arthropoda; class Insecta; order Diptera; family Drosophilidae; genus Drosophila; species Drosophila gunungcola. The sequence goes on from NC_069139.1 coordinate 10,016,233, forward strand.
CCCCTCTCACGCTCACGTGGCTGCTGTCCGCGGTTGTTCTTCTTGAACTCCATGCCATTCTGACGTCCTGGGCCGCCGTTCATCCGCCCAAAGTTGCGGTTCTTGGGCTCGCGATCCCGCTCACGCTCCCGCTCCCTTTCACGCTCGCGTTCCCGCTCCTGCGATCTGTGCGGATTCGAGCCACTGGCCAAGGGCTGCTGCTTCTCGGCCACCATAGCTCCGCCACCGATAGAGCGTCGGTTCTCCTTCTCCTCGCGCGACGAGGATGTTCTTGGCCCTCGTGGCTTTCGCTCGTTGAGGGCCGGGAAGTCTTGTGGACGTGGCGGCTTTCGCTCCTTATTGCTGGCCTTCAGATAGGCCTGTTCGTCCTCCCAGTTCCTTGAGTACTTACTCGGACCGCGTGTATATCGCCGGCGGCGTCGGGCACGAGGCGGTGCGTCCTCGTTCCTTATGTCGTAGCCGTAGGTCTGCAACAGCTCTGCCCGAGATTTGGGCCCCTGATCCGCGGCCTCAAAGCGATCGTGTGACCAGCGATCGCCGCCCGACGCCGGCTGCCACTTGCGCATGGTCTTGGAGGCCTGTGAGATCTGTGGCGTTTGGCCAGTGGGCGTGGCTCCGGCGGCCGCAAGTCCGTTGAGGTCGCCATTTGGCTCCGTCGGTGCCTGGCCAGCACCGTTCTCCGGTTCGATCAGAACCTCGCCCTCGTTCTCTGCCGTTCGGTCGTCGTGTTCGTAGAAAGTGCCCCGCTTGGGAATGTACTGGGGATTGCTCCGGTCCTCGTCGACCTTCTTCTGAGCCTCGCTGTCGGCGACGGAGCGGTCCATTGCCTGCTCCCCCTCGCCATCCTCCGACTCGCTGCCCACCTCCTCGTCCTCGTCGTCGGTCTCCGACTCCTCTTCGCTTCCACTGCCACTGGCGCTTCCGCTGGCACTCTCCTCGTCGTCGTAATCCTCTCCTCCCTCCAGATCGCTGGCCGTGTCGTACTCCGAGTCGTGCGGATGCGAATTGGAGTTGGGTTCCTGAGTGGGCGAGGTGCCCGGCTCCACATCCCCGGCGGCATCCGCTGTGGGCGTTACGGCCACCTCGCTTGCGAGGGGAGGCGTGGCCTGGGGGATGTCGGTCGGGGGCGTGGCCGCCGTCGGTTTCTCCACTTCGGCCATCGCGGGGTCTCTTCGATTTTCTGCCTCGCTACTGCTGCTGCTGCTTCTTCTGGGGAATGGAATGGGTTGGGATTCTAGGTGTCACTGGGACAGCTACGCTACAGTTTCCTATCGCAACTCACGTGCAAATCCTCGCTAAGTGCTGACTGCTCTATTAATTATGCTGTTCGGAAATGGAAATTGTGCAGAAAAACCAATCTTTTCGCTGAGTTTTCTCGACAACAACGCAATCAGAAAATAGAAAGTCTAGGGTTACCTTTCTCCTTCGCCGCAGTGCTGCAAAATGCTGCACAGCACAAGACGTAAGCCTTGGAGGAAAAACGTAACGTGGCAAAAAAACGTTTTGCAGTACTGGTCATGGTGGTTAAACTACTCATTTTTAAATTTACAAAAAAAATAATTAAAAAAATTAATTTCGTTATATTTGTGACTACATTTATATATTTACTTATTGTGTGCAATTTATTTGTGCTTTTATTCGTAACAATTAGAACTAAAACAAGTCAAAAATGGTCATTAAACAATTGGGTTATTTTAATTCATACACTCTTTATTAAATTAGAAATACTTGTACGGTTAAATCTGCCTTTTCCTTTAAATTTATTTATATTTTCTTTCAATGCACAATTGCTTTCTTCTTAAACTAGAAATATTTGTACGTGGAAAACCGTCTTTTCTTTCAAATTCCCATATATTTTCTTTCAGTGTGTGCATCCCATCCCGGTAATCGAAACTACAATCGACGGTGTGTCATCACTAGGCCAGCTGTTGGAGGAGAACGAGACCGCAAAGCGGAGTTCGAATAAAGACAGACGGTTAATTAATATCACATCACGGGCAAAAAGCAACTCCTCAGAACAGGAAAAGATGTCGAAGTTTCTGGGCGTGCCGCTGAAGAAACCGTCGGAGGTGGACGTGGTCAAGCCACTGAACAATCTTATCCAAAGTACCTACAACGGGGCGACGGAGGAGGAGAAAAGCAAGTATGCGGAGGCAGTAAACGAATTTTCGAAACAACGCAATACGGCGATTTGGAAATTCTTTGAGAAATACGAGGCTTCACTGGAGATTGTATATGCGTGAGTATTTTGGAGGTATTTTGTGGCCTTTTTTCGGGGATCTCCAGATGAGTCACCCGGCTGAAAAGTAGGAGCCAATCACACTCATACTTATAGTGCTACCTGGTGCTTCTGTATTAGTGTGTGGTCAGACGTAAACAAGCTATCGGATGACGTAGTCGTTTACTAATCGGTATTGTTGCCTCCGGGTATTATCATCTCTTTTGTATCCGTAGCTATTATGATCAGATCTGTGCGCTGGAGACAAAGATATCAGTTAGCGAACTGCAGATACCCTTCAAGTGGAAGGATGCCTTCGACAAGGGCTCCATTTTCGGCGGCAAGATCAGCCTGAGTGAGTGATTCATCCATAGGCCGTATTTATTTCACCACTGACCTCCCATCCGATCCTCAACAGCCCACACCTCCCTGCTCTACGAGAAGGTATGTGTCCTCTTCAACATTGCCGCCCTTCAGAGCAGCATCGCTGCTAATCAGGCTCTGGATTCGGATGAGGGGCTCAAGCTGGCCATTAAGCTGCTCCAGCAGAGTGCCGGCATCTTCCAGTACTTGAAGGGAGCCACGCCGGCAGCGGTGCCTTCGGAGCCCACGCCCGATCTCAGCCAGGACACGCTGACCGTGCTTCAGGCTTTGATGGTCGCCCAAGCCCAGGAGGTGTTCATCTTGAAGGCCATTAAAGGTATGCTGAAACTTATTCAAATTATAGCACAAAAACAACAACAAGAAAAAAACTGCTCTTATCTATGAGTTAGTTTCTTTATTTACAAAAGGCTATCGCTATTATATCAGTTGATAGCCTCTTTAAATAGGTCGTTGTTTAACAACTAAAATAGATTTTTTTAAAGCTCTTAAATGAAAATCTTTAAAAAAATGTTAATTTTGTAACTTATAATCTAATCCAATTGTAACTTTTGAAATTATTTTATTATAAATTGTAATCCCAAAAATTTGACCATAAAACTCGTAGTCCCTAGACTTTATAAACAAACAAATACATTAATTGCATATCAAGATTAATATTCTTATAAGAAAAATCAAATCCGAGGGTATGACCTATGTACTTTAACTTACCCTCAGATAACATGAAGGACCAGATCATCGCCAAGCTGTGCTGCCAGGCGGAGGAGTTCTACGCCGATGTGCTGCGTGCCATGCAAAAGGAGTCTGTGCGCAGTCTGTGGGAGAAGGAGTGGATCCCGACTGTGGCTGGCAAGCAGGCTGGCTTCCATGCCCTCACCCAACTGTACCAGAGTCTCGTGTGCCGTGCCTCCAAGAAGATTGGTGAGGAAATTGCCCGCTTGCGCAATGCCATTGAACTATTCAAGGCGGCGCAGTCTCGCGGTGGAAACGAGACGTACTTGGACGAATACTTCAGCCGTGCCAAGCGCAACCTGGCCGAGTCCACCAAGGACAATGAGTTTATTTACAACGAAATTATACCCGATCTGAGCACGCTGGCCTCGCCGGGCAAGGCCCAGTTGGCCAAGCCGCTGCCCATCGGTGTGCCCCTGGCAGCAAACTTTAAGGACATCTTCTCCAGCCTGGTGCCCGTGGAGCTGCATCGCGCCCTCACCGCCTCCGATATGCGCCGCAATGAGATCGTAAATGTGGAGATCATGAAGCTGCGTGAGGCCACGCAGACTCTGAACGCAGTGCTGGCCAGCCTAAATCTACCAGCCGCTGTGGAGACGGCTGATGGCAACAGTGGTCTTCCGCCGTCACTGAAGGACAAGGCCGTCGAAGTGCGCCAAAAGGGCGGCATTGAGAATGTGCAGACGCTGCTCAAGGATCTGCCCGAGCTGCTGAACCGCAACCGCGAGATCCTGGACGAAACCGAACGACTATTGGACGAGGAACGCGACTCCGACAACCAGTTGCGGACTCAGTTCAAGGAGCGCTGGACTCGCATCGGCTCCGACAAGCTGACGGAGATGTTCCGCACCAATGCGAAGAAGTACCGCGAGGTCATCACCAATGCCATTGAAGCCGACAAGGTGGTTCGCCAGAAGTTCGAGGCCAACCAGAAGGGCATCCAGCTGTTGTCCCTGCCACCCGATCAAATCCAGCAGTCCCTACCCTCGGCCAGCGGCAGCGTGGATCCCAACTGCTCCAGCGTGCAGCGTCTTAAGAAGCTGATGGACGACGTGGAGACCATCAAGGCGGAGCGCGAAGCCGTGGAGTCGGAACTGAAGGCGGCCACGTTCGACATGAAGGACGAGTTTTTGATTGCCCTGCAGAAGGATGGTGCCATCGATGAGCCCGCTCTGTCATTGGCTCGCATTGGCCAGGTGCTCAATCCCCTGCAGCAGCAGGTGCGCGAAAGCGTGGAGCGCCAGCAGTCGCTGGTTGCCGACATCCAGAGCGCCCATGGTGCCTTTGTCTCGGAGACAGGCAGCTGCGGCAGTTCGCGGGACACCTTGTACCAGGAACTGGCCACCGCCTACGACAGCTACATAGAGCTGTCCGGAAACCTACAGGAAGGCACCAAGTTCTACAACGACCTCACACAGCTGTTGGTCGTCTTCCAGAACAAGATCAGCGACTTTGTGTTTGCCCGCAAGACGGAGAAGGAGGAGCTGCTCAAGGATCTGACCACGGAGTCCAGTCGCCAGGCTTGTCCGGCCACTCCGGCACTGCCCTCGCACTACGCCTCCACCTCGGGCAGTGGCAGCGGTAAGTGGAGGAGCTCCTCTCCTAACTTTGACATGGAAAAGTATATCAATTTTGATTTTCCCCCTTAGATATTCCACCTGGCTCCGCCCCGAGTGTGCCACCAGTGGCGTCCACGGGCAACATTCCGTATCCGGCCCAGGTGCACGGCATGCCCGTTCCGTATGGAGCCCAGCCAGGTGTGCCCTATCCCGCCTATGTTCCCGCGCCCATGCCACAGAGCTTCAATCCTTACGCCACCTTGCCGTATCCTGGAAGTAAGTGATAGAGCCAAACTTATATAGATTTCCAGTAATGAGTAATCTCTCCAGCAGCCTATCAGTACCAGGGATTCCCGCAGGGCCCTCCACCCGGCCACTATGGCACCTACCCCGGCAGCTATGCCAACCAGCAGGGCGGCTACCCCAACCAGAAGCCACCGGGCTGGTAAACCATTAACCATAAACTTATCAAGTTCATGTCCACAAGTGCACAGCATGTTCCGCACAAGGGTCAATCGCATGGCAGAGCCTCGGATGAGTCTGGATGGATGGATGGATGGATGGAGAGGCAAGATGGGATGGTATTCGGCATTTAATGCTTCGTGTTCTGGTTCTGTTTGAAAATTGTATGATACATGTTGATGGCTTACTGGATTTTAATCTCATATATGCAACAATATTATCACGTATCACAGTAAAGTGCTTTCCCTAGATTTGTCTGTTCAGCTATGACGTTTCACTTTGTCGCAGTCTCCGGAAGAACTCCCGTTTCATTCCGGCAATCACCCGCGGAGCACACATGCTGCTCACCAGGAGCTCCCAGGTGGAGCATATGGGAGTGGACTCGGGTGGACTTGCACCAGGAATCTGGAATCTCCTGGCGTTACTGTTCAGCAGCAGCTTGTACTCCTCCTGGGGCATCACTTCCAAGGGTCGCACGGTCAGGTTGATGCTGTTTAGAAGGCTCTGCCAATCCGCTTGGCTGATGTAGTCGGTTTCCCAGAGCTTGCGATTGCTCTGACCGCTTTCCATGTTCTGCACCGCCTGCTTGAACTGGGCAAACAGTTGGCTGGGCTTGGCCGAGATATCGTCCAGCTGGTTGGGATTGAGGAGATACTGCTTTATCATTTGACTCTCGCCCTTGACGCAGCTCTCCACGATGTGCTTGACCAGGAACTCGTCCAGAGCCAGGTCCATGTCCGCTTTGAGCGGCACCCAGTAGTTGACACTCAGCGAGGTGGACATGGCCTCGACGTAGTGCCACCAGTGGCGTGGCACGATGAGCACATCGCCGGCCTGCAGGGTGCAATGATAGGCATCGCGGCCTAGTTCCTCATAACGCTGCATCTTCTCCGGATCCGGGGCGTAGAAGTTTTCCAGGCAGTAGACACTGGACTCCTCGTACGGAATCCTCGTGCTCTGCAGTGGCGTTTCGGGCGGAAAGAGCAGCCAGGACTTGAAGCCGTGCACCTGCACCACGATGTTCACGCCGAAGGTGTCGTAGTGGCATGGTGTGTTGGCCTGTTCCGATCCCAGCCAGAGGCTGAAGTCGTTGCCGTGCTCCGGGAAGCCGAAGCACGAGAAATCGATGCCCTTCAGGCAACTGGCTGGCATCTCGTGGGCACGCTTGTACTGATATGCCGCCCAGTGGGTTTGATCCTCCTCCAGTACGCCATATTCGCGCAGGAACTGCTGCATGCCCAAGTGGCTGGCCTTGGTCCGCTTCCGCTCCCACTGGGGTGTCGTGCTGTCCGACAGGGCCATCAGCTCGAATTCCGGAGGTTCGGTGGCCTCCCGGTCGAAACGCTCGCACCAGTCGTGGAGGGAGCCCTCGAAGCAATCCCATTCCAGCGGGAACTGGTCCAGGATAAGTGGCACGCGGGTGTTTAGGATGAGGTCCCTCAGCTTGGAGTTCAGTGACATTTTTCAATTGTTTATATTTCGATTATGCTGGGGCCAGTGTGGCTGATACCCAAAATTTGATAAAATAACTTTAGAATAATAAAATTACAGTTTATTCGGCTTTTCTTTAGGTTTCAACCAATCTAAAACTTTTAAGATACTTTTAAATTAAAGATAAATTGTTATTTAGCAGATTTACAGATCCGCTAAATTTTTAGTACCATGTATTAAGAAAATTTTGTTTAACACTATACAACTGTATTAGCTCTACTGAATTTAAATTGGTTTAATATTAATTAAACACCTGTCTAAATTGTAATAAATCGCAGTAATATACTCTCTTTTGTCTTTCAATAAAAAAATAACGGTTCTAATTCGGCTTTTCTTCAGACTTTTGAAATAACGGTTTTTTTATTGTGGAATTTGACAGATTTGCTCAATTGTTTTTGCCATGCATTAAGATTATTCTCTGGTATCCACTATATTTTATATGGTTTAAATTAATTTAAACATTTAAAATTATCTTGTTCAAGCCAGTCTTTAACAATAATGTTGACCTCTTACAAGAACTGTAGAACTAGCCGTATAAATTGATATTTTCTTTCTGACTCCAGATGAGCTTTGTGGGATATTTCGTCGATCGCTACCTGGTCACACTGCCACCGCCCGGCTTTTCCCGCCTCCTCTGCCTTATCGCCATTCGCTCTCCACTCGCCAATTGGATCTTGTCGCAAAACTTTCCACTAAACTAAAAAGATGTCTGCTACCGAGGGCAAGGTGAGTGCAGCAGCGGGAATGTTAATTAGCTGAAACAATTCATTGCTTGTCAATTTCATTGCCAGGTAATCACATGCAAGGCTGCAGTGGCGTGGGAGGCCAAGAAGCCGCTGGTCATCGAGGACATCGAGGTGGCGCCGCCCAAAGCGCATGAGGTATGTACATATGTACATAGATATCTCTGTGGAAAATTCCACTCCCGATAATCCGATTCGGTTATCACCTCGAATCTCCCAAAAAGGTGCGCATAAAGATCACGGCCACAGGCGTCTGCCACACGGATGCTTTCACCCTGAGCGGTGCCGATCCGGAGGGCCTTTTCCCAGTGGTCCTGGGCCACGAGGGTTCCGGCATCGTGGAGAGCGTTGGCGAGGGAGTGACCAACTTCAAGGCCGGCGACCATGTCATCGCCCTGTATATCCCGCAGTGCAACGAGTGCAAGTTCTGCAAGAGCGGCAAGACGAATCTCTGCCAGAAGATCCGACTGACCCAGGGCGCTGGAGTCATGCCCGAGGGCACCTCCCGTCTCAGCTGCAAGGGCCAGCAGCTGTTCCACTTTATGGGCACCTCCACATTTGCCGAGTACACGGTGGTGGCCGATATTTCGCTGACCAAGATCAACGAGAAGGCGCCGCTGGAGAAGGTCTGCCTGCTGGGCTGCGGCATCTCCACGGGCTATGGAGCCGCCCTGAACACAGCCAAGGTTGGTGCACTAAAGATCCTCTTTCTTATTGGTTACCTAACATGTCATTCCAGGTGGAACCTGGCAGCACCTGCGCAGTTTGGGGCTTGGGAGCCGTAGGCTTGGCCGTGGGATTGGGCTGCAAAAAGGCCGGCGCTGGCAAGATCTACGGCATCGACATCAATCCCGACAAGTTTGAGTTGGCCAAGAAGTTCGGTTTCACCGACTTTGTCAACCCCAAGGATGTGGCCGACAAGGGAGCCATCCAGAACTACCTGATTGACCTAACCGATGGTGGTTTCGACTACACATTCGAGTGCATTGGCAATGTTAACACCATGCGCGCCGCTTTGGAGGCCACGCACAAGGGCTGGGGCACCTCGGTGGTCATCGGAGTGGCCGGTGCCGGCCAGGAGATCTCCACGCGACCCTTCCAGCTGGTCGTGGGTCGCGTGTGGAAGGGTTCCGCCTTCGGAGGCTGGCGCTCCGTTTCGGATGTGCCCAAACTGGTGGAGGACTACCTGAAGAAGGACCTGCTGGTGGACGAGTTCATCACCCACGAGATGCCGCTGGCGGAGATCAACGAGGCGTTCGACCTGATGCACCGGGGCGAGAGCATTCGCTCCATTATCAAGTACTGAAGATGATTGTTTTTCTTTTCACTTTTTTTTATACCACCATGCGATTGCTTAGAATAATAAACACCCAGTGTGTATGTAATACTATCTGCATTGGGGGTCTGGTTCCTCTCTCGTATGTGTGTTTACCCCTCATAATTGCTCGGCTTTGCTTATCTGCCTTGGCCCACTAAGGCTATCGGGCTCAAAGTTCGACGACTTTAAATTGTTCTAGATTGTGGCTACTTTTAATATAATATTTCGTGACATTGGTCAATAATTATCAAGGCATCCCGATGACCCAAACTGGACTCTAAGCCGGACATCCTCCGCAGCATCGAATATTTGCAAAAAGCACATGAATACTAAGCATCCGTGACGTCTTAGTTAGAACAAAACAAGTTTTGCCAAGCTAATTAGACTGATACGTTAGAAAAACAAAAAATATTTGCATTGCTATAAGTATTATAATGCTACGCACCAATTAAGATGGATAAACCAGATATGACCGCAATGAAAAGTCATGGTTACACGTATAGAATGTCTGTATTTGAGTACGCACTTACACGCGCGCAATTACTTAAAAATGCTAATAAGTCTAGTATGTTGTTGTGTTTAACAAACGTGCATGCAGTTTTGGTTTCGTCGTTTAAATATAGTTCTCATTTTAAATGCATATTTCTTATGGAACTCGCTAGCTTATATACAAGTGTCTTTTAAATAGTACGATATTGCATATACGAGTAAAACGTTAAATTTGTTCGACTTTGCTTGTGACTAAGAATTCCGCTGTCGTTAAAAACACACAGAGCTGCCATTTTCGAATACATTCGAGTATAAATATGTTCCTTAGATCTAGAAGAGTATGAATACGATTGTTAGACTGTTTGGGGGACACTAGAACTTGAATCGATCGAAAACACAAGAGATTGTATACAGAGAGCTATGGATTATTCTAGGAGTTGGTTTCGGCTTGAAACTATTTGAGCAGGGGCAGGACCAGAACAGTCCGCCTCACATCCGCGAATTGTAGTACGGGTCGTCCTCGCAGGGCGGGTATCCGTACATGTACGGATGGTGGCATTGCACTCACGACCAGCGCGACTTCTGCAGGTCGATCTGGCCCTCCAGGGTCTTGGCCAGGTAGATCACGAACAGCTGCAGCAGGGCGATGCCCAGGGCCACGCCGGCAATCACATACAGGTTGCGCTCCACCCAGACGCGCACGATCTCGATGCAGCCGCTGGTCCAGATGCGCTTGCTGGCGGCAGCCACCGACTGCTCCTGCACGCCGTATCCGCACATTATGTTCACCAGGCCGGAGCTGATGTCGGTGGCATTGATGCAGCAGCTGTACGGCACGCCGCACTTCTCCACCGACGGCGAGGAGCAGTTGAAGTACTCGTTTTTGCCTGTGTTTGGGGCGAAATGGATTCGATTAAATGCCTGCACCACTGATCATTGGAAAACGAAACAATGTTTTGACACAGAAAAGAAACATACATATGTATAATCCACCCTTTAATTGTTGAAATTCGGCCAATTACCATGCCCAAAAAAATAGTAAATAGTGGAAGCTATTTAAATTGGCCTAACCCTATTTAAATTTTTTAATGGATATATAGAAGCAAAGTTTGGACCTAAACTAGTTGTTGAGGATGAACAAGAGTGAAGTAAGTTATGGTCCATTTTTGTTCAGTTCTGTTCAAATCCAGGTTCAACCATGTGGCGCTGATGTTTTAAGTTTAATTTTATGTTCTTAATGGCGGGAACCATAGGATTTGGATGACTAAAGTGCAGATCCCTTCTACTCACTCCAATCCTGGTAGCCGGCGTTGCTGAGACCGCAGCACTTGAACTCCTGCTGGGCAAAGTCGATAAAGTTCTGCAGGTCGGAGTCGTCGCGGTACGAGTGGATGATCTTGTCCGTGAACTGGTACTCGAGGAACGAGTTCATGTACTGGGGGAAGACGAAGCAGATGATGGCCAGCGTCATCTCGAGGATGAAGAACATGAGCAGGCACATCGAGTAGAACTTCAGGAGGCAGGTGTTCTCGCGCAGAGCGCCCAAACAGCCGGCGAAGCTGACCGAGAAGATGACGACCCCGGCGATGATCATCACCAGGGAGATGTTGAAGATCACGTCGTAGACGGTGTCGAATCTCACCCAGCCGTTGCCGTCCTTCAGCTTGTCCATGAAGGCGTACACGCCGATGGCCAGGAGCAGGCCGCCGAAGAGCCAGAAGAGGAAGTTCAGCAGGAAGATCATGTACTTCACGCACGAGGACACGTAGGTGAAGTGGTGGGGGTAGGACATCCTCGGATGCATGTAGTTGCCCCCCTGGTGGTATCTGTGGTTGCTCATCGCCTCGGGAGCTCCGCTTTCCGGTTTTCAGTGCAGTTTTCGGATGACTATCGCTTTTCCTGGTCTTTTTGTTCTGGTTTCCTCCCCCACAACTTTTTGTTGACGCCCTCTTTGCGTGTGGTCTTTTCTGCGGCCTGCTCAAGCAATTAGCACATTTTTCAAACTGCGGCAGTGGCTCGTGGCAGTGGCCCAAATGTGATAACTTGCCAAGGCTGTTGTAATTATTTCCCCTATTTATTTGATTTTAATACTGATAAACCATTTTATGGCGAAAAAAATAACAAAGTAGCCAGCGTTGCCAGACGAGTTGTCGTGCTAACTGTCCAATTTCGCAGTGGTTGGCAGCGCGGCAAGTCAGCTGTTTGCAAAAAAGTGCTACCATACTGCAACATTTAGATTGACTCAAAAATCGATTAGACCGATGTTTTGAAAATATCGAATACAATCGATTAACATCAACTTGATTGGCAACGCTGACAGCCAGCTGTTTTAATGTTTCATGGGCAGCTGTTTTTCGATCAGCTTTTTTTGTATTAGTTTTTAATTTTCCACCGCTGCGCAACATTGCGACGCACGCTTGCTGTGCGCTTGGCGGACTCATAAACAAAAGGCCAAAAATAGAAGCAAAGCAGCACCATTTCAGGCGCTATTTAGCAGGTGAGCAGTTTTCCAGGGAAAACAATCCAAGGACACGCGTGTTTAGTGTGGAAAAATGTGATTGTGTGTGTTTTTCTCTAGTGACATTGGCGAAGAATTGCGAGCGACTACGACTACGTTTTCCCCTAATGAGCGTTGCTTTCTCTCTAATGCGCTTTCTCCCTGCAAATCACACAAACACAAGGTGCAAGCCAAACGAAAATAGAACGGAAAAATAAAAATACGAATAAAGACGGAAGTGGCAACGCGCATTGCATAAATATTAGTTCGCGTGGGCGCAGTAGACAAAACATTGACTTTCCGACGCTTTTCTTTTTTTTTTGATTAAATAACCAGACAGTTGTCGCTCGAAATTGGCCGAAAATGTTTTCACTTTCTCGCCACGCACTGCGGCGCACTCGAATCTTCGCCACAAACCGCTACTTTTCAGTCTCAGGTGAGTGACAGGTGGAAAAAATGAAATTGTTTGGAATACCTGTGGGTGTGTCCCGCATTCATCCAAAAACAATACTCCACTCGCATCGATTGGCCATCCTCTAATTTTAGACACAATTTCTAGTTCAAACTGCCGCCTCGTTTGCATTCTTTATGAACGAATAATAGCAAACGCAATTTCCCCCGCTATTTTCAGCCTCTGCTCGAAACTAATTCATTGTCTTCAATTGCCCGCGACACACTTCGCTGACTTTTCTATTGTTGCGTTCGGAAAACCCAAAATAATCGGTGACTACCCCACCACCACCTCCGATTTGTGTGCTTTCGTGTGTTTTCTTTGGGAGCCACTTTGCCTAATTGCCGGCGGCCAGCGTAAAAAACTATTTTTGGCCGAATGCGTTTTTGTTTCTCCACTCCATTTGATGGCTGCACTTAACAAATCTGTTTACACCTTCACCAATTAGCCGCGATGTTTGTATACAAATTCGATGGCTGCACAACTCCAATCTGGAATTCCTTATATGTGGGGTCTAATGATCCGAATTGGAAGTGATCAGATATGTATATACACCGCCTACGCTTTGTGTGAAAGCTTTTACATTCTTGTTGGGGAAAAAATACACAATTTATTTGTTTCATTGCTATTTCTAGCCTATGTCTTTATTGGGAAATGCTAATTCCCATTTTCGTGTACATTAAATGCTTTACAATGTACACAAAAAAATAAAAATACCTATTCAAAAAAGGCCAAATCTATCCTTAAGACAAAAATGTAGAATTAACTAGTCATATATAATTTAGGCGTTTTTAACCTCTTCATTTTCTATAAAAAGCAAAAGGTAGCACTTACCAAACTTATTGCAGCCATTTTTAATATGCAATATATTTAGGACATATTATAAGTTATTTTCTTTATCAAGGTTATAAAGCCAAGTTATTTTCGTCTCGTTTATGGCTCAAATCGAGTTTCCACCAAAACATGATGATTATGTGTTTTGAGAAAATATTTCTCGCAACTCATCGCAGATAGTCCAAATCAGCTTTTTCTTATCGGGTAGTGTGCTACAAAATGGCATTTAAATCAGAATTATTTGATTGCCCAGTTGTTGAAAGTCCCTCTGATAAGTAAAAGATAACCGAGGGAAATCTCACAGAAGCTTGGCAACCATAAATCTGCCCCCACAGCAATTACTCAGTTTCCATTACCCAACTCTGGTGGTAAGCTAAGCAGGAGGCGGGTACAGAAAAGCACACACATAACTCAACCGCAGAATAAACACTGAAGTATTGAATTTCAGATTCACGTCAAGACAGCGACAACCCGACGAAGAGGTATTCCGGCAGAGCAACTATGGACAACAAGAGCGAGAAGGTTACGGTGAACAAGGAGGAGCTGCGCAAGCGCCTGACTCCGATGCAGTATCAAGTTACCCAGGAGGCAGGAACGGAGCGCCCATTCACAGGTGGGCCATCCCTTAAACTATCAACAACAGAATACTTTCCACCCTAGCTTAGATTACTTTAGAAAATCCTTCTGTGCAATAGTTTACTTCCCTTATTTAAATTGATCATGGAGGTGAAGCATTTAAATCTCTGATTAATATCAGATATATTGACTTATTAAGAAAATGAATTCAAAACATCCTTTAAAGTTATTATTAGTGTGTCAAACATATATATTTGGACTAAATCGAATCTAGATGGACACATTTGATTGTAGAAGTTAAAAATCTTTTCTAAACCCATCTAATGTGAAGCATTTAAAAATCAAATACGATCCAAAACAACAGTAGAGTACAGGAAATAATAGTGTTAATAAGACTGCAACTAAATTATTATGTCTCTGAACTCTGCAGGCTGCTACAACAAGCACTACGAGAAGGGCGTTTACCAGTGCATCGTCTGTCACCAGGATCTGTTCAGCTCGGACACCAAATACGACTCCGGCTGCGGATGGCCGGCCTTCAACGACGTCCTCGACAAGGGCAAGGTCACCCTGCACCGCGACGCCAGCATACCAGGTGCGTACCGCCCATGCGGCCCACTTCCCGGCCAGCTAGCCACTAGATGGCCTAAACATTGTTCCGCACTCTTAGCTGTTATTTGCAAACCGTTTTGAGTTCTGTTTTTATTTGAGTTGCTGTTTCGTTGCCGCACCCAAAAGTTGAGAATGAAATTTGCGTTGAGACTAGGTGACAATTAAGCCCTGTCTGGTTTAAAAAAAAAACATGCATAGCTATCATGCGTAAATAAGAGCGGTCATAAGATTAAACGAGTAGAGTTTACTACGTTTATAGGTACATAAAAAAGTTTATAACTTTGAGTTAGTGGCCCATTTCTGCGGTCTGTAGTATGCATTCTTTACAATCATTTAGAACCATTGGTTATCATAAAAAAAAAATAATTATTGGCTTTTATATTAAGTAAGAGTAGATATTTGGGACTATAGATTGAGGCTTATAAACGTAGTAAAATGTAACCAAGAAATAGTTAAATAACTCATTCCCGATCTGTGCTGTTATGTGTTGCCTTGTTTGTAATTATGTTTTGGCTTTGTTTGTCTTGACCATAGACTTGAACTCGTCCCTAACCTGTTCCATTGCCCAGAGTTCACTGTAGTTGTGCCGTTGGCCTTGCTGTTGTTATACTGTTTTACTGTCTAGTCTTGTGGCGTTGAATGTGTCTTGTGAGTGTTCCTGCTGCCGTTGCAGCACCTGAATGTGCAACTGAGCGAGGAGAAGCGACTAAAATTAATTCCTAACCGAGTATTGTGTTCTCTTATCCCCCTCTTCTATCCCGCCTGACTTTCTCAAAATTTCTTTCTCTCAAAAAAAAAAAAAAAAAAAAAAAAAAAAATGAAACCAAAAACACACACAAAAAACTAAAACGAATTTCATTTCGAATCTGTACCCAAAACCCCGAGTATCACTGTTAAACCGATTAAACCAACAGTAGTCATTTCGAAAACGCTAGGCATGGTGCGCACCGAGGTGCGCTGCTCCCGATGCTCCGCCCACATGGGCCACGTCTTCGACGACGGACCGCCGCCCAAGCACCGCCGCTTCTGCATCAATTCCGCGTCCATCGACTTTGTGAAAAGTGCGGCGCCATCGAAGGCGGATCCCCCGACGGCCTCGTCCAAGAAATAACCACCAGGAAGATTACATCCGGAGGAGCCCTATATAGACCTGGACGATACACTATATGCTCCGCGGGGATTCAGAGCAGAAGGATCTCTGCAGCACTTCTCTGGGGGTCTCTTAGGAGCTTCATGCCTGAAAAAATATATTTAGCAATTTTATAGGAGTTTATTATGCAACAAAAAGTTTAACAAGAAACAAAGCTTGTACAAGAACGGTGTTTGGAAATGTACTACGGAACGAGGAGTGAGAGATTAGTGTTGTAGATCAAGCCCAAGATCCCATTTACTTATCTTTTATTTTACCTTACCTAATTTTAAGTCTACTCAGTTTCGGTTTCAAACCCCTATATTAACTGTCGGATGGTGGCAAAATGGAGAAATTTTATAAAAGTTTATGCCAGTTTTGTAAACGAAATAAGGAATCTATAATTTCTTGCTTTGGCTTGAGCTCTCTTTTTGGTTGACCCTCATCTTTTACTTGATAGAACAACAAACTCTACTTCTTTAGCATTCCCAATCCTAGGAACTATTGTAGGTAAATAACAATTAACATATTTCGTAGGAGCTTACATGTTTAATATGAAGTTATGTTTGCGCAAAGCTACAAATGTATTAAGGATCAGTCTAGGGTTTCCTTATTTGGTTTATCTACGTTTTTCGGTTGAATTTCATCTTTCACCCCACTTTCGGTTATAAATCCACAACCAACAAATGGAAAACATAAGAGTTTATTTCATATTCCCATTTCGATCACTATCCAAGATCGGTTGGCTTTATTTTTGGGCCAGGGCCATTTATGTATGTATATGTTTGTCAGTGTGAAGAGCTTTTATTTTAAAATATTTCGCATATGTATTTTATTTGCTGGTGTTGTAGTTTGGTTAATTATATGATTTTGATTTCATTGCTTCTTACTCATGGTCAATGATTTTTTAAATAACATAACTCCAATATTGTAACCAACATTTTATCCATAAACTATATAGAGTGTCTCAAGCAATTCGAATAATGTGTATTTTCGTATATTTTCTATTTCTCTTTTTTTAACTCGCTTCCAAAACCAAACAAAAACCAAAACAAAAAAAAAACTAAATGTACGCCTGTAAACGTTATTTGGGGGTTTGTTTTGCTAACAAAAAACACTACTCATTGCTGAAATTGTAACACACAAAATACGACACATAAAATGCTTAATTAACAAAAACAACATGTACACAAAATCATTCGGAAAACTGTCAATTTATCTGATCCGTCATGTTTTTTCACCTAATTTATGTGATTGATTTCATTTCATTATTTTCAACTGCCGCCGTCCATTATTTTTTATCGCTCTCTCCTGCACCTCCTCATTCGCCTCGTTCTTCGCTCTTCGATGCACCTCCCATTTATTTGCCGTTATTTCTTCGATCTGTCTCTGTTTTTCTCTTCTGTGCTTTTCATTTTTCATCCATTTTGCAATCAATTTTCTATTTCTGTTGATTTGTTTACAACGAAAACTTTGAATTAACCTTGAAAAACGATCCAAAAAAAAAATCAAAATATTGTAAAAAAAAAAACAAAAAAAATGTGAAACAAATGCGCTACAAAAAAAACAACCAAAACGTATCCAATTAATCCCACAAAATGGCAAACTGCAAACTAAATAGGGGGCAATATTTTACTACTAATCGCACATCCAGAACGTATACGCACCGAGGTACGCTGCGCCCGCTGCAACGCCCACATGGGTCACGTCTTCGAGGATGGTCCAAAGCCGACCCGCAAGCGCTACTGCATCAATTCCGCCTCCATTGAGTTCGTGAACGCGGATCCCGCCACCTCCACCCCGCCTGTGGCCACGCCCACCTCGGCGCCCATTGCGCAGCAGTGAGGAAACTGGGGGAACCCCCTTGCCAAGGTTAACCATCCACGGACAACAGAGAAGCCCAACCTCAGTGTCCCGTTGCTGTTAAGAACTTTTCTACGTGTATCTTTCTAACTTTCCGTGGCCAATTTTAGCTCGTAGTCAGTCAAAACCCCCTTCTAAATTCTACGTCTGCCCCTCTGTTTGTGTAAATAGCTAACGTTTTGTGCCTCTAAAATTGTTTGATATGCATACAAGTCCGAATACTCTGTACCACACTCAACTAATTACTAATTTTAAACTGAGCGCGCTAAATAAACGTGTGTTTTTTTACAATATCTATGTTTAAGAAGTGGTATATTCTTGATGGGTAGAACATAATTGTTTGGAAAATATTTACAGAGCATCGCATGTTCTATTCTTGCAAAAGTTTTTAAGCTTACAAAGCATTTACAGCCGTGCTCACATTTATAGTTATGTTGCAATACAATAGAATAACATATTTGGTTCAAGGATAACACTACACAACGTCATAAGTATACTGTGGAGTCCTGTTCAATTTCAGTAAGTTGAATTTGAATCTATTAATCACTCTTTCAATATATATAACACTACAAATCAATTTAAATAAAGACTAAATAACATTTTTCTTAAAAAGAAACTTTTTATAAAGTTTTAAATTAATTATTAAAAGGTTTTAAATTAAATTCCAACTATTGACTACTATTATTTTGAGCACAGCTGTAAAGGCCAGGTGAGAACAGAACAGCTGACCCGCGTTGCCAACCATTCGAGCTGTTTCAGCGAACAGATGCTGCGTCGTAGTTGTTGTTTTCGCGTGACGTAACAGCCGGCAACGCAACAAACATGAAATCGAATTTATTTATGGCTCAGAAGTCAATTGATTTTAATTGCCGCTGCCGTATAAGGTGAATAAATGTTTATTTTGCCCAAAGTGATGTGCTGGCGACAAATCGATAACAACGGCTTTATGGAAATTGCCGATCATTCAGTTTTAAGCATTCAACACGTGTGTAGGGTGTCTGGAAAATTGGAAAACCGACCCACCTGTGCGTTTTTAAATGCCATTGTTTGTATATGATATGACTTTCCAAAGGTAAACGATGGAGTGACAGACCGTATTATAAATTCGCAATTATCTAACAGCGATTTCTGTGTAAATACATTGCGGGCACTTGGAGGTGATAATTTCGGATCCGCGTAGTGAAGAGATTAGATTGAGCCCACGACGACGACGAGACCATGGCATGAAACACCAGATTGCCCGTGAACCTAGGCAATATATTGAGCTTCACCTGTCCAGATGCAGAAAGCCGGCTAACGGCATCCGAATCAGCCGCTCTACGTCAGATCTAGTGGTGTTACGAGTCGTTACGTTGCGCGTTACGTCAGTGACCGTTACACAATTGTTATAATGAAGGAGTGGCTTAAGATTTCCTGCCTGCTGTGCGTCTTCGGCTGCATCCGCGAGATCCGTCCGTCGGAGCCCTACGTCACGGAATATCTGCTCGGTCCCTGGCGGAATATCACAGAGGATCAGGTGCGAAGTATAGTTTTGCTAATAATCAAGTCACAATAATAATAGTTTGTTTTGGTTCCAGCTAACGCATGATGTCTACCCAGTGGGCACCTATTCCTACTTGGTGCAGCTGGTCTTTGTTTTCCTGATCACAGATTTCCTCAGGTAAATACAAAATGGTCATGTGTACTGTCCCACTGGTTTCCATTTCAAATTGTAGTGAAAAGCTTTTAATGTAATTTCTAACATTAAAATTGTGAGATTTTTTATAAAATCGATGAACTCTCAACAATAACTTTTCATTTGTTTAATAGGTACAAGCCCCTGATCATCATTATTGGTGCCACTGGTGTGATCATATGGAGCATGCTCATCTGGACCACCAGTCTGCTTTCACTGCAGATTTTAGAAGTCTTTTACGGCACATACATGGCCGCAGAGGTGGCCTACTATACGTACATCTATGCCAAAGTGGACAAGAAGTACTATCCCAAGGTAACCTCCCACACCCGAGCGGCTATGTTTGCCGGCAAGCTGCTTTCCGGGATCATATCGCAGCTGATGCTCTATCTGGAGCTGATGAACTACAGAGAGCTCAACTATATAACGCTGGCCAGTAAGAAATTAAATTAGAGCTTGTTTTATTTACAGAAATTAATTGCATTTCATTCGCAGCTCAATTAGTTGCCATGCTTTGGGCATTTGGCCTGCCCCGAGTGGACAAAAGTCTTTACTTCCATCGGGAGCAGCTGCCCAGTGCGGATCAGCAGACCCAGTTGCCCGGAGAAGGCCACCTGGAGGTGGTGGATCAGCATCAGGAGGGTACTCCCACGCAGCCCCGAGCATTGGGTCTCCTGTGGCTTCACTTTCGCAATGCCTACACCAATCCGCGAGTCATTCAGTGGAGTCTGTGGTACGCCATTGGACTGGCTGGCTATCTACAGGTTACCTACTACATGCAGGTTCTGTGGAAAGTAATTGAACCGGAGCCTCTGATAGCCTGGAACGGAGCCGTGGACGCTGTTCTGACAGCTTTGGCCGCACTGTGTGCACTGGCTGCCGGCTATCTGCACACTGGTCGCCTCAGACCACGAACTTCCCTGCTGATCCTGGCCCTTTTGTCCGCCGTGGAGGGCGGCTGTGTGCTGATCTGCTGCTGGACGGAGGACATTTTCTGGTCCTATACGGGCTTTGTGCTCTTCGGTGCCCTATACGGCTTTACTATCACGGTGGCCAGGTAAGCATACTCTGACATCCAGCAGTTTTTTATAATCCTAACCTCCTTTTAAACTCTGCAGTGCTGAGGTGGCCCGAAATCTGGAAGAGGACAGCTTTGGACTAGTCTTCGGCTTCAATACTTTGGTGGCCCTCGTTTTCCAATCGCTCTTAACCATGATCCTTGTCACGGATACAGGCTTTGAGCTCGACCCCGTTGGTCAGTACACGGTCTATGCTTTTTATTTCATTGCCGTGGGCTTGCTCTATCTGATGTCCGTGCTGGTTGAGTGGATCTGGTGCCGCGACAGCGATATCGAGAAGCTGGAGAATTCTATGGATTGATTCCAGATGCATTTAGCAAGTACTTAAGGTCACAACTTTGTTACTTAAGAAATGCCTGTTCCTATTGATGGTATACCATTAGATGGTTTTCCGCGATGGCTGATTGTCTTCCCAGAATACTCAAGTCATCTATTTACCTGCAATTTGTTGCCGAGTTCCAAGTATTTTGTGCAGATTTTCATTAACAAAGCGCACAATCATTCTCAAGTGTGGCGGAATAAAGATACCGAGCTTTTATAGAATCACTCTGTGTTTCACTAATAGGCTTCAACGATTATCGAACTTAAAAGGCTTTAGTTTATTTAGGGGCAAGATGGATGAGGTACCCTGATAGCTGATAGCGATTTCCAAGTCTAAAAAGTCGATTATATATAAACATCAGGGAGTAAGTGGTAGTTGGTAAGTTGGACTTAAGTATTACTTAAGCGATATTTCTTGAAGCAATCAAACGAGCGGAATTCCCTTTAGATTTGATAATATACCCGGAACAATTTAGGTTCCATTTACAAACAGTCTTTTGCTGATTATAAACTTATCAGTGTTGTTATTAAACATTGAAAGCAATAAAAGATTTCACTAATATTAATAAACAGACTGGCTCTTTTTAGATTGACTGAGAATTTTAAAGCAAGATCCCCTTAAGTGCAACGTTAATGGGCTAATTAGTTAATAATTGATATGGCCAACTTGGAGTGGGAACCACACCAGCCGAGAGCAACTCAAGATCGTGATCATGCTCGGTGTAAGCGGAAACTTCCCGTACAACCACCCCTTGCTCCGCTTCCCCTGCACAAAATCGTAAATCGCGAATGGGTCGGCGCTGATTACAAACGTCGAAGGTAAATCTCTATACTCGGAGCTAGCCTGCTCACCCCTCGGAAGAATGTGCAATTATTATAATAGCTGGTCGAAGCTTCACCCTGCCAGACATATAGCCAGCCATTCGCGGGCTAGCGTAAATATTGCGATTAGACTTACATGTACGTCGACGATCGTGGCGGAATGGAGTCTTGGCTGAAGATATCGTGGGTGCTCTGCATATTCGGGTTCCTGCGGGAACTCCGCCCCTCAGAGCCCTACCATGCGGAGATCCTGATGGGCGAGTGGTACCACGTCACCCAGGACGAGGTCAACCGATCCGTCTATCCGGTGGGCACCTACGCCTACCTGTCGCTCCTAATCTTCGTCTTCCTCATAACGGACTTACTCAGGTATATGTATATGCCATGTAATAACCTAAATGCAATCTTTATTGGCTGCCAATAGCCCTGCATTTGTTGGTCCGTTGCAGATACAAACCCGTGATCATCGCAAATGCCATTACGGGCATCTGCATCTGGGGCACGCTCATCTGGACCAGCACTTTGGGTGGCCTGCAGGCAGTGGAGGTGTTCTATGGCTTCTACCAGGCGGCCGAGGTGGCCTACTACTCGTACATCTACGCCAAGGTGGACAAGCAGTACTATCCCAGGGTGACCTCGCACACCCGGGCGGCCATGTTCGTGGGCAAACTGGTGGCCGGACTCCTGGCCCAGCTGGTCATCGGCATGCAGTGGATGAACTACAAGCAACTGTTCTACATTTCCGTGACCTGTACGTTCCCTGCCAGCAATCTAAAAGAGATAACATACATAGTCTGATTACTAATTAATCCAATTAATCGTAACAGCTCAGGTTGCGGCACTGCTTTGGGCCTTTGGCCTGCCCGAAGTGGAAAAGAGTTTGTACTTCCACAACCAAACCGAAGTCACAAAGGCGGATACTGGAGCCCAGGAGAAGGGCTTAGATCAGGGAAAGCCAGAGGAAATGGAGCCGAAGGCATCGTCCAGTCCCAGTGAGAAGATACCAGCCTGGCAGCTCCTTTGGTCACATTTCCGTAGTGCCTATACCCATGGCCAAGTAATCCAATGGAGTTTATGGTACGCCATTAGCCTGGCTGGATTTCTGCAGATTACCACCTACATGCAGGTGGTGTGGAAGTCTTTCGAGAATGAGCCAACAGTTAGTAAATCATACGCCACCAAAGAGTTAATAGTTAACGCTTCAGCTATCCTGAATAGATTGCTTGGAATGGAGCTGTGGACGTGGCTCTGACCCTTCTGAGTGCTGTCTTTGCCCTCCTCGCCGGTTACTTCCATGCCGGACGTTTGAGCACCAGGAGCAGCCTGCTCTCGATGGCCCTTCTGTCGATCCTCGAGGGCGGTTGTGTGCTCCTTTCCTGCTGGACCGCCAACATATACCTTTCCTACCTGGGCTACGTGCTCTACGGCGGGTTATTCGCCTTTACCATAACGGTGGCCAGGTAAATTCATTTATTAGTTATACCAATGTGTATTAAAACCTCTGCTCTTGTAGTTCTGAGTTGGCCAGCAGCTTATTGGAGGACAGCTTCGCTCTGGTGTTCGGTTTCAACACTTTTGTTGGCCTCATCCTGCAATGCATCCTCACATTCGCTGTCGTCTCAGAGAAAGCGAATCTAAATCTTGATGTTTTCCAGCAGTTCACGGTCTACGCATTTTATTTCATAGTTATTGGAGTAGTATATTCAATAGGCGTTGTACTACAATATTTATGGTCATGCTTGAAGAGATCAAAGTCGATTCAAGTAAACTAAACAGTTACTGAGCTTTATAAGACAGTTTGATAAAAGATTAGATATTTGTATGTTATTATTGGTTGAAAATGTAGAGTTTAGTAGTATTTTTTAAATAAAATACATCACAATTAATCGAGCCTTTTTTATTATGTTTATAAGGAAAAGGAAATAAGGAAATATTTTTAATTACAATAACTTTATTTATAAGTTTCTTTTGTCAAAAGTAAAAAGGTTTTACAATTTGTCGAAAAAGTATTAATTACTAGAGTATGAAAACCATTCAGAGTGTACCATGTACATGTTATGGCCACTAAAAACTTAATAAAGTAATCAAACATGATAATGTTTGTACATTTTTAATCCAACATTTGGAATTCGTATTACAATTTAGATCTATAGCTGGGCTAGCAGAACTCGGTTTGATCCCCGCCAGAGCGGAGGACCGCCGAGACCCGCCACGTCATCGACTCGTAGAGCATCTCGATCTTGTCCACCATGTCCTGGTCGCAGTGCCAAACGTCGTACAAAACAGCTCGGAACTCGCCGACATTGTTGGGGGCCTGGTTCTGGATCCTGGGCTGGATGATGGCCATCAGTTGCTCGAGGAGATTGAGATCACTGCACACGCTGCCCTCGGGTCCCATTAGAGTGTCCAGGAAGATCTCCTTGGGCGGCGATGATTCGTCCACGAACTTAAGATCGTCCATGTTGAAGATGTTGCGCCAGTCGCGCACCGTCCAATCCTGATGGGCTTTGGCCCAGGCCAATCTCTTCCGTTTGGCTTCCTCGCTGAGGCCATGGCTGCTGGATTTCTTGGGCGACGGAGAGCCCGTCTGTGGCTGGTTGTTCTTGGAGCGAATCTCGCTGATCCTGCGCTGTAGGGTTCTACGGCTCACCTCGATGCCGTGCCGGGCCAGTTCCCGCTGGACATCGATGGAGGTGAAGTGGGGATGATCGGTTAGCATCCGCTCGACCAGCTGCCGGTTTTCCAGGACCTTGGGTCGGCCCACCTCGCGCCTCTTCTCCTCCTCCTGGGCGACAACTGGCGTGGCAACTGGCATGGCAACAGCCTTTGGCCTCTGCGGCAATCTCAATGTGGCCGTCTTGCCCTCGAGCAGCTCACACTCCCGGATGCAGCTCACCACACTCTCCACGTCGCACTCCAGGATCTGGGCTATCTCCTCGCAGCTATTCGACCCCTTGAGCGCCTTCACAATACTCCGAACCTCTGGAGCCAGTACCATTTTGGATAACTCTTCACTCTTCAAGTTTCGCGATGCGAGTGCTGGCCCGTGTTTTGTTTACCTCGTTATTTGTATGATAACATGAATATTCTGACAAACGTAAACTATAATTGCAGGTATATGTACATAAGTGAATTTGGCGTTGGCGTACTTTATGGCGAGCAAGCTGGATTACTGCGTCGTTGCATTTCAGGTAAATAGCGTCACACGGCGTCCCTTTTTTTTACCCTTGGCGGCCTTTCCGTTATTTGTACTCGGCAGGGATGGCAACCCTTATGAAGCAGCTGTTTTAAGGGAGGAATGTTTAAATCTCGGCATCAGCTGTTAAATACCAACATGCGAAGCAAACAACTTTTTTATCATTAAAAAAAACTATTGTGGCGGTAAATAGTTGTTTTTCCTTATATTAACGCCTAATTGAAAATCTCATAAACTTAAATATTGCATCTAAAAAACACACCAAATTTCCTGTACACAAAAGTGCTATCACTGGATTAACTTAAATGGTTATATCTTAAACTCCAGTTTAACGATTATTGTGAAATCTGAAATTTAAAGGTTTGGTTAAAATTACATTGATAAAAATTCTCATTTTTGTGATATCTCAAAACTTGTTTGAAGAAAAATTAGGGCTTATTTTAAACCAAACTCAATTTAAATAATCATTTCACATTTAACGGTATCCAGTGAAAAATAATTTTAAAACTGCCTTGACAATAATTTCAATTTTATGGAAATAAGCTACCCAAGAACGTTCTCTTGTTTTATCTGAAATAAAAACCATTCATCTTTATAACCAATTACCAAGACACTTGTAATTAAGTACGGTTGCTTTGTGTTTAACATGCAATTTAATATTTGATTTCCTTTGATGCTTTGTAGAATTACAAAAATAAATATAAAAAACTTGTACAATATGTGTTAGTTACCTCTACAGTAGGAAATGCAGTACACCTTTTGTTGAACTGTTAAAAATATATATGCCAGATGAGTTTTTGTTTGTCTTTTATGCTGTTTGTTTGTTTGTTTTTTGTTTTACTCTTATCGCTTTCAGGAGCGAGAGCGATTTGTAAAACTATAATTCCACTAAACATATATACTTGAGAGGTGCACATTGATTTGGAATTGCAGATACCATAAAGATAAAATTTTGAATACGCTTAAGCTCGCTAGAGTGGCTCAGCCTTCGAGGCGGCTGATTGAACAGATAGTTATTAAAGCACATAATCGGGGGAAAGGCAACCGAATAGCCACTTATACTATGTGGCGATGGGGACCGCAGCAGAGTGATCGGAATTGTATAATTAAATAAATAACGCTAAAGTACGCCTAATTGGTTTAGATCCATGTGCTAGGTTTTGATTTGTGTGTGTCTGTTTTCGTTTCTCCAACGCTTTTGAGTGTTTGTGTGGGAGTGTGGAACTGGAGCTGGAGCTGGGGGAATAGAGAGTGTGGGACGGGCTGCCCGTAGTTAGTCATCCAGATCGATATCGGAGTCATCCGAGTCGTAGCCGCCGCGTATTGTCTTCTGTGGGCGGTTGATGAATGGTTTACGCTTCACATCTGGTGGCTGCATCAGATCGCCCTTGTAATCGATGGCCCCCGAGTGGGCGATGCGCCACTCCAGCATCTCCGTGGCAAAGTCGTCGCAGTTGCCCAGATCGGTGAAGCCCACAATAAAGTCCTTGGTCTTACTGTCCTTCACCAGAGCAATGGTGGGTATCACCTTGATGCGCAGCCGCTGGGTGAGGAAGGGAGTCTTCTCGGCGTTCACCTTGCAGAACTTGGCCTCCACGTGTTTGGCGGCCAGGATCTTCAGGTGCATGTCCACGATCTTGCAGCGCTCAGTGCTGTCCCGATAGAAGTGACACACAATGTTTGGCGACTTTTTCGACATCTCAAAGAACTCCTTTTCGTCAGCTAGCTCGGTGTAGGTGCCGTGACCCTAAAAAGTAGATATTGAAACCATTAGTTAGAGTTAAATGGAGAGGAAAGAATGTAATATTTAGTATAACTTTCCAAACTATGAGACTTTTTATATTTAAGCTAATGATTGCGATAGTTAAAAGTTTTTTGAATTACTAACTTGTTAACTTTTAAGATTTAAGACTTTGAGTTCAGTAATTGAACAGTTGAGAGACTTTAAATAATATCTTATTATTACTAGTTGTTTACCTTTTTTCCTCATTTTAGTCATTTAAGTTCTTATATTTACGGGAAACCAAGGGCTCCAAAATGTATATTAAAATTATTGCTACCGAAGTACAAAATTGCAAAATATCAGAGGCTAATTGGAACCGGTCGTAAAATACCATTTCACTTTTTAGAAACATTACAAATTGCAAAATGTAGGAGTCTTATTGGTACTTATGGAGAAAATGATAATCTCCGTAATTCTTTGGTTTGGTTTAGGTCAATATATAAAACAAAAATGGGAAGTGCATACGCAGAATGCTTATCTCAAAAAGTTTTAGTGAATAATCTCGTCGTTTGCTTAATAAAATAGTCCATAACGCTATGTAGATCGTAGGACCTGCTTATATGACAACCCCGGACAGAACCACCTACGTTTCTCAGCCACTCCTGCTTCTTGTTGTTCAGGTCCTTCATCTCGCGGAGGCGCTGCTCCCTAAGGGCCTTCAGATCGTCGGAGTCTAGGTTGTCCAGGCGGTCAAGCTGCTGGTCCAGCTGCTGCTCAATGGTCTTGGCCGCCGTGAACAGTTGGTTCTCCAGAAGATGTGCCATGGTGTCGAGTTGTCCAGTTTCTGCTCCTCTTGGTTTCTCTGTTTTTCCGTTTATTCGCCCTCTGCGTGTGGTGCGTTTGTGTTGGCGTCGACGGTCGGTGAGAGTGTGTATGTGCATGTGGTTCCGGCACAAATGGAAAGGCGTAGCCATGGAGCCGCCGCAGATGCGTCATGTTTTGGGGAAAATTCAGTTAAGTAAGCATTGTTGTGGCGAATTTCGGCCGTATAGTGACAAAAGCGGCCACAAATCGATTATTAAGAGGGTACTCACGCTTATTTTCCACTTATTTCATTGATTTTACTGCTTTAAAGTTTATTTAGACGTCGGAATCGGTGTGACCTCGGCCTTTACATTAAAAAATACCAAGCTTCCTACGTTAAATTAACATTTGGGAATACCATAAATGTACCAATAACATAACGCGTGAATAGCTGCGACAACATTAAACAAAGCTTTTGAAAATGTATTAAAAATTGTTTGCCTTTTTATTTGTTCAACATTAGCTGCAAAAAGAGGTACCTAAGGTTAAAGGTATTTTTTTCTATAATTTGTTAAAGTCCAAAAGCAAACAAGCTCAAGCTTTAATTGCCTATTCTTACATTAATAAAACTCAAAGGACTTTCCGCCAAAGTTGTACTTATATAAATCTTAAAAGAAAACTAAAAATATAATATTTGCAACATTTTTTTCTAAGGAACCTATCGATTGAATAATATAAGATTTTATATTAATTTTCGGAACGCACTGCAAAACAATTGGGTGATTTGTCGCCATACTTAAATTAAAATTGATTCTTCACCTTTTTTTTGATGATGGCCACTGATACTTTGAAGATGCGGCGCGGTGAAAACGCTCGCATATGTTGTGGCTAGTCTAAATACCTCGGTGAATTTAAGTATATTTTTCTGTGCACAACGGTATATTTTCACGAAACAGCCAAGGTCACACTGAAGCGTTGCTTTTAATTTGTTTGTGTCGGCGTCGGTTGGATTGGAATCAATCTAGTTGTCGTAAAATAATTGCTACTTAAATAATTGTTGTGTTACCAAAATTAAAAAAAAAACAATCGAGGTGGGTGTGACTAAGTAATATTTTTTGTACTAAAATCTTGAAATGTGTGACGTTTGCAAGGAAAAACCGAGCATCCTTTTTGTTGCGGTAGGATTGTGCGCTTGGTGTACATAAATTTTTTCGCGAACACAGGAAATAAAATTCTGAATTGCGAAAAGTATGACAAAATATAAGTAGCGGCTGTTGACACCTGCTTTAGTCCCGAAAAGTGTCTATTTTAAAGCCCTGGCCCACGAGTTTATTAGTTTTTCTTTCCCAAATGCATTATCGCCAATTGCGGCTGTCGCGCCGCCATTTTAAAAAACGAACGCGGTATCTGAGCCTCCGACAATTGCCTGGTACAGTGGTGGCAAAGCGTAGAAGTCTACGTTGACAATTAAGCTGTTAAAAATAATACATAATTTTGTTATTGCAACTAGCACGAAAAAATATTTTATTGTCATTGAACATATGTTTTCTTGAATCTTTGTTTTATGAAATATCCCTTTGGTTTCGTGATTTTTGAACTCTGTCCAATATTTTGGCGCGCACTGTAAGCCGCCTTTTTTTTTGTTACCTACACAGACAGACTGCTGAGCACATGCGTGTGTGTTTCTGATTTTTTATTCCTTGGTATGTTTATGTTTGTCTGCTGATCCGATCGCAACTCGTTGAAATTGATTAACTTGACTTGGAGCAGAACCTCCATTAACCACTCGACCATATAAACAGGCATTTATGCTCGTCTTGCTGCCGAGTTTAATCAACTCCGCGAAATGAGTACCAAAACAAACGGCAAACAAAGGGCATTACAATAATGGTTCCCCCATCAAAGAGGGCTTGGCTAAAAATACATGCACATATGCCAACGCATACTTATGTACATATCATATCTGTAGTCTGTCGCTGCAATTGTGTTCATTATATTTTATTTTTCGCAGCATCGTTCGTTGTCCGCGATTTTCAGCATTCGCATTTCCACTTTCTAAAAAGAAAACCCAATACCGCGCTGCTCGTTGCAGTTTCTTTCTAAACGCCGTCCCCTACCTTTCCCATCACTTCTGCTAAATAAATGCACCTGGGGTGCAACTAGTTTTTATACCCTCACTAAGGTTATGTCCATTTATATACAAATACAAAAATTAATTTGTTGTGTTATTTTATTAACATTTTTTTATCAAGTTAAAAATATACCCTGAGACCTAACAACAACAAAAAAATGTTGGTTTTGAGACAAGTAAATCATTGTGTGGAACCATATGTGTATTATTATTTTTTACGAAAAGTGAAGGCAGTTGTACTTTTTACAATCCTATCTACCAATAGTTTAATACATTTTAATCGAAAAATTAGTTAACTACCCCTAGAAAAACAATATATACACAAATAATATTTTCGTTGACTTCTTAGAGTATTTAGACTTCGTTTTATTTCCATTTTCGTTTTTGCATTTATCTGGCATCGAACTGTCTGTGCAGTGTAGGTCGGCCTATGACAAGAAATTTTCTCTCTCCTTGCATTTTTTGTTTTTGTACTGTTTCTTTATTTGTGCCTTTCTTACCATTTAGAATTCTTTCAAGAAAATCGAAAAAAAAAATGCTTCTTGCTTTGCGTGTTGAACCTTATTTGTAAAGTTAGTGTCTCACTTTGTTTCGAATGCATTTAATAGAACGGAAGCCAGTTTAAAATATTGGGGGAGCAAATCACTCAGGCAGAACCAAAAATATAGTAAGTACGGAGGGAATCGCAAATACCCACCCCGAAATTAAAAAGGGGACCTTTTTAAAGCGTTTTTTCCTGAATTTAGACATTTCGATGTAAAATTAGCATATGTCGTCGGGTGATTCCTCCTCTCTGGTAATTAGCACATCCTAATCTCTGTGCGCATTTATGATGGTCAATAAATTGCAGCTGTCGCCACAGGTAGATTGTCCATTTTTGCTCAGCTGGTTAATATTGCGATTACCTGCACTCGTCCTGGCCCATCGGTTCGCTACTTAACACAGTGCGGTCTAAAAATCCGTTTAAGTTAAGCTTCAGACACGAAACCGACAGGACGTGATAGCAAATCCGAAAATATTAAACGCCAAGCGTCTCTCAGATTTAGCACCCTATCATAGTGGAACAACTCTGAGACCTACTGTGATTAAAAAAATTCTCATGTTGAACAGCAAAACTGTGGTAAGTGGATGGGGGTATTGATTTCGAAGCCGGTTCTCGAGAGGAATGTGGTGTAAACAAACCGCAAGTCAATCTGTGTTTTGTTTTCATTTTCATTTCCACTGCACTTGAAGTGTAAGCAGTCCGTAATCATTTAATAAATCATTCCCCTTGTTTGTGTCCCTTGCAGACATCGTGCAACACGTCAAAGGAAACCCAACCAATGTTAAGCAAAATGGCTAGCAACTCAAGTGGCGCAGGTGGAGGTGGATCCGGAGGCAGTGGACGTCGTATACCGCTCTCGCTGAGTGGTGGAAGCACCGTGTCCCGCCTGCAGCAGTCGTCGGGCAGTAACGGCCGCTCTATTAGCCCCCAGAATGGCAACAAAAAGATTACAGAATCCTTCAAAGCGTTGAAAAAGCCAACGCAACAACGATCCTCGTCGACCAGCTCCTCCTCGTCCAGCGGATCCGGCCAAAATGGCAAGCCCAGTAATGGCAAGGAGAAGTCCCAGAACGGAAGCTCTAAGGATCAAAAGGATCATAAATCTAAAGATAAGGTGCCGGAAAAGAAGGAGCAGGTGGACAGCGAGAATAAGGAGGCTGTAGCCGAAAAAATGGATACGGAGCTTGAAGCCGACCAGAAGGTAAAGGATGTGTTAGTTGAAAAGAATGATAAGGAGTTGGTGGCCGAGACGAAGGATAAAGATGTGGCCCCAAGTTCCGACAAGATGGAAAACCAAGAGGCCAAAAAGGAAGCTACCGCTGAAGTTACCACAACCGCTTCTCAACCAGCTCTGGACACGGTGGACCTCGAAGATGTTGTTGAGGTCATTCCAGAGCTTAGCACTCCTTCAAAGGATCGCAGGTCTACACGCAAGGCGGGCAGCCAACAAAAGTCGCCCGTCAGCAAGCTGAGCCCCGCTTCGCCATCCCAGAAGAAGGAAACTGAAATAGATGCTGAATCGTTGACTCCACAGGAAGATGCGGAAATGGAACCGCTTCAAATGGACGCCTCACCCATACGCAGCGGTATTGGCAATCTGAATGCTCTGCCGACGGCCACGTCTACACCAGGACGCAATCTCTTCGGTTTCCGCAGCAACAGCAAGCAGATCAACGAGGTGGGGCTGGCTGCCCAGCCCTCCAGCTCGCCGGCAGGAACTCCGGCCCGCACTTTCGCCCAAATCAGCGGCAGGCGAAGCATACGAGCCATCGACTCGCTGACTCCCTCGAAAGTGGGCACGTACAGGTGCGGCAACAGTGATCTGGACACCTCGAACTGCACGAACGCCAGCATGAATGCCACCGTGGGATCGGAGATTCCCAATAGCTCGTCCTTTTCATTCTCGTTCTTTGGCCGTGGTCGCAAGCGCGAGCGCACTCCCCCGCCACTTTCGGCATCACAGTCGACCAGTGAGCTGGGCCAAGATGCGGAAATGTCGCCGCCGAAGCGTGCCCGCTTTGACTTGTTCAGCTTGAACCTGGCCTCGCCCTTCAGTCTGCTGCGATCGAGATTCTCAAAGACAACAATCAGTTCTCCGACCCGTCTGTGTCTGGAGCCGAACGTTTCCGGCGTGGAGGAGCATCAAGTACACACATCTTCAAACAGCGTGCCAGAAGATGTTGAGGGGGATGAGGAGCAGGCAAGCAAGAATGTGACCGTGGGCCAGGAGGCCGGTCTGGAGACGCCGAAGAAGGCGGGCTCGCCCCATAAGGAAATCCCCGCCGAGAAGGAGGTCGAGGGTCAGGACGTCGATGGCCAGGATGTTGATGAGAAGTCCAGTGACGGAGAAAACATTCCTCCCGTAGTGGAGGTTGCCGATGTAGCTGGAGTTGAGGCCCGCTCCCGCTGCTCAATTATGTAATACGGCCCAACAGACCCTTCCCCTAGTTAATAAGTCTATGTCTTAGCATATCCGTTTTGCTCCTTTTTGGTAATTTGTGTTCAGACGTAAAGTTAAATGTTAAGAGAGAGCTTCCGCCAGATACTTTGATAGCCAGGCCTGGACAGGGATTTTTTCGTCGAAGGAAATTTAGGCCAGGTCTGAGTTTTAACCAATCTTGAAAGGATTTCTTGCTGGTTGGCTGCTCTCTCAGAATTTTCAAGTCCCAGCCAACCACCGACGAATCGCATAATCGGTACCCAGGCAAAGTGGGTACCGAAACGGGGAAAAAAAAACCAATATATGTAGCCGTATCTGTATAAGAAACATAAAAAAGTTTTATATGCATACACATATTTGTGAAAGTTTCGTCTTTCCGCCAAAAAAATACTTCCTTTTACACATTCAAAAGAAGGAACAAAGTTTTTTGATTTGTAAAAATTTAAACTACATTTACATAAATAAAGTATATTAAAAACAAAGTGGTTTACCTAAATACTTTTATACATTCTTGGGTAATTATATAAGCTTAATTTTTTCGACAAGATCTTTATAAATAATTAAATCGTAATTATAAAAACTTAATATATTTTAAAATGGTTTTTAGAAATGTCATTTATAATCTTTACTATATAAGATTATCTAAAGGCTGGCTAAAAATTATTTTAACAACAAATTAGTTAAACAAATATTTTGTATTAAAATGTTTATGGCATTAGTTCTTGATAAAAATAAATTTTGAAATTATTTAATATATTTACTGGTTAGTTATGAATATTTCTTTGGAAATTAACATAATAACCAATTTTAAAACGGTTTACGTTTGTCGAAAATATTAAATAATTTAAATTTTACAACATGCTGGGAACTAAAACGAAAAAGGGAATTCTGTGGCAGCCAATTTTGTAAAGCGTCGCAGAGTGGCGCCACTTTTTGTTTAGTATTTTCCGTATTTCGCGGCGCTCCCGCCTCTGGTCACACCGGCAAAGTTGTTCGCAGCAAAAAAAAGAGAGAGATTTCTCGGATTAGATGAGATACGAACGAAAATTATTAGTCAAGTGCCCCCACAGAAAAGCAGCGCCACCAAATAGCCCATAGAGAAGTCCACTTCGGTCGGGTCCACTCCACGCCAGTCGAGAGCCAGTGGAGCAGCCAGGGAATCTGGGAAATAGAGCAGCAGGAGGAGGAGGAGAAGATTGAAGAGCCACGAAGTGGGAAGTGGGTAGAAGCAGCCAGGTAATCAACAGCCAACATGTCCTGGACGGAGAAAGTGGACCCCGAGCTGATCTTCACCAAGCAGGAGCGCATCGGCAAGGGCTCCTTCGGTGAGGTGTTCAAGGGCATCGACAACCGCACCCAGCAGGTGGTGGCCATCAAGATCATCGATCTGGAGGAGGCCGAGGACGAGATCGACGACATCCAGCAGGAAATCATGGTGCTGTCGCAGTGCGATTCACCGTACGTGACCAAGTACTATGGCAGCTTCCTCAAGGGCACCAAGCTGTGGATCATAATGGAGTACCTGGGTGGCGGATCCGCCCTGGATCTGATGAAGGCCGGCTCCTTCGAGGAGATGCACATCGGGATCATTCTGCGCGAGGTGCTTAAGGGCCTGGACTACCTGCACTCGGAGCGCAAGCTGCATCGGGACATCAAGGCGGCCAATGTGCTGCTCAGCGAGCAGGGCGACGTCAAGCTGGCGGACTTTGGAGTCGCCGGCCAGCTGACCAACACCACCTCCAAGAGGAACACGTTCGTGGGCACGCCCTTCTGGATGGCGCCCGAGGTGATCAAGCAGTCGCAGTACGACGCCAAGGCGGACATCTGGTCGCTGGGCATCACGGCTATAGAGCTGGCCAAGGGCGAGCCGCCCAACTCGGAGCTGCATCCGATGCGCGTGCTCTTCCTCATTCCGAAGAACAATCCGCCCCAGCTGACGGGCAACTACACCAAGTCGTTCAAGGACTTTGTGGAAGCCTGCCTGAACAAGGACCCGGAGAACAGGCCCACGGCCAAGGAGCTGCTCAAGTACCCGTTCATCAAGAAGGCCAAGAAGAACGCCTACCTGATCGACCTGATCGATCGCTTCAAGAAGTGGAAGCTCTCCAAGGGCGACGAGAGTGAGACAGAGTCGGAGAATTCCGACTCGGACTCGGATGCCAAGCAGGGCGGCAGCAGCCAGGACGAGCCCTGGATCATGACCGTCAAGGGGCTGCACATCAACAGTGCTCCGCGGGCGGGCGTCAACAGTTTCCAGCTGCAGGAGCATGAGCTGACCATGCAGAAGCTGATGCAGACCACACACTCTCCCGCCGGCGGTGGCGGTAGCGGTGGTGGTGGTGGTCAGGCCCCTCCAGCCGCATCCGTATCAGCTTCTTCTGTGTCCGCCGTGGCGGCGTCAGCTTCCTCCGTGTCCGTCATCACAGCCAACGAGGCTGTCTCATCCACATCCGCCCTGCCCCCCCAGAATAGCCACGTCCACAACCACAACAACATCAATAACAACAACAACATCAGCAACTTGAGCAACAAGCACGCCACCACGACCATGCTGAATGCAACTCCGCCGCCGAGCAGCGTCACCAGCTCCTCGTCGGCCAATGAGCTGCAGCAGAAGCGTTCCAGCTCCAAGCCGGAGCTGCGCCAGTCGCGCTCCGCCGCCCCCCTGGATCAGGTGGAGGATCGCCGCGCCTCCTTGGGCCTGCCCCTGCAAGCCACAGTTTCGACTACATCGTTGGCTGAGCAGCAGCAGCGTCGCAGCAGCCAACGTGAATCATTCCATGCAACCAACGCCGCCCTGGCCGCCAGCAGCAGCAGCAGTAGCAACAACCACAGCCACAGCCACGAGGAGCATGTGGCCACCAACCATGTGGCCAGCCATGTCAAGCACACTGCGGCGGGACAACGCCTAGTCCAGACGAACAGCGCCTGTCTGAACAACTTCCTATTCCCCGTGCTGAGCGACATCCAGCGAAAGTATTCTGGCGGAGGATCTGGCGGCGGAGGAGGATCTGGTAGCGGCGGACGCAATCTGGGCATGGGCAGCGACATTGGCGACCTGAAGTCCGTGTTCGAGCTGGCCGAGCGCTCCAGTCCCGGCGTGAGTGACCTGTTTATGAAGGAGCTGATCCACATGCTTGTTCCGGGCTATTCGGAGACGCGCATCAATACGATCATGGACCGCGCCATACGTAACCGCAAGTAGCTGGCGAAGACGTAGCCAATTCCGATTCCAAGCAACCTACTTTACTATATACACACAACATTATTAACGAGAAAGAGACAAAACAAACTGAAACGCTGGAGCGAAACAGATTCCGACATTTAGTGGCCAACGGAGGAGCGGGAGCGATGTACATGTATTTCAATTGAACAGTTATTTAAGCATACAATATGTATTCGTTTGTTTATCTGCAATATTAATCTAATGTAAAACATATATAACTTCAGAATAAAAACCCCACAAAAATCAGTATTTGAATTTGGCGCGCATGTGGGAATATGGCTCGATGTGACCACGTTGCTTCCTTAAGGTGATATGTTCACATTTAAAAAGCCTAGGAGAATTATAAAAATATTTCGAAAAACGAAATCCTAATTTTGAAGTCTTGTCAGCTAAACAAACGCTTCCAAAAAAGTTTATAAATTGTAAATTAAACACCTTTAAAGATTGTTAGATAAATTGTCCCTTAATCCGATGCTATGTTCTGTACGTATGTAAATATTGATTTATCAAACAAATGTTTAAAAACTTGCACAAGTAATTATAGCTTTTAAATGGGTATATCTTCCGAGAGATATCTGTATATTGGCTTGAATCAAAAAAATATAACATTTTTAAATAATATTCCGCTACAAAACAAAGAACCTTGTTAAAATCACCACCGTCGCCATTTGGTATTTTTTTGGCGCTCTAACCACGGTCACACTGGTGGCAACACTCCAGCCATTTTGTTTCGTTTTCCCCACTATTTTATAGTTTTCCGCCGTATTTAACTACATTCTTGAAAAGCCAATGAGCCCCCAGACATGTCGCAGGCACTGGTGAACGAGGAAACTCTGGAGGCGATGGCCTACGAGCGCTCCATGGTCTGGTCCAGTGTGTTGAAGGTGAGTTCTCGGCCCTTTCTAAGTGGCGTCCTTTTTCTCATTGCCGTGTTTTTTGCAGGATTTTTCGAACATGGGCGACGGAATGGAGTTGGATGTGGCGCAGTTCGATGACCTGTTCCAGGACGAGGACGACGAGAACCCCGACCTGCAGGACGAGGAGGAGGCCGCGGAAGACGATGTGCCGGACGCGAAACTGGAACTGGGCCACATCAACACCACCACCGCCAGCGTTGCAGAACTGACCCTCCTCCTGTGCGCGGGCAAGGACGACGAGACCAAGGCCGAGATAGAGGAGTTCCTCAATCAGACGGTGCCCGTCGTCGAGGGGCACAAGCGCAAGTGGCGTGAGGCGGGACTGGACCGCATACTGGACACCTTCGATGAGAAGCAGATCGAGCACCATGTGGGCAGCTGGATGCGGCGCCACAACAACGTTTATCTGGAGGCCACTTCGCCCAAATACCTCCACTCGGAGGCCCACTCAATTTCGGACCAGAGCGACGAGTCGTTGCACTCCATTGACACGGCCCGCTACATTCAACAAAGTCGCCGGCGCAAGGCCCACCTGACCAGCAAAAACTCCAACATGACCACCATTAAGATGTACCGCAAGAACCCGCACAAACGGGACGAGTTGAGGGCCAAGTACGCCTACGATGACGAGCAGGAGCACCGCCACCACATGCAGGCACTGCTGCACCGTCGGCAAGAGAAAGAGCGCCAGCTTGCCTACCTGGCCTCCACGCCGATGCACTGCATCCACTCCAGCAGTCCTCATGTGAGGCGCAAGCATCTGCGCAAGCGACGCGCCAACTCCTGGCTATGTGACTCGTCGCTCAGCAGTGAGGAAGGTCCATCGTTCAACGGCTGCGACTGCCAAACATGCCGGAGACATCACGCCCTATCCAGGAGTGCCTACCAATACTGCCCCTACAGCAGGAGTCAACGTGAGTATCACCACCGCCAGGCGGCCTCGCGGACCGTGCACACCGCGCGTCGCCATCACACCTTCGACATGGACTTGGACCTGCGCCCACGGCTGCCGGAGAACGAGTGCAGCTGCTGCAACAGCGAACGCCTCTGCTCCAATGTGGTGCACATTGCCAACAGTTCCACCGAGGAGTGGGTGGTGGAGAACCGCAGCAGCCCTGAGCTCCTGGAGGCGCAGGTCAAGGCCCGGAAGCACAAGCAGCAACTGGTGGCTCCGCAATCCGCCCGATCCAAGTTCCACGAGCAGAGAGTATCGAAAATTAAAGCTGCATCCGCCTCAAAATTGGTTAGATCTAAAGCTAACTGCATGCCAATGTTCGATAGTGACACTTCCGATGAAGATAGGACCTTGGAAAAATGGCGTTTGTTTAACTTTTCGGAGCGAATTAAAGGGAAATTAATTACAACTCCGAAGACGTCGGGAAAAACCACACAGTACATTGCTTTCAGCGAGAAGAAGGTTTCCAAGAAGGCCTATCCAGTGACATCCAAGTGTTTGCCACAAATCAAAGAAGAAAAGTCTACTTTATCAGAAGACATAATAGGGATACTTTCGTCTGGAGAGAGCGAGGGTCTGTCCATCCCGAAATTAACTCATTTACATGCCAAATGCGAGTCTTCCGATGAAAGCGAAGTTGAGATTAAGGGAAGGAAACGCTTAGTAAGTTTCTCCGTGGCAAACGCCAAAACGATCAGGGCGCCTTTCTTAAATTTGCCTCATATCAGTGAAAATGAGGCCTTGATCAATACAAAAGTAAGTCATGCACAGATCGAAGGCGAATATTCTGAAAAAAAACAAGCCAACAAAGAAATCTCCATTAAGTCGTCTGCACCATTGGTAACTTCAGCAAAGAAATGTAATCAAAAGGCTATTACAGCAGTTCCGTCGAGTTTCCCACAAGTTGAAGAGAAAGCTGTGCCACTTCCAGGATCTGGCAATAAAAAAGCCAAGAAGACCATTACAACGCCCTTGATCAAAGAAAATAAAAAAGACAAAGGATCGAACATTCCGAAGAAAATTCATGCACGTATTGAGAGCAAAACATCCGATGAGTGTGACGAGGAAGTGTTGGAGCGAAAACGAAATGTTAAGTCGAAATGTCCTGCTGCTAAGAAGACTTCCAAACAGACAACGAATCCAGACGAAAACTCCACCTTACCTCAAATTCCCAAAGAACTGACAAATTACGAGATCCTGGAAATGAACAGCTCTAGCTCATCAACCTCGCATGAAATATTGAATAAAAATCCAGTTGTATCAAGGGAAAAGCCGAAAAAGAGTTCCTCAAATATCAAAATAATAGCTGAATCGGAGGCCACCGAAAAGGCTTCTACTCCGCAAGTAAAAAAGACAAAAAGAAATTCAGGAAAAAAGAAAATTGTTAATCCAACTTTGCCACAACTCATTGAGGAGGTGCCCAACCGATCATCCGACTCACAGACTAAGCCCGAACAGAATCGATCATTAAAAGTTCCAAAGACAAATTTGAAAAAGTCCAGAAGCTCTATTACGGAAGTCATTTTGGAGGATAACACCAACAAGGAATCCGACTCGGAGGTGGATGTAAGGAAAGCCTTGGCTTTGTCGAAGGCCACCTATAAGGAAGAGCAACTGAAGCGACGGAAAGCAAAAAAACAGACCTCTAAGGAACAGGACCTCCCACCGATCGAGCAATCTTTGTCGATATTCAACAATCAAAGTGTGGCCTGCAATTCCACAGCTCTGGCCAACGATACGGCCTGCAATCGCGTTCTTCCCAAGAGACGAACGGTTAAGAGGGCAGCCGCCGTGAGCAGTACCCAGGAGCAGGCGGCGACGAACGACTCGACTTCACCAACGGGTAGCTCAGTGCCGGAGGTCGGCGCCACGAGCGGCGATCCGGACTGCACGGTGGTCACATCCACCACTTGCTGCGAACCGCCGTCTGCCAGTGAGCCAATTCGGCCGCCACTCAAGCTCACCAAACGGGGCATCCTGCTGCGCAGCTCCACAGAACCGGATGCCGGCAACTTCACACTAACCGAGCAGGCTCTTGGCAATATCATTGGCGAGCGTTGGGCCCGAAAGTACCTTAAATACCACATCGGCAGTCGCAGCTTCGACAGCCGCCACTCGGTTTACTACCAGCCCACGCCGCAGTTGGCCGCCGCCTTAAGTGCTCCGCAGGATGTGCAGCAGACCCTGGCCAATATCTCGAGTTCCAGTTCCGGTTCCAGTGATGATGACATCTTCGAGCAATTCAACCGATACGGAACGGTGTACAGCGTGCTCGAGAAAACCGGTGTCGATAAGGCTAAAGCTGAAGCTTAGTTCTTCCTTTAATGGCACTTATTTGTAAGCTTTATTTACGACGGTTTTTTTTGCTGTGTTAAACACATCCATGTGAAAGGTACTAAGAACATTTTTTGATGTTTATTTTTTAAGTTTTGATTTATTTCACGTAAATTACATGATCGATAGTGATAATAGAAAACATAATACGTCATAATCATTATAATCATCATAAATTTTCGCTTAAGTATTAAATAATTGTTTAAGAGATTTATTCGCATTGCAATAGTAATTCTTGTGTGTCAAAGTTGTGCTTAAGTTCGTTCTCATAAAAGTTTATCTAAATTCATATCGGCTATTGTTAATTTGATGTATTCACAAGAAAACAAATAAAACGTAGGATCAATTTAAAGAGTGAAAATGGCGCGTCGAAAAACAGAAGCTTCTTCCTTCCATGTATGTACAAATAACAAAAAACTTACCTAAAATATGGTGATAAATCAAGAAATTAAAATTAAACAAAGA
Organism: Drosophila gunungcola; assembly: GCF_025200985.1. NCBI lineage: Eukaryota > Metazoa > Arthropoda > Insecta > Diptera > Drosophilidae > Drosophila > Drosophila gunungcola. The sequence continues at coordinate 10,056,220 of NC_069139.1, forward strand.
GCGTTACGATGAAAACAAGAAACACACGACCTTTGACCCTGGAACATGCGCGCCCACACACATACACATGCGAAGCATATATCTACACGTACACATATGCCTGGCCGGCCTGCCTACAGCCCACAGCCCTCAGCCCACAGCCTACACATCGATCTGGAATGGGGAGCCGGGTATATGCTCCTCGCCCCACTTGATTAGGAGCACGTACTGGCCGCGGTCGCGCACCAGGTACTGCACATTGTAGTTGTTGTGGCCGGCGTGCTTCACGTGGAACTCCTCGCAGGGTCCCTTCGGTCCGTACATGCCCACATACAGGATGTTGTTGCCTGAAAGGAAGAATATATGTGATTAAAATAAGGTTTAGCAATATTTTACTTTTAATTGGGTAAAAATTTTAAAAATAAAAATATTGGATTTGTATTTTAATGATTTGAATAAATAGTTATCCTACTATATCATTTAAATATGTTATTAGATTTGATCAATAGCAATATAATATTTAAAAACATAAAGTTACATATTCAAAAAAAAAAAAATAAAATATTTTGTTTTTGGAAAGGGTAGAATTTAAATCCTCATATTTAAAAGGCAACAATTGGAAATTATTCAAACAGTTATTAAATAAATATTCCCAAAAATCTTAGCCGCCCTTATTTTAGTGTAGCCTTACAATCTTTGATAAAACAGACAAAAGTTATCTGGCTTAAAACAATATTTTCAATTTAAAAATAACGATTTAAACGTTTATCCAGAATGGAAATTTGTGATTCAAACATTAATTGAAATCCAATCTTTAGTCTTAGATTTTCGATCTAAGAGTCAAGTGGAAAAATAAAGGTGTAAGTCCCCAAGACCCATCACGTTTGAAACTCACCCGCGTCGGTGGCACAGATGCTGAACTGGTTCTGCTTGCCGATGTAGGCCTTCTTCAGGCCCATGCCCTTGGACACCACCTTGTTGGCATCCGACTTGAAGGTGGGCAGATGGACGCCGGTGTTCTTGCCGCCCTTGGCCACCTTCTGCACCGTCTCCACGACCACCGTCGACGTCTCCTGGGCGCCCTCGTCGGCCAGCTTGTCGCCGGTGGCGTTCACCTTGAAGGGCGAGCCCACGATGTGCATGTTGTTGTACTTGACCGTGATGTAGTGCTCGCCGGGCAGCAGCGGGGTGTAGCGCACCTTGTAGCCCTCCTCCACCTCCGTGCAGTCCATGGCCACCTTGGAGGGGCCGTCGATGGAGACGGCCAGCGTGCCCACGCCGGCGTTGCAGGTATTGATGATGAAGTCGGCCTTGTGGCCGGTCTTCACCTCGTCCAGTCCGTTGCCGCTGGCATGAACGGCAGCCGGATCGGCCACATCCTTGCCCACCTTGATTCTGAACGGCGAATCGGGTATGTGGACGCCGTTGAACTTGACGTGGATGGCGTGGATACCGTTCTCGCGCGGATAGAAGCGCACCGAGTACATCTCGCCGTCGATCACCTGGATGAAGCAATCGTCGTCCGTACCGGACGGGGCCACAATCTTGGCGTCCAGCTCACCCTTGGCGCCGTTCTTGCGCACCATGAACTGGTAGGGGGCGTCCGCCTGGATGTTGCCCTGCGGGAACTGCTGCACCTCCAGCTTGTGGGCATCGCCAGCGTCCGGCGAGATGTACACCTTGAAGGGCGAGTCGGGTATGTGGCGGTCGTTGAACTTCAGACCGACGCGGTACTCGCCGGGTTCGGTCACCTTGTACGACACATCGCAGCTGCCGTCCTTGCGGTCCTTGAACTCGATGTCGGCCTTGCTGGGACCCTCCACGGAAATGGCCAGCGAGCCGCCGCCCGCCTCGCGAGTCCACACATTGAACTCGGCCGCCTCGCCGACGACGCCGCGCTCCAAACCGGATCCGCCGGCCTTGACCAGATGGCTGCCCGAATCGCGCAGCGGGCCCACGGTGAACTGGAACGGCGAGCCGGGTATGTGCATCTCGGAGTAGCGCACCGACACCGTGTGCACGCCCAACTCCTTGGGCACGAAGTGCACCGCGTAGAGGCCATCCTCCACCTCCTGGATCTCCGCATCCTCGGTCACGTTGCTGGGCGAGGTGACGCAGGCGGCCAGATCGAACGATGTGATGCCGGGCATCTTGAACGTTAGCTTGCACTGGCTGCCGATTTCGGTGATTGGGACGGCATCGCGCTCGCGCTGAATCTTCTCGCGCTTCCGGTTGCTGCCCTCGCCGGACACCTTGACGGTGAAGGGCGAACCCTCCACGTGGTGATCGGCGAACTTCAGGTTGACAATGTAGTAGCCAGGCTCCGTGGGCTTGTACGAGATGTTGAGGGTGCCGTCGTCCTTGTCCGTGCACTGGATCTCCGCCTTGCTGGGACCCTCGATGGACACGGAGAGGCCGCCGAAGCCGGCGTTGCGGGTGTCCACGGAGAAGATGTTGTCGGCATGCGTCTGACCCTCCTTGAGGCCGGCTCCGCTGACCTTGACCTTCTTGGCGTCGCCCACCTCGCGCTCGCACACGGTCACCTTGAAGGGGGAGTTGTTGATGTGCTTGCCCAGGCGCTTCACCGACACCAGGTGCTCGCCGATCTCGCGGGGCGTGAACGAGATGCCAATGTTGCCCGTGGGCATGCGCTTCAGGAAGCAGGGCTCCTCCAGGCCGCTGGGCGCCTGGATCGAGGCGTTCAGGGCGCGCAGATCGTCGTCGGTGATGTCGCCGGGCATGGTCACCTCGGAGCAGGAGCCCACCGAGATCTGGTTGCGCTTGCGTCCCTCGCCGGTGATCTTCGCGAAGTACGGCGATCCCTTGATGTGCCTGTCGCCGAAACGGACGGACACCTGGTACTCGCCAGGGGCAGTGGGCAGGTATTGCACGGACACAGTGCCGTCTTTGTTGTCATGATAGTTGATCTGCAAAGGGATTTAGCTCCATTTAGTTAACTATCTTCAGCTGGGTGGGGAATTCCTCTTACGTCCGCCTTGCTGGGTCCTTCGACGGCCATGGTCAGGCCACCGGCGCTGGCTCCCTTGGTGGAGATGGTGAAGTTGGCCGGCTCACCGGTGACTCCGTGGGTCAAACCGGGTCCATAGGCAGTCACATAGCCGGAGGTGATCGAGTCGACGTGGAATTTGAAGGGAGATCCTGTTTGCCAAACAGAAATTAGCACTTAAAAAAGCCAATTTTGGTGCACAACACTCACCTTGCACGGGTTCTCCGTTGTATTTGACCACCAGCTCGTGGGATCCCTCCTCGCGGGGATCGTACTTCACGGAAACGGTTCCATCACGGTTGTCCTGGATCACGGGTTTGTCTACTTTACCGCTCGGCATTCTGACTTCAGCTATAAATTATGAAAAAGAAAACCAATAAAGGTAAGTAAATCGCGCTTCGATTTTTATATTTTTTATAACAGCTTCTTCTGATTAAATTAGGATATAAAATAGACTGCAAAAATGTATTTGTACTGCTTTCTTAGGAAAACCAGACTGATTTCGCATCCTTTACTTACTGCAATAGCAAAGTATTCTAAAATATTAAAAGATATTTTATAAATACTCGGATCATCAAAACCGGAATAATTATTTCCCTTGGTAGTTCGAAAAGTACAGTACCTCTGAAAACGCATACGATCGAAAACTCTATGTGGAGACCATTTAATGGATGTGTTTCGTATTCACTGAATTATGTCACCAAAACATTTTTCAAATAATTTGCGTGGGCGAGCGCCACAAGTTTGAAAAAATCATAATTTCATTTTTATGTTCGAATTTGCGTGCCATTTTTTATTCCAAAAAATCTATTTCTGGTCTCTGCACAGATCTAAAGATCGAAGACCGTGTTGCTTTCGTGCCGCATCGAAAAGTAAATTGATTGGACCGAATGTTTTTTGCCTCAAAAGAATTCCAAAGTTTTTAAAAGTTTTCGAACAGGATATCATATAACTATAAACCACTCTTATTAATAAACCAATAAATTTATTTTTTGTATTTCACAATATTTCACAGAATTTCACAGAATTTCACATACTTTTTCGGTACTTGAGAAGGCACACCCACAAAAATATATAGAGAAAGGAATTCTGGTTTGGGCTGGATGTGTATCCTTGTTTAATTATCCTTGTTTAATTATGCTTGGCACTTGGGACCCGGAGTCCAAATCACTTCTCAACTGAACGAATGCTGTGCATCGACTGAGTGGCAAGTAATCTTGTGGCTTTCCAAAGAAATTTTCACCAACGCCTACAATTGCTTTTATACTTTCCCACGCCATCAAGCAAGAAAAGTAAAAACAACATCGTTCCTGAATCTCTTTGAGGTCAAATATAGGACACACTTTTTAAGTTTCCTAGTCACGTATGTAGGTATATGTTCCACATAAAACATTATATAGCCACATCCCTCCCTTCCCCAACCTAAAGTATATGTCATAAATGCATAAAAAAGTATTTATAAACCAATATCTATGTACTGGACCGATCAATATGGAAAGACTTTATTATGCACGTGTCTGAATTTATATTTAATTCTTTATATTTTTTTTTGAATTCGGGAAGAATCTTTATATACACATGCATTCCAAAGATTTTTATTGCTGTCAAAACATTATCTCGTATATGCTGCAAGGCGGATCATTAGTTAGAAAAGGAAAGTTTGTTGTTGACAAAATTATTTGAATAAATTAAGATACAAGGGGTTGATATAGAAAGTGGTGAATCACCCTCTTAGTTTAATTTTACAATCAAATATATTAATCACTTTAAATATAGAAATGTGCTGACACTCCACGTGATTATTGTCGTAAATTTTGTTTTATTAAAAAAACATTTAATTTCCCAAGAAAATATGTTGCCGAACCAATCATAAATATGTTCAAAGCAGCCACTAAGCTTTTGACTTTCATCGGAATAGTATTCCGCTTAGCTTTGATCCATTAGAATTAATGAGCATTTTTTTTTTCTGCGGCTAGAAGCCTAAACAAAAAACAAAGATAAATCAGGGGAGCGTGTCGCGTGCCCAACCAAAATTTAGAACAAGAAACTATATGTGAGCACCTCCAAAAAACTGAAGACAATGGCTGCCAAAGAAAAATGCGAACATGTCTTTGAAGAATCTGGCAAGTGAAAATGGCAAAATTTATAGCCAACTTATGGGCTGGCAAAGACGAGAAATATATGCAAAATGCAAAACAATTAAAGGAAATATGCAACACACATGTAGAAGTCAATGAAAATTCAAATCAAACACGTACATCAGGTTTATAAAAGCACATTTTTAGAAAATGTTGCAACAGTTGCCTTCAGCTGCTCGGTTTTTTGATTTTAAATGACTTGTAAAATTCAAAAGGAGAACTCGAAATATTTTCAAACAGAATTTTGCAAATTAACGATAAAATATTGCAGGCATTTGATGGAAAGAAAGCTTTTTATAAAAATTCTTGAGAAATTGAATGTATTAAAAAACGGCTGCCAAGACAACTTTATCCACTATGCGTGAATGTCTGAGTCTCCCAGAGACCCCTCAAAAAAAAAAACGATGAAAATATTAATATTTATGTTTTAACATTTGCTGCTGTCCGTCGTTGAACGCCCCTCCCTTCCCCCCTCTACTCCCGATCACCTGCCATCGCTGCCCATTGAAGCATGAGATACGACTGCGACTGGCGATGGGCATGAAGATGAGGATGAGGACGAGGCGGTGGCCACCACAACTCGGACATCTTTGGCATCTAATGGACGCTGGCAATACAAATGAAAGATTTAATGACTATGGCTCGGGGGGTCGCATATATATGTGGTTTTCGATATATCTGCGAAAGTTTGCCATTTGCGCGTAGCGAATAAAAATTGTACACAGGCCAGCAAGCAACTAGGTTTCCCTTAATCCTGAAGTATTTGTGATTCCATAAACAAAAGGTTAAATATATTTTTATACTTCTGTTTTAAACTTATATTGCAAAGTATGATTTTTCTAGATACAATGATTTAGGAAAAGTTTGATTTATAGCAGTTCAATAATCGATTGTTTGCACAAAAAAATAATGGAAAATTGCTGAGGGGATTCAACAAGGAACTTACTGGCTCCCATCTTGTAAGCCAATTTTACAAATTTTTTGAATGTAGCATACCAAATGATTGAGTTCCAAACAAAAATATTTTTCTGTTACAAAAGTTCTCACAAAACAAATGATTTATTTGGTTTGATTAAGTATGAGCTCTGCTTAAAAATAAGAAAACCAATTAATCATATTTTATTTTTAGTTTAATGTAATGGAATTTTTTCCCAATTAAATGTAGGATGCTATTTTTATATAACATAAGATTTGGTAAGGTTTAAGTTTTGCAAATTCAACTGTAGTATATCTGTATTTTTTATTACTATTTCATTTAGACCTCTTTTTAGCTACCATCCAACATCTAGTAGCAACTTGAAAATAGATTTTTCAATTACTTTGATCGGGGTGAACTAGTCTTGGCAAGGATTGGCATGGGCAAAGATCCACGTTGATCAGTGTAAACTATCATCTCGGTGCCTAGTACGCAACCATTGAGAAATTGCATGTGGAAGAAGCCAAACGAATTTTACGCTTTGTTGCATATTCTGATAATAAATCATAGAATATAATTTGCAGACAAATGCCTATGGGGCCGGGGGACGAATTTTGGGTAATAATTCAAAATTCTTTGCCCAGTTCGCAAGTGCTTTCTGTGTGGGCCCGCCTGGCGCTTGACCGCGCTTTGAGTTGAATTGAAAATTGTGAATACAAATGCGAATGCGAATCTGAATGTGAATTTGGTGTCAGTTTTGTCATTAACACAAATGAGAAATTCTTGGGGTTTTAGTCAGGATTATTCGGTGGCTGCATGTGACATTTTGGACGTCATTTCGTTTGGCAAAGCGTCAAGAATAAAAAGTGGGCACCCTTTCGGGCCCTCCAGAATGCACAATTTACCTTGATGCGTAACAATTGAAAACGATGATTTGAAATTCACTGGCATAAAATCTGAACCATTTAGTCCTTGGTTTTCCGGTATTATCGTCTCATTGAAGTACACGTGCGTCCGCTCCGGATGATCGCGCTCGGATACGGTGACCTTATAGTATTGCGGACGGAAGAAGTACGAGTGATCGGCCCAGGTGGCTAGCGGCGTGGGCGGTTTCTCCGTCAACCAACTGAAGTGCATTTTCCCGTAATTCGATTTTTGGTTCGCAACAGACAGAGAGTACGCGATTGGTTTTGCAAAAAAAGACACTTAAAATTTATAACAATTTAATTTAACAACGAAACAATACCACTCCTCGCAAAGCAAACAGCAAGGATATGTGAGAAAATTTCAAATCAATGACTAAATTTTCGCATTAACTGCATCACATATCCTTGCTGGCCAAAGCCAAAAAGACTGAGATATTCGAAATTATTCGGAATGGAAATTAATTGATTTGGACACTCACACTTGGGCAATCGAGTATAGAAAGGTTATATAATGGTATTTACAATAAAATCTATACGATCTCGGAGGCTCTTTGAGCGAATGTCCTGCACTGGCTACTAGAGAGTCCTGACAATCGATTGCTATGCACTTGGATTATTTGCTTAAATTAGTTGTGTCTTTCGGCTGAGAACGGTTTGTTTTTTTTTCTTTGATTGCCAGCGACGGTTTGTAGGTCCACGCGTCTCCACGTCCCGATTTCAAGTGAACATCGACAGTTCCAAATCGAAATTAAGGCCAAAATATAAAAGCACATCGGTTCGGTTCCTACCACCAAGATGCGTCTGCTGCCGTGGCCCAAAAGCAGCGCACCAGCAGCGCAGCAGCAGCGCAGCACCTCACACACACACACACACACACACACACACTCCAATATAGTCGGGGATTTTCGAAAATATGGCCGACTGCTATGCTATAAGGAGAGATCGGACCAATGAACGACATATGAAAGATAAAAAGATAGAAAATTGGAAATATTTGCTATGCGCCCGAATCTATATATATATATATATATCATATACAAGTATTAGCATACATTTCTGCTCGATCATGGTGTTGGTATTGGTTTAACAGTCGCCATTTCGAATGTTTCGAACTCGAAAGGTGCAAAAAGGGGGACTTCGGGTCAAAACCATAGGTATATGGTATATTTGGATGTGAATATCATCAATAATAATAAATCAAATTTATTACTTATTGCAGCTCGGACGACATAGAATTTATTAATATTTTAGCATTAAACCGGCGCGGGAAGCGTTTAAAAATAAAACGAACAAACATATAGACAATTCGATATTTTATTTTATTGGCGTGAAAGCAGCGATTCGGCCATAAAACCCATAGAATACAAATATAGTCTTGTTGGTATGCCGAAAATGTGTTAATCATTTCGTTTCTATATCCGTATTATGTCGTATTAATCGTTAGAGTGGAAAACATTCCATTCGATGAGCCGCACGCTTTTATTCAATACTTATGTAATAGCTTTTGGCAATGCGAAATCAATTTGAAATTGCAAATGGCCAGCTAGCTGGCTAACAACAACTGAGCAATTGGCCAAAATCAATCAACATTTTGTTGATCTTTCAGACGAGTACTTGGCAGCGATTATTGACTAATCAAAATCTACATACCCTTGCGAAAACAAATGTGTGATTTATTATTAGTTTTTCTCGAATAACGCTTTTCCAGCCAATAAAAACGTTGTAATTTCATAGAAGGCGAATCGATCGTTAGCTGTTATTATAATTATATTTATTTTGCCCCTTTCATTTGACGGGCAATGAAAAATCAACGCAACAAATGCGCAACAAATCTATGTCATTTGGCCAAAACGAATCATTTACAATAAACCATCTTCAAAGCAAATGGAGCGCGACATAGAAAACCAAAACCCACAAGGCGAGGCGTGGTCCAGAAGAAACCACCAAATGAAACGTGGCGCGGCCTGTGATCTTAATGATGATCAGGAGGACCCGTACCCACTGCCCCCCAGTTCGTCCTCCTCATCCGTCCAAAGAGGCGAAACTGCTTGAAAATTGCATGGAAGCGTGAAAAATCGAACAAATATTTGCACGGAGAGGAAAGTGCAAATGCTGTTCATTGATTTGCATGCCGAGGGTGGAAACCTCATTAATCATGTTGTTGAAAATGTTCATTAAATTGCGGTGCAGCGTTTTGCAACTCGTAAATCGCTCGTCCGTCCAAAAATGGCCAAATAAATGTGGGTAATTACCAGGCCTCCACATAATTGAATACCCAATTACTTTCCCACGAGTTTCCCACAAGTGGCCAAGTCAATGAACGTGTCGGAATGGGAAACAAAGGAAAGGCAAGCACACCATGAAAAATAGCCGCGAAATGCAGCCAAAATACTAGAGACCGCCCAGAACTGTATGTATTGTCTAATTAAGTTGTCGCCTGTCAGCGTTTAGCCTGATAAGCCGTCACTCGCCCGTCGTCCGTCCATTTTCCCCAACCCGAAATTTTGGGTGCGTTGCCACTTGTCCATGGTGTCCGTGTCCCGTCCAAATGCGCCGCATCGCAAATGTATAGTTGAGTATTTATATTTCTGTATTCATTTCAGAGATCTACGACACGCGATTATTTGCGTCTGACAATAGACCACCTATGATATTTATATTTTCCCCATCTGCGCTAGATTCTGGCAGATATGAAATACATGCTTGGCCCCGCCTTAATGGCGCATAAATATTTTCTAGATTAAATAAACTATTTTACATTGCGATTTAATTAAACGCATGGCTATGCTCGGCTAGGTGTATGTTTTCGCAAATGATTAACTTTGCTGTGACGCTTTATTTTATTTATTGTTAATGTTTATAGTGAATTTGGGTTGTACATACCTGTTACGTTGCCGCCTGTCGTGGGTAGAGGTAATTTCTCAAATGCTACACTGCGATAAGTGACCTCAGATTTTCCGTTGACGAGCTCGCTCTGGAAATGTTTAGTTCGATGTTTAGTTCGTTGCTATTATGTTTAATTTGGCACCGCCGAAACCAATATAATTTTTGTAAATAAAGTAAAAAGTTAAAAGCTATTTAAAATTGTATATAAATTATGAACTTAATTAAGTTTTTACTTAGTAAACATACTTTAAAACATTTAACGATTTATGGCATAAATTTTGTACAATGCAGTTGATCTGACGGACTAAATTTAACTTTGTTTATTGTTCTTAGTTTGAATTTTGACAATATTTAAAAAATTAACTAAGTATTAATAGTAATTAGCTACAATAAATAATTACTTAAAACCTCCACTACTCACTTAATTTGTTAAATATAATCAACGTTTTTTCATTAAATCTACAAAATTGTGTGTCCTTTTATAGAAATACATTTGTGAATGTGCAGTTTTGTATCAAATAAAATTCCTTAGTATTATGGCTTTACTCTTATTAATATCTGGTACTTTAAGTGTTCATTCCGAAACCAACTCACCTGCGTTGTTTGCTGCACCACTTTGGTCGTGTGCTCCTCGATATATTCACTATGCGAGTATTGTTCGATGCTTTCGACAGCCTGAGGTCAATGAAAATAAAATTGAAAATTAAGAATGCCGAAAGTTGTTTCGATGGAATTTTTGAAAGAAATCAAACAAACACACACTCAAACCAGCAGCCAATAGATCATTAGCATGGCAGTCTGGAGAATGAGAACAATGCCCGAAATGGGTTATAACTCTTCGGGCCCATTTACTTTGCACTTGTGAATATTGAAGAACTATCGCATCTATAGAGGGATCTGCTTATTATTAAAACTGGACGTAGTGAGTGATATGGGGAACTTGAAAGTGCGAAACTATGGAAGCCAACAATACACGACTGAAATTATTGGAGAGGAAGTGGAATTGATTGACGCGGGCACGATTGTGCAAAAGAATTTCCACAATTGCAGCTGTTACATAAGCAAATAATTATATTTATATACGACGTTGTACATATCGAAATCATTTCGTATCCGTGGCCAAATCGAAAAAGTCAAAGATACAAATCGCTATAAAATATTTGAGCTATTAATAAGAAGTACGCCAATGCACGGCCAATCAATAGACCAGCAAGCAAAATCGAATTGCCAGCGGGCGACAGATGTGGCTCCTCCTCAGCATCTGAATCCGTATACTATATACACTATATGTGTTGGCCCATTGACGGGAAATCCATCTTGGCCATCAAAAGATGGCAATGTTGCGCACCGAGTTAGTTTCAACTTCCAGTTACCGCTGCGACACGATCACGACAACGACCAGTACAGGACAATCTATGACTAAGACTAGACTAGATCGGCTAGCTAGCTGCAGCCACTAGTGTCGGGAATCCGGTCTTCTTCTAGCCACACTTTATGGCGCTTCCACTGGCGTTGGCAGCAGAAATCAGCACAACACACTTTGCGCCATTTTCATTATACATAATTTCATTTTCCTATTTTAATTACTTGCGAATTTTGTGCGCTGGCCCCGCTGCTGGCAATACAAATTCATTTTCATATGCAGTCGTCGTGCCAGGCGGCGTATACTTGATTTTGTTGCAACCTGCCGAAAGCATCAACGGCCGACTAGAGCAACTATTACAAAAACAGCGAATAGAACATGCTGATTCAGCGTGGGATGTCACCACCGCACCGCCCCGCCCCGCCCCGATATCATTTTGTTGCCACTATACACTGCAGTGGCGTAGATGGAGGAGTCTTTAGGGTGATTTCGTCGCAATAAAATCTAATTTTAAGTCCTACAGAGCACCCTGTACCAACAAAGATGTCCACAAATATGTGAGATGTTTCAAAATTGTTTGCTTGTCTGTTCTAAAAAACCTTTATAAACACATTTTTTTTGGAATCATTAAAGCCGTTTTAAAAGAATCATTCACCTATACAATACAACTAATGTTTGGCTTTATATCAATTACTCTTTTCTCACAAGACTCTACATTTTAAAAAGTAACAACTTAAATTCAAAGTGTGAACATTAAGTTTTTCTGGGTCTCTGCAGTATTTTGCATTTTAATATTACAATTAAATATTTTCTGGCACAAGAAACGTGTTTTAATGAATATCAACATCAATTTAAAGACATATTAACCTTCACAATAAATCTTACTTATGAATAAGAAATGTTTTTCACAAAATTGTATACATTAAATTTTGCCGTGTCTCAGTAATTAATATTTTTATGAAGCCTAATGTGCAGTTAAATATAACAATTTAAATGTTCCTGGCAAACGAAACTAGTAAAAGATATTATTCTTTAATAGCGAATGTGGTTGAGAAAAAGCCTCAAAAACATTTATGTATCTTTTTATGGGCGGCAAATCACGTAGACAATTTGACAGTCCAAATAATGAAGTTGCTCTGGTCGGAAACAAAGTCTCCCTTTAAAAATTGAGAAATGCGGATAAAATTAATTTTGTAGCCAGCTAATTGTGCAAATCTGTTAAACATAAATTTTGTGCGAAAACAACAGACAACTCAATTAATCTTGGGTTCACGAATCGAGCACTCAACCACTCGAGAAAAAGTATTTTATTTTGGGCACTATGCCCGAAGTCCCCGACTCTTAGAAACATTGTTCTTGTGCTGTCAGGTCGCATGATTGTAGCCCAATATTTATGAGACTTCATTTTTCAGGTTGTCAGCGCAGGCGGCACACGTGAAGGATTTCGCCATTCTACTTACAGGACAAACCACCTCCTTCCCGCTGAAAGAAAACAATTAGGCAAGTGCAAAGTAAAGGCTCTACGTGGGTTAGGAAAATTGTTGTTAAATTAGCAATTATTCTGTGATTAATTAACATTTTTTTTTTGTTTTTTTTTTGGTAAATTTGTGCTTAAGCGTCAAGTGAGTGCGACCAGTTGTGTAGTTCTGGGTTTTCGAGTTGTCGTTTTGGTTTTTGTTGCGTAAGTGCGTCCGGATCAGTCTTAAATCAAATACAGAAACACACACAAACAACTTACATAGACTAGGGCTGGCTAGCTTACAAACATAGAAGCATTAAGAATAATTGTTCATTAAATGCATAATGTAAAACAAAGCGCAATTGGCAGTGTAGCATAGCGGAAATAATTTTGAGAACGAAATAATTTTCATGCAATTAATTTTAAAATTTTCGTAAGAGATTTTTGAGCTTGTTTGATGGGCAATCCAAAAGTTCTTTCTTTTGTTTAATTTTTTTTTTTTTTTTATTATTTTTTGTTGTCATGTTTTACAATGTTGCACTTAAATCGTATTCTTTTGTTTCTTCTTGCTGAGCACTCTTAATTCGTATGTGAAAATTGTTTGCGTGTTTTTCCGTTCGGGGAAGCCCAATGAAAAATTTACACAAAAATTTGAAAACAATTTGAGGGGACGCACGAAACACACAAAAACAAAACAATGACAATGGACTTGACTAGAATATAATGTAGATGCGGCTGACCTCTAAACGGCTTCAACCTGGCTTAAATGACTAGAGAAACGTTTAAGTATAGATAAACTTTAAAATAATTGCTAATTTCCAACAATTCCCATTTGTGACTAGACTAGATTTGGCTGTGTCTGTTTTTGGTTTGGTTTGGTTAAGTCGAGAGAGAGTTTCGATAGAAAATGTAGTTCAGGCTACCTTGATGGAGAAGCTGCCGTTGGGGATGTCCTTGCCACCGAACTTCACATTGATGTCATAGTCCCCGGGATCGTTCAGAGCATACAGAATGTCGAAGAAACCATCCTTTTCGATCACATCAATGTCCACAATTTCGCTGGCGAAATTGGGGTAATGATTAAACATGTATTACACACCCCAAATCAAGAGTTTTACCTGCCCGCCTTGTTGGTGATCTTGCAGGTTACCGCTCCATCGCCTGCCTCACGGGCATCCACCTTCAGGTGCGACTGACTGCCCGATGTCTGGATCTTGGGCGCCTGCTCCACCAGCTTGCACTTCTTCGCCTCGCCGGTGGGGAATGCTTCGAGTTTGAAGGGCGAGCCCTCGATCTCCTTGTCGCCGTACTTGATGCTGCACTGGTAGGTGCCGCATTCGTCGGGCACGAACGAAACCACATACGTTCCGGTGGACACTTCCTCCAGGCGCGGCTGCATTGGCTTGCCCTTGGGGTTCTTGATGGCCACATTGATGTCCGCCTGGCCAGCCTGTTTCGTGTCAATTTCAAACTCGGCAGGCAGAGAGGCGGGTGTTTTCTTCTTCTCATTGACACCCTTCACCTTCACCTTGGTGGGCTCCGACTTGGGGAAAACGGTCATCACAAATGGACTGCAAGAAAAATGGATTTTTATAGAGTTTAAACTAGAAAGTAACTAGTAGTTAATTGGCCACCCACCTGCATGGCACCTCCACCTCGGAGAACTTCACCTGGCAGGTGAGCACGGATCCCGCCTTGGGCGGCACATAGTGTACCGCGTAAATGCAATTGCCCTTGTCTTCCACGCGCAGATTGTCCACGGGTATGCCCTCGGAGTTGGTCAGCTTGACGGCGATGCGGCCAGGACCAGCCTCGCCCACATCCACGTTGAAGTACGTGGGCACGCTCTCGCGCACCTGGCCGTGCTCGATGCCCGGCCCGTACACCTTCACCTTGCTGGGGTCCACCGTCTCCTCGACGACCACGCGGAACGGAGAGCCGGGTATGTGCTTGTCGGCAAACCGAATGGTAATGTCATACTCTCCCGGGTCGGTGGCCAGATAGTCCACATCGCAGCTACCGTCGCGATTGTCCGTGCAGGTCATCTTCGCCTCCGATGGACCCTCGATGGCCAGCGAAAGTCCTCCGTTGCCCGCACCCTTGGTCTCCACCGTGAACTTGTTCTTCTGATTGGTCAGACCCTTCTCCAGACCCGGTCCATATGCCCTGCAGCGTGTCGGATCGCAGCCACTCTTCACATTCACCACGAACGGCGATCCCGGCACCGGTATGTTGTCGTACATCAGCTCAATGGTGTGACGTCCAGCCTCGAAGGGCGTGTACATGATGCGGAATATGTCGTCTGTGGGGCCCTGCACAATTTTGCTGGGCAGCACGTGGCCCATGGGATCGAAGATGGCGCAGGACAGCTTGCCAGAGTCAATGTTGCTGCCCACCTTGCTCATGTCCACCATGAAGTCCGTGGCCGCGTTCATGATCACACCTAGGGGGAAAATAAACAATTAGTAAGAGCCAATTATTTGGGAAACTTTGAAACATCAAGGCACAACATCAACAAGATTACGATGCATTTAAAAGTAATGGTATTGGGAAATTATTTACCTAGGTATAAGGTTTTTAAAGTAAATAATTATCTCCATTAATAATTGGGCATTAAGGTATATAAAACATCCAAGTTATTTCAATTTGACCTGGCGATTTCAAACTTGGTGTATCCACATAATTCGGATACTGAAGAGATTATTCATAATGCTTCGAAAAATATTACTTCAGAGGCGATTAGTAGTTTATGGTTTAGCTCAATTCAAACAAACAAAGGGGACATCACAACAATAAAAAGGAGTGGCGAGGCGATTGCAGCAAGCAACCTTGGTCAGGTGGTGAGTAGAGCGCAGTGGATTAGAGCTGTACGGCAGCAGGAACACTCGGAACTGGCAACGGTCAACTGGCAATTGGCAACTGGAAGTCCTCCTACCATGCGGCTGTATGCCGATGCCACTGACGCGGGTGTTCTTGAGATTGGGTACCGGAACGATCAGTGGCTGGAAGGGCGAGCCGTTGATGTGGCGCTCGTTGAATGTTATGTTGACGGTGTAGTCGCCCGCTTCGGTGGGCAAGTAGGCCACGTTGCAGGTAGCGTCTCCATTGTCCCGGCAATTGATGGCCGCTTCGCACGGGCCCTCCACCGTCACACCCAATCCACCCTGGCCGGCGCCACGTGTGTCAATCATAAACTCCGCCGGCTGGCCAACAATTCCACGCTCGAGGCCGGGTCCGAAGGCCTGTACCTTGTTCGAATCGCTGCCCGTGAGGCACTGCAGCCGGAAGGGTCGCGGGGTGATCGGCGTGCCGCCGAAGCAGATGCTCAGCAGGTACTCGCCCAGTTGCGTGGGCGTGAAGTTGACCAGGAAACCCTCCGCCGTGGGTATGATGTGCGCCTTCACGCGATTGCCCGACGGACTGGTGATGGTCACCGCCAGATCCGCCTTGGGCAGGCCATGGGTGATGATCCGGAACTGCTGCAAACTGTTCAGGGGCGCGGCTTTTGTTTTGGGTGAACGAAATGATGACTTGGACTTAGACCATGACGCACTCAAGATGGGCACTTCTATATAACATAAATCTGCTGTCTAATCTACGGATACTTACTGGGCTCGAGTCCGTCCACCTTGATCTTGGACACATCCACCGTCTGCTCCACGACGACCTTCTGTCCCAGGGGAACTCGCTGACCGCCATAAGTCATCGTGGTGGTGTAGGCACCTTTGGAGGGTGGAATCACTTCCACCGAGTAGGTGTTGTCCTCGTTGTCAATGATGCGGCACGGCACCTCGACCTTGGACTCTTCGTGGACGACCTTTACCTTCAGCTCGGCATCGCCGGCCTCACGGGCATCGACATTGAAGTGGGTGGCCACATTGGGACGCACTCCGGGCTGCAGCCAGGGTCCAAAGGCCTGTACTTTGGCCGCATCAACCGGAACTCCGACGTAAACGCGATGTGGCGAGTTGGGCGTGGAAACACCGCCATAATTAACTAAAGTTCGGTTATTATTGTTAATATAAGTAAAAACAAAGAAGGCAAATAAGCGTAGACCAACCTTCGACGGTGTGGGGAACTCCAGAAGTGGGGGTATAAGTGACCTTCTTGGTGCCATCCGGGTTGTTCTTCAGCTCCACGGGCAACTTGGTGCCGTACACATCCTGGACGACAACGTCCAGCGGGGCATTGCCCGCCTTGCTGGGGTCTACAGTGAAACTGGTCGGCTGGTTGATGGTCACGCCGTTCTTCTCCAGTCCCGGACCACTGGCCTTGACCAGCTCCGGATGGAAATCGGTGCGCGGGAGGATCTGGGCGATGAACGGCGACTTGGGGATGTCCTCGTTGTCGCACAGAATGTGCACGGCGTACTCGCCCACAGCGGTGGGATGATACTTCACCAGTGCAGAGCCATCGCCATTGTCGTGGCACTCGATCTCGGCCTGCGAGGGACCGGCCACGGTGAACCCGAGGGCTCCAGTCTCGCCATTGGTCTCCACCACAAAGGCGGCCGGGTAGCCAATGACGCCGCTGCTCAGTCCGGGTCCGTAGGCCACAATCGAGGACTCCTTCTTGGGGCCCACCTTCACCTCGAACGGCGATTTGGGCACTTCCTGGCCGGCAAAGGTCACCATGATCACGTAGCGACCCTCCTTGGTGGGATAGTAGTGGCACTCGTACGTATTGCCATCCACCTTCGACTGCATGACGTTCTGGTTCATGCCGCCCGGACCAATGACGCGTACCTCTGGCTCACCCTCGCCGGCTCCCTCGGTGTGGATCTTGAAGTCGGCATCGTCACCGACACGAATGCCCGTGGCCTGGAGTCCACGGCCGGAGGCGCGCACCTTACGCGCATCCGACAGCGGAGCCACCTTCACCGGGAACGGACTGTTTGGGATGGGAGTGCCGGCATAGAAGACATTCACCGAATGCAGTCCCTGCAGGGCGGTCACGTACTCGCAGCGCCACGTATCGTTCTCCAATTGACGCACCTTGGCCGCCACGGAAGTCTTGTGGTTAGCCGGATCGATGATGATCACCTCGGGCACGCCGCGGCCCGCATCCTTGGCTAGGATGTCGAAGAAGGTGGGCTTCTTGATAGTCACGCCGCTGGGCTGGATTCCGGGACCCGTAACCTTTACCTTGGAGGCGTCACCAGCATGACCTTCCACCTTCACGGGGAACGGCGACTTGGGAATATCGCGACCGGAGAACTTAACGGCCACCTTGTGCGATCCCTCGGCCTTGGGAATATACGAAACAGTGTACGTGAGGTTCTTGTCATTGTTGAAGCGCACATCAGCCTTCTCGATCTCCCCGTTGGGTCCCTCGATGTCCACATCCACAGAACCTACAGATCGAATAGTTTAAATGGGTTTTTCCCTAAGTAAAACACTAAATACTTACCCTTGCCGGCGGAGAAGGTTTCAACGGTGAAATTGGCTGGGGCTCCTACCACAGGACCAATGGGTTCAATACCGGGACCATAGGCGCGCACTCTGTGGAATTTTATATTAGGATTAGGTATATTCTTCAATATTTAAAAAAAACGAAGAGAAATCTACAAAGCCAATTTTGATACTATGGACTAACATTGGAATCACAGACAACTCAGCAGTTAATTACAAGGCTTTGCAGTCTAATTGAAATATTTGCAAAAGAACTACAGTATTTAAATATAACAAAACATAATAAATTGATATAAAATATTTATTAATTTATCACTTGCAATCAAATATTTTTAATGGTGGCGCCACTTTAGAATGCGTACAGAATGCGTTTGTTTGCAGTACTAGTTTCAAAAATACATTTTCTAAAGCATACTTTTTGGATTTTGTAAATAAACAGATTTATCAGTCATAAGCAATATTAAAAATTGATTAAAAATTTAAATTCGTTTTATTTACATGTTTTTCTAAGATGAAAATTATTAAAAATATAACAAAAATTGCCACAGTAATTTCTTAACACAATATATAAAGAGAGAGAGGAAAAAAGCTTCCAAAATTAAGGAAAAAATCAATTCCCGAGGTTCCCCAACTTTTAATCAGAAATCTTGGTAGCTTAACAAAGCGGCAAATTAAATCAGCGTCGGCCAAGATGAATGCGTTTAGTGAGCGCTAATTGTACAGAGCAATAAAAGCCGCCAGCGAGCATAGCACAAGAACAATACAAACAGGAAAGCAGCGGCTTTGAGGTATCCATTAGATACGGATTGCTCTGGGCTAGCGCGGAAAGCGGAGAGCAACAAAAGTAACCAAAACTGTTGGAACATTTAAATCACAAATGCCATAAGAAGTCAATAAATTAAAAACCGAAAATCAAACGAAAAAGAACGCTGGCCAAAAAGAAGTGGTGGCCAAAACAGATCAGAACAGAACGGAACGAAAAAGAACGAGTGGAGGCATGCCGAAGAAACTTACCGCGGCGGAGGAATGCTGATTTTTGCATTTTGAGGCGTTTAATAAATATACATGGTTTGGTTTGGTAGTATATATATACATATTATGTATACGGAGCGGATAGGGAAAACAAGAACAATATCCAATACATTAAAAACGTTGCTCAAATATACACGAAGAAAAAAGATATAAAAGGAGAAAGAGAGATAGAAGAAAGATAGACATAGTGTAGATTAGAACCAGAGAAATGCATTAGCCAGAAAAACAGACGAAGGACTGACTAAAAAGTACAACTTGAATTTGGAATAGAGTTGGGTAGAAAAGAACAATGCTGGATTCAAAGATCTTCTAATGAAATTGAACCATTCTAACTCAAACTGGAACCTGCCATATTACATATTCAATGTGCTAAGACTTCATGCCACAGAACAACTTTCAAATCTTTTCTGTCAAAGATAGAAATAACTGTCAAATTCTAATCTCTTGAAAGATTTTTTAATATACGTTATGTTTATATCTCTTGTTAGAGCTTTAAATAAGATCTTTTCTAAAGTAAAGTAAGTTGTCCATAAAGAACCATGAAACAATAATTTAATTAAATAATTTTTCATTTATAGTAAGTAATTACGGTACGTAAAGATTTAGAGTGTTAAAAGAATTAATTAAGAAACTTTTTGAGTTAGACAAGTTCCACGGAGAAAGCATATGCACTCACCTATTTGGATTCGTCTTGGGCCTCAAGGGAGCTCCGCTCTTGAGCTTGGAGTTGGGGTACTGCGACAGATAGGTCATCATGGACTGCTCGTCCACATTGGGATTGACCAGCTCCTCGGGTTTGATCAGCTGGCGCACATTGAGCCAGTCATCGGCCAGGCCCATGGCCTCGGAGGCGTTCTGGACGGCATCCTTGGGGTCCCAGAGCTCCCAGTCGGGACAGAGACCCGGGGCACAGGCATCGACGAGGGCGCCCACCGCCTTGCCCGTGGTCCAGTCGTTGGTGAAGTTATTGATGGGCAAGTCGGGTATTTTGGCGTGTATCCAATTCAGCAGGCTGCCAACGGAAAAGTGATTTAGTACTGGCCACCAATCCATGTGGGTAGGCGTCACTTACCGCTGCTTGGGCGTGTGGCCCGATCCGTTGAGCTGCTTCTCGTCCTCGCCATCCCACATGGGCATCGATATCGAGTAGTGCAGAATCAGCGTCCATATCAGGCCCAGTATCAGTTTCAGCTTACAGTCCACAATGTCCGAGGAGTCTGCGGGCAAAAGAAGAACACAGAGATTGTATTACTTTGTTGGCTTTGGTGGCACAAAAACCAGAACGCTCACCGTTACCAGTCGAAGTGTGTACTTAATGTTTCTATTAATTGCACCGACAATTTGCAACGGCTGCAGGCAGCCTCATCTGTCACTGGCAACACTTTGATGGGGCTGCTGCAAACCTGTTGCCATTCGACAACCTGCCAATTATGGACAGAGATGTCCGCTAACTGTTACAACCACTTTGCCTCCTGGTCAAGTTCAGGGCTGATTATTCACGCAATCAACAGGTCTTGCCGGTTTAGCGGACCATCGCTGTCGCCGTCGACCTTAAACTTGGCCATAGCCTGCGCTTTAGACGGATTGTCTTTTGTCATGCTAAAGCCATTCAGAGAGATAGTCGCTGGTGGGTTTATTGAACCTGTGATGATAATGGGATCTTTAATAGCGTAACACCGCAAGGTGAAAGGCGTGGGGATCGTTCTGATTACCTATCACCGATTAGTCAACACCGGGGCCCTCGGCACATGCATTTGGCATGCACTGAGCCATGACGCGATTGGAATTCCGCCTCCATCATGGGGGAAAGTTGCCACGGGGAAAACACAGTGCTTGGCCACTGATGGTAACCGAATATGCCAAGTGACGACAGACAGCAACGTCCACTGACGTACTAGATGTTCTACATTTCTTTGTCTTTGACCGCGAGGGCTTTCTACTAGAATCCGGGCTCGTTTTGTGCTTTTTGGCCTGCTCAACGAGCCGTTAAACGATTGCTGATAGAGCCAGCTCTCTTGCCAGCCACTTATTGCCCAACACCCGCAACAGCAATAACCACTTTTTGCTACAAAAAAATTTGCAATTTGGCTTTGTTTACTTGAGTAGCCGGCCACTTGCGGCCACTGGACAGGGAAACCGGCTGGATGGGTTGACCAAATGGCCAAACGGCCAAATGGCTTTGCTTTGTTGGCCGCTCGGCCTCTCCTAAAAGCCATCAAATTGCCGGCCATTTCTGCGTTTGGACGTTTAAAATACTTTTACGGTCGAGTGGTGCCTTGACAAATGATTAGCTGCCAATCTGTAAACCCAGCCCGTTGACATATTAATGAAAAATACAACGAAGACGCTACCGCAACAACTCCATTCGCGCGTCGAAAGAAAGCCGCAATTAAAACGGCATGGAAAAACTAAATAGCCAGAAATGATTTGGCTAATTAGGCAGCAGTCGGCATGCCAATCGGTGAGCTTCGGTAACTGTCTTGGCCAAAACTCCACTCCAACTGCATGTCGTTGTGGAGCTCAAACAGGTTGCTCGTCAACTCCAAGACACCAAAGTTTGTTTTTGGCACGGCAGCGCGAACGAGAAAATATGCTGTAAATTATATAGAAATATGCTAATGCCTGGTGAGAAGCACGAGATGCCATAACTGCGATAGGAATATGTAATGCATATTAACCAGACAGGCACTCCATACATATGCATAAGTGTGAAGATCGCGGAGAACAAGAAAAGAAACATCTCCAAAGAGTGTTCTTCAAAAGGGGAAGCCCAATCTTTGAAGCACAAAGAAACTCTTTGGGTTCCCGATGGGTGCATGATCAAACTAATGTGATCGAGGTTAACATAATACGAGCATTCTTGGAATCAAGGAAAGAAATTTCATTTCCCGCTATATAAATAACACTTTAGCCTACAATAAGACTGGATTAGTATACTTTTACAAGTTAATAGCTTTTCGACTAGTAATAATAATTTCACTGACACATATTCCTTCATGATAATCTTATCAAATTCCAGACTTTGACATAAAACTTTATACTATCGACCATTTGTTGGGCTGAATGAATCGGACGTACTTTCTTTGTTTGGGAATTTCAAGGTAGAAAACAAAATTTATGGCCTAACGATGTATCAAGCTTTTAGAATATACACTTGTTATTCAACGAAATTAAGTCTCCCCTTAGAATCAAAGACACTGGCTAATTAACTACACAGCAATGATAACCCCTTTACTTGGTTAAGATAAGTTTATCTGTTTATAGGAATATGATGCGGACAAAGTACTCTCTTATCTTTAAACGAGACAAACACTTGATTTTTTGGAAGCGGAAGGCAGCGTTTAATTAAAGAAATAGCGACGATTGGAAAGTTCTGAGATCTCTCGGTCACAATCTATCATAATTTCGCTGTCATTGGCCACAGCAATCGGATATGTCCACCCAAAAACCAGAGACAGAATTCTCGATTCAGACTCGTTTACAGAAGCCTCCAATCGTTTGGCCATGTCAAATGATGACTTGACATGATTTATGTGCAACGATTCTCGCCTCGCAGCGGCCAAAGTTATTATGATGTTATGTGCAACGGCAGAAAAGTGTTTAACATTCAGATAGCAAGAATGCTGAGGCTGCAGCTCGAATTCCGAGGCCACAATCCCGGTCGCAGTTGCAGTCACCGGTAACCGGCTTGGGTCACCAGACACGTTCTTTGAGCGGCACGCGCATACCAGAGCCCCGAGTTGGAGTCGGAAAAACGGCCACGATACAATGGAGCGTCTGAAGAGATTTTCCAAACGGAAAAACCAGTTTCCGTTTGGTCGGTCTGGGGCCAATCATCCATCCAGACGTCTAACTGTTGCGCGGCTAATTAAATTAGAGCCAGGGCAGGGCTAAGCTGCAAAAAATCGTTGACATTGCTTGGAAAGTCGGAGCCTGTCTGGCTTTGACTTTTTAAGCCGCTCAGAGCTCCATTTTGGGCGCATTTCTGATGTGGGTTGCCCCACATTCGGGTGGTGTCACAGGCGTTGAAAGTTTCTGTGTATTTTTCACTTGTTTGGGGTTAATTGAGCCGGGTCTCTCGATATCTCTTACGGCCGGCTTTTGCTAATTTAAATAATTGACTGAATGTCGTGGCCAGGGAATCTCGACATTCCATTCCATCGAGTTGGTAACGATGCTCATAACAACTTAATCTTATCACAATTGCCTTTGGAGTGTGACGAGGAATTGGCCATCATTTCTATTTCCAGCCAGTGGATCAGAGGGTTGGCCACAGCTCAACGGTGAGGTGTCCGAATCGATGGCGTCATGTTGAACCATTGCAAATGATTTATAAAAACACCGGTGAGTACGTGCTGGGTGATCAATGCAAGTATTGATGTTCGGTCGTGTCATTTTTTGAGCGTTTCAGCAGAAATTCAACGTTAATTTAGCTGACAGTGTGGGCTCTGCATATTTCCTTACTTCAGGCTGATTCATCACCTTAAGCTGGGTCTTACAAATTAAACTAGGAACCGGAAGCTGTCAGCATGAACGAAAACAACTTTAATAACTAATTTGTTTTTTAAAAGCACTGATAAAACCTAAAGCTGTATTAGATGTTACGCATTTAAATCACCAACTTAAGCTGTGACTACATCGTAAGGAATGTTATACAATCATTTTTTTTACGGAAATTTTGTAAAAATAAAAAATACAGATAAACCCGAACTATGTACATGTCGGAGATTAATTTGAAATATAATGAAGAAATATTATTTGTAAGTCTCTGAGTGTATTGAATAAACGAAGTTAAAAAGAAATAAGGAAGAGAGAAGCTTTTGAATGAGAGCGCGGTGGGGAAGGAGAGCGAAATCCCTACTGAGCGTGGCGCAATGAGAGGTAGAGAATAATGAGCGAGAGGAAGAAGGCAGTTCAAGAAAGCCTGCGAAACGGAACAGACGCTCGTGCAGAGAAACCATTGCGACTCGCTGCGCTAAAAAATATAATTCCATAATGGCAGACGAGCCAAACCCCCTATCTCCTACATACATTTCAATTGTTATACATTTTAATTAAGTTCTTGCCACCATGATGATCAACACATCATGGTTAAATCACAAAAATGTGTACAAATTATTAACAAGCACACAACAGAAATGAAATTGGGTCAAATGGATCATCAAGTGGGCTTCCATTAAGTAAAATATGCATTCATGTGCTTGACTCATCGCCTGGAAAAATCTTCAACACCCTCCATAGATGATAATTTTAATGATGTTTGGGCGATGATGGCGTCATCAATAACAATCAATTGCCTGTGACAAATTGAGCCTGACTTTATAGGAATCATTAGGTTTTCTGCTGCTGGCTGTTAAGTTTTTCGGCCCCACGACTTCAGGCAAAACGCGAAGTTTGCCTGATACCCCAAAACCAGATGATGTCATGGAGTTGACTCTGAGCGACTTTATCTCTACTCTATCCGGCACGTATTAGGATTGTTCTTCCCTCTGCTTTGTACTTTTAATTTTGTTATTTTTATTTGCTTATTTCGCTGTTTTTGTTATTTTTTGCATTTTATTGCGACCGCCCGAGAGACTTTATTATTGTTTTTGTGGCTTTTTAGCGCAAACATTCGTAGATACGAACAGCGGCGCTCCATGGAAATCTACAATCCCACTTGGAGCCGGGGGTCTGGATTCGAAGACAAGCTCTTGAGCCGGCAGCTGCGTGGTTTTTGGCACACAAGTCGACACACACATACATAACTCCACGAAATTTCGCGCTAATTCAATTGACAGCACAAAAGAGGAAAAAACATCTTGGAAGGAAATAACCGAACACAAATGATCTGAGCGATACAGTGGGAACCCCAAATGCAGGCTTACCAATGTTTCTAAGCACTGAGAACCACAATTTCACACGAAGCTTTCACTGTACCAATTTATGTCGGTCGAAACCACAAAAATTGGACAATAGGAAGAGGTGCGGCTCGTTAAATTAATTAACTATTTTTTGCTTATAATTTTCCAATTTGCTCAACGATTATTTCCGAAATTGGCTCCGTTATCTGTTTTGGGAATGTTTGCCAAAATAAACGAGCAATTAATGTTTGCACTCCTGTGAATAATGCCATTTAAGCAAAATTTAGTTAATGACTAAGCAGATGAAAAAGAGTCAACCCGAATAAACAGATAATTCATCTCTCCTTGCAAAAACTTTTCAGCAAACACAAATTTAAATCTTGAATTTTAAATTTTTAACGAAACTAATTTCGGGGGTAGATATGAAATCGTCTTATCGCTAACCCAAGTCCAAAATGGATGATATTTTTATCGCACGAAAACGAAAGTGCTGATAGCTATAAAAATACCTCTGAAACCGACGATTGTACCACTAACAACAAAACGCGAAAAGCAATACGCTTTAAATTTTTTTAAAATTGCATTTACTTAGCTCTCAGTGAACGAACACTTTTGTTTGGCTTTCATTTTTAGTATCTACATTTTAAGGCAGCTCCAGCTCCCCTTGTGTTGTATGTAAACATATCTGTAAACATTATTTACCTAGCTGTCAATTATTGACAAACTGCCTTTTTTTCTGGAACATTTAGATAATGAAGTTGTTTATCTGTTTTATATGGCGTAGCAACTCTCTACTGAATGGTTAAAATTATTTCCAGCGAGATTGACAAATAAACACGCTCTTATCAATAACGTCACGGGGCCATTAAAAAGCCTACAGGGTAACTGATTACATTGTGAATGAAATGTAATACCCGGGAGAATCATCCACCGACTGAATGCTTCAATGACCGACTGAGGCTTGAGCTAGGGCCACAATTATGAGTCACAAAAAGCCGCCGTATCACATGCTCCCTCCATTTTCAATCAAACAAATTAGCAAGATGCAGTTAGTTGGTCATTGATATATCGGGTTCTGTTACGCTCGTGATTTGGCAATGGAAATGGTCTTTGAAAGCGATAGTGCTCTAATGAAATTAACCTTCCAAATTGTCCACGCTTCGCTGGTGCTCTCTTGTTTGTATCCAATTCATAGCCGAAAGTGTGAAAAATAAATATCATAGATAGAATAGTTGTTTGATTTAGACATTTACATATACACAAATTACCTAAAAAAGTATGGACAAACTTTCTACTATTCAGCCTTAGCCGAATATACCCATTTTAAAGGGTATTCAACTCTGTTGACTGCGTACTGTGCAGGTACTGCAAATTGCTAAACACAATCTTGAATTATGCATATAAATACAAATGAAAGTAAAACTCGCATTGAAGCTGGCGCTTTGAATAAACGCGGCAATGACATCATTTTGTTTTGTAGTCTGGAAGCGTATCGTTAAAGGCAGAAATTTCAAATAAATAATACAACACAACAGATCCACATGGGATCGTGCGGAATGCAGCGGTCTGCGGATCTGGTGTTAACCCAAGACTCTTGCGGCGTTGGCGGTTCATCTTCAGTTGACTTATCTCCTCATTGAAAGAGCGAATTATGCAATTTGCAATGGAAACATTTTTGATGGCCAACGATGCGAGCGCTTCTAATTAATTCATAAAGTTGTGCGGTTGCTAAACTGTTAGAGATATATGTATGTGAGACCCAACCCACTCTCTGGACTTCAAGTTAATCTGAGAATTCTGAGAATATGCTCATATGTGTTACTTACCAATGTTAACGATTTTGATACCCTCATCCTGGAGGAATTTCAGGGCCACCGAGACGTTTTCCAGTTTCTGGCTGCGGAATGTTGGGCGTTTGTTGTATTTGGGCATTCGCTTCTGGGACAGAACCTCGATCAGGGCGATCAGTCGGAGGCCGTCGGACAGGTCCGTCTCCAGGTTGTTGATCGACCGATCGATCGTCTTCAGATGCTCATTGGCCCAGCGCGTGAAGGTGTTCTGTTGGATCTTCTTCCACTGGGCATCCTCGGCGAGATCGCGTTCGGCCTCCATGTCCTCGTCGAAGTTCTCCTCGTACTGTTCCGCCGGCTGGCCCTCCTGTCTTGGCTGGTAGTAGTCGTTCGCCTGTGGGTTAGCGATTATGCAGTGATCAAGTTAGCCGGGTTTACTAGGGATGGGTGTGGTTGTGGTGCTGGTGAATGGGTGTCTGGGTGCCTGCGTGTGGGATGTCTTTACTTCGAAAATCACTTAGCAACTATGCAAAAGTGATCTCCATTAAAAACCGTCAACTCCACTCCTGAAGCCGGTGGAGCAAATTGATTCGAACGGCAGCGGATCCGATTGGATCACACAAGGTGTGGCTTAGGCCAAGACTTGTTTTAGTTTTCTTAAGGCCCGCCAAAAAGAACTTCAGTATCAATGAAGTGGACTGTCCACTTTCCACACATGTCCCACAGCCAAGTGGCAATCAAGAAGCAAAGATACACTGGCGACATTTGAATACGCTTTTTAGGGACATGCTTTAGTTTGAACTTACATATCTTCAAAATCGAAGAACTTTATGATCAAAGTTCATTTAGCAATTTCGGTAAATTTGTTTTAGGGATGTTCGGCTGTATATAATTTATAAAGATATCCCTACAGTTGACATAGTCTTAAGATATTTTTAATGCAGATAAATCTACTAAATGGTAATGAATAGTGTTCGCTTTGTTTTGAAATAATGAAATATAAATGCAAATTAATTTTTTAGAGGTTCGAGTTGAAGAAGTCCGTATATTTTCAACCTCAGATCTGCCCTTATCTTTTAACCGGCGAAACAAGTTCCCAGGTAACTCCGCCTAATTCATTGTTTACCAACTTGCCCAAAAAGTTCCCGAAAAGGGTATACAGACCGCGAAGCACGAGCACAAAGCGGAGGAAAGGAGAGGAGACGACGGACAAGGGAGCAAAACGGAGTTCGCGTGTCGTCCCCAAAAACCAACAGAAATAGAGAATTAGGGCCCCCGATGCCCCTTCTGTTGCCCGTCTAGTCTGGGCCAGGCCAAAAAGAGAATATGGCTAGAAAAAGAAGATGGAGTGGAGTGCTCGAGTGCGCAGCGTGTGAAGTTCATTAACATTTTCATTAATTGCGAAATGCCGCGACAAAACGCAATGTGAACTGCAGCAATTAAAAAAGGGGCCTTAGTAAACCGAAGTCGAACTGACATACATAATTTAAATCTAGTGGCAGGTATTTTTTGTGTCCGAAAAGTTAATACAAAAAATGATTAATATTCATTATATTTGAAAAATATGATATTTGAGTTCTTTGAATTCAACAATTCTTAAGAATCCATTCAGAAATCCGTCCAGCATTTAGAACTTTAATTAAATATGAAATTATGGCTCTAACCTTTTTTCAACCTAAAAATTTTTGAATACATTAATTGTTTTAAAGTTTAAAACTTCCTTTCAAAATTTTACGTTGCAAACAAACACTTGAAGTTAGAGTACCTCGAATTTATTGGTTCTCAAGAATTCTTTAAAACACTGTAAAGTTAAACTCTTAGAAACGCTACACATTTACCAAACAGAAAACTTAACGAATTTAAATTGGTTTTAAGCATATTTCAATTTAATAAAAATATATTTAAGCTTTATGTTAAGAAAAATATTCTCGGAGAAAAGTTAAAAACTGTATTTGTGTATGTATATACTTTGATTTTATCAACTGGACAAAATTATTTCTTTTGCCAAAAGCTATTTCCAATTAATTTTAGTTTCTTGGAGAGATCGACATAGGGAATTTCTCCTGTGGCACACGCACACTGCCGCAGGAAATCTCTTTCTCTCTCCCTCACACACACACCTGTTGAGGGCAACCGTCGTAGTGTTGTTGTTGTAGCGGTTGTTGGGCGTAGAAATTTAAGTTGCTAAAATTCTGCTCCGAATGTTTGATGCTGTTGTTATTGTTGGTTGTGTAAACACACGCGTTTTGCTGATTTTGTTGCGAAGTTGGCGGGTTATTTCTGCCGTGACTATTGTTGCTGTGGTAGTGGTTAGTGTTATTGTTGTGGCTGAGAAATATGGTCGCCTGCGTCGTTTGACCGTTTGTATAGTTCGCGTTTTGCACTAATTCACCGCCGTGTGTAATATTTGCCGATCCGGGACCGTCAGCGTTGTTACTCTTGCGCGTACCACCGTTAAATAAATTTGTATTTTTCAACGTTGAAGTTTTTTGTCGCGCACCGGCATTTTCTCTCGCTCTCTCCGTCTCTGCCATCTCCCTGTCTCGCTCGCGCTGGCTGTACATCTTGCTTGTTCCTACTCTGATCGTGATCGCTCGCTTATCTCTCTCACTCCCTCTTGCAGCGGTCTTTGTTGTTGTTTTTCAGCTGTCAAGTTTGTTTACCGCTCTCTCTTGCTTACAAAAAAGTGTTTGTCGCTCTTTTGTTCTCTCTCAGTCAGCGCTCTCTGATCATAAGGTTCATGCGTAAAAGAAAACCAGTTTTATTTACAAAAGCAGCTACGAATTCAAGTTCAGTGTGAGAACGTAAGGTTTGATATTTGTTTTTTGATTATTAATATAATTTTAAGTACTTTGTGGAATTTTTCGTTGAGCCCCAAAGTATGCACTAGGCTTTGCAAGGCGCTTATCAAATATTAACGCTTTTTCTTATCGTTGACATAAAGCTTTTTTTACCGGTAAAATATAACTTGGGTTTTGCAAGAATAATTTTAATTGCAGAAATAAAAAACAAATACAAGAAAAACAGATTTTTATAAATTAAATTAGTTTTTTAGCTTTATTACCTAATAAATTGCTTTGTTGATTTCTCTTTCACAGGGAGGTTTTCATCAGCAAATAAATAGTAAATAGTAATTCCATGATTTAAAATATAGAAATCTCAGCTCTGAGTTAACAGTTCTTATATCATGTTTAATAATAGACAGTTTAATTCAACTAATAAAGATGCATACATTTGTAAATTTCTTATCTTAATAAGGAAATTTAAAAAAAAAATAAGTTTTAAAATTTTTACGCAATTTTTAATTATTTCTAGATCCTACCAATGAATCAACATTAGTTAACTTGTTTTAACTATTCAGAAAATGTTATTCATCACTGTTATTTATTGGTGAGAACGTAATTCGGATTGTATTGGAAGCAATGACTAATAAACATGTCATCGAATCGCACGATTAATTTCGTCCGCTTTATTAAAAACAAGAATTTTGTAATGTATAAAAATAAATGTTATTTTTATCGGGAACACAATTAAAACAAAGGATGACATTGAAACTTCAGAGACCAAACCCTCGTATCTCTAAGTCCTGACCCTTTTCAGAACGGGAACCCAAAACAGAAAGCAAATAAAATGATTCACGATCCCCTCGCGCACCCATAACCAAAGATGAGCAAATAATTCTGGTAAATATTTGGCATTTTTGTGGATTGCTTTTGGCAATGCCTTTTTAATTCCACTCCCCCTTTTTCCGCCTGATCAAATGCAAAAACGAAAGGCAGACACAAATGCACTGCGACGGCCAGACAAGTGAATGAGCTAAGCAAATGGGGCTGACAACCAGCGACCTTCTCGATATGGTTAGGAATCGTTTATTTTAGCCAAATGAGTCAAAGTCAAAGCGAGTAGCTATGTACATATGATCGATGGCAGATCGATGCCCGGGGACTGCGTAATGCCGTTTTTTGGCTGCGAATCCTTCTCCACATTCCCCAAGGGAGATCTCATGACCCTTATATGGGTCGTAAACCGCCAAACTTGATTTATTCGACGTGTGTTGCTTAAAATTAAGCTGCCACATTTCTAGACAATAGGCGTGTAAATGTTTAGTACTGTTTGCCCAATTGATTCGTTTCTTGAGATTTGATTTGCAAACATTAGCATTTGGGTCAATATTTGAAAAGACAAAATTGGAAAGTATAGAACAGATAAGTTCTGATAAGTTCACTGTGGATACAAAGTTGAGAAAATGAAGTTGTTCGCTACTCTTTTCCTTCTGTGATTTGTTTATTTTGTCACAAATTTGACGCCCGCAACATAAACGCCCCTAAGTCTACAGAATTGCTTATAATTAAAATGTAAAAGTAAGTCTGATTAAATCTAAAAAAAGATTAAGAGAATATTTTTTTTGGGACTTAATATAATTTTCAGTGCAGAGAGTACTTTTTGTAAACGCTTCAATTAAGTTCGCAAATATATCTTGGGCTTTAGTAGAAAGCATAACCAAACCTTAGGAAAGTTAATATCTTAATCAAAAAATAAATATTTTGAAGTAGAAATAAATTGATTTTTTTGAGGATATCCTTACTTATCAACACCCATCTTGGACCACATATTAAAAATAATGTCCTAATGTTAAAAGCCCAAAACAATGAGAATGCTTGATGCATGTACAAGTCAACGTATGACGATTTAGAAAACCAGTCCTTCATCACATTCCACAAGGGAGTGCGACTTTTGACTGGTGCCCAAATACAGTGTGTTCGTCTAGCTAGGATTCCCTTATATGGAAATAAACTTAGCAAATCGGGCCAAAAACGGCGACGAAGCGAATGGCGACTACGTGAGGCGCCACTTGCATTGCTGGGGAATCGCGTGAATCAGCGTCGCAAAGCGCCGCCAATAAAATGCTAAATAAATTTTCACTTCCATTTTAATTAATTTGAATTTATTTGAAACTAAAATTACACCCCACATTTACACGCCGAAGGCGCAAGTGAACGAAATTGGCCCGCCTGTTTGACTAAAAATAAATTGACAAATATTTTGTTTTTATGAAAAGGTAATGAAAACCACATGTCCTCCATTTTCGTCGTAAATATAACGTAAATAAAAGCCAGCGATGGAAAATCGTGTGGGTGAATGCAACAATCAGAGGTCAGATAAGGGCTACCCCCCTGCACCATATACACTCACTTTTCGGGACGCCATATCGATGGATTCTGTTGATGGGAATTGCTGTCGAATGATCTCAAGTCGTAATACTTCACTGGGTACTTAATACTGATCACTTGATTGCCCGCTAACTACACAATGCCTGGCGGGGCGAGCACGTTTTTCAAAAACACAACACAAACAAACTGGGAGCCCCTCCTTTCTTTCGTAAACAAATTTCAGAATTTTCAAATTTTCGTTTTGAAAATATTTGCACAAGCTGCGCGCTGTGCCTTCGGTTTCTTTGGTACTCGTACTCGTACTGGCCGCGACAATTTCTCAACTCGACTGAGTTGTGTGCGCCTCCTTGCTCAAAGTTTTTATGCAGCCAAATGCGCGTTGCTTATTTCTCAATTTCTTTATTATTATTTTCTCAGATAAATCGGACAGGCGAGGATGGTTGCCTAAAATTAAACTTTACATTTGTTAATGCAATCTAATGTTGGTATATGAAATCTTATTCATTAAAAAACCTGTTTAAAATCATTAGCAAGTTAGTTATAAAATCTGAAAGCAGGATGCTGATATTATTTAACAAAGTTTTAATTTTTAGCCAAAAATTGCATCAACATAAATGTCATTAAAATTCGTTGTATTAAGATGGAGTTTTAAAGTCTGCAGAAAACTGTTTTCTCATAGATAATTTATTAAGTGTAATCTAAAAGTTGAAAGAGTAACAAAGTATACAGTACATAGGATTAAAAAGCCAATAAATCTATGTATTGAATAATTTTTTTTTTAAATGTAAAATTTTTCAAATATGGATTTAACTAAAAAATGTATAAGTGGATATCCCCGAGTGTGTCGCGTCTTCAATACATAATTTGTTCAATATTTATTTCGCTTCATGTTTTATGTTGTGTTTTTGGTATTGCATGTGACGTTGACTTGACGTCGACGTTGACGCAGACGCAGACGTCGACTGCAGTCTTGACTCTGTTTGGCAGGTTTTTGGCGACGCTACCATAAGGCTCCCCGACCACCACCCACCGATTGCCCCCATACAACCCCCATACAACCCCCTGCAACTCATCGCAAATGTGACTTTCGACGCGCAGCTGATTTTGTTGTTATTCTATTCATAGAACTGGTTGTGGTCTTTTGTGTTTTTTTTTCAGTTTTTTGTTGTATTTTTTAGGTGTTCTCTGTTGTTGGCCACAATTAAATGTGCCTCCTGCAAAAATGATTCGTTTGTGGCCATCGCTGGCGGTCGCCCCAAGTACATTCCGCATTCCAAGTTGCCCCGCCAGTTGACTCATGAGTGGCGAATAAAATATGCTAAATCGGGGGATCGTAGAACCCATAAAACTCTTAAATCAAAAGCATATGTTTGTGCGGCTTGCTTAGTCTTGGGAGATGACTAACGCGCTCTGGCCAAATCAACTGTCATAAATTCCTTGATTTTATTTAGCTTGGGTCGAAAGACGCTCGATGTTTATGTATGTTTGCAGATAAAACTTAGCAAGAGCACGCTAAATATATCCTGAATTTCATTTTGATTACGTGATTTCACAGCTCAAAAATTTCCATAAAACAAGGAGATATTCAATTGAACTCTTCCAATTAAATTCCAGTCTAACAAAATCTGTTCAAAATAAACATAATAAGATAAGATTTTAATATAATAAGTTAATGTCATTTTAAAATTTGGAAGGTGAGTAAAGTTTTAGTAGACAGCTAAATTTTTGTGGTACCCCAGATTTTCGGAATCTTAAATACAATTATTGAAGAAAAACCCAAAAACAAAAGCGATTATAAGAAATTCCGTTATTATTTATGCTGTATAGTTGTGAGTATTATACCAGACATAAAAACAATGATAAAACTCAGTAAGATTCGTTTTTAAGAGAAAAACAAATAACAAATAACATTTATGAGTAAACTTGGGTAAACCAATTATAAATTTATCAACATTTTTAATAAAAAAAAATGAAGAGCTCTTCCTTAAAAAACTGAAGCACCATTTCACCAATTCAAGATACATTCAAACTCACTACTTAACATTCTTCTATTTTAATTTCACCAATTCATTTAGACGTTGCCTGTGACGCGAAGCGCGTGTACTTTTAAACAAATGTTATTTGTATTGGTTATCATTATTCATGGATTTCAAATTTATCCAACAGCTGCTTCGGCTGTTAATTTTTTATGTTACGCATACGCCTCGTTGCCAACAAGTAATTACTCGTGCCAAAGCTTTTTTTTTTTGTATTCCTAGTTCTGCCTCTGCCACTTACATATTTTACGCCGACTACTAATTGAATACAATTAACAAAGGCTCAGCGGGACACAAAGAATATTGTGGGTAAACTTTACAAAGGTGGTTCCAACTTTTCAAACTTCTAAAATAAATACACACATTAAATTCACATCCGTTCCCTAATTTGGAAATCGTATAAACAAATTAAATATTTGGAAGAGTAATGACACTGTTTACTTTAAAAATAAACCATATGTCCAACTGTTTTATTGTAGAAATTTGTCTAACAATCAAAATCAAACAAGATAGAACATATAAAATTGACAAAAATGTATATACGATGTATCAGTTTGTATTTAAATCTACAGAGATGAAGTTCTTAACCATCATTGTGCTCCTGTGTGCCCTGGCAGCCTGTGTTCTCGCCCAAGACACCACAACTTCCTCTTGGTATTCTGACCAAGATCCCAGCAATTGGGCTTGGACGGATGCTACCACAGCTGCACCCATTGACCTGTCACCTCTATGTGACGACAAGATCCAAGGACCCTGCGGCAAACAAATTAAGGGCGCCCAGAAATTATACTTTTTCTATTGAAGTCACCGAAAATCTGTCAACCTACTAGAATAAATCATTTGGAAAAACTAGTTGCTCAATTTCCCATTAGGTATGCCCCGAAAGTTCCACAGGTGAGCCAGAGCATGCGATCGTGGCTAAATAAAGATCGCAGGCGGGGTTAACATCTGGCGCCCGACAGATAAATGCACTTTACGTTCTCACAGCTAAACATTTAATGGCTCTTTTGCTGGCATCCAGCAAAGAGGGCTTTCATCGGCCGAATATATCACAAAATGGCAACGCCTTGTACGCAATATTTCAACCAGAAATTCACATAACATGAAATATTCGGAATCTATTATATTTCTTGCATATATTTATTTAAAATGTATAGTTGGCCGGCCGTACACTTTTGGCCGTATTATTCATCACTCTTTGTAGATATGTCGTAGATATTTTATCCCGCATTTGCCTTTATTAGAGACATTATTTAACATACTTTGGCATTTTCACTTGCTTTCAGACAATTGAACCCACGATTATGCACTAGTTGCGAAATTTCACTTGCTATATATTCGTGTATATATAGAAATATGAGCGACACACGCGCCTACATATAGTTTACGGATTGCGTATACGCCGCGTATTCCAAAAGAAAATTCAAAATCCGCACCGCACACGTCCAAGTCAATGCAGCAACTGAAAATCTTTTCGAAAATGCCAAGACACAACCCACAACTGAGTGTTTTGGTTCTGCTTGTTGTTTTTTTTTTTTTTTTGGTTTTCCCTAGCTGAATGGCGAGCGCCGAAAGAAATATTTTCAGAATATCCATGCGCCGTGAGCGATTTCTGTCGACATCTATCTCCTAACTGGACACATGACTAAACCACGGCTGTCTGGGTCTTTTGGGTCTACCTGCTTTCAATTAGAGCACCGCGACACGTGTGGCCAGTGCGACACTTCCCTGTCTCCGGCATAAGTCAGAAATCTCTCAGAAATGAGAAAGCGGCGCGAAGATGAATCAGTCGGACATTCCGGCTGTCTGTCTGCACAGCCTGCTGGCCCGTGGCCAAGAATTCAATTGGCCTCCTGGAGCATTCAAATTATCCGCAGTCAATATGCGTTCAATCATTTTACGAACTGGGGTTTAGCTGGTAGTAGGATATTTTAGAATTTTCGCAAGTGTATATAATATTAGGCAGTTGGGGAAAGTACGCATGAATCGGTGTACTTTTTCCTAGAAATGTTTGACAGGGCCATTTTCAGACAAATGTGCAGCCTTTATTTTAGATTGACAGTTTATGTTTTCAAGCCATAATAACAAATTTTTAAAATTTAAAAACAATTGATAGATCTCGAAGAATTTGTAGATCATAATAAATTACTCTTCCTACACTTGCGAAAGTCCAGCAGACAGTTGAGTCGGCTTACTCAAGTTCTGCTGTCTATTGTTAACTAGAAATACAATTTAGATATTGTCAAAACAAAACTACCTTTTGTTCCCTAGTTGTATCGGGTTTTAAGCATTCTGCAAGGGTATAGAAACCCCTCGTTATCGAAGTTAGGGTCCCCTTTTGTTTATCATCCACGTTTTTTTGAGATTTTTTAAGCGTATTTATTTAGCCAATTATTGTCTGGTGATTGACCTGCGCACACTTGCCGTTGCCACTGATCGTTTGCCGCATCCAGTCGTGGTAGTACATGACATCCGTAAATAGATCCGGCACGCCTTGAGCACACGGAACGAAGAAGTTGAGTATGCCGACCAGGGTGGTGCCTCGGTGGACCAAAGGACCTCCGGAGTCGCCGTGGCAGGCGCCAATGTTGGCCTGCCGATAGGCGCAGATGTGGCCGGGACCCAGTTCCAGATCCTCGTAGCCGGAGAGCAGGGATCTGCAGGCCTGTCTGCTGAGATGTTGCTGCTGGACGCGCTGCAATTGGGCGGGCAAACTGCCCGCCGCCGACTGGGCACCCCAGCCGGTGAAGATCAGCTCCGATGTGCCTTGTGGGGAAAGTGGGGAAGTCGGAAGCTGCACAGCCTGCGTTAGGGCATCAAAGCCAATGGTCTCGTTTACTTTCAGCAGCCCAATGTCATTGTGGTACTTGGGACTGTCGTAGTTGCAGTGCAGGTAGATGGCTTCCGGATAATACAGAGCGCCTGGTTGCGCATACCGCACTGTTCCACTGGCCACTTGTAGCCGGCTGGCTGGATACCCTTTGACACAGTGACCCGCCGTGAGTATCCAGCGGTCCGAGATGATGGCGCCACCGCACAGGTGACTGCCCACCAGCGTTTGCAGCGACACCTGGTACGGAGCATCCCCTTCGGCGGCATTCTGACCGCCCACTATGAAGTGCTCCTGAGCCAGGAGGTCGCCAAAAAGTGAACCAAAAAGGAAAACGTAAAGAGGGAACCAGGCAAACGCCATGGCTGAAATGCAATCGCAGACTGAGCTAGTTTGAGTTTACACTCTGCGATTTTGATAGAGCCATCGTAAAGGCAAAACGGCCTGACCAAAGGTTCTACCAATCGGGCCATAAACTGATTTTTTTTATCTGATTCCGATAAATGGTCAGAAAAGGCATTGCCGGGCTATAGTTGCAAACTTCATTAGCCGACTGGGACCAGAACCAAGATGTCAGCAGTGGTTATGCTCATTTTATTGGTACTCGAAGGATTCTCTTCCATTTCAGCCATTCGCATTAAAGGAAACTCATCCGAAGGAGGGTCTTTCAGGGATCAGCGGATCGTTGGGGGCCAGGTGGCTGACGAGGGCTTTGCCCCGTATCAAATATCGCTGCAAGGCATCTCCGGCGCCCATTCCTGTGGCGGTGCCATCATTTCCGAGCGATGGGTCCTGACGGCAGCCCATTGCGTGGTCAACGCCGACATCCAATGGCTTGTGGTCGTCACGGGCACCAATAAGTATGACCAACCCGGAGGCAGATATTTGCTGGAAGCCATCCACATCCACTGCAACTACGATACTCCCGAGATGCACAATGACATCGCCCTGCTGCAATTGATTGAGCCGATTGTGTGGAACGAACGCACCCAGCCGATTCCACTGCCTTTGGTTCCCATGCAACCGGGTGACGAAGTCATCCTCACCGGCTGGGGATCCACGGTCCTCTGGGGCGCCAGTCCCATCGATCTGCAGGTTCTGTACCTCCAGTTCGTGCCGCATCGGGAGTGCAAGATCTTGCTCAGCGGCGACGAGGACTGCGATGTGGGCCACATCTGCACCTTCTCGCGACAGGGAGAGGGTGCCTGCCACGGAGACTCCGGCGGACCCCTGATCAGCAATGGCTACCTCGTGGGACTGGTCAACTGGGGATGGCCCTGCGCCACTGGAGTTCCGGTGAGTGATAAGGAATTTCCAGCCATTCGAGTCTTGTGCGATCGACATCTATTGTAATTATCGTTCTCGAGTTTTAAAACAGTATTTTTAGCAGTAAACTCATTTTAAAATAATTACTAGCCATTTAAGTTTTATACGTTCTATTTGGATATCTTATTCTCGATTTCGAGTTTGCGACAAAATTGGATCTAAGTATATTAGTGTCCTAAGCAATGAAGTCATACCAGACAACCTTCGTACTAAACTCGTTTAAAATAATCATATTTTAACAACTTCCTTAGAACAGTGAAAGATAAGATAAAACCATGAAAATATGACTTTCTGTTTTATTTTTTTGAGAAATTCCTTTTTGATTACATTGATATTGTAGTAGACTTATATAAAAATAATAGGGAAAATATTTGAATGCTCTTCACCTCTTGCTGTCGTGTAAAAGTTAAGTCAAGCTAAATTAAAATAAGAAGAAAAGAGTGTGCTAAAAGTTCAATGATTGTGGTAACAAATCACTTAACTTGTAAGCCCAAAACTTCAAATATCACCCTCATTGCAGGACGTCCATGCCAGTGTGTATTTCTATCGCAGTTGGATACGCGATGTCATGAGTGGCAATGCTAAGTGCACTGGCTTCGGCTCTAACCAGGCCTAAAGGTTCCGTATTCTGCGGCTATCGATGTCCATAAAGCAGACCCGTTTATAAGGCCTCGATAAAATAGCCCCGATAAGAGTTGGCTAATGAATAAATTTTTGATAGCGATGGAGGCGGCTTTTAGTGTTCAGTACGTTTCCAAACGCTCGAGATGCAGCTGCTCTGCCCCAGTATTTTGCTCCTCCTGCTGCTGCTGCTGCTGCTGCAGCCCCCGCATCCCAGCCAGGCGAAGCGAGTGGTGGGACCCTATGCCACGGCGCCATCGAGCAGAATCAAGGGCGGCGAGCTAGCGGAGGTCGGATTTGCCCCGTACCAGGTCTCGCTGCAGCCCATTGTGGGTTCGCACAACTGCGGTGGGGCCATTCTGAACGAACAGTGGGTCATAACCGCCGGACACTGTGTGGAAAAGCTTATTCCTGAGCTGGTCAACGTTGTCACGGGCACCAACAAATGGGCAGAGCCGGGTGCCGTTTACCACACGGCTGAGATCCACATGCACTGCATGTACGATCAGCCCTATATGCACAACGACATCGCCCTGGTGAAGCTCACCCGGAACATCACCTTCGATGAGCTGACCCAGCCCATCGCACTGCCCATTAGACCCGTGCGTTCCGGCGACGAGATCGTCCTCACGGGTTGGGGTGCCCACGAGCCCTACGGTGGCTCCGTGGAGGACCTGTACAAGTTGAGCTTGGGATTTGTGCCGCTGAAGGAGTGCTACGACATCTTCAACCAGACCAGCAGCATGGGCGTGGGCCACATCTGCACCTTTTCGCGGGAGGGCGAGGGCTCCTGCCATGGCGATTCCGGCGGTCCGCTGGTCAGCGATGGCCGGCTGGTGGGCGTGGTCAACTGGGGACGACCTTGTGGGGTCGGATTCCCCGATGTGCAGGCCAATGTGTACTACTACCTGGACTGGATTCGCAGCAAAATCAGCGGCAACGACAAGTGCTACTACTAGAAGTACTAGTAGCAAATTGAAATTGAGCTAATGTTTATCAAAACTTTATGTATTAAACAGAGGAGAATAAAGAAAAACTTAAGCCCTATGTAAAAAGAGTTTTAGATTAAGCGGCTTTCAGATAGGGCGGCCAAGGATAAGGGGAAGGGTGTCAGCAAGGTAGCTTAAAAAAAAAACAATTTTGTCAAGTGTACCATTAAGCAATTGAGAATATTTATACATTAAACATACATTTATTTAACTAAATCATTTATAACTGATTTATTATTTAAAAAAAAACGAAATATTTTTCATAAAAATAATATTGGAAAGGGAGTCAAAAGTCAGGAAA
Source organism: Drosophila gunungcola (assembly GCF_025200985.1). Taxonomy (NCBI): domain Eukaryota; kingdom Metazoa; phylum Arthropoda; class Insecta; order Diptera; family Drosophilidae; genus Drosophila; species Drosophila gunungcola. The sequence goes on from NC_069139.1 coordinate 10,096,244, forward strand.
ATTTGTGATGTTGTAATATAATAAATGGACAGCTCTTAAGGGGAATTGTGTAACAGGTATGTTTTAACCAAGTTGATTACACAAGTTAAAAATAAGACAAATATTAAGTTTAGAGGGAAAGTTTAATATTACACCAATATTGACTTTTTATATAACAAGTCATAAAGGAATCTAAACTTCTTAAACCCTTATTCAAAGACAAGAACTTATTGGTTTCTTGATAAATATATGCTAGTTATTGTTAAACTAATTAAATTGAATTTCTCTTAAAACTTGTTAAGCACTTAACATTGCCTTGTCTGCCCATAACTAAAATAACCAATTTAATCGAAATATTTTATCACATAGTTGGCTCATAACCTTTATTTTGACAATAACTGGTACACTTTAGTTTAAGTTAGTTATTGCGAAATTAGTTAAGTTGTTTCCTTACCTAGGGCATAGTAAAATATTGTCTTGACCAATCAACTTACTCGATGAAAAGCATTCCGTTTCAATCACCGACTGGGATAGTTGCTGGCGTAGCAGTGGCAGGTGCTGCAGCGCCCCGATATCATACCCGTGATCCAATCCCGGTAGTAGTAGACGTTGGCATGGCTGTCCGGAACACCGACGGCGCAGGGGTAGCCCCAGTTGACCAGTCCGTAGAGGATGCCCTTCCAGGTCAGCGGACCGCCGGAGTCGCCGTGGCAAGCGCCCTGTCCGCCGTTCGTCAGGGTGCAGACGTGGCAGGGTCCGTTCAGCGGATCCCGGTTGTTTATCTCCTGGCAAGTGGGGTAGTCCACGTGGGTGAGGTACGCCTTTTGCAGGACATCGGGGGTGTCGCCCCAGAGGACCGTGGAGCCCCAGCCCGTGAGGAGCAGCTCCGTGCCATTGGCCAGCGGAGCAGTGGGCAGCTCGGCCGGTTGGGTGTACTCATTGAACTTGATCGTGTCGTTCAGTCGGATCAGGGCAATGTCGTTGTAATACGAGGGACTGTTGTAGTTGCAGTGTATCCAGTGCTCCTCCACGAAGTACATGGCATCCGGCTGGGCCCAGCGGATAGTGCCCGTGACCACGCGCAGGTACGTGGGACTGTACCCGTAGACGCAGTGGGCCGCCGTCAGGATGTGGCGCTCGTCGATGATGCATCCGCCGCATATGTGACCGCCGTACATGCCCTGCAGCGATATCTGGTACTTGGCCTCGCCCAATTCCGCATCCTGGCCGTCGATCACGCGGTTCTGGAAGTTGGCTCCTCCTCGCGACTGCGAAATCCATTCCAGCTGCTGGTCACTGAGCTGCGCCAGGCGAATGGCTGTGCTGGGAGTGTAGCCACTCCAGACCAGCAGGATCACAAGGATCGTGGTGGCAGATGGACGAAGTCGAACCATTATTGCAGCTGCTTGATCGGACAATTAAACCTGCATATGGGTCGTGATTTTGCTTTTATACTCGGACAAATAGGCGTTATATCGTAAGTCTTGAGGTTTTATCGTAAATCGGAATCGATGTTCCAGCGAGTTGTATCGAAGCCATAAAGTCTGGTGTCGTAAAAAGATATAGACGCACACTGATTATGATTTTGTGACAGGGAAATAAATGTGAGCAACGCCAGCGGAGGAAATGTCAGTGCCAATGGTCACTCCCTGGAAATTGGCACTAGGGATCTTATCAAAAGCTGGCGCTGCAACTCTTTCGATTCACCTTTTTTTTTCTAAAGTAACGTTTTTATAAACGGGGACAAATAAATGCCAATATGCTAATAAAAACCTTAAAAAATGAGACTTAGTCAGTCATTGGACGTTATAAAAAATAGTACTAATAATTTAATAAAATTGTGTGTTCCGATTAAACTCTAAGCAGGGACCGTAAATAAGAGAAACTTCTATTTTAAAAAGTCTATCGGCATTTTAATCTTCATGTTTTCCCATTTTGATCAATTTTTCAGACTTATAGTGTTATTTTTGCCTAGTTCTAAAAAATGTTTAATTTTGACTTAAACCTAAAGAAAAGCAAACTTCGGCAAGCAGAATTTTTTAAATAGAACCGCAGCAATTACAAAAATTAAATAGCGAAGTTATAAAATTTTTGTTTTGATAAATAAATGGGTAAATGGGTAAATAAAAATTCACCCAGATATCTTCAAAATTGAGCATCTATTTTGACTCTTTAAATTATAGAACCCTTTACATGGGTATGCAAATGATTAATTCACGACTCACGAGAGTCATTGAGATGCAAATACTAAATTAAGTTAAAGTATTTGTCTATGGGTCTAAATCATTTCCCGTTTAAATTTGGACAGCCCCGGCAAGCTAATCATTATCTGATGCCATAATGTGTTGGCAAACAGATCCATAAAAGCATTGATTGCCCATCTTAAAGCAGCTAATGACCACATTAGAAAAGGAATATGCCATCAACGTTGTTTTGATCAATAAATAGATTTCACAAAATAATGGTAATACTGCTTAAGCGCCTTTAAACTCCTTTGACTTCAACTAGTTAACACGATTCTTGCATCCAGTGGGAGTCCTCCGGATCCAATCCTGGTAGTAAACAGTGTTGGCGTACCTTGAGGGGAAATAAACTAGATCACCTAAGATCGGAGATGGGGTTTCCAAGGCCTAGTCTTACATATCTGGCATGCCAACGCCGCAGGCTCGTCCCCAGTTGACCAGGCCCACCAGTTTGCCCTCCCACATGAGCGGACCTCCAGAGTCGCCGGAGCAGGCACCCTCGCCATCCCGCGTGAATGTGCAGATGTGACCGATGTCGACGCCATTGTGGTAGTCCCATCTCTGGCGGCAATCCTCGTGACCGATTACGGTCAGGTTGATGGTCTGCAAGTGCTGCACCGTGGGAAAACTGCTCTCCGGAGCACCCCAACCCGTCAGGGTGACCACTGATCCCGCCGGCGGCTGTTCCCTGCTCAGCTCAACGACCTGGGTGCGATCATTGAAGACAATCGACTCGTTGACATGAATCAGGGCTATATCGTTGTTGTACATATAGGGAATGTCGTATAAACAGTGCACCAGAGCCTCATCCGGAAACAGAGTCTGACCCGGTTCCAGGCGATCGTTGGTGCCCACTATAATCCGTAGATCCTCGATGCTAAAGTCCAGTGCACAGTGGCCGGCCGTCAGGATCCATTTGTCGTCAAGGATGACGCCGCTGCAGATGTGCGTTTTCCAGGTGGTCTGAATGGACACCTGATAAGGGGCCACCCCGTCATCCGCCTGCTGGCCACCCACAATTCGGTTGTCGGACCTCGGTTTACGACCTCGATCCAAACGCTTGCCGCGCGTGACGTCAATGGTAGTGCCCAACAGCAGGAGAAGCAGCCAAATCAGAGACAAACGGACAGCCATCACAAAGACTCCGGAGACGATGAATTAATGACCAGCAATGGTAAATTGTATGACCCAACTGGGCATTTTTATATGGATTCCCATAAAAACCCATTCGGGTTTTTTTCCCCATCGTTTTTGGTGCTGACCACTGACCACTGGACAGCAATCTTTATAGCTCCCAGAGGTATCTTTACGGCTTTAAGGATAAAACCCAATCGGTAACGGCGGAACGTCCAATTGAAGGCGAACCCGTAAACCGACTTGGACTTGTGTGAGTTGGCAAATCTCGGCGCTCTATAAATGCACCGGGCCAACTTGCTGGCCAGCTCACAATGCCCACGGCCGCAAGGCACTATGAATGCCACTTATCGCCTCCGTCCAGATCCATAAATTGCCTATTATCCAAATAACTTGGCGATAAGATGCGCCTTATGAGGCGTAATTTTAAGGTGGTCCGCTCGAGGGGTTTTAGTTTCGATTGTACCGTGAATATACCATATACGATGAGTGGATATAGTTGGCTTCTCTGCCTGATCGGCATCATCCTCCATCTCCAGGAGTCCACCGTGGCCATGCGGATGCGAGGGGAACCGCTTCCGGGCGTGGCCAATATGAATAGGCACCGGAACAGGGAGGAGGTGGCTCCTGGAGCGCAAGGTCGCGTGTCCGGAGGTTCCACTGCCGCCGAGGGCAGTTGGCCCTGGATCGTAACCATCCAGAATGTCTACTCGTATCACCTGTGCGGCGGCATCATCATCGACAAGCGATTCATACTCACGGCTGCCAATTGCGTGGCGGGATTGAGACCCCGCAATCTGCTCGTGGTCACCGGCACCTCGGACTGGTGGGACCTGTACGCCCCGTACTACAGTGTGGACCAGATACACGTGCACTGCAACTTCGACCAGCCGCTGTACCACAACGACATAGCCCTGCTGCACCTGTCCGAAGACATCGAGTACAACGAGTTGACCAAGAACATAACTCTGGCGGACATCGATGAGTTGCAGGAGGGCGATAAGCTGACCTTTGCGGGCTGGGGCAGTTCGGAGGCCATGGGCACCTACGGTCGGTACCTGCAGGAGGCCTCGGGCACCTATCTGCCGGTGGACAAGTGCCGCCAGACTCTGCAGAACGTCGATGACGTGGATCTGGGCCATGTGTGCGTCCAAATGGACGAGGGCAAGGGCGCCTGTCACGGCGACTCCGGCGGACCACTCATCGACGGGCAGCAGCGCCTGGTGGGCATCGGCAATTGGGGCGTGCCCTGCGGACGTGGCTATCCGGTGAGTACCCGATCACCCATGTCGAGTAGTACTTGTATTTATTACCCCCTATTTCCATTAGGATGTGTATGCGCGGGCCGCCTTCTACCACGATTGGATCCGCACCACCATGAACGGGTGTACGATCGCCTAGACATTGGCCAGCTCTTATCTGTGCACTGAGGAAATTTCGATTTTTGATTGGAAATACATTTTTTAATAAGATTGTATATGATTTATTGGCAATTGATTTTCTTAATATGTATTAAATATTGAACTATGACGATTGTGGGTTTTAAAAGTTCTCTTGCGCTTAGAAAACGTTTTCGCCCGGAAAATTTAAATGCTTGAGTCACAATATAGGAAGGGTTTCCTAAACTACGTATCTTGAAATGAAAGATCAAGTAAAGTTAACCATTGCGATTATAGAAAATTAGCAGTGTGTGGCTTAAAGTATGAGTATGGATACTATTTTCAATCAATGCTGAAATCATTATCAGTGTCCCAGAACTTGTACAACTTTTCCGATTTGAAAACCTGTTTTCGTTTTGAAAAAAAAAAAAACTTAGACTTACGTAGTTTGTTAAAAACTCTTACATATATAACTTACAAATATAAAATTCAGATTTGCTATACAAAAAAGCTTAGTTTGCTTAAGAAAAACCTGTAAAATATATTTATAATTACTTGAAAAATATTTATTAAACAAAACTAGTTGAATAACTTTTCAGACAAGTTTGATTAGATATTTGAAAAGAAAAAACAAAAAAATAGCGCCTACAGAATTAATTAATGTTGTCATTCAATTTTGTCCTCAGTGTAGACATGATTTGTGTTGCTGATTCAATAAAAGTTATGGGATTTTTACGAGGGAGAGTTCTTGGTTTTTGCTCGTGCTGACCATGATTAAGATTGTACAACCTTTGTGGCAGCTCATTAATATCACGCCAGCTATCTAATATCGTATACTGAATATCGTTTATCGGAGGTTAGTTGCCTTCCAGCTGCACTCCTTTGCAATTAGTCCAACTTCAGCTGCTCGTCCAAGATGTCTTGCAAAATCAGGGCGGTGTCTCTGCTCGTTCTCGTCCTGCTGGCGATATCCTTTTCGGAAGCGAGTCTTCGCCATCGCGAACTAACCTCTGATATTTCCACTTCCGCGAAGAAGTTCAGCTCCCGAATCGTTGGAGGAGATGTGTCCGATGTCCTAGCGGCTCCCTATCAAGTCTCGATTCAAAATGTTTTTGGGTATTAAACTTAATTCAACCAAAGCGATACAATAGTGAAGTCAATTTTAGGATATTTTTATAGTTAAGTCTATAAAATAATCTTTCCGTGCACAGGAATACTTAAATTTTATTTTAAAGTTAAACTCAAAGGTTAAACATTTCAACTAATGAATAACTTATTTGATTAGAGAAATAATTAAATAAATTATATTGAGTTAACAAACAAATTTTTTAAAATTAAAAGCCCAAATCTATAATTTCTTTAGTTATTTAAATGTTTTGCAACATTTTAGATTGCCATGAAGAATTTTATTTTTCAACATTACCATTATATTTGTACAATTTTATTTATTTATTTAATGTTTCCATAATTCCTATTTCTTTTAATTATAGTAGGACAGTTTTTAGTGCCATTTGATTTATTACTTGAAATCTTTTTATTTAATTTAAAGTACCACAAGCACATTTCTTTTTTTAACCATAATTCAACCGTTCATAGTTCCATTTGATTTATTACTTTAAAAACTGTTCACTAATGAACATAAATTAAATTTCTTTTAACAATAATTAAACGGTTTTTAGTAACCACGTTTGTGGCGGCGTCATTATCCACGACCAGTGGGTGGCCACTGCGGCCAGTTGCGTGGCTGGACTGCGAAAGAACAACGTGAGGGTGGTGACCACCACCTACAACGACTGGGGAGGAGCGGGGTGGTGGTATGCCGTGGAGGAGATCGTGATGCACTGCAACTTCGACGAGCCGATGTACCACAATGACATCGCCTTGCTCAAGACAGAAACGCTGTTCGCCTACGACGAGGTGACGCAGAACATCACCATTGCTCCGCTGGAGGATTTGACGGAGGGTGAGACACTGACCATGTACGGATGGGGCAGCACGGAGATCGGCAGTGACTTCGCCTGGGAGCTGCGCCAACTGGACCTGACCTATGTGACGCCGGCGAAGTGCAATGCCACGTACGGCGGCACTGGAGACCTGGACTGGGGTCATCTCTGTGCCGTGGGAAAGGTGGGCGCCGGAGCCTGTCATGGCGATGCCGGAGGACCCCTCGTCGACAGCCGGGGTCGCCTGGTGGGAGTGGGCAACTGGGGCGTGCCCTGCGCCTACGGATTCCCCGATGTCTTTGCGCGCATTAGCTACTACTACAGCTGGATTATATCCACGATCAACGGTTGCGCTATTAAGTAATAAAGCTGTTTGAAAATTGTGGTCCGACTTTCTAAATCAGTCATGGTGACAAACACATTCAAAGGAACCTTATCTTTAGTTTTCTTTGGACAGCGAAACCCTTAAATTTGTGGTGCATCTTTAAGTAACAGTTAAATTAGCTTAAAATTTATCAAAGATGTAACTCCCCTAAATTATGTCAATGTCCAAAGTCCACTATATAAAAATTAAATTGGAAAATGATTAATTTAAAATCTTGATAATCCCTAGACCAGACGTCTACACGCTTTTGTAATTCTGAGTGATAAGTGAGTTGTTCAAATTTCATTGAAGCCATAAATGTTCTTGGTTTTTCAGAAATAATATAATACTCTAAAGAAAGCGTTGAGTATTCACTCACTTATACAACAATACCAAATAAAATGGGGTGTTTATTTTAACACACTTTGATAAACTTCAAAATACAAATAGTTGTGGTTCTAAAGTTCTTTTATCTGAATTATATTTTAATACGCCGATTAATTCCGTTTGCGGTTGCCCTATCTATTGTATAAAGCTAAATGTTTCCATAGAACTTGTTTACCCTAAGGGTATGCCAGCTTCTGTATCTCTAAGGGGCCTTCAATCATTTCGCAATTATTGCAGCTGAAATTTGAGTAAACTTCCATTCGATTACGGCCCTATCAAGGAAACTCGTCTGAAGATCTCCCTAGTACGAGCTACGTCCGAAGTCCGCCACCGTTGCGTATGAGTAATCTTACTATGGTCGTGTGCTAGTTGTCTATCACTCACAGTCCAACTGACCGTCGAATTCCCCCTATCAGGAACTGTATATTGGCTATGGTAATGTCATTGCCGAAGCTTCTCCCGAACTGAGCCCCTTTATCGCAAAACTTATTTAAAAGAAACTCTCGGCATGATAAGCACAATTTGCACAGACCACGGGACTATAAAAGCGATACGAGTGCCGAAAAGTGGGCAAACCGTTTACGGAAGTTGAAGACAACGCAACACTTAAAAAAGATACTATTGAATTTAATTTGAAATAAAAAGAGGATACCTTTACCAACATGAAGTGGCTGGTACTGATTAGTGTTTTGGTGGTTCTGTCGCAGTGCTCGGCGAAGAACATAAAAATCCACCGTCGTCCTCAGTTGAACCATCACTTGGGCCATGTGAAGCCCGAGACTCGGGTGATTGGAGGCATCGATTCCCCCACTGGATTTGCCCCCTACCAGGTGTCCATCATGAACACCTTTGGCGAGCATGTCTGCGGTGGCAGTATCATTGCGCCCGAATGGATCCTCACCGCCGCCCACTGCATGGAGTGGCCCACCCAGTACCTGAAGGTGGTCACCGGCACCTCGGACTACACGAAGCCCGGAGCGGAGTATATGGTGGATGGTGCCAAGATCCACTGCGGTCACGACAAGCCGGCCTATCACAACGACATTGCCCTTATCCATACGGCCAAGCCGATAGTCTATGATTCACTGACCCAACCCATCCGACTGGCCACCAAGGGCAGTCTGCCCAAGGTGGGTGACAAGCTGACCCTGACTGGCTGGGGCAGCACCAAGACCTGGGGCAGGTATGCCACCCGGCTGCAGAAGATCGAGCTGAACTACATCGAGCACGACAACTGCGCGACGCGGGTGCGCAATGCTAACTGGCTGAGCGAAGGACACGTCTGCACCTACACCCAGGAGGGTGAGGGATCCTGCCACGGTGACTCCGGTGGTCCTCTGGTGGACGCCAACCAGACCCTCGTCGGCGTGGTCAACTGGGGCGAGGCGTGCGCCATCGGCTATCCGGATGTCTTCGGTTCGGTGGCCTACTACCGCGACTGGATCGAGCAGATGATGACCGCTGCGGGCACCGCCTGCTAAAGGTCCCAGAGTCACCCGAGGGGGGCAAAAGCCAAAAACGAACAAAAACAGCATAGGTGCTGCCATTTTATGGCACTGGCCAAATGATCAAATTAGCCCGTAAATTTTATCACTCAGATATCGAGCCCCAAAATTATTTATGAACAAATAAATAAGCAATTGCGCTTCACTTTTAACTTAACCTGCTAATATGTCTTGTTTTCTATACTTCAAGAGAAGTATTTGTAGTCTTTAAGACTCTTTTAAATAAAATCCCCACTTAAAACGGCCCAGATAATTCCACCCATCAGTCATTCCTACGATCAATCAAAACATTTAGTTTGGAGAAATGAGTCAACAAATAAACAAGCGCCAGTTCGGAAGAAGTGGAATATCAAAAAGTATTGATTACTATATTTGCTCAGGAATTACTTAATATGAAGATAAGAAGCACAACTATGATTGGTTATAGCAATAACCATGTATTACTGAAATAGTTTTTATAAAATTACTAAGAATTATTACAGCACTGGAGACAATAAATTTCTAGAGACAATTAATGGTTTTTTTATCTTTTGGATCAAATATATGAACTTTTGTTTCAAAAGCTTAACATGTGTTATTTATTTGGTAGATTTCTTAACTTAAATAAAAGCTTATGTACTTAAAGTCGTTCTTAATAAATAGTGATGGAAACTAGATAATAAAACTAAAAAAAATATATACAAGGTTTTGTTAACATAGCTTTTACTAGCAGAACCCACAAGTGGTCTACTTACGTTAAAACCACTCATAATCAACTGAGTTAATTTCCCAATTATGTAAATGTTTATTTGATGGCTACAAAAACTTCAGCTATCAGCGGCTTACCTTGTGGTTTCGCAAGTGACTACTTAGTTTGAAGGGTTTCATACAAAACTCAGCTGGGCTTTTCTAACCAGATATGATAAAGACTGCGAGACGTGACTGGATTGCTAATTGTAAGACCTCATTTACCTATAAAAAACTTTCCCAGAAGGCAAACAAGTTCAGTTGTTCAAAAATCAAGCTGACATTATGTTCTTGATCCTACTAACGCTAATCCTGTGCAGCTCTTTTGCCACCAGTCAGGTTCTTTATCCTCCGCAGTATACCCATAGTCGCATTGTGGGCGGCGAGGAGGCTGCCGAGGGCGTGGCACCCTACCAGATTTCCCTGCAAGGATTGGCAAGTGGTGCCCATTCCTGCGGTGGTGCGATCATCGATGAGCGGTGGATTATAACGGCGGCTCACTGTACCAGAGGCAGACAAGCGGGAGATTTTCGAGTCCTCACAGGCACCCAGGATCTGCGGCAGAATAGCTCCAAGTACTATTATCCCGATCGGATAGTCGAGCATAGCAACTATGCGCCTCGCAAATATCGCAATGACATAGCCTTGCTGCATCTGAACGAGTCGATTGTGTTCGACAATGCCACCAAACTTGTGGAACTGGACCATGAGGCATTGGTGCCCGAATCCCGACTCCTTCTAACCGGCTGGGGAACCCTTTCCCTGGGCGGAGATGTGCCCACCCGCCTCCAAAGTCTGGAGGTGAAATATGTCCCCTTCGAGCAGTGTCGAGCGGCCCACGACAATAGCACTCGGGTGGACATTGGCCATGTTTGCACCTTCAACGACAAGGGACGCGGAGCCTGCCACGGCGATTCCGGCGGTCCACTGGTGCACAATGGCAAGCTGGTGGCTCTGGTCAATTGGGGACTGCCTTGTGCCAAAGGTTATCCAGGTGAGAGTGATTTAGAATGGGTTTAGCTTAATACTAAAAATAATTAATGACCCGTTCCAGATGCACATGCTTCCATTGCCTACTATCATGACTTTATACGCACTCACCTGAGTCTCTCTAAAACGGACAGCATCGATGACAATCAGGAGGAGATGATCACTGCCGAAAATTAATACTAAATCTATGCTATTAAAGTAATTTCGCTTAACAACGTTTTAAGTTAATTAAAAAACTTGTATTTGCCATTTTGACTTTCCTTTCTCCTAATAAATAAAATAAAATCTTTGTTCAATCACTCCTAATGCAGGAAACAACAAATGTCTCTGCTTTTTAGATTCATAATTCATTAAATTGTTGATCAAAACACACTGGAAATTTACTGTAACAATGTTGGTTTATTAACAAATTTCGTGATTTTCATTTTTATAAATTGGAGCCGCAAGTTTGGTGTTGCCTCTTTTAAGGAAGTCCTCAAGACGGCGAGATGAAGTGCCCCAGCACTGGACACATTCTATTGAACTTGACAAAGAGCTCGTTTAGGCAACGGAGTCGAAATGCTCTGGCCAAAAAACTGCTAACAGCCAGCTACAGTTCGACCAGCGAAAATGCGAACTCGAAGCAGCCAAATCTACTGCCATATCATGTTTTGCCGCTGGAAGAAACGATGAAACGCTTTATGACCACTGTTGAACCACTTTTAACAGAACAGGAGCTCAAGGAGCAGAAGAAAATCACTGCTAATTTTATGAAGAAGCAAGGACCTGAATTGCAAAAGCTCTTGGAAGAAGTTGGTAGTAAGGAGAAGAACTGGTTGGCCCCGCGATGGCTTAAAGTCGCCTACTTACAATTTCGATCACCAGTCACCGTCTTTGTGAGTCCAGGCATGACATTCCCCAGACAAAACTTTAAAAGTGCACACGATTTTATCGGCTACACGGCCAGAGTTATCTTCGGTTTGGGTGAGTTCAATGACCTGGTGCATGCCAACAAAATTCCAATTGTTAAAATGGGCAAGAACGAGCTGGACAACAGTCAGTTTGGCAAGGTATTCGGCACAAGTCGGATACCAAAACGGATGACAGACGAGATGGTCTACAAGCCATGCTCCGATTATGTGGTCATTATCTACAAGAATCATTTTTACCAATTGCAAATATATGATAGGGAGGGAAAACTCATTGTGGCCCCATGTCTAGCCGGTCAGTTGGAGGAGATCATGAGGAAGGAGACCAAATTGGGGGTTCCCTATGGTATTTTGACCACCGACTCGAGAGACAACTGGGCCGAGGCCTACGAACATCTGGCGGATAGTCCTCGTAATCGGAGAGCCCTTGAGACAATTCAGGGTGCCCTGTTCACTGTCTCATTGGACAAGTGCACCACTCCAAAGGAAGGTCAAGAGGACGAGGAGCTAATTCTCTCACTGATCCATGGAAAGGGCAGTAGATGCAACAGTGCCAACCGCTGGATGGACAAAACGATTCAGTTGGTGGTCAATCCGAATGGCAATGTTGGGTTTACCTATGAGCACTCCCCAGCCGAGGGCCAACCCATCGCCATGATGATGGACTATGTGGTAAAGAAGATGCAGGAGGATCCTGGCTATGGGGAGTGCGGATCGGAGGATGTTACTCCCGCCAAGAAAATACAGTTCTGTCCACTCAGTAAATGTGTGGAGCAGTGGCTGATCATTGCCCAGGGAAACATTGATAAACTTGTCAGGAATGTGCAAATGAAGGTCCTCCGGTTCGACGGCTATGGCAGGGATTTTATTAAGAAACAGAAACTGGGACCGGATAGCTACATTCAGATGGCCTTGCAGCTGGCCTTCTTTAAAATGCACTCTGTGCCAGCTGCTCAATACGAGTCGGCTCATTTGCGCATTTTCGATGGCGGACGAACTGAGACTATAAGGTCATGTTCCAATGAATCCCTGGATTTTTGCATCGCCATGCAGGATTTGGCCGTCTCAGCAGAGGAGAGGGTCGAAAAATTGCGGGAGGCTGTAATTTGCCATCAGATGTACGCGAAGCTGGCTCTTCAAGGTCGAGGAGTCGATCGTCACCTGCTCGGACTGAAGTTGATGGCTCTGGAGAACTGCCTGCCCGTTCCAGAGTTCTTCGAATCACCAGGCTATGTCAAGTCCAGTCACTTTCGCCTGTCAACCTCACAGGTAGCCTCCAAAAATGATGCTTTCATGGGCTATGGACCGGCCACGGACGATGGATATGCCTGCTGCTACAGTCCACGTGAATGTGACATCATTTTGGCCATATCTGCTTGGCGCCATTGTCAGGTCACAGATCCCTGGAAGTTTGCCAAGATGCTCGAGAAGTCCTTTATGGAAATGAAGCTTGTTCTTGAGTGCTCAGAGCCGCCAGAGAAACCACCTGAGCCAAAATGCAAAGTGTGAATATTTTTAATTTAAATTAATAAATTTAGGCAGAGATTATTATTGGAATGTCACTGATGTATATTTTTTCACAAATTAGTTTGCCTTGATTTACGAATATCAATATATTTAGTACATTATTTTTTAGTTCGGTTAAAAAATGTAAAAGAAAATTTTAACTTTTAAGGTGTTTGTATTTTAAAACTTATCTTTAAATCAAGTAAAGATACGTATCAACATTTTTCACTTTGATTTTCATCGCTATATATGTAGATTTGTTTTGGTTCCAAAAAAACATTTTGTAGATCTAAATAAACTAAATCTTTAAATATGGACAAAGTCGGACTTAAATCTGATATTCAGTAAAAAACATGTAGTTCACCAAATAAGCCTTTTAAAAAAATGCATTCAACCTCTTTCTTTAACGAATGTATTTTAATACGGAGTTAGGTAACAATTGGCATTCACTTAAAAGTTAAAACTATGGGCATTGATGACAGCTAACTAGATCTGATGTGGCGAGCAATGAAGAATACTTAGAACTGGTTCGCGGGCAGATAGTGATTGCCGATGATGGGTCCTCCGTTGCCATTTCCATTTCCACCACTGTTCTCCACAAAGTGCCCCTCGGACGGCTGCTGCAGCGGCTGCTCCACCTCCTCCTCCTCCTCGGGGGGATCCAGGGAGCCAACCACCGACGTGATGGGGGCCACACCCTCGTCCGTGATGGTGGAACTGCCTCCCAGGGTGTCGTACTGCGACTGGATCTGCCGCTGGGCATTCAGGGCCTCCTCGGGCGTGCGGTACTTGATGAAGAACACCTCCGGCTTGTTGATGTGCTGCGGCGTCTCGGCAATGGCATCCTGCAGATCGGAGGCGGTCGTCTTCTTGGCCAGCACATAGACCACGGTCTTCTCCTGCTTGAGCGTCTTGGCCAGATTGAGAGCGGCTGCCCGGTTCGTCTGGGCCGGGGTCTTGACGAACAGCACGTTGTAGTGGTTGCGCGGCTGCTGGGCCAGTTGGTTCAGCTCGTCCTGCACCTCGTCCTCGGACTCCTCCGGCGCCGAGTGGATGAAGAAGTTCTTGGTGACGATGGGTCGCTTGGGGATCCTCACTCGCGGACGAGCCCTGCGCTGCTGCTGCTGGATGGGAGCGGTCTGGAAGTTGACGGGAAAGTTGGTGGGCATGGGGAACGATCCGGTGGTGGGACGGGGGGCAGGATGGGACTGCGACTGGGACTGGAACTGGCCACCAGGTGGCAGATAGGGCAGTGGCAGGGGCGGCAGCACCGGGTGCGAGGACTGCTGCGGCTGGAGCTGCTGCTGTTGCTGCTGCTGCTGGAGCTGCTGGTTCAGCAGGTGGGCCACCACCACCGGCGGCTGCTGCTGTTGCTGTTGCTGGTGCTGCTGGAGGCGGTAGTTGTAGCCCGGCTGGGTCAAACTGATGTCAGCCTGGCCGAGGCCCAAGCACATGGCCCCCACGAGTACCGTCTGCAAGAAGAAGAGATAATTATTATAATCCTCGGTTATCCATTTTGGGGGCAATCCGTATCCAAAACCCAGTCGAACGCACCACAAATATCTTCATGCTGTCGCTTGGGTGGGTGTCTCTCTGCTGGTTAGCTGTCTTCAACCGGATGCTACCTCGCTGTCCGAGTGTCTTGGTGCTGTGATGATGGGTCAACCGGGCACCGGGCTTTTTATACCGATCCGCCGTCACAACTTGTTTATAATCGGAAACAAATCGTGAAACAGCAGCCAAAACAGTTGCAACAGTCGGGGGGTCATAAAACATTTGTTATGCTTGGCGAAGAGGTTGGTTTGGACCCATCATCTGGTTGGGTGGCAAGTGGTCTTTTGTGTTAACTTTACAAGGGGTTCCACAAAAGTCGAGCGAGAGGAAAACCCAACAATGGGTGATACACATACGGGAATAAACCTGCCATCGTTGTTAACAAGTTAGTGGATCTGTAATCACTTTGACACATAGAAACTATATATTTAATTTACATTTTAGACAGGGGAAGTGTATTTTTAAATAAAGGCAGATTTATAGTGTTCAACAATTGTTTTAAAACATGATAATAATATGTATAGAATCATGTGCTCAATACACAGACTGATATAAATATTTTTAATTTTGGTTATCAAAAGTAATCTATCTTAGCAAAAGGCATGGAACGAATAACTTAATTTCTATGAAATTATATATTGAATACAAATTATTTCACCAAAAACTGAAGAATCCAACTCACAAACAAACTATCAAACTATCAAATAAAAAATATTTCGCTTTTATTCTTCAGGCATTGCAAATATTAATATTATTAAGATGTTCAAGCAGCGTTGCTTTGGCTGCCAAGTAAACAATCAAAGCCTCGTTTAAATTAATACAAAAGTTTTTGCAGATCAGTTGAGCGGCACAGACCAATATGTAAATAACGATGACGAATATAGGCGACGAGGTTACAAGCCCGACTTAAAATGCACTTTTGTCTTAGGTCCCATTGTCTCCAATTTGTTTATTGTCCGAAGCTTGAGCTATCAAATGGAAATTGAAAATTGTATATTCGGGGACTAGTGTATTTCGCATCTGTCTTGGGCTCTGGCCCAAGGTCTAGGTCTTTGTGTCCATTTCGATGGGGCGTAAATATTGGGCGATATATTGTCAGCTCTAAATGTGCCAAATTGAGACAAAATGCTCGTATATTTGGACTTGGAATTGGTATCGGTTTTCGAACTGAAGAAGTGAAGGTAAATCACCCGATAAAATCGAAAGTATACCTACCTTGTCAATTGGCTGTGCCCGACATCCAGCGGAAATTAGTTGTCATAACAAACGCGAAACAGTTGCATACGGAATGAGTTTAGATATAGGCCTTATAGGGCTAATTGGCAGGCCTTTTATTATGTGGTGAATGTATACTGCAATATCAAATCGGAGATATTTCCTTTCCAATTTCAACTTATCCACTCACCCACTTGAGACATATTACGATATCGTGTGCATTCAACAGAGTGCATCTCATTAGCTGGGGGGAATTCTGCCCACAAATCATAGGCAACCAGCCAAGGGCGAACTGGCCAACGTATGATAAGTTAGCCCACATTTCTAACGGCTGTTATCTGGTCGAAACCAAAAAACAGGTTTCCCACTTTCTCACGCCAATTTCGTGAGCCATGAAAAATCAGCGAAATGAATCCGAAATTTTGTTTATGTGTGGGCATTAAAGATGCAAGATCTGTCAGAGAAATATACAATAAATTTCCGTTTGTAATGGGAAACCAAAATTAATTAATAGACCCAAATGCATTAGGACGAAAGTAGCAAAAAAAAAAAGTAACAAATTCAAATGGAAATGGAATCCGACCTGTGATTAATGGGTGCCTACTATTGCGGCACTTTGCATATTTTATGCATAGCGAATAAGTTGCTAAAATCCATTGAATGCAAAACACTCGTTGCACAGATTAGTCAAAGCATAAAAGTGAATGTTGACGGGACACAAATTATGATTTGCGTAACAAAACTATTTTATTTTAATTTATTAATTCACACCATGGGAGAAGAGGTTTTGACACTGGCGGCCTTTGTCCATTTCTATGCATAGCATTAGCAACCGAATCCGACCCCAAACTCTGTCCGTCTGCGAATCCGCATCCCAAATCCATCACATCCAATTGATTGGGCGATAAGTTCCGCTGCGAGGCCTACCAGTCAGCCATAATAAATGCATTTTTAATTATTGGCCTAAAAATGAGTGAAAATTAATTATGGGACACCCCGAGTTCACAACTATTTCGGGATGCCCACCAAACCAAAGACAAAACCAAGATTTTTATAATAAGCATGTGGAACGATTAAGCTTTTGTTATTTCTGCGCTTAAGCTGACAGTTATACATGGGCTATGCTATAAATATTGACAAATTATATCCGAAACAACTTAAGTGGTTGTCTTTTTGAAGAAATCACTTAAACGCATTAAAAAATGCTTCAGAGGAGCCAATATGTTAAAAATTGATTTTATAATTTTGCATTTTTATTTACCAGAGATTATTGTGGTTTGTTTTTCAAAAACCCTCCCTGACTTAACATTTAATTACACAAACGTGTCTCACATTTCGAATATAACCAAAATACTTTAAAAAAATATATATATCAAAAAGTAATGGCAAAGGACATTAAAAATAAATAAAACGGGGGAACAATATAAGCTAGAAAATTTCTTTTGGTGTTGTGGATTTTATCAGAACCATTTCAAATTATCAAAATGGTCTTTGTAAAGCTAAGATATAAGACTAAGGCAAGCACCCAATAAAACACTCTCCTCAAGCATTTTATTGACAGTAAACGTAAACTGTAAACTATTCAATTTATTGATTAGATTTGCGTTTTACTCAAAGTTCAGTAGATAATTATTCGATCTGTCTTATGCAACACGTGTGCTAAACGAACTCAATCCATCGGTCTCACAGAAATGGTTGTTAAAATACTTAGTGCGGGCCAAGTCAATAGTTTGGCCCGCACACGTACACGAAGTACATAGGTCTAAAATGCGTGGTAACAATAAGAACTTAGTGACAAATCTGTCGAACATTTTTAGGGACTTTGACCGTCTCAAATATTGTAATTCACATTTAAATTATAATCGGTCTCACAGAAATGGTTGTTAAAATACTTGGTTCTGGCCAAGACAATACACCAAAGTA
Organism: Drosophila gunungcola; assembly: GCF_025200985.1. NCBI lineage: Eukaryota > Metazoa > Arthropoda > Insecta > Diptera > Drosophilidae > Drosophila > Drosophila gunungcola. Next base: position 10,114,000 of record NC_069139.1, read on the forward strand.
CATAGGTCTAAAAAGAGTGGTAATCATAAGAAGTTATCGAGTTCGATTTAAGTGGTTCAACAAGTGTTCAATTAGTTATTCTAGTTGTATGTATATATTTTTTATATATAGTATATATTTAGTATATGTTTCAGGCGTAATTGTATTTATGTAGATAATGTGTAAACTTTATTGGCGTTACAGTGAGTTTCTCTCTTTAGGATCTAATAATCAAACAGCAGAGCAGATTTTGTTAAGTACAAAGATCCGCCATCCGCTTTGTAAGTTCTCTAAAATATTAATGTTTCCGATACTCTCTCAATATATATATAGTTTTTAATATCACGTTCATCGTTTACACTTTTTGCTTGTTCTATTACAATGTTGTTCTGATTCTGCTTGTGTTACTTCTGATCTCGATTGGGTTTTTAGACTACGTTAAGCCGATAACAATAGATAAAGATATCTGTAAATATGTATTTAATATATATAGCGAGACAAAGCTACCGACATTGGTGAATTTTTGGAAATTTCCGAAAGGGGAAAATGAACTTAGGCTGAAACGCCTATAATTTAGACATAAGACATAGACATTAAAAACACCCTTTCCGGCTTCGACCTCTTCACGGCTCATGACTCCGGACGAACTTCTCCAGCTGCCTGTGCAGCTGATTGTGATAGGGTATCCGGTGTTTGCTGATCGCCGTCGCCGCCAAACACTGCAGCGTCACAAAGTTGAGCAGCGGAATGGTGCTGGTGGGATTTGAGGCTATTAAGTCGTAGGGCCGCTTATCGGCGCGATTCGGCTGATCAATGTCCGCTCCGCACTTGAGCAACAGGTGAACAATCTGGTGGGAGAGAATTATCTTTAATTGCTTGTACTATATAAAATCAAAAAAGACATTTCTGTTCCAACTAGACATAAGGTTTAAACTCATAACAGTTAAGGCTTATGGCAGAATTTGCTTACTTTACTTTGTGGTTTTTAAGGGAATTTATGGTGGAAAAATAATACTTTTGGAAACGAGTTTCTGAAGGCTTAAAAATGACCTGAAGGGAATAAATTTCTATTTTTGCATTGCAAGCACCGTGACTATCGGCTCAGTTACCTCATTGTCATAGTTATACGGCTGGCAGGCCACATGCAGGGGCGTGGATTTGGCTTCGTTCTTGATGTTCACATCGACGCCGCATTGGATGAGCAGCTTGATGACATCCGCATTGGGGAACACAGTCTTCTGAGGGTGTTAAAGAGGACGTTTATAAAACAGATCAAATGGAAAATAAATGCTACCCACATCGGCAAAGTTGTCGTCGGTAATGTAGCCGCTCTTGATGACGTTCAACCGCGAGGCGCAGAGATGGAGCATTGTGTCGGCGGTGCTGGCGCTGCGCAGGTTGCCCACCACCACTGTCTCGTGGACCGCCTGACAGATGAGCTTGCTCTGCGCCTCTGTGTGGACGGTATTGATCAGCAAGTAGACGAGGTGAGCCAGACACCTCATCACACGATCGTAGTTCTCTTGCTGTCTCCTGAACACAGGCCTCAGGAGCAGCAGGTGCTTCACCACAATGGCGCTTTCCGCCAGAGTTCGAAAGACCCCGAGCACATCCTCGAACCTGGGCAGCACATTATCTTGATGCACAAATCTGGCTCTCGCATCGCTTCGTATGTGACTCGAGTTTTGCACATGCAAGTCCAGCATCAGACGCACCAGCGCCTGGGCCGCGAAGCAAGTCTCAAAGTGCAGGATGGACCAATTGGACACGCGTACCTCGAGCAGGAAGCGCCACAGGTCAATACAACGTTGCAGCTGCAGCGAATCCGCATATGAGGCGCCCCTAAAAATATTTTATATAACATTAATACATATTCAAGCACAATGCAGTTCAACTACTTACCTGAAAGTTAACCGAAAAAGCATATCCTTATGGGTCAGTCCCAGGACCCGCTCGCAAATAAGTAGGCTCTGCGTTCGCATCGCATCCATATCGGTGGCAATATTGTCCAGCTCCTCCAGTGTACTAAACTCCACTGCATTCTCGTAGGCAGTGCGTAGTGGTACCTGCGGCTTCTTCTCAATATACGGCGAATACGCCGCCCGGATGTGATGCGCCATGCGCCAGTGCAAGATGCACACCCGCGACTCGTTGTGCTCGTCCAGGAACGTCGATCCCATCAGCTCGTGTGCCTCGGCCAGCCTTGCAGGCAAATAGTTGAGCTCCTTCTTCAGGAAGTCGAATATCTGATGGGCTCCTTTTAAGCAGGCAGTGCGAAGGGCATCGTCTCCGTACCGGCTCTTGGCATACGGGTCGGCTCCTTGCTCGATCAACATCTTTGTGGTGTCCAGCCGGTGCTCCTGGATTGCATAATGGAGCGCCGTTTTATCCTGAATATCTCTGGCATTAATGTCCGCCCCCTTCCGCACCAGATACAAGCACAATTGCACCGATTGCACCGAGTTGATGAGACAAGTTCCGCCGTTGATGTTCGGGCGCTTGATGTCCGCTCCGTTCTCCACCAGGAACTTGACTGTAAGGCGAAGTGAGAGGTTTTAATATGAATTATATAATTACAAGTTGTATGAATAGTTTTAGAAAGGCTAATTTAAATTATTTTGTTTTGCTTTATAGTTTTTTTTTTTACTCTGCACAATTATAACTAATAAACCATTTGAAGAAAATATTTGAAAAAATTCAGAAGATATAGCTTCAAGCTACTTTGACAAGATTTACCAAAACTCTTGAAATCTAACTTCGTTCCATCATAACCCAGCAGCTTTCACTGACCTCATTGGTTAAAAATCATAAACAAATCGCTTCTATTGTGCCAATTTACATTTGCCAAAAAGTAGTATAATTTGCATTTACGTTTTACTCATCTAAAAGTCAAATTTGGAAATTAAAAAAACTGTGTTGAATATTTTTAATATCTGAGCCTTTGCTTTTTTTTACTGGGAACACTTATTGGTATTTTTAGGTATTGGAAATGAAATGTAGTTATTTTAAGATGGCATAAGTTTTAGCTGTGAGATCTGAATTCATTAGTGCTAATATAATTAAGGTGGGTGTGTGTGTCCCATCATAGTTGCAACTAAATTAACAAATTGCGCTTTGGTTAATATTGTGGAAATGAAAAGTGAAAATAAATTAACCACCCCACTTGAGTGACTTAAAAACGAAATTACAGGTCTAGCACTCAAGGAATCCTCAATGCCAATAAATAATAAATAGCTCTCAACGAATACCAAACAACATTGTTTAACAGAAATGTACAGAAAGCAATAGTTCAAAGTCAATTGTTTATCATTAGCTCTCACCGATATCAACGTGGGTCATGTAGCAGGCACTCCTTACGGGAGTCGATCCCGAATCGGAGGTGGCATTGATGTCGCATCCGATCCGCACCAGGTACTTGACCATGGACAGTTTCCCGGAGACGACGGCCGCCCAAAGGGGCGATACATAGTGAAAGCTATTATCCTCCGGCACCTCGAAGTGACCGCGTTGCTCGATGTCCGCCTCGCAGATGGTGATCAGATACTCGGCGATAACCACGGCGCCCCGTTTGCTGGCGATGAAGAGGGGTGCGCAGCCATTTCGCTGCTTTCGCACTAACTCGCGACGGGCATCGCGTTGCAACCTAAAAATATAAATTAATATATTGTTATTAATACAGTTCCTTTTTTTTAAATCAAGAATTGTTTTTTGTGTAAGGTTAAGGGTAGAGAATCGGAAATAGCTAATGATCAGCACGTGCAGGGGCAATGATTTGACGAATACACTTGTTGATAAGATTTAGCGTTCAACGACGTCCAATCATTGAGTGCCTTTCGCTGAGAAATCACACCTACGACTGACTAGCAAGTTATGGTTGACTAAATTATGTTAAAATATTCGAGTTTCAAATTTAATAATTTTTTAGAATACTGTAATTTTGTAAATTAAATTTTACTTTGTTTTTGAGGAATTTTTAAATAGAGGTTATAATTAACTAATTAAAATTAATGAGCGTTATATCGTCCTTACAAGCTATCAATATAATTGTAATTTTATTGCTGAATGTGCCCATTTAAAAATTATACATTGCTATAAGTGAATATAACTGTGATAAGTGAAACTAGAATTATAAAGTTCGAATATAAAAGTCAAGGTAAGCCCAGCTATTAAATTTAATTTAAATTTATGACGTATGTAATTTGCGTGCAGCAGGTGGCGTCCCTACAAATTGTATACATTATTAATCGGAATAGTCAGGCGATTCGATTAAGACATACTCCATTTGTTTGTCCGTTTATATGGCTCTTTATAAGCTATTAAAACAACACTGCACTGACTGCTTAACAGTTTCCAGTTAATATTGAGTAAGCAACATTTTTTGTGGAAATCAAATAAAAAGAAATATATGCAAAGCATAATTGATAATTCCTAATGGTTAAATCAAATCAGGAAATTAGGTTAATTCATAGTAAAGACTAACATTTCGAAAGGCCCTACTCAGATGGCTTATTCTCTACAGAATTGGATAATCGTAGGCTCTATTTGAAGGACATACTTCTCAAGTTCGTGGCGCAGGTGGCGCGAAAGCAGCGAGTCCTCCTGGCTGCGTTTGCACTCCTCGATCAGCTCGTGACTAAGCTTGGTTAGCTCCACTTTGGGACTGCTCTGCTTCCGTTCGTTGGCCATCGATGGCCGTGGGTCAGCCTGCTGCAGCGCCTGCTCCTGTCGGGGATTTAGACCCTGATCCTTGGCTTCCAGCTCCAGCTGCTCGACCTGACGACGGCTGCCTTCAAGTGAGCGCATTGCCAGCGCACCGTCTCATTGGGTGGGCTGTCCCAGTGGGCGTGGGCCGTAACTTGGGTGCTGTGGGTGTGGGCCTCCGCCTGCCGAATGTCCTTGGGCCACTGCCCCTTGCGAAAACGGTGCGGCAGTGACCTACTGAACCCACCAGCCTGGGCTACTTAATTGGGTTACCTCTCGCTGCTCCCGATTTCGACCAAGGCCGTCCGAGTACTTTCTTTTTCTCTCTGTATCTATGCTTGGTTGGTTGCTTTTCCTTCTCTCCGAATCAATTTCTGTGTCTGTGCAGCGTGCAACTTGGGAGCATAATCTATGGGCTCCTTGGCCGATTTTCGCAACTTGCAATTGGAAAAACTGAACAACAACAACGAGGACGGGGTGTGTGTGTTGGTGTAGGTGTTTGCCTCACGGTTTACACCATTGTTTTCCGTGTTTTCTGTTTATAAATAAAAAGTGAGCAGAACTTCAACGTCAAAACAGTGTGTTCAGGGGTGACAATAACTGAAACAGCTGCTCCTTAGAGATGGAGAAACATCGATGACATCGACGTTTTCAAGCAGGGCCTCATCGACGTTTACCCATCACTAATGAGAATTGGAACAAAATTAAATTAACTTTAGCTATCGATTATTTTAGGAAACAAATTTATTGTACTTGTATCGAGGCGGTTAAACTCTTTAACATTCCAAGTAATTTCTTTCTAATAATTAATTAGATTATCAAATTAGCTGTGGAGAACATAATCTTATAAAATTACAATTATTGTTAAAAATCGAATCTATAATCTGATATCTGTAAGCAAATAACAGGTCTACAATAAAAATTGTACAGAATTTTAGTTAATTCTGTTATTTTCTTAAAAAATACTTTAAATTTTAACAACTACTGAATGTTGTTTAATTTTTTAATGATATTTTCGACGTCCCTCGATCATGATCGATAGTTACCACATATCGATATTTTACTCACTGGTGGCAACCCTGTTTTCAAAGACCACAGAAACAACGACGCGCTGCTTGCGAAAATTTACAATTATTATTGTTTGTGCTCCGAAATTGTGTAATAAAAGCAGATGGAATCTCCGGCGGTGAACGAAATAGCAGCGGGCTTGGGTGGCGAAAAGCTGGAAGTGTTCCGAAAGCTAAATCTTCTGGAACAGCATCGAGTGGAGAGCTTCAAAGATTGGCCCTTTCCCGAGACGTCTTCATGCAGCATTTCCAAGGTAAAAGAGTGGCTTTAATATCTAATAAAATCTATTATAAGTATCTCTCGACAGATGGCCGAGGCGGGATTCTATTGGACGGGGACCAAGCGGGAAAATGACACCGCCACTTGCTTTGTGTGCGGGAAAACCCTCGATGGTTGGGAATCCGAGGATGATCCGTGGAAGGAGCACCTCAAACATGCCCCCCAATGCGAGTTCGTAAAGCTATCGTGTGCCGAAAAGGATTTAACTGTAAGTATGCATGGTTTCTGAACCCATATAACATCTGTAACCCGTGATACCCCCTCTATAGGTCTCACAATTCCTCGAAATACTCGGAACCGTTGTCAAATGCAGCATAGAGAAAACATGCAAAGCCTTTAAAATGAGCTTCATTCGGGAAAACGAAGAGCGTCTAGATGAGTTTACGCATAATGCTAAATAGAGCGCTAGTTTTTTTAATTTTAAAATAATATAACATATATTTAACATGTCATGTATAAAGATTTTATAATAAAAGGGAATGCCATACAACATGTCATCACAAATTACAGTCAAAAATAGATGAGGCTTACAAAAGAATTTTTAAATAACAATCAGGGACTTGATAAATTTGCCATTAAAATTAAAGCGACCCCACAATCAGAAAAGTTTCACTTGGTTTCATGGTCATACTAATCCTTTTTTAACAGCTGATTGAAACCAACTAAAGTAAATTGTAAGCAGTTTTAAGAATCCCCCTAACAATTGACATTCGTTTTAAATTGCGGTGATCCGTCGAATTGAGCGTTATGTTAAAACGCAAATTGAAGCAGCAAAAAGATAATCTGGAGGAGGACGAGCCCAAGAAGTCATGTCCTCATGAAGGAAGTACATCCGATTTCTTTGTCCAGCCCCTGTGGTTGAAATTCTATAAAACCGAAGAAAATTTAAACGAGGAGCTAGACAAATTGACCCCGCCTCCGAACATTACGTGCATCTATAACCCGATAGTGTATGCGTCACAGCTGCATTGTGATTATTTGCGTCGTTATATGGATGGTCCCAAAAAGCTGGTGTTTATTGGGATGAATCCGGGACCCAATGGAATGGCTCAAACCGGCGTAAGTCTGGATTGCTTTATATCCTAGCAAATAGTTTAGCAGTATGATTTCTAATAGATACCCTTTGGAAATGTGCGGACTGTTAAGGTTCTAATGCAACTATCAGGATCCGTGGATAAACCCCCTGTCGAGCATCCCAAACGTCCTGTAAATGGTTTGGATTGCAGGATCGAGGAACCCAGTGGTGTTCGTCTTTGGGAACTGTTTTTGCGATTAGCAGGAAACATGGAGATCTTCTCCCAGCAATGCTTTGTTCACAATTTCTGTCCTCTTTCATTTTTCGATGAAGCGGGCAAGAACTTAACACCCAGTGAACTGAAAGGTCCGTACAAAAAGCAGCTGCGAGATTTTTGTTGTGAAGCCTTAGAGAAACAATTGGTTCTACTAAAGCCTCAAGTGATTGTAGCTGTTGGAGAATATGTTATGACCGTATTAAAACATTCAGCTTACTGCAAATCTGATTCCGTCTCTGTGCTCCGTTTGCCACATCCAAGTCCTCGATCTGCAAACAATAGCAATTGGCCGGAAAAGGCTCAGACTTTTCTAGAGGATAACAACCTTATCCACTTTATGCGGAATGAAGCTTGAAGGACAATTATGCATCCGGAATGCATTTATGAACAAAGAGGAAGTATTTTAACGTTGAAAAATTGGCAATACTCCACACAAAGTACAAATTTTGTAATTCGTAAATAAGAATTTTAATAAATATTCAACTAGTATTTGATTTCATTGATTTAAACATATTTAAGCTGAATTAAAAAATGTTATTATCACTTTGTGCAAATAACATCATAATAATTTTGCTTAATAAAGGATTCAAAAATCATAATTAAACCGATTTACAAAGTAACTAAATGTACATAATGAACATTTAAAAAGTATAGATTCTGCATAATACATTTTTATGAAGGAGGAGGTGTGCTCTGTCGATATATCTTATTTTTCTATTCAAAACTAAGTGCATTTGGAATCTTAAAAAAAAGAAAAAGAAAAACAAGTGTAATTTTTTTCTTATTTTTGTATTATTATTTTTAAATTAATAAATTGTTCTGCAGGAAAGTCCTAAATATTTGGTTCAGTTAAGTGTGATTTCGCTGCGTCACAGTGACCGCTCGCAAGGTGACCGTTCACCGTGACCGCCAGCTGTTGCGCAGTGTTGCAAAACGCCGCCAGAGTGAGAGCTGTTCCGTGGTCGCCTTTTGTTTTTGTTGACCTGCTGCGGCTTTTCATCCAGTTCGCCCGAGTCTATTTCCATGCCAAATGGCCGCCTTCATGGAGGAAGCGTTAGTGGAGGCCCGGCGGGCACGTGACGCCGGCGAGGTGCCCGTGGGCTGTGTGTTCGTTCATGGGGACAAGGTGGTCGCACGTGGCGGGAACGAGGTGAACGTCCACCGGAACGCCACCCGCCACGCGGAATTCATCTGCATCGACGCGATCCTGGCCACTTGCCGTGAGAAGCGTCTGCCCGCCCGCCAGCTGTTCAGCGAGATTACCGTGGTGGTCACCGTGGAGCCCTGCATTATGTGCTCCGCCGCCCTGCACACCCTCGGTGTCAAGGAGATCATCTTCGGCTGCGAGAACGACCGCTTCGGAGGCAAGACGGTGGTGGACGTGGCCGCCGTCGTTGGCCAACGGATCGACATCACCGGCGGCGTGCGGGCGGACGAGGCGATGGCCCTGCTCAAGGAGTTCTACAAAGGCGACAACCCGGCGGCACCGCCGCAGGCCAAAAAGAACAAGTAGATCAGTCGGAGGAACCAGCTACTTTCGGAAACCGGAACTAATCACTACGGATCCACAGGCCGAGATAGGTCATAGGACCCCACTCAAGAAGAGAATGAACCAAAAACTTAGGGAAGAAGTAGAAGAAGCATCATATAACTATATCTATATCTCAAGAGTGAAAAGCAGTTACCAACAAAGTAAAACAAGAATAGCAGCTACTTCTTAAAAATCAAAAGGCAGAACTTATTAAACCGCTCCCTCAAAAAGGGATAAATGAAAAAAACAAAAGGAACAACTAATCCACCCAAAGGCATATTTGTGAAAGCAATTTACAAGAGAATATTTAGAGAAGTGAACAGTAACTAATCCCTGAAAAAGATATAACCAACTTAATTACAAAAGAAACCCAAAAACAATTGCATCCCGGAAAAACGTTTAATTCCCGAAAGTCAAATAAGTTCCACTGCAGCATTCGTCAACGATTTCTGTATATGTTTCAGTTTATTATAATCTTTAAGCATAGTCTAAGATATATATATATATATATGTATATGGCGTTCAGAACGTATGTTTAAACTCTAAACATAAATACAATTACTGCATGAAAGCTACAACATTACGTATGTGTAGTGAAGGCTGTGCCTGTTTCCACTATAGGAAGACTACTCATAAAACCTTTTGTTTCCTTTCCAAATGCGTAAAGTGCAGTCTTGCAGTCCGACACCAAGAATCGATTTAACCCTCCAACAATCAAAACTAGGGGAAATTTAGCATTTACATCGTATATGTCTTCTTTGAAGCTGATTTAGTTTTAGTTTCTTGAGAGAATTTAAATACTCTTGGTATAGAAATAAAGTTGTACCAAAATGTGTAGAAGTATATCTAAATCTGTTCAAAAATTCACAAGTTGTTGTCCTTAAAGTTCATCTAAATTTAATATTTTTCGTATTTCTCTTTCAAGACTTTTGATTTCGGAGGGCTAAACCCGTTCTTAACCTACTGTAATTTCCCTACGTCCTAAGCTAACTCTTCTGTTCGATCGTTTGCGGTGCCAGCTAATTTCCTCGATTCGAATAAGCTTGGTTAATCCGGCCATCAAGTGCTGGCACAGCAAACAAACAATGGCGGGCGACTAAGCGAATCTAGACTAAATCTAATTAAATGCGCATGCTGCGGCGTCTATGGCCAATGTTGAGCCACTCCAGCGGCACATTTCCGCCCACATTGTAGGTGGTTGGTGTGCAGTTGAGCAGCTTCCGGGCGGGTTCGCATCGCCGGCTCACATTCCAGTAGGCGAATCCCTGGGGACAGCGATGGATCTGGCCCTCGATGCGTCCCGTCAGCTCCGAGAAGCCACATTTCACGAACAGCTGGCCGCACTGGTCGTCGTTGAGCGCGAAGTGACCCTCATCCGGGCAGAGTGGTGCCGTCGTGCTGATTTGTACCTATTACACGGAGTAGAGTAAAGTTGTGTTGTTAATGAGAATTCATATTCTAGAAAGTAACAAGCGTCTTAAACAATATGTTCTCTATTTCCCGATTTTAAACCTTTTAGCTACTTAAATATAAAATTTCAAATTTGATTGTTTTCTCTAGTTCATGTCTAAAAACAAGTCAAGTCAAATCAGACCAACATTAGGAAATAGAGAGCATATATTTCTTGAGAGTAACTCTATTAATAACCTTAATTAAAATTATTTTTATATAAAGTGTTCCAGGCTTATAATGCTATAGGTACATTAAAACTTACCACGTTCTGAAGTTTTGATTCCTGCTCGAACAAATTGGTGGTCCTCTTCATATCCTTGGAGCATTTGTCACCCGCCTGGGGCTTGCCACAGCTGCAGGTCTTGTCCTGGTAGACAGTTCCATTGGGGCATTGGAATACCACGATGTTTAGATCATTGCTATCCGCACTCTCGCTGCACTGGTAGAACATGCCACACTTCTCCGGATGCTGGCGGAATCCGGTGGGACACACGTACACATTCTGTCCGGGACCGGTTGATGGACAAGGTGCGGTGGTATTGGAGCCTGGAGTAGGGCTCTCTGTAGAGGTTGGGGTCTCAGTCGTTGGCTCACTGGTTGAGGTTTCTCCCCCACTTGTGGTCGTGGTCTCTGGCTTGGCTGTTGTGGTGGTGGTCTCAGGGGTTTCAGTTGTAGTTGTTCCAGGGCTAGTGGTTTCAGTGCTTCCGGAAGTAGTCGTTTCGGGGGTTCCAGTGGAAGTGGTTGTAGGGGCTCCTGTGGTAGTAGTTTCGGGAGCTGCAGTAGTAGTGGTTTCTGGAGCTGCTGTGGTAGTGGTTTCTAGAGCTTCTGTGGTAGTGGTTTCTGGAGCTCCTGTGGCAGTGGTTTCGGGGACTTTCGAGGTTGTTGTCTCAGGGGTACCAGAACCGGTTGTACTTTCCGTAGTTCCTGGCGATGAAGTCGTCTGTCCAGATGAACAATTGCCCGACACCTGATCGGCATGATTGCAAGTTTCGGTGGATGTGTCCCAAACAGTTCCCTTACCGCACTTAAAAGCATAGACCTGGTACTTTCCATTCTTTGCCGCATCTACACAGCGATAATAGCGCATGCAATCCTCGGGATCGGGGAAGAATCCTTCGGCGGTGCAGTTATAGTTCGGCTGGGGCTCAGGCTGAATTGTGGTAGTTGGACCCTCTGGCATTTCCGGGGTTGTTGATGTGGGTTCCGGTGTGGTAGTGGATTGTTGAACATTGGTCGTGGTTTCTCCAACAGTGGTTGTTGTACTGGGTTGTATCGTGCTTGGAATGGGTTCTGTTACGGGCTCAGCGGTGGTAGTGGGCTTATAACCTGGAGTAGCGGTTGTATTTTCTACCACAACAGTTGTTGTTGTTGGCTCATAACCGGGAATATCTGTGGTAGTGGTATGCTGTGTGGTAGGTTTCCCGGGTTGTTCGGTTGTTGGCGGTTTCTGCGGACTTTCTGTTGTAGGGTCTTCAGTTGAAGTTGGCTTTCCGGGATATTCGGTCGTAGTTGGTTTTTGCGGTTTATCCGTTGTTGGCTCTTCGGTAGGTTTTGTGATGGGTTTTGTCACCATTGTGGGCTCATTAGTAGTGGGCTGTGGGGTAGTACTTCCGGGTTCCTTAGACTCTTCATTTGGTATTGTAGTCTCTGGATAGTTTGTGGTCGACGGTAACTTCGAGCACCTTGGTATGTTCTCCATGTAGTCACAGGTCTGGACATCTTCATTCCACCCTGTACCCTTTGGACACGTAAAGTTGTACTTCCTGTAGGAGGCTCCAGCTTTGATGCATCGGTAGTACTTTCTACAGTCTTCAGGATCGGCCATGTAACCCTCACCTGTGCATTCAGTGCCAGCTGGTAGAGGTTTCATAGTGGTTGTAGATGGCTGATTCGTTGTTGTTATGGGAGGCGTTAACGTGGTGGTTTCTGAATTTGGTGCCACCGTTGTGGTCTCAGATTCCGAACTTATTGTTGTTGTACTGGGTGGCACAGAAGTTGTGGTACTGATTGGAATCTCTGTAGTGGTTGTGGGTGGCAATCCTGTGGTGGTTGGAATTTCTGTGGTAGTGGTGGGTGGTAAACGTGTTGTTGTCGTGGAAGGCGAACGAGTTGTTGTTGTTGTTGGTGGTAAAGAAGTCGTAGTGCTTGATGGCGTTGGTGTGGTTGTAGGTAGCTCTGTGGCCGAAGTTCCATTGGTTGTCGGTTCACAGGGAGGTTTCGGTGTGGGTGCTTCAGTTCCAGTGTTGCAGTTATTGAAATTGTGGTTACAGGTCTGTAGATCCTGATCCCAAACAGTACCAGCACCACATTGGAATGGAACTGGAGTGAAGCCACCCTTGTTGTTCCTAACACAGCGATAAAACTTGGAGCAGTTGTTGGGATCGGCCATAAAGCCCTCTGAGGCACATTTTCCATCAGTATTGGGTGACTGCGTAGGAGGTGATGATGTTGGGGGGGAAGTAGTTGGTCTGGTAGTAGACGAACTGGAAGGAGTGGATGTGGAGGTTGGACCTGAGGGCCTGGATGTGGAGGATTGGTCTGATGGCCTAGATGTGGAGGATGGGCCTGATGGCCTGGACGTGGAGGTTGGGCCGGAAGGTCTGGATGTGGATGTGGCTGATGGTCGTGATGTGGTAGGGGGAGGAGAGGTTGGAGTAGGAGCAATGCCACCGCATTCCTTTACAGCCCAAGCATGGTTGCAGGCCTGAAGTTGGGCGTCCCAAACTGTGCCAGGGCCGCAGTTGAAGGCCACCATGTTAAAGCCGCCTCTGTCATTATCTACGCAGCGATAGAATTTGTTACACTCCTTACGATCGCCAACAAATTGTCCATTGACCTTGCAGGTTTCAGAAGGATTTGGTTTCGATGTGGTTGAGCTGCTGCTTGATGAGGATGAACTAGAGGATGATGAGGACGAACCCTGATTATTGTTGTTGCTTGAAGAGGATGAAGATGATGATGAAGAAGTAGATCCACTTCCCGATGTATTGGCACCAGATGAAGAGCCGCTATTGGACGAGGAGCCTTGATTAGATGAGCCACTGTTGGAAGATGATCCAGTATTTGAGGAGGAGCCGCTGTTTGAAGATGAACCACTGTTTGAAGAAGATCCACTGTTATTTGAAGATCCAGTATTTGAGGAGGAGCCACTGTTCGTAGAAGATCCACTGTTGTTTGATGATCCAGCGTTTGAGGAGGAGCCACTGTTAGAGGATGAACCACTGTTCGAGGAAGATCCACTGTTGTTTGAAGAGGAACTGCTGCTGCTAGTCGAGGATCCGCCTTGATTGACCACTTTTTTGCACTTCAGCGGCTTGGTCTGAATCTGATCGGGATGGTTGCAGCTGTTGGCCTCAGGATCCCACAGAGTGTTGGGAGGACAGGTGAAGGAGACTTTATTAAATCCACCCTTACCGTTGTCCACGCAGCGGTAGAACTTGGAGCAATTCTCTTTGTCATCCAGGAAAGTTTCCTCACTCTCGCACTTCTCAGCGGGCTTAAAGGGTTTTTGTGTGGTAGAGGATGAGGATCCTTCAGAACTTGAGGACGAAGTTTGGTTAGAAGAAGATGATTGCTGAGAGGACGTCGTTTGATTAGAGGAGGACTGGCTGGAAGAAGATCCTTGGTTGGAGGAAGATCCCTGATTGGAGGATGATCCCTGGTTGGAAGAAGATCCCTGGTTGGATGCAGACCCTTGATTGGATGAAGATCCCTGATTGGAAGAGGAGCCTTGACTGGAAGAGGAGCCTTGATTGGCAGAGGAACCCTGGTTTGAGGAAGATCCTTGATTGGAGGATGATCCCTGGTTGGATGAAGATCCCTGATTGGATGATGATCCCTGGTTGGAAGAAGATCCCTGGTTGGATGCAGACCCTTGATTAGATGAGGATCCTTGGTTTGATGAAGATCCTTGATTGGAAGAGGACCCTTGATTGGAGGAGGAGCCTTGATTGGATGAGGAACCCTGGTTTGATGAAGATCCCTGGTTGGAGGAGGAACCTTGATTGGAGGAAGATCCTTGGTTCGAAGAAGATCCCTGATTTGATGAGCTACCACTACCATTGGACATTGATCTGCACTGTTCCTTTTGCACATCCGTAGGATGGTTGCAGCCCCTACTATCGGGATCCCAGACCGTTCCCGGAGAGCAATCAAAGGAAATCGTATTAAAGCCACCGTTGCCGTTCTCTACACAACGATAGAATCGGGCACAGTCTTTTTTATCTGCCAAATATGTTTCAGTATCCTTACATTCACCATCGGGATTGGAAGGCTTGGAAGTTGTTGTTTGAGTGCTAGATGAATTACTGTTGGAGGAGGAGCTTTGGTTGTTGGATGTGGAAGACGATGATGAGCTTTGATTGGAGGACTGATTGTTCGATGAGCCTTGACTGCTGCCTTGATTGGATGATTGATTACTGGATGAGCCTTGGTTGCTTGATGTCTGATTGTTTGATGAGCCTTGATTGCTGGAGGAGCCTTGGTTGTTGGCGGAGCCTTGATTGCTGGACGAACCTTGATTACTGGAGGATTGATTGCTAGACGAGCTTTGGTTGCTTGAGGATTGATTGCTAGATGAGCCTTGATTCGAGGAGCTGCCGCTGCTACCAGAGTTGTTGCTACCACTAGATGAACCCGATTGAATATTGCACTTCTTCTTTTGATCCTCATTGGGTAGATCGCAGACCTTATCTTCCTGGTTCCATACAGTGCCGGGACCACAGGTAAATGGCACTTGTTCCAATTTTCCATCCTTATCTTTGCGACATCTGTAGAATTTGGCACAATCTTCTTTGTCGGGGATATAAGTGTTCTCATCTTCGCACTCAGTGGGTGCAGGTTTATTGGATTCACTGGCAGTTTGATTGCCCGAGGAGCTCTGATTGCTGTTGGAGCTAGAGGATTGGTTGCTATTAGAGCTCTGATTGTTGTTGGATGATTGATTGCTGCCAGAACTCTGACTGTTTCCAGAGTTTTGATTGTTGTTTGAGGACTGGCTGCTGCTAGAACTTTGACTGCTTCCAGAATTTTGGTTGCTGCTAGAGCTTTGGTTGCTGCCGGAATTTTGAGAGCTTTGGTTCTGGTTGTTGCTGGAGTTTTGGTTATGGTTTGAGGATTGGTTACTTTCTGAGCTTTGAGTGCCGCCTGAGTTTTGGTTCTGGTTACTGCTAGAGGATTGGTTGTTGCCAGAATTTTGGGAGCTTGAGCCATGATTGCTGCTGGAGCTCGTGCTGGATTCCTGATTGTTGCTAGAGCCGGAGTTGGATTCCTGGTTATTGCTAGACCCCGAGCTGGATTCCTGATTGTTGCTAGATCCGGAGCTGGATTCCTGATTGTTGCTAGACGTAGAGCTCGACTGATGATTGCTGCTGGATGTGGAGGACTCCTGACTGGAGCTCGAGTTAGATGTCGAACTGGACGTAGAGCTGGAGCTTTGAGAGGAACTCGACGAACTGGTGGATGAGCTCTGCTGGCTGCTTGAGGTGGAGTTCTGGTGGCTGGACTGCGACGATTGTGTTGACGTTTGGCCGGCGTAATAGCCATCGTTCTGTGGCTCCGCCTGATTGCGGCAGCCACCGTTGGCACGTACGTCAAACATGTGGTTGCAGGACTGAAGGGACTCGTCCCACGCAGTGCCATCGGAGCAGCGGAAGCCGATTCTGTTGTAGCCCCGACCATTCGAGATGCAGCGATAAAACACGGTGCAGTCGCTGGGATCGCTCATGAAGCCATCATCCCGACATATTACTGCCGCACCGCCGTCCTCCTCCTCTGAGCCAACAGCTCGCAGGGACGATGAGCTGGAAAAGGATATGACAGAGACACCGCTGAGACCTGCCAGGCCATAATTTGTGGGCAGCCGATGGGTGGACGCATAGGTTCGCAGCTCATTGGCCGCAGGTGTGACGGCCAGGTTAAGCATCGCATTATGGTCGTCCTGGCCGTAGTCATCCTGCTCCCACTTCTCCATGCTGCCGTCGTCCACCTCGTTCACCTGGTCCACGCACTCGTCCCTTCCAGCCATCGCCGGTGGCAGGCACATTCGCAGCGAACGCGAGAAGACTGCATCTTCTGGACAGGCCAAAAGATAGGGTCGAATGTATTGGCCCGTCCGCCGCTCGCAGCGGTAATAAATCCGGCAATCGTAGTCGTCCGCAAACAGACCCTCTCCGG
The DNA here is from genome assembly GCF_025200985.1 of Drosophila gunungcola. Taxonomy (NCBI): domain Eukaryota; kingdom Metazoa; phylum Arthropoda; class Insecta; order Diptera; family Drosophilidae; genus Drosophila; species Drosophila gunungcola. Next base: position 10,130,476 of record NC_069139.1, read on the forward strand.
GACAGTAGAAGGCCACCTCTGTCTGGGCCATTGGCGATGGGATGTCTGCAATATAAGCAAAGGAAGAGGCCATTAGCTTTTGATGTTTGTACCAACTCAATTAATGCGATTATAAAGGTAGTACTACTCAAAGCTTAGAAAACCCATAACAACTTTGTATGGTCTTAACTTATATATAAGTGAAATAAGATAACAAACTAACTTAATTTAAAACTGGCTTAACGAACTCAAAAGAGAAGTTCGATAAACACTGAAGCAAAGGAAAAAATAATGTAAAAATCAAAATGCTCAACAATCAGAATAAACCTTTTCTGTTTTTGTCTCATTGGTGACATCATAGGTCAAATAAATTCAATAAAACTGCATTATCTTTCAATAAAATATTTACTTAAATAAAAAATGCATTTCCTTAACTTGTTTTCGTGCTCGAGAGAGTTAATCTACAAGTTAGCATACTTTTTTGAGTATTTATGGCCAGGCAATTTGAAATCGCCCTCTGGAACAAACCATTGAACTGAAACTTTCTGACACAAATTCTCTCGAATGCATATATTACAAATATGTAGTACATGGATATCGAACACATCTATCCACATATATTTTGCTCAATTTCGTTTGACATTTTCCGCGCTCGTCTTTCGTTTTTCATTTCGGGATTTTTCGCGCTGTCAAAATAAAATTGATAATTTATTGTCATTCAATGTGCGAGAGTCCTCTTTTTCAATTTGTTGCTGTTTTTCTTGTTGTTTGTTGGTAGCGGACTCTGCCTTCCAATAAATTTAAATGCATTTATGCCCGTTACAGCGGAACAAATTCATTTCGAAAATGAATTGTGAGTATGTGCTTTTCTTTGGGGATGTTTTTTATCCGCCCTTACAGTTCTTTTCTGTCTTTTACCAAGTGTTGGTAATAAAGGGGGCCAACAGGCTGTGAACATTGTAAATGCGCGGCTAAAAATTAGACCGAGTCTAGGCATAAATATACATCAGTCACTGCCTAATATATTTGATTTCGTTTTTTCTCCTCGTCTTTCTGTTGTTATTTTTGGAGCATGTAAGCTTTGGCCAATGGTTTATGGTTAAAATGGCCGGAGGCCAAATACATAACTCTTATGAAAATTGCCAAATTTAATGGCCATAAAATTTAATTATACCAACTGTGGTTGGGACGAACAGACGAGAATATTTATTAGTGGAAAAGTGTTTCAGATTGATGGAAACTTTCTATGTAAGGAAGGCAAAATGTGTTTAATAAGTTTGTATGAAATTTAAATTAAAATTACCAATTATAGGTAAGTAATGCTATGGTCAACATAAATTCAAATTGAGTAACGTTTCCGTTGAGTTTGCCTATGAGTGAAATAAATCGGCTTAAAAATTCTAATTTTGCTAACAACAAAACCGTAGTTCTAAAAAAATTCAATTATTTTCTTTCAATTAAAGTATTTTTTGTATTTTTTTTGCTCAATTGAAATTTTTTTAACAACAACTAAAAAACTAACCTACAACAAATTTCATGTAGAAATGAATACAATGTTAAAGAGTCATAACTTAATATGAGTCTGTAAAAAATTATTGAATTAATTTTTGTAAATATCTATAGAAAACAAAACATTTTTTCATAAATATTTGCAAAAAGTGCGCAAATAGCTAAATGCCACTTGAATTCTTTACGACCCCTTGTATTTACACGCCCATTTGCATCAATGGTAAAGCGTTTAAATTTTAAATGTAACCTCTTGCCCGGCCGCAACCGAAAATCCAGTAAACTAATTTAATAGAACGCCTCACAGCACACGGCTTGGTCCGCTGCTCGTTGGCAAACAAACATAAAGTTTCAATTTGTACACGAAAGCCCAAAAATGCTAAACCCATTACACAGATGGCGGCAAAAGGATGGGGATGTGTGCCAGTCGGAGCAGTCGGAAGGTTGGCAAGGATCCTTGCCTCCGTCCTCTAGAGTTGAGGGAAAATTGACCGTTTTACGATTTTAATTATATATGATGTGTACTTTAGAACTTATGCAAAATGAAACGAAAGGAGAGCGCGGCAATGCGACCGCAAACTTATGCGTTGCCATCCCCTCCTCCCTCCATAAATATGTATATATATTCGCTGGCATTTGCCAACCGGGACCAGGCGTAACATGGTTACCCACAATCTGACCGCAGAGCATGGCCGCAAATAGTTTCGGATATGCCATTGCCACTGCCACTGTGACTGCCACCACGCAGCACGCAGCAATGCCCATGCCCCAACACCACCAGCTCATTGCATTAAAATTTCAATTTTCAACATTTAGGCACGTTACGGTTTACGAAAATTTAGTTATAAAAGCATGCATAAGTACAGGTACACCGTGTGCAATTTTCCCCTTTCCCATGTTTTTATAAGGCATAATTTTCATGGCCCAGTCAGCTGGCGAAAGTGACAAATTGTGATTTCCATTTTTGCACTCTATTTTTTCTTGATAATTAAATATTTATTGAGCGGCTGGCTTGTGCGGTTTAATGTTTTGTGGCCCAGTCCACAGCTGGCTGTCATTGAGTTTGCTTCGTTGAACAGCAATGTCTATTATTTACATTTGCATTTGATAAATAGAAATCTTCACAAATGGACAACTTTAATATCTGTTTCTGTCCCTATAGTTGTTTGTTTTGGAGGTTTTACAAAATGTCAACTGGGAACGCTTAAGCGTTTCAATGTCGCTTGGGGCAGTTTTTGGTGTGTGCTTGATGGGCTATTTTGTTACAAGCAGTCAGAGCAAATGTCCCTTAATTAGTCATTAAAAGTTTCGTCATTATATTCTGTGCCTGATTTTGTTGCCTTTTTTTGATACTGCTACCGCAGGCGTTTTGTAAGTTAACTTGCACAGATAGTGTTGGAAATTTAAATACTTTTGGGTATAAATAAAATTCAAAAACAATAGTTAAGTTAATGATAATTAATATGAAATTAAGTACTATACATTTTCTGATTTTGAGTTCGTAATTTAAAATTTCAAATTTAAAAATGTTACAGAATTGGTAACTTGTTTTTCAGATTGCCATTTACTAAGATTTATATTAATATTTTTTTGTTTGTATTTCCCAGAATAGCAAGTAAGGCAATTTATATAATAGTTATTCTATCCAAGCTTCAATTCTTAACATGCTTCTGGTGACGTGATTCTATTACATGGCTCAGAGAGTGCAATGAAACAAGTGGAATCCAAATGCCAGTTACCAGCTTGACATTAGCCGCTTGTCGCATTCTTTAATATCCTTAACTCCGGGTCTGTTTTTCTCCATCTGCCTCTATCACTATTCCCATGAAAAAACTCCCCCAGGGACCTTGTAGTTGAAAGTTGTAAATATGATATTTGGATTTTTGAGCTTTCGCCCATCGCCGGGCTGGCAACTCGGTAATTTCATTTGCCTCTGGTGGCATTTTGCGCCTGTGTCTTCATGTTACGTACGTGTTGGCCGGATAGTCCGGAATCCGGATAGTGGAGAACCGTATTTTCGTTTGAAGTGCATGTTTATGCCACGCCCATTTCATTCTGTTCCGCTGGCCCCGCTCAAATTTCATGGTGGCAAATGACCAACTACAGGAAATTCAATTTATTATGCAGCTTGACAGTTTTTAGCCATTCTCTCTCTAAGATGACAGCTGTTTCTACTGCTCCACTTTTTGCACTGCAAAAATAACTAGTCTAGAACAAATACTCGAATATAGGGGTATAGAAGAAAAAGATTAATCTGTAATGTCATAGATCTTCCAAAACAAATACAAAATCATTCTTGAAAAAGATACATAATTGGTTTAATCTTCAATGTGGCAAATTAGTTTTCATATTAATTTATGATTTAATGACTCTTATTTTACCCTCAAATTTTTTCTCTCTGTTTAATACTCCTTATTTTCCTGATCCTGAGCTGCTGCTTTTTGACAGCGGATGAAAATGAAACAGAAAAATAAAAATGAGTAAACTTCTCGCTAATTCTGGCATCTGTCGGACTTCATTTTGGAATCTCCTTTGAATTTTTTTCTATTCCTACACCGATTTTGAATGCGATGCGCCAGATGCATTTGAATTTCGCGCTGCGCTGCGCTCGAGCAGATTTTAATATTGGCAAACGTCCTTGAGGGCATCGATTGTTCCCTAGAAATTTCGCTTTGGCCGGCAGTTCCAGTCATTACTCATACGCAGCGTGTGACACAATCGCCACTATGCATTATTCATGGCGATGCGGCAACGCTGGATAAACTTGTCGACAAAAGCTGCCGACAGCTGGCAGGGAAATGTTAAATATTTAAATGCCTTCGCCACCCCAACCTCGCGCTAAAAACCAGCTCACTGGGAATTGCCTTTAACTATGAGCAATTAATTTGAATTTGAACTATTTAGAGGCATCCGCTTGCTTCGTAAGGGGTCGTTGCGGACCGGGGGATGGGGGGATGGGGTAACTGGGTCCCAGGACCTGCCATCCTGCCGGTAAATTAAGCATAAAGCGCTTTTAGTTACAATCACGTTCGTCTCAATTAAACTACATTAAATTCAATTAGCAGGCAACAGGAGCACGAAATGAAAGCAACATTGTCATTACGGTTTCAGGCAATGGCATCCAAGGTACACTGAGACAAGACTGTCTAAAACTTGAATAAAACTTTGAATTAAGTGGAGTTTGAATATTCCTTATGATCTTTTATGGTCCCTTTTTTCATATCGTTATAAACAACATTGCATAACATTTATATTCTTTTTTTCTTAACTAAATTATCTAAAATGTTTTGTTTATATTTTCTCTTGACTGGGATATAAGAAACTAATAATGAGCTTATTAAAATTTTTCTGTAAGTTTCAATACTCGGAATTATCAACCACTCTTTAATTTTTAATATTAGACATTTTAGTATTTTAATTTAATATCACAATAATATTTTCAGTGCAGCAACGATAAGAGCATCGTCTTCTAGCCCTAAGGAAAGGACTCAAGACGCAGGACAAAATCTAGCGATGGCCTGACTGACAATTGACTTTCATTATTCCTTACATTCCTGGCTGCATTATTGAGGCCTGGTGCTGGGCATATTTGACAGGCCGAAGGAGCTCCTTCGAGGACCTTCTTACTGGCACTGCTGCCTTGGCGTGTTAGTTTCCCGGTGTAATTAAGTTTAATATTTAATTTAATTGCATAAAGACACACGCACACAACTACCAATACAACTACAAAGTCACCATGCCTCATAAAAGGACACGCGCAAAGACAATGTTGCCCATTTTGCTGCTGCTAACTGAAATTATGATGAAGGCAGCGGCAAAGGCTTTTACAGCGAGTGGCCGGTGTGAAGGTCAGCCCATGGCTTCCTCGAAACTGGAACGTGCTCGTCTTAGCCAGGTCTTAACTTGGTGTCCGGTTATCCAGTCCTTTGGGCCAGTTACCAGTTACCAGATACCAGCTACCAGTCAGTTGGCCAAGTTACTTCATTTGGCGCCGCTGACCTCCTTGGGGCTGCATTATTATCATTGGAGTTTTTCTGCCCGACTTATGTTATGTCCTTGCCGTAGGATTATGGCGTGTTAGCAGGTATTTCGTGCACCAAACCTGGCCCAAAGATATATGTTTATATATATATACGTTGTATATACGTTGGTGCTCTGGTGGTGAGGTGGTCGTGTAATGAATTGTGTGCCAGGCAGCTTGATGTTTTGTTTGCTGCTCAATTTACTCAGACAGTTAATCACATTGCGTGAAAGCTAATGTCATTAGGAGAGCTTCGTGCTCCGAGTTCATCCCCACATACTTCCTGTTTCTTTCCTAAGCTATAGCGAATAAATTTGCCATCAAATTTGATGTCAATTCCTCAAATTTCGTGACTTTAATAAGGATAAAATATGTTTTCGACCGGGTTATTTATACAAATATTTTATTATGTTTTGGTTAATGTAAACACAAAAACTAATTAATGTTTTCATTACTTCATAACTAAATTTATATCATCTACTATTAAACACTCCCTTCCTTTTTGTAATTTAGTCCAATTTTAATTGGTAATAAATTGCGAAAATGTTCTCGGTCAGCTAGCTTAAACAAAATGTTCCATACATACATTCGCCTTAAAGATGCCCAACATATGCCAAAGAAAGCCCAGCCCCAAACAATTGATCAACTTTCCAGCTATTGTGTTCATGTATTGGAGTCGGTCGACACCCTTTCATTATTAGCATCCATTCCTGCCAGTACCCCTTTGATGCCCCCAGATTGGTGAAGACTCCGCCACACTGCAACAATAGCCCCAGGATATTGGGCGTATAAAAAGTTACATATGTATGGCGTAACTTTAGTTGCCAATTGGGGGAGTGTGTTCTCTTGGCCCCGGGCTTCTCAATTAATTTCATTTAGGGAGTGGCGCACAAGGAGGCCGCCGGCTGTAGCTAAACACATTCAAACAAAAGAAACCACACAGCCAGACACACACAATATTTTCAATTAAGCTGCTGCAATACCAGCAGAATAATAACAATTACAACATGTGCGAGTACAAGTAGAGCAGCATGCTTTAAAGGAAGTCGTTTGCAGAGAAGTCAGTCATTCTTTCCGGGAATTGAATTTTCTTGTGCACTCCCTCGATTGTCGATTAAAATAATAAAGAAAATTAAAAGCTTTTCTTACACATAAGCGGAAGGCCTTCTTTTATAAGTTCTAAGCTGCACCCAATTTAAAAGTTGAATTAAATTAAATATTACTTAAGATTTAGTTATTTAAATACAGAAGGCCAAGATATATATATAAATATACTATTTATAGTAAACCCAGAAGTAAGGCTCTTCAGTCTGTCTAACCTTGTTCAAAATCAACCGGCAAACAAGCCACAATTAAATGTGGGAACTAGGTGATGTTGATGTAGGTTCGAGCAATTGTAGACGTTTGTGCTGTAGCAATTACAGAAATACACGACAATGGAGTTGGGCAAAGTTACACACTGTTCGGTAAATGAATTGCTGACAATTAGTTGAATTTGTTGGCACAGTCAGCTGTGGCAAGCTGGAAAACTTTGAGAGCGGCAATCAAAGCAGCCGCCACAGCGGACGCCCCTTGATGAGACCCTAAATCCTTGCCCTCTGCTGTGGCAATTGAAGTTGTTCTTGTCCTGGTTATGGTTATGTCTCACCAAACTTTTCTATTGCATTAGTTTTCTGTCAATAATAATAAAATTCCCCACAGTGAGCACACAGACTGTAGCATAGAACTTTACGCTGGATTTTGTGTGACAATCAGTTGGTTAAATAAACATTATTTAGTAATTTGCAACCAAGCAATTCCAACTAAATAAACCTAGAAAAAAAAGAGAACCATTTCAGTTTGAAGAGCAGTCATTCAACACTTTTCCCAATCAAATATTTATATCCCTTGAAGAGGTCATTAACATTTATTTAGCTGGCCAAACAATGCCATGAATAAATAATTAAACGTTTTTGAGTGTCCAAGACAGACAGTGAACTTCTCGGGAAAAACAAAAGACCCACACTCAACAACTTTCCGGAAGTGCTTTTATTCGCTGCTTTCAAGAAAAGAATAGAGTCGCAGCTTCTTAGGTTTCAAACTGGACAATCAAAGAGTCAACAGCTTGCCATAAAAACGCCAACAGGCAGTCGCAAAGTGCAATTCAAACTATGCACGTGTTAATTATTTATGCCCAACTCCAGAAAAAATTCCAGGCCCGGTCCGATAAATCAGCTGGCCATAAGAAGCTATTGCCTGGTAAATTCCGGCTTTTGAGCAAGAAAAATAAATCCTTTGATAAATTATACAAATTATTATTTAACTCCTTGCTGCACAAACGACTTGTAATTGGAGTTGCATATACAGTCGGAAAAAATACATTGATTCTTATTACCAGAATTTCCGAATCTTAATGTTTCCTTCGCGAAATGGAATATATAAACAACAATAAATTGTTGTGGGAATTCTTACTATCTAATTCACAAAACCAAACCTTTGATTTCGTTTTTGTTTTTCAAGAAAATCGAAAACTGTTGCCAATACCTTAAAATTCACTGCAGTTAATAAAATTAAAAAAAAAACATAAATCGTCGTTCATCTGCACATTGTATTGGATTAAAAATGTTTTAAATATCTGTTAATTTTTTTAATTACCAATTTAAAATCATTTTTTACGGATCAATTTCTTTTAAATATTAAAAACGTTTGTAAAGTGTGAATTTGTACATTTGCGAAACGTATTTTAAAGTATTAGCTTCACGAAAATGAAAAAAATTTTTAAAAGTTGCTTAAAAACTATTTTTGCTTGAAATTTCCATAGCTAAAAAAGCGACTATTATTTCGACCTCAACTGTGCGTCTATGCTCAAGATCAGCAGTTAATCTAGCCGTAAATCATTTTAGTTAACATTTGAAATTTCCGAACCACTTTTTCACTGTGCACTTCTTGGCATGTGGCTGGGTTCTTGGTCTCGGTCCAAAGTTATGCACAGACAAATCGCTTATTTAGATTAGAGCTGACAAGCGAGGTGGGGGAAGATTGCAGAGGCAGCCAGAAGTAGGAGCCGCAGCACGCAGGCGCGGATACATAGATACAGATACATATATCCGCAACTGGTTGCAAGATCTTCATTCCCCAGCAATTTGGTTTTTTTTCTATTTGCTTGACCAGAGGCGTGTTTATGTTGTTCAACAAACTAACAAACCGTCTACTTAGGTTAAGCCCAGCAACTATGTAATTGAGGGGCGAATCCGCGGCGAACCGGTGATCATTTTCAATTAGGGACCCCATCGTGGGGCGTGATTTAGAAGCTGTTGTGGGTAAGGCGGTAGCTTGACTCCGATTATGGGATAAGTGCGGGAGCATCGTTTATAAAGCCAAAGCTAACGAACCAATGACTCGAAGCACTTTGTAGATTGTTGTTATATTAGCGTTCGTAATAAATGAGGCTTCTCCTTGATGGAAGGAGCTGGGTGTTGTCTAGACTTGTGATTGCGAAACAGAAAGTTGAAAAAAGGAGAACTCTCTACCTGACTCTACTGCGCATTTGTCATAATAAAATTAGCATTTGCCTGGGTCAACAGGAGTCGCAGGACAGCAGGATAGCAGGAGAGCAGGCACAGGATGCAGGACAACTGGGGTGTGGCGGCAACGGCAAAACTTATCAGCGTGTTGACAGACCCGCCGACCAGACAAGGAAGCCACTGAACAACCTAGAGATACTGCCCTAGAATTAATACACCCTTTTCGAAAATTGCAAGACTTTTACTCAAGCAGTTTTTAATGAGGGGAAAGAAAATATCAAAATTATATCTGAAAAGAAGAAGGGTTTTTTTTTTACTATAAGTTTACATTTAAATTACTTTGAATATTCTTTTGTTATAAAAATAAAAGGCTTCTCAAGTTAGGGTATACATAATTTTTCTTTGAGAGCATCTTCTATCGTTGGCCTGTTTATAATGCCAATGCAGATTCCGTTCACTCTCCTCCTATAAGTGGATAGATGCTAAACCGTTTTCTGTCTGGCCAATAAACTTTCAAGTTGCCCTTAAAAAATATTAACGAAATGGCCAATTCAATTGGAACTCTATTAGCCACACATTCGATTCACATTCGCTTTCGATTCGCTTCAAATGGCCAACATAGTGCAGGGAATCCTTCAAACTCGAAAATCCGAAACTAGCGAATACTTTGAATGGCCAGCGGCAATATTGTGCTGACTAAGCGGAAAGAGTCCGGCATGTAAAGCGAAATCAAATCACGTACAGTGTCCGTTCCGTTACTGGCCAATATCTGCTGGCCAAATTTCACGCAGCTGCAACAAATCAAAGAGCAAAATGCTGGCGACTCTAGAGAAGGAGACCGCCTGCTGGGTCGAGTGCTAAATAAATTGAAAATTCTAAAATTTTAATAAAAATTGTCGCAATATTGCAATAAAATTCGCATGATTGGCGGTCCACCGTCCTGTTCTTCGATTCAGGCATGTTTTGATTTTTAAAACAACCATGGGTATCACGTGCAAATGCAATCGTATTTTTTGAAACGTCATCTGCAACACTATTTTGATAAATTTAATCGCGTTAGTTTTTTTGTGCACTCTTTGTGTGTGTCAGTTGAATTGGGGATTTTGTTGTTAAGTCAGAAATTTTATCCGAGCTCGATGTGCTTTCATAACTGGTATTTAAATTGTTCAAATCTAGTTGGTACCTGTGACTTTTGAAGTCTTTTAGTTTTTTGCTCTACAAAAGTTGCATTCCATTAGGCAGCCACGGCTGATTAATGTGCTTTTAAAAATTATATTCAAATTCAATTTATGAAACAAAACCTTCACATAAACCTTACATAAAAAATTAAAATAAATATTTATCCTTAAATATGACATCAGTGTTATTGTGCCCATATTCAGAAAATAAATTTAATTGAATTTTGTGCAGTTTTTAAATCGAAACTATCAGACTAATTAATAATATTTATGTGCGGTATTGGATGCACACGGTGAAACCAGCGGAAGGCATTGTTTGCTCGTTCGATTTTGACAGATACATAATTAGTTTTTGCACACCGTAAGGCCGCAGGTGCCGTTGCTGTTTTTATTTCTCCGACAATTTATACATATAAAATGCGTGTATTTTTTTGTAGCCACAAAAGCCGTCTATGCCGGCGAATTTTATGCACCAGAGCTGCGAATGAATTTATATAAATGTTTATGGATATTTACCTCGAGCGGCGGCGGCGCCAATGCAAAAGCCGAACAGCAGCAGGCGGCAGAGCCAACTGGATGTCCTTGTCGCCATTTTGTCGAGCTGCGAAAATGGCGGCGTCTTTGGCGCCATTGCGTTTTGCTTTGCCAAAAAAATGTCACAATAGCTGAAAAGAGAGTGGCGAAAGAAACGGATAGAAGTGTTGAGATATTTGCGTGCAACTCGCTGTCCCACTGCAAAACAGTTTTATTTCTTAGCTAGAGTGAGTAAATTTAATGCAAAACATTTAATTTCAATTACAATTGGTGCCGTGCTGTTTTCAAATGGCCCCCACTTTTCAGGCAGCACATTTTTGCGCACCATAAAATTCAAATCAATTTCGCTAATTAGCAAAAGTCTCTAGTAACTTTGGATAAAAACAAATTTGTTATTTACACAGGAAACTTATAAACAACAACTTTTTATATACGTTTGTTCGTTACTTAATACAGAAAAATTAAATAATAATAAAGCTAAGTTTGCTTAGATTTGAATGAACAATTAAGAAATGAAATGCATTTTTTATATTGCAAAATACACAAAAGCTTTATATTAAACTAAGAGTATTTTATGGTTAAACGTATTACTTTAATATCTTTATCCCTAGTGATTCTATAATTCCCGAGCTTTTTATCCAGACCCCAGAAAATTAATTGGTAAGCAGGAAGGTATATTGCAGTCCCCTTTATTATTTCGCATTAATTTCTTTTCCTGAAACCCCACCTAACGCCTCGTTTGCTTTCATTTCCACAGTTTCCATTCGCTCATCCTCTCGGCTTTTGTCTTCGCCATTTAATAAGTTAATTGTTACTGCTGGTGCACTTTTGTTGCTTTGAATTTATGATTAGCCGCAACCACCGAGCGGTGCAATCAGAAGCCAAGTATTAAATGCTCAAGGACTTGCACTTCCAAGACGAGGTCCACATCCACTGCTCATATTCCCACTCACTACGCCACCCATTCGGGCAGCCATTTCGAGTTGGCCAAGTTTACTTTAAGCCAGCAGTGACAGTTCCACATAAATGTCAACTGCTGCGGTCCTGCTGCGCTTTATGCAGTCCGACTTTTATGCATTTCTAGTGCTTCCTTTTTGATAGAATTCTTAGCTGCCAAGGACTCCACATAGTCCTGTTTCCCCTGCTGCAGGAGCCACTCCATCCCACAACCTCCATCGCATCTTGACTCGTCCGAGTCATTATTGTCGTCTGCTTTTTCACTGGCAGCGGCCGCTATTACTGCTGCCTGACTTTGTGTCAACTCCATAATTATAGTTTTCTGCTATTTTCTTATAGTTTTTGCAACAAAAAACTTTTATTGAGCTGGGCACAGTGGTTTTGAGTTGCTTAAGTATACTTCTTCCACTCGTTGCTCAAGAATGGTATTTAACATTAATAACCAATTACTAATAACTTTTAAAAATGAGCACTAAGATACCGTGTTCAGATAATAATAATATAAATGGTCCTTAACTATTTCGTTTTGATTTCTGAATTATTTTATATGTATCTGCCTTATTTAATTAATTACAAATGGTAATTTATTTAATTTAGAATATTTCTTATATATTATAGATTGTGTTGCAGTTTAACCCATAAACTATACCAAAGCAAGACAGTCTATCTACACTAACTTCAATCGAAATTTATTCGGTGCCCACGGTTATGGAACTTAAAGTTGGTCTACATGGATTGCCGCAGCAGCCATACACATAAAACTGCGGAGATTCTATTAACCCGAGAAATTATGAGAAATGAAAACTTATTACGAGAAGTCATTAAGATTCAAAGAATTAAAACTTGAAAAGTAAAACTGAAAATGAAGCAAAGCCAAAGCCAAAGCCCTGTTGAACCGATGTTGCTGCTACTTTTGCTTTATATATATACATATATAGTCCTGTAGCACTATAGTAATTTCTGAATCGGGGAAGTCGGGCAGCAGTACAAATACTGTCGACGACTTATAACAAAGCCGAAGGGGGTGAAGGGGGATAAAGAAAAGGCAGAGCCTGCGTCACTAACAGCGCGTTTTCCTCCTTTTAAGTTTCAACTACTTGGGCGGCAAAGGAAAGTCATAATTGTTAATGGGCTTTTAGCTTAAACGAATTTTTACTGCGAAAATGCCGCTGCACTGCCAGTACATAACACAGAGTTCTGTTTAAGTTTTAATTAGATTTTTAATATTACCGAATGTAAAATATGTCAGGCGCGGCAAGTTTGATTAAAAAAGTTTCGTTCGTGATGTATGTAAAATCATTTTTTTTTGCGCTATTGCACTGTGATTTTCCATTTTCATCGTGTTTTTTTCCTCGTTGTTGTACTTTTAATGCACGCCTGGTTTAATGAGCCGGCTATTAAGGCGCACCATCATTACGCAATGTCAGTTGGCACTTTTATCAATGTTTCCTGTCAGTTTCGAGAACTTTGCGCCACGTCACGACGTCACGAGTGTCAGCGCCAGCGATTTTCATATTCATTGTGCATTTTTATCAGCCATTTGCCGACTCATTAAGCCAACATCAATGTTCCGACGACCACCTCCCAAATTTCCCCTGTGGCCCTGATTCCGATTCTTTTCGATGATGGCTTGGCTGCATTTAAAAAACGTCATTGCCGATTGAGTTTTACATGCTTTTAATTGACGTCGTCATGTAATAAAATTCGATTTATATAATAGTCATTAATAGTAATTCATACTGATGCCACACACTATCTGGGTGCAGAGAAAAAAGCTAATAAATCAAGATTTTCATTATCTTAAAACATCATTTTATTTTACTTAAAATTATCGGTAAAAGCTTTTTATCCATTTTAATTTGAATTTTTTTTTTGTGTTTTAGTATAGTGTGTATTAAAATATAACAATATGTATCAGACTCGTTTCTTAAAAAAACGTTTTTATAGTCACAGTTTTGCTTTCAAAAATAATAATTTATCGTGTCCTTGATATGTTAAGTAAATAATTAATTTACTCTTATAAAAAAAAATATATGTACAATTTCTGTTGGAATTTTTCTCTGTGTAAAGAGACCTACACCTCAACTTAACTCCAGTCAAGTAAAGTCAAGTTATCGACATGAATATGCAGCACGTGAGCAGACGAATGAGTACATCACGTCCGCTCTCATACCCTTTTTTCTACACATGTGTACAATGTACATATACCTATAGAGAAATACATATATAAAGTGTGTTAAACAACAATATCAGCCATCAAACATGACAGTCAAGTGTCGGACAACATTAAAATTGAAAATTCGTAATATATTTGAGTGCTTGTGTTCTCTATTAACAAGATGTGTTATGTTATTTGAGTTTGTGCACTTTTGCGTCTGTGGAATTTTCATTTAAAATCAAAAACAATTTTATCATAATTGTTATGATATTAGCTTGTCATGCTATAAAAATTACAAATATCGAAATGCTTGAGGCATTCTCAAAAGAGTATGCCTTTGAAATCTATAAATCAATGGCTTTTAAAAGTTTGCAATACCCCGAGTTTTAACACGGTATAATATGATATGTTTATTTGGCTGTTTAAATCTGATTTATTGAAGAGGCGAACAAATTTCTAACTTCTTACGTATGACTTATAGTTTCAGATTTAGCTGCCAACGGATCATGGAAAAAAAAGCATCTTAATGTCGAGATATCGGAAATCTTATTTTATACTTATACCCCAGACATTTATAATTTGCATTTAATACTGCACTCAGTCATTTACGAATCAAAACAAAACCAAAACAAGTTTTGTCTGATAAAATTAAAGTGAGATTAACAACCACTTAGGGCTCATATAATTTAATGGCCAAACATTTTCTGGCCATTATGTCGATGACTGGTAGCAGGTTTTTAAAGTCGCGTGCCCGCAAAAATAAAATACGTACATATATGATAAAAAGAATGCGAGAAATACAGACGAAGAGAAAGAGAGAATAAAATCGGTTGTCACGATTTCAATGAACATTAAAAATCCCAGCATGCATTGAAATTGCGGCCAAAAGCATTTTAATTAAAGTCGTCCAGCACCGCAACGGTCTAAATTGTTGTTCATTCACCAAAAATATTAATTGACTTTTTCGCTGGCCTTCTCGTCGCGCCGGTCCGAAAACATCATTAACTCAAATATAATTACGTGACAATTTGATGCTTTTGCCCAGGCACAAATCGCAAATCAAAAAGCGAAATTAATTACACCCAGCAGCCCGTCGAATTCGAGGCGTGCTGAGCCACCCAAGGGATCAATCAGTGCAAAGTCGCGAAGGTAAACAATACAGCTCCAGCCGCGTCATTCGGGCAAACATAGCTCGCTCCGCAAATTCCAGTGTCCAGTCAAGCGACTGGGGCACAAAAAAAAGGGTCGCCGACGCTGTTTAACTTTGAAAAATTAAAATCCACTTGGGTCCCTTTCGCCAACCCCTCCAAAAACCTACAGCGAAAAAAAACACCACCCCTTGGATAGTCTCGCATTTTTCAATGGCCAAATAATAAAGTCCCCAAATGTCAGTTGGGAGTTATAATCTGTTTGCCGCTTTTTCATGGTCGCCATTTGACTGCCCAGCAGTGGAAAAAGGGTATATTAAGTAAAGACAGGCGTTTGCACAGTTCATAACGAATGTAAATTAAATGGTGGCATTATTTACTTCACTGACAATAATAAATAGTGATGTCGAAAAACGTTAATCAGAAATCAATATAGGTTAATTGCTTTGATACTTTAAATGTATTAATTTACTAGGCATATATTATTCGTTTAGCTAATAGCTTTTTTTTTTTTTATTTTGTAATGTAGTAAGCATAAAATTTTAAAATTTAAGACTTAAATCTAACAACTTATATAATTGAAAGGGTAATTCTTAGGTCGACCTCCTTTTTTTAATCGTTTTGTTCTTTTTGTCTCTTTTTGACCCTCCGACAATGCCGATTAAATGAAACGTAAATTTGCAGCAATTACGAGGGTAAATATGCATTAAAATAAATTTGCATGCAATTAATTTTTGGCACATCAAAGTCTCATTGAATTCATCAAATTATCTTGGTGTAAATTTATCACTGCTTTTTTTGTTTTGATTTTTCCTTTCGTCCTGGCCTAATTACCAACTAAAACAATCGCAAATTAGATGCTAAACTTTGATGTTGTCGGCTGGTTTTGGGCCATTTTCAATAAACCAATTTGTTATGCGATTCGTCGAGGTGTTAAGGCTACAAAACAGAATACTTTCGGTGACATCTCGTTTATCAAAGACATAATCTTCGAATTTGGTTTTGTCTGCACATCGGTGGCATTGTGTTGGTATTTTATGATAAATGGCTGGGAAATGTGAAAGCGGATTTTTGGCTTTTGTTTTTTTTATATCTCGGTGCGGGTGTCGAGTTGAAAGCGGCTTACAAGTTGTTGATCTTAGTTTTGGCCAGAGGAAAAACATTGTCTTTGCCAACCTAATTTCCAGAGCTGTTATCCCCACTTTCTTCTATAAATAATATTCCTCCCCCGCGTAGAACATGTGCCTCATTTTAAATAAACATTTAGCATTTTCTCTGTGCATTTTTCGGTTACATTTCTTCTTGATTTCTCTCTGTGACTGTCCCTGTCCCTGTTTTGCATACATTTTCCCAGCGAATTAAAAAAGCGCACAGTTTTGTTGGAGATAAGCTACTCAAAGATTTACGACTCTCTCATTGTTGTTGTGCGAAATTCGTAAGCTAGAATAGGGAAAAGTGGGAGGAAAGTTGGGCATAAACAAGGCCAAAGCATTTCCAGCGATTTGGCGTGACAAATCCGGCACGATTTTGGAGCTATCCGTGGCAGACGCAACTTTGTCGCAGATTTATATGCAATGTCAGTGGAAACGGTTTATCACTTTGGCCTAGGCCTGTTCGTACCTTTTTGATGATGCCAGCCCAACAATCCTCGAGAAATCCCCAAAAACCCCATCGAGCTTGGGGCAAAAGGTTGAAATTTCTCCAAGACAAATTCCGCGTAGATTTAGTGCAATTTCATTTACTTTTGTCTTGGCATTTAGTGAGATTTGTTAGCCAGTTGCTTAAGACGCTTGTCAGATGGAAAGGTTTTGGGTTGAACCAGACTTTTATTTCTCACTATATTTGATTCGGAAAACTGTAGAGTCTTTTGTTGTTGTCCCGGGAAACCTTACCATTTTTAAATTACCTTTGAACAAGTGTCGAGAACGTTGTCCCCAACAACCTTAGGGAAAATATGGGTGAATTTTCCCTCATCTTTAGGCGGCTTTATTTTTTTTTTGTATCATTAGTGAGCTTAGGCAACTTCCTTTTAAGGGATTTTCAAGTGCGGACATCTCGAAAAACAGTTTGGAAAAACTGCCCTCTCATTCAATCTTTCAGCATTGGCTGTTTAAACTTTGGCAACAAGTTTAGGAAAATTTACGAATTCCTAATGATGCGCAATTTTAATTATATACCTTAAATACTTGCGTACATATGTACACTGTGGGAAAATAAACTATAATTCTCCTCTTGAAGTTTTCATAGTTATTTATATACATTGAAGGAATACAAGGATGAACTAATCATTTATTCAAAAACTAAATAAATGAAGATAAATTAAAATAGGAAGCGCTTTTAGAATTAAACATATAATTAATTAAAATATGTACTAAATATACATAGTGGAACGAATTTATCGGTTTCTTCATCCTTTATCATTCATCATTTTGGGATGTTTAATTAAACAAAGAGCATTTCAAATAATATTAATCTCACTCGGGTTTCTTCTGAGTGCATGAACGTTCATTATTATCTGCTCTAGACCCTTTTTGATGTCAATCACTCAGGCGCTTAAGGAGCTGTCATGCCCGACTACTTCCAATGGGACACCGCCGTCGTCGGTGGTGCGGTGGTTGCGTCTTTGGCGTCGCCAAAAAATTCAAATTAGCCAAGGCAGCTGCCAGTGGGTGCAATAGACGTGGCTGAAAAGTTACCCACTTGCGCCGCTCTGACTTTCCTAATGAATCATGAATTTCTCAACACCATTTCTGCTTTTCTTTTTTGCATCACTTGACTTTGTTTTGCTCTTGGTGTAATAAGCGTAAAACTTTTTGTCAGGCCCAAAAAATTTGCTTTGCCGCTCTGCTTTGCATTTTAACCAATTAGTTGGTTTGTTCGGCTTGTTATTTTTTGTGTTGCCTTAAACAAACAAAACAGCAAATACAAGTCAGTGCTGATTGACAGACTCGGATTCAAAATCGTTGCCAAGTGACGAGGGAGTGATTGCCTACGAAAGACACTTCAACTTGGCCGGAATCTGTCAAGACGCTACTAATACCTGATGTCTTTCGGGTTTGACACTGGAAATATAGTCATGAAATTGTTGTAAATGAATAATGATAATGTGAAATCCGATTTTTGAAACTTTTATTTGCACATTTTATAGCCAAAATGAGTAAATTCAATTCAATTCAAGCCCTCGATGTGCATTTTAAGGACCAACTTTTGATTTAATTGATTTATTTCTTGTGCACCCACTCTCAATATTTTTCCTTTTAAATTGGGCAAAGTTTTTTTGCTACAGCAATTGAAGGACTTGTCTAAGAACACGCCCAAACTCACAAACGCCCCTTCAATTGTCGTCCTGAAGTTTTCCTGTCACATTTGACGTGCGTGTGTTCGTAGGTGTAAATGTTGCCGATAGACAACTTCTTACCACTTTGAGCAGGTATTTTTCGGGTGGCGGAGCTTCCTATAAATTGAGTGGTAGTTTTTCACGACGTCAAAAGTGCTGTTTTTTATCTTTCCTGTTCGCTCGCAACTCAATAACTTAAAACCATTTGAGTTTTGAGTTTAATTTCAAAACCCAAAAATCGGTTCTTACAAATTAGATATTTAATTTTTATTCCACAGAATATTCAGAAATTTCTTTTGCTAAAAAAGTTAGCTGGGCGGTACTTAAATTACACCTTCCAGATTTTCACCTCTTTTGTTAATGTCATGATGGATACAAAAACACTAAAGTAATAATGTGGGAAGGTAATTACCAACATTTAATAATGTATTTTAATAGAAAGGTGTTGTCAAGCCTGTCAGAACTTTGAGACTGTATTCCTTAAGTTTTTCCTTATAAATTTAGATTTAGTGGTTGAATTGAGCTTCACCTGCCAACATCAATTATGGCCAAATTAGAGGCAAAAGTTGGCAAAGAGGAAGCCATCCAAACAATGGCCAAGTGATTTGCTTAACTGGGCGGATCCTTCACACTTCAACTCACCGAAGGCAAGTGGATTAGGCCTGTTAATGATGGGGATTCATTCTGATTTGGCGCTTCGAAGTTCGAACGCTGCCAGAGCCAAGGAGTCAATGTTTTTATGAACCACCAGACGCCCCCAAAGAAGGTGACAGTTTTTGTCAGAAATCGACATTACGTATGCGGAAATCGTTCGCGAACATGTTGGCTGACAAGCGATACGAATATATTGCCGTTTGCCTTTGTCCTGCCGCCGTGTGCTGCTGGTACAACAGGGCGTATGATTTTTATAAATGCCGTGTCGTTCTCGCAACAGGAAAACCAACTCACAAAAGGCAACCAAAATTTGCTCTTTTCTTTGCGGGCCGTGTGAGTAAGCTTGATGTATATCCAGGGAGAGGTACAGTCAAGAGAAAATAATAGAACTAAAAACATAGTTTTATTTTTAGATTTTATTTGATGGCTCTGCTTATATCCAAAGGTCTAGACAACATTTTTAATAACTTTAATAAATTCAGAATGTTTGTTATTAACAATAACTTGTCCAGCACAAAAAAAAAATGTTGCTAGCAAAAAGTATAATAATACAAAGTATAATTATTTTCCAAATTATTATTTTGCCCATAATTGTGTATATAGTGCCCACTTGCTCTGCTTTTTTTTTGTCGTTTCCGAAATCAATTCGGGCCATATAAGAATGAGTTTAGCACGGCTTCTATTTTTTGCCATCAAGCTTCTCCCTCTGTGCCTAAAGGAATTTCGGCAGCTCCCCAATCAATTGACTTTTGTGTGGGTGAGTTTGGCGTTTTGTCATGCTGCTTATTATAAAAAATACCAGAAAACTGATTTGTCAAGGCCATACAAATATTTGCTCTCGTACAACATTAAATGAACATTTCTGCTCTATTGCACGTGTGTATAGTTCCCATTGGATGATCAGCCAAATGCTAATAAACAGGGGGAAATAATATAACATGAGGGTTGGGAGTTGGGTAAAGTTTTTGGTGACTTGTCAGATTTTTGGACGTCTGCAATGGAATGCTGTCGATTAAGTTGATTATCATGATGAAGGGGCACAGTTTATTCAAGTGTCAGGAAAGGGATATGGATTGAAGGCTGATAACTACTGACTAAGGACAAAAAGTAGGAAGCGAAACGCTGAACTGATTGTTCATATTTACCAACTTTTTGCGATTTGCATTTTCAATCAAAGTGTCGGTGACGAGAGAAAAAAATATCGATGTCAACAAACAATGATGATGTCAAGTATGTCGGGCAAATGCTAGGAACATTTCTCGTAAAAAATCGTAGTGAAACCATAAAATAAATAAATAAAATATAACAAAAAAAACAAACAAAATTCTTAACCAATAAATATACTACATAAATTTAATTTAGAAAGCCAAGTTTAAAATAGAAAAGTACAAAAATAATAATAATAATTTTTTTCTAATTGCAAATGGTGTCTTTTGCTTGTTTTGTGCTTTGCTTTTCTCTTTTTTTTGAATTCCCGTAACAAAATAACACAACATTCCTAGTCATCTTTTCCATTTTGATGTTTTTCGAAGTGTTATCGTAAAAACGGGAAGGCTGCTTGTGAAATAAGAGCTTCAGTTATGTTTGGCTTCAGAGAGCTGGAGAAAAGTCTTCAAGCACGAATGCCCCACAGTCACACGTTCAAGATGCCGAGCGAGCAGGAGAATTTTCACTCGGCACATGTCTGCAGGTGGGATGTGCTTCTGTTCTGTTGTCATATTTCCATCACACTTCAGGTGTGAAATAAGCACACATGTATGTACATATAGCAGGGATCCTTGAAGCTAAAGAAACTTCGTGCAGCTCGAAATATTTGCTCACAATCATTTATTTTTTTTTGGGGCAACAGCTTAATTTCGCAGTGAGCCGGGACAAAACTTGAACATCAGTTGCTGGTTTAATTCTTGGTCTTTGTTTACTTTGTGCTATTGGAAATTAGTTAGGGTCTTGACCCATTTAAGCATAGTTCTTGTAACGTGCTTTGCATAACTAATGATTTGGTCTGGGCAGCAACTTAAGGGCTTAGTTAAATTCAATGCAAAAATAATAAACTCCTTATTATTAAGCCATCGTTTGGCAGCTGTAGTGCCGCATATATATTTAATTAAAAAGTTTGGAGCCAAAACCAAATGAAGGGCAAATATTTGCATGGAGTTGTATGTATTGCTGCCTAACATTGCGTAAACACAATCAGCCACTTACACACACGAACCCGCATCCAGACATAATATCCGATTTCAATTGGAAGGAAAACCTATTAGAAATTATTTCCCTTCACTAAATATTTGCTCGATTGTGTGCACATCTTTGTTATTGTTGTTAATGCCATTGTATTCAATGAAATGCTCCCAGACCCGAAAAACATTTCCCATAATAATTGTCAGTCTGCAGCCCTCACAATCACAATCCCTTTATTTGGTTAGATTTTAAGCCTTGAATTTTCGTGTTGGGTCAGCGTTTGTGTGCGCCGCTGTGTGTGTGTGTTTGGCACACATGGCGTATGCGTATTGTTGATTTAGTTGATTGGCTTAAAGGCGTGACCTAACCGATACTGCCAACAATAATTGTCCGGATTCCTGTTATTTGCTGTTTCACCAAGCCCCCCTCCCTTCAATTAGCCTCTCACTTACCTTTCTGGCCAGCAAGCCTTGGGAATTCTTCAATTTCCGACACCCCAAATGCAGAGGAAACTTACTGATGAGTTCCCAACGTAAAATCACATGTTCCGTTCAATCAAATGGCTTAAATTACACATTGTTTGTTTGGCTCACATTCCAGACTGCAATCGCAACTAATAATTAATTTCAGGCAATGTATTTTGTTACACTAAATTTCCTTTAAAGGTATGCTTCAATTAATATAATTCTAGTTTGGTTTCGGTTTTCGTTGCGGCAAGTCATCAAATTCCCTCACCAAATTCTAACGCAAAATGTGTGCACATTCTTTAAACACATTTTTCGCCTGCAAACTGCAGCTAGAATTTCGCTTTTTCGAGAGGGTTTGCTTTGTTTTGAGCCATTTTTTTTTTTGCCCGGTTGTTTATGAAGTGTCCAAAAGTGTGCTGTGGCCCGGCTGTTTGTTTGTCTTTCATGTTAATGGACTTTACGCGCACATGGACACTGGCAGGCAGTAGCAGCAGGAGCATCAGCGAGTTTCCTGAAAAGCGGTTCCCTTTTTTTTCTATTCTTTAGCTAACTTTTGGTGGATGTTATAGAGACATAGGTAGGAGTGTATCTATACATGGTAACAAATTTTATAAAAGATTTTAGATTGTTTGCAGGATGATAAAATCAGTTATGTCTTTTAATTTAGAAAAGATAAGAACATATTTAAAAAGAATCAATGATTATTAAAAAAAAAACATTTAACAAAAAATAGATATAGTTATAAAATAACTTATACTTCAAAATGACAAAGTAAGGACCAAACAATCGTTAACCATATAATATACTCGAATTAATAAATATAATCAAAAATGTATCTAAGAAAACGTTTTTTAATTTTTACAGTGTACATATATGGGTGGCACAATATATGCATTGAGTCTGCCTTGTTCGCCCAGCTGTTGCCGTTTGAATTTTCCGGAAAAACTAACAGCGTTCGGTTTTTATCGATGGTTTATCGTTTAAAGTTTTCCATCAGCATAAATTCTAAACCGTTCGTTTCAAGGCCTTGAACAATTTTTTATTAGTTCCTGACGTGACAATGTTGCGTATACTTAATATTTATCTAAGTTTCGTACGACAATCGTAAATAACCGCAGATACATGCAACATGCTGTTCGACAATTATTTGTGTTGCTGCAACACGCCAAATAAACATTTTTTTCGGTGGGTTAAGGAGGGAAACTGAGACAAAAGTCAACATAAAAATGAAATACAAGGCAATAATATTTGGGAAACATGTGTGCGTGTGTGTTCTAGGGGCTGTTTGTCTGCCACCCCATATTTGTCTTGTTCTTGTGCGCATAAGTAGGCAACGATATTCGTTGTCTGTGGAAATTAATAAACTTTTTGCACCTTTCGCCATGCAAAACTGTTGTTATATTGTGCTCTCGTTTTTATGATGCAATTTTTTTTTAATAAAATGCTCGTCAAACTGCATCTCATTATGTATTATTAAAATACTTTGCCCTTAAACAATGTGGCCTGCAGATGTTTCCTTTTCGGGGCTGTGAAACTTTTCGCCGAAACCGGAATAATAAAGCTTTCATGTGCATTCGCGTATGTGGGAAATGCAAACATCGGTCAGAACTATAGGTTTTGGATCGGCGTCCATCTGGCGCAATAATGAAATTTCTTGAATGCTTCGCCTGCAAACGTTTTGCCAGGGGGTCAAATCTGGCAAACACTCTGCATCACTGCACTGTGCACTTTAAAAAAAAAATGTAAATAGCTAAAAATATTTAAATTGGGTGATGCTATTTTGTTTATGAATTTTAGTACAGCAATTAAAAAAATTTCTAAATTGATTTTTTAAGCTCGTGGGCGAACTAAAAAAAAAAGTAATACGTTTGGATACAAAGATTATTTGAATTAAGAGAAAGTGTTCTACTGTTCTTCGAGTGGCCGCTGTTTGGGCCACAGTTTTTAATTAAACCTCCTCAAAACGAGCTTATTAAAAAGTTGCAATGACTAGCCCAAAGGTGATAACCAACGCAGCGATATCGGAGGTGGACTAAACGCGACAATTAAATTGCTTACTGATGCAGTGGCCAAAATTTGCCAACTCTGTCCGGTGATGCGTTGTCATAATGTCAAATGGATCGAAGTCCAAACGGGGTCGTGCAAACAAACAGGCGGAGTAGGATATAATAACGGTTATCTGGCAAACAGCGTGACAACTGTGTGCCATACCGTACCGCAGATCCTACGGCTGAATGGGCCACACATATTGCCATTTTCAGCGACCTATGCAATTCCAACGGCCTTGTTGATATTGTCCGGCAACTGTCAGCGGCTATCGGGGCGAAAATATTAACAAATACTCCCTGTATTTGGGCCTTCAATATGCCCCCGCTTGCGGCTGTTGTTGGCATAAGTGATATTTTTGCTGTCAATATGGAAAACAAGAAACTTAAATCGAACATTATTCCACTCTATTGAAAGACCTCTATCAGAATATACACACCTTTAACTTGTCAAAAATTGTATACTCTCTTTTAAGACAACTATACAATATTGAATTCTTGTGTGAATGTTTCTAATATGATCAAAGAAATTCGGTAGATATTTATGTCAGACATTTTAATTATTTATTAATTTAATTCTAGATGACTGTGAAGTCCTTAGCTGAGAGAGATCGACTATACTTTTAAAAACTGGAGTAATGGCCAATAGATTTAATATTGCTATTCTCAATATAACGCGATGTTTTAAGAATACCTGGACATAGACGATCCTTAGTTATTTTTTTGTATTTAATGTTTAACTAAAATTTACTGCAATTATTTTTTTTACCATTATAATCATATTGATCCTACGATTTAATGGAGATATATGCTTTAAATAAATTTAACAAACTCGCATTCAATTCGGAAACAAACAATTAAATCTGGTTCTGTGCGGTTTCTGCTTACTCATGCAGGCAACTTTTTCATAAATAATAACTCGCCGCTCGCTAGCCCATCCAATTGCTGTTTGAGTATTTTTAGGTTTTGTAAAGTGCAATTGTGTAAAATAAACTTTATATGTTTATATTTGTCTACGATGCCATGCATATATATCGGCACATATCTGACGTTATTGGTTATTGGCCATCAACATTACATGCGGCATTGGAAAAATGCTTGGGCAATCAATTTAGTACACTTTTTTGCAATATCTGCAAGTGCTGGGAAATTTTTTGTTGGATAAATTAGTTTTCATAATCGGACAACTGATATTAGAAAGGACAAAGATGCGATTTGATGACGAAAAACAATTTCCATTTGGTTTCAGAGTTCGATTATGTGCAATAAAAGGAAGCAATCCAATAGATGGTTTTATTGTTCTGGCAAAATGTTTATCATTTCCATTTTCCGACTGTCATTACAATTAACAGACAGCTTCAGACCTGCATTTTCTTTCATATTTTGACAAATAATGTGTTATTTATTTTGAAAAAAACAACCCAAGCTAACTCAAGCTTAAAGTTCAAATCATTTTGTTTGCAGTACTTTTGGAGTCCTTACGAAACAAATGGCCACCAAAACTCGGTTTGTTTCGTCATAAATAACCCATCTCCAAACCATTTAAAGTCTACATATCTATTTTTGGGTGTGTGAAAGCGCAGCGGAAGCGTCAAAATGAACGGAAATTGGCTTAAAAATGACAACAGAAATGCAACAATAGAGGCCAAAAACAATGCCAGTCAAGTGGTGTAGCCAAAAATCGTACACGAGTAGTTGCTCTTTTTGAAGCCCTTGTTCGTTGTAGTAGTCCGTCATGCTATATGTGTATATATATATGTTTATGTATATAGAAGCAATATCTATTCATGTGGAGTTTGGTTTTTCGATTTCCATTCGGTTTTCATGGCGTTCTGAGCATCGTTTTTGCATTTATAATTTTCAGTTTCATTGTTTCTCTTGCACACACACAATTTCCTATTAAATATGGCAGCATTTTTACGTCTCGTTGATTATTTTCCCGGTTGGTTTTGTTTTGCGTATTTATTTTGTTGCCTATGCTCCGCCGTTGTTGTTGTTTTTTTTTTTGGGGCCATTTTCCGCTTGGCTTTTTAGTTGCGCTTTGGGCTGGCCCCGTGCGGTCAGTTTTTGTTGCTCTTTTGGCCGGACTGGGCATTAACTTTTGCACGTTACAAGCTTAACATTGATTCTGCGGATACGCGGAGCACGGTCCCATTTTCGGAAACCCACGCCCATTTCCCCGATTTCCCTGTTTTTCCGAATCCACGGCAGATCTGCTGTGTGGACGCCGTGAGCCATGTGTCCGGCTCTTCCGGAGGGCATCATTTGCACAAGAATTGCAAAAATGTTCGCCGTCCGGCCGCTTGGCGCTTGCAAACAAAAAGTTAGCTGCCATTTTCGCTGTTTCAACTCTGGGATTTAAAAAATCAAAAAGCGACACTTTAACTATACAAATTTTGGTTTCTAGAAAAGTAAAATTTTTTAATTAACGTAGGTGTTTTCCGACCATTTTTTTGTAAGTTTGTTTTGTTTATATAAGTTCAGATAAAGCATTAAAAATATAAATTAATTGAAGAAAATGTTTTCTAAAAATGTATTGATACAACCAACATTTATGCTTAAAATTGTTTTGAAATTCAAGGGCTTTTCTTAACTCAGAAGTGTTTTTTTTGGAAACTTGTGATAAAATTATTTAAAAATGTGTCTTTAAGTAACTGGCGGCTGCTTATTTTTTGACTTTTACCATACTAAATAAACACTGAAAAATGCTTACAGTTATGAAATACGATGTTTTCAGCTTAGTCTTATTCTCGCCTTTAATTTTCAAGTTTAGATTCATGATATTTGAATGAGCTTATATATAGAATGGTTGAGTTCGTTTTGAGATTGCTAAGTTATTCCAGGGAAATTAAATTAACAAAGCGTTTGGTTTCAAAGTGACCAAAAAAAGTAACAATAGATGTTCTTGACGTTGTTCGGACCATTTGATGTTAGCATTCGCCGGGAGAGTCCTTTCCGGAAACAAAATAACGGTGGCTTGCGATCCTTCTACGTTTTTCAATAGAAAATACAATCCCGGCAGTTTCAATTGCCAGAAAAGCTGCATCTGCTCCGCACGCAGACACACGAGCACATATGGATGCGCTCGGTTCCGCTTCCGGTTCTAAATATAGTTATTTCTGCACTGCTGGCAGCCATTGCAACTGTTTCAGGCACTTGAGCAGCATCAGCCACCTGACTGACTGACTGACTGCCTGTCCGTCCGCCTGGCATTCCGGCACTCAGTCCACCCGGAGCCATTTCCAGTCCCGGCAGCAAATGTTTGCTCACTCACAATGCTTGGCAGCACAGAAAGAAATAGGTTATTAAATTAACAAATTTTAGTCACAAACTGATAGTATATTAATCATTTGAGTTTGCCTTACTGCCAAAGAATACGATATTCATGATCAAGTAAATAATTATATAGTTCAATAATTTCTTTATTATTCTTAGCATATAAGGAAAAGATGTTTCAAGCTTCTATGGCTCCCAAAGTTGTTAATGAAAAAAAAATAAGTAATTAAAAAAAAATAAATAAAATAAGTAAGCAATTACTCAATAAAATGTGCTTAAAAATATCAAAATATTTTTTGAATGTATTCTTTTAACATTTCCCAACGCTTTATCTCTTTCTCGCTGCACCGAGTGTATTTTTGTATGCAAATAAGCAAAGTATTTTAACAGCTATGTTTTTTGCGCTGTCGTCTGGCCCGTTGTTTGCCAATGACTTGTTGATTTTACAACTTTTCCAATTGAATAAACTTGCTAGGAGAGGAAAACTCATGTTTGTGCCTGGGAGAAAAGTGATTTTCACTCAGTGTCACATCTTTTTTCATTTATTGATGAAAACGCAAAGTTTAAAATACAAACTGTTTGCAAAACGCGTACTGCAAATATACACTCCAAGTGCAGCTCGAGCTGCGAAGAAGTAATAAAAACATATTGCATTTTCAGCAAACATGCATCAGAATATTATATATTGCATCTATATTTTTTGCTGGTTGAAAGTGCAGCACGTAAGACTCTGAGGAATTTCTCCAGCTTCTCAACGGAATTGAAAACGTAAATAAATATCGAGATTGGCGACATCGTGGCCTCATTGCTTCATTGTTGTTCTGAAGCTTTAACCAAAACTGGGTTGGGTTCTTTTCGGCATTCTGGAATTTTGTTTACACAAAGCAGCACGTTTGGAAATCGCAAAGAATTGAATGGGGAAAGTGGCGGACAAAATAAATAAATATTAAGAGTTGGTCGGGGGGGGGGGGGGGGGGGGGGGGGGGAATGACACGATATGTCAGTGGAGGACAAATCTATCCCACTCTCTTGTTGTTGTCAACAACTTTTGGCACTTGACACTTAATGTGCATCATTGCGCAGCTGACAATTTCAAGCCATTTCCGTGGTGCCAGCCAAGTCACTTCCACATCTTCTATTTCTCCTTCTGGCGGAGTAAAGTTTCGACTGTTCAAGTTTTGCATGGCCGTATAAAAATCGAATAACAAATTGCTCACAAAAGCAGCTGCAACTTGGATTGAGAAGGAGCATGAGGATGGAGACATTTTCTGACATTTTTATGAGCAGCTGCAAAAGATTTCTGTCGTTCGTTAGATTTTTGTCTGCACTTCCTCTATTTCAACTTGTTTTCCACTAGCAAAATTTGTTGTGCGTGAAAAGTTCTCAAGATGAAGATAGAACTTTTCCGTGTGACTGAGTGATGGTAAGCGTGATTTTTGGTTTTCCAAATGTCAGCCGCAGTGTCCCAACGTTTCTGATTGACAAGCATTTTGTGGCTGTGTAATATGTGAATGGGAATGTGAATGGGAATGTGAATGTGTAAATTCAATTGAACGGTTGCCCTGTGAATTTCAGTTACCTTTTGGCCAACAGCTGTCGCTAATTTACAGCCAAGGTAAAACTTTTTCATCCCCTGCATATTGTGTAAGTGGCCCCGAAGTTTCAATTAAGCTGAAAGGACACACACAAGTTTGCTCTTCCACGGCCGTCGCATATTTCAATAAGTTTTCAAACTCACAAGCGCTGCGCTAAAACAACATAATTCATACTTAACTCACCGAAACAGTTTCCCCGAAAAGCGCCGCCCAAAAAAGAAAGCTGTGCAAAATGGCCAAGGGCTAGCTGCAATGAAAAATGGCAGAGCGGGAAATAAAATTGCATTAGTGGTGCATACACGGAAAGAAATCAATTGACAATAAATACACTCTAAGTCCACAAAAACTTCTTTTGTTCTCATCATAGATTTATTTAACAGTTATTCAATTGGAACTCTTTGATCTTATAAAAATAAACGCTAGAAATATGGTAAGATTTCTTTGATTGGTTGGACCTTCGTTGAAGAAATAATCCAATTACTTCAAAATTGTACTCTATTAAAAATGTATGAGTATGTTGAGCATGTCTTTTATTTGCAAACGTTTTTCTCTGTAGATTTTATAGTGAATTTTAGTGTCATTTTCTGTGTGTGCATGTGCCGTGCGCTAAGTTCCAAAAGATGTAGCTGGGCCTCCTCATAAAACGAAATTAAATTTATGTACAGTTGCAAAGTTGGCGGATGGGTGGGGGCATAAAACTTTCAAAGGCAGCCGGGAAGTGGATCTAAACACGCGGCCAGCCCATCCTGCTCGTAATTCAGAATTCGAGTGGCAGTCGCAGTTTCAGGCAGTAAGGCAACCGCCAAAGGCGCCGGATGCACGGCAGCACTGCATCCTGTTTTTTGTTGTGGGCGGGATCTGTTCACGCTTGTTTTCACCAGGCCAGAGTAGTAGGCCTGTTTGCCCGAAAGGGGCCTGTTTGCCCCTTTCGAAACCCGTCCCGAAAACTTGGCCATGCTGCCCGAGGGTGTTTGCGGTGGCTGGCTGCATTGCTGGCCACCTTTGCCTGTCACTTCCGCAGGCCAAAAGCTGGCAACTGCAGAAATCGCAACAGCAACATCAATTGCCAGGACCCAGCTTTAAGGCACCGCGGAAAAATCTGATACTTCGTACATAAAGAATGCCAAACTGTTATGCGTAACCAATTTTCATATAATTTTTGTTATATCTATCCACATTTATAACATTATTAAAACGATATAAAAATGCTACTTTGTTATCTAAGTTTATTGTTTTTAGTAAATTCTGTGTAGTTTTTTAACATATTCAATGCAATATTTACCATCAAGTTTCGACTTTTAATATTAAAGTTCATTTTTTTAATTTGCATTTACGACTTGTCCTTAAATCAAACATAACTTTTTATTTCAAATTTGTATTCCAAAAAAACCCTAAAGGAATAGTTTCTCCAAAAACTGAACTGCGCCTCACGGTAAATGAGTCAAGTTATTGAGTTGAACAACCAAGGGATGTGATTAAAGCCAAAGATAGTCTATTGGAATGCCTTTAATCTCGGTCTCTCTAATCCGTCAAACAATTGGCATCCTGCTCAACAATTTTAATTGAATTTCCTGAGTCAATGCAGCGTCGAGTGACGAAGGCCAACGGCCAACAAAAATCCATCTGAACTTTAAAGCACAAGGTGTGTAAAATAAAATAAGAATTGTTCTTAGCATTTAAGAATGTATTCTTACTTGATAGCAAAAAGCATACATTTAAATTTAAATTAAAAGTTTGCTAAATCTCCAGTGAATATTGTTTTACAACAATACCGATTGTAATTGTTTCTAGTTGCAATTATTACAACTTGTATAGATTACTTGAAAAAATGTAAAACAAGAGCATGTTTGCCGGGATAATATTTATTAGCCAAATGGTGTCGACTATAAAGTGTTTCTTAAAAATTCAAATGTATTAAAAGCTTTAAGGTGCTCGGTCTGGTAAAATAAGGAAACAAAAATGGGTACAATTGACTGCGGGCGAAACAATGAAAAACGGCAGGGCACCTGGACATTCGAAATGGATATGAACACGTGCATTGGGTATTGTATTGGATAAGCTGAAAAATGGAGTCAAAGGAGTCTGAGTCGAGGACCAGTCCGTCTGTGTAATTGCCAAAGGAACGGACTCCGGAGCTGCCTGTTTGGGAATTATAAATAAATTCCAATGTATGCCAGTTGACAAACATGTTGTTGTTGTTGCGTCTCGTAACCAACTCTCATCCAGGGACATTTCAATTGTAATTACGTTTATTGCATTGCTTTGGCTTTTGGCTACGAACTTTTTCCTGTTGTTTTCCCCATTTGCCGTCTGTTGTTTGTATCATTGACTGACTTTCGTCCGTGCGGAAAACACAAAAAAATGAGTACCAGTAAGCAATTTCGCATATACAGATACAGATATAGATCCAGATACACCCACGATGTGCTCGAGATACGCACACGACTGGCCCAGCATATTTTTGACATTTTGTGCAAGCCTGTGCGCCAAAGTATGCAACGTTCCATAATCGAAGGCAGAGATTTACAAGGCGAGTGTGTGAAAAGCGGGGGAAATTGTACGGAAATACTCGTAGGTGACTGGGGAAATCCACTGCCATGGCTGCCCAGCACAATCGAAGAGTGTTTGCCTGGTGCAGAGCTTTGAATACTAAACAAGAACCTTAAGTGAGTTGTAAAGAAATTTTACTTGGCCGCTTGAACCACTATGACCAACACGCGCTTGCAATGGAAATAAAATAGGAGAAATTCACTTCACGACAACTTGTGCACTTAAATAACATTATGAGCTTTACAATTCCATTTACGAATTTTTTCGCTTCTATCATTAATAGATCTTAAAAAATAAGAAAGGCTTTTTAAAAACTAAAAGAGAGTTCTTTCAAAACAAAGAATCTTTGTAGTACACCCAGAGAAAAGCGCCACAGTAAATTTAAACATTAAAATAATGTAACATTGCTTTGCAATAAAAAAAACTAAAAACTTTAAATATTTAATAGGAAAATGGTAGATTTACATTTTTTAAAATTTAATATAACATTTTTCCTTAAAAAATTAAAAATAAAAATAAAAACACACTTTGATTTAAACACAACACTCCGCCATGCTAAATCTGTACCGAAAAATTTAATTCAAAGTCAAAATAATTGGATTTACCATGATTTTTCTGTGGGTTTATTTTTAGTTTAAAATTCTTTTTTATATATTAACATCTTTGAACAGTGTTTCTGATACAACTCCAGGGTATGCGATTAGCTGGCTTTTTTCTGCCAAAAGTCCTGGGGGCGAGCACCTTTTTGGCATGCAGGCCGCAAAACTATGCGAAAGCGAATGCGAAAGCCTGAGCCTGTCTACCAAGTGGCATGCAGCAACAGTTTCGAGGACTTTTGCGGGGGGTCAAGGCCTGGACTTGAACAACTTCCGGAGCAGCTGGGATTCGTAATCCTCGGCGTTTCTTCCTGCCACGAACTCGGTATGGACTTGAATGTCCCCACTGAAATGCGAGGCAGTCGTGAATGCAGACTCAAACGCTTACTAGATACAAATATTTTCCGATTCCGTTTTTTTTACGGTACCGGCATGAATATTCCATGGGACATTTAATAACCTGGCCCGCAGGTGCAGCCTGAGCAAATCAAAATGCTTATAAAAATTTCATCTTTGGCTGGGCATTAAATTTTAAAGTCCCCAATAAAATATATTTTGACAACTTGCTTGCGACAATGCCAGACGAAGGAGAGTGTTGGCCGAGCCATTTGTGGAATTGCATTTAAAAATCGTTTACTCTTTCATGAGTGGCCCCATTGGAGGACGCAGTGGGCGTTGTGGAGTGTTTATGCTGCAATTTGTTGCAAACGCACGTAGGTATCGCACTGCAATGGCAATCCTTTTTGACCAACAACATTGTTTTTCTTCATTTTACTTAACTTATGAAAAATACATTCATGTGCCGCACGCTCACACATTTATTTATATGTGCAGCTGTATCAAATTGTGTAGGTACACCAAAGAAAAATATGTAAAATGAAGCCGGCTTGTGTTAGTTATAATAAAAAGCTAAGAAAACTAACAAAATTTGAGTTGAGAGTATTAAATAGGAATACTAATTTAATAAATATTCTAAAGACGAAGAAAATGGGACTCAAAATAAATAAGCTTTTCGTTAAACCCAAATAGAAATCAATACGCTGAAATTTTCGTCAGGTGTTGTGGGTTCTTGTGGCTTTTGCAACAATGCAGTGTAAAGCGCTCTGGATGCAAACATTTTCCCAAACTCCTGACGCAAGTAAACGCCAGTGAAACAAAGACGACCGGATAAGAAAAAACCCAGAAAGCGCTTGAATCTGTTTGTGTTTGTCAGCAAATTGTGTGTGAAGATGTCAACAAGCTAGTTAACTGCATTTGATCTGCACTTTGCCTGAAACACAAACCCAAACTCAAACTCAAGCCCGAACCCATCTCTCGTTGTGTGGGAATCTATTATTGTTCAAGCACATTTCGCTCCGCAGTTATGTTAGTTTTCCTTGGTTTCACATTTTTTGCGTCGTTTTTTTTTTTTTGCCAACACTCACGTCGCCTAATACTTGGCTTCATGGCGATAGTTTTCCTCTCTGGGTTTTTGTCTTTCGCTCGGGAAAATGTTGTCAAAATGACAGAACATTTTGCTGAAGTTTAAGTAGCATGAAGTGGGAAGACGGGTGGGGCCTCCACGCATGTGTGCGTTTTGTTTGGCAGGACCTGACACGCCCTGTCATTTCCACAGAATTTACCAAGCCCCCAAACATCTTTCCCCTGAGATCTCCAGCGAAAATTGCTAGATATCTAGCTGTTCTTGAAATACTTGAATTATTATTCTATTCAATTATTTCAACACAGTTTATTCCAAAAACGGTTTGAATTTATCGTCTAGTTTTCCATGCCAGCTTCTGTTTCTTCCTTATGCTCTTAAATGATATTTGCCTCAATTAAAAGCATAAAATGCCATAGAAAATGCCTGCAATATTTATATCCATAGCATGAAATAGAAACGCACTCAACTTTTAAAAGTCAAATGCCTGTAAAGTGTGTGTGTGTGTGTGTGTGTGAACATGCGCCAAAAGCCAAAAATTATTACCCCCAGTAAAGATTTTTGACCAAAATAAATTTCGAATGCAAAACTATTTAATAAGCATCAGACTGACCGACCATAAATAAATAACAGCAAGAAAAGTGTGTGCTTAAATACAGTGAATATTTTATATACCAAATTGCTTGAATTATTTTCAAGCTAGTTAGTTTTCTGCAAATCTTTTAAGCACATTGTATTAATAGTTATGTCGAGAAAATTGAAGTTAAGATTTAAAACCAAAAAAAAAAAATGATTGCTAGTCAAGTAAAAATAGCTCATAGATTTGTTTTTTGGGATAGTAGCCCAAATATAATTTGTGTTAGGAAAATACCCACTGTAACTCCACAATTAATTTGCTTTAGCTTTGGGATGTTGTGCTTTAAGTTAAAGCTTTTAATTGCTTTGTTTTTGCAAGCATGAGTTATAACATAGCGGAGAACAAGAAAAAACAAAGCCTAAACGGAAGTGTCAGTGGGCTACTGCTACTCCGATGTCTGCTCAACTAAGCCAGCCAACAACAAGCTGTTTGTTATGCCCATCCACCGTCCTAACTCTTCAATCCATTTCCCTCTTCTCGCCTTCTACAGTTGGCCAAGATGGGTAAAAGAACTACACAAAGAAAAATGTAAGCCTATTGGCTAGTTTTTACCACGTTCATTAAGCATTAAGATTACATTTTTTTTTTAATTGCTTGAATTTATTTTTAATTTGTTAAATTATTTCATAATAATATCCATTACCATTTTATTACCGTGATCTTCACCTAAATAATAATAGAGGACTATTATTTAAAGTAAAAACAAAATTAATTTCCAGAGCTTAGTTATCTATGGTATTTTCTCAGTGCATTGCTACTTTCGGTTGTAATGCATACGGTCTCGTTAGATTTTTGGCGTGGTTTGGGGTGCGGGGCAGACGACTTATTTATGCTTACGAGAGTGAGCTCGTTCGTCTGCCTGTGTCCAGATGTCCGACTGATTTGCATCTTTTGTGCATGCATCCAGACACACACACACACACATACACACACTCTCATGCCACACACACAGATACACACTCACACCAGTTGAAGGAGCAGCAATTATTGCATTTATGAAATTCAGCTGCTGTTGCTGCAGCAGCTACTTCACAAATACTCGCCGGCTTTAGTATGTGCCTTTTGAATACATGATCTTATACGCTTTCATGGGGCATCACATATTTAATTTCATTTTGAAACTCGATATTGAGACATCATTCACAGTCCTATTTCTTGGTTGGTTTTGTTGGTAATTTCAAATATTAAATAGCTGTAATGTTACCAAGAAAAACTTATATGAGAAATTATATATGTGAACTTGTATATAATATGACAACTGAGTACTTTTTGCGGGTATAAGTATTGAAGAGAGAGGGCATGTAAAAGGCGTGCCCTTTCTGCCCTCCATATCCTGGGTGTTGTTAAATTTTGGGATTGCGATTCGTTTGGGGAATACCCTCCGCCACATGCAGCAATGGCAATTATCATTGGCCAACTCCCCGCAGAAAGCCCCAATCCGCTTCGAAAACCCGAACCCCAATTCGAGTCCGAGCGCGATTCCGACTGCTCCATTCCCATTGCTGGCAGGCCCATTCAGTTTGCGGCTTGGTCTTGTGGCAGACGACCCCTGACCCCTGACCCGCACTTTTCCCTCTGGCAGAGCGGCCCTTGGCCGGGGTCATAATTTCTGAAATGTTTTGACTTGCATTCGCCTTTTATGCTGATTTACTGGCTGTTGTGGTTTTGTGACAAATCTGTTTTGCTCACTTCTGATGTGATTCCCATTCTTTTGCAGCCAAAGAAGCTCTCGAAAATCTCGTCCTCATTCCTCCCACTCGATGTGCGGCTTAAATCTGCCAAAAAGTTTTATTTCAAGCAATTTAGTTTTGCATTTGTTTAACTTGGCTGCTTAATTTGCATACATGTTTTTGGGCCTTTTCGGTGACGGTTGGCGGGTGAAGAGGATTGTGTAAGGGCGGAACGATTTAGGCCCAGTCATTAGGCATAAATCAGTGTCTGTGGAACTCATTAAATCACGCGTCCAGCAATGGAGGGGGCGTGGCCCATGGGTCTAGGCTCAAAAACGCCTCCTAGGATGTATATCTTTTTTCTGGTTTATTATGGTTTCAGGACCATTCCCTTTGATCTGTGACTTGGGCGAGTTTTAACTGATGCATCAAGCAAAACAAAAGATACACAGTAAAAAAAGAGTAATAGATTTAAATTTACATTTTTTAAAATGTTGCTAATTATTGTAATTATCAAATAGGTTTTGTAGCATTAAAATAATGTAAAATTTCATAAATCAAAAAGAAACAAAATGTATGCAATTAAGGAAGATCATCTTAGTCCTTTGGTATACAAGTTAAACACATTAACTTTTTTCCATGGCTTTATATATGTTTTTCTTAGTATGGAGTTCTTCTTGAGTCTCCGACAGCATCGGCATTTAATTCAATTTAAGCCATCCACACCTGATGCTGGCCGGACAATAAAAACCTTAGCAAATCGCTTTGGTCCCTGCATATTTATTGGCCAGGTTTTAATGATGATGATGGAGCTTGAGTTGGACTTAAAGAGGGGAGAATAACAATGCAACGATGCCCTGTCCCGAGGGCATCACGTAGACCATTCCAGGTGCTCCTCAAGGTCGTATTTGCCCGTCTGCCGTTGCAATCTTATCGCGGTCATAATATATTTATGCAGGTACAGCCTCACTCCCTTGAGCTCTTCGGTTCTTCGGTTATTCAGTTTTCCAGTTTTTCAGTTTGCTGGCTCTGAAGAAGTTATAAAAGCCAATGCCTGTGTGTGAGATGGGTGTTAATGCCGGCAAATTGCCGGCGGGTAATTGTCGTTGTCGGTAATTGTGTCCATGTGGTCTAGTAGTTGTCTCGGCCGGTTTCCCTTTCCACCATTTCGTTTGGCTACAATGTGCCTCATTTGTGCAGCAAACGAGGTTGCAATTTTGTTACCATTTTCAGAAACCGGGGACAAATCATGGCCAAAGGGCAGAAGTAATTGGTTGCCAGTCCCAGTACCCGAAAACTCCACCTCACTGGGGTAGTCATAATTGCGGATTGGTAAAGGCGAGGCACTGGTCTTTGCATTTTAAGCCCTTAAGTATTTACACATCGTTAACTCCGAATTACTCTGGCATAGGATATATTGAGTGGTCAGAAAGAGCCTGCTTCTTCGGTTATTTTCGGTGCTATCTATTTTTCTTGTGTCTTCCATTCCAACGCAGATTTAATGGCATATTTTATACCGGCTCTGCTCTATCCTTTCATGTCATGTTTGAGGTTTTTTGTGTAATGAAACCGCAATTTTATGACCCATGGCCCTGCATATTCTTGGGCGATTTAAAGCGCTTTTAAAATCCATAGTTTTGCATTGATTTCTCTTTTATATGATTTCCAACTGGCTGTCCCAGTCTTTTGCTCCCTTTTATTATTTTTTTTTTTTTTGCCTCGCCCTTTATGGGATATATTTTTTAATAACATTTTTTACTGACCATATATGGGTGTTACAGGGTGTGTGTACGTTTGTGGAAAATCGGAATTTGTGGCATCTGCGGCCTTGTGTCCTTTCACCCACCCAGTGTAGTTATGTGCGTTTTATTATGTCAACATTGGGCCATTGTTCATTGGGAGCTCACTGGGATCATCATGGTGGGATTTTGGGATGAGGATGAGAGTCCCCCATTTCTGTGTTTTTCTGGTATTTTTGTGAATGTTCCAGGCTTTTGGCTTTGATATATTTGTTAGTCTGACAATACGCTTTGTGTAATAAAATTGTTGCATTTTGAGCCCGTAATTGTTCGTAGGTGATTGAGTGCATTTTGATGAGCCCGATATGGTGTCATGGCTTAATCAATTTAAATAAAAAAATTTACTTCTAAATATTCCCCAAAGCCAATTTCCCTTCCTTTTATTTATACTCGTACTCATCATGCCGGAAATTAGAAGTCGAAATCTTTTAAATCTGTATGTACTTGGGTCCCAAGCGATCCATTTCTGTTGTCACTCCAGTCGGTGGACATACATAAATCGAAATCGAGCTGTGACAGAACAGAAATCAAGCTTATCGGCCGACTGCCAAAATCTGCAATACCACCTGAGCCACGCCCCCTCTTTAGGTTTGGCAAAAAGTAACAAACAAACAAATGCCAGAATCAAGTAACTTAAATGTCATGCTAAGGGAGAACATGAGCAAATCTGCAATTTGTTGTATGTAAGAGATTAAACTCTTCTTCAATTTGTTGTGCACAGAGAAGAAAACAGTTGTGGAAATTAAGACTTTCTGAAGTTAAATTAAGAAGATTTGAACATCAATCTATCAAACAACAAATTTAAAATATAACATTTACGCAGTGGTATTTTGGTAAAAAATAAGTGTACTCAATTTGTTTAATGTGGCCACTTTTATTTTAAAGGGCTATAGCTCTGTAAGAAGTGCAAACGAAGTGATTACACCCAATTTTTTTATCAGAATATTTCTACGATAAAACATTCCACTCTTCCTGACTTTAGTTGTTTTTATTAGTTTTTATCCCCGGTGTAGTCGTGCGGATGAGGCCAAGTCCTGGCCCAGGCCAACTACCAACTGCCAACTGGCATTGGCACCGATTCTCTACCGCCCCCGCCCAAATGAAATTGAAGAAAATTGCATTTGCACGAGAGACAATTTCGAAACAATTGCAAAACTGTTTGACATGCCGCCTCCATCTCTTGGTTGCCATATTCCACCTGATTCTGCCCGATTCCCAACCTGTGCGATGCTGCCAAACAGTTTAGCAGGTAATGCCTTATATCGATATCGCTCCAGACAGACAGAGGTAGCTCTGGAAAAGCTGTAGGACGGAGCATCGAGGACAGAGGACGGAGGCAGGATGACTTGGCAGGCAGTTTGATGCAGTTTAGTTGACTATTGACTGCCGGGCGGGGCCAAAGTCCCGGGTCCGGCTCAAAAACTTGAAGTTTGGTGGTGATATCACGTCAGTTGCAGGCTACTCTGCCGCCAGCCACCGGACTCGTTCGTCGATAGTTTTTGGCACATTTCAGCCAGCTGAATCTAAAGCCAATGCCAAAGCTAAAGCAGAAGGCATTTTGGCCTTTTTGTCCTCGACTTCCGCTTCCGCTGCCTCTAGCCCATCCACCTGCCCTTCCGTCCAAGAGCTTCCGATCCATGTCCATGGGCATTGGCTATAATTTAGTTAAAGACAAAACGTCGCTGTGTCTGCAAAATCGAACATGATGCCAATGGGCCAATATTCGCTCCGCCAATGGCAGCTTGCAGTTCGTGTGTGTTTTGGCCAGTCCATTTTCGGGAGACCCACTGAAATTGCTATTGGTATCTGCATAAGGACAGGCACCGAAAATGGGACTTAGACGCCAGCTACAGCTGCAACTGGGAATATGTGAGTGCCGGCATTTCACATTGCTCAAAAATCATGCATTTTAAAATTTCCAAGAGGAAAACTCAACTTATACCTAATAATAAATCCTCAAAAAGTAACTAAGTCCTAAAGTGCGAAAGTATTGAGTTTTAAAATAATTAAGAAGTCTTAACAAAGTAATTCCATTAAAAATAAAAAAAAACCGATAGATTTGATATGACTTTTATGAATGCAGTATTTTCAAAATGATTTTACGTGTTGGCTTGCATACTTTTGCACAGTTGTTAGCAAATTCTAAGAGCACTTTCATGACTCAAAATCTAATTTTTTGTCAGTGTACTAGGCCAGCAAAAATGGAATGCCTGGCACGCCGGCACATTGCCTCCTGGGCAGTTGTAAAAACGACCAGTCAAGTGCATAATTACTTAATTTCCTCCTCGCTTTATTTCGGCCACACATGGCCAACGGTAGCCTCTGCCCAATTCCAGATAGGGAGCCCATTTCAGCCAGCTTTGAACCTTTTCATTCGGCTAATTTTGAGTCCGACTCCCCCGGGAATTTCTCGGCTCAATAGAAAACGTGTTTGTCTTTTTAGTGTCGCATTTGATGCCACACAATTTCGTAGATTTCCCCAAGCGGATCCACTCGACCACTGGCGGAAAACTGTAA
Organism: Drosophila gunungcola; assembly: GCF_025200985.1. Lineage (NCBI taxonomy): Eukaryota > Metazoa > Arthropoda > Insecta > Diptera > Drosophilidae > Drosophila > Drosophila gunungcola. The sequence continues at coordinate 10,170,201 of NC_069139.1, forward strand.
ATTTGCACAATGACAGGCCTTGAGAGGCATTTGGAAAAGGGGACCCTGCACGTAGTAACCTCACCTCACCAGCGCCCCACAATAACACAGAAATTGACAGACAAAAGCCAACGGCTTGAGCAACAACTCTTGGACACAAGGACCGCAACAAACAGGATGGGTTGGAATATGGGATGGGTATGTGGGATAGCCTGGACAACCTGGCAATGGGGACCCAGAACCGTTTCCGACTTCTCCGGGGGCAACCCAAATTGTCAAAGCCAAGTTAAGACCCGTTTTCGAATAGGGGGCCACGTGTCCCGTTCATGGCTTCACACTTGTCCCTCCCTTCAGTTAGGTCCTTTGTGCTGTCAAATCGGTTCTGTTACAGTAGAGATTCCTTGAAGCGAGTTCAGTACCTTACTTAAAAGCGTATATTATTGTTTAAATATTTTAAATCAAATTCTGCAATTGAATTAACAAAAGTATTATTTTTTTATGACTTTTTAACTTTTGACCCTCTTTTCCCCGCCCTTATGGTGAAGTAAATGTGGGTTTATGAATGAGAACACCTATGTATCTTTAGTTTTTCATGATAAAAAGGAATTATATTAATTAAAAGGCTTTATTGTAAGTAATGCCCAGTAAACTACAACTTTTTTATTCGTATTAGCCAAGTTCGACTGTAAAAGATAAGGGCTCAAGAACATGGGCAAAACTGCGACTAAGGCCAAGACCTGGCCGAAGGTTTGTCTTGGCCTGGCCTACACCTGTTGCCAATTGTTGTCTACTGCTGGACGGGCCGGCAGTTTATGTTTATGTTTATGTTTATGGCCCTGGCCGACAAGACAACCTCTATGGGCTTCCGCCTAGCCGAAGATGTAGTGTCCACAGGATTTTGTGCATTTTGTTTACCTTTTTGCCGTTGTAACTTTTTATTTGTTTTAAATAAATTTTACACGGAAGCTTTTATGTAAATTTTATGGTAATTTGCCTGGCAGATTTGCCCGTCGCTGGTTGCATAAGTTCTTGGGCCCCGAAGCTGTTGCTCTGTAAATAGCCCGGCAAAGTGGCTTGTCTACTAAGCACTCGAAGCTCTTGAAGCCACAAAGCAGATTTAAGTGTAACACTTTTTATATCGATTGTCTTTTATTTTGATTTCTCCTGGTTACTGGAAATGCTGATTCATGGGGGAAGAATGGTCTGAGAATTACATGACCAGAAGTTTCTTTCAATCTTTGCCAAACGATCTCTTGACTTTCGCCCATTAACAAAGTGCTTACACACATACTACCGGTTTAAGAGATACATTTGTGCACAGAAGAAAATAGAATATCATTGGCTGATTTAAGTACGCTCAAGCCATAATTGCCTTAAGTTGCGTTTTATTGTTTCAATGGTAGAATATCTTAAATTCAATGAAACCACAATGCGATATGCACTTTACAAAAACTCATCTGAAAATATGACGTATGGGCTTGCCTTCTGCAAACTATTTAAGAAACTTCATATTGTCTTTCTATATAAATATATTTTTTTCTATAATAATTTTTTATATAATTGGACAAATTTACTCCATGTATATCTAAAAATATGTTTGATTGCTTGCCCCCACAAACAATACGATAGTTCAAATTGTCTTTACAGATTTTATTTTTAAAACTTTAAACTTTTAAATTATCTGTTAATATTTTCAGTGTACACCTGTTGGCGTGTGTGTTTGATGATAATGGCTTCATCTAATCGATTATATCATTGAGGGAATCGCGTGCTTCGCTTTTGGAGTTCAAGTTGAAGCTGAATTGTTGCTTAATTCGAGCGTTTTGTCTGTTTGTCTTACTGGTTTTTCGTTTGTGTTGAGCAATTTGCTTTGCTTACTTTTATGCTGGTATGTTATTTTTTTGTTATTTGCTTATTTGCCTTCTCGTATGCTTCGTTTGATTCTAATTGAAATTGCATCATGAGCCTGGCAAAATATGTTTTTGCCTTGGGGCAGAGAAAGTCTTACGTTGGCGGCAAATAAACAATGTGCGAAATTCAACACTTTGGGCAAATATTCCGTTCCATAGCTAATTATAGCTCCAGCTATGATATCACCCCATTCGAACTCGGTCAATGTCTTAAAAATCACACAATGCATTTAATGGTCTTATTTAATTGCCTGGCTCCTATTGTAAGTTCCTGGTTTTAAATTTCGTCGAGGAGACTCCAGTTCGTTTGCATAAAGCAAACAAAATATGCAAATTCGTTGGGCCAGAGACCCAGAAAAATAAAAGAACCTGACCACTTGACTGGCACAAATCATGTTTACACATGAGCAGCGGCCACTTCAGGGTTCGTCCCCATTTGGCCGAGTAACCCAAAAAGTATCTCAGCCCCCATCGTGCTTATTGGCAGATAATTGACACATAAAATTAGCATAATTTCACTGAGCAAGTGAACTGGGCAGATAGCCATCGGAATGCATAATGACCGGCAAACGATATCATTTCACTTTTCTTACGCTCTTTTTTCGAATTCCTCGTCGGTTTGCCGTTCGCAAATATTATTAATATGTATATTTGTCGCCGGGCTAATGTATGGAATTTAAATTAACAAATTTTGTCAGCATTTTTGGGTCTCCTCACTGAGATTCTAATCTATGCAGATGTTTGGACCCAACCGAAAGCTGTAGAAAGTGTGATTATAGTCTGGTTCGAGGGTTAAACTGACGTAGTTTTTCGGTTCATATATTTATAATTAATTATTTAAATAATTTCATCTATTTGGACTTGACTTTGATGAATTGAATCGTCGGGTTTTGACCACGACCACGCCCACACATAAATCGCCCGGTTGTCAGTGATGTCCAGCGACAAACAATTTAATTTATGAGAATCTATGCAAAACTAAAGCAGAATGCCAAGCAAATTGACAAAGTGAGCATTAAAGGCCGATAGCAAAAAGCACGGACTAGAAGTCAAGTTGAAATGCAGAGGGTAAACGTCCTTCGATTGAAGTGTAATGCAAGTGTGTGAGCTTTTCTCTTTTTTTTTCTCTTTATCTTTCCTTACATTTGACACTTGAGTGCGCTCTGGCTAGTATTTTCTGTTGCTGTTGATGTTGGGCAGTTTGCGCAACGAATCAAATTTAAATTTCTTGATTGTCTGCTCGAGTGGCAGGCCAAAGGCAGTAACTACTCCAAGTGGAACTGGGGTGAGAGATCCTTTTGCGATTTTGCGCATAATAATAATTTGAACAACGTGCCTGGAATTGATGACTGGTCAACGATGGTTGCTACTGTTCTTATTCCCTTTTGTGCACGAAGAGAAATGCAGAAAAATATCTGTAGAGCTAACCTCTTGATTTTATAGTTCTATCATTTTATCATCGAATATAAGTATAAATTTTATAGCTTAAAATCCAGTTTGGACGCCATAGACATTTTTATAGACATAGACATAGACATACTTTGTATTTAAAGATTTATAACAAAACGATTATAGTTAATAAATCAACTGAGCACTTTAAATAATTATAATTTTGATACTTTTTCTTTATTTTATTGGAAACCAAATACATATTTTCTTCACTTTTTTTAACGGCAGTTTGATACAAAATATTTCTTTAAATAAACAAGTATGCTCTGAAAATACTTTGATGGTTGTAGACACCAACTTATATCTGAATAAATCGCTACTATGTTTGTTTGGGCCTGATTTGGGTAAACCTAATCACATTTTTGACTTATTTGAGTTCTACTTTTTCGTAGTGTATTTAGAAGTGTCGCACCGGGACTGAGTGACTGATGGACTTGCTCACTGACATGGCTCAGACGGGAGGAGTACCGATTCCCCGCCTCCACTAAGCTCGTTATCTTTTCCACATTTTTTTCCGGCTTGCTCCTCGATTTTTTTCAGTTTTCGCTGTCAACGCGTTCGGCGGGAATCTATGGGCTGTTAAATGGAGCAAAAAGTGTTGCCCGAACAATGGTGTCAATTAAACTTTACATTGTTACATTTAAGGCGGCTGCAGGGGAAATGGCTGAACGACCTTCAGTTTTGAATGCGTGTGCTGAAATTTCGCCCTAAAAGCCGCGCTGCCCTCAATTGTTTGCCATTTTCTGAGGTTTCGCATCCGTCCTTTTTCGAGATGGTTGGTCATTTGGTTTGATGGAGGTTTTAGGACCACATAAAAATAGATAAATGCCAGCCGAAAAAGAGGTTCCCACTTGGAGTTCACAGAACTCCCATTTGTCTGGTTTATTTTCAGGTTTTGAGTGGGCAAGCAAATGAAATAAAATTGCCAGCCCTTGAACTTGCAAAACAATGTTCAAATAATTACAATTTATCGTTTTGTATTTTATTTATTTAATTGATTATATTTATGCATATTTTTGTACTTTATTGCTCATAACTTTGTCAAAGGTTGACGTATATTTCAGGTTTAAATCAAGTTTATTAGCGGGTTAACAAAAAAAAGTTTACTGTATATCTCTCAGAGATATTATGGATTATCGTGTATTTTAGGGGAATAGTTTGGATTTTGGATCTTTTTTTTTCAACACTCACCACTTTTTTTATGGAATTATTCTGGCCTTTTTCGAGAGCTTAAATTTTTTCGTTAGCACTTTGTTTGTGGGCACTGGAATTTCTGTGTCACACTTTTTCACTTGACGCTTAATCCTGCCGCCAGGATATAACTTTTTTAGGGGCGCTTCTTAAGTCGGCGCACGCGTAACCGAATCGGGAGAGTTTTTGCTGCAATGGTCAGTGGGGCCGGGTTCTTTTATACCCTCGTTCTGAATTTCTTCTGCCGCCGTCGCTAATGAACTTCATCATGAGGTTCCACTGCCGCTGGCGACTGCTCTGCCAGATTCTGGGCCCGGCAGAATTCGCGATCTTTTTGCTGTAATGAAAGCCAAGCTTCGCCGTCGACGTCGCAGCTCGAAGTTCGCGTTTGCGGCATAAATTGTAAGCGGTTCGCTTCATTTTAACCCACTACAAATCGCTCTTGAATCTGTGAATGGAAATCGAAGAAGCTTAGTTAAAAACTCTTTCTTCAATGGTTTTTAAGTTAATTTACAAAATGTGTTTATTCAGATCATATTCCTTACCATTTATGGTTAGCATATTGTTTTTGGGGCTTTGCAAAATGTTGTGCTTAGGAAAATACCAATTCTTAAAATACATTTTTAAGATTTAGTTAAGCTGTAGAAAAACAATATACAATATAACAAGTAAATTGTGTCTCCTCGTTTCTGATCTAATTCAACTTTTTGGATGATCGGAAAGAGTAAGAAATGTTGTGCTTGCGAAAATATCAATTTTAATACACATTTTAAAGCTTTAGACAAACAAAATCTTAATAAATTGATTTGGTAGAATTTAAATTGTTTACTTTTAAGCCCTTTAAATTACAGCTGCCCTCAATGGGTTAAGCGGCAGATTCTCAGACGCCGACTTCGCAGCCGCTTTTTGTCTTTGCGAATTTTTGCCTTTGCCAGCCGCGCTCTATCTCCCTCCCTTTCGGTCGCACACAGAAACCAGAATTTCCTACCAAAAAACGCGGCCCAAAGTACGCGGCTTCTTGTTGTTGGTCAAGCGTGCTTTTTTGGCCCTGTCTTTTGCGATTGGCCAACACTCGAGGAGAGCCCTCAGCTGTTTATTATTTTTTTTTTCGTTTTTAGTTCGTTACTCACTTTGCGCGTTTTTTGTTTTGTTCGCTCATTTTGGTTGATTTATGCCGGAAAATATTTGTTTACTGTTTGTCAGCGGCGCATCTGGCAGAGCAACAAGTGATTCACGGGCCTTTAATTAAGTCAGAGTGCATGCCGTTCATATGTATCTGTATCCGTTAAGTAATACTCATTAACTGCGATCCCGTGGAATTCCTCACTTTTGTCGCCACCCGAAAAAATGTTTCAATTGGCATTTTCTCAAACTCTAAGACCTGCCCGCCCACAAAATCATTTGCCATATCTGAGATGAACGTGATGGGATTCTTTTCTCCTCTGACAGAAATTGAAATCCTCTCGTCGATTTTTGTCGTAAACAGAAAGATAAAAAAAATGCTTATATTTATCTGAGTGAAATTAATTCCGGGCGCTCTACGGTGAAAGCTTTTTGCCAGAATATATATCTCGTATTGGTTTTGGTTTCTTTCCACTGAACCACTTCCGCATAAAATTTAAATTCGGCCAAGATTTGGTTTTTTTTTTGTGGCTCCCCCGCAAAATAAAAAACAAAATTTCAATATCGGTGTCAGGTTCAGTGAGGCAAATTTGGGCGGATTCATCCTGAGTATCTTTGTATCTCAGTATCTCGGTATCTCCTAGCACAGGTGTTAGCGCCAGCAGGCGGACAACTCGAACTTGTTTTCCTTTATTTTTTGTTTTTGCTTTTCTGGCAGTTTATGCGCGCACGTGATTTGCATTCGCAAATAGCCCAGACTTGGAGTGTGCGTTTGTTTGATATACAAATGCTAAAATAATAAATTGCCTCGAATTATTGGCACTTTTGTTGTGCTGATAAAAAGAATGTGTCTTGGTAATAACAATAATAATGCGACAACGACATCAGCAACATCTTTTTCCCCGGCCAAACTGCCCAAAAGCATATCGCAACGCATCTTGTTGAGCCCCCCGCAAAGCCATAAAAATATTATTATGATTTTCAATAATCACACGCATTAAATTATCATAATGCGAGCATTTTCAATATTTCCACGCCTCGGCTGCGTTGAAAGCTCGGTTTCGCCTTGTTTGCCGCCACTGATTTTCCAATTTGGCCTGCTGAAAATTGAAAATCCACAGTCGAGGGCTGCCAACCAGCTGAGCTGGGGCATTATTTTTTATGAATATTAGTTAGCAGGATTCAGGCTAATTTTTGTGGTGAAATATTTTGGGGATTTCTTTATATTGCTCTGGGGAAAGGTGTTACGGACGGAATCTAAAATATAAGTTTATAATTTAATTTTATATAAATTTCTTAATTTTAGAAATTTGATGTTTTTCTGTTACATTTTTAATTTACAATCTTACCCACAAAAAAACATTTAAAATACAATATTACCTGTTATTCAATTGTAAATTTAGAATATACGTTTTTAATAGTCATAGCATAATTTCTATTAAAGAAATTTTTGTTTATCAAACAATGAAATGCCTTAAAAAGCTTCTGGGCATTTAACACTTCTATGGGCTTACTTTCTGATTAACGCAGATATCTCAGGTCTGTCAACCCCGTTAGCGTCATCAGAAAGTTTACAATTAAACGTCAAAAATGCTGTAACCCAATTTGGGACAGCCTATAAACATATCTTTTTTAAATGTCTGCACAGAACAGGGAATGAAATGTAATAAAAAGTACAAATAAGCGAACGATTTCTAAGAACAGAACACTTCTTAGTCCGCAAAAGGCCGTACAACTGACAATGACGCATCAAAAGCGGCTTTCTTTCGACATCTCTCCTCCGCCAGTCATCTCCGAAATACAAATAAAATTAAGCAAAAAGAACCACAAAGGCAGCCAACCTTCTAGATACAGTTAAGTAAATTTTAATGTTTTACTTCGCTGAAATCACTTGAGACTCACAGCAGCGCAAAAGCTCAAAATAAAAAAGTATTCTTATCGGGAACTAAGTACTCGAACAGGCGAATTTCTGAAGGGCCCACACACATGGGAAAGGCCAAAAATCCGACCTGTCTCCAAATCAGTACTTTCACCGCTTGACGCCTTAAATGCATGCTGATGAGAGCCGAGATGATGACGTTGTCGGCGGCGGCGGCTAATAGAAAGTTCTTTTCCCAATTAATTGGCCAAAAACACAAAAAAAAAACAGAAAAACCAAGCGAAATTTATATATGGTATTGTCTCGCGGGGAAATAAACAAAAAAAGGAACCAAAGGGGGATACGGTCAAGGCAGGCCATTAAAAGTAAATCCAGTGCAAGAAGCTCGCCCAAACGCAGACAACATCTGAATTTTTATAAACATGTCGCAGACGTGCCGCTCAGTTTCCCCGGCTCATTGGTGCTGTAATTGTTTATTGTATTCTTGTTTATTTTATTTCCCTTTTCTTTTTTTTTTTTTGGTTTTTTTCCCTCTGTTATTTTTTGTAATATATATATTTTTTGTGGTATGTTGTTTTGTAGTACCCACACCTTGTCCAAAATTCTGTGCCAGTGACCGAGAAAAATGGATTTTGCCGGTTGTTCAGCCATGCCGACGCCCGTGGCATTTTTGAGGGAGCGAATCTAGGAGATATAATTGAACGCGCGCTACCAGTTTGCTGATTGATTTAGCCAAAAATATTTAGCGCTCTCGGTTCCTGAACTTGATCGTTTTTGTTTTGTTTTGGTTATGTTTTTTTTTTTCGGAACGGTACAAACCGGTTGCTGCTGTAATTAAAACCCACACAATGACTTTATTTTGATGCTACTCTTCATTTGGTGTTTTTAGGGAATAAAGCGGTTATAGACAAAAGGGGTGTAATAAAGTTCATATTTTAGGAATTGTTTTTATATTAAAAGCCAGCTATGCAGTAGGCTTTAGCCCGTTGGTCGTGTTAAGGTATTTAAATTAAATATTATGATAGATTAGTTTCTTAGTTAACGCATTTTTACATATACAACACATTTAATGAAGTTTTCGGCTTATAGAGTTTAATGTTCAGCTAACTGTTTTCTTTTGCTATGTTGCCTTTTAAAAAGGTGGAGAAACCAATAGTCAGGTTTACCATAAAAACCAGATCTCTATCAAATTGGCGGCCTAACTAGTCAATATTCAAATCAATCCCTAAATGTTTCGCTTATTCGAGCGCTCTGAAATCAGAGTTAGAGAGAGCTCGTTTGGCTGTCGTCGTTCCTCATTCGATGTTAATCAATTCACCAGCTGACAGCTTCCAAGAAGCCAACTTGTTGACCGGGCGTTGATAGGGAGTTGGGGGCGAAGTTCTCCTTTAATAATTTGCATAATTTGCTTTCGATCTGACCAATGAGTAAGAGCAGTGATATGGGGGGAAACCTTTTTATGGCATAATTTATAAACATCAAATATTATGACGCATTGATGGTAATTTCTTTTGTCGGAGCAGGTGATTGCTTCATTTGACTTCATAACCTTTTATTGCGGTCCAACTCTTTCTCTGCCCCGATTAAAAATACAAATATGCATATTGAAATTTGCATTTAAATCACTGTGTGTTGTGTACGATAATTGATTGGGTTCATAGGTAAATATGAGTTTAAAACTTTAAGGACCGCTGTTGTTCATAACTTATCAACGAAATCAAACACAGTGTCTACTTAGCGCAAATTACAGTAATTTGAGCAACGTAATCAAGGCGTTTGCTCAGGTTGAAATCTAAATATAGACACAAAACACTCTAAAACACCAATTATAAAAGTGGTTGTTGTGGATGCAGCTAGCGAAAATGTGCAGAACGCCTGGAAGGCGATGATGATGTAAAGGAGGAATGCCAAAGGATAATTAGCGTTGGCCAGACTCAAGAACTTCAACTCAAAATCGGACTCACCTGCACTGGAAAAATTGCATCAAATAGTTAAAACTTAAGTCAAGTTTAAATCAAATTATGAGTTAAAAAAAAAATTCTTTTGTTTGATTTTAAAAACATGATTTCCGAAGGTTTTTTTATTGATTCTTGTACCAAATGCCGTATTATTAGATTATTCATAAGAGTAAGAGAAGGTATAAGTACTTTCTTGCATTAGCAAACCCTTTTTATACACTTGCAGAGGGTATCATAATTTCTCTTTGTGTATAGTCCTACAGCCTTTGGTTCGAGATCAAAGCCCATAAAAGGCGCAGTCTGTAGCTGGCATTTGTATCTAAATTTAGACAGTCCCACTCCGCCAGCTACTGCCACTCCCCCAACCACTTGGCCGCCTCCCCGACTCCGCGGCTCCCAGGAAAACCGAAAGCTAAAGCCAGAGGCACTGGTAGCGTCAGCAGATGTCATAGATTGTCATAGTTAGCTGATGTTGATGTTGATTCTGATTCTGATTCCGAGTCTGATGATGATGAGGCCCCTGCCTGCTTGTCGACTACTGCTCCTGGCGACTTGGTCGCGAAGTGTCGACGAGTGTTTGTGGCATTTCCGCAGTGCGGACGGCTAACTAAATTAGCCAGCGCCTCCTGCAGTTGCTGCGCCAGCTATAATTAGATGAAATCATTAACTTTTAATTTGCTGGCATTTTGTGATTTCATTATTTTGTATTTTACGGCGCCTTAAAGCTCCATTTTACGAGCCTTATCTATGGTTAGCGTTTCAGAATATCTTACAAGTGACTTCAGTGCATCTGAAATGCCTGTAAATGGCTGTCAAAGCGGCTTTCGTCTGTTGCCAGTTGGCGGGTTTGCCCAAGAATACTCGATTCTTTGGCCAACTCTCCTCGGATTTCGGATTTCTGTCGCCCCGGCTGGGTGTGCAATAAAATTGTGGCCTTATCATAAAATGGAAATTCTTATGTCTGCCGATTTGAGCATTTGAGCATTTCAGCGTTTTTGTTTTGGTCAGTGAGTTTCCGATGAAGCAGCGTTTAAAAATAATATCTTGAGCGTTGTATTTACGCTACATTTTTATTCCCTAATGTTTGTAACTTGTAATAATAAACATTGTTATGGTTTCTACGCCATAAAGCAGTGAGTTTTGCAATGATAAGAGCCTTCCAGGGAATATTAATTACTTACATGTAGGCTTAGAACTTGTCAAAGGTTAATTGCCTTTGGGCAATTACCATAACCCCAAGGCCAGTAACCTAACCCTTATAATTTATTATATGTATATGTTTTTTTACCCACATTCCCTTTGCGTGCAAATTATTACTTAATTAGCTTTTCACTTTAAAATGTCCTCATCTCATTCTGCTTTGGTCTCATTTTTGTTCTGCGTGCTTCGCGTGTTTTGCGCCTTGTCACAACAATTTTTCAAATGCTCACCGAGGAGTTGTTTGCAATTTATTAAATTAAATCATATTAAAACGCGACCTGGCCCGACCGTAAATAGAAATTATGACACATTTCGTGCGGACACGGAAGCAAAACATCTAATGGCTGGCTTATTAATTAGGCGAAATTCGTGTGTGGCTACAGATTGTGGTCCTTACTCAAACCGCACAATAATTTGGGTTAGCTATGTAAAAAATTTCCTTTCCTTGTCTGTTAATATTTATTCCTTTTCAACCTCATTTACATACATTAGTTAATTCTTGGCCAGTCCTTTACTATTATACATACTTTAAGCTGATTATTTTTTGTAAAACGTATTATACATGTTCTGCTTTGACTTTGTGTTGATAGAATTATTGCTTGCCACGTGACTTATTTTTGATGGCCAACGTTTTAATACTTATAGTTTTCTGTAAATTGTGGCCATTGAAATATGTGTTGGCATGGCGACAAAGTTCTCTTGACTGCAGCAGGATAGTACAATTTGTACAATATTGCCTTCAATTTTCTACATTTTTCTTTTCATTAGCTGCACTCAACTCATTTTCCATGCTCTGTGAACCGTGAGCATCGTTGCTGTCCTGCAAATAATTACATTTTATTTTACTTTTTATAAACCATTTTACCTCGTAATCCTTGGCGTTTTCTGGTGTATTTGTACAGAAGATGTAAAATGAAAATATTAATTGTTTGTTTACAACATACTCTTATACAAATAAATAATATTATTATAAGTATTTATATTCTATTGTCTTAACTTATTTTTTTTTGAAGTCTTACCTTGGTCTTTAAGATTTAATACGAGGTATTTTTAAGCTTATACTCCGTATGCCTCCTACCAGACAGTTTTTATACCCTTGCAGAGGGTAATATAATTTCAGTCAGAAGTTTGCAACGCATTGAAGGAGACATTTCCGTTTCTATAAAGTAAATATATTCTTGATCAGCATCACTAGGAGAGTGGATCTAGCCATGTCCGTTTGTCCGTCCGTCTGTCCGTCCGTTTCTACGCAAACTAGTCACACTTCAAATCTATCTGCTTGAAACTTTCCCAAAAGTTGTCTTTTTATTGCAGGTAGTATATAAGTCGGAACAAGCCGGATCGGACGACTATAGCATATAGCTCCCATAGAAACAATCGGGAAAAAAATAAAAAAACTATAACTTTGCTGTTTTAAAATTTTTTTCTAGTTCTTCGACACGTAGAAATAGTTAAATATTTCAGAATTTCATCAAAATCGGACTATTTATATAGCTCCCATTGAAAAAAAAAAAAATATATATATATACAATTTTTTTTTTAAATGTAACTTTTGTATTCTTCAATTTTTTTTTTTTGACTTATTAATAATTTGACAGTTCAGAATTACGCTTTTAATTTTATTGAAATCGGAAAACGATATCATATGGCAGCCATAGGAACGATCAAATAATTAAGCTGCAAATCATCAAAGCTTCAATGTTTTCAAACAAATACGAAAGTAAATCATAATTTTAATGTTCTCAGGAATATTTAATTTTTGCAATAGCTGCAAGGGTATATAAACTTCGGTTTGCCGAAGTTTGCTTCCTTTCTTGCTTACCTTATTTATAATGACATTACTTCAATGGAAATGCGATAGATATGAGCTCGGCTTGTCTCCTTTATAGACGTTTCTGCCTTTATGGTCAGTATTTATACCGTTCGCTACAATGGCTGTAGTGTTATTTGTGTGCCTCTCCCCCAAAGGGTGTGGTTGTGTGTGTCCTTTAAATATTTTGTAATCATTTTGCAGAAACCCTTTTGACTACTTTTTACGCAAATACTGTAGACCTTTACCGCCTGCCATATTAAGTGATCCATTATCATTAGTTATATGCGCGTGTAAATGATGGCCGAGCCCCGCACTTTTTTCCGAGTTGATGTTAATAAGCCGCAATCACATCAGCATCAGGGTTCAGAACTCTGGACAGCGGAGAGTCAACAAAATTGTTTGTTTGTTGTTTCATTTTGCGGAGCGGTTAATTTTAAATTAATTAAAAGTTGTTTGTTTGTTATTTTAATGGGCAGTGTTGGTGATAAAGCGAGTTGAGCTGTGACAGCGCAAAAAATCTTGAAGTCCTGAATTTATGGGCTATTTTAGCAGGACTTAAATATAAATTTTATTGTGATTTTAAAAGGAATTTGAGTTTAATAAAATACATTTTAATTTTAAGTTCAGAGCATTAATTTAAAATTTAAGATAAGACATAAAGGAATTTTTACATCGATGCATTGGAATTTAAGCAAGACACAAACTGTCTTAAATTTTGCGAATTCATTGAGGAGCAAAAGATTGATCTTCAACTGTAAATCAGCGATTGGACCTAACGGCGATTTTGTGAAAAATTTCATCTCAAATTATGCATACAGTTTATTATTAAAATCAATTTGCATATCGCACGAATTTTTGGCTTGTTGCTCATTTTCGGGTAATTACGATGACACTTCGGTCTTAAATATGCCACAGTGCTCCACCACTTTTTACCCTTTTTTTCTTTACTGGACGACGCCCGCACAAAGGATCATAAACAATAAGAACAGGTAACACGATGGGGAGGGGCTGAGGAGTGGAAAAAGCACCTTTTGGTGTATTTGCGCTCATTTATCATGCGGCAAAGTTGTTAAGCAGCATTTTAATTTTTTAACAGTTTTGCCGGGGCGCTGAAAACAAAATGTTTTTGTGTGTTTGTTTGTGCGGCCAAACGAAATGCATGAGACAGCTTAAGTGAGCTGCGCTACTGCTTCGCAAAGGGGCGGCAGTGCGGAAGGGGCGTGGTAGACGGGGGATACGGATGTGGATGCTGGAAAAACAAAAGGACTGCCAGGAGTCGAATGAGCTGTTTTTGTCTCTGGGTTCGTTGCTCGGCTTTTAAGTGCAGGAACGAGCGTTGTCCTGGTTTATCCACACACTCTGGGAAAAACGTTATCCAAAGTAGGTAAGTAATCTTTAAGAAATTTCTTGTACTCTTAAACATTTATTAGCCCTTCAGTTGATGCGTTTTTAATTACCTACAGTCACCCTTTCGAATTCTTAATGTTTTTTTTTATAGCTAATAGGGATTTCTTATTTAAACAACTATATTTTACACTTTAATGTTCTTAGGAGGTATTTTCATCTTAAAATTTTTAAAAGAACATTTACACGATTTTATACATTTTTTCGCAGTGCCAGCTCCAACTTCCCATCTCGGGCACTCGAGTTTTGTTTTGTTGTGATGAATGACGCTGCATTCGGCCGAGTTTTTGTTTTTGGCCACTGACAACCTACAAGACACGAACATTAGCACCCGACATGAGGTGACCTTAATGGTTTTATGCAAGACGAAAGGATTATTTTGTTGTGTCTGCCACGGACAGCGGACACTTTTGGAAGCCATTGTTATCGCCTCTGACACTGAATGCTCATTAATTTGTGCTCCTGTTTTTCTTTCTGGGCGACAGGCAGAGCAAATCAAATCAAAGCACGAGCCGGACATTACTCAAAGGACATTTGGGGCACCAACAAATGCCGATCATTTAAATGAGTCATTGTCATTTTAAAGTCGCATCTCGGGCACACACATCTGTCGTCGATTTATGTGCAGCACTTTGCACAAGACATTTAACACCTGCCCCCACCTTTCCACCCACTGGAGTTATCTCAGCTCGGCACCAATCAGATTTTTCAGGAGCATCTGTGATGCAAATTTGGCTGTTTACAATGGTTAGTAGAATCCAACTAAATTTTATTTTTATGAACCATTTAAAACAATACGAAATTAACAATCGATTTTCCAAAAATATATTATGCATTACACTCTTTAAATCACCTTTAACTTATAATAACTTATAATATAACAAGGCGCAGCTAGAAATTAATTAAATCATTTAAATAGGTTTTTAAAAATATTTTGGTAAATGCTTATGCTCATTCGCACTACATTTAATTTTTTAAGCTAGAAATATGTTTAAATTGTTAACGATAACATTCTTGTTAAAAGAAAGTTTTAACCAATTTACGGTATTAACACTTCTAAAAGAAATTTTAGCTATTTCCAAGTACTTTAGTGCTTGATTTAGCTACTGTTCGGCAGCACCGATCAGGATCTGGAGCAGCAGGAGCAACTAAAACGCACATCAAAATAATTTATGATGCACATCAGCCAAGCGGAGGTTCGTGTTGCAACGAGGGGAAAACGGCTAGTGGCAAACACCTCGCACACGCAACGTGTGGCGGTTGCCATCGCCAGGTTGGCAGTTGCTGCTACTGGGCTAGAACTTCGATGTCCATTTTGTGGCCATAATGCTCGGCCATAAGTTTTGCCCTACAAAAACATAAACAAGCTAAATCAAGTCAAATGCGCTAATAAATCTTGCAGAGCGTCCGAGGCGTCGTAGTCGTCATCGGTGTTGCTGTCGTCATGCAAATGTCGGGTATCTGAAATCTATACACTGTGGATAAAAGGTTATCAACCTGGGAATTTAACGAAAATTAAGCAGAATTATTATATAAAATGCCATTTGTTAATATGTGTAATTATTTTGTTTTATGGCATTCATTTTGATTTTTGTTGATTTATTCTGCTACAACTTAAATTTGGAATTTATTTATATTCATTTGACAATTTGAAAATAACACACTAGTCTTTATTTTTATAAATTTTGTATTACTTCTTTTAAGTTGTTCTTTTGTTTTTACATTTTTTTTTATGATTTCTTTCAATGTGTTAAGTTATCTGCCTTTGCATTTTCATTTGGCTCTTCTCACCCGGCGTATACTTGATATTAAAAGCCATAACAATTTAAGTTGATTTACGCTGCAGAGTAAAAAATCAAGTTAATTGTGTTTGCGTCCCAGTGACCTTCTAATTGCTGAGTAGCCCGCTCTAATTGAAATGTGCACGCATAATTAATTTCGCCCAGCAAGAAATTTAATTGGGGCGCCGCAAAATCTGTAAAGTTATCATTTAATCGGACCAGCGGCGAAGGGAAACCGTGGTTTATTATTGTTGGCACAGCGGCTATTCAAGCAGCTCTTTACCAAGGGCAAAAACAATCTCGGCGGTCATCGGGTGCTAAAGTAAAGGAAAGTCACTGGAAAGGGGGAAAATCAGCGGAGGAATACAGCTTAAGTCATTTCGACAGCGAGTTGTGTAATCCGTCGCCTCGGCTGCAAAGGAATCAGATCTGATTTGCATAAGGTTGTGTTCCGATTTGTGGGTGGATTTACAGTTGCGTTTAAAATGGTTGCACAAAAAATGGTGATACACTTTTTTCAAAGAAATAGATATAATTTTACTAAAATATTTGGTTGCAACAAAGGGTACGTATTGCATTTATAAGTTTTAAGCTTCCGATTTGAACACGTAGTGTGTTACTTTGTAAAATAAAATAAAATAATCGTAATGTGAGTTTGAAAATGTGACTTTAAGGTTAAAGTAAGTAGTCAATACATAATTTAGTATACAGTTCAAACAGTTTCCCTAAGTTGTTTTACCTTCCTCATTTCAAATACTGAAATATTATTTGAGCAAGTTGGTTTGGTTGCTTTTAGTCCCTTCTGAATGGATTCCCCTTGATTTTTTCCTTGTTTTGTGATATATGCAGTTTGTAAACTCCAGAGCAAAAGAAATGGACAAAATTTAGCTAAGAGATACACGCCTGGCAAGGTATCAAAACCAGTTGATTTGCTTTTTGAAATTCTCGCACGTTTGCCGGCAGCCGCGACTCCCATAAATTCATCATTTTATTTAAAATTTCACATTCGCTGACAATTTCATGGCCTACGAAATGTGGGCCTGATTCTTTTGTTCTTTCACTCTCTCTTCATGCACGGAAAAAAAAGTGTTTTGCATGCAAAATTTTGATCTTGAAATAGATAAATGATCTAGGATAAATTAATAATTTAAATGATAGAAATGCCATATCTATTTTGTTGTTGTTTATATAAATTCGAATAAAGTTTTAAAAAGGCAGTGCCCTATAATGTTAATAATAAAACATTTCTTTCATAAATATGGAATGCCTGTTTGTTTTTAAGAATTCAAATATAATAATTTTATTTCTCGGCATGCAGAGCTTACTCTTTTTTTGCTGTTCGATTGCTTGTTAATGATCACAACGTAGCTGGGCATTGTTGGTTCGCAGGAAAATATTTGCACAACTGCTTTTGCTCTTCATATGACGTGTGTGTAATATCAGGCCATCTCTTTCTCCGGCTTTCGCCCCCTCTCTTTCGCGCCAGGAGGAAACCTTGGCAGCACCACTGCCACTTCATTCTGATGCCGCACCGCGTGATAAGTGGGTCAGTAAAACGCGGGCCGGCAAAAAAAGTAAGAAAAAAAACGAAACTGAAATAATAAAAAGTGTCACACCTGCTTTGGGGGCGTGACAGTGGGGTGGGTGCTTTACATAAATGTTATAAATATAATAAAAATGTTATTTACACGCTTTTGAAAAGAGAAAGTCCAGAACGGGGCGCGCACACATACGAGACGTGCATTCATTTACTTTCGCATTTGGATTTTATTCCGCTTTGTTTCGTTTTTGATTTTATTTCGCCAGTTCACCCCTTTTCAGGGCTTGCTTAATTTCGAGCAATTTATATGTGAGAATTTTTCGGGGGAGATGTTTGTACATGGGCAATAACACAACTTTTATGGCCAATTTATGGAGGGTTTTTTTTCGTGTTGACTTGTCAAACGTGCGTCAAATTTGGCAGGTTGTCATGCGGGCTTATTTTTCGCGGGAATGTTCGCTGTAGTTGGGATCGGGGCTAGATAAAGGTAACAAGATATCTCCAGTTTACAGTTAGGTGCCGGAGATCAAGCAAATAAGTTACGACTAAGCTATTTTCTTTTCTCACGCCTAATTCTTAAGGTCGAGCTGTGAACGAAACTATAAATAAATTGTTATACATCGAATTATATTTCGGTTCTTTTTATATTTAATTTCTGTTTTGCTGAATAAAATGTTAAGTTCATTTTAAAAACATTTTTTTAGTTAGCTATACAGTGGAAAAGAAAGCGGAAAAAAAGGGAAAACAACATTTGACGATGTTAATGAATATGAACTTTGCCTCGAAATCGATGCCTTTGTTTTAGGATCAAGCATTTGCAATTTGTGTTGGGCAAAGCGGCTTCGAAATAGTGCAAGTAAATCCTGTTAGTCATGGTTAATTGTTGACTCCTTTGTCCTCCTTGTTGATTGAAATTTGGTAAGCTTCATTCATGTCTCTTATCAATTCAAAAACAGACTCCTTCACCTGGAGGTGATGTCTTTGTCATTGGTCATTGATGTCTTGTATTGAGAGTCGATTAATAAGTAACATTGGTCAAAGCTGTTTCAGGACAAAATAGTGGAAGTAAATCCTGTTAGTCATGGTTAATTGTCGACTCCTTTGTCCTCCTTGTTGATTGAAATTTGGTAAGCTGCCTTCGTATTTCTTATCAATTTTAAAACAGACTCCTTCACCTTAAGGTGATGTCTTGTATTGAGAGTCGATTAATAAGTAACATTGGTCAAAGCTGTTTCAGGACAAAATAGTGGAAGTAAATCCTGTTAGTCATGGTTAATTGTCGACTCCTTTGTCCTCATTGTTGATTGAAATTTGGTAAGCTGCCTTCGTATTTCTTATCAATTTTAAAACAGACTCCTTCACCTTAAGGTGATGTCTTGTATTGAGAGTCGATTAATAAGTAACATTGGTCAAAGCTGTTTCATGACAAAAGAATGGATGTTTATCCTGACTGGTAATGGATGAAAGCACACTTAAAAAGTTATTGAAATAATCTGGCTCTATCATCCTCCTTATAACCAAACTCTTAGTTAGGGTAAGCAAACCGCCTAGAGTGTGTGAACTTTTTAAAATACCTTTCACAAATGTTAGACTGTTGTTCAGCGGTCAACGAACTTAAAGTGGGTGTGTTTGTTTGTTTCACACACAGTGGAATGTACACAATCTTTATTGAAACGGAAACGCTTTCACATTTGCATAAAGCAAATCGCAAAATCTACGAGCTATACTTGTTAGATAATTCTTAAGTCAAACTAAAGGCAGTATATTGGAAATAATTTGGATTACTATTATTACTATTTGGTATATAATTTTACTAGCTTTTCTTTAACATAAAAATTGTAATAAAATTTTACAATTGTTAAACGAGTAAACTTCACTGCACAGTACTAACAAAACCAGATAGCTGATATATAAATAAGGGTTTTGCTGTTGCAGTATCATTCATCAAATTAATTCTGCTTCGCTTAGTAGATAGCTCCTATCTTTTAATCGAAACAGACACACCCGGCGTCGATGACATCGCTTTCAATTTCAATTTCAATTCCGATTCCCAAGGTCGAACCCGACCTACATCCTGCTACAAATAACTCGATGTCGTCGCCATGGCTCGTTCAGTGGCCGCTGGATAGTGGATTGCATCGGTATAAATGAATGGGCAAAAAAACTACTGCACATTTAATGAAGGCGCCCCACCGCTTCGCACTCCTTGACAAACGTAATTTATGCTCATCTACAGACCGCACATAAGCGGCACATAAGCTGCGGACACTTGTCCAGGCGATTGACAACATGACATTTTGAATGCGAAACGCCACTAGTCGGCGGACAGGAGTTCCCGGACAAAAGGACAACGGACAGTGGACCAGCGGACAGGAGCAGCTCGCATTTCGCAGTGGTAAAATATGACAGCGGGAGCAACAAAAAACTAGCGTCGATTAAAAAACAACCGTTACGTGAGCTGCATGCCAATCGGCATATCAAGATTTGCAATGTGCCGGGCCACAGAGCTCAGTGCGGTGCTTTTTTCTGTTTCCAGACCTTAGAATCGTGTTTGAGCCGCTGGCACGCGTTCCATCACCATCTGCCGGCCCCAATTGAAGTGCCTCAAGTGTTGTGCCGCAAGTGCACTGAAAGTTAGAAAGGGAATTTAAATTCATTTAGCTAAAAATGTCAGAAACTGATAGTTAGAAAGTTCCTGGAAAAACTGTTTATGTCAAAGAGTTCCCAGAACTTCGTTATAACGTATTTAATATAAAAAAGAATAACAAAACCGAGTTTTGATTCAAAACTTTTAATAAAAAATTGCTTATCTATTACGTTTTTTCTAAGGAGAAATTGAAAATTATTTATTTTAAATGGTAGGCTTTAATTTATATGTCCAGAAACATGTTATCTTAAAATGTAAAGTAATTTTAGGATACAAAACTCCATAAAATATAAAAACTAAATTTAAGCCGGTAAATGTCATTTTTTTTAAAATTAATTGAATTTCATCCAAAGTGGTTTTCTGGCACTGTGCAACTGCAAGCCCAACAAAACGAGTTGACGATTTAAAATGTGACGTGGCAAAAGTGTTCACCCGTTTTGGCCTAGACTACCAATCAATTTCTTTACGAAGTTAGGAAAATGAAGCTGTTAATTCGGTGGTGCCATGATGCGGACAATCTGGCATTTAGCCGCTGCCAGTTGCCAGGGCTCTCAATTAGCTTACAACCGAAATCACTTAAGTTCTCATTGCCTGTTGGGCATAAATTCTGGCCAAAATATGACTGGATGGCAGAGCTTATTCGTGTTGTTGTTCTTATGGCCTGTTCAGCATGCAAATCTCGTTGCCAAAGAAGTGGGGCAAAAACTAAGTTACAAATGTTTCTTTTTAGTCATTTCGCATACTCTTTTTGGGGTATATGAGCTGGAGCTATCACAAAATTAAAAAATAAACTTTTTGCTTCCAAAACATTTTAGTAATAGTAATAGTAGTAAAAAATAGTTTCTGAGGTCTTATAGTATATTTTTATTTTGCTTCCTAGGAATCTGGTTAATTCAAGGGAGAGTATTCGAAATTCAACAATTTTAAACTGTCGTCCCTCTTTTTGGCATTTATTCAAATTAGCCTTTAAAACAAGCAAAAGCAGAGCATTAAGTTCACACAGACACGCCCTTGTATACAATTTTATTTTATATATATAACTGTTAAGGTTTCACTGGCTGTCCAATGTGGAAATGCGGCCTAATTGAAATGCAGCGGACGTCTTCACAAAGGGGAACAGAACGCAGAAGATGCTTAAGTTATTATTGATATTATAAGAAACATTGTCATGGCGAATTGGTCAGTGAATAAGTCTGTTGTTTTATAGCCGACTCGGTTGTTGAAGTTGCTCGTTCATTAATATTGAAAAAAGCAAGGCGGCTTAAATTTAAAATGCCTTCTTAAATGTGCATTTAACTCCCGTGGGTTTCATCAAAAATTAAAGCCGATAATAATTCCAGATGCACTGTGATAAAAGAATTCATCTTGTCTTAGTTCCATATTTTTTTTTACCAATTCCTAAGTTAGTAATTCGGCACAATATTATTTTAACACAACGATCAAAGATAATAAATATTTTAAATCTTCTTTTGAGTATTTTTGTTTTGGAGTAAAAACCAATAGTTCTAAAGTTAATATAATTATTGTAGAAGAATAATTAATAGAAGCATTACATTTAATTCAATTTTATGAAACTTTTGAAGTGAAACACACTCAATGGTTTTTGTAAAACAAACTTAAAATTTAAAGAGGCAATAAAATCCCATGAAGATTGTTTTCCATTAGAATAATGGTTTTTTGGAGGATTGCTAGGAGTTTTTATAGGAAGTCTGCACATTAATGTTGAGATCCCTGAAGCACTCTTTTGGAAGAAATCTGGAATGTAGAAGTTTTTTTTTAATCAGTAGGAAATTCGAGTTTTATATTGACCTGTGGATCACTGGCGATATCAGTTCCGATTGGAGAGTCTTAATATCAGTGGGCTTGATCACAAGGGAGACCAGAGATCCGACTACCACGGTTGTGGCAACTCCTATGGGATTTATCCAGTGATAGGATAGACGATATAGGGAAAAGACTTGTTGCTGATCCACCAAAAGTTCTTGTGGGGCGCTCACATTTCCCAAACATCCCACCACGGACACGGGTAGCATTTGGGAGTTCAGTTGTCCAGAAGCTGTGGCGATCTGCGACCCAAAAGATAGCCAAGCTGACAGAAGGATACTTGTGATCCCACCCATTGCTGTGCCCACAGTATTCGACCAGGGAACCAGCATACCCAGGGTAAATATGCCCAAGGCAGTGCCAGCCGTAATGGACGCTATCGAGTTGCAAACACCCAGGATCCCTCTCAACTGCCGTAGCAGAAATACAAGGAGAAACGCTAAAACTCCTTGGAAGGCAATGCTCGACTTGATCAGAACGTTGGAGACCCTCTCGCTGGGCTGCATCTTGAAGCATCCCCGAACAATGTCTTCCAGAAACACCAATGCAACGGTGTTGAAACACGAGGAGAGTGTACTTAGGCCAGCTCCAAATATACCGGCTATAAACAAACCGGGAATTCCATAGATGTGACCCACACTTTCGACCACAAACAGAGGCAGGAGTTGATCGTCATGCTGGAATGAAATTCTGGTAAATACCAATCATTCGAAAACTGTTCACCCACCGTGATAAGTCCAGCACTCAGGGGATCACAATCTTTGTACTTTTCGAAGATGAGCAATCCCAAAAAACAGCACAGAGCGACAAAGATAGTCACTCCAATGGTGAAAATACACATGGCATCTCGTGATTTTTTCAGCGAAGACAGTGACATAAAACGTTGAACCATCGCTTGATTCGTGACATTAATAGAGGTCCAGTATGAGAGGCCACCGACGAGAACGCTCCAAACGGTATGGCGATCATATAGTGAGGTACTCGTGTTGGCCAATATGAGTCGTCCTCCCTTTTGCACATCCTCGAACAGAGCAGCAAAGCCATTCGAATAGTATACGGCGAAAAAAGCAACGGTCACAATGGAGAAAAACATAACCACCATTTGCCAGACATCTGTGTGGACCACCGCCTTCAGACCGCCCTGCAGATGCATGAATACTTGTTAAGCGTACAAAGTTTTCATATTTTTTAACAAAGAGACTTACCATTAATGTATAGGTAACGCAGGCCAACACAATTACCACTTCTATCAGATGAGAATTGAGGCCAGATACTAGGTGTTTCAGCAAACTGTTATAAATTGTGACAAGGCGCGCAAAAAACAAAACTTACCCTGATTCAAAGCTAACGCCGGAACATATATAACGAATGGCAAATAGGATACCTGGAATGTATTTACTAGTAGAACGTTAAATGTGTAAGTGTGTGTGTACTTACGGTACTAAAAATAAACATAAAGGAAGCTATGCTCCTAACACTCGAGCTATAACGCATTTCCAAGTACTATAATATAGGAGAAATCAATGTAAAGTAGGTGCAAGTACAGATTGGCTGTCCCACCTGGTACGCAGAATCAACATGCAGCGCAGAATACACAGGCAAATAAACATAGGAGACGGCAATTCCTTGGAGAACAATTGCTATGACGATAAGAAAATACTGTGTGCCATAATGGTAGATCTCTGAAGGAGTGCCCATTATGGTAACGCCCGACACGAAGCTAGATGTCAAATGGTATAAAATTACTTGTCTATAAGGGTTCAAGATCATCCCAACTCACCTCCCTATAAGACTAATTGCAACGGGGACCACTTTCATATTACGGGACCCCATTAGATATTCATCTATCTTTTCCGATCCAGCGCTAGTGGGCAGCGAATCTTCCACATCACACAGGTTCTTCTTAGATTTCCTAAAAATGGTAAATTATATATAAGTAAACTATAGTAGTCATAAGCTGCTTACCTGATGCCCCCACAATAGAGTCCCGTTCCGGTGGATAAAATAGTCATGCCCACGAGCACGATATAGTCAACAGTGCCGAATCTGTAGCTTTCCATAGCTTGCAATCCAATGTTTCATATTAAAAAACCGATATAATCAATTATTATTATAAGTATAAGAATTTTTAGGGTCAATTAATCGAACAAGTTCATAGATTTTAAACAAATGTTTTTCCCAACTGCAGCACAACCTACCTTAACCACTTCTGTGAAATCATCAATTATTGAGAATTATTGATAAAAATAACTTTATAAAAATATGCTTTTTAGAGATAGTAATAACTATTCAAAGTAAACATTAAAACATAATATGCGAGCGCTGCTTTAACCATTATTTGACTTTCAAAACAGAATGAGAGCAAAGTGGAATAAGAAGATCTGCTTGCCGTTTTAATACTTATGCAAATGCATTGCTGCACAGTGGAAATAAGTCGAAAAAAAACAAGTATTTATATACATAATGGAAGTACCCTTTAGACCTTTATTTATATATATATTTTTTTAAATACTTTATTTTGTTTGATTAAACGTTAACTAATACTTCCTTTTTTGTTTGAAACTGTTAAAAAAAGATGTACAATTAAGAAAACAAACTTTTGGTGGCAAATTAAATTAAATTCGAAATTTTACATTTCTTTCTATTTTGACCGTTCTGCCCAATGTACGCTAGTGCAGTTGCCTGTGAGACACAGTTAGTTTATCATAAAAGCTGTGAGCACACAAAATACAATGATAAGCATTGAACTAGGTGCGCAAACAATTATTAACGATTAAGAGCATCAAAATAGGAACGTGTTTTAAACGAAATTAAGCCAGAAAAAGCTTTATATAAATTGGTCATTATAATATTTTTAAAAACCCATTGGTTGAACCAACTGTTAAACAATACATAATAAAGAAAGCTAAGTTAGATAAATACAATAGATATTAATTTAACTTTTTTGAAACTCATTTTGATATTATTATATTATATTTTTGCATTTACTTTGTGCTATTATATAAATTATAAAATACAAATAATTATAAAATTTGTTACCGTGCAGCTGGCATCTGTTGACCAGTTGACATCTGTTGGTCAGTTGGCAGCGTTTCAGATCCCGTTCCCTCAACTCAAACCCGAACCCGACCTATGGCACTAATTACGTGCTGCTGCTGGTTGCCAGCTTAGACAAAGTGACGCCGACGACAAAGTCCATCGTCCATCGTCCATCGTCCATTGTCCATAGTCCGTAGTCCATTGCATTGTCCTGTAGCCTGGTGTCGTCTTCGATGCTCGCTAATCCATTACCAGCGTCATTAATCTAATGAGCTGTTGCTGCTTGGCGCCCTCGATGTTGTTAGCTTCTGCTTGGCGATTGGCGATAGCCAATTGTTGTTGCCACTGGCGGCATGTGTCGAGTTGCCAGTGCCAGTGGCCCTGCATTTGGCCATCGATTTGTGCGCTCCAGTTTACTTACACATGTCAACATCATGGCCGCCGTCCATCACCTGATCCCCCAATGTGTTAATACTTGGAAATGCGATTGTGGCCTCCCCTCATCCCTCCTATATACCTCAATATATCCTCGTCATTCCCAGTACTGTTGCTCGTTTGTTTGCTCCTGGCAATTAACTTGTGCTAAACTGTTATCAGCTTGTCATTGAATTGCGGACTGCGGATTGCGTATTCGACGAACTGGCATTTAGCTTAAAGCATTATCTTTCCCTATCTTATGGCTGTTTCTTATTTCATGGAATAGAAACATTTTTTAATTGATTATTTGATACCAAAAAATTTGCAATAAAGAGCTAGCAATGAAGTAATTGCATTGCATTGCAATTAAACCCATGGTTAATTAGTCTTAAGTTCAAAATTTACCTTTTACTTGCGAAATATAACATGATTACTGTATAAAATTATTTAAAAATATTTAGAAAAAAAACAATAAATGAATTAGAAATATAATTGTGAAAATATTAATAACGTTCCGTTTCGTGTGCTGCAAATAAATTACATTTCCTGCTTTGACAAACATGCTAATGTTGACTGCGAAAATCGTTTGCACGCATGCAGCTGCTAAACTCGGCACTTACAGCCCTTCCTGCCAAAAGTTTCTCATGCCTCGACAAAATATTTTGTCCCAGAAAGCATTTCTTTAATTTAGTTGTGATTCAGAATTTCTCTTGTTTGTATATTTACACATAAATTTGTGTATTTTTTGGCAGTTGGAGGCTTTTTCCCATTCTTAAGCGTTTTGGTTTTTGGTTTTAGCCGTTGTTTGGCGTCTGGGTTTGACTGTTTTTGTTGCTGGCAAAAGTTTTGAGGCACAAGAAACTTATTCTCGGGCAGCAAAACAAAGGCGCAAATTACAGTTAAAATTTCGGTGTTTTGCTTAAACAAATATAAATATACAATCGTCTATAGCTCAAAAAGGAATTTACCAAAAAAACTATTTTCGCCTAGCATTAGTCTTCGCACATGGGCTTTTCACCAAATTGAGTTTTTGTAATTACTTCTGCAATGATTTTATAAGCTAATATCGAAACATAAATAAATATAACACGAAAAGAAAATTCAGGAATCAAAATAGGAAACCATGTTTTTAGGTATTGTTATTTTAAAATAAATAACCAAAACCGCTAGCTTGCTATATAATGGAAAGTTTTTAGCCTTGAAAATGTAAAAGAGGTTTTTTTTATTACCTTCTCTACAAAAAAACCTTATTTTTTATTTACACTTTATGAAAAATGACTTCTTTCTAAGTTTGATTTAAGGACGTTTTACTGTATTTAAATTGCTTGCATTAAAGGTATACATTTAACACTATAAATAAGTACATAAATATATTTATGTGTAGGTACACATAACGAGATTCAATTTTTTGCGCTCGTGGTGTTGCTGCCAAGCATTTCCGCAATGGTCCAACACAAAATTGGAGCATTTCCGGTGTGCTTACAAAAGGCAAAACTATGACAACAACAATATAGAGTGTAGAGCAAAAAACAAAATATATAAATAAAATAAGGCAAGCCAGCAGTCCCAAAAACGAAGACGAGAACAATGAAATTTTCTCGGCTACATATTTCTTGGCCAACTTTGTTGCAGCGGCATTTCGCGCAAAGTTTTCGGAACTCAAGTCTCGATTTCTTTGATGAAGCAAAAACAAGGCGAAACCACAGCCACCGCAGCATCAGAGTTGAATCCGTGTTCAGTGTTCCAGCTACAACAACGTCCAACCACCCAACCACCCAACCACCCAACCACCCAACCACCCTATAGTGTATTCACTTTCCTTCTTCTTCGGGAAAAACAAAAAACAATTACAGCAACTAATAAAGAAACATTTAAAAAGCAAAAGTTTATTCCAGGGCCAGTACTGAGCTAAGATCGCTTCCGCAAGAACTCGGACTCTAGTCCGTCAGCAGTTTTCCTCAGCGGTACATGAATAAGCAATTAAAAAGTTGTTATTAAAATTATTATGTGAAATCGTAATGAGAGTAGAGAGAAGTGAAGGGACAAGTGCCGTTTTCAGGGCCGTGTTAATTTTGCTGTTGCTGCTTGCACTTTTCAATAAGTTTTTTCTTCCTTTGCTCTTAGAGTTCAAGGGTCTATTTTATACATGTACATAAGGAGAAGGAATTGATTATATGTAGTATGTCGACACCCATGAAGAAAAAGGAGAAAAAATTTAAAAAAAATATTAAATCTTTTAAGTATTGGCATGCTAGCATGTTATTATACAATATTTACAAATAATAAACACTTCTTAATAAATAATTTATAATAATTAAGTGCCCAAAGTTCTGTTTCTACATCGAATAAATATATATTACATTATGTATTTGTGTAAAATGCATTATAAAGAACACTTTGTCATAATTAAGTTAAGTTTCAAGTTACTTATATCTAACTCGAACCAATATCGAATAAAGAGAACTCTGGCTAGTTGATCGTAATTGCCGGTGGATAAAACTTCTGTTAAAGAGTTCGCAGTACTGTCGGGGTTGGCCATTGATACGATCAAAAGGATGTCAATGCCAGGACAGGTCGCCTCTAACCACCACGCTGTTTGCTGTCCACTGCGGGTGGACCAACGCAACCTTGTGCCACTTTTCCTCCTGCAAGCCAACATCTAACAACTCGGATGCCACTGACTTTCCTGTCCCGATGCATACCAGACGCAGATGCAGATGCAGATGGCGATGGCGATGAGATGCCCAGTTGCGGGTTCTGGCATTTTGTTTATTTTAATTAGTGGAAAAAATATGGCACAGGGCACGCAATGAAGTGCTCCACTTGGCCAACCCGCTTCAATGCGTTCCACACAGCCGCAGGTTGACGAAACAATGCAGCTTTGTCAAGCGGTAGCGCAGGAAAAGTGCACTGTGAAAAAAAGGGCAAATTAAAAAAAAATTTTTTTAATCACTTTGCAATCCCCGCAATTATTAACAATTAACCAAAACTTCGGTAACCAATGAATATTTCGTATTTAGTTTTTAATTGGTTTGTAAATATCAAATTGTTTTTCCCGAGTGTGTGTCAGGCCTAGCATGAAAGATGGGAAATGCGTTGGCGTTTGTGGTCCATCCGTTTCTGTCTGCTGATGGCGATGGCGATGGCGACGGTGATGCCATCCTCAAAACCCCAACCGAACCCCAGAGCCCTGGACGGAGTTAACCCATTTCCCATACTGTTGGCCCGCCCAAGAGCACATTGTCGTAATGAGCACACCGCAATTTGTGTCGTGTGCTGCGGGCCGTTTGCCATTCATTTGGTAAAAATAACAATTAAATGTTTTCGCAGTGCCCTCTGCCCAGGAACTGGACTCGGAGATCTTCTGTCCCGTGGTCCGGGCCAACAATTCACTTTTGTTTTTGGCCTTGTTACCGCTCGACTGCGGCCACTGCTATGAAAATAATTGCTGTGCAAATATTCTTCTAAATTACAACATTGCGTATTTATTTTAGTTGGCCTGGCGAACAGACGCCGCCGGCCGTCGAGTGAAGAGCCCTGAGTTCCTGAAGAGGTCCTGCCAAGGTTGTCAAATGCGAGAGCACTCACTGAGCAAAACATCGTTTAAAAACCGTGACAAGAAGAATGGCTTTAAAAACTGATGCATTCAATAACTTCTAATAGCCTCAGAGATGCTGGATTCTGGATTAAATGTTATATTAACAAAAATTAACATAAATAAAACAAAATAGAAAGCAAAATTTATTTTCGTGGAGCTCATTTGTTATTTCAAATTTAAGTTATTTATTTTCCAGACAATAATAAATAATAATAAATATTTTCACGGTTATGATTTTTTTTTAATATTCATCATTTTAAACATAATAATATAAATCAAATTAAGTTTATTCGCAGCACAACAATTTATTTTCCTCTCATAATATTTTTAAGGGTATCTTTTTTTAAATCATCCAATTTTTTAAAACATTAGCTGACATTTGATTAAGTAAGCCTGTTGATAATAGAAACCTTAACTTTTTTAAATTTTTTTTTATAAAACTTTAGTAGTGGCAGCAGTAAGTCTGTGGATAACAGAAACCCTAAACAATGAAAAATTTCCCCTTGCTTGTTTAGATTTTGTTACCTCTGACACCTCTGTTGAACTTCTGCAGTTGTAACTTTTCCACAATGTCTTAAAGAATTCAAGTAGTCGACACCGCAGGTTTAAACTGACCGCACTGTTGGCAACAGAGTAAGAAATGGTGTATTCTCTGGCAACACTTCTTGCAGCCAATATATGTTTCATAAAACGAAATATATTTGACTACAATGCTGGCAGCAAAACAATCGAAAAGTATTTCATTTGACCACAATGCTGGCAACAAAACATTTACCAAAGGAGCTACTCTGTTGCATTCTCTCTTTTCTTTTGATAAATAGTGAAAGCAGACTCCTAATTAGATAACATGATTTGACAGCACTGCAGGGAACCAAAATATACATTCTTGGTGTTCAGTACAAGAAGACTTAAAGCCGCATAACCTCGCTTTTAAAGAGTTCAAACAGCCAATAACGCGGGCGATGGTTCGCTGCCACACCTGTTTGCATTGGCTCCCCATCTGTTCAGCTCGCACCACTTATTATGATGATGCATTTACGTTTGCGCCACCATCGGCATCAGCAGCAGCAGCAGCAACAGCAGCAGCAAAATCATCAGCAACAACAACCCACAACGCGGCAACTATGGTATATAGTATAACCCATGTGGGTTGCAATTTTGTTTATTTCCGGCACAAAATAAACTTTCAAGGATAAGCAAACTTTTTGGCTGCCACAGCCGCTGATGCTGATGCTGATGCATCCTTAAGCAAATTTCATGAAATAATATTTTAGTGGCGCCAGGGGCAATATGTGAAGTCGTGGCGCACACATCCGCCAGCCAGGCGAACCCCAAAACCCCCAAAATACCCCCGTAAGCCCGCCCATCACCCACACATCACTTCCTGGCAAGGCAACCGCATAATATTTTTAAGAGCATTTAGTATTTTATGCACCTCTCGTTCGGAAAAAAATCTCAATCTATGCGGCTTGGGGCTTGTGTTTTTTATTCGCTCTAATATTTATACAGTTCCCTGGCTGGCCAAACATTGCTCAAGTCTTGCAGAAATATTTATCTGTCTGCGAGTGGGTGGGCGCTAAAGTAATTAAATCTGATCCAACGAAAACAAAGTCCACAAACAAAGTTAAGCCAAGTATGCAAATAATACAGACTTTAGTTTTTACGTATGGATTATAAAGATTGTCCTGACCTTGAATTTCTTGCCAAGAAACTTAAAAAAACAAATACAAGCCGGGCTTGTTATCTTTCTTTTTAGAAATTGAACTTTTACCAGAAGTATTTTCTTTATTTTTACTCTCTTTTTTACTATTTCCTCTGGTGGGTTTACTTAAATATTCAGCATCTTGACTACTAATTCCAATGCTGCCATCATTATCAACATCGGCTGACGCTTGAAACATTTCATTTGCTAAATGTTTGGTGTGTTGTCACATGGGCATCACCCCCGAAAAACCACCCAAAGCACAACCCAACCTTGTGTAGTTCGCACCATACACACAAATCCCCCATTTTTTCCTCCCTCAGAAAATGCAACACATGGAAATTTCCCTCTGCTAATGAAGTGTGATTGAAATTTTGTTAATTTGCTCGAGTGCTGTGTGTTTGTGGTGTTCTTGCAGAATTTCCTATTTACATAATCTCAAGCGTTTGCCATGAATTTCTAAAGATTCGCTTAATTGAATGTAGAAATAATTTGTAAGGCCTCCCGTAAAGTTGCTCGCATAATTTTCCCATTCCTTTCGAAAATAAGGAAAATGAGTCTAAAATAGGTAAGAAATTTTCTCAATGGTAAATGTAAGTGGAATTATTCGAATAAGTTTCCTATGTGGTGTGTAAAGCTGTTCTCGTTGCCTTGAAATTGGACTCACACATAAAATGATAAGTGCTTTCTGGCGGAGTTCTTATAATTTTTCAAACTCGAGACAAGCTCGCACTCATACCATTTAGCATCCTCGTCAAATTAAATTTGACAGCGCTCTATTACACAATTTTTCAAGAGAACAAACGCGACTTTTATTAAATAAAATGCGTAAATAAAATTTGGTCAGAAGCTCTGTGAAAAAGCGGAAGCAAGACAAAAATAAAAAAAGGCAAAAGCCGGATTGAAAAGTGTGCAAAACACAATAATATTTTCGGAAAAAAAACCGTATAAGAACTGTAGAAAAATGTTTCACATTTTTTAAGGTAACACACAACAAAACGAGGAAATAGAAACAATTACGGAAGGCTAAGGACTAAAAGGACTATGTGGACAATACTATATACACTGGCTGCTATGCAGCACAGTCACGGAAATGAAGTTATTACCATTGTTGTTGTCCTGAATTTACTGTGGCCGTAGAGTTTTGTGGGTAATGTTTTTTTTCGGATCATTTTATTATTTTATTTTCTTTCTAGCTGCCCATTAGGGTACAAGGAAAGTTCCTCGGCTTCTCGTTAGGCAAGGACACTCTTTTTAGCTGTTGTCCTTTCTCGAATTGGGTATCAAAGTGTCTGAAGTCGATGTTTCCAGCTGCTGCCGCTGACCAGGATAAATTTATAGTCAACGGAAAGGCGCGCAAATAAAATAACATTGACAATTGGCAATTGAATTTTTAAAAGAAATACTCTGCCATAGCAATTGCAATTGATTTAGGTATGCCAAGAGAATTTTAGCTTATAAATTTTAGTCGTGAATCGCATTTGAGACAAGACCTCGCTTTGCATGGAAGAGCAAATATGCGACTTAATTCTATTGATAGTTTTATAGTTAGTAATTTTTTAAGATGATTAAGCTTAAAGCGTTTCTTTATTAACATTTTGTATATATCTCTTGAGCCATAAACAAACGGAGTAGAGTTTAAAAATGGTTAACCTTCTATCCAATATTGAAGCAATTTAAAACATAATAGGTAACTGAAAATCATTTAAACTCGTATTATATTGATCTTAATACTTCATTTAATTGATAAAAACATACCTAAGTTTTCATTTTTTTTCCCAGATGTTATGCAACTATTGATTGCCTTTGGAAATATAATTTTGTGAGTGTAGCGACTGGCATTGTCAATGATTAATCGCCAATGTCCAGCATCCAAGTGCAGCTGCATCATTGCTGAACTTCAGCTAAAGGTTAGCATCAGGAACCGGGACATTTCAGCGGGCCAAGTACGTGTTTTGGCCCAAGCCCGCGAGCCAAAGTCCCCGGCAATTGCCACGCATTACACTCGCTGCACTGCACTTACTTTTGCGGAATGCTTAATTCATGCGTGCGACTGTGGTTCCAACGTTTATGATGTGGTTATGTCGCTGCTGCTGCTGTTTCTGCTGCAGCCACTGACGTTGTTGCTGCTGCAGCTGCGATGTTGCTTCTGCCTCTGCCACTCTGGATTCCGCTGTTGTCTTCGTCGGCGGCAGCGTTCTGGCATTGTTTGCTTGGCTCTCACACGGCGTATGCGTAATGAGCTTACGTACCTGCATGCCATGCAGGTGTGTTACCTGTGCTGCCAGTGTATCCAGTGCTGCTGTGTGTGGGCATGTGCTTGTGCCACAATTAGGCATTCTGACTGTGGAATTTGCGTCCACAGCAGGCAACTGTCAAGACTACGTGATGCTGGGAGGCTGACACACAGTCAAAAAAATATATAAAAGTATTTTTGGTCGGACTTTTATTGCAGACTATACATATAATAAATATAAAATATATTTTTTTTCAAGTGTAAGTTTTACAAAGATCAATTTTCTATTTAAATTTATATTTAGAGCAAAACCAGTTCTAAATATTTCGATATCTAATAGAATTTACATTGAGATGTATGATAAGCATCTGTCACTTCTCATGTAAATTGAACGGGAGTGGTGTTACGAATTTAAATGATTTATGTTCCAGTGCAGCCTGAACTCTTCCGCCTGCAGGTGTGCAAATTGAAAGCTTCAAAGGCTGCGGATCATCAGTTGTTGCAACTGCAATTCGCTTGGCTCGCGGTCCTTTGGTTTCCTTTGGATGACAGCTTTACGTGCATTAACTGTCAACCCTTGTCGACGGACGATTGCATTTCAACAATTATGACAAAGTGCCGGATGAGTTTCAACTCTTTTTTCCCCACTGCAATTCCATTACATAAGTTAACCGATTTTTGAAACTTGGTTGCGGCAACTCATTCATTTCCAAAACAAAGGCTTCTTTTTTCAGGAAAGGTGTCTGTTACCTTAATAGTTACGATATTTTGTTATCAGATTTTATACAGGCACCTGCTACAAAACAAATGCTTTTGTTTTGGGCTCAAGTAAGAGGCTTTGGCAAAGAAGACTTTGCATGGGAACCGAACAATAACTCATATATTTTATTTTCCAAAAATGGTTGCAACCCAAACGAGAAATGCCCCCATACTATTGTTATTAAAACTAAAGTGGGCACCTGCCACCAATTGTAGCTTTTGTTTTGGGATCAAGTAAGCGCCATTGACAAAGAAAAATTGTGTGTGCAAACCGAACAATAGGGCAAATTATTATATAAAAAATCAGTTTCAGGACAAAAAATGCATCTAAACGTACAAGCCAACCAAATCTAGAAATTTTAATAAAAGCCAAAACAAATTAAATATAAAATAATAATTTACTATTTTCAATAGAGTAAATGTTTGGTTTAAGGTCATGCAATTTTTAGCATACTAAGGACTTACATGTAAACGTTAAAATTCTGCCAAAATGCGAGTGTTTCTGTGACTTTTGAGCACTGTGGTGCCTGGTTATTGGTGTTGAGAACTATCTGTCCTGCCTGTCTGTCTTGTTCGCCGGTTATCCATTTGCTCAACTGTTGACCGCCATCATCTTCTCCATTTCCATCTCCTTTGGAATCGCAATCGCAATCGCAATGGCTGGCCCACAAGTGCTTTTACGTTTGACAGGTTGCTGATGGGCCGCAGGCCGAGCGAGTTTAAACTGCGCTTAAAGGCTGCGGCTTCTGCGGCATCTGGGAGCGATCTGGGCTGCGTTTATATCTGCGCATTTATGCCTGTTTAATTAAAGAGCAGCACTCGTTCATCCGTAAAGCGTTCGTTCACTGGCCGGTGGCCACCGGGTGCGGGATATAATTTTAAATTTGCATATAGCGAAAATAAATGCAAATTACTGGAGAAAATATATACACTGATATTTGTATGCAGCCAACGCAAACAAGCGACATAAATGCGCAATTTCGGTATATTAAATTACATTTAATTTTTCCAAAAACAACTGCGAGTTCTGTGTGTATTTTAGTATTTATTACATTAGTTGTTTGTGATAATATTTGTTGTGAAAATATTTTGTTGCTTTTTTTAAGGATAACATTTAAAATAAATTATGTTGGGTAATTAGCTGGCTGGCAATTTTTGGCATTGGAATTTATGTCGTGTAATTTCTGGTTTGAACGAGAATATTAATTAAATTTTTAGTTTTTGCCAGCAATGCTTATTAGCTATCATTTTAGTTTACCCTTAATTAATTTGTCCTTTGTATCGCCCCAGCAGATTGCAATTAAATTTTATTTCCACAAACTGAGGTAGTCACATTAAAATACAGAGAAAGGAAATCCGCGAAAATGGCGTGAAAAATATCAAAATCAAATTGTGTGCGTAAATAAATTGAATTTTGATTGCCGCTCGCCAGGTTTGATGCTGCACTAACGAACCTCCATTGTTTCCACGCCCACAAATCCGTTTCCTACGCCTCCCGATCACACAGAGAAAAACGCTCAGCCATTCACTCATCTAGGCATTATTAATGACGATTTGTCAGCGCACTGCACGTAGAAGCGCCGAACAATATCAATGTAAATTCGTGTGAAAATTTCATTTTTCCCAATTCAGTTGGCGGAATTAAGTAAGAACCGCCGCATCTCCCCATATGTTTTTATGAACAGCAAAGGGCAACCTGCTAGCAAAAAGAACTTGGAAAAGAATTTAAAATAACACAATTTACACCAAAAGTGAACACAAAGTAAACTATTTTTCTTTTATATAATTAGTTGTGCTGAATGTTCAATGTTGAAAAAAAAAAAAATATATTTTTAATAATTTTGAACCTCAATAACTGGATAACGAATACAGGTTTTCGAAAAATGTACCATGCTTAACTATTTTTTTAGTTCTAGGTCTGAGTCTAGTTTGGCGACCAGATGAAACATAAGTCCTACGAAAGTTCGGTGTTCACGGGGTGTATAGTTATCATAAAATCATATAAAAACGTGCAACAAATAAATAAATTCTTATTTTTTGTGAATGACATTACTGCTATTATTTTGCCCGCAACGGCTCGTATATACATAAGTTCGATTTGAGGTCGAAAGTTGGAGCGTGCCGATGTTAATAAAATATTCATGGCATCAGTCGGGTCCTGACACATGCCCTGGAATAAGACCACGACAATGGCTGGCCAAATTTATGCTAATGTATGGCCTAGCTGAATTACCAAAGTCGGGAGTGGTGCCCATAAGCATGGATTCGCTTATTAAAACTCTATTCCCATGTGCATAATCCTTAAATTGTGTCGTACAACAATTTGAAGGTTTTAGCCTTGCATTCGAAATGAAAGTGGAAATGGTATCACTGTGTTTTAAGCACTAACGATGTCATTGTTGACCGGAGCACTGAGAGAAAATTACAAAAGAAAAGGAAGGAAGTGGCGTGTGCTGGCCTCTGACAGATTCTTTGGACATTTAAAGTCAAATTCAAATGGCCTTGGTCAAATGCCATGAACTCCGACAGACGAATCAAATCCGTTGGCCAATATGTCATTCCATGTGCTATTTTCCTGCTCATGGGCCCCAATTTTTCTACCATTTCCTTCGATACTCTTCTCCTTTTTCAACCTCCTATATCCCGACTGGCGAAAGGCTCCTGCTGTTGCCCCAGTCATTATGGCAATTCATTTGGTAAACCAGCCATGCCTTTGGTCTCCATTCTCTGTCGGCCGTTCACTTTTATGGCTATATTGGCTGGCCGCTCGGCCGGTCTATTTGGCAGGCTTCAATTAATTAATTGGCCTCTAATGAGCTGCCCCAGAGTGACACTGAGCGGGCACCAGCCACCACTAGCCAGCATTGGTCACCGGCACCAAAGTAATAAAACTGGTTTCCTGTACCTACAGCAAAAAACGCTCGGATATAATGGGAAACTTTCAAAAGCTCCTCCAAAAATATTATTTAAGGATAATTAAAATTTAAATACTGTTGGATATTATAGAATTATAGATATCCGTGTTTAAGATCATAAGGGTTACCAGATCATAATTAGATTGTTGCGTTTGCGGAAACTTCAGTTCTTTTTTAATTTTCTTCTTAGATATCGCATTTTGCATTTCAGAACTAACATTTTTAATGAGTTTCATTAATCTCAGTCAGCCAAGTTAATATTTTTTATTTTATTTTACTATTTATTGTATAAAATAACGTTTCCTATTTTTTTTGACACTTGCTTAATGCCGAGTGCTTTCTGTTATCCGACTTAAATGAATTTTTTTAAATTAAATTTCAGCAAAAGATTAATTAGTAATAAATCTGAATCATCGTTTTGTCTGAATCCCATAAATATTTTTTAATAAATAGCACATAAACTCGATTTTTTGAATCTGAGCTGCATTCTGATTACCAAGAGTACTTAATTCTTAAACCCGTATATTTGGATAATGCTATCAAGCCGATTGCCCTATGAAGCGTATCGCATAACCATACATCATGGTCGCTTCCCCTTGACTGTACCAATTTGGGCTTTAATGCTGTGGCATAAATCATTTTTCCGCAATTCGTTTCAATTGCATAAAAGTATTTCATGCACTGCCTTCTTTTGGCTGACTCTCTCTGTGTGTATAGTGTATTTTCACGAGGGGCTGGGGTTTCTGAGGGCGTGGCCAATGAGGCGGCGAGCGGAAGTGCCATCGCAGCCGCCGTTCACATGCAAGCAAATGCATTTGCCATCTACCATCAGGCATTTACCCAGCAGCCAGCAGCCAGCACCCAATACCGAATGCCCAATGGCCACGGGCATCGCAACTTGGCCCCCGGCCAGTCGAAAAGTAATGAAAAAATGCGTTTGCCAAAAAACCGAAAGCATTGCGAACAGCAAACTTTGTGGCCAAGTGGAGGAGCTGATTTCTGCCCACTTATGCAGGCATCGAGGCGAGCGAGTGTGCGGCAAATAAAAACCAAAACCAGTTTCAAGGCGGGCACCGCAAAAGCGGAAACGGAAATCGGAAGCTGTGCAACTGTGCGGCGGCAAAGGCCGAGGAAGAACAAGAACAAGAACAAGCAGAAGCGGCAGTGGGCAGGGCCAAAAAAAGGCGGCACACAAGGACAACAGCAGGCGGGCCTGGGACGGCGATAAAAGTGTTGCAATTTATGGTCAGGCTAGATGGCGCCCAAAACTCGGTCTTCGCTTCGAGTCAGTATAGCATCACTCAGAGATGCCGAAAATCGGGAGTAAAAACTAGACAAAATTAGAAAAAACTAAGACTAAAATATGTATAGCCATAATCAGAAATATTATAAACTTTTATGGCTTGATTATGAAGCTACAATTTAAAGGATTACAAAAAAATGTTTCTGTCCAATAAGTAGGGCAGGGCTTAGACTATAATCAGCTAAAACCGATAATTGTTACTAAGTCAACTGTCAAGAGTAATTTTATTTTAAAAAAATACACCATCAATCGGCTGCTTAGATCATATTTTACTTAAAGCTTTAGTGCTGCCTTAATTATGCAAATATTTTGTAAAGTATTAAGCCCCATGTCTTCATCAAAACATTAAGAATATTGAATTTGAATATCCCCTTTAACTAACCAGAAAAATCGTTAAGTGTTTTTTTTATAAACTCTAAGATTAGATAATGGGATAAATTTATTTATTAGATATTATATTTTCGAATATATTTTTTAGCCACAAAAAGTCTGGATCATCATCACTGATTGTAGCTATTTGGCCCTAGAAAGTGTTGGACCCCGAGTCGCGGCCAGACTAAGTTTCTGGCTAATTGATTTTGCGATTTTATCTTTTAATGACTTTTTCGGAAAGTGCAGAGCTAAATACGTAGCTATTCTGCGAACTATGTGTATTTGATTTTAATTGCATTATATGGACTGCTTGCAGTCGTTCTAGCAGCAAGCAGTTTATTTTACAGCAGCGGCCTAAAACTATGCAACGAAATTCTAATGGCAACTCGCTGTGGCGTTTTAAGCCGCTCGCAAAACGCGCTTGAAATCGAATTTGGTTCACTTGTCAGCGTTAAGTGAAAAAAAGAAAGGCAGAAAGTCTGGCTTTCCTCCTTTTATCTTTTGAAAAACCCATCTGGTTGCTGCTGAACTCGGCACTGTCATTTAAATGTTTCAGTTTAATTTGCCAACGAAGAAATCGATAAGAATGTCTATTAAAGATCTTTGCACGAGTTATTGAAGCAAGTGAAATATTTTGATTTTGTTCCAGTTATAATTATTTTTTTAATATGCCTATATAAATTAATTGATTATTTTTAAATTGAAAATCAAAGTTTTTTTGTACATTTTGCAAAATGAAGTGCCTCAAATTGATCTTTAACGATTCTCACTTTCCTAACCCTTTTAATTTATCCCAATAAAAAAAAAAGCCACACAAAGTTGATTATTACTGCTTGTTTATTTTGGTTTGAATGTTCTTTTTTGGTTTTGTCTTGACATTGGCATTTCAGTTGTTTACATTTTTTTGTGTGTGTGTTTTTTTTTGTATCGTTTCAACGATTTACATTTTTTACTTCACTTAAACATTAAGGTGATATTCGCTTGGGTTGAAGCTAAATGCAAATGAAACATTAATATTTTATCCAATATTTTATGCATCATTAAATAATCCATTAATTAACAATTAGTCGCGTTTTTGTGTGTATGTGAGCGCGTGGGTGTGAGTGCGAGTTCATTTACGTGTATCCGTTCACATCATTAAAGCAAATATTTACAATTACATAGGGTTTAAGTGTGCATGTGTGAGCTTAACGGGAATCACATGGACAACTCGTGTGTGTGTGTGTGTATAATTTAAATTGCATTCGAGATAGATAAATAATGCAGTTTACGGCCGAGGGCTTCCTAATTTCCATCGCTGTTCGATAAGCCATACACACTCGCCATCCCTCCGTCCATGTATTCCAGCTGACTAGCCCCTCGATTTAGCTACCAGTAATTAGCAGGGTTAACATGCTTGCCAGCCAAATCGCCACGCCCCCAGCCGCCCCCCGCCAAGTACTGTGGGCCGAAGAAGTGGCGAAATAGGTCTCCAAGAAGCCACGGATTCCGGTTCCCGACGACAGCGTCACTGCAATAGAAATTTAGATGCATTTGTATAGAAACCGAAAATAGTAAGTCGAGAAAAAAACAGGGAACACCAGATAAAAGAATTATCTCGAAATCTAAAGATTGACTTAAGTTTTTAAATATTTATTTATTAATTTAAAATGTTTGCATATAAATGTAAGTTTATAGAATTCCAACAAGCTGTGCAATCACAAATAAAAATAAGTTGAAAAAAAAATGTATATAATATAAATTGTTTTTAGATTTTAAAGAAAAGGCTATATCTGATTTAAGAATGGTAATTTAATAAGTCGTTTTCCTCTCAGTGCTCCGCACCTGTGGAGAGTTATGCTTTTGAGGCTTACCTCTTGCCGGCACCGGATCCTTTTGCGGTGTGCCCAGCTCGATTTCCTTATATTCCTGATAGAGATCGCCAATTTGCGCTGTACATCGCAGGACGAGTCCCCCGCCTCCGCCACCCAGGTGCAATGCGTTCGTAAGCCCATTGCCGTTGCCATTTCCATTGCCATTACCATTACCATTTCCATTTCCATGGCCACTGAGGCCGGCCACAAAGTGAATCGCCTGCAGCTGCAGCTTCAAACTGAGCCGGGATGCAATCAGGTTCTCAACCGTTTGAATGTACTGTGTTTCCTCCGTGTTGACCTGTCACAAAAAGAAAATCAAATCTTAGCGGTGGCTGTCAAATAGAAAATATCGGAAATTCTACTGGATAAACCAAGCATTTTTGTAATTTGTAGACTTTAATAATCATTTTTATAATATCATATTAATAAATAAATGCAATGGTATTGTCCATTAAAACAAAATCTAGTTTTTAATCAACATAATATTTATAATAAAAAAAAATTGAGTAATACATTTTTCTTTTTTGTGGAGAAGATTTTTACGCTTAGGTTTTTCTTTTTTATATTTGTTAGTTTTGGCCACTCAAGTCAAAAAATTGAAGCACTTTTAGTGGTTATAAATACTAACAGAAAATCTCATATGTTCTGTTCTGCAAGTAAATGGCCCATATATTAGCCTATTAAATCAATCGCCTGACTTCTACCACAATATTGTTTTGGGTTTTTGGTGTTTTGAATACTAATCGAGAGTGCTACATGAGCTACATGCTTTAAATTATTCATATGGTACTTCCAACTGCAATTGCAGTTGCAACTGATTTTCCCTTCCGCTTTCGAGGCACTCAACCCTTAACCCCTATGTCCACATTCCTTTTATAAGTCCAAAAATAATGTTCCAGTATGCAGGCATAAAGGAGAAATAACAGCAGTAAAGGATAAAAAGGGGAAAAAAGTGGTAGAGTTTCGCATTGAGTTTTGTGCAACTGCATATGAATGGCAATTTGTCGTCTGCCTGTTCGCCAACTCGCCCCATTTTCTGTCTGTGTATAAATGTGTGTGGGGATATTACAAGCATGTTGCACTTTCGGCCATGCCTGCTTGCCAGTGACCAAGCCTTTGACCACTTCACTGAGAAAAAATTTAGTCGATTTTGTAAAATGCAGTTTCAAACACACCGCTTTTGAAAGTGACAATGAAAAATAAAATGTTCCCATCAAGCCCTTGCTCGTCTATAGCATAATATGTTAAAAACCTTTTAACACATTTAAAAATTAAGTTATTCATTTCTATTAAGATATTTTTAATATTAATTTAAGAAATATTAAGTTAATTCTTTGCCAAATTCTGCATGTCCCAACTAATTTATTCTCTGGCAAAATGTGCAATAAAAAGTTCGACAAAATCATCAAAAAATCATCAAAAAATCATCAACATATCATCAAGAGAGACTATTAATTTCTATATTAAGAATACTTGTTTAATTCACTTATCACAAAATGTAATTTATGTACAACATTTTTTTTCCGGGCAATAAAATCTGAGCAGACTGAAACAAGCTGAGTATTGTTGCTACTGAAAATATCTAGAATCAAGCAGGTTATTCTCTCAGTGCAGCACAGAAGCTGAGCTTTTGGCCTGGCAACTGGAAAAGCAGTGGAAGCTTCGAGGCAAGGAAATGGATGCTGAATGCGAACGAAACGAAACGAACGGACATGGGCATGTCATATTTTGTTGTTGTTTGTGGCGAGTTGTTGGCCATGTTGTTGTCGATGTTGTTTTGTTGGCACTGCGATTGTTGTTGCTGCTGGCATTGCCATTTAAAAACGAGTTTTCAATGTTACACACAACTATGGCAACAACAGAAACATCAAGAGACACTTATTCACTCATCCGCCTGGTTGGTTTTTCACCCCTTGCCAAGTGTCCGGCGTTTTGCTCGAGTGTATGCAAGTGTGTGCGTCCATCTGAAGGCTGTTTGCCGTTGAAAACTGTTTATTTGATGCCTTTTGAGGAGCGCTGAAAATTTCATTTCCGCCATGACACCAACAGCAGCGCCTAAGCTTGACTGCTGACGTGTATATTTTATGCACATTTGCAGACATGTATATATATTTTTTTTGTATGCATATGCGACACTCCTGTGCGAGCTTTCCGCTTCATTTGCCTGAGTTCTCCATTTGCTTCGCACACAATTTCCTTTTGGCGCGAAAAGAAAACTCTAAACTGCCGTGCAATGCTTTTAGTCGCAAATGGCGCATCGTCCATTGTTGCAGAGAAAAAAAAAGATGGCGAGAAATGCAGGCGCCATTTTAAAAACGCTCGTGCTGCCATTTCCGCTCTGCTGCATGTCCTGTTGCCGATTCATCCCCACCCTCTCGATCCCACACCTTCCGCAAAGTTCATACGATAACCTGGTCTTAGCCGGAAAAAAAGATGCGCCGGAAAACTCGCTGGCAATTTAAATACAATAAATATGCATTTCATTTCCACTTACAAACTCATTTGAGCGCCATTTACTTATGCATGTATTTTGGTCCCCTTCAAGACAAAAAGGTGTAAGATATAACGGGTTTTGCCGGAATTTGGGTCAGCCAAAGGGGTGCACTCAGAAAAAATTTATATTAAAGTAAATTGGGTTATACAAAAATTTAAAACGTTTGGAAAGCAAATACAATTTAACAACTTGAGTATTTTTAGTAATATATTAATTGTATGAATTTTAAAATTTTTATAAACTCTAATTTTATTAAATACCCAATTTCCCAACTTAGACATTTGAAAATAAATTTTAATTTAAGATATTAATTTTTTGAACTTAAAATGCAATCTCTGGCTTAATTTTTTAATAAACTTTTATTATTTTTTCTCTGTGCAGGGGCTCTTAAGGATCTCTTCACCTTCGTTTCCCTACCACTCACCCACAACATTAAAAGCAAAAGCGCTTTATTGCGGAGCGCACGCTTTTTGTTGTTGTTCGCCTTTTAACCCTTTTTACGAACAGCATCTCACCCACCCACACACACACATACACACACACACCTACATTTTGTTTTGGGTTTTGTGCGTTTTTTGGCTTATCCTTTTTATTTTATTTTATTTGAATTTTATTTTTATTTTTATGCTGGCAGAGGAAAAGCCCAGACGCAGCGTCATAAAAAGTCATTTTCAGTTTGCCCTGCCCAATTCCCTTCCTCTTTCTCTGCCTCTGCCTCGTTCTATCCCCTTTCTTTTTCCCGCTTCTATCTCGTTCTGGTGCCATGTCCTATCTCGCTCTGCCGATTTAATGCCGCGTAATTTACGAGACACTCTTAAGAAGCCAAGCGCTTTAATTAAGCATGTGGCTGAGGCAGCGACCCGAAAGTGAAAATACCCTCATATTTCTTGTGATTTACCTTTATGGCATCGAGAACCCTCAACCTTCAACCTCTGGGCAATTAAATGAGCATTTGGCATTTGCTGGCCTAAACATTTTCGGCCCAGCAAATTGTTTTCAAACAAGAAAGTTTGTTTGCGTTTGTGTTTCGGGTTGCTATCTGGCCAACTCTATTTTGATGGCCTGGCAATTAATATCGTCTTGATAATTTCTGCCTAGATGAGATTATGCAAATTGTGTGGTAAATACCCAGAGCTCAGAATGTATTCTAGATTTGAATTTTCTCAGTGCGAAATTGCATTTTATGTGTACCAAAAATAAGTTGTGTATTCCGAATGACGAAATATTTTCGCCTCAATTAAGTGCCTTTAATTTTCTCTCACATTCGGTCTTTGTAGTATCGATTTCGCCGAGACAGGGCCATCCATTAATCATGGCTAAGCCAAGCTTTAATTATGTCCTTAGTTTTCTGTGCTCAATAAATAATTTATCAAAAATCGATGGCCGCACAAATCCGCACGTCTAATGGTCAGACTTTGGCCCTAATCTCAACTAATTCCCCCGAATC
Organism: Drosophila gunungcola; assembly: GCF_025200985.1. Classification (NCBI taxonomy): domain Eukaryota; kingdom Metazoa; phylum Arthropoda; class Insecta; order Diptera; family Drosophilidae; genus Drosophila; species Drosophila gunungcola. Next base: position 10,214,036 of record NC_069139.1, read on the forward strand.
ACCCAACCCCCGTAAAAGAAAAACACGGGTCGAAGGGAAAAGTCTAGTGCATTTTGAGCTACTTTTCCATTAATATGACAGAAACTTTTTAACAAATTATGTGAGTCGTTAAAGTTTTTGTTCGCTCCTCTGCCGCAGTGGGTCACACACATATGAGTACACATATCAAATTAAGCTTTAATCTCGAACTCAACACGTGCTGGGTCAATCTCTCAGCTCCGAATTATTTATGGCATTGTTTTGTGTGACAGAGTATTATCCCTGGCCTTCTATCTAATTTTAAGAGCGAGAACAGCTCCAGCGGGCTGATCATAATTCAATATCAAAAAGGCATATACAGCTCAGGCATATGACACTAAATTGCACGGCCATTGCCACTGGAATGGAAGCCTTACTTTTCCATCCTCTTGTTGTTTTTTCAGGCCATATAAACATGTACAGAGAAAAAAATAACGCCTTACTGGTTTCATATTGACATTCATTAAAATTTATAATTGATTTAGAACCTAATTTTAATTTTATATGCAATGGTAGCTTATAAGAAAAAATATTCTTCAGTTCCTCAGAAAATCATTTTAATTTAAAATCATAAAAACAGTTTTCTTCAGATTTCCAAAATTAAAGTCAAAATTGTATACTTTCAGATATTTTACAAATTGTTTACAATCATTGAAGACTTAAGTTGTTGTGCTGTGCTTGTATCGGAAAAAGTCATTAGAGAAAAAAGGTTTAAGAATCCGAAATTAATGAGCGATTTTTGTGGTATTTTCTCCTGTGTAGATTCAACATTTTATGTGACAGACGGGTAGACTAGACCATACTATTCACAATCCTCGAACACAGCGGCGTACTTTTGTCTCGGCTTTTGTCATTAGTTGACTGCGAAGAAGCCTAGATAAAATGTTAAACGGCCTGCATGTGAGCGCTGGTAGCATGTGTGTGCAGGAGCCCCGAAAAGTAGACTTCAGCCGACAGATATAAAACGACAGGATAAGACACACCCACACACACACACACCTAAGCACCTACACAACCAAACACCAGCGAACAGCCAGAAAATAGAAAAGAGAGAAACAAAGCAGACGGACAGAGGAGGACACGTTATGTCTGATGATGTGGGTAGACATAATATAAAAATTTATGAAGCGTTTAATAAGTTTTCTTCTTGGCTATTTTTTTTTTTTTGTTTTGTCCCTTTGCCCGCACCCTGGGAAATCGTAGAAAAGTTGAATTCGTTCAGCGGGCGTGTCAACTGAAAATTTGTTCATCTCGTAAATTCATTTAAAAGCCGTTGTCCGTTGTCCGCTGTCCTTTGTCCTTTGGCCATTTTGTCCACTGGCCCGTCCGGCAATTTCGTTTTTGCCACAAGTTGAACGTAATTTATTTTATGTCTCGGCTATGATTAATAACATTTCGGGCAAAAAGGAAACAAAAAAGGATTTCGAGGCTAGGTCAAAGAATTGGGATCTGGCATTGCTTTAAAACGATTGCCGGAAGCATTTCTTTGCTGATTTATGCAACTGATTAGCAGCGCTCGCAAAATTGATGCGGAATTGGATGCGCCCTCGAATGACTAATGGTTCTAGAGCCTATGGTGGACATATGTATATTAACAGTGACCGCCAGAGATTTAGCAACTTTGGGTTTTAGGTAGATAAATTTAAATATACATAGAATGGTGTATTATATTACCAAGTGTAAGTAATTTCCGAGAGGTATAAAGCGTTTTATGTGACTTTTTTTTGGAAAGCCTGCTACTTTTATGACCGTTGCTGTTTATATACATGCGTATCACTTGTTTGCTGAGCCTTTCCTCCATATCGTTATGATAAATGACAAAAGAAGAAATCGCAGAGCCAAATCACAGGCCTGCCATACAACCCTTTTTTGCTTTATTGACTTTATTTTGCCTGTAAGGCGGTCGGTCGTCCTCCTGCGGTTTCTTGTTTGGGCTTCGACTTGAGTTTTTAATTAAGTAGGTAAGATGAGACCCTTGTAATTCAGTCGCTTGGCTCTGATTAAATTACATCATATTCATAAATAAAGAACAAATTTTGTGAGGCACGTCGCCGAGGATTAAGCGAAAGCCACACATGTTCCCAAACAGGAGTGGTGGGCTCCATTATAAAGGATTTACGATGCCGTTAGGCAAGTCAAAGCTGTTTAATTAGGCAAATCCCCCACGCACTTGCACCAAACGTCTTGGTACACTTAGACATTAATTAACAATCAATGCAGGCTGTGATGTAAGGCATTTTAACTGCCGATTGTAAAGCGGTTTGCCCTAAGGTTCTTGGAGTTTTCCGAGATCAAATCACTTTAATCTTCACACGTGTTATTATATTATTTAAATTTGATTACGTTTAATTTGAAAGCCTTGATTTGCTTTTTACTTACGGGTATATTGTTAATGGTAAACCGAAGGTCAGCTCGGGGTCGAGATGCCAGAGTGCTGCAGTTGGCCCGCAGAACATCGCCGGGGTCATATCGCGTATGCTCAGTAAAAAGTTGAGGACGCTTCTCCGGAAATTCTAAAAGCGAAAGAAAGAGACAAATATTTGATGGTTAAAACGGACTGTTTTGTTCAGCTTAGACTCGAAAGCTGTTTACTTGCTTTTTGGTCATGATTACACTACGAAAATTTATAAATGTATATTTTTTTATTAAATACTTTTTTCCATGTATTTTAAAAATGAGTGCAATTTTATTTTTATGTATTATCGATGTACTCTTTATAAGGATAACATGGATTTTTGCAATAAATTACTATTTTTACAGCTTTTCTGCTTAACGCTTGTCATTCAGATTCACTCTCAAATTATTTTTAACTTTTATAAAGAATCCAAGATCTCACTATTTGTAATGATTCCGTTTTCGTTGTAAAACTTCTTGAAAAAATATTTTCTTGGTGGCGAATATACATTTCCCTTTAGACCATTATTTCCCCAAGTGCACAAGTGTTTATTCGGGACTTTGGTGAACTTTTAATTGCTTGCTGTGGAGCGACAAGGGCCCATCTTTGCCCATTGTTCGCTGCACAACCCAGTCACGCCTTTGCCAGCGACTAATGAGACAGGATCTGTTTGTCATTGTCAGATGGCCGTGAGTTCCCGTCAGCTTGGCAGATAGTCGGATAGTCAGAAAGTCAGATAGTCGTACTCACCCACAACTTGCATCTGGGCGTAGGCCGTGGCCGTTGAATAGAACGGTGCATCCGCCGTAACCTCGCAGCTGAATTGTCCGGACAGGCCGAAGCTGACATTGCGGATGAGCACCATGGTGGCGTTCGAGCCGCTTTCCTGCGGAGAAAATTCAAAAACACCCATTCCATTCCATCAGACGATAAGCCGAACTCCGCAAAGGATGCAACTTACGTCCACTCTGATGCCCGGGAACTGAAAGACCTTGGTATGCGGATACTCGCCGGGTGTGTAGCGGTAGAATTCCATCTGGCCGCGGTAGAACTTAATGGAGTATAGTGGCGCCTCGTCCAGTTGGTAGTCGCACCGTAGGGCCACCGATTGACCCCTTCGCACCGCCGGCGGCTCAACCAGCAGATTCACGTCTCGCAGCGCCGCCTGCCCGAAATCTGAAAAGGTAGTGGGATTTATTCATATGGATGCGGTGCCATAAAGGTAGAGGCTCAGGCACACAGAGCGCAAAACATTCCATTCAAACTGGGATTTACAATCTCTATACACTCAGATAGACATTTGTAGGGTATAATCAATTGCATTATACATTAGCTTATATGAAAAAAAAACTCTCCTGTTATCTAATTGATGAACATAGCGAACATCATTTTTTATCACACATCTCTGTTTGAAGCTTATGTTTTTGCGAGTGTAGAAAGACTCAATTTTAAATGGGGATTTTATCGGCACCCTTTGTTATTTTAAAAGCCTTCGGTTTTGGCTCAACACATAAGCCTTCGCATTGAAGTTCAAAGGCATGAAACAATATTGAATCTGGTTACAGTGGCTGTGACATCGCTGTCATCGTCATCGTCATCTCCATCATCATCGTGGTCCTTTTCTTGGCTCTCGCACATAAACCCTATGGGATTAAGAACTGCAGCCGATGAAAGTGCAGCACACTCTGGGGCGCTTAAAGCCTTAAAACTTGCCTGCCAGGGCAACAAACCGACGCATGGCCAGTATCTTCGTCAGAGTTGGTAACTTCAGATTGAGTGTTCCGGTTAATATAATAACAACAAGATTGATAAAGTTCTTGCTAACTCTTTCTCTTATAGTTAGCATTTTTAAATTAGAGCACTTTTAATATTAAACCGTATTATTCCAAAAACGTTCTACTTTTTTGCTATTAATATCACTGGTAAAGCTAATTTTCCATGTAAGTACTATTTTTCTATAAACTTTAAATTTCATTGACAAATTAAACATATTGTTAAGAAGTAAGAATCGAAAATAAATTGGCCATTTTAATACTTCGCGCTTAGATCGCAGCACTGATCTTCATCGCAATGGCTGTCCTCTTTGTCGTTTTCCACTCCTATTTTTCCATTTCCCATTTTCCATCTGCATTCCCATCACCATTTATCCATGACGATGATGGCAGCAGGCAGCCAGCAGCCAGCAGCCGGCAAGGCAAAGTTGACTGACTACATCAAAAAGCAATTTTCCATTTGTTTTACAATATGCCCGACCCCTCCGCTTACCCTCGGCACCCACACATGCTCACACTTACGCAGACAGACATGACTTCGACGTGTGTGCTTGCGCTGAGTGTGTGTTTGGCTTTCCATAAACTCGCAAATCGTTTAAGCCGCCTTACGAGAAGTTGTAAACCTCTTTGCTGCCATTTTTTGCCGCTGCTCCCGGTTCCTTTGCTCTCGCACTGCTATTTTTCGCCTGGGCTTTGTTTTCAAATAGAAATCGTGATAGCAACGCAGCATAATCAATGCCTGTACACTGGGAGAAAACATGCCCTCAAAGTGAAGAGCTAGGCTATCGACACTGATCACAAAGGAAAAGAAATTTTTATATTTTAGTATTTTTTTTTATTTACACGTTTTATTTGTTTATTGAAAAAGAAAATTTAACAATAATAGTTTGACTTAATTTAGAATTTTATTTTGTTCTCTATTAATCATTTGAAAAGGTAGCTGTACCGTTGAACGATATATTTCAAGTGGTTGCTTTATACCTTTTGAATTATTGCCTGCGTAATATTAAAAAAAAGGTGAAGAGAAAACCTATCCAAATCTAAATAATCCTCCCGATTTAGGTGTTAGTTTTTTGCACTGCCTCTTAAAGCTCAATATTTGTTGGACTAGGGCTTATTGCCCTCTTCACTGCTCCTGCTGTTTCATCTTCATTTTCATCGACAGCTTCCTGTGTTGTGTTGTCTTCGTTTCGTTTTATGACTACTATTTTTTTTTCACTCCAGCCTCTGCAGTTTGAGGCTGTGGCCATTTGGCTTTGGAAATTAGGCCGGGCTTAGCTTTACGTCGGCCCTCCTGCAGTTCAAGTGTTTGTTGCAGATTTCCACATGGACGTGGCATATGGCAAGTGCCGGTGTTAAAGGACGAATGATGAATCTTTGTCAGCAGTGATTTTGTCTGGCAAGTGAAAGAATTTTATGGTCTTTCGATGGATTGTCAGGAGTCTGTAAAAGCGCAGGCTTTACGCCGGCAACAGCTTACCTCGATTTAAGACCAAAGAATGCTGTTTGTTTCCCATAATGACCTTAAATTTTTCCATTGCCCTCAACGGATTTATCTTCCGTTGCTCCACGACAACTTTTATGCAACTTCGTCATGACAAAAGAGGCAAAAAATGTGGGTAAAAACGAGAGGAAAATTGTGAAATATGTGCAGCTGTGATCATAAAACGTTTATTGACTGCAAAATTCAATATATCATGCGTTCACCATTATGACAATATGCAGTTGCACAAACACTCGTATATTTACGCAAGTATGCATGTGAGCGAGCCAGGGGTGTCGTTTTGAAAGGAAATAAACTGTTCTTTATCCTTCCAACGGCAACTAAAAGGATATACAAATTTCATGGGCAGAAAATCTACTCTATAATTTGTTTGAAATACCTTTATTTATTGATATCATATTGTTCTTAAAGATTATATTATGTTTGTTAGACAAGAGCTTAAAATGTTTTAAATAATATTGTGGTCAGGCTCTATTTATTTCCGTTATATCATATATATTTAATTATGCTTAGTTTTAAATTAAATCGACACAAGCATGTTTTCTAATTGCTAAATACATTTTTTTTACTGAAAATCTATGACCTAAACAATTTTCCAATGTTTTGTAAAACATAAACATTTTTTTTCAATTACAACACTGGGAGCTTCAAATTCAACTGAATTTGATATACTCCCATTGGCAAATTACGACTACGGCCATGGCATACGTATGTAAAAAAGCCGCACTCTCATAAACTTTCTGCTGCGCCACCGAGCAGAGCTTGCCCAGATTTTGTTACAAATGAGCGCGGTATAAGGAAGGGGTTTGGTTTTAGATGGGGTCCTTTATCCCCCGACTCAGTGAAGGACTAAAATGTCGGGGGGCGTGGACGGAACCAGCTGTTGGTAAACTAAAGCCAGACGAACTTTTTGCAGACATGCGAGTCGCCAGGGGGCACTCGAAGTGAATGAAAATCGGGAAAGTGTGGAGGGAAAGTGCAAGCCATGTGATGAACTCACTTGTGATAATTTATGGGAAATATTTTTATTGTCATAAAGAGCGACAGACGCGAAGAACAAGAGAACGATAAAACGCCGAGATACTACCAAAACTAATTGTCTGGAGATTTAACCGTTTTTTAACAATTTTTTGACGAAATAATAATAGTCACAATTAAATGAAAAGAAAGCTTTCCAGTATTTCCAGTATATTTACTTGTCCCTTATTATTTGTATGTTACTTTTCAAGTTCTGTTTTCTTAGCTGCGCTGTCATTTGCTTTGCTCCCCCAAAAAACATTCTTGAAAAACATCCCACACTTTCTTTGTGCCAGTGAAAATTGGTTTTTCGGATGGGTCGGCCAACACCCAATAAATGTTTTAAAGTTAAACAATTTACGACGCCAAACACAATAACAAAATTTTACACATGAATTCTTCATGTAATTACGCGTGGCCAAAAATGAACAAAATTAACAAAAATATAAATTGCTCGGTTGCACACACACAAACAGGATCAAAAAGATATACCAGCCGCTGGCCATTTACATGTATATCTGCATACATATATACTCTGTGGCATTTCGTGATAATTAACGCAATATTTCAGCTACACAAAATAGTATAAAGGATATTACTGGACCTTTCGCTCGTAACTTTCGCCAGGGGAAAAAAATGCTCGCAATTATTTAGCATAATGCATAAGCAACTACAACGGAATATTTTAGACAGGGAGAGAGCATAGAAATATTTGCATAAATTTTACACACTGAAATTTGAGTTGAAATTACATTTGAAGTGGGTGGGAAAATGTTTTAGGGGATTGTGAGTGGTCTACGGTCAACGTTTTTGTAGACAAATTGGCGCTGTTACAGTTCTGAAAAGTTTCTGACATATTTCGCTTGGCCCCAGTCCGAAAGCGAGCGAAAGAGATGGGGCTAAAGCACGAGTAAGAGACAGGACGAGGGCGGTGGAGTGGAGATAGACAAGGCCGGCATGATATAATTATGTGTTGAATTATGAATTGAAATGCTGAAAAGTTTTTATAGTTTTTATGCGTTATGAAAACTTAGCATTCAACTAACATTTTGGTCAACATTTATTGCTAATTCTCACAGTCAGCAGTGTTCCCGAATGTTTTTAGAGGACTTTAATGCACTCAAACTCGTTATGACAAATTATATTTGCGGATAGAGTCGGCTGTTTATAAACACTCTTATATTAACGTTTTTCTGGTTAGAAAGGAGAGCAGATATGCTGTGATTGTGATTAATTATTATTCATATTGCCGACAGTTTGGTCAAAACATTTTTGTATTATCCTACAAAAACATAACTGATAATATGAGCTGTATGGCTTTTTGGGAGTTAGATTCAATAACACTTATTGCTGCATTGAACCCGACGGCAATTAATAAATAAAATATTAAATATTCTGACTTTTAAATATTTTTTTTTTGTTCTGACTGAGAAGATAATAAATTATTTGTGCCTGGACGTAAATCCACAAATAAAATTGGAAACCTCTTTTTTGCTTAGTTATTGCTTTTGGTCCTTATGGCTTTTCAGTTTAATTTAATTTGTTGTGGTTTTAAGAAAGTATTTCTTCATTTTACTAACATTCATCAATAAGAATGCCACAGAGCAATTGCCATCAGTTATGGCATCCCCATCTTCTTCATCCCCAATATATCTACAGACTTCTCCGACTTTTGAGCTTCGTATTTGCATGCGACCAATAAACATAACCATGAATGTCTGCCATGTGGGTGGCCATTGTTGTTTGGGCCTGATGGATGCCACTCCGAATGCCTCACATTATATCAATTCAATTATGTTTTATGCCGCACAGTTGGCTCACAAAGCCGGAGAAAGAGGACCCATGCTGCTACCAATACTGCTGACAATATACTGGCTGTATAATAGTTGTTTCTTCTGGGTTGTGGTTGATTATTTTGTTCACACATGTGCAGTTTAATTTAATATAAGCATCTTGAGAGAGGCTTCAATCAATAATGGTCCTAACGGATTGGAGTGATTCGCTTTGTTTTGAGCTCGAGGCGAGGCGTTGGTTACTCCGGCTGTTTTGTGTTAAATTGATATTGTGGCTAATTGTTTGGCACACACATGTAGCTTCCTTTCGGGCTAATCCCTTTAATTTACCCCGAAACACCAGACACACACACGGCCAGGTAAACAAAGACGACGATTCCGCAGGTGAGGTGCGTGTTTGGGTTTTGATAACAAATTGCATCGAATAGTGGTGGGAAATCGGGTGGCTGAAAGTGCGGTTGATGAGCCAGAAATAAACCACCGCACGAACCTTTTGTAATTAAATGTTGAAAGCAATTTCACGTCCAGGCCCGATTCACGCAAGCAAAGGGTGTGAGGCATGTCCTCGCTTTTTTGCTTTGGGTTTTTTGGTTTAAATAAATTTCCACAAAATGTGCGTAATTAATGAACAGGGAACTCTGTAAATCACTAGATATCAATTTGTCTGATAAGCACTTAGCGAAATGGAAAAAAAATTATGTTTCACATAAAGTGTAAGTTCGTAAAACCCATTGAACTCAAATATTTTGATCATACATATTTTAAATAAATTCTTCTTTACGTACTTGTAATGCCTTTAACTTTAATTGAAATTTTTTAGAAACTGTTATGATATACTTAAATGTATAAATATATATATATTTGAATTCATGTTGTCCCTAATTCAAATGAAAATTACTAAAAAATTATAAAGCTTTTTGAAATATTTTCATAACATTTTTGTATTGAAATTTTCAGTTGTTAAAGTTGCCAGGATGACAAGGACTGTAGAACATAAGTATAAATTACAATTTGAGGATACGAGAGTTAAGTGGGTGTTATTTGCTTTGTTATTTATGCGTTATTATTTTTTAAGTATAAGCTTATATTATTTCTTAAATGTGTTCATGGTAGACATTAAATATATTATTTCAAAAAGTGATATAGTTTTTTCTTAAGCATTTGTGTAATGTTTCCTTCGAGTGTGTGCATTTGCGGTCAACACCGTGTTGCACGCACAATCGGAAGCCTTTCAGGTTTCTTATCGACTGGCACTGGCCATTGATTGCAGTTCATTAAACACGCGCAGGCTCACGCCATCTCTCTTTGCTTTCACTTTCCACCTTCCACATAGGGCTGCCTTCAACCGCCTTGAACCACCCGCCACCCATCACCCCCCCGTTTGTTCGACACCTGATGACTTGGCTCATTAGCTGGGCATCCCGTTCGCACCTCCTGGCACTTGACCATGGCCAGTGTTGGATGTTGAACCCTCACCTTTGCGCTGTGCATATATTTTCATAAAACCCCCATCCTCCACCCACACCCACACACCATCAACATCAGCATCAGCATCCACCCCCTCAACCCCGATTCCGCATCTCGGGGCCATTATTGTTGATTGCTTATTCATGCATTCAGTCATTTATTCATATGCCCGAATCTTGGGCGATGAGCACTTTGCTTGTTTGCCTTGTTATCAAAATGAAAGTTTTCCGCTTTCCTTGCCGTTCTCTCTCCGTTTTCCATTTCCATCTTGCGCCCAAACTAGCCAAAATTAATTGCGCCGCCAGGGCGCTCTGCTGTTTATATTTTAAATTAATTATAAATATTTATTTATCCTGATTAGTTAAGTGGGTGGTCGGTCTGCCCCCCAGCCGGGGCTTAACCAAATTGATTTCGGTTTATTTTAGCATTGGCCAGCGCTTTTGCGGGCCATCGATTACAAAGCTATGGCTTTAAAGCCATCCGACCAACCAATCAGCCAGCGGCAATGGAAACTCAATTGCACGCCGGCCTTCCATTACTCTTGATTCACACTGAGCGCTAAAACAGAAATGCGATTTAATAAGAAAATTCTAGAACGAGAAATTCAGGTGCTGAAAAAGCTGCAATCCGATATATTAATTAATGAATATCAAATCCCTGGCATAATTACTCACAGGGGTAATTTGAGCCAATCCAATGGTTATGATGTTATAGTTTATGAAAATAGGTAAAAAGCTTCAAATTAAATAAGTGAGCCTTTATTTTAGTTGTTGGCGGTGAACATCATAGGTCTTCTCAAAAAAGAAGATAATACTGCATTTAAATGGTAATAGGATTACCCCTGGTAATCAAGATGCTTTTTTTTTAATGTTCCGCATTTGCAATGAAAATAGTTCATTTTTGTAAATTTTTTTAAGCAATAAAGCATAAATAAAAACCCAAAATTCTAGACTCTAACTTCATTGAGTAAGCTATTCTAATTAGCATAATTTTCGCTCACTGTACTTATATCAGAGACTGGTGCCTTGCTAACCGAACTCATTTTTCCCATCCTGCTCCTCATTGTGGTTTTCTATAATTGATGGCAGCATCAATTCCAAACGAAATAATCAAGCCATACAAAACGAAGAGAAAAGCTGGCCACGAAAAAAGGGCACAGCCACAAGTGCGGACTGTGTACTAGCATAGTACAGTGCAGCACATTCGTGTATTGCCGGCTCACGTAGTCCGATTTGCCATGTTTCTTCACTGCATACTTTCCTGGGCCAAAGTTAATTTCAGGTTTAAGTGGCAGCAACTGCAGCTGCTGCAGTCGAATTATTGAAGGCAGCAAAAAGCGAATGGGACGGGGCGAAAACGTTTAAATGAAAAACACGAGTCAATTTATATTGCGCTGACGTACCGCCCAGCCGCCCAGCTTTACTCCCCTCGGTTGCCATTTAATCTTCTGCCATTTCTTGGCGCTATTTTCAAATGTTTTTCTTTGCTGTTTAGCCATTTTTTGCTGCTGTGGCAGTTGTAGTGAAAAAAGAACCCAAAACCAAGCGTTGTGTGTTGCATTTCTTCTCCTTTTTTGTTGGCTGCCCATGTGTGTTTGTCTGTGTTATTTTTTTTTTGTCTAAAGCTGTACAAAAATCTGCACAGAAATGCACGGAAATTCATCTTGATTTGTGTTGAGCGTTTTTATTTATTTTTTTTCCAACACCCCCCCTGTATATCTTATTCAAGGGCTAAAACTGCAGCAGTTTTTTCAGCCAGCACATCTCTATATCACTTTGGTCTGGCGGTTTGTCTTCTCCACTTTATCCCTGGTTTTTTGTGCGTGTTTTGCCCCCGGGGCGTGGTGCACTAAATCAGAGACATTTAAGCGCGTTTTGTTAAAAGTCACTTACTGCACTCGACCATGGCTCATTTGCCGGCATCTACTTACCACAGAAAAGGCACAGCAACAAAAGCCATTGCAGGATGTTGCTGCCGTAGTTGCAACTATTGTTGCTGCTGTCGCTGCGGGTGATTTTTGTGCGACAGCAACACCTACGCATTGCTGTTGTCGCGGTGTCTGCTGATGGCAACATGTGACTTTGCATTTCCGCGTTTTCCAACTTGTAGTTGCAGTGGCAAGTTGCTGGTGTTTCTGCTGCCGCTGCTGTTTCTCTGAGTGATGTGCTAAAAGTTGATAGTGTCTGCCACATTGTCAACGCTTCTAGACACTAATTAAGTGCGAAACGAATGTCTGCTTGTCTTGGCAATTCCTTGCTAAATTATGCTAATTTATATTCCTTAAATATCCTTGTGTCCGGAGTTTTTCGGTAATTTATTCTAATTTATTTCGCAAATATTTCTCAGAGTTGGCACGCACTTTGTTACGTATTTTGATTTGTTGTTTGTTTGTTTTCAATTTATACTTCGCACTTGAAACTTTCTCCTTGTCACTGTTTCGTTCTCTTTCTTCTCCAGATTTTGTATCTCTTTCATTGCCGCGATGCGAACGCGTCACGCAATCGTCAGATTTGCGACTGAATGCTCGAATGTTGCTGCTGTCTGTTGGTGTTGCTGCTGTCAGTCTATGTTGCTGTTGTCGCTGCTCCTGCTGCTGCTGCTGCTGCTCTTGGTGTCTATCAGCAACATGTTGCCTGGAAAACGTCGATGGCAATGGCAATGTCTTGCAGTTGTTCTTCCGCGAAAATGTTTGTCTTTTGACGTTTATGGACGATTTTAGTGTTGCTTCTAATTACTTCATATGGTGCTCCAAAACTACGCCCTGCAAATAAAGTGGAAAAAGCAGGCAGAGAATGCCTCAATTAGTTGTTGACACAGGCTGAAATATTAATTTAATTGCTATCTCGTAAAGCGTACAAAGTTCCAAATAAAAATTCCAGCAATCGTCACGTGCCGCGACCGTGTTCGTGATTGATTTATGCGTTCTGGGACTGGGACCCCAGATAGGAAGTATCAATGCCCCGTGCCCGTTGACCTTTGTCAAATCGCCCGGGGGCACAAAAATACGACCCAGGGACTAATTAGCAGGCTGTCCACTCGAAAGCATCCAATTTGGACTTGGTTATTTCGCCGACCGCCAGCAATCGGGTTTTGCATTATTTACGACTTTCCCCCAATGCTCAATTATGCGCTCCAATGCAGGAAACCGCACATTTGCCGCCAGTCCTTCAAACTATCAGCGTGCCCCTAAAAAAGAGTTCTGCTTTTCTCCGCTTCCTGTTTTGGCATTGTCCCTAAACAAAGAAGGGCATTTGGATCTGGTCTAACACTAAGAGAAATATACGTGGGATCGTAAATAAAAGTATTTGAGACTTTTATTTTAAAAATACTTATTGGATTTTAACTTTTAAGAGTCAAAAATAATAATTTTTGTCCATAGGATATATGGAAAAATTCAGAAATTTGGGAAACCTAAATTGTGTTAAACCCTGTTACAAATAACATAAAAAACAGCTAAATAAATTTTTTTTCCTTTTCTCTTTCCTTTTAATTTCAAGCTCTAGCTAGCTATCTCGGCACGCTTTTTCCCCAGTGTATGCAAAGTTTGGCTAATTGCCGGGGCAGCATCAGCATTGTTCCATGCATTTCCATTTGACAGAAAATCGTGCGCTGAAACCAAAAATCACTTCCGCTTGGTCATCGATTGCTGGATGGGAAAGGGAAGTAGTGGGTTAAGAGGAGTGATGGGTTAAGGGGCATCAAGGCCTGCACTTCACACATCATTTCCTCTGCTCAACATTTATTATGCCATTTGTGTGAGACCGAATTGTCACAATTAGTCGACAGATGAGTGGGAAAGGGATGAATGGTATGTTGGCTCTATATATAGACCAGTCCCCCCGACTTTTCCGCATCGCTTTCCCCCGCTTTTCCCCTTTTCACCGATCCCACCCTCCTTAAGAGCCCTGCGCCGATTCATTTATAATATTTTGTCATTGTCTGGGCCGGCGTTTGCTGCATTTTATTAATTTGTTTGTCATATTTCCACGTTTGTTTATTGATTAAAATGTGTGCACAGGCGTCTGACATTTCTTTGGGGTGAGGAAGGATTTTAAGTCTGCTGCCAGCCGTTGTTGTTGTATCTGCGGTTCTGGCTGCTGCCGTAAACATGTGTTGCCGGCAACATTATCACTGCTGTTGCATTGTTATTTTTATTCCCTGTCTGCTGCCACATCCCCCTTACTCCCAAAAAAAAAGCCCCCTCTTCTGTTTGCTGTCTGGTATTTTAAATAAAACATCATTTTTTGTAATTGTTGCCTCGGCGTGAAACATTCTATTGCCCCATCGTTTTCCCGCAGTTCCTTTGTTTACCTAGGCTACAGTTGCAAACATTTCCCTTTTCCCCACTTTCCCCCAGATTTTCCCTGTTTGTTTGTACAAATTATTATGAATGATAATTTTGTCTGTCGCATTTTTCATGCATTTTCCCTCTCTGACGCTTTTATGGCCTCCAATGTTGTTTTTATGCCTGCTCCTTTGTTTTATGAATTTTATAATTAATTGTGTTTGACATGTTTTATACGCTTTGCCAGTGCTCTTGGCTTTTTTGTCTTACCCATTTTAAAGTTTTGATTGATTTTACCTAATATTTCGCCATTTATCATTATTGTAAAGCGAATGTGGTGTGTTAACAAACAAATAACAGGAAGATGGGTATTTGCATTTTGTTTCTGGTGTGCCATTAAAAGGTTAAAAGCCTGTAAAATAATTGCGGCCAACTTTCATAATTTAACTAATGTCCTGACTTTGACAGTTTATTTAATTACAATTTTATAAAATTAGCATTGATTATTTAATTGCGCAATTTAATTGTTTTGAATTTTAACAGACTAAGCCTTTTACAAATAATGAACTGGAATACTTTTAGTCACAACAAGCCTATTTTAATGCGTGGTCTGTTACAATGCGTTAAATTGCATTAAACTCATCAAAATGTTATGTTTTTGGTTTTCCTTCACCTTTTTATTTCCTTGCCTTTGTTATCGTATTTAATGCTTCTCATTTTATTTAGCTCCGATACAATAATTGAGCTTAGCTTTTGCAACCCAAAGAGAAGCAGTCACTGTCAGGCCAAAAAACATTTGTATTGTATTTGTCATTCGGGCCGAGTTAATTTCCACACATGTAACTGTAACTGTCGCTGGCATATTTTGGCCAAGAAGACAAATGACAAAAGACAATTAGCTAACTGAAGGCAGGAAGCCTCTTAGACTTTCCGCCATTGCGAGTTGGTTTTAATTAAAAGCAGATTAGCATTGCGCGTGCAGCGAATTTGCGTGGGAGAATACCAGCCCAGCCACCCACTTTCCACGAAAATTATTGCCCCTCATTTTCCGCCGTTTTTGGGATGGAATGGGATGAGCTGGGATGGGCTCGGCTGGGCACTCAAACTCACTCCCTTGTTACGCCATTTCAGGCATCTCAGTCGCATTTGTCTGGGGACATTGACAATGACAGCGGCTCAAGAGTTGGCGTTAGCAATGTACTCGCCATATATCCGCGTGTGTCTGTGCGGGGTTAACTGTCTCAGACAATTGCTCCAGGAGCAGGAGCTCCTTTACATTTTCACTCCACTCGTTACTTTTAATTCCAGTGCTTGAATGAAACATTTTTACGCACGCTTCTCACATGCAACACAACTTTAAAGGGGGGACGGAAAACGAGTGGAGTGTATTGTACCGCTGCACTGAAAAAATTCATTCATTCATAAATGTCCTTCGATTTTTTCTGAATACTAGTAATTAATTGCTTTCCAAGAACTTTTCCTCAAAAATATAAATAGAATAAACCGTTTAACTCAACTTGTTTGACCGGATAAAAATAAATCCCTTTGTTTTCATGTATGGTTGTTTGGCAAGTCCCAAAGACATCTTCATATTTAATTATTTAAACCATTTTACTTAGGTTCTGCCATCCACAGTGATGAACTAACACTTCATCTTGTATTGCTCTGAAGGTAAATTGCTTAAAAATTTAAATAATGAATATAGATTAGTTTAATTTTTTGGGCTGTGAGCTGTTGGACTTGTATTCACATTTTAAGAAGCATTATTTTCGCTCAGTGTGCGACTTCTCCTTGTTACTCGCCACATCAGTCACCGCTCACTTGACACATTTCGCCTGCCATGACGCAATTGGCACGAAGACATGCCCAGCACATGGGCAATAAAAGTTGCCGGCAACTCCAGTTGTTGCTGCTGTTGCTGCTGTTGTTGCTGCTGTTTCTGTTGCTGCTGATGACTTAAAAATAGCTACAAGTTTTTCACACCAAATTGCCAGGGCGGCAGCCGCCAACAAATTGAAATGTTGATTTCAAAGTTTCGGGTCTCCAACGGGCCATCAGCTGTCAGGTGAGCATGAGACACAGATGGGCGAAAGTCCCTCGGATTGTCATAAATCTGTCGTTGCAGTCGATGACATTGATATTGATCTGGTGGGTGGTGCTTTGGTGCTTTGGTGCCTCGGTGCCGTGGTGCCGTGGTGCAGTGTTCAAGTGATGTCATCAGCGGTGCAGTGGCATTAAGCCGGCGGCTCTTTCTGTTGCACCCACATTTAATTGCCCGCTATTTGCGTTCGCAGCAAGTCAAAGATTTTCACATCAGCTTAATTACTGCGACAGCCACGTGCTCGTAACCCGTTGATCACCAAAGGTACGAAAGATGACACAGATTACCTGTACTTAAAATATATATGATACTTAAAGCTTTGCTTCTACATATGGTAAATGTATCACCAATATAATATATACATTATTATTCAACATATTGTTAAAAATAATTTAAAATAAAAAATACGGATTCTAAAATGATTATGGTTTCATTTATAAGTTCAAATGGATATCAGCATAGACTTATATCTCTTGAAATTATTTATGATAACAACATAAATCATAATTCCAGACAAAGCCCAAAGAAATGTTATTGAAAAACTTGTGTGAGCAAATAGTTATTCGTCCAGCGGCAAATAATAGGTTAAACGGAGAAGAAGAAATGGCATATTCATAGCAGAAGAAAAACGAGCTATGTCAGCCCGCAGGCTGCCATTTGCTGCACTTAATTGCCGCAGAGAACGACGCATAAATGCGCTTTTATTAAATACGCTTTAAAATTGATTTTGCACGCCCCATGATCGGCATGTGGTTAACCCCACTCCGACAACCCGTCCATAATTTAACCCTCTTCATGTGGCAACTTTCCCACATTTGCGGTTCTGTCTGCCGCTGAGCCTTTTGCATGAATGGCCTTTATTCATAATCATATTTTGTAAATTCATTCGCATTTATTTTTGTTTTTCGCCTCTCTCGCTGATTTCGCTGGCAACTTGACTTTGAATCTTTGCGCTGCTGGCTTCTGTTTCCACTTTTAATGCCCCGGGAATTAATTAAAAGCCCCGCCCCAAAGTTTTAGAGAACAGCGTGCATTGTTGTTGCCGCTGCCACGCCCAATTCAGCATTAAATCCGCGTTTCGCCGAGCGTGCGAATTTTATAAATGGGGCAAAAAGAGACAGCTGAAGTGCTGGAGAACTTTTGAGTGATTCTATGGTTTTTGCGGAACTTGAGTCGCAAATAGGATTGCAATGGGTCTGCAGGCTACAGTCTAATGGAAGTTATCACACCGCCAGCCCATCACAATTTCAAGAACTGATTCGAAAACTCAGTCCTGACCCTCAGCTAATAACATTTGGGTTTTTCTTTCCTTTTCCTTGCTTTTTTCTCTGGCCAAATCTCATACAAAATCCAATTACGTAACGAGAAGGAAGAGCCCCCGACTAAGGTCGAAACTCACCCACACACACACAGCACTTGAAATCCAATTTTCATAATAAGCATGGAAAAAAGAGGACTAACGGATGCGAATTTAATAATAATATAATTTCGGCACAATTATCTCAACAAATTAAGCCAAACCGCCGAGCAGTTCAGTTCAAGTGAGCAGATCTAACAAGGACCTCCCCGCTGTTTTTGTTGTACACTTTGGGTGGTTTTTTTGGGTGGTTATTTTTGACCCACAACGACAGCTCATTTTGCGGGCACATGGTCCTGAGGTCGGACCCCCTTTCTATGTAATTAAATTGAAATTTCAATATTGCGAGTGGCCTGGCCCCCAGCAGGGCAGGGGATGGAGGTTCCCAAGGACCTAGAGGGCCCGGATCCGTGCCCAGGGCCGGAGAGAATCCGGCGGAGGAGCAGCCAGCTGTCGTCGACGCCGCGTTCGGCGCAACTCGGCTGATTTATAAGCCGTGGCCAAAAATTGCTGCAAAATTAAAGTGTAATTTATGTGGCAGCCTCTCGCATATCCTGCGGATCCTGCTTATCCCCCGAGTGCGTGAGTTGGTCTCTGCTAGGCGACCTTGTTGGTCTACCCACCACTTCCAGTACCTCGTAGGACCCGTCCCTTGTAGTACACGTAAATAAATTGAACTTAACAAAGTATATTACTTTGGATAAATGGAAAAAAAAAAATAAAATAAAAAAATAGTTCATTACCCAGTACATTTGTTTTTTTAACAGAGTTTTTTTTTATCATATTTCATCTCAGCCTTAGCCAAATCAAAACATGAACTACAAAATTTAAACAAATTATATGTTCATTGTTCATTGGAAAAAATAAAGCACTTAATACGCCATTTAAAAAAAAGTAATTAAAGAAAGAAAAGAAAAGCTAAAAATACAAAACGAATTTTAGGAATATAATATTATAAATCATTTTCTTTGTGCAAGAACAAACAAATCTTAATTTGAAAAATCCATCATTTCGATGTTAGCATTTAAGCACAATGCTATTTCTGATTTAAAAATTTGTAGCAGTGTATGAATCAGCGGTGTATGTGAAAAAATAAAAACACTTGACGGGCTTAATGTTGCCTGGCCAACTTTGACCCGCCAGCACTTCACCTGGCACTCAACCACCCATGCACCAAACCGCCCACCAGAAAAGACCCCACCCATACGCAAAGTGTTAATGTGTTTATGGGACTGGTGACTTCGCCATACGTCCGCGCACCTCCGAAGCCCCTTCCTTCGCAACATCCTGCCTGCTTCGAGTGTCCTTTGCTCTTTTGGGCCGTTTGCCACTTGAGTTATTTAAATTGCGTAAGTGGAGCTGGCAGTGGGGCCAGAAAAAAGATTGATAAAATATGTTAATTGCGCCTGTTGGGCCGTACGGCGAGTATCTGCAGCAGCGGAAGTTCTTGCATGAAATTGTCGCCAACAATGCTGAAAAGTTAATTTTCTTGGCATTCTGTTACGCGAATTTAAGGCGTTTTAATTATGTTTATTGCATTCCTTGCCGTTCCACCAGGAAACTGCGTTGCCAAAGGTGTTTACTTTGTTGCAAGTGAGCCTGAACTACAAAACCGGGGACAATTGCGGAGTATATCAATGAGTTTCTGGCCCTGCTCACCTGACCACCTAATTAACCCAATTCCCCAATCAACCACAGACGCCAATTTCAATTGCAATCACACATTACTATTTGGCTGCGTCTCCAAACCACTAAACAAAGAGAATATATATAGGAACATAATTGATTTGGGTGAAGTGACCATACGATTCCTGGATTCTAAATCCAAAATAATAAAAGTCAATTAATTAAGTCTGGACTAGGACTTAACAGATAACTGCGTCAATAATTAAATAAAACTCATAAAACTATGAAAGAAAAGATGAATTTAATGTTCCTTAGAGTATAAAATATTATCGTCATATCAAATAATTTTGTTTTGAGTGTAGTTTGATTTCAAAGACAGGCTGCCGTAAATTGTTGTATGTTATTTAACAAACTATTATCTCTCCACGAATAAGATATTCGCAAAAAACATAATGAACAATGTTTGGCACACTGGGGGAGCATTGGTAACGTTGGGCACAATATGGCCCAACTAAACTAAGCCGCCAACAACTGAACATAGTTTGGCGCTCACCTGCTGTTCTGATTGTTCCAAATAACCAGCAATTATTTCAATTATATTTATTGTATAACTATTATGACTCGCACTCAGCCCAGTGGGTGGCTGTGTAACATGTCGGCGACATTTTCAAGCAATTCGCATTGCCTTGCACAACATAATTGGTGCGCCTGGATGTCTAGTTCAGGCTGCTTTGTTAGTCAAGGAAGTTTAAAGATCTAAGATGCGGATGAAAGATTTAATGAAGATCTGCCTTAACAAGTGTATTTGGGATTATCTTATCAAAAAAACAGAAAGCAAAATATTGAAAGGAAAAGATCAGAAAGTTATAATTATCTAAGGCTTAAACCAACTAAATCTAAGACGAACGTTTTAAAGTTGCATTCATAAAGCCCGAGCCTTTGGCAAATCTGGTAATAAACTTTGTTAATTCGATATGTGTTGATTTTCATTGATGCAGCGTTTACACAAAATCAACAATTTAAATATAGAAGTGGCAAATACGTTTTGACCGCTTTCACGCTTGACTCACAATCAACACATTGCTTAGTTTAACCTTTGACTCGATAACACACATACATTGTTCACAAGCACATGTGCACATTCGAGTCCTTTCTGGCCAAGAATTTCTGCTCTGTTATTGGCAGCCAATCGAAGGCAGTTTTCTCCCCTTCTTGCCGGCAATTATTCGTGAGGTTTGCATCTGTTATGCTTGGTTTGGCTTTGGGTCCCTAAAAATCGAGGGTTACATAATCAAATACAAGGCGGATGGGGCAACAAAAACAAGTAAACGATTCGGGGCATCTTTTATGTAGCTTGACTTTTGCCAGCGATCCGAAGCAGACCAAAAATAAAACTTCCGATTTGTTGTTCTTGTGTGTGTGTATAGAGCTCTCAATTCACGTGTGTTTGGAACAGCAACGGTCAGAATAATAGTTTAATAATTAGAATTCAAACAATATTGTATATACCATTATCATTATTTCTTTATCTATCACACTTTATAAAATCGGTCAATTATGTTAAGTGAAAATATGAATATAAAAATTTGTAATTTAGTTTCCTAGTACTTAAATATGACCGAATTCTCAATTGTTAACGAGACGTCAAGCTTCTACATTAAGTTTTGCATAATTTTAATCACATGGTGAACATAACGTAACATTGATAACAATAGTTTGTACCTGTTTGAACAGCGTTTGAGTGCGTCCTTTCTAAGACTCAAATAAAATCTAAGTTGGTTGCTGTTAGAACAAATATCTCCGATATCAGTACTATATTTACATCACCAACTGTATGAGCTTGTGTGAGGGTGGAAATGCGTGTGTGTTAGTGGTTTGTATATATCCTTCCTGGCGTCTTTGGCTTTTGTTGACTCAATTTCCGTATTTAATGACCCGTTGCCAAATATGCCTGAAATTTTCAAACCGATTCCAGCTGCTATACAGTATACACGTACATGTGTGTTTCATTGTGTAGGTTTGCTTGGGGTATGTGTGTTTTTGTGGTTTCCTGATTGAGTTCAACCAAAATTCAGGGGTCTTCCACTTTAAGACGGCACAGTTTCGGTCACTAAATCAAGATTATACATTACACAGGACAAAGGGCAAATGCAAGGGCTTAAGGGCTTGCCGGAATCATCAAAACATATTGCAGCCGCTAATGATTCCGATATCTTTGGCACTACCAACGACACAAAGAACCATCAGTATTAACCGCTTCTCGGACGTGGAATGAAAACAAATAACCGAAATGCGATACGCAATTATAGCTTAATCCCCGGCAATAATCAAATGCTATAACCTCGTGAACAGCAATAAGCAACGTGTGTGTGTGGGTGTCGCATTGCTTTTGATAATGGCGCATAAATGTTTTTTAACAACGCCAAACAAAGGCAATCGCAAAGCCCCACAGAAAACCAAACCCAACCGAAACGAAACGAATAACAAAAATTGAAGGGGAGTTTGAGGACTGCAAATTGTGGGCAAAGCATCATGGCACATAAACAACAATAAACACGCTGGTCGACCTTCACCACCCAACCAAAAGCAGCTAACCACCCAGAACCCACTTTTGACCATATAATAGGAAATATATGGGATATATTTACACGTTGGAAAATAATAAAATTAAAAGTGTATTTTTTTTAATATTTAAATTTGCAACAGATTAGTAATGTTTTCTTTATTATTCGCTATGTTGTAAGAAAGATATGACTTCATAAACAAGATTATTATATGAGCAAGTATTGTTCATAAATTTCCCAATCAACAGGGTTTCCGAATTTTTATTCTTATCAGTATACAAAATAAAATGTATATTTTTAATATTTAATTAATTAATTAATATTTAATTGAGTACTTGTATTTTATATTTCGCTCAGTGCAGAATCGAGTTGAGTGAGACAGCGACATTGGCATGCATGGGGCGTCGTCGTCTTTTGTCCCTTGGTCGACTCTTGTTTTCAATCCTTTGCACAAATAAAGTTTTTATGATGGCTATTTGTAACCTTTTTGGATTTCCCACCGCCACCGTCGTTTTTCCTCAATTCGGCCTAATAGCGGTTAGGTTCCTTTTTCCCTACCCAACTTAGATTTAAAAATATGTTTTATCCCTCTAATCATTTGAAGGGAATGTGATTGGGTTCCCATTTCGACGACAGTGACTTTGTTGGGAAATAATTTCCACCCGATAACGTTGTCATCGTCTTTAGCGGACATCTCGTCCTTTTGCGTCCTTGTTTCGCACTTTTCTAGCAATCTTCCTCTGCCATTTGAGATTCCTGCAACGAATGCAATCCTACAGTTCTGTTCGCTTTAAGTTGCAATTGATATTTAATACTGTTTTCTCTGGTCATTAATTTCTACCTTCTGATGTCTGAAATAATATTTGTGCTGTGGCGCCATTTTTCATATTTATTGTATTGATTAAACACATAATTATTTTGTATTAATTACTATTTATTTTTGTTTGGATGTCCATGTGTCCTGACTTATTTATTAATTAAATTCCATGGCAGTTGGCCATTTAAGTTGCTTGTTTGTTTACGTAGTATTGTGATTATGAGTTTACTTTGGAGAGGGGACTGAGTGCATGATTTAATGATTTATTTATTGCCGAAAATAACTCTTTGAGCAGTAAAATACAAAACTGGCTATAGCTATGTTTATTTGGTCATTAAACCAAGAATTTTATTTTCTTCGACTATTGTTTGGGCCACCTACGTTCTTTGACAATGTCGAAATTAGTTTATATCCTTAGAAATCGCCTAACAAAAGAAATTATGTGCTTATATGTGATATATTTTTTTACGTAATACCCAAAGTTTTTGGCTGTATGTGCATAATTTGTAGCGCTACATAAAAAGAAACATGTAAAACTACTAAAAAGTAAGTTAGCATGACAACACACCAACTAGCAACGATGAAGTCCAAGCCAAATGAATAAATTGTTAACTAGAATAACGAAATGTGTCAATAAAAAACCATAAAAATATGATTTAAGCCGTGCGTGATGAACAGAGATCACAGCGTTTCCTTTCCTTTTATCAAAGTTCATTCTTTTGCTTCATCAACGACAACATGTTATTATTGTCATTGTATGATTGTATGGCCTTTACATGTACACCGAGACAAAAAGGAGGAACAAAAAAATATTTTTTTAATTTAGTTTAAATTAACATTAAAGAAGCCACAAATTATAAAAAGTTACTTTCTTCAAACGAAAAATATTTAATAATGAAATATGCAATCATTAGTTAAGATATTACAATTTTCATTACTGCAAATAATTTTAAGATCTTTTATTTTATAACAAAAATTAAAATGTATCATTTTGCTAATATTTTTTTAGAAATTGTTTTTTAGTGTACATATACTGTAGCGTGTTTGTCACACACATCCAATAAATTTACATTTTTATCGAAAAAGTTTCTCCCTGATGTTTTGCTGCTACTGCTCCACCAAAGCGGAAATATCAAAAATAAATCTCTGGCTTGTTTCCGTTGTTAGAATGCGAACAACAGCGTCTAACGCTTGTAATTGGCACACACACAGCCACAAGCACAAACCAGAACAGATGGAGACATATACACACATTTGAAACAAAAACATCAATTTGCGACTTTTAATGGCATCATCATTGACTCAATCAGCAGTGAAACTTTCATTTGCCACATATCCAATCTCTGACAGAATCGAGGACGCCATTCCAATGACACTCACTGCTCGTCTGCATTTCTTGCTCTCCATTTTTGAAGACTTTTTATAATTCCTGTCAGTGGATGGACCACAATCAGTTGTGTTTTCACCTTAAATTTGTTGTTTCTGTCTGGCTAATGAAAGCTCACAGAACACATTGTTTACCTGTCTGCCATGACCCAGACAATTTTTGTGGAGTGTGGCGAGCCTTCTGTCCGAAAACTTTTCTTCGATGGCAAATTAAATGATTTGCGACTTGCGGAAGTTACTCTTTCGGAGGTCGCCACTAGCTGATATTTTATGACTCCCTTGCGGTTCCCGAAGTAGGCCAGCATATTCCTTAGCTGCAAAATTTGGATTGGCCAACTTCGATTTTAGCTCCTAGACCGATATGAGCATGCAGATATTAATAAAAATAATAAATTTAAATAATTTCTTTTTGGTTATTATATTCCTTAAAACTTTTAATGTAGCCTTTCTGGCTATAAAATAGCTTACAATTTATTATTGTAATATATAATATGTAATCATTATCCTGAGCTTAAATTTGAAAAATCAGAACAGTGCTTGAAAGACTTAAGAACTTACAAATATTTAAAAAAAAATTATGTTTATAGTTTAGAAAGTCCAAACTCGCATCCCTCCTTGATTTGGTATGTCCTGCCTTACGGGTTTATTGCCCATTGTCTTGGGCTGTTGGAGCATGCTGCTTGTCAGTTCCTTGCTTCTGCATTAGTCAAACGGATCGCCCGGTGTCCACTATACCACGATACCCATTACCCCCTCCTGTACTCGGACATACCCCACAGTGCCATTCATTTTGCCTGTCATTCAGTCATTCATTGCGGGAAAACTCGCTGGGTGCGTCATGGAAACTGGCGTGAAAATGGTATGGGAAAACAAAAGGAGCAGAAACCTTGTTGTTTGGCTCCTTCCTCAAAAAGACTCCTTGGCCTTTCATTACGTGGGCGGGAATGAGATGAGGGAGCCACACGAAATGGATAGCTCTGGTTGGGCGCGCAACTCTTTTGTGGCCAAGGATCTGTTGGCGTTTGATGGATGGCGACAGCTGAGGTCAGCTTGCGAAAGAGTTAAACAACAGATGGGTCCAATTGATGAAAATAAAACAGAGACATTTGCTTTGAATATGCAGGAAAATGTGCTACATATTTGTTTAATTTACTACAAGTTTTGTCATGAACTACTGTTGAAATAAAAATTAAAAGGACCTATTCACTGTGCCGGGAAATGAATTTAAGTATTTGGCTATGAGTTACTGTTTAAAATGAATAAACTCATAATTTGCCGATAAAAAAACTCTTTAAAGAACTAAGCACTATTTTCCTATCCATAACAGAAGTGCAAAGTTTCCAGCTCTAATAAATACTTGAGAATTATGTATCAATAACTAGAATTTCATGCAACCGTCTGCGGGAAGTGGTTCTTAACAACTTGGAAACTGCTGCTTAATCAAGGCATCAGTGCAAAAAACCGTTGGTGGTCGGGGAAAAATTAAAAACACTCATGCATAGATAATACCCGAGTCGTGCAGTAAGGACTTTACCTAGCTGCCAGGAACCCAAGTCGATAAGCCACCGCGCGAGGGAATACGCTGTTGGGAGAATGAAAAAAAGCCGAAGTGAAGCTGGAAGGTCTGGCAATATTTACGGAAGCTTAAAGCGCACCATGTACGTCCATGTATGCGAAAGTGTGGGTGGCAGGAATGCGCCATGTGTTGCAAATTTTTGCAGCTCCTGGCTGTTCGCACTTTTCCCTGCTCTCGAATAAACTAGGCGGCCACAGTGCGTATGAGTTATGCAGATAACGCTCAGCGCAGCTCGAAAGCGACAGTGCTGGCTGGTTGGCGACCGCAGAAAGTGTTTTACTCAAAGGCATCGTAACTCTTTTTCCTTGCGCTTTCTTCGCCCCCTTTCTCTGCTTTCTTCGCAAAAGCTTTTTGTCACACAGAGAGAAGTTTCAGTTAGTTATTCTGCAGGTCCAATGCTTTGGTCTTGAAAAAATGTGATTCCCCTCTAACCATATAAGTTACTTTCACCTTTTTTAATTCAATAAACAAACAAAACCTTTTTTATTGAACTGCTATATGATTTGTTTACTTTATTTACTAAATAATGGGTATATCAAACAATACCAAATGTATTTCTTTTATGTTTTAATTTAATAATTGCTTAAATTTAATAGTTGCTTAAAACTTTAAATTATGTAGCATTTTTTTTCGGTGCTGAGTCAACATGCGCGACAACTTCAATTTCTGTATCTGAGAAACGCGCTGAGTTATTGGCAACTTGGGGAGCGAGTGGAAAAAAGACTGTCACCGAGTCGTACATTCTGCGTTGGTCTGACAAAAGTTTCCCGCTCTGAATTATTTTTGCGAGATCATATTTTTTTTATCTCCGCTGCTCGCTTAGCTGCTCAAATTTAAATTAAAACTTCGGCAGTTTTGCATTTTATCCTTGACTTTATGACTTTGGGTTAACATGGCAATGAAGTGATGCCGTTGTTCAGCTTGGCATTTTGCTCATTTCCTGGCGAAAAAAGGGCGGTGGGATGCATGAGAAACTTTGTGTCGACATTTTGCGGTTGTAAAGCGTCAAACGCTTAAAACTTAAATAGTTTTCCTCCTCTTGTTGCTTCGTCATTTTTTATCATTTTATTTTGGTCGAATGAAACGTTTTTGCTTTTATCGCTCAAGTTTGGGGGCTTTGGTTTTGCATTAAAAAAATTGGACTACGAATTTCGAACATATCCCCATTAATACTCTCTGCATTTCGTTTAATTTTATTAAAATTTTGCATATTTGTGTAATTTTTTTGCGACAGCCACAGATATTTTTTATGAGGGCAGCACACCATATTCGAGTGTTTCCTTATCATGGTGCTAAAATGCGAAGTGCTTAGTTGAATATTTTATAAATTTTTCATTCGCGCCTTATTTCGCAAAATATTTTCGCACACATTCTTTGGACAACTTTGACATTGAAGCTTGCGCATGTGTGTATGGGCATGCTTCGATGTGTGTGTGTGTGCTTTTTCGATGTGTGCGTGCTAGTGTGTGTGGCTATATGCTAAATGTCTGAAACACGTCTGTCTGGTTGCTAAAGGCCAGCACACATTATGCTCCGGTCCTGGCTCCTGCACTTGCCCCAGGACCCTCTTCGAAAAAGTCTCACCGCAGTAAATTTGCATACACCCCAACACACGCGTATGTGGTTTGGCATTCATTTTCAGTTGAAATTTATGCAATGGCTTAAATAAGCGCAAAAATGCCATTTTACCCACAGCAAGTGACAAAATGTATATTTCGCTGGGCATAAAAAAATAATTATGCAACGAACATAGCACATTTTCGGAACTCCAAGTGTTAAAAAAAAAAATTGTTTCTTAAATCCTAGTAAAAAAAAAGTATTTTAATTTAATGGAATTTCTTCCTTTTTTATTATTTTTTAACCAATCAAAATTTGTAATAACTAAGTTGGTTAAATCGTAGATATCTAATTTTACATATCTAATCATAAATTATCATATAAGTATTTATATTTTTTGTACAGTCTTTTTAGGAGCTTAATCTTATAACATTAACACAATTTCGTCGAATACCGAAATATGGTCCCATTTTAAGCCTTATTCATTCAGTCTTTTTGTTTTGTACTTCTTACTTTTTTTTCAACGCACTGTGAATAGAGTAGCAGGTGCTTGAGCAATTTTGGGTAAAGTAAAACTTTATGCAATTGGTAAAATGTTTTGAACAGCATTTGCATTTGCTTGTGGCATTCGGGCCACTCTGGACATGGGGCAGGGTGTATTTACACATTTGTCATGAGCATGAGCACTTCTCAACCAGAGACCACCGACTGCATTTTGTTTCGTTGTTGATTAAGTGCCACAGTGCAAGTTGAGGCCGGGAAAACTTTGCCTTTGGTCTTGACCAAGCTAGAACTCTGAGTTCTTAATAAAAACAAGATGTTCGGTTTTATCTGGCACCTTCCTAAAACCTCTTTCCCTTGGCAGTTGCGTCCACAACTTCGCAGTTCCAAGACAAACATGTTCGGGGCTAACGTGTCGGATACTTGATTTTATATGCAAAGTACTTGCAGCGTTTTATGTGAGATTCAATTTCCCACACTGCTTCGCTTTGCTGCTTATGCAAAATCAATAAAGAGCATGCGGAAAATGGGAAAAGCAGAGTGCAGGGAAAATATTTACTCATGTCAAAGGGGTTATAACACCTAACCGGTGTGTCTGTCCCCCGGCGAAATCGAATCCAACTGGAGAACTGGAGAATTGGATACCTGGAGACAAAGAGCAGTTCAAAGTGATGTGATGCGATGTGATGGCTCCATTTCGTGAGAAGAGTTTGGGGCCATCAGAAATCAATTTCCTGTGGCGCCAAAAGGGAAAGCGTGACAGTAAAACTTTTTCCAAAAAGTTAAAGCTAAGATGAAGGAAAGTTCTCCCTTCGCTGGCAACTTTTACCTGTCGCTTTCGCAATAAAAACATTGCCAGCTGCTTCCACAATCAGTCAAACAATCAATAGTTTGATTAGGTTTCTCTGCCACATGTTGACTTAAAGCGAAAAATTAGCCCTAAGCTGCCTCACCAAAAAAAAAAAAACTTTCCGCCACCCCTGCCACAACAAATAAACACAAAAAAAAGAAACTTTGAACTGTTGCCGGTTATCTGTGGGGGCATAGAAAACTTTTAGATACAAGGAAACAAAAATAAATAAATTTAGAGATAGAGATAGAGATGGAAGGGGCATACCTACATATGCTTAGTGCCCGTGGCACTCGAGTTGACATTTATACGAGCATGCAACAAGAAAAACAACTCAAAGTCAAAATGGCCAAAATATGCACATAAATTTCATTCGAAATAGAAACAACAAGTCGAAGGGGAAGCATAAAATGAAAATGGGACCGGAAAAAGTTGCAAATGTGCAAAGATAAGCGCATGCTGCAAAACAACATCAACTGGCGTACTCAGATGTAATGAAATTAAACAAATTGCCTGGTTTTACCCTGGTTACCTGTGTTACCTGGCTTTTGAATCATTGTCAGCGAGTGGCAAAGTTTTTCCACCTCATCCCCTGACAAATCCCACGACATACAAATGAGTTGTCTTGCGGGGCGGGCATAAAGGGAAAAACTCAGAAAATAGGGAAAATAAGGAAGCGGCTGCTGCTGCTGCTGCACAGCAAACGACAATTCATGTAAATTGCTTAATTTATTAGACTTTTTCAGAACAAAATCAGACTCCCCCCCGCTGAAAAGCTTCCTGACTTTGACAGCGTCGCGACTTTGGATTAAGTATTTGCAATTGTTGTTGCTGCCGGCTTTTCTATTTGCGCTCTGCTACAATTTCCTGACGTTCTTTTGTCTCGGTGGAAAAAAGTTTCACAGCATTTTGCCTTGTTTTCCTCCTTATTTTCTTCGGTTCCTGTTTTCTGTGTTCTGCGAATTTGTTATCTTAATTCATGTCATTTAAAACAGCAAAAGAAGCGCGAAGAAAGTCTGCCACCATTTGTTTCTAAATAAAACTCAAGGCAATTGAATTCATGGCGATCAGGTGGTGGGTGGGTGGTGCTGCAAACTTTTGTGTAATACGCGGACAGATTAAAAGTTTTTTTTGCCCAAGCCCATGTAACTCATACGCCGGTTGTGCCGGGCTCTCGTTTCACGTTACGCATACGCCTCGTTGGCTGGCGAAGAAAACACGGAGCAGGGCGTATTCGAGCCATGTCAGCTTAATGGCAGCATTCATACAAATCACGGTTGCCCGCGCGCTGCTTCCGGGCTGCCATTGCACTTTTCAGTGCGCTGCTTTCCATGTTCTTAGTTTTTTTGCAGCTATTTTTTTTGGGGGGGGGGAGGTGGCTGCAGCACGAATTTATACGTCAGAAATTCAAGAAAATGTACAGGAAAAGAGGCGGAAAACAGCGCGCCAGCATAAAGTGCAAGAAAAGCGCGTCGCACTCACGAACACTTGGAGGCATGGGAACACATGGAATTACTACAAAAAACTAGGTTACAAGTTGCTACGTGAAAGCAAGTCGTGTTGTCTGAATTTTTTAAAGCCACCCCCTTTAATTTTCAAAAACACAGTAAATTGAAACATACCCAGCTATGCAGAAATTCCTGGTCGTTATTTGTTTAATTCGAATGGCAGGTTTTATGCATCGTAGGCCCAAGCACGAAGATCACTCGCTTTTCACAAATTCGCGACGTCACTCGGTTTTCCTTTCGTCACATTTGCCGGCTTGGCCAGAACTTGTTCGCTATGTTGGCTATTTTCAACTGGCAAACGATTTCTTGGCCCCCGACATGGCTGGGATTTTCCGCAATTCGCCGCAGCAGCTTCGGGGGAAAAACCGAAGTGGCGAGTCAAAGAGAGGAATTTTCTCGAACTACTCTTCGCCGGTATAACAGTTCTTTCTGCTCCAGTTTTTCCTCCTGGCGTCTGTATGGGAAATTGTGTCATTAGGTGCATTTGTTTTCGTTGTCCTGACCACCCACTTGGCCGCCCACCCACTCAAACCCTCTGTTGTTGCTGTTTATTTGCTTCATCTTCATGCCGTGTCACTTTTCGAGTGCGAGTGTGTGTCAACCTGGCGCCGCTCATCTAACTAAATGCCAACAATTATGTTTTGGAGTCTCATTAGTTGCAACTTAAAGTGTTCTAATGTGTTGCCGTGTGTGAAGAACGATGCCGTTAATGATGTAAGCGGCAGCTGTGAGCTGTATACTGAAAAGCCTGAAAACCGAGCGCCAAAAGCTGAATGAGCCGGGTGCCAAGAGCCAACAGATGCCAGCAGAATCAAGTCAAGTGGGCCCTATATGCCCACACATATATATTTTGGGGTCGAGTTCGTGCCACGCGGCGTTTTGTTAATTGGTATTACCTGACCCACACGATGAAAAAAAAATATTTGTGTGTTATATAAGTTACTACAAATTTGTTTGCTTCAATAATATTTTAATAAGTTTTCTTGGTTATCGAAAGCGTCGCAGAGTTTTTTTTATATAATATTAGCGTTTACGACCCCTCAAATGGTATTTTAAGATTTTTTATAAAATTTATTTATATCATTTTATTATAGGTAAAGGTTTCCTAAAGGAAATAATATTATAAAATTATGAAATACATGCTAAATCTTATCTATAATTTAAAATATTCTATAATCTATAAATTAAAATATAGCTTTAGATGTATTTAGTTTTATTTTAAAGAATAGATTTCAACATGTACTTCTGTTAGGTAAAAAAACAATATTTTATTTACGAAAATGGAAGCAGTCTAACTTTTTTCTATTGAATTCAAAGATTAAAGCCTTGCATAGTTTTATGCTTTGAGCAGCGATTCGGGTATCGGAAATACAAATTCTCCTGTGCCCGTAACCTCGAAAGGACCCGATGACAATGCCAGGTCACTGAGTGAAAAACAAAGCCAGCGGCACAATATGGCACAACTAATCACGCTGACGTTGACAGAAAATGCACTAAACAAAGAGCCAAATAAACCGACGCTCAGCCACACCAAAAGCTAACGCCATGTGCCACCGAAGGGGGTTAGGCCATTAAACTCGCATGCTGCTTTGGCGAATGAACGGATCCGGGGTCCGAGAAAAACGGAACCAGCGCACACAGGTTTCCAGGTTGCGTTCAGGTTACTGTCGGAGCCAACTAATTTAAGCTGCGCCTTGTTATAATTACGCCGAGCAGCAACAAAGCTGTTGGAAAATGATGCGCACGTGACATCCGGCACGGTTTTACCGTTGTCCGCCCGTAAGTCCGTCGCAAGTCAAAAGGCAAAGCGGAGGGAAAAGCCAGAGAAGGCCACGGAGGAGCTGGAAAAATCAACCATCAGCCAACAGGGAAAGCCACAGCGTCAAAAAAAGTTTGTACTTTAAGTAAGTCGAAAGCTACGACTAAAAATTACCGAGCACTGACGGCACGTTGACAAAACTTATCTCATGAAAAAAACGGAAGTCAGGTATCTTAAAACATGAAGTCGTTTAACTGGGAGAAATGAAAAATAACTGCTTAGGAATCAATTAAATTTCAAGATTTATTTTTAAATAAAACCTAGTTCGAAATATCAGATTTATAAATATCAACAGGACATTGGTATTGTTTTTCTTGTATTGCCAAAAACTATAACTAAGCCTTTAGAATTGAATATAATTTTTCGTTTAAATAAAGTTACAAAATATGTGTTCTGAACTTTAAATTCGTGTATCATGGACTTCGTAGACTTTCCTTACATCCTCCGAAATAAAATTGCATGAATATGATATTCAATACATGCAATTTAAATTCGTGTATCATAGGCTTGCTAGACTCTCCTTACCTTTTTTGAAACAAAATTGCTTGAATATGAAATTTAATACATCCTTGAACCTTAAAAATACTGGGTATAAAAACAAAGGCCGGCCAACGAAGTCACACGCTCCGAAAGCAAACAGAGCAAAATGCAGTCTTTGCGGGTGTAAAAAAACCCAAGCCCCTGAACCCCTGCCCCTTGCCAGCTTAGTTTTTAGAGAATTATGAGTGGGTGGCAATGGGGTTTCTGCATTTTTTATACAATTTTCTGGGATTACTTGCACTGGGCGGCGGCAGAACAAAAAAAAGGAAAGGCGGGGGAGGGACTCAAGAAAATTAGTCGCGCTTTTCGCTCGCGTCGGAAAGGAATAAAAAGTGCAGCTAAGGAGCGAAGTGTAAATTTACTTCCGCTGCAAAATGTGGGCGTGCTGCCCGTCCGCTGACAGCTGACTAGGGGCGGTGGGCGTGGCCGGTAGGTGGACAAAGCAAAAAAAAATGCAACTTTTTCTAATTAAGCGTACGTGCGACTGTCAACGGCTTCAGCTGCTGAGGCAGCGTGCTCTCTACTTGTATAACTTATTGTCGTT
This sequence comes from Drosophila gunungcola, assembly GCF_025200985.1. Taxonomy (NCBI): domain Eukaryota; kingdom Metazoa; phylum Arthropoda; class Insecta; order Diptera; family Drosophilidae; genus Drosophila; species Drosophila gunungcola. Next base: position 10,247,033 of record NC_069139.1, read on the forward strand.
GACAATAGTTTTAATTGAAAAGCACCGAGCTCCCTGTACAGTACGTGTTCGGGTATGAGTATGGGTATGAGTATGCGGGACAGGGGCGCAAAACTAACTCCTGAGCTCACCTCCGACAATTCAATCAACGCTACAAATGCTGACTCGTTTATTTTTCGAGACGCCCCACAGAAAGACAGCCAAAAAACAGTCAGAAAAAAGAATATAAGAAGAATGTTACTGACAAAAACTTTTTAATAAGTTTTTTAATTTCCCTAATAGGTTTAAACTAGCTTAAAAAACTTTTTTGCATAGAACAAATTTCTTGACTTTTTTAAAAAATGTTCATTCCAAACAATTCCTACGTTGTTCAGTTTCGATTATAATTTTAAGTTTTTCTATAAATATTTTTCTAATAAAAGACACTCTTTGTATTTTGTGAAATTCTCATTTGGATATAAAACTCAGTTGAAATTGGGAGTTAATCGTAATTAAATACAAATTTATTTTTTTATAGTTAATTTATTTTTAAAATTTTGGGTGTAACCCTGAAGATTTCTCAAAGTTCGCATAGCTTTTGTTTACTTTCTCTTAGTGTGTGGCTGTTGAGTGAGGACAGCTTAGCCGGCATTTGTCTTTTTAAGAGCGTCTTGCTCGGGGGGCCAAGAACACTCGTCTTGGCCGCCACTTAGCTGCTGACCAACTGCAACTTCGGGCCAAAAGCTGCACGGCAAGGCTCTAATTGAAGTTCCCATTGAAGTTCTCGTAATGGGAGTGGGTGCCTTGAAGGCGAGGTGGAAGGTGGTGGTTGCGAAAGGGTGGCGAAAGGGTGGTGACTGGGTGGCTGGCATAACTCAGCCACATGCTAAATCAAGAAGCGTCTCAGCTCGGAATCCATTTCCCATAGTCATGCACTAGCAGCGAACATTTATCAAGATGATGGCACATGCACAGTTTACCTGTGCGCCATAAATAAGTAAGGCATCTCTCCGCGCCTCGTCCTTTCCATCCTCATCCTTCGAGAGCGATGCAATCAGCGCCAGGATTTCCCGCTGCCACGCCCCCTGGCCCACACCGTCTGAGAGGCGGCTGCAAGTTTCTTAATTTTCGTTTGCCGTGAATTTGCTCACACATTCGCCGAGTTTTGCGCCTACGCTAGGCTACTTTTTATTCTTCCCATGGAAATAGTTGTACACAGAAAAAGAATTCCATGAAGTTTGTATTTAAAACTAAATCTTACCTTATATCGAATCTGAAATTAACACGTTAAAATCTTTTATGAAATAGGGTGATGAAACAGATTTAGTTTTAGATTTCTCTATTTACTTTTGACTTTCAGGGCATCCCCTGATTTTGGTACTTTTACCAGTGCATTCCTGTGAATATTGTTGTGCAGCTTGGCGTAGCAGAAAATCGTTTAAGACGCTGCTGTGTGCAAAGTTTACCCCTTTTGGGGGCGGGGTGTACCATCTCCCGGATAACCGTAACTCCCACCTGGGCAAGTTTTACAACTCCGACTGGCACAGTCATCAGTTTTGAAGTTGAAGTTTCACCGGGTTTGCATCTCGCTTTTCCGTATCTCTGGCTGCCTTTCCGTATCTTTCCGGCTCAACTTCATCGACATCGTTTACTTTTCGATTCGTTTCGTTTTGCAATCTGTAATTACGAGTAGCAGCCGCATTTGATGCTTTTTCGGTTTAACTTTCAACAGCTGCCAAGGAGTTTCCGCCTCCGTCTCCGTCTCCTCGTTGTCGTCCGCGTCCGCGTCCATATCCTGAAACCCACAATCTCCCGGGTCCCCTTTCTCCACTTGAAAATAATCGACATTGTCGATTGGTGCGTGTGTTTTTGTGGTTTTTGCTAAGAAAAGTTTTCAGCTAGTTTTGTTTTGGCTGGCATTTCGAATGCCTTGGAAAGGAGTTTTTTGATTGCGTTGAATGGATTGCATATTTTATGATGATGTGCCTCTGTTTGCCTGGGTATTAGATTGTTTTTGTTTGCCACGAAAAGTGCGTTTCATCATGGGCTGGCTCATTAAGCTGCATTTGATATGCATACGAAATTTCCTACAAGAATCCCCGAGAATCCTTTGACTGACGCTAATTAGAAAAGTTGGCCCAATCACGGGTAACACTTCCGCTTCTACCCTTTTTTTAAAACTTTGTTTTTGCCCGCCATTAACGCAACATTGACGCTAATAGAGTCGCCGACTTTATCGAGGACTTTGGCAATAAGAGTTTGCCAACAAGTTTAAAATTATCTGCATGCCTTTCGATGGCGCTGAAAAAGGGTAAAAAATCAAGGCGCAAATGACGGTTCACTTAATTTGCATTTAATTACAAAGTTCACAAAGACCAGAACTCAAAAAAAATTCACCGTCGTTGCCATGCAAATATTTCCACAGATACAAAGTAAAAAGTATAAATAAATGAGCAAATACTTAAATGCATATAAATAAATGTTATTTATTTAATTTGCATGTTTGTGTTCTTTGATATATTGGGTTGGCGGCACTTAAAAGATTAAAAACGTCTGAGGCCAGATCTAAGAGAACTGAGGCGAATCATAAGCAAAGTTTTTGCGACCGCAGCTATGGAAAAAAATTGGGCGGGGAAATCAGTTGATAAACAGCTCACGCAAAAGCGCTAAAATAAAAGAGTAAAAAATAACATGCAACAAATTAGAGCACAAATGAGAAGTGCCAAGTAAAAACATGAATTTTCCCTTAAATATATATTGAAAAAGTTTTGCTTATGATTTTTTTATGGAAACGGCGCCTTAATGAACTGAATTCTGGATGCTGTCACAACAAAGGGCATTCAGAAATTAGCATTAGCACGCAGAGCCCCACTTCCTTGACCCACATTTTAGTGGGTGCCTCCAATTCATCTGACGTGCGTGAACTTGCGCATTTCGTGCACGTCCTTTTCGTGTCCTCAGTGCTCCTGTAACATCCAATTCCATCTCGCACCAGCGCATCGAATCTCTCTCCTCAGTGGCGTAGTCAATATTTTCTTACATGTTAGGGGAATTTTAAACTTAGATTGAGAAAGCGAGTGAAAAATAATTGGATGGCCTCACAAACCTGTTTCGTCCTCATATATAAAATAAAGAATAGCTGCTAATTATTTAGAAATAATTCAAATTAAACTCACTAAAGTTCAATGTTAATTTTGACAATAATTTAAATTTAAAGCTTCGAGCACAAAAATGTCATACAGTCACCGTAATAATTAACTACATTTTGGAGTGTTACATTTTATACATTTCCCACTAAAACCCACCGATCCCCTGCTACACCACTGTTTCCTGTCTCCTTGCGGCTTGTCGAGTTGCGTTGGCGAAATGGAAGCCATTAAACGAATGGTTTCCCGCTTCCTTGCCCTGAATGAATATTTTTATGCTGCAACTTTCGGGGCAAGTTCCTCATTGGAGTTTTGATTGATAAATGTATTATTTTTTATTGCTGGCGTGCGCTTTTCCTTCTCAATTTTCCATTTTCCACTCGGAACCAGTGGCTTTTATGGGACCACCTGAACGTGAGCCGCGGTCCCTCTGAGCGTCCTCCTTCGGCAGTTAATTTTCAAATTAGCCGGCCCAGCCGAGAGTGTCTTTTAATTACAAATGCCATGGAGGCGCTTTGTCGGCGATTGGCGGCTGCGAAAAAATGGGAAGAAGGCACGCAGAGATGGCAGCAACAAATGCCTGATTAAATAAATTGACACAAATTAAAAGAATACGCTGCCATGGCAACAATTAAATCAAAATTCTTGAGTAGCAGCACAGCCCACAGGAGACACGGTCGGCGCTTTTGATTACATAAAAAACAAGCTAATTACGTGAGGAAAGCAAGGAGCATCCATAATAACCATCCTTCGCTAGCTTCTTTGATGGAAGTGGATGGCGCAACCACTTTGGCATATGTTTTAATGTCAATTTCCATTTAAATTAGCTGCCTGGCAGGAGGAGCCTGTGGCCGGGCACTCCGCAAATGGTTGAATGCCCCTCGCACGGCTTCATTGTCGTGTGCCTGCGAGCGCGATTTACTGCGAGTTTAAATATTTTCGCATATGCCAGCCGATTGCAAATTAAGAGCGAATAAAGCAATTGAAAATATCCAGTTTTAAAGGCAGTAGCGCAGTCAAGGGGCAATTGCAGGGAGAATGGCACGGTATTGCGGGGTTTACTGCACCTTGTGGGAAAACCAGGTGTACACTTAAGCAAACACATTACACTAACCAAAAACTTATAAAAACAAACAATGTTTTTGCAATAAATAGCTTTAAAGCAAAGAACTTTTTAAATAAAGCAGCTAAAAAAAACGTTGTTTTATTTAGTTTATTTTTTTTTTTTAGTGATTTGCATTTATTTATGTATTTAAAATATTATTTAAGCATACCGAGTTCTAAAAAAAAAATACTTTTTAATGTTCAAAATGATATATGTTTTTAATTATTGATATATTTTAATTATTATTTAAGTTGCAAATTTTTTTTGTTTTTGCCCAGTGCTGCTGCCACTTCCCACGCCGCTGCCTCGATTATAATATATATGTGTGGCAATGCATCATGCATGGCCCCAGGAATAATCGACGAGGCAATGGAGCGTGCCATCAATCGATTTCAATGGCAATAACTGGCATAGTCTACTTCTGTGTGCACGGCTACAATTGCTGCGGCCCGGGCGTGAAAGTTTTTAATTGCCCGACTCGAATCGACTCGACCGATCCGGATCCGGGCCTGAGCGAACTGAAGCGTACCGCAAACAGGAAACTCAACTCGCACACAAATCATAATAAAAATATGAAACAAGGCCAAGCGCGGTATTGTAATACGAGAGCACAATTATCAGCATGCACGGCCACTCGTTCCATTACAAGTGCACATTGTTGAAGCAATTTCGACTGCAAAAACGAGAAGTACCTAGCTGAATCCCTGCGTTTGCTGCGTGTGAATGAACTGAACTGAACTGAAAGCCAGGCCAATGCAATAACTGCATTAGAACTAAATGCATAAAGTTTATTTTACACATAATTAATTTGATTTCACTTTGTTTTGTCTGCGGCAGCTCACAAAGGCAAACCCTAATTAAACGAAAATAAATTAGTTAGCACACACAAAAAACAGATAGATGCCCCGCAAATACGTGAAATAACTATTATAAACGCTGCAAAGGTAAATGAATTGGGCAAGCTTTTTGTACTGGATGTATGTTTTCGAAAGGGGATGGATGCTCATTTGCATAGACAACTTTTAAATCACAGTCTGTCTATGCCAATCAATTTAGTTTGTTTAGCTTTAACTGTTAAATATAGATCGTGCTATGCAAAAACTGCTGCATATACAAATAATATTTTAATATTTTATTTTTGACAATGAAATAACGATTCAAAAAAACTGTTGGCACTCCAAGTAAACTGCATTCATATACGGACTACAAAGAAGAGGTTTTGGCTTTCCCAGGAAAAACAGCAAACATCACCAATAAGCAGGAGCATAAACTGGCTGGCAAGTGGCAGAGGCCTCTTGGCTCATTGTTATGCCACTGGCGTGTGCCTACCGTGCTCATGCTGACAAATTATGCTGTTTTATGCGTTTGTCGCCGACTCGGGCACCCTTTTGCCCACACTCGCCGAAACAGCCAGCGAAAGACACTCACAGCTCCCCACACGCATCAAGCCAAACGCACGCATGAGAGACGCAGCTCGCAACTCGCAACGCGAAACTCGAAACTCGACCTCGAAAACCTCCGAGGACAATGCGGCGTCTTGTTTTCCTCTGAGGTCTGCCCGGGTTATTGTGCCGATGCTGAGGTGGGACCAAGTGTAAGCCACCGGTTTCTGGTCCCCAGGGGCATTTCCGGCTGCCAAAAATATTATGGATATGCGGCATGAGCGAAATAGGCGTGCATGTACACTTGAGGAAAAAAAAGTGCTTAAAATTCCAGAGTAAATGTTCCTATTCTATAATAGTTAACATTGCTGTGGGATATTTTTAACAGATGTCAAAGCATATTTGTTGACTACAATCATTTTTATTTGTGAGCACAGTAGCAGAAAATGATTTTAAGAACTGCTTCGTTTTTGTCACAGTGCATTAGAATAGCAGGACACAACGCATCGTAAGACCCGTTAATATTTAAGCGGCGACAAAGTCAAAGTCAAAAGCACCTCAAGCGACAACGCGTAAACAAATTGACAGCTTATAAAAACCTGTACGGCATGTGCCCAGCCTGAAAGCGTTTTATTATGCCATCCAAGTTATGTGCCAGCCGACAGATTTCGTTATGCCTCTTCACCTGCACTAGAGTCGGGGTAGAAATTAATAATTAACGGCGGAGAAAACGTGCCTATAATTCGCTGCAGCTTCAGGAATTACTCAAACTAGACAGTTTTCATCTGTGCCAGAAATCGAGACGATTGTCTCGCTGATTTAATTAAACCCCGATTCGCATGCTTCTGACAGGCTTTGAGCCTTTGAGCCTGCAGATTATTAAATATCGCAATCTCATTAAGCGAATATTATATGCACACATACGAGTTAAAAAAGGAAATCCCAACAATAATGAGCTTAATTGGTTGTAAATTAAAGTGGCAAGCCCTGCACTTCGCAGCAGGCTATACAGATTAATATCATATATTACACTATAATATATATATTACACTACGCTTTACTCATTGATGTTTGTGATAACACTAGAAATAAGGCATATGTTATTGGAAAAAGGGGAGGAAATAGGTTATAGTGCAATATCATCAAGTAAATATATGTTATAAAATTAAATTTTAAGTCTGTTTCGATTTATGGCATTGTTTTGTCATCATTTCTGAATCTACCAAACTACTACTTTACCAAAAAACTGTCAACTTCAAAGAACTGTAATTCTATCTCAGGTTATGCACGTCTTGAAAACCTATATATCCGGCCATCGTATCCCGTTGCAAATATGCATCCCCATCCACTGGTAAGCCAGCCAGTCCTGGGTCCACTTTGATCTGCGCAACTATTGACAAAGGCTGGGACCCGGGCAAATATCTGGACTGCCATGGGAAATGCAAACAGATTTCCAAATGGGAAGGCAAATAAATAAATCGCGCGTGCTACCTGCTTGAATACCCTTAGCCAACCGATTTTGATCCCGGTTCCCCGGGCTGTGGGTTATATGCCGCGGTTTATTATTTATATTTCGGGGGCTCACCAACTCCGTGGCTGTGCATTTAGGGTGGACAAACAATATAAATCCAACGCCAGTTTGTGTAATTTAATACGTTCCGCTAATAGCGTTTAATGACAAGCGATGCTGGCAGTTTTCGGGCGCGGCTCTTGCATGCCATTTGATTTTAGTTGCCGCATCAATTTTTAATGGTTTATACAAATTGCGTGCTCATAATTCGAGTAATTATACTAAAAGTCATTTGGGAGCACTCGTGCGTATTTATCAATTGCAATATGATGTTTAACACCGCACTGCGTTTGCCAGAATTATGTCGAATCAGTTGGGAAAACAATTGATGTGATTTAATTGGAGCACTGAATCAGCAGGGTTCATCGACCCTCACAGCAGGCAGAAATCCTTTGATTCGGTAGGGTAATGACAACGAAATATTTTGGGACCCGTTTCATGTCAGTGGCACTCGATATTGGAAATAACCGCAGACGACGCCAAGACTTTGGCTCAAAGGACGTCTAGACGTGAAGGTATTAGGGCTGACGTGATTGGTAAAGGATTCTGATGCGAGGCCTGGTTATGAGGCCAACTGGGTCCAATTTCAATGCCTTTGTGCTGAAAATTAGTTGAACACTTATTTCACAGTATTGTCATAGTAAGGAACATTTAATACCTATTGATTGTAAAGTAGGTCTCTTGCTTTTTTAAATACTTTTTCGACTGAAATCAATTATTTCAACATGGGTTCTTTTATTTATACATTGAATACTTATTTATTTATTGAATGAACTCCACATTATTAAACATATTCGAGAAGTATGGACTTTCTCTTTGATAGGGTATCTGTTGCTTAATTTGAGATTTGGGTCACATAAGGCCGACCAAGGTGCACTGACTTGGTATGCAAATATGAAGTAATTTGATAGCTCAATTCAACCCTGTTTACAGAGCCTACATCCCGGCCATTGAATTGATGATGTTGTGCGAGTCGCTCCATCCAAGTTGTCTGCTGCCAACGCATTTGTTTTGGCCAAAGGAATGCTGGTCTATTTATTAAATAGGCTTGCAAATGTGCCGGCTGCCCAAATGTATTCGTTCAGCTCGGTTACTTATCAAATGCTCACTTTGATTTGTTGGCTACCGAGCCGGATTGGCCACAATCACTTGGACCAAAAACCCAGGACTTGGGCCATTCAGCCGCAAGCTGTTAACCCAAATAATTATGGCTTCATTAACTTTATTGTGTGTGTAAGTGGTTTTTTGATAAAGCTACTGAGTTATAGCCGAAGCACTTGTGTCCGCGAGACACCACCCAACCCACCCCCCAAAAACCACCCGCTTCCAGGAAATTAATTGCTAAGAATTGGGCCGCCCAAATGAACAGAAAAAAAATCGAAATCGTTTTGCTAAATGACACAAATTTAGCAAACATTAAATTGTGTCTGATTTTTGCTTTTTTCTCACCGCCGTTATTTATTTTGCCAAAGGGTTTTTGTGTAACTCGGTTTTGTGTGTGTGGAATTTTCAGACAGACAACGAATACAGGGTGCCTTGGGCTAAGTTGTTGTCTCCGGCTTGCTAATAACAAGGACATCTTTTTTTGCTATGCATTCACTGAAAAAATTATAAAATGAAAATTTTATTCGCAGATTTAGTGGTAGTTCTTGAATTGAACGAAGAAAAGCTTAAAATATATTTAAGTTAATGCCTCACAGATTAAATTATAATCATATTTTAAATATTTTTCCTTATACTTTTACAAAAAAACTAAATCCGATTTAATTTGAATTTTAAGTTTTACAACATTTTTTATAGGCTATAAATATTCATAATCATTTATTTTTAGAGTATAATTTTTTTAAATAATATCGTAAGCTTGCTTAAATTCTTTGAGCAGTAGTGGGTTCCGGAATATTCTTCCAGTACTATTATACATATATTCGGCAGGTTGTTCAACACAAAAAAAAGTATGGAAAAATATCAAGGTAAAATTTTACGTAACCGAACAGTCTATGCGAAACGCCCAACAACAAGGACAACAACAAACAACCGCACTATTATTTTTAATGGCCAAACATTACAAGCCACGTGGGCTGGATTGGGCTGGGATATGGAAAAGGAAAACGAAAGCGGACATAAAAATAAATAAGAACAAATTGGCAGGCAAATGTTTAGTTTGTGGCAACATGTTGCCAACTAGTCTGCCGCCCCGTTCCGCAACAACTTAAAAGTTGGCTGTATGTCGCCATCTGCCTATCGCAGCTCTGCCCTCCGCGGGCCTCCCTTGAGTTGCCTTTGAGCTATTTTATAATTAGTCCCAGCCATGACAAAAACTTTTTGGCAAAACAACTTAAGGGCCCCTCCACCAGGGTCCGTTTAGCCAGCCAACCGCACACGGTGCACGTGAGGCGCCCGAAAAAACCAGAAGCGCCGAGAACACCGATACCCAGCACCACCAACAATGAGCTATGCTGCTACACTGCCCGATTTCCGGGTGGTCCGCTGCTGCTGGGGGCATTAAATTTTACGGCAAATAATGCACAACATATGTATGCCAAAAAATTGGATAGAAAAAAGTGGGGTACGAGTATGAAATCTGGAAAGTTTACCACACGCTCGACTGAGCCTAAATTAGTTTGGGTACCAGCCAAAGTCTGTGCGAGGCCTAGCTTTTGATTTTACCCGTGGGCAAGTCCCTACCACCTCCACTTCACACTTAAAAAAACTTAAGACTAAAAATAAATAAAACAAATTTATTAAAAATATCTATTATTCTTAAATCTAAATCTAGTAAAAAATTATGTTCAATTAATTTCTTACGTTAAATTCCTTGCAATTTTTTATCCACTTTAATCTTTTAATCTTTTACCATAAAATTATATTATTCTAGTACTTATATTTGTTGTTATGGTGCATACAATTTGGAATTGTTAAAAATTTTAAAACGTCTCAACTTTTCATCCCACAACTTATAGTCATTAAATTTGTTGCCAAATTAAAGTAGTTTCGATAGAATTATATAATTCTTCTATATAATTATTCTTCATATTTATTAAATTAAAAATTTTCGGTTTGTTCGAGAACTATTTTGTCAGTGCATAAAATCTCGGCTGGTTAAAAATTTGAAAACTGCTCAACTGCTAATTGGCTGTGGCCAAGCGCTTTCCCGAGCCTGTGGCTATTTTTTAATTGCAGCAGCTGCGCTTAGTTTTCAGTATTGTGCAATCGAAATGTGAATTTCTTCTCAGGGGACTCGAATTTTTTTTGGGTAATAAATCAAAAATCAATAAAATAATTTAACAAACGTGTAAATTACTAGTAAGAACTGTAACGAAAAATAATACCTCAAGAAGCAAATAAACTACTTGAAAATTTGCTATGCAAAGATCTAATTTTTAAGAAAACAGTTCCTTACCATTTTTTTTTAATTAAAAAATTTGTTGGATTTTCCATTTTTAGCTCAAAAATAATGCAAGCTTGAATTGAAAGGCAAACAAACCCGGACAAACTGCTCAGTCAAATGGCATTGCGAAATCGGAATCGAATAATTTAGGAAATGCATTACTTATATGAAGTCTGTTCTCCTTTTACAAATAGGGCACGACAGTCAAGAAAATCCGACTGGGTTGGGTTCCCCTTAAGTGAACGGAGTCTATCAAGTGTGTCAAAATTGCAGTAAAACCTGGAGCAGGGAAAAGCTGCAACCTGCAACCTGCAACCTGGGACTCCAAGAATAATCTTACATAGTAAGCCATAGGTGGAGCGCAGGGCGGGGCTTGTCTATATAAATTGCAACATTTCACCAAGTGCTGGGTGATTACGAAAGGGACGAGGGGCGGCCAGCATTTCGAGTGTGATTACGAGTCTTATGAAATTGAAAGGATTTGAAGGTGCAAAAGAGCATTAAATTACAGTCTTCCTTTGCAACACCTAGAAGCGACTTTTGCAGCAATTTGCCCTTTACGAATCCACCCCGACAGATGCCAAGAAGTCTCCAGTTTCGCGCACACCAAATGGATAATTTATTACACCATTTTTGCATTTCATTAAAGAAATTTTCAATTTTCTTCTCAATTAGGTAGCTAAGAAAGTTTCGAATGTTTGTCTTCGTTTAGGCCATGACATTGTGGGTCCTTCAGTGTGTGTCCTGCCAAAGGCCCAACTCGAACGATGTTTACGCATATTAGAAGCCTTTGATGGAAACTTTTTGGAATTTTTTTTTGGCCGTAGCAAGCAAAGTAAGTTATCTCTCCTTGCAGAACGATAGGAAATTGCTTTGCCATCCAAACTTTTGTTGGCTGAAGACAATTTCCTATAAATTGCCAATTAGCAAAGTCAATAATTAGAGAGTATGCCCTGATCTGTGCGAAAATGCGTTAGCAACGGAGTGCCGGCAAAACTTTATGCCGACTCTATCCGTTTGGTTACATTTTCGATTCTAATTATAGTTGCCTTGTCTCGGTTGTACGTATCAGTTCTTAATTCTTAGTTCTCAGTTTCTGGCTTCCCGGCAAAACTTCTGATGCATCTGCAAAATGGTTTTGCATACGCGCACCCACATGGAGTAAAAATTTATAGTTTTGCATACTCGATGCTTAACCCAGCCAGTACAGTTGCAATATTCTTTAAGCTATTTCCGCTGGTTGCTGTTGTGTGCGAACGGAAATAACAATGCAGCACGAACGACGCCCTCCTTCGACATCCAATCCTGCACGTCGACAGAAGGCCCCGTGTGCCTCTTGTGGGGGATTTATTTGTCGAAAATCGTCTGGCTGCGGCGATGGCATCTCGATAGAACCCGAGTGTGTGGGATCTTTGTTGCCAATTAGTGTGTTATTGGGAACTGCAACAAAGTATAATTATAACAGACTCGAGTTGAAAGTAAGCTCCAACCTTAATGAACTCTATTTACGATTCCCCCCAAAAACGAAAATACATTTTAGGCTTCAATAGGCTTTCCATTTCAAGCTACTCGAGGGAAATAGGTTAAAATCTGGCAATAGTTTTACCACATTCAAGTTTTAAGCTTTTATCATTTTAAGTATGTTTACTTGGAGTTTATTATCTACAATATATATGTTAGAAAATAGAATACTAGTTAAACGAAATCTGTTTTGAGAATCTGTTAAGCAATGAGAAGAAAAGTAATATTATTCGAGTTTTAAAAGATTATGTACCACAAAACCACAAAATAATACTATTGTATTTATTTATTTTTATTTATGTATTTAATTTGCAACAATATTGCAGCACATCAGCCAATCTGAAAAAAAAAATATACCTCGCATAAACAAAATAAAATGAGTATAACCAACTAATAGGTTTATTTAACGTACTGTTTATTTAAGGCTGTTCGCTCCCAAAATTTTTCCAGTATCTTATTTATAGCCCTTTTTTCTCAGTGCCGGGACAGTCGGCTACTGACTGTCTATGTCTATCCATGACTGAAGCTGGCGCCAGTCAACCATTTGGCTAATTGTCTGCATTTATCAAGCGCCAAACAAGGCAGAGCAAAAAAGCGCATAGAATTTATAACAATTGTTTTACAATTTTCCAGTGACAAAGGAATATCACTTAGAGGCATTGTCGTGTGTCTGGCTGTGCGTTACTTTTATACTTTTATTTTTGGGCGCGGCGCCATTTCTATTTAATATTGTGAAAATTAGAGCAGCAATCTGGCGGAAATATTTAGCCAATTGGCAACATAATTTAAGGGTAGTCCACGTTGCAGGCGCCTTGATTTATGCTGCAGCTTTTATTTTCCCTTACTCTGTGACTTTTCCGTTTTTTTGTAGCCCCTCTCAAAACTTTGAAGCTCACATGTGTGAGTGTGCGCAATTGTGCACTAATTTGCAGTTAGTTTAATAAATTTCCCACTGCGCCACATGCGTGTGCGCAAAAGTTTGGCGAGTGCGGGTCGCAAACTTTTAATTTCTTGTTTGGCAAGAGGCATTGTGTCATAAATTTTTACCGCTCCACCGGGCAGCCGAACTACACTAAAAAAAAGTCGGATGCATTTTCAAGATACAATACTTAGTCTAGAACGCTAAGGTTTTTTAGTACATCTATAAATTTGCTTTCTAAATAAATAAATACATTTTAAAATATCTTAAGCGTTTTTATATTTATATAGTCAACGAGTATCTATATTTTTGTAGGTGCCACTGTGACCCACTGATTTATAATTGCATTGGTAATTATTTTCACTGGCGTAACAAGGCCTAAGCTGGCATCATAAATAAAATCCATTATCCACCCAAATGGCAATTAAGTCAAGGAAACAGTCGCTGCTCGATAAGAAGGTTGTCGCTTTTTCCTCTCCCAATTTTAGTGCTTTCCCATGCAAATGAGTTGCAATCAGCAAAAAAAATAGCTGCAAGCGAGGGCAAGGGCCATAACAATGGCAAAATGATGCAAAAATGTTAACACGAATTAGCCAGAAAGTATGCAGAGATGCGAGATGGCAACAGGAAGCTGATGCAATAAACAATGCACCAGCAGCCATAAAAAAAGAGACTTAAGACGTGATGCCCCTATTGAGAGTCCCTCGAGGACCTGCAATTGCGGAAGTTTGCACCGGGGGAAAAACAACGTTTTAGAAATAACACTAAAAAGACAATCAAACTAAACCCGTTAAGAGACCAATAATAATCTGTTTTACACTAGTTAGCTCTACGAGTTTATAAAACACAGAAATTCATTTATATGTCATTGAGGTAAATACATTTATTTTTAAACAATTTATTTTTTTTTAAGTGCAATTTATTTAATGCAATTTCTTAATATTTAAGATACCGTATAGTCAATTAATTCAGATTTCGTATTTTAAACTTTTTTCTGTGTGGAAATGAAAGCAGATTGTAATAAAAGCGATTACAGCGGGAGTGAAGAAAAACAGGAATTAGATGGCACAAGGGGGCGCTTGGAAGTGGGCCACTTGAGCCGAGATGTCTAAGCACTTGACACTGCCCTGATCCTTTCCTATATGCCATATTCTCCATTCTGATGTGACACATTTCCAGCCATTTCCACAAGTCAGACTAACGATATGTGACACTTGCCCAGATACGCACGAACAAAAAACAGTGGGATTATGCAAATGAAGTAAGGGGCCCTTCGAAATTCATAAACATTTAATATTTTATGGAGCATTCATGAGCATTTAGGCGGCACTGCAAGTGTCGAATACATGCGTATGTGTGGTGTGAGTTTGGCTGAAGCAATTGCCGGTTGTTGTTGCCATTGTTTGTTGCTGCTGCCTGCATGTTTATTTGTTGTGTTTTGCCCAGCACTCTAGGCAGGCCACACATACAAACATATAGTAGATATACACAGAGAGAATCATTTCAAAAAATCTTTATTTAAATACAAATTGAGAAAAAGACCACTTTGAATAAAAATTAAATATTTTTTTTCGAACCAATATTGCGTAACGTAAATAGTTCTGATCGTAGCTCCAAACTTTAGTATTATTTTAAAAAATTATTAAGCACGTTGGAGCGCGAACATTAACGTCTTAATTTTTTAGTGTACTTACAACTATATGAATATCAAAGTGTCTTGCATGAATTTCATGTGCTCCATTGGTGAAATTTTACTTGTCATTGTTGCGTGCTGAATAAAAGATGAGCAGCAACAGAGCCTGACCGCCTGGAGAAATTTCGTGCTGAAGAAATGGAAAAGGGGGAAATCTGAAGGATTATCGCCGGTGAAATGCAATTGCTAATCACCCAATTTGGTTGCACGATTCAATCGGAATAAGAGCAGTATAAAATGGAATAAAATGAGGGCGCAACTGCCATTTACGCAATTAACTAACTCGGCCCGAATGGCACTAAAGCTTTTATCTTATTATCCCGTCGAAATACCCAAAGCGCTGAACGGAGAACCCTGACAAGCAAACACAAACAAATGAAGCCAGCAAGATGGCAAATAGTCAAAGGACCGCTGGAAAAACAGAAGGCAACCAAAAATGTCCGCAGGTCCTTCAGCGGAAAAAAGAAAAGGAAAACAAACCGCTCCACAGCGAGAAAAGCGCATTATGTCCTTGTCTTGCGTCCCTATACTTTTTCCTCTTTCATTCGCTATCTCTCTCCTGTGGCCGCTTTGTTATTTCGATTTTATTCTCTAACGATTTTCCGCCTTTGATTGCGCACCTTTTTCTAGTTTTACCATTCGGTTTTTACCCTTCCACCCCTCCACCTTTCCACCCTTCCACTGTACCGTACCGACGGGGTTATAAATATGAGCAAACATTTCACAAGATATCCTTAATTAAAGCAATTTCCCTTTTGGTGGAAAAGGACGAAAGGACGTCCAACGGCAAGACGGTTGCGTGTGCACCGGCTGGAATGAAATTTGCAGAAGGGATAGCCAAAGGAAATAAGCTGCCGTGTCCTCGCCATAAAGGTGCGACCGAAAAACGCTGGCACAATGACCTGTTACGCACACTTACAGGCTGCCACAGATACACACACTCACGCTCACACTCACCCCCACATACAGACACCCACGGGGCAAAAGGGTTAAGAGCGAATCTTCGTGTGGCCATTAACATGAAATTTTTAACGGGAGCCGCAAAGCGGGAGCCAGGGTTGCCAGGATTTCGGAGGGGTCGCGTGGCCCGCCATTGTTACCGCACTCTACTTATTACTCCATCTCAAACTACTTCTCCTGATCCTGCACGTGGTCTTACATATTTTAATATCCGTTTTGGGTATACTTTGGTTGTATTCAAAATATTTGACATTTGTTAAAGGACAGAATACTGCTAAGTTAAATGAAAACCATTAATAAATAATTCATTAAATTTTTATGTTTGTAAGTCGAGATTTTTTTTGAGATAAGTTTAGAAATGTTCAAAATAAATTGTTTAAATAGAAACTTCGATCAGGTCCCTGACTTCCCTGTAGTTTTCGTTGAATAAGAGACCCATGAAGTAAGCAGCTTCGCAGCTTTTGTCTCCTGGTTTCGATGTGGTTCTCCCCTTTATTTTTAGCCCATCGTCAAAGAGAATGGAGAAAGGCGGAGAAAGAAAGAGAGAGAAAACGAGGGGCGTGGCGGCGATTTGTTGGTAAGCCCCCATTCTCATAGTTCCCGCGCCGCACGTTTGCACCCCGCCTTAATCCGGCGCGTATGTCCTTGCACAACATCCTTTGCATTGTTTGCGCTATAAATACACGATACTGGAGGTGCGCAGCGAATGAAATACCAACAACAGGAGCACAACAACACTCCATGCCAACAATATAAGCAACAACCACAGCCGCCCACGCACAATAACAACAACTGCTTATCCTTGGAGTCTTCGACGTTGTCGCACAGGATGCGCCGCTTATTTATCGCATTTTTATGTGAAATAAACGATTCGGAATTGGCTACGTTAAACATTAATTTTATTGTGGGGGAAATTGAGATTGCACAACGAAACAACAAGCCCGAAAGAGAAACAACTTGCTGGGGCGACACCTTGAAAGTTTCAGTTGTCCTCAAATTGATTTCGGTGGATATTCTAACCAACTACTAAATATCGATAATATTTGAAGAACTTTACATGACGTTTATCCTTATATGCGTGTTTCAATATGTAAAACCTAACATTTTGACGAACTAACTCACAAATAAGCAGTCAAAATTGACCATAATTATCTTATAATGCATTTCGGATTTTTTCTCACACCTGAATACTACATAACTAAGAATTTTTAAACTTTATAAGGTAAGAAAAAAACTTTACTCTCTACGTTACGCGCTTTGTATGAATGTTACTACCAGCTATAAAAATAAAATGAAAAAATAATAGTACATTTCACGCTTGGGTAAAACAAATCTTTGTATGCACAAGAACATGATACAATTATTTCTACATGAACTAATTTTAAAATATTATTTTAGTTGGGATTGAGATCAGCGACAAGTTAGTCGCAAGATGAAGAAAAAAAGGGTATCAATCGTACTAAGCCTAATACTGAGCTTAGTCGGACAGACACTTGAAGATGAGCCGAAAGTTTCAACTCCAGAATCAGCTGCAACACCTGAACCAACTGCACCACCTGCAGCTGCCGAGGAACCTCCTAAGATCAATCAGCCAAAGTCTTTAAACAAATCGCCCGCATCCAAGTGCAAATCAACCGAAGTTCTATCCGAGAATGGCTGCGTGGATCGCGAGTTCTTCCTGAGCCGGATCATCATGCGATCCTGGAAGGACGAAGGCTTCGAGAGGGCAAAGGCCAGGGCCGGCCTGGTGGACAATATGCAGTGCAGGGAAGGCGAGATCAGGACTCCTTTTGGATGTGAAAAGCCTCGGTTAGCACCGCACAGGGAATTTAATCGAGTTAAAGTGCTCCACAGTAGACTAGAGCGCGACAAGGTGCGACACGGCGGCTATGATTATAACTTAAGGCACTCAGGGAATGACGGAGAGCACAAATTTATTAAAAGACCTAGAAAATTGGGACCTCCAATAACTGGTACCAATCGGCCACGGACGTACGTATTCTTGCCTGGCAGAACTCTAAGAGATGGACTCATGTGCCGAACTAATGAGGTGACTGGAAGAGGGAGTCGCTGCATCCATAGAAGGCGACATGTAAAAACGAAATCAATGCGAACTCACTCATGAGAACTCACCAAAAAAAAGTAGGCTAATTTGTTGGTTAAAATAAAAAATAATTTCCTGGGTACAGCTTATATTTTATTTTAGATAATTACTTATTAAATATTTTATAAATTTGATTTATGCATTAAGCTACTGATATTAGGAACTTTGAATGAACCCAGTAACTTTTTAAACCTTTTCATCTTAAATTTTATTTAATAAATTATAGAACTGAAGATTGTATACCCTTCCCTAGAGAAGATTTAGTACAACTTTTTCTCAAGTCCGAGATATCTTATATTAACTTTAAATTATAGCATGTTAAAGGTTTCTGTGACGGTGGAGCATAACAAATGAATTGTTAAGATGGGAACGTAATGCGTTCCACTTTATTTCAGTATTTCAGTCTGTTTAGTCTTGCACTCCAAGATGCAGAGTCATCGTAGCTTGTGCGGCCTGTTTATCATTTTTAGTTTTTTTGCGCTAACTGTTCAAGATGAAGCCAAAACTGAACCGCCTTCGGCAAGTGCACTACCAGCAACACCAGCGCCACTTGCACCACCTGCACCACCTGCACCACCTGCAGCAGCCAAGGAACCTTCTGAGGTCAGTAAGCAGGAGTCTTCAAATACACCTACCGCATCAAAGTGCAAGTCCACCGAAGTTCTATCCGAGACTGGCTGCGTGGATCGCGAGTTCTTCCTGAACCGGATCATCATGCGATCCTGGAAAGACGATGGCTTCGAGAAGGCAAAGGCCAGGGCCGGCCTGGTGGACAATATGCAGTGCAAGGGTAACGAGGTCAGGACTCCCTTTGGCTGTTCGAGGCGATCGTTACCACCGCACAGGGAAAGTAATCGGGTGGGAGTGCATCACAGCAGAGTGGATCACGACCAAGTGGTGATCTTCTATTCCGGTTCGAATGCACGCAGTGTTCGCCACGAAAATGGCATGGAAAAGAAAGCACCTTACTCGGGACCTCCCTTTTCCGCGCATAATCGTCCCCGAAAGAACTACATCCTGCCGGGCCGCTTGCTTCGAACTTTTCGTAAATGTCGACCTTATGAGACACTCGGAAAAGACGGTCAATGCCATCGAAAAAAGGGCAAAAACGGAAATTACAAACACAAGGATCACGTATATGGACTTCAAAAGAGACACCGCCATGAAGCACAAAGGGAAACCAGACAGATTGAGGTGACTACCGAATAGGTTTGTGTTAGTCTAGTAGCGAATAAAACAAAAACTTTTGGCCACCTTTTAATAATAAAAATGCTCAACATTTTGGTCTTAAAAGTTCTTAATACTCCAAATCTTCCAAGCTCCAAATTACTATCCATTACGAATAACCCTCAAATGTGGCAGCACATTAAATGGTCCTTTGCCATCAAGCCTCTGACAAATTTAATTTAATTTTATATTGTATGTGCTGGGTCGTTTTGTTTTACGACGAACGAGCAACCTCTTTCTTGGGGCCCATTGAGAGCAAATAAGTTGCTCGCCTTAAGTCCGAGCCAATGACAAAGGATTAATCAAAACAGATAGATGTGTCCTTTAAGGCTCACAATATGTTGAAAACATGGAAGGGGATTATGAATATAAAAGCTTCATTAAATAGGATTTGCGCCTTTCGGGTTGGCTCTTCTTTTCAATGGAGGCAACACTTTGAAATGGCTTCGGCGTAGCAATATGGAAGGCTTTGACATACTAATTAGTTAACCTCGCACGCCTGTGTGCTCGTGCGTTTTGGCCCACATTGCTCATACGCAGCGTTTTACAGACCCTCGGCGCGACAGCTAAGTGGCTGCTGTTTGCTGCGGGCGGCGCCCAAAACATGATGAATAGTTTTGCAATAATTACATTACACGGCAGTTTCACGCTCGGCCCGCCCGAAAGAAAGTCACACGTGGCTGACGCTTGGTTCGAGTGGAAACTCTGGTGACTTCCGTCTACACAGAGACAATTTTCATCATTTTCTAATATGTAAGGCCCTTTAAAACTTTCATGTATATATACTTATTTATGAATACAGATATAGATGTAAAAACTTTATCCACAAGATATTTATATTTTATTTATATTTTATTTTTGTTCAAAATATTTGTAAGTTCCTCATGATTGAATCTAAATTTGATATTCTGCCACTGTGTGCAAGTGCCAGCTCAATGGGCATACTGATGTGGAGATGAACGCGGCTGCTCCGACGGCATTAATCATGTTCGGCGGCAATTAGCAATTAATAACGTTTTGCAAAACTGTAAATTTATCGCCTACTGCTTCGTCTTAGGAATTTCCCATCATAAATTACGTTTCCTGGCTTATGAATGAAGTGAAAAATGATCCGGTGGCCATTAAATGTCTCTTGCTATCGAATGCAACTTCCGTTTTATTCCAGTTGACTTTTGGCCCTTTTGGTGATTTGCTTTTGAGCTTTTGCCAGCTTAATGACTCGTCTTTAGCATATATGACACATAGAAATGTATAAAGCTGGCAGTTGCATCTTGTCACGAACTTAAAGTTAACTTGATTGATGGCTTTATTGATGACTGCCTTAATTGCGGCCAATGCAATCGGATTTATTTCTTAGCTTCAGTTGTGTGTAATACGTATATCTATGTATAAGTTTATATTATTGAAGTAACTTGTTTACATTTAGCAAAATCACTCTTGTTTGTAGTCTTCTTCGTCTGGAATCACCAGGTAGGCTTTCAAATTAGTTGGTAATTGAGGGTCTAACGATACACCATAAAACATTTTTGGAACTAAGGCATTAAAATGCGCTAGAGTAATCTCGTCCTTTTTGAAGTCTGCCAGTACATCAGGATTTTTTCTTATGTGGATGCGAGAAATGCCGACATCCTGTTCAAAAGTTCTTTTTCGCTTCCTCATTTCCAAAGACAAATGAAAGATTTCAGACTCATGTCGCACATACTCAAGATGTTCCCTCACCATAGCCAAAGAGTCGGCAAAGGTTGGGTACATAGTACTTGAAGCCATATTGTGCAAGAAAGTCAATTGAACTGGATTGAAAGTTTATATTTAGATGAATTTTCTTTCAGACAGAAATATTCAATTTACTTAGGTTTTTTTCAGAGTTTTTTGAATTGACTTATAAAATATGGCCTTCTCTTAAACACAAAAAATTAACTTTAAATCGAATCTTTGTAAAACTTGCTGTATTATTGCTTTAGTAGGATTTCTGATATTTATTCAACAACGAGTTGTATTCAAAATAAATAACAATTTAAAATTTTTTGATTTATATAAAAAAAAAAACAAAATAATTCTAGCTTTGACTGCGTCAAGGGTTTCAAATACTTATTATTCACTTATAATGAAGAACCATTGTTTGCGCGAATATTATAATTTGCTTTCTTACTTTCAATAAAATATAGACTTGGTCGTAATACCTTAAACCATTTAAGTCGCGTCCAGCCGGACAAATGTCGCACAAAATTTATGGTCTCGCTGCGAAAGCATCGCGTGAAATTGGCTTCTAATTGCCGGCAAATGAAATGTCACAGCCTTTGGCAGACTGAATTCTAGAGGGAGATATATGTATATAAATTTGGAATGATGGGGAAAATCAGCCAAATCTCATTTCGATACACTTCAGTTGATTTGCTTGCGGCCAGGGGGGCAGAAGCAATATAAATTTCCATTTAAAATTAGACTTGGATTTAGAAGTGGTTTGCCAAATCTTGTCATAAATTCTACAGCCAATTTGAGTAAATCAGTGCAGTGATTAGTGGTCCGGTTCTCTTTTATTTATAAATGCTTCCGTAAATAGTTTATTTATAGACGAGCACCGAATCATTCAGCTAGCAACATTGCCGCTTCCAATCGCATTTATTGGGACGCTCTTCTGTGTTGCTGTATTGCTGTATTGCCGGAATTTATGCGTCAATGCACCTGACGAAAAAAGTCGAACATGTCGCACTTGAAGTGGCGAAAAAAGTGCGAGTAGTAATATATGCAAAAGGCACACTGCACATGGCAGTGGCACTCGTTTTATTTACACGACAAGTGGCAATTACAAAAATCCGCCGGCAGTAATTCTCATTTCTCTGCACGTGGAGTGGCATTAAAATGTTGCCATTTTTATTCACATTTGCCTCGACAACTCTTGGGAATCAGTTGTACAGATTAATTCGATTGTGTTCCCCTAAATTCCAAATTATATTCCCCAATAATTGGTTCGCTTTGATTTCTGCTCATTGAACATGGCCTCGGCATGCGTTTGAAGATTTTTGGCCTCAGTCGTTGGGCATATCTCTTGGCCAACTCAGATCAGCAGCAGATGCAGCCGCTTTTATTGCCTTATTGATGCAACTGTTTACATGTGTAATTAAGTTACCAGCCCAGTAAGTGTGTTGATGATATGAACAAATTTATTTGACATAATATTTGCATGTGTTTAAGCCGAGTATTTTATTTTTTTGTAGCTGACCATTGTTGTTATTACCATGGCCGAGATTCGTAGGATGCTGGACTTGGGGCTATAGCACTCGGTTATATTTATGCTGTTGCAGTATTGTTGTCGGAATTAAATCGGCAAACATGACACTCGAAAAAATAATAAAGCAATCAGTTAAGCGCAGCAACTGTGCGGGTAATTATATGAATTGTTTGCTTATTCCAACGAAACTCCCTTTTGTTTTCGTATGTTTGTTTATTTATTTATTCGCTCAGTTCGAGTGTGCGAGTGCAATGAAATTTTATGAGCTTATAGTGGTGCTAAGCATTAAATTAAAATATGCACCAATGTTAACAAGCGCCTCGGTTGATGTCTGTTGATTGCGATAAAGGCACGCTCGTAAAAGCTATGTTACGCATACGCCCTGTCATGCAGAGACCTCAACGACAAACGACAAACGACAACGACGACGTCGCCATTTTGCCTAGATGTTGTCAAACATGGCCAGACAAGGAGCGACGGGCAGAAACACCTCACTCATTGGCCAAAACTAGTGGCTGGGAGCAGGGGAAGCAGAACACCTCACACCAGTGGTGACAGCTATATATCTCCTAAAGCCGATAAATCTTTGGAAGTTTGTTAAGTTAAGTAAAAAAATATCTATTGAGTTTTTTACTTTTTAACTTTCAAAATATTTAAAATCAATTTTTAATCAAAAATTAAATAAACCGGGCTCTTTACGATAACTTTTGTTAATAAAATTGAATATTTTTGTTAGCTTGAATAAACTTTCAGTGATAAAAGTAAATAATAAAATAAAAGGTTAGGATATAAAAATAGATATTTTTATTCGATGATTCATTTATTTTAAATCATGTTGTATATAAAACCAGTTTTTGAGCTAAGATACAAATTAAAGTATATATGCAGAACGAAGTATTGTATGCTTTGTTAAATTCTACTTTAAACCGAAATGTTCTTAAAATATTTTTCTAGAGGAAAATGTTAAGAAAAGCTTTTGAACCATTTTTATTTATTTCCTAGAGAAGGAAACTATTGAAATTTGTCCAGGAAAATGTCAAAACTGTCATCTCTGATGGATTCTTACCCTCTGGCACTGGTTCCATTTTGTAGTTGGATTGCGGGCGTTTAAGAGCTCGTCTCTCCATGGACACTCACTCGAACTGAAACCCCGATACGTGGACTGTCCCCGATCCTTGTTCCTGTTCCTTCCGCCTTCCGCCTTCCGCCTTCCACCTTCCGCCGTGCTCCGTACTCCGTACTCCGTGTTCCGAGTGGCTGTGCAGATAATGCTGATGATTTTGATGTTCGTGTCATTGTCGTTCGAAAGCGTTATGCGTGACGAAACGGAAGCTCTTAAAAGGCACAATGAATAAGCGCTCCAAACGAGGCCAAAAGCCGCCCAAAAAAGCAGCCCCAGACCGACTGGTGTCTGATTTTTGGCAGGCAGTGTCCTGCGGTTCGCCATGGCACATTAAGAAGGACTCTGGTTGTAAATTCTCTCTGTTTTATGTGCATTTCGTTACGCCCTGATGCCGCCGCCGCTCTTTCTTGGCCGGAAACTCCGGCTCCGACGACTCCGGGTCCGGGTCCAAGGCAATCGCCACGCCCCGCAAATATTTCCGCAGGAAAAAATGCCGGTGGTCGGGGAATCATTATTTTAATTAGATGCGAGAGTGCTCGGTCGAATGATGGTGCTGCGTCAAAAGGATCGCAGGACAGCTGCTCCACATTATTTAATTAAATTATGCCAAGTCCTCTGTCAACCGCCGTGTGCCGGGAGTATAATGCATTGTTAATTTAGCTAAATTACGAATTTTACATATGAGCTATAAGCTTGGATTTATTTATTTGTTGTATAATAATGTATAAGAAAATAATAGTTAACATTTTTATATTAATAACTTGGCATTAAATCCATAACCAATATACTCTGATACGGATATAGCGTAACTTAAACTTTATCCCTTAAAACATTTCACTTTTCTATCCACTGTGCGGCATTAGCATAATTTATAAGCACAATTCACACATATTGGCAGCATATTTTTTGGGGCAAACATTCTAGCAGCTAATGGCTAAGCTGCCATTTAAATATCAATAATCCCTAGGCCCGATGACCGTAGAGCCATTGCTCACGCCATTTCTGTTCAGGACTGAGACATATTGTTAGCAGGCCACACACTTCCACCTCTCCGGCCGTAAAAAATCACCGACGGATGGAGTCTATCTGTCAAATACATCAAATCTTTCACCCTTCGCCGCCCTGAGCAAACATGCCAGTTCAAGCGGAGCTGAGCAGAGCTGAGCCGAGAACTGAACCAAGTCTGAAATGTGTATATCATTTGGATTGATTGCTGGGTCGGCACACGAGCCAACCCATGTCACACTCGCCAAAAATATGTTACCCTATCATCAAAGCTTTGATGATGGGATAAAAGCTTATCACTATAATTAGCGGAAAAGGGATAACAAAGAACCTAAAAGAATTTCCACAAACGGATAAAAAAAGTATTGTTTAACTGCCGACTAATATAAAAATAAAAGATTCGATTGCTAGCGATAGTATTTTATAGAATACAATTAATGTTTTGATATATAGTAAGCCATGTTAAATGAAAATGAATAGCAAGCTTTGTATGCCATTTGTTGCACTTCAAACTTGTGTAAGCAAATATTCCAAATTTGAGCATTGAATACATTTTAAATAAAAAACAAATAAAAGCACAAAAAATTTTAATAACAAAACAAAAGTATTACAAGCTGTTTTAAATAAAACCATAAATTTCGCGACTTAATTCCTCATCTTAAAGAGTAAGATGTATGTACTCGTATTCACTAATAAACAAATATTTGTCGAGTGTAGACTAGAATCCCGTCTAGAGATGTTTTGGGTTGAGCATGTGCTTTGTTCGTTTGTTTGCGGCTGTCGGCCTGCGTTTGTTTGTTGGGTGGGTGGTTGATTTTGCGTGCGTGGCGGATGTGTTTTCCGCTGGGCGGATTTCGGTTGAGCTGGGAGAAGCTGGAAAAGGCAGCGAAGAGGATGTGGAAAACCGGTACCGGAAGGTGCACCGCCGGCCACCAGACGCCAGTGCGAACCGGCGGCTTCTGCCCCGCTTGTCACACTCAGTTTGTTGACGCGTGCAGCGGTCGAAATGAGTTATGGCCCGCCGTGGATAATGGCCAATGGATCACGGATTAAAGTTGGGCAGAAATGCAGCCGAGCGAAACGATCATCGCGAGCCGCAGGCGGCATACCGCAAATAAAAAGCCATAAACAGTCAACTTCAGGCTGAAGTTCTTGGCTTGGCGGCGGAACAATGCAACACACATGCAGCACAACACATCCTCATCCCACTCAGAGCTGCTGCTGAGGAAGTTCGGGAAGCAGAAGATGTCGACGAAGTGCAAAGCGCTTCAAACGATTTTCCGCAAAGTTGACTGCCTCGTGCAGTGAAAGGTGTTTCGAGTGCACACTGCCGGTGCCACGCCCAAAACGCTCACAAGCTGATGTCTACCAAGCCACCCATTTACACAGAAACAATTTTCATCGAAATTTGTATTTGAACAAAAAGTTAAGGTCATTATTTGAAAAAAATAAAAGAAAACAATTCGCGCCATAAATAACATTCTATTAAAGAATTTTTATGTATTCAGTTATGATTTTTATAGATATGTTTAGTGGTTTCAGGCTTTAATCTGTTCAAATTAAGTATTACTGTAGGTTATGGATATCTTATATTTAAAATATCAAGTTCAATTGTTGGACATAGCTAATTTTTGTCAAGTGTAACCAACACCCAGTTTGTAAACCGTATTTATAGGACGGAGAGGAGCGGAGAGTAGTCGTGTCGTGTGTGCATACTTGTTTACGGCCAGAACAGCAGCAAAGGCGACTGAAATAAAATTCACGCCAAAAGCCTTAAGGTATTCCGCACCAGCAAAATATGCGAGTTGCTAGGACCAGCAGCAAAGAGAGTGGTGTTGAGCTGGAGAACTGGCAATAGGGGGCGGCAAGACACTTTGGCATGGGTCGCCAACTTCACACCCAATCGCGGCAAATTTTTGGCAACAAACTTTTCTGCGAGCTGAAGGAGCAGCCGGAAAAGCAGTAAAACGAACTAGCTGAAGAAATAGGCGAAGAAGAAAACAATAACACTGCAAGCTAAGTTTCATAAACTATGGGAAAATGTCTTAAATCTACACAGATAAGTAAACAGGAGTTGAAATTGCCATACCATATAATATCTTAAAGTTAATTTTCTATAAAGGCTTTGAATTTTGATGAGAAATTGATGCATTGATTGGGGAAAACTTTTTATATTTAAGCAGGCAAAAGACAGACAGACAGTTTTATTTAAATAAATATTGTAAAACCTTTTAAGATTTTAAAATACCTTTTTAGTTACTTATTTTTCAGTGCAAAATGGAACCGTTTCAGTGGAGTAGCGGAATGCGAAAGCGAAGCACCCGTAAATGTGGATGAGGATGTGGCTGCCGTGCCAGAAAATTTGGAAAGTGATGTCCTGTGGGCGTGGGTTCGGCTGGGCTCGAAGATGTAGGTGCGCCGTGTAGCCAGGACGAGTGGCGAATTTATTGCCCAGGGAAGCATATCTTGGCGCGACGTCTTCCGAGGATCCCACCGCCTTCGCTGGGGCTGCAACATGTCGCAAAGTTGTCGAAGCAGGGAACAAAGTTGGCAAACGGGCACTCCAAGAAGTTCTGCGTCCGAGGAACGCAAAAAATTAGAAGCTGAATATGTTTTAGTGGCGCAACTGTGCTGACAGTTGTGTAAAATATACGCCGGGCTCATAATTTATATCAGTTTTGTTAACTCAACGTGACTGCGTCGTGGGATCGCGCCGGGATAGGCTGCCAAGTGTATGCCTGAGCATCTGGAGTACGCCCATCCTCAGGGATTTTTCCCGGTCTGAGTCGAAGTCTGGGCTTCCAAGTCCCTGGATACTTTCCACGAAGCCAAGAGCAACGGCCGCACGTTCGTGCAATTAGCCAAATGGCCACGCCATCTGACTTATTTGACTTCGGGTGCGTTTTTCGTCCCACTTTTTCTGGCTAGACCAGAAAAAATTACCAACGAAAGGCAAAGGCAAAATTTAAAAATTGAAAAATCGCCAATCACCTCAAGACACATTTACTAAAAAATTTTATTACGTAAATGTATTTGGAATTTAATTTTTGAAATGGCATTGCATTAACCTATTGGACTGCTTACTCTGAGTTTAACCACTTACAGAAACAACATTAATATACAATTAATGTTAAGGTTAAGCAAACATGACTTAATTTAAATCTTATTTCAAATCTACTATGCAATCCAATGTTTTATTAGCGTGACAAATATTATTTTACCGCTCATAAAAAAATTTGAGTAACATGGAAAACCTTTAAAAGCTTGAAATAAATTTCGTTCTGAAAATTGAGTTTTGTGCTTTCTCTGTACGAGAAGTACGTCCAAATATTTACAAAAGCCTTGGGCAAAGCCAGCTATTGTTAAATTTATGCTGAATAGCTTTGGGGCTATTCCAACCTGAAGTATTCGTTACGCAAAATTTTCATTTTCGACAGAGATCCGCAAAATGCCGACGATCTGCCCCACAATAACTCAAATCCCAAATGCCTGCCATTAGTGGTCTGGAGCAGGCGGTCCTCTCATAGTTTTTGTTTAATTAACTGGCAAGCAGGGAGCCTCAAAGGGGGAAAACCCCGAGAGCATTGTTAATCCACTTTGAGAACTCAAAATGCTGTAATCTTTAAATGTCTGGGGTCGTAGGAGAGCAAAAGCTGACCACAAGAAAACCGCAGCCCATAATGACAAAAGGGGATTTTCCATTTACCTTGCTTGGGGTTTCCCCTGAATCTTGCACGGATTTCTTATTTTGCACCGGAAAAAAATAAACTTAAAAAATGTATAGTTACAGTGTCGTATATATCATAATTTGTTTCTGATTGTACGATAATAGTATTAGTATTTCAGAGGCAGTACAAATTATTTCAATTAATTTCGAGTTGACAAAATATAATATTAAACAGTATTTGCTACTGGTCTCACTGTGTGTCTCACTTGGTTTAACTTGAGCTAATCAAATTACTTTAATTAGCCCGTTCTAGACGTTAAAGCAACCGACAGCTCAGGAAAGGCGATTGTGGGTTTTGTTTGCGACCTGGGACTCCATTCGTCTGTCAATCAGAAACGAAGGAGCGATTTCGATTCGAATGATGGGAAATTGACAAAATGAAATCAGTCATAAGAATCGGGAGCAATGCAGCAAGGAACAATAACAATAAGAGTAAATCTCATTATTCTTCATTTGATTTTACATTCGCAGGCTCTTGAGAGTCGAGAATATCGAGTCGAGTCGAATCGAATCGAATCGAACCGACTGAATCTCGCCTTTCGCACGCGGCTCACAGCAGCTCGTAACGTTGTTTTTACCACCCGCCCATTGTTGTTATAAATTTCAATTAAATAAAAATCAAATTAAATTATATGATGGCCATCGATGATGATAATAACGATGATGATGATTATGATGACGACAATGACGACGATGACGGTGAAATGTCGATGGCTATGACGTGCAGCCGGATAGCGAGACTGCCCCATAATTGAAATCTTCAATGTGCTGATTTTAATGGCCACACAGTCATTGCAATTACTCGTACTTTGGGTTGCAAGTCCATCAAAGACCGCCTGATTTATTGGTTGGTCTTGCGCGAATAGCCGTAATGAGTTGAACTCTGGGTTAATTACTTTATATGGCCCCAGCTCCGAACCGATATCGATTCGTAATCAGGATGAGAGCCCACTACTCGCTCGCTTTTTGTGACATGCAATCTTTGTCATGTTTTCGATTTCCCAATTCGTATTTGATTTGATTGCAGAAAAAACCTTGCACCCCGTCCGCTCTCTGCCATTTTTCCCTTTTAATCTTTTTCATTTTGCGGCCACAATTTAGTGCATTTTACTTTGTTTGTAATGTCAGCAATGACAGTTGATGCTGCTGCCGCAGCTGCCGTCGCAGTGGCAGTTGTTGTCATTTCACAATTTGACCCAGGCGACCAGTTTTCCCAGCTTTCCCGGCTTTCACCAGCTTTCCGGCAAGGCGGGCGAACAAAGTTGACATTCTGCCAAGTGCAATTAATATTTGATTGCGCGCTAAGCAACTGCGTTCGACCCGAGCCGCCTGCAAGTGCCAGCGAAAACATAAATCTCGACTGATGTTCCTGCAACTTTAGTTTATTAATTTGTATGTTTTTATTTAAGCTATAAGTCTTTAAACAGTTGAGTAAAAAATCGAAACTATTTTAACAGTAAGCAGCTATAATATTCTAAACTAAAATTTTGAATATATTCTGGTTCCCTTGATCCTTTGACCTAGATTATTTGAACAGTAAGTCTTTTTTGTTCTGTACACCGCTGATTCAGCTGTAACTTTGATATTTTAAGTAAGTGGAGTTGCGGACT
This sequence comes from Drosophila gunungcola, assembly GCF_025200985.1. Taxonomy (NCBI): domain Eukaryota; kingdom Metazoa; phylum Arthropoda; class Insecta; order Diptera; family Drosophilidae; genus Drosophila; species Drosophila gunungcola. Next base: position 10,276,700 of record NC_069139.1, read on the forward strand.
TTGGGCCACAAACTTTTCCATTAAACTGTGTCCGGAAATTATCTCGTCGCATTAACGCAAAACGCTGTTCGCTCGTAAATCCCAACCCACTCCGCTGCCCCTTTTCAGCGGACTCAGACTGCCATCAAAGCCTGATGGCAAAGTTTTGCATTCGGCTCCAAAATGAATTAAAAACGATTTTATAGTTGCATCAGCAGCAGCGGCAAAGCTCTGGAAAATGTAGATAAACATGAGAGGACCGAGTGCAGTACAATTTCGGGAGTGCCCAAAGCCAGAGCCAAGCATAAACAGCCTTGTGAAACACCCTCCATTCCGGGTGTTTCTGGTGGCTCAGGCACGCATGCCATTTGGCAAATGAATTTCCCAGCAAATAAGCAATTGTGCTGTTCCCGCACTGCTAAACCTCCAGATCCCCGCCTGCAGCTCTTTTTCAGGTTAGAGCAGGTCAGTCCTGGCACAGAAATGGAATCTAAAGAGCCCAGGATGTTCTGCACAGATAAAAATTCATTGAGCAAAAGCTAAATATATCATGAATTCCGAGTTTAAATTATATTTATACCAATGTTTTTTATTTCTTTTTGTGTATGATAAATTTCCCACCAAAGGTTTTTAAAATTGTATATATCCTGAAATATACTTTGATATAAAATTTATTTTAAAGAACTACGGCACAGGAACGATCGTATAATTAAGCGGAAATCATTATTTCCCCCCTTTCTTGTTTTATTCAAGATTTGAAATCTTACATTTTTTTCCCGAATACAATAATTCCACAAATAAGATAGAAAAGTGTAAGTTGCCAGTTCTTATCGCATTTCATTTAGCGTTTTCTCAGTGTACATTTTTAAGGCTCTGACAATGCGCAACCTGAGCTGCCTTAGCCCTTAAGCTTTACTGCCTGCCGACAAGCTGCGTACTTGATGTATTAAAGCAGCGGCGTACATGGCGTATGATTCATATATGCAGTACCCGGAAAACGGCTCTGAAATCCGGGTCTTTGTAAAGAACCGATGCACTTTGCCAAAGGCTTTGACCCGGTGGCGTTCAATTAATTAAATGTCACGGGCAATAACACGTACCAATTGCCCTTGTGTGGGATAAGTTAATGGCCAGGCGAAAAACTTTTCTTTGAAATAAAAACGAGCAAAAATTTTCTGAAAAACTAATTACAGAAATTTAAGAGGCTCAACGAAAACTAGCCCGTTGGCAATTTTTCACCGCAAAATTCAGTAACGAAATAAAGGCAGCTGTGAGAAGCTCAACAAGTTGCCGCGGGAAAAGCTCGAAACTGCAAACAAATAATTTAAGTGCTGGCCAACATTCGGTTAAAAACGGAATGCAGTCCGTTGAATTAATTGTTAAATCAACGATAAAGAGTGAAACATTCCATGAAACGGAATGAAACCATAGCAAAAATCAGATTCAAAGGAGTGCAAATATGTTGTGAAAAAGGGAGGGAGCATTTAATTCGCAGAAAGAAAAGAGGATTTGGGATTTCGAGTCGAGATAGTTGCAGATGCAACTGAAGTTAGTGTTTCTCTGATTCTGGTTTTTGTTGCTGCTTTGGCTGCTGTTGCTGCTGTGGTCTGCCTGCCGTTATGCTTTAACTAAATTGCGGTGTTTGCGGCCAGTTGCCACCCGACTGCCACGCCCCCTTTTAATCCCCGCGCATGTTAGTGTGCGTCTGTGTGCCGACAGCAAACACTCAAACAATTAAAAGTAAAAATACTACAAAAGTTTTCGCATTAGTTTTGCGTTGATGATGCGCTGCAAGTCGCCGCCCGTCGACAGCGGCTGCAGAAATTAGCAGCAGCAACTAATGCGCACCACTCGACTGTATACAGTTGCGGTCAGGCAAATAGCTCTCAGGAAATATCTGAAATACCATTAAAAGTGGGTCGCTTTGCTTGCTGATTCTTTACCAGAGACTTTGTTTTATAAAATGTAAAACATTTATGTTGGCATTGGCAAGGTATAACTGTATATTTAAGCTAAATGTATAATACTATGATAGAATATAAAAAAAAAGTTCGATAAATTCGATAAATTGTATACATCTAAATTTTCATTAGCCAACAGATTTCAATGTTTGGGGGCACCTGGAAGTTTATTAAATAGTATTTTTTGTATGTTTTTAAGGTTTTTGAATGGCAAGTAAATCTTTTTCTATCTTTCTTAATAAATAGTGACACTGCCACTATTCTGACCGCAGCTGTCCCCGTGTGTCTGTGTCGCTGTTGGGGACGCAGGGAAACCCCAGCACGAAGCCAAACGCTTCGCTTCAAAACCCGTTTGCCTGTGCTTAATGCGGCGCGTCAGTGCCAAGTGTCGCGGTTGCAGAATAACGCTTCAGTTGCCGCGCCCGATTTCGGTACTCCGGCAGCATTTTCCGCCATTTTTGCGCTTCTGGCAGTTGCTTTCTCCTGCTCTCGACTGCTTTCGCCTGCTTTTCCCGGGGTTTCCCCGCTTTTCCGCATTTCGGCCGCCCAACCGCAGCCGCAAGTCTTAAAGTGCCTTGGGACTGGTGCCTGCAACACCTGGTACACCTGAAGCTGCTGGTTTTGGCTGAGGCGAACCGAAAGTGCGGTGGCCCAGGCACTTAGAGCGCTGCCACTACGCGCAGCTCAACGCGATGATCGATCAATTGGCCAGCTCGGTTCGTTTTGGCCGCGTCTGAGTGGCATACGCAACGACGGGACACGGGAAGCCGAGGGTTCCGAGCTGCTTTGGATTGGATACCGGGGCAATCAGCACAAGCACTGCTGCTCATTGGAGTCGCCAAGTCGACAGCCAGAGAACTACCAAGATGGCCCTGCAACCGGACCTTTTGTCCTGCTTCAATTAAGCTAATTGGATGTAGGTAAACATAATTGGCCAAACTAATTTGTGATTCTCCGGCCAGATGCTGCTGAGCTGGCAGTGTGTTTTGTAGCTGCACTACGAAAAAAAACTAGCAGAATGGTTATTGTATAGCTATTTTTAAAAATAAAATTATAGATAAAACATAGCTTATTAGTAAATCATTGTCATTTAAATCACCATACTTCCAAACTGTTACTACAGTAATAAAAGTATGTCAAAGCATTCAATTGGCCGTAAAGATAATGATTGATTTCTCCGTGTATAAATTAGATGCTGAAGAAGAAGGGGAACTCACATGGCAATTTATCGGTCACACAATGACACGTCGACGACATTGACAAATTTTAAGATTAGTAGTGTCCGACAAGAAGGGCAGCAAACTTCATTAATTTAATGACAGCAAATTGAGTACGAGTTCGTTGGAGAGTCGAAGATGGGCATAAATTGCATTGCATATTTATGTGGGAGCAGGGTTTTCGGGGATCAAGTCGTTCGGTTGAGGCCCTGTAATGGGCTTGGGGCCAATAATTATGATAATCGAATGTCTCTCGACAAGGCCAATCGGCAGTCGCTAATTGCGCATATTAATGGCAACACGGCGACCTGCTTATTGATGGTCTGGGTTTTTCGCCCTAATATCAAGCGTTTTCCGTAGCCATTTTCAAACCGTTCGAAACGGAAAATAATTAACGACTTTACCGCGCACAGTAATTGCAAAAGTTTTAATGAATTTTAACTATTTACGCTACACGTATGAGCCATTTCATATTTGGCTTTGGCGCACAGAAACTTTTATTGCCATTTGCAGCGCTGATTTTGCGCTTTGAAAAGCGCTCAAAGTACAAAAACGTACCATATATTATATATAAGAATTTTGCAGGGAAGTGAAAGCGGGCGAAAGTCGGAAAAGGCTGCCTTAAATGCAGTTAACGAAGCGTTCAAGGTTAGCCATCGCCATCCAGGCAGTCGGAGCATAAAGCACACCGGGAGCATGAGTTGCACTTTAAGCAGGCAAATTTATTTCGCACGACTTGTGCAAAGACATTCGCACAATGCTCTGCAAAGTGTACGAGGACATGATGTAAGGCCTGTGCTGGGGATTGCCAGTGAAGGTAACAGCTCAAAGGATCTGAAGGATCCATCACGTACTGCTCATAAATCCATTGAAAACATTTACAAAATCACTAATGACATTATTGAATATAATATATGCAGACCCAAATTCTCTATTTTAATAAACATAAATTTTATTTGTATTTGGTACAATTGTATTACCTACTTTTTTTTAAGCAAACAGCAGAATACCCTAATATAAAACATGATAGATTTTTAAATCTTTTTAAAAAATGTGTAATCTATAAGATTTTATCCACTCAGCTTTTCCAGGACAAACGATATAAATTTTTCTTGCACTGTGCCACAATGAATTCACCTTACCATTTCCCGAGTGTCATGGCCATATTTACGTTATCATTTTTCCAGCATTTCATTCTGCGAGTCACGTTGTTGTCATTGCCCGCTGAACAATAAATAAGGCAGCGCAAGTGGGCCATTCCCAGTGTTTATGTTTACCGTGCCACAGTCTGTTTGTCAAGCGATTAAATTGACCGCTGCAAAATGGCACAAGTGCTTACCTAATAAAACGATGTGATATTTCATTGATTTCGGCCTTTAATTACCGCCCGGCGGCATGTGTGTGTCATTGAGCTAGGTGCCGGAAATAGGCCCTGTAATGAGCAATTTGCATTTGGAGAATGAGCTTGCGCCAGAATTGGCCAATTGCATTGCGGCGGCTCAATCATTAATTGCATTCGAGGCCTGGGGATAAACTTTTTGTCAGATGTCCCCCGACAAACTAATTTAAAAGTCGAATAGAATTTGCAAGTATTTCGCCAGATAGTTTCTCTTGCATCTCCTTTTGTTTTTATTCCTGGGACAGCCGACTCCCAGGGGTTCCACTTCGGATAAGGGGGGCCACGGCAATATGCAAAACTGGCAGACAGCTCGATAGATGGAAAAACTGCCAGGAGGAGCCAGGCGGTCGGACAGGAGCACCCAAAGTCGGAACAGACGGCTAGATTTGCGTGTCGAAAGTTGGCTGGCTGGCCTTTTAAATTGGCGCTTAAGTTGAAATTGATTCATTTGGACAACGGCAAGCCCGCTGCTGGTGGTGCTGGTGATGCTGATGGTGCTGGGTGCCCCGCCATCCCAAACTACTTACATGCAACGACGCGATAATTTAATTTATTTTCAAACTCAATTTCACGAATTTTTTTTCGCACGCTCGCGCTTTTGACTTGACTTTGTGCATTTCTCTTTTCACAATTTAATACCCTCGCAGGGTGTATAATGAATATATTAATTCGGTTATTGGTTGGACTTGCTGAAAAAATGATTAATGAACTTGTTCAACAACGTCAAGCATTACAGGTTTATGAACAACTGGTTTAAAAAAAGGTATAAAAATGAAAGCATACAAGTTTACTTTAAGAAATTAAAACAAAAACCAAAGGTATTTTCTTGTTGTGGTTTTAATTGTAGAAATTTAAATATTCTTTACAATTTAAAAACTAGCTGTATCAAAATTAACCATTTTTGCAAAATAAACTTTATTTTCTAATTTTTGATGTTGCAAAAAAAAAAACCGAAGTTATTGAGCAAAATAAAGGTACCTCTTTATTCGATCACCGTTGGCCTTTTCCTTCCGTTTTCATTTAACGCTGCCGTGTTGCCGTGTTGCCAAGCCCAAACGGACCGAACTGACTAGAACAGAGAGTGGCAGCGAGAACAGAGATCCGGGGACTGGACTTCATTATGGCCAACCGGCTGTCCGGCGGATTGCCCACCCCTTTCGCAGGCCCGGACTAAAGTGGAATTCTCGCTAAAACAGTAAAAATTGCATTGTTATGCCCGGAAAAGTCGGACTTGGATAGAGTCGGTCCAGAATGTGCTCCGTTGCCTCCAGACGAGTGAGAACCCACGGCAACAACAGCAGCAGCAGCCTCGAAATGGAAATATTTTCACTCTGATTTATTTCGCCTCTCCTCACCTGCCAATTAGTTGAAACTCATTGAGTGGGCCTTGAGCTTGAGAGATGGCCTGCGGCTTTCCAGGGAGTTGGCCAAATTGAATTTGGCACTCGTACGCAAGCACATATAGTGCACTTTTCATCTTTCAACGCGGCACACTTTTTTTGAGATTTTCAAGCGAGTGGTCGAGTTTTTGAACCGCAGCACCGCGGATTCTAAACGAAATGCGTTTGCCATTCGGCGGAAAATGGCCTAGTTAACGGTTTCATTGCACTTATCATTATCCTTAAATTAGTAATGTTATTTGGCCAAAGGTCAATAATAAAACCTATAAAAGCTTAAACATTTTTTAAGCCTTTTATTTCTCTCAACAAGATAATTAAAGTTTGATGCAGCATTTTAATCTAATAAACCAGTTGTTTTTGCAACAAAAATAACTGTGCCCAAATAAATAATTATTCCAAATTACGAAAACAAATAAAAATTGTTTTAGCTGAATTAACTTGTTTTGGAATGCTAATTGCAAAATAAATACTCGGTGATAATAAATAATCAAACATTTGTAAATTGCTGTAATTACCAGTTTTAAACTTAGTCCCTTTATTAAACTCATTCAGGTTTTTTTGATCATTAGAGGATTTATTTATTGCAGCCAAACAAATGCAGGAAATTTTTAAAGTGACATCCTACAATGCCACTGGCGATTCAATATATTTATAGGATGCCATTTCTTTAAGTGCCGCGATTATATAAGCTTAGCTGTGTGTACTTATTTCCGAGTGTGAGTGTGAGTTCGAGTTTGAGTTTGAGTTTCTGTGCGGGAGTGGGCGCTTAAGTCCGTGTGATTGATTGCCTGTAAAATATATTATATTCGCGTATTAAATTTATTGACATTCCCGCGCAAATAAATCACGACTTGGTGTGACATGACAGCGCATCGGAAGTGAGGAAACTGGCGAGTGTCTGGCAAAGGATTTTCTCGCATTATCGCGAAAGCGTGGGTTTGGAAATGCTTTTCCCCTTTTCAAAGTGAACAACTTTAAGTCATTTGGTGAACTTTTCATTCCAGGCAAATTAAGTTTGCATAAACTTATGATTAGTTAGTCCGAGTTTCGATTCGTTAAAAACTTGATTATGTTAGGTCATGGACTTGCATAAACAAACATCTAACAGTTACCTAACTTTCTTCCATTATTTGTTTTAATAGATTTCCACACACACAGAATTTGCAGCCACTTACTGAACGCCCCAAGCACCTTTCCTTAAATGCACTCAAAAAACAAAACCTTTTTTTACAGTCCGCAAATATTATTCTTGCACTATAAAGTTAAATAAGATAGTATACTTTGGTGTGCATTGTGTTACTTATGATTCTTTTATTTATTTTGCAGTCTTTTTATGAACCTCTAAATTAATGGAAAGGAATGAATATGAAACTATTTTTTTCGAGTGCTTTTAACGACCATATTCAACTTTAACTGGCTGAGAGCCGCAAAGTCCGCTGGCGGCAAAATGCAAAAGGCAAAGCAAATCCTGAAAACGCTCCTCCTTCTGGCCAGGCTCACACACTCGACCCAACTCTAGTTGATGTTTGTGTTGTTTTTTGGCAGCATTTCTGAGCAAATTAGATTTGGCAACTTAAACTTTTCTATAACTTTACTCATGTAGAACTTAAGCCTTTTTCGTGTAGTTTTCCAAGAATTTCTTATTAAATTAGCTACTTTTTCAAAAGAAACGAACTCACCACCACAGGAAGGCAAGGAAAAAAGGGGCCAAAAAAAATGTACGAAATTTGGGGGTTTTTGGGAAATTTTCCCTACCTCCTTGAAGGCTGCAATCATTGGTGGTTGTGTGTGGGTATGCTGAAAAGTTTAACACACGATTTCGGACACACGCAAAAGTTGCAATGACAAGAGAGCCTGGGCTTCGAATTATCGGCAGCGTTTGAAAAGCAAAACTTTGGCCCAAATTGAATAGCTAATTGATTATGTAAGCCGGCAGTTCGGAATGGACTTTAAGCAGATGGCTCGCCCTCGTTTCGTTCATTTTTCTGCTTCTGGCTCTCCTCTGAAAGTCCTTTACCCAACTTGTCAGCGGCGGCCGGCTGCTTTTTGGCTTTTTAGCTTTTTGGCCATGGGCCAAGCCAAAAGTGTCCTGTTTTGTGGTATGATCTTATCTCAATGCCTGCACCCAACAACATTCTGTTGTCACCGGGCTTTGTGTGTGGGGTTCGCTGTGGTTCGGCCTTGGCATCTTGACTTGGCCATAGATGTGGCTCTGGATGTGCCTTCTGCCTGATGCCTAGTGCCTGTCCCCTTGGCACATTCCCCTGGGCGTTGGCACAATTTGGCTGCAACTGCTTGGAAAATGACAGAAACTGGAGAAACTACAGCTGGTGCCCCTTGTTGTGGGTCAGAATTTAAGTTGCAGGCGCACTTAGGACGCATAATGATAACCCTTGACTTTCGCACAGGCAGCAGCAGCAGAAGTAACAGCAACAGCAGCACAAAACAGTACAGTGCGGAACACAACAGAGGAGCATAATACGAAGAATCCGAACAAGTGGGCCTAACGAGTGAGCAGCTTTTTATGCGTGAGCTCTACAAGCAGCAACTGACTGGCAAATGATGTCAACGAGAGGTTGCATGCCACACAACACGCCGGAGAGGGGCACATCAGCAATAAGAATTCACTTAAACAAATCAACATGTAGAACAAAAATTTAAATTCAATTTTCAAAATTATTTGGGGTAAGATACTTGAATATTTCTTATGCTTTATAAAGGTATTATCGAAATTTATGAAAACATAATCGACATAATTTAAAATTAATTTTTCTCGCAGTGTTTGCGAATACCGGCAGAGGCTCAAGTGCCTTCAGGCATTGGCAAATACTTGTAAATCACAACACAGGCCAACAAATGCGTCGTTGCGATGGGGTGGGTGGCCTTGTGGGTGGACTGGGTGGTTGGGTGGTGCGTGGCATGCCTAAAAGCATGCAAATGCCTTTGTAAATGGCGCTAATTTGAGTGACAGCCACAATTGCCAGCCACTCGGCAGCATCCGCAAAATTCTCGTCTCGAAGCCAAAGAAAGAATAACCGCAAACATATACATGCAATCCCATTCGGTGGCTTAAATTTAAAAAGCTGGCGGTTCGAGCGAAGGGCGTAAATGGTTCACATTTCAGAGTGGAATAGTGGTTGGGTTTCGGGGCTTGAAAAAATGAACCAACTCAATGGCATGCCATATAATATTTTATGCTGATAAATTGCCTTTTTTATTGCATTTGCTTTTGAGTGAAAACATTTTCTTGGCGGTGCTGGTTGGCGGGCGTGGGCAGGTCAACGGTCCTGCTGAGAAATATGGCAATTCTTAGAGAAGTACACTTAAGGTAAACTAGTTAGCAACAGACGTTAAATATTAATCGCTTTCAATAAATCTTAAAATATATCTAGAAGAGAATAAATAGACTAACAACATAGCTAATTTCACCAAGCAATTGTGTGCCTTTAAATGTTTTTTAATTTAATTAAAAATAAGTATCATTTAAATGTGTTCGCTGTAAGCCACATTTAAACCCCTTTTTTATTGGGATAAATTCCAATAGCTGAACCATTTAGGTGGATTTTTTTTAGTGTATACGACAGCAGCTGAATGTGTGTGGAATTGGCCAAAAGGCAGCTGGCAAAAGGCAAGAGGCAACAGCCAACAGCCAAAGAAGCAGCCGCCGCATTTCGGGTCGCCCTGGTCGTTTGTTATGTAGCTGATGTTTGATTATTATGTTTGATGGCATTCGCCAGTGCTAGGTCCTGGCTTTGATGAATGATCCAACACTTTGTGGCAGGCAGCCAGTGGCGCTGGAAACTGGAGACTGCGAGCTATCCGCCGGAGCAGCAACAACTTGTCCGGCTTTCAACTGCATGTATCTCCAGCTGCTAGGGTCGCTGAGCGTGAACGGGTTGGTTTAACCCGTAAGATGATCTGGGGCTAGAAAAATAAGATATCACTCATTCTATCATTTTGAATTGTAATTTCTCGGTTTTTTTTTGCTTAAGGAGGAAACTAAAAGCAAGTTTTTGTATGCAAACAATCTCACAATGTACAGATATTGATATAAACATGTAAATGTGAATAGAAAGCATTATTTTTATCGAATGTTCTTAATTGATCGATCTACTTTAATAAGCACATTCTAACTTATTTTTGTCAATCTTAGCCAAATTTTTAAAGTTTTTACCATCTCGCTTATATACAGTTTTGATATAGCTCAAACGTTATTAATCATAAGGCAAATCAACTTCGCTGAGTTTCGACCATCACTTTCGGTCCGGTATTTAATGGGTTAAGCCGCCCTTTGCCATTTGGCAGGCGGCAAACAAAGCAAAACTCAAATACAAAGCGACTAAAAAAGGACACAAATGCAATAATACCCACTTTGAATTCAATTTACATGCCAGGCCACACACAAAAGGCACAAAGTAAATGAGCAGGGCAGCGCAGCGCAGCAGTTGCAAAAATAACAATGTTCTCGCTCCCAAAAGCCAAAGCTCCAAATCCCTGGCTCAAGCCCCCTTCAATCCCCTTGCCGCGCTTTGTCCGATGCTACTTAAAACTAACTTTTAAACAATTCCAACAGAAACAAAAATAACCGAGTTGAAGCGGCCCACTGCCGCCACTGACAATGTTCGTTTAACTGGCATAATGCGAAGCGTTTTGAGCGGTTGGACTGGGCTAACACGTCTGAATCATTCATTTTTGTGGGGGATATTGCCACCTAAGAGCAAACCAAAAATATTTAAAAGCCGCATATATTTATAATTCTCTAAAAATGTCCACACACAAGAATAAAATATTTTGTAAGACACTACGCGAATCTTAATTTATCTTATTTTATTGCAATTACAATAAAATATAAAATAATAAACCCCTAACTAGTCTATACATTACGAAAAATATATATTTATTTTTTATAAATATAAAAAAACTTGAAAACGTGTTTTCATCTATGAATTCCTAAACGTAAAACCAGTTCGGTGGCTCTGATACTCAACTAAGTACCTTTTCAGCCTACTGAAAATATTTGCACGAATAAAATAACCCTTAATCTTTGCCCGTCACCCCGAAACCCATTGAAATGCCCAAGCTAACGCAAACGCCTTGCCGTGACCGATGGTAAATGATTGCTTCTAAAAGGTGGCTTCTAACGTACAGTCGAGTGTCCTTTTTTGCGCCTGGTTAACTAGAGAAATTTAAATGGTAATAGCATTTACTTTGCTATTGCTATTGCCGTTGCCGTTGCTGTTGCCATTGCCAGTTGGCCTTGTTGTTGGGCACTTGTTTCAAGTGACCATCAGGGCAACCTCAGTGCGCCCTTTTCCACTCTGGGGCCCCCTTTCGGGCCACCCCTGCTGCGATGCAGTCATCTGCGGTCACCAGCGCTAAGCGACATTCACAGTTGAAAGCTGGAGTCTGTGTGTGCGCTCATTTTTTTTTGCCCGCCAAATAAACGCAATTTGTTTTGACATGAAATATGCACAGTTAATTTTCAATTTATACCGAAACTCGCTGGTAAGCGACACCCATTCAGCCGCAAATAAAAAAGGATTGAATGCAAGGAATGCCAGGCTCTGGACCGACTGACATTTTAATTGCTGCGGCGGGTGACAATCAATTGCGGGGTCACTGCAAGCTGAGACGCTTTCTGAGCGCTTTTAAAAGCCACTTAAATATGCATTCCGATACGGGGGGATTGCCAAAAAAAAAGTACAGATACACGACCATTCGCAGTCAAATTGACAGCAGCTGCAATTCCAACTGCCACTGCATTCAATTAAAAAAAACTTCATTTGCCTGGAGGTCCTGACACCACCACCCATACTTGTCTCTCATTCTCGCGCTCGGTTAAATGCAACAACAGCGGTTTCAATAAAAACGTGATTTATACGGCGGGTGGGCCGCATTAAACTCATTTATTTTATTATCAACAACGGGGTCGGGCATCGTAAACATAATTTTAAATTAACGACACGCCGCCAGGGCAAACAAATCGCAGCCACCAGCCAGCCGGGCGTATGCGCAATATTACATAGTTCCTGCTTCCTTATTTGTACATCGCCTTTCGCTCTTGCCTCTTTTATTTTTTGCCTCTTTTTCTTCATTTTTCAGCGCCACTCCGCCATATTTCATGTTATTTTTGCTTAGGTGGAATGGCCGGGAAATTATAATGGAGCATAAATTGCGCTCAGATGAGGGCCAGCAGCAATCGCAGACGTGGCCAACAATTACTGCAGGCCAAGTGCTCATTTAGGCCATAAATAAGTGGCCGAGCCACTTAAGCCGTGGTGGTTGGTCGCCAACAAAAGTCAAATAAAATTAAATGGTTATTCATACATCTTCCGGAGTCATTGAGTTATCGAATGTCGAGGCCAAGGCCTTTAGAAATTGAAATAATAAGGGTAAATCAATTTGTTTTAGGCTGCGTGATATATAAGTTAAGGTAAACAACACGGGCAGATTTGAATCGCTTTGTATGATATGGCCTTTGCTTTCAACTTGGTTTTCTTAAGCATATTATGCAAGTTCAAGCCTATCAGTGTGCCACCTGCAGCTGCCCAGAGGATTGTATGCGAAAGGATACCGGTTAACTGTTAAGGGCTTAAAATGAGCCTGCAAACAATAGAACTCCGGGAGTAATTTATGTAAAGAGGAAAATTTATGCTGTTTCACACATTTGCCCCGGCCATTTATTAAGTACCCGAAACGTGACTTGCAGATAAATCGCTCATCATTCGCAGACTGGGGAGCTTGTAAATACGAGCATTTAATAAACTGTTGTCGCAATTATTACGCATACGCCGTGTGTGTCGCATTCATTAACTGCCAGCTGGTCGGTGTACGAATGATTCTTATTTGTATAAGCTACCAATTAAATAAGTTTGGCGTCGTTAATAATTTATACAATTGTATCTTTAGTCTTAATACATCTTAGGGCGTTTATTTTATTCTGTAAATGTATATATCTAATATCTATATTTCTTCAATTAATTTGCTTCATTTTTGATATATTCTGCAAAAGAACTTTAGTACTGAAACTAACTGGCAGTAAATGTTAAGCATTTTCTTTTCCAAATGAAGCCTTTTTGTAAAGCTCTTTTACAACTAATGAAAGAATTTGTATTTTCTTTATTTTGAATTTCAGTTCTCAGCTTCCTTATCGCATTATGCAAATATTCAATAATTCAGGAGTATTTCAATAATGAAAGTGCTTGCAATAAAGCAAAAGAGGAGAGTTCCTTGAGGACGTGGCCAGCGCGGAAAATGGCGCAAAATGTGCGTATAACGAGTTCCGCTTTTCATGCAAATCAATGCACATTATGAGCCAGGTCTTCGGGGGCGTGGTTAGCGGATAGATCCTGAGATGTTTCTGCATTGATATGCAAAGCACGAATCGAGCAAATCTTAATATGAGCTGTTATTTAGCGGAATACATGTTGTGTTGTATTTTGCACTGCAGCTGATTCAACATAATTTAATACCCATGTTTAGCCCATGTCGTGCTTTATCTGCATCCGATGCATCAATATCTCGAGACCCAGATGCCAATGAACCGTCGCAAACAAAAATCTGACATCCGCTTTCTTGGCCTCAAATTGTGTGTCAATCGTCTGAATAGATGGTAACATATAGTATTAGCCACCGCAAAGTGATGACGATTTTCGTGAAGCTCAAAATTAAATCGTCCGACTATCCGTATTAGGTTTTGAAGGCAAGATGTCATTAACCGGCCTTAAATACAATCTTCAGCTATTTTCTGTTTAACCAAACATTGCATTAACAGTGCATTGATTACCCTTTCACATATTATTGCACCAGTTTATTTGGCATTATTGAACTAATGGTTATGAAATTATAATATGTTTGAATCTTTTTTATTTACAAGCTGTAATCTTAAAGTTATAAACACCGGCCTTGCTGCTTTGGCTTTCGGCAGCCTTCGGCAGCTTTGACTTGACTATATATGTACAAAACTACAGATTACTGTTTGCAAAGTGCATTTTAGACAGCCAAAGGCAGAAGGCACAAAGAGAAAGATGTCCAAAATGGCAAAGAAGACTAGCGAGGTTTCAAGTGTGCCCAAAGAACGCAAAGGATATTCCGCGACGCTAACTTCCATCTGTCGGAATGCCTTTGCTCAGTTCTCTCACTCGAAAAGGACCTCTCACTCGAAAAGGTGTCTTGTAGTGGAATTACGTATACGCCATGTGTGGCGACTGCCAACAAATTAACGGAAACATTTGGCGAGGTGGTAAAGCGCAACAATGCATGCAGTGGAATTAAGTCTCTAGTTTCTCGCTGCGGCAGCCATAAAACTAAGCACACAAAATGGCCAACAGTTGCCAAAACAAGCAAAATATGTGTATATATATATTGGTCCAGAGAATCGCAGACCGGAATGCTGGCAAGGGATTAGCAAGGACATTATATGCGCACCGCCTCCCTGATATTTTCCCGCAAATGAATTGCTATGAAGTGCGAACTGATATGTCCATAAAAGGCAACGAAAAGAAAGCGTTGGAAAGATTTCGAATTTGGGGATGCAACGAAATCCCAGATCAGTTAGAGCTAAACCAATTTTTGAGCGGCTTGTGATTTTGCATATCAAAGTCATCAAATATTTATTACAAAATGTCAGCTTGTTGTTCCCTAGACACATGTCGCTCCCACAGATGTTTGCGGCTGATCCCTCTATCCCCGTCTCTATCACTGTATCTATCCCCGTCCTTCTCCGTATCCCCAATCCACTTTCCATGGCACAAATATTTATGAATGGAACTTGAGCTGCAGCTGATGACGGGATATACTGGCAGTTGGGAAAATGAAAACGAAAACGAGAATGAAAATGAAAATGAAAATGAGAAAAATAGCAACTAAAATCTCAAAGGGACATGCAAATCGAAATGCCAACACAAAGGCAGCGGTCCAAGATAAATTATTACATGTTAATCGAATTCCTCATGGATTGCGGGGTCTCTGGTCAGTGTGAAAGAAGGGGCTCCGAACTGGGATTAAGCCGTACAAATATTTTGTTTAATAATGATTGAAATTAACTAACTAGCGATACCGCTGGCAAATGATTATTTGTCATGCCCACATCTCATATCCATATCCAACAATAGTTTAATAATCTTTTTATAATACATACATTTACATTTATCCGGCGCATTACCTTTGGCAACTGATTAAAAATCACAAATGTAATATTGAATTTTATATGATACATTATCCGGCAGTCGCTTTGTAGCCTTATAACTTTCTGCATTAACGAAAATTAGCTAAAATCAATATTTTCCCCAATCTCGACTAGTCGTCTGAGCCACACAAAAATTATCTCGACCAGAAGTGTCATTCCGAATTTCACGCCTGCCAGCAGGCAGCGGTTTCCAAGGCCAAAGGACTTCAGGCCAGCCACACAGTCCACTGTCAGCGCAATAGAGTACATAACTCGCCGCACAACAACACAACAGCACAACACACAACAAAACAGTGGGCCAAAATGCAGAGGATGCCGCTTATTTTGCGATGGTGTGCAGCTGACGAGTGGTTTGTACGGGCATGCGATCATAATCCAAAAAGCGTAGTAAAAATTCCAAAAACACTTCATGTGTGAAGCACTTTTCACATGCGATTTGTGTTGAAAGGCGTCGTGGGACATTATTTAAAGGTGACAGGCGACACGAGATCCCAGCGAAGAGAATCTCAGGCAGTGTGCCACTATGTTTTGCTAGGCCAAAACAGACGTGCGCTGAGAAAAAAAAAACAAGCTTCCCAATTGGATTGGAGATTTGATGGGTCTTTAAAAGAAATTTACGTGGACATTAAGTTGCACACAAAATGATCTATTTCTGAGACAGTCATAAACGAGTTAGGCCTTAGCTTAAATAACACTTTCAACTTCGATTATATTTTTAATATTTTTTTAAAAAAGTTCTGTACTCTGCCCATTAAACTGAAAAGATTGTTGGGAATATGTCTAACGGGATTGATGGGAGCCTTTCAATTTATTGTGAAACCTGATGTATAATTCTGGTTTCATGTTGTCCCAGCCGTTTTCCCCAGTGAAGGCCCGCTGCCCCTGCCAGCCCGCTTTTCGCTTTCCACCTGCCAGTAGCAGGCAGCAGGCAGGCAGGCAGGCAGACGAACGAGGCAAAGTTGGACCAGGTTGGTGCATTCTAGCGCTCACAAAGGTCACTTAGTCAACGAGCAACTATCAGGGCAAACGATGCCGTGTTGCAGGTGGAAGTGCAGGTGCTGGATGAGGAAAAGCGGAGGAAAAGATGGTGAAAGCAGGGCACAACGATGCTGTGAAGCTGGGAAGCTCGGCTGCCGGGCGCTTGTCAACTTGAGTGAAGCTGCCTGTGGGTCCGGCAGTCCGCCCTCTCTTTTTCCACATTTTCCCCTTTTCCCTCCGGTTTCCCTCTTCTCCAAACGGGGCTAAGGCTAAGTGCTTGTGGCATTTGTTGCCGCCCCCAAAAAAAATAATAGAAGAGGAAAGTGGTTAAGGAAAATATTTAAGGTCGCATGCGAGTTTTAAATTTGCCACACTGCACTTTTCATTTGCCTATGCAAATGCAGCTCGGTTGCAAGTTGCAACAGATTTGCATCTGTTTGCTCATTTGAAGCAGCCATGGAAACCGAAATGAAACCGCATCAGCTCGAGTTTATTAGCATATTCGTCCCCAGCAAAGTTTTGGCTGGCAAAAGTGGGCGTGGCACGCCGAAGGTGAGGCAAGTAAACAAATCCAAGTCAAAGTGTTTATTGCCGAGTATTAATATCTGCCAAGATTGCATTCCTTGGCTGGGCTGACAGGGGTCTTGTCACTTGGCTTGTGGCGTCTCCAACGTTTCAGTTGCCAGACAAAGTCAAGAGCTCCTCCCGCAAAGCCACTCCCCACTTGTCTAACTTTATTAATATACTATACACGACGGGTCCTGTTCGGAGGCTGGGGCCAAATCAACTCAATCAATGGCCGGACTTACCCCCAGAATCTATGGGTTCCCGGTCGTGTTAACACGTGCCAACTAATAAAATCTTTATGTGCCCGGACCCCCGAGGAAAGGATTGAAAAGCGATAAAGACCTCGGACCTCGCACACAAATACGCCGTAAGCTGACTAATGCCACACTTGGCAAATTTAAAGCAACACTACATTTTTTAAAAAAACTTTATATTATCTTCTAGAATAGGAAATAAAATTAAAGCGTTAAAAGCAAAATAATTAGGTATTTCTTTTACACTAACTTGTACTTAAATTTAAGAAAGTGGAATTAAATGTCTAATAACTTTCTCAAAAAAAGCGATAACGTAGAAATAAAATATTATTATTTGACTGGTCTAGATAGTTTTGGTAGTTTTGTCAATCAAAAAAAATTTTTGAGTGTATTTCCGAACCCTTGCCAATACGGATATTATCCCTTTGATATTTGTTTGCCATTTAATTTATAAAGCGAATTTACGAGACTGACCGACATTAAAAACAGCACGCCTGCAAAATCGCAGTAATTTGGATCAAAACCAATATATGGCCCCGATAACGAATGTGTTATTTGATGATTATCCCTTGGGCTGTTTGTGAATTCTGTGAGCGCAGATTCGACTTCCGCTTCCGCTTGCGAACTGCGGCTCTCTCTTTAATTGAAACTGTTGCTGGTTTATGGAAATGGCCGCTGTTTAATCACCGCAGCTGGGTGCCTGGCTGGGCAAACATATCACAACAATTGGGTGTGCAACGCAACACTAACCAGGTCAACGGACAAAAACGAAACGTGGTCAGAAAAGTTGAAACTAATTATGTTAAAAGCTTTCGGCTGAGCCACGCCAAAAATTAGCGAAGTGTACGCCATCGCCAAAGAGAAAGGGGGCGTGGCAGCAGCATACACCGACCGCCGAGCAGCTAACCAAACAAAAAAGCGGAGCATATTATACTAAATTAAATAAAAACACGCGACAAACGGAGTCGCGCCAAAAAGCGCACAATGGGCGGAAGTTAAAATTATCACGGTCTACGGTTTTTTATATAAATAAATTTAATGACTTAAAATGTGCCACAAAAATAAAACAAAAGAAACCATTAAACGCATAATAAAGCTAAACAAATTATTTATAAGATGAACTATAAGCATTGCATACAAATACGTGCTTCTTAAAAAGAAATTTGAATATGATTATATACATATATACACGACGAAAAAACTTTCTTGAAATTAAAATATTGGATTAATACTTTGTATCATTATATTATGTATTATTTTTAGTGTGATTAAATTATTATTTATATACAAAAATAAATAAAAAATTTAACCAATCTAGCCACTGTGCGGCGGAAGCAAATGTCAAAGGCGACGAAAACATTGTCAGAGCGCCAGGACGCTCTGGACTTTAATGAGCCGTAACCACAGGACTGCAGAGACCTCTTGACGATGATTTTCATAAATTTAATTTGAGCCGCACCCCTCAACAACTGCCGGGGCCATACAGCAATTTGCATTTTAATCATACAAATTGAGCTCGGTCCGGCCGGAGACTTATTGAACCAGATTAAGGAAACTAAGTGAGTCAATTGATGAAAAACGAGTACGTGCAGTCCCAGAACAATTGATTTGCCCCTTTGTGAAATAAAATTCCTGCTGTGTGGGCGGCGGGCGGTGGTGTCGAAAGCAAATCAAAGTGAAATGCATTTCCCGTGTGGAAAGATACAAACTGGGGCCGAACCAAAAAAATTTGCATGCAAATTAGCAAAAGGGCAAAAACAGAAATTCTATCTTATTTAATTTGTATTCGTTTTAGTTTCAGCAGCAGTCAGTCGGTCGGATGCAAGACACAGACCCAGTTGGCTAGTCGACTTCCACTTCATTAGTTTGAAGTTCTGCTCAAAAGCAAATTTTTCAACTAGTTTGCCGAGGTTTTTTGTGCAGCGCGATTTCCCCAATCGACCCCTCCCACACCCCCTCACCATGTCTCGGTCGGGGCCAAAACGCAAACAAAAAGAATTCATTTTGTAGTACAAAAGAATTTCAATTGCAGTGCATACAAATTACTTTGTGTAAACTTTGTACAACTTGCTTGTGCATCTACTTGTGCTTGCTCTGGAGATGAGAAAACGCAAGGAGTCGGGATGGGATCCAGGACTCGCGAATGTCCTAGCAACATGTGGCTGAGGGTTCGGCAAATCAAGTTCATAAATTTATTTGCGAACACTCGTGTAGAAAAACGTCAGTTTAGCAGAGAAAACAGTCTATATATTGAATGAAATAGCAGAAAATGTTATTAAACGCATAGGGACTTTTTTTTAATTTACCTAGTTTTATAGTTGCAGAAAATGAAAGACATTTGCTGAACATTTATTTTAAATGACACACAACTTAAAAAATTTAAAATTATGCAAACACAATAATCAAGTATATGTTTAAATTTTTAAGTATACATTTTTCCAACTCTAAATAAACAGGAGTTGGTATTTAACATTAAATACAAACTTAACAAAGTCCGGCTCTTTTAAAAATGCTCTCTCCAAATTATGCAAATTCAAACCAAAAACTGGCTTGCATATTACTCCCTTTAACAGATTTATTTCTCGAGTGTAGTCACAAAATTTGCAACTAAATTGAAACAGAAGCAGGCAACGGCAGCAAATGTGGGCTGGCAAACATATGTAGACGCACTTAAGCCAACTCACACACCTAGCAGGCATAAATCATTTATTTGCAAATATGCATATTAAATATTCTATAAATTTATTGCCTGGCAGGCGCATAGGCCATAAAACAAAAGCCAAGGCAGGCCAAACAAAACCTTGTCAATGGGCCTATGACCTGGTCACCCTAACCCTCCCCCTCCTTACCCCCTTCCCCGAAAGCCGCAGCCATAAACAACTGGCCATTGCAGCTGCTTGTAACATGTGTTTGTCTATATACACATATATCTGGGTGTTTGGGCATTGTCGGTGTTGCACATTACAGATACCCCCGAACCCAGGACCCAAAGCATTTAAGCATTTGTACTACTAGCTGGAGCTATTTATTTTATTTAACGCTTCAAGTGCAAAATGTTTCTGCAAGAGATGCGAATTTATTGGACCTAAAGTGACCAGATGGCTTACGAGTATACGAGTATATACATGATGTACACACATATATATATAAGAGTATGCGAAATATAGGTAAATGGCTGCCTCGCAAAAGTTTGCATCAAAACCTTTGGGCGAAAAGTTGTTTGTTTCTTTCTGCCGTACTTTCAACCGGAAATTGCGTTAAGTGTCCACTTAAGTTTCATACAATTAACTTTAACTTAGACTTTGGCAACTGCAACAGCAACTGCAACAGCAAGAGCAACAGAAATTGCAGCTGCAGCAGCAACCTTAACGGCAACAGCAACTTGTTGGGCATTTTGCACAAGTTCAACGACTTTAGTTTGTTGCATTTTTACGAGAACGCGAATTTGTTGTACGCTCTGCATTCACCGAATTAAGCCGAAAGTTTGTTTCCAAAGTTGTTTGCCGTAATTTGTTTGTTTTGTGGGCCAAGCACAGAAATCATTAAAATTAAATTAGTGCGCAAATAGTTGACAAAGCAAGTGGATTGTGGATAGTCAAAGTGAAACAAGTTATTAAATTGTGAGCTTTTTCCGAAATGGAAAAACAATCCCTTAATTCTCTCAAACTGGAGCGAAAACTAATAAAAAAGCAAACAACTTCGGAGCTATTCGATGGAAATAATGAAGAACGTGAGGCATTTGCCAGTTCTGGTTTAGTTGGCATATAAAGTAGTCCTCCCCCATGCAGGACACATAAAAACAAATTTTATGACAAAAGTTTCGTCCTCGTTGTTCTTGCAGTGTGCGAGGCGGCGAATGAAAAACCAAACAAAAGTGTAAATAAATACAAAATAAATTTGATGAAAATTGTGCAGAAAAGTTCATTTAATATGGATTAAAAGTTTTCTTGTTGTCAGGGCGAATCGTGCGAGCTTGAACTCGCACTCGAACTCAATGTCGAACTCCCCCGAGTGAGTATCTGTCTCTCCACGGCTTAATTCGATCTGATTTGATGGGCATGGGGACTTGAGAATAGCCCCGGCTCGGCTTTATGATGATTGGCATTGGCATGCGAGACCACTGTCACCATTAATTGGATTTTTAAGCAGTCGAATTCCTCATCCGGATTTCTATGCCGGCAAATTAGATTATATGGAAGCTTCTGCTGCATAATGCATTACAACTATGTGCAAATTTCGATAACTCACAAGTTTGGGAAATTGTGCGCAAATTAAATTAAGCTGTCACTGTCCAGGCCACACACCACGGGTCTTTCCCGCTTTTCACCCTTCCCCCACCCCTTGCTTTCCTGCACACTTTTCCATTTTCCTCACAACTCTCAGGCCACAGAAACTTTCTTTGCAAAGTGTCAAGTTTCAGTTGTCGTAGACGTTGCCGAAATTATTTTTTGAAGTTTATTACACGAAAGCGTGCGCGTGTCCAAGTGTCTCCCGCCCAGATATATGTACATATATAATGGCAGCTACTACTCCTACTCATACTCATACTCCTACTCCAAATCCAAATCCGAATCTCATTCTGTATCATGTGTGTTCCCGGTGCTTAAAGATCGTTGACCAGCCACGCTCCGGAGTCCTGGACGTTGGTCAAACTTTGCGACACTCATTTGGAGCACTTGTCCGGCGCTGACAAAAGTTGTCCAGTGCAAATTCAAGAAGGCGACATTTTGCTTAAACGAGGCAGGTTCAGCAAAAGTTTTCAGCTCGCCCCGAAAATCTAAAATGTTAAATGTTAATTTAATAAACCCCTTTCTCCGAGGCCCGAGGGTGAAATTAAGTTAGGGGGAGTTCGAATAGCTTACCTTTACATGCCAAGGAATGCAAATGGGCTTACACACACTGAAGGAAAAATGTCGTACTCATACGATCTTAAGTTTCGTAGAGGTTCGATAAGTGCTCTGAGTCTGAGATTCTTAAGAGATTGACGTCATCTCCATTTTGTCAGCTGCTGCACTTCCTCTCCTTGCGTGTATATATAATATATATAATGCTCCGATTCCTTTTCGGCCCATTGTGACTGGCACTCAAGGAATTGCCAACTGACAACTGGCTTGCAGTCCGTTCGGAGGCATCACATCTCATTGCACTGTTTATTCATGAGGCAGCAACACTTTTCTTAATCATGTCTTCATGTCTCCCGTCCATTGTAAATTGTCCAGTGCTCAGTGTCCAGGCCGCGATGGCCATCGGTGCAAACAATTCGGAATGAAAATGTCCATCTGGCATTGAGGTCCCGCATTTTGCCCATTTGCAGTTATGTGAAAAGTGTCACATCTGGCGCTGGCGGAGCCAGATGTGGGAGCTCAGCTACGCATTTATTTATTTGCCTGCGCCCTTTACTGCAACTGCAACGAGAATATGTTGCAATGAAAGGCAGGCCAACGGGCCAAGTAGTTTCGCTGTCAATTTAAATGAGTTCGAGGCGCGTCAAATGTGCCCAGGGAAACCAAGATGCGATTGGGCCACATCGCTTATCGCGGATATATTGTCATTGTTCGTATTTATTGTGCACTCGTGCTGCCTCATTTGCGTTTTGCTTTAAGTGATTGCAAATTTGCTCGGCGGCAACTTTAACGCGGTCCCAGTCGAGTCCTTGCTCTATTAATCAGGGCACTCATGCACACTTAATGCACATTTTCGTTAATCACGCTCCATGCACATAGAACGCTTCTCGTCAGCACAAATTTTACCGTTAAGCGGCGATAAATATCACGCATCCGCCGTGTGTGCATCACGTATATAGAGATTTTCTAGAAAACTCTTTGGGTGTCCCTCAATCATTTATAATAACAATGCACGGG
Source organism: Drosophila gunungcola (assembly GCF_025200985.1). Taxonomy (NCBI): domain Eukaryota; kingdom Metazoa; phylum Arthropoda; class Insecta; order Diptera; family Drosophilidae; genus Drosophila; species Drosophila gunungcola. The sequence continues at coordinate 10,299,503 of NC_069139.1, forward strand.
CTATTGAATAGGGAAATCAGCGGTGCTGCTACCTGCGTTCATTTCGTGTACACCTGAAATATAGTTTCTAAACTTTAAAAAATAATATTATTAAATTCATATTTTATTCCTTAAAATACTAGGTACACACAATTATGTATTTATAATTTCATTTCCAACATTTGAGACAAGAAAGTCCTAATGTTATGAGATTCATATGGTTCCACGGTGCATCCTGCACTCTACACTCTGCCCTCAAAACTCTGCTCTATGATGTTGAACCGAAAGTCAAGTGCCAGTCCCCCGGCCAACTAACTAACTATAAATTTGAGCGGGAATCAATGGAATCAATTTACGCTGCTGGCCAGCACGATGTCTGCTTTATGCTGCAGCTTGAAATGGGGACTGGGACTGGGATTCCGATGATGGGGAAGCGATGACGCGACAACAGCGCTAGTTGGCCATTTGAAATGCACACTTGACAACCTGCGACACGCAGGTCAGAAGGATATCGCAGGATATCGTGAGAAAGGCAAACAGAGACCGCGCCACCACCTCCCGCCATACGTATATAGTAGTCAGAAATCAGGATTCAGGATAGCCAACAACCACCGACGATTGTGGCGGGGTTGGAAACATCATAAATAAATCAATTTGTAATTCGATGCGCGTAGCTAATTGATTTTAATTGTGCTCTGCGGTCTGTCAAACTCAATTTGGTTCACCCTCTGCCCCGCTTTTGTGGATTTTATGCAGGACCTTTTCCAGGACACGTACTCGCTGCCGTCTAATGGCACGTAAATAGCCGCGGTCCAGTATCCAGTATCCAGTTCCGATCCGGGAACACCGAGCACGGGACATGTGCATGCCTTTTCCATGTTGCTGTCATCTGCAATGCAAATTAGTTGACTTCAATTAGCAGGCACTGCATCATTTCGTTGCAATTCAGCTACTGTTTCGCACTGTTTTGCTATCGGAACTACTAGGCCCTCTCCGGCCAATGAAGTAAAGTATCAAATTGGGTCTGGAAAAGCCTGCTGTTCCAGGAACGAAACATGCATGGAAAATGTTGATCGAATAATTGAAGGATCTTGTTGCGGTACATGAGCATGCCTGCTAATTGATGGATGTATATTCATACATTTAGAAACAGTTAACATTAGCTGCTCACTCACCGAAATAAAAAACTATCTTGTAAAACTTCAGAGATCAAATGTTTCCGTTTTAAAAATTATGTAACTGCTATTGAATAGTCTATACCAACTATACACTTATGCCTTCAAGAATATTCCGGTTGTTTTGTCAACAATCCTTGTTGAAGTCAAGGATTTTCTGAATTTGCAACCGACACAGAATCGCATTACTGTAGAAAGAATTTTGATATATTTGGCTGCCATTATTTTCAGAGTGGTTGCCATTATTTTGGTGCTTGTTTGTTTGCAATTTAATTTAAATACACAAGCACTGAACTTTCCAGACGCTGGTCAAACGAATTGGAATTTAGATGTATTTTTATATTTGCTCGTTTGTATTTGTTAAAATGTTTTATGTTTTTTGTGCAAATCAAGCACAATTCAAATGATTCTTTCGCTATGCAATTTTAAAAACAAGTATGCGTATGCTTTATGTGAGAGGCAAAACACGAAACAGGATCCTTATGTATATGTACATAGCTACAATTATTTGTGATAACAGGCAAAGAAAAACGAACCTCTTGGAAAAGGACTTCTCTCAGCCGCAATTGAAAAGAAATAACAAAGCTCGCTTCAATAATTTCGGAAAAGCGTCGGGAAAAACTAGGAAGCACAAAATATAATACAAAATGCGCATGCAGTACGGAAATGGCAAAAAACGAAGGAAAATTGCGGGAAAAGCGAAGCGGGAGTGTGCATTGCATTGTGTTAGATTCTACTTCTATATTTCTTTCAGATCTTCCGCTGCGTAACGGCAAGTTTTTTCACACTTTGGCAGGCAAACTAAATGCAGACAATAGACAGAAAGGGTGGGCTTTAAAAAAAAACCATCCTTTGTTGCAAAAATGTTGAGTAAGAATTCTTAACGCCAAAAATCAACAGTGAAAATTTGTTGAAACGGAAAATCCCTTGGGTCACCGGTCAGAAATCCTACCTAAAACAGAGGAAAACGGGACAGGGCTTAAAAGCTAACACAAATTTTATTTAAACTTACCTCAAAATAATCAAATAGTTTACTGTAACAAAAAAAAACTATCCTGCCAATAAAAAGCAGGGGCATATTTAAAATTAACACACATTTTATTTAATTTCACCACCATTTACAATATGCCCATACAAGGCTTTGATTTATTTATTTTAAATTAAATTAATTTAATATGTTTCTTTAAATATATTTTACACACATTTTCCTCGTCTTTCGAACACACTCCTTTGATTTTTGGCTTTGCTTTGTTTTTTTGGGTTTGGTTTATTATTCTGTTTTTTTGCACATTAAAAGTAGAATCGGTAATCTCATGTACTTATCATATTCTCATTTTGCTTCATCGTTTTTGTGTAAACATTTATATTTGAATTGTGTACGTCCTGCTTTATAAGTTTTTAACTCTTCTGTTCTGCTGTCCAACCTCCAGTTTTGTTTGTTTACGACTAGGCTAGTTTATAAATGTTTGCTTAAACTTAATTTGTTTTTTCTCTTTAGCTCGCTAGTAGACACCATACCTCAATGTTTGGTTTTTTGGTGTAAAATATAAATCAACATGAAAAGCAGTCATCAAAAGAAGAACCTTGAAATCAACAAAGTTAGGGTATTTACTAGACCTGTTTAAATAATAAATGTTGAACTGATAGGCAATAAATTTGTATCTGAAAACTTCAACTGCCATCTGAAATGGTTTATAACTACTAGAATGACTTTAAGTATTTATTTTGTGTTTTGAGTTGTAATATTGATCACTTAAGTACTTATTAATTTTCCAGGTCCAGTAAATTCCCATAATATATTTTGAATTACTTAGGGCTTTAACTAAGTGGTAGCACACGCCTAGGCCAGGTTTTCTGTCAGTGATTTTGGCCAGGCCAGTTGCTGTCTTGACGCCTTGGAGGCGCTACAGCAGGACAGAAGAGATGGACGCCGCTCCCCTCGCTCCTTGGAATGTACCATCGAATGCCCGACTGACGACTGCTGGCTGGCATTGCAGGTCTCAAATGCAACCTCAATTAGCCGGAATAATCCAGCCAGCATGGCCATTATGAACGGCGCCATATAGACGCCGGGCAGAAGTCGCGATGCCGTCGATGCCGAAGTCGAGAAATACGAGCTGAAAAAGTTCTTCAGGCTCGAGTCGGATGAGAGCGTAACTGCAAGCGGAAAACCGGAAGTGCCGGAGAAAAACCGGAAACGGAAGTCAGTTGGTTCTTTCGTAATTGACTGAAGGCCATCGGAAACTTACCACGTGCCGGTACCGGATCCTTCTGGGGTGTGCCCAACTCAATCTCCTTGTACTCCTGGTACAGATCCCCGATTTGCGCCGAGCAGCGCAGGAGTAATCCTCCCGGATTCGGGTTCGGGGCATAAACCGGTCCGCCGTGCCCGTACACCGAGTTCAGACCGTAGGCGCTATTGTAGATGGCCGGATTCACACTGGAAAAGTGAACACCTTGTAGCTGCAGCTTCAGCGAGATCCGTGAGGCAATCAGATTATCGATGGTGCGTATGTACTGGGTCTCCACATTGGTTATCTAGAAAAAAAAGTGTGAAAAAATGGTTCAAAGGTTTAGTTTATTCGTATTTAAATCATAAAGAATATTTTCGATATTGTTATTTTTGGTAAAAGACATGTAAATGTGATCTACTTGAACTGTTTTTACGGATTACAACAAAAATATATAACACTTAAAAGTTTAAATTTATTCAAAGCGGTACATACACATTCACATGTAAGTCAATTTTAAAATATAAATTTCAATAATATTAAATAAATATATTAAAACTAAACTTACTAAACTAAACTCCAAATACCTTGCAGAATCTTAGCTAAAACTTCGTTTAAATTAACCTGATATGATTTTTAGAATATTATGACCAGGCATTGAGAGACAATCCCTTAGAGATTTGTCCTTCAAAGCCTTATCCTGATTTAAAGTGCCGTTTTTTTCAGTGCTTAGGGAAGCGTACAAGAGGATTATAATTTTAGACTGCGCCTGTTTATTTTACGCTCGCAAATGCATTTGCATATTTTAAGGCGCCCGAGGGGCTTGTGGCGGGCAAAGGCTCCAGCATTTGGCAACGTTTAGCCCTCACGCTCGTAATACTTTTGTTTGTACTTCTCCTTTTGGCCGTTTGGACGGACCGAGCAGAAGGAAAAAACTTTTGCCAGCCAGCATCTTGTCGCCATTTGCAAGTTGGCACAGTTTGCCAAAGAGCAGTGGCGGCGCGGGAGGGGATTTTTAGGAGGCGGAGCATCAGGGCAGTCGGGGGATTTGCCACATGTGCTGGGAGACACTTCTGTATGCATGGAAATTATGTATCAAGGAACTTTATCTGTGTTAATGCAATGCAGCAAAAAGCAGCGGCGTCTGAGCACAACACAAACACAAAATGGAAAGAAAAAATGAGTTAGAAACTTAACCCACCAGAAATATGCCCTTCAAAAAAACCGAACGTTAGTAAAAATGTTTTTTTTAATGCTATAACAATTTAAAGTAAATGAGAAGTTATGTTATATAATAATGTAGATTGTAAACGCTTTGAAAGCTAATCAGGTATGTTAAAGTAGCTAAACCCTTAAGATTTTTCGATGACTTAAAGCCACATTTTAAACTTTATTTGTTGCTCTTGTTTTTTTTATATGATGCTGGCTTTCCCAAGTCCATTTATGGACATAGGTCAAGAGTTTATATTGTTACAAACATTTTTTTTTTTCAAAGTGTACTTAATAAGTTTGAAAACAATATACCCCACCCCCTTCAAAAGCATAGTGATGAAAAAAGAAGCCGGAAGCTCCACACAATTGCACACATTAGTAGCTGCAAGGACTGCCGCCAGGATATGGAGCTTGGGACATTGAACATGGGACATGGCCAGCACAGCAAGGCTAAAAAACTAAGAGGACCAAAATTGCGACACATTTGACGAAATTGTTAGCCAGTTGTGTGCCGGCTTTGGCGGCTTTTCTGAGCCTTTAGTTCGGTGCTTCCGTTTGCAACTTCTGTTTGGAACTGTATTTCTTATGCGCCATTTCTGCCTTTCATTTGGCCTGCATTCGTATTGGTCGTCATCCGCATTCGCATCCGCATCCGAATCTTTTTCTGCATCCCAGGCCATGTCCATGTCCTTGCTGCGAAAGTCCACTTTATTTGCGCCAGCTCTAAGATGCTTAAACTTGCATTTGGCTTAAATGCTGCCAGCAGCTCCTTCATGCGAGAACAGCTTTTATGCTTAATGGCAGTTATTTAGTGCAATTCACTGTAAAATTGTTGCCATAGGAGAATCTGCCACTCGCCATCGCCAAGTCTCTTTCCTCTGTGTGTGCGAAAGGATTTGCGCTTTGATAAATAATTTTTCCCCATACGCATGTGCATGCCAAAGAGCAGATGTTTAAACAACACAACAAAAGTTCTTCTTCCATTTGCGTATTTTTCTTGCCAGTTTTCTTTATTTTTTTTTCCTTGGATCTCTCGGCATACATGGAAATTATATATTCTTAATAGTTGTCTCTGAAGAATTCAGGACCAAAACTTATGTGTGAATTTCGGAAACGGTTGCATTTCGTTTTGCAGCTTAGCAGCAGTTTTGGAAAATGTCAAAACTAATGGAGAATTGGTCCCAGATAAGCCCGGAATAAAGCCACTTTATGGGACACAGACACTCTGAATCGCCTGTTTTGTTGTGAAACCCATACAAGTAATCTGCCTTTTGCTTTATTTTATTTATTGCTTAAATACCAGCACATTTTTGACATTTTAGGCTAAGTTAAGTTTCACAGGTATTTATTATTTTAAAACTTTTGCCTCTACTAGAAGTTCAAAGAGAGATTGAAATAAGAAAATCTTTGGATTACTGCAACTGTTTCTTAACACCTAACCTTAATTTATTGCTGTAGTGTTTTACCTTTTTTATTTATTTTACGTGGTTGGAATAAATACCCCAATTTATACCAACTCATATTTTGCATTAACTAATTTTCTCCACACAATCAAATAAAATTTAGTTTCTTTTTCTATAAGCTCGCTCTATAATGTATTTTTCCCAAATGTATTATGTGCATTTAAAATATTCCACCAGAAAGAGATTTTTCGATTGAACTTATTTATTTGGTAACAGAACTGAATAATATCTGAAATTTTAGGTTTTTACCAATTTCATTCCCCAGTGACACTTTGTCTGCAGGCATAAATTTCCATGCGTTCGTTCAACCGAAACCCGACTGGCTCCACCCTCCCAGACGATCCAAAAATACAATAAATATATTTTATATTTATCCAATATAGTGCACAATTTGTCCCTCAGCCATATATGCATGCGTTTGTGTGTCCAATGCATTGCCGGCGTATCAATAACATATAAATTGTGGATAGCACTGCAATATCTCTGCGAATGGTTACTGGTAACTGGTAGCTGGTTTACTGGCTGCCAAGAGTGCTCGGAGGTATGGCATACATAGTAGAACAGCAAAAACTATGGCACAAAGGAGCTGCCAACTGCTGGCTGCGAAGCTTTTTTCAATTTTCCGCTAAATTTGGCAGGGCTCAAGTGCTATTTGTCTTCATTAATGCGAATGCGCCTAGAAGTTTCGCTTGCCAAAGATTCCGACGTTCTTCCGTCCGTTCGTTCAACCCTGATGATGGCAAATTCTGCGTGGCATTTTTAAGCCGACGCCAAATGACATGCAGCAGTTATTAATTGGCAATTTACATGCCGAATGATTAATGCCTGGGCCCCAGGGCGGAAACGCCAGGAGCCCGAAATGGAGCCACAGCAGCAGTCTTAAACCGAAGGCACATATGTCACCGCGTCCGGGGTGGATGTTAAAAGGTACACATGCGGCCAAAATAGTAGCTGAATATGAGGGGGAACACATATTGATTGTTGTAACACAGACAAATAAAAAATTATTTGAATTGCTCTTTGCTAAAGTCAATTTTATTCTTACGCTAACGTAACTATTTCATAGCAACATTACTGTTACTAAAATCTCTATACTAAAAATTACTATATTGGTAATGACATGATATAAATTCATTTAAATTGTTATATAGTTTGTAACGGACGAAACAATAAAACAAAACATTAAAGTCTAAAAAAAAAAAGTTGAAAGTTTATAGAATACCTTCAGTTGTGTTACTTATTTTAAATATTTGTTTTCTATGTTTTCATAAATTGAAGGATATTCAAAATATAACATTTCTTTTATTAGTGCAATTCCAAATGTCCTATTTTGCATAAAGGAACAATTTATTTTTTTCTTAATTGCAATTTTTTAATTGACTGTTATTAATTTTAGGTGACAATTTGTTGAAATTCCCCTCAGTATGTATTTGCTCTTAGAAAATTGGTTCCGTTTTATTATGCTGACCGCTGCTGTTCGTTTGTTGAAATGATTTTTCGAGCGTTGGAAGTGAGAGAGTTTTGGGTCCGGACCTCTTGCAAATTACTCCTGTGGCATTTCACCGCAAAAACTTTTGTCAACAGAAAGTTGAGGCTCCTTGCCGGCGCACCTTTTAACTTAAACTTTGCAGGAAATGTAGGAAGTGCCTGAGTGTGTGCTTGGGTGTGTTTTCCGGCCACACAACCCCTTCGCCCCTTTGCCCCCTCCGTCATGTTGATTTGCACAGCATGAAATATTCATTTGTTTCCTGTGATCGGCAATTGTAATATATCTTCCTCCTGCGGTATCGTTTTCTACTCAATTTTAGTCAATGTCTGCCACGTTTGCTTACTGTTTGTTGTCTCTCTGCCATTGGCTGCCATTGCCAAAAGTTGTCGATGTCCTTGCAGCCCCTTGTGCCCCTTTCATGCCCATGCCCCTTAACACCCCGTGACGCGCCCCTTAACCCGCAGCAGTCCCACCGCACAGCATCATTGGCATTTGGAGAGGCATTGCCGATAAGCTATCATTTCATTTCCAGGCAACACAACCCGTTTGAATATTCTCTCGAAAATTCCCCTACGTTCCGGCAGCGAGTTATTGCGGTGCAAATGATTTGAATTCATTTATCATGTTTAATGCGAGCTTGCCAAGTGCGCTTCTGGAATGTGGCAACCATTTTTCAGCGGCATTGACAACACTACAGCCTCTTGAAGACTAATATAGAGGGGTTCCTTAAAGGGGATTTGTGCTAATAAAATCAGGAACCAGAAACGGGATGATGTATCTCTTCAAGTTCTAGCCCAGCCTCCAGACCATATATTTCGTAGAAATATAGCAGAGAGTTTACTCTAAAGCACTTTGACTAATTAAGTTAGCATCATGAATTTTCTCATTTAAACTTATTCTCGAAATGTTTCTCAACATTTTCTAAATTCCTTTGGTGAGTGAATTTATTTTTAAGAGAGAAGAATATTAAACTTAAATTCTGTGCAGTCCACACACGCACTGTTTGGGTTGGTTTTTCATCCCGCATAATATTTTCCCAACCGCAAACCAATTGGAAGCTTTTGTGATAGAAAATTATGCATTCAACCTAAACGAAATCCGTACCATAAAAAATTTTGCCAACCGCTCTGAAGGACTCATCTTTGGAATAGCAAGCAGCTCGAAAATCAAAAGGGATCTAAGTGTAGTTGCACTTGCTGTTGAATGGTAAAAGAATGAAAAAAACGTGGGCAACCTGTTAAGCACGTGGATGCAGGATCCACAGACTCCTTAGTTTCGAGTGTCTCTGGCTCAGACACAACCCCTTTCAACCACAAATAGAGCGAAAACAGAAGCCTTGCCTTGACCGATTCTGAACCTGAACTGCTCTTGACATCGGGGCCTGGGTCGAAATTATAAGCAGGAAAGTAAAGAAGAGCGAGCATGTGGCATGCATATTCATAACATTGCAAGGGAAGAGCTCGCAGGACAACAATGGCAACACGACAGCAACCAAAAGTGAAAATCCACACGGAATGACAGCCACGAGAGTTCTAAAAGGAACTAGCAAACATAAGCTTCTGCTGCTCTCGATCCTCAGCGTTGACATATAAGCTTATTAATGACTATTCCTAAAAGCATATAATATCTGTTCAAAAGATGAAAATCTTTTAAAGAAAAAATATGTTTTTTTTTAGTAGCCTTGTCTTTGCTCATAATAAAATCTTGCTTGCTCAAAAGTGTTAGTCTAGTTTGAGTTCAGATAGTTGGCAACATTTTTGGCTTCGGATTTATTTAAGAGCTGAACTTTTTAAAATAGTGATATATTAAACGACAGAACCGATTTTAAAAAAAATATTCATTTTAGCTATTTTTAAATTTTTAGATTTTGACAAGCCAAATCTATTGGTTATTATTACGATATTTTATCTGTCTGCTCCAACTAATAAAGTAACTTTTAACTTTTTGTTTACCTTTTTACAATCGTAATCTTAGCTATAAAATTGCGGCAGCACTGGCACTCGACAAAAAATCTGGGGTTGTGTTTGCGGCCGCATAGAAATCTGTATTTCACAGTAACAAAATGACAAAACGGGCATTCGAGCCGCAGATGCGGCAGCTTTTCCCCCATTTTGCCTCCTCATATGCATTGTTAATACACATGACAATCCTCACGCTCGCTGGCAGGCTGTGAAATTGCGCATACGCCACGTTGACGGATGGACGAGCCCCCAAGGCAAAGGCTTGGAAAACAAAAAAGAAAGAAACCCGGAGCACAACCCTTTTGATTAAAGTCTTGTCCTAGCCCATTTTTATGTTCATTTCTCAGCAGAATAGACAAGCACTTCAAAGGATTCGCTCGGCTTTGAACACAAAATAGCCGCTGACCCGCTGTCAGATTTGTTTTCCACTCTTCCCAGAAACATGAAATAAATTGAAGCAGACCGTCCGGCCAGGTCGGTAATATTTCATTGGAGTGATTGCGGAGCGCAGTTGAAGTACTCACCACCATGTTGTTGATGGTAAATGTGAGCTCCGCCCGCGGACGCGACGGCGGGGTGCTGCAGTTGGCCCGCAGGACATCGCCGGGCTCGTAGCGCGTGTGCTCCGTGAAGAGTTGCGGACGCTTCTCGGGAAGCTCTGCAAAATAGGAAAAATATCACCGCAAGGGTTAATCAATTTTATTGAGTACTTATTTCATTACATAGGAATATACATTTTACTTGAAAAATGCTTTTGCAAACGTAAATTTTTTAAAATGAATATATAAAATCAGTGTAACCGCCAATGTATATGATAAACATTGTTACATTGTTAAAATAAATTTTGCGAAATTAAATCTAAATATATTCTGTAGAGTATAATCGAAGAACCATAAGTGTTAGAGTCAATCAGTAAGGTTTTTTAGCAGTTGGAAAAAATGCAATGACATTTCGAATTTGGCTTGTTTTCACTGGAAAATGCGACAATTCAATTAGCTGACCCGACCGACACAAAACACATTAATAGGCGCATAAGTGGAGGCGGAAGCCCAGAGAACCGTTCAATCACAACCGCAAGACTAAGATCCTGGCTCTCGCCACGCTTAACTTTTTAATTAAGTCAACCAAGACGGAGCTTGGATGGGAATAGCCAAGCAGCAACTACCACAAGTCTAAGAGAGCAACAAAGTAACTAATGAAGAAAGTAATTTCCATGACAAAGGCCCCGGCAACTTTGCTTTTTAATACCGCCTCGAGGATACTTTCTGGGACTCTGTGTGGCTCGCTTCCTAATTCCCGTCCTTTTGGCCGCCTCTGCTTTTTGCCTTGCAGATTTTGACCTTTTTGCGGCCCAGCATCGAATGCCTCTTGGACGGGCCTTTGCTCTGGCTTTGCCTTTGAGAGTCCGCCGTCAAATTTCCCCTAATGAGGGTCAGTCTGCAAGTGCACACTGTTCGAAATGTGTTTTGAAAAATACTGCTCAATATAAATCCATATTTGATTGCATGAATTAGAAAATAGAGAAAGTCAGCTAAGGACTATTTTTCCTCTGACCGGGCTAATTTGTCTATATACCTTCTAAAATATCCCTACAATTTTTTCTAAAATTTCATAAAAATCTCGAACAGTGTGTTTGGGGCCTTTCGAGTTTAATTTAGCAGCTGACCAGCCTACTTTGCACTTGTTTTCAGCCTCGACTCGTGTCATTAAGTTATTAAACTTAAGGCTGCCCAAATGTTTGCCAACTATAAACTTTTGACTCGTGCCAGCCGAAGGAGATGGGCGGCGGAGATGTGACTTAATGAAAGCCCGAATTAGCATAACTTTTGGGCCCAGCCACCCACTTTATGCCTGCCTGCCCCCTGATGTCCTTGAGGCCGTCGGAACGCCTTGAATTTCCCGTACCGCCCCCAAGGACAAAGTGTTTATTTTATGAGCCACGCCGACGCCGAGACGCAGGCCTGCGTCTGAAAGGAGGTTTTCAGCGGGCTCCTCGCTGGATCCTTGGGCCGCAATCTGATTGCCACTTGAGCTCATTAACACACGATTAAACCTCAGAGTTATTTACACCGAGAACGACGCGGCTGCATAAGCGAATGAGTGCGCACAACTAAACCTGGCTGAAAGCGACCGACTGACTCTGACCCGATGCATAAAACATCAGGCGGCCATCGGGAAAACTATGCGCTGAATCGATGAAATTAAAGCGCAAGTTTACGCAGATGAGATGAGTTGGCAGTCGTTAAAGCCAAGAACATTTGATTTACCCAACGAAAACACAACGTGGCACAGAGAAAAACATCTTGATACAAAAAAATCACAAAAAATAAACAAAGTAAATACGAATTTACTTTGTTTTTAGTCAGTTTAATGAAAACAAAGAAATTAATTAATAGTAATTATTGAAATATGATACATGCTTTAAATGATTGTATGTATGCTACATTCTGTTCGAATGTTTTGTATTTGTTTTGTCTTTAAGTAAATTGTCTTGAATTTTTCCCTGTGTGCAAACAATATGGTGTCCGTGGCTGTTTCTGCCTGCTGTTGCCTACAGTAATTTATTGTTTAGCCGGCAAGTTATTGGGGTTTTAGTGTCGACGACATTAGGCCAAAGCCGCAGAAGCCTACAGCCGAAAACACAGCCAAACGAACTTACAGCCCGCAAGATATAGATACAGAGCCAGGGCATAACCGCCAAAGCCCGAGATTTGAGGCTGGCTGGTTGGCTGGTTGGCAAGGGCTGTCAGTGTGTCAGCTCCCAACTGGCTTATCCAGCATTGATGTATGTGGGTCCCAAGGACCGAGGGCCGAGGGCCGAAGGCCGGAGAGCAACCAATTAAATGCCGCAGCTGGTAATGAAACTTTAATCAGTTGCGAGGCGTCCTTGAGCGCTGCCTCATGAATTTAAAGCAAATACACAAATACACGATCAAAGGCTTTAATCCCCAGTTGCTAGTTAAGCGAAAGCGGCCAATTAAATGGGCTAAATGCGGCGTTAAATATAAGGCAGCCAGCTGGCGGGGGGCAAAAGCAAAGGCAACTGCGAAGGCAATGGCAATCTAATAAAGACCAGGCCAGAACGGCAGACATCTGAATGCTTAATGCTGGGCAACAAGCAGCCAGTGAGCCATTAACCCAGACGAGCTCTCAATCAAACACACGCACACACAGCGGGCCTTCTTCCCCTTGGCTCGAAGGACCCTCGAAGGGGTTCAGGACAACGCGGAGCAATGCCGGATGAAGCCTGCCCAGCAAGTGGCATAAAAATCAGCGGCTAAAGCACAATTTAGCTGTCGGAGCGCATTTCTCGAATGCTTGAGGCCAGGCGGATAGAAAGATTAACTCTGACGAGCGCGGAAGCTGGGCCATCGATTCAGGTCGCATTACGCATACGCCCCATATGGCTGCACACACCCACACAAAAGCACGCTCAAGTGGATGCCCCACTGTTGTGCCTTTAATCCCATGCACTAGGGATAAAATAGAGTGGTAAGCTCACAAAACTCCAAAAGGAGTTAATTTTAACACATTTTACTTAATTTTGTATAAAATGGTAAATTTTAAAAATACACGTCCGTAAAATTTTTAAGGAAATGTATTTAAAACCTTTAACGTTAATTATTTGTTGAAAAAATCTGATTTTGAAAAAAAAAGACATAATACAAACTCTTGTTCAAAAAATACATTTAATAACTGAACTCTTCAGCTACAAAAAGTCGAGTTGCTTAACTCAATCGCTATTTTAATGCAAGTCTAAATCATATTTAAAACGATTTAAATAAAAAAAGAAAAATACACTATTTTTAAGCTACTATTGAGAACCATTTTTGTGGAAAAATGAAATTCCTTAAGTGTATCAGTTTTGCCAGCTGCTGGATGCGCAAGGAGGCAAATAATTGTTAAGCCGAAACGGACTAGCGCTCATTGGATTTCATGACCCTGCCGCGCTGATTAAATTCGTAATTCAGAGCGCGCCGCTCCACGCTCATTTAAAGCGCATAAAGCCGTGAAATGCGTGGCGCACAGGTAAGACTACCAAATGACCCCAGGCAGGAGCAGGAGCAGGAGCCCCACCCAGAACCACCGAGCCACCGAGGCAACGAGGCACCGAACCCCCGAACCACCGAACCACCGCCACATTGCCGGCAAACCCGCTTATCTGGCAAAGACAAAATGGCCTGTTAATGACGCAATTTTCAGCGCAAAACTTTGGCATCCAGCAGAAACAGCTGCTGCGACCTTGGCCCCGGACAAAAACAAATTGCCGGGGAAGCGAGAAACTTTCCCTGGCAGCCGAAAAGCAGCCACAGGATTGAGGACTCAGGACTCAGGGCTGAGGGCTTAGCCACGGAACGCTGCTCGGCGATCAAAGGCGACTAATGTCAATGGCTGCCCGATATGGCCGATATGGCCACTCGCTCGCTCTGCGCTTCTTTGAGAGCTTTTAAGCGCACTTTAGGCCAATTTGCCTGAATCAGCTTAGAGTCAGACTTACCCACAACTTGCATGGTGTCCATTGCGGTGGCGGTCGAAAAGAGTGGGGCATCGGCGGTCACTTCGCATGAAAAGTTGCCAGAGAGTGCGAATCCCACGTTGCGCAGCAGCACCTGGGTGGCGTTCGAGCTGCTTACCTGTTGAGCAAAGAGCAGAGGTATTTAAGCATAGGATAAAGACTAAGTCGCAGAAACCACACAAAAAATAACAAAAAACAGTTACAAAGAACTCAACCTTATTGCTTTCATATCAATTTTATCTTTAATAGTACAAATTATACTTTATAACATAAGCTACCTAAAGCGAAAATTAATTTAACATTATATGAACCCCTTCTTAGGTTTCCCACAAAAAATAAATGATATTTCATAATACGATTTTCAGGCAAACCATAGATATTTTTGTTGACTGTGTTGAGAAATTACTCAAACTAGAAGAGGATTACGGGTTAGTCACAAGCTTTCAAAAACAGAGCTTCATTTGACTGTGGGTCGTATAATTGCCAAGTTACAGTTCAAAAAAGCTTAAAATCAGTATTTGGGGTCCAATCACTTTAAAATAAAATTGATAATGCTCTCAAGAATAAAAAAGGTCTTTTAGTACCCACATTTATAAAGTACTACGTTTTTTTAATAAGCGGTAATGTTATGCTGCACTTTAAAAAGTATAAATCGACACTCAACCTGCCCTTAGTAGCTGTACGCAATCTGACATCGATTCCAACAAAGAAATGCACTCAAATTTATTAAAACAGCTTAAAAAACAAACAAATACAAACAGAGCCACCAGCCAGCAGAACAAAAGGACTGAAAAAATTGCCTTCGGCTAGGTAAAGTAAAAGTTTTTGACGACAAAACAACAAAAATAAAAGGCCAAATAAAATAAAAAGGAGAGTACAAAAACTAAAGATAAACTCGCTGGCACAAACTCAATAGCCTGATGAAATATTTAGCCAGATTCGGAGCAACTTTATCGAAGCAACGAAATTGCAAGGACCTGCCTGCCACCCACAACACCGCCGGCTGGATAAACTTTTTCAATAATCTAGCCAAAGTAGAATTACCCCAGCCGAGACTCAATTCTCCGACCGACCTCAGCTCAGCCCCGGCCACGCCTCCTTTCGCTTGGCAGATTGCAGATTGCAGTTTTTGCAGGTGGGCGACAAAACTCAGACGCAGCATGCAAAAATTTAAATGAAATTTTTGCCGCAGATAGCCGCGCGTTGATAGCGTCCACAAAAGCCGGCATTCCGGCATCATGGCACCCGGTCGGCCAGGTGTCCCCTGGCATTTTTTGAATAACCGCCAATAACAATAAAACTGCCAAACTGAATATGCATGAGCGGAAAGTTTTAAATATACAATATAAATAAATGCAGTGTGCGCGCAATTAAGGACATCAAAGTGGAGCTTCGGTTCGTTTCGGTTTGGTTTGGTTCGGTTCGGTCCGGTCCGGTTGTTTGCTCCTTTCAGGCTGCCATCGACTGACTGAAATCCAGTGACCAGCAAAAAGTGCTGTCTGTGGACTCGAAATGCTTTAACGCTGGGTAAGTTCAGTTTTGACACTGTCCACAGCCCATTCTCATTTGTATATTCGCGGAGATTAAGTTGTTCAATTTGCCCATAAATATACGAAAAATTGTATAGTTTTTAGCTAAGCTTGTACATTTATTTACTAAGTCACAATAATTTTCTAAGGACTGTAAATCTGCTGAAATCTGTGTGATGCTCCCCAATAAAAGTTTATTTATATCTTCTTGATTTAATTCAGAAACAAATACATACATTTAACTACTCCACAAGAAACCATAATGGCGCTATAAATATTTAATTTTTGTATCGAGAACACCAAAACATAAAAATTAAACAACGATTTTATTAAACTAGAATTAAAAAATTCTAAACAATACAAATAACAATGACAACGAGAGAAATATAACCGCTACCTAATTCTGTACTTCACTAAACACTAGCACTTGTATTTTTCAAATAAAGATAGGTAGATTTTTTTGCCCTACAATAAATCCATTAATGAAAACGAACGAAACCCAAAACTGAAATATTTTTCAATTAAATACTTACATCCACATGAATGCCGGGGAATGGAAATACTTTCGTGTTGGGAAACTCGCCGGGCGTGTAGCGGTAGAACTCTAGCTGGCCGCGATAGAACTTGGCCGAGTACAGTGGAGCTCCGTCCAGGTCGTACATGCACCGCAGCACCACATGTTGGCCCCTTCGCACAGCCGGTGGTTCGATTATTAAATTGACATTGCGCAGCGCACATTCGACGAGCTCTGCAAAAGAGGAATGGGGTCGGTGTTGAAAAAACGCTGATGAAATTACGTGAAAATGGAAAGCCAGGGGATTCCAATTTAGTGTATTTATTTTAATAAATTATTGAAATATTGTCCAAAAGCGGACTCGTCGGCGACACTGATAACACATAATCCGGCGCTTAACTGCACCGCAATTGCTTGCATTTCAGTCGCAGGCGTTTGTTTTTGGCATTGGTTTTCGCGGTGTTGCGTTCGCCCAAATATGCAAATATGCTGGAAACTCCATTTGGCATGTAGTCTTTTTTGGATACTTCATAATCACGTAGGGTCATTTTGACCGCAAGTCTGCCACCTACTATGTAGGCAATATAAGTGAATCAGTTTTGTTAATACTAGTTTAAAAATTCAGTTTTAAGGGCAACCCCTTTTTCTTTTGTATATTTATTTTTATAAATCGTACAAATAAATAAATAAATAAAACAAAATACAATTCAAGGGTATAGGAAATGTCTGTAAACCAAATCACACTGATGCACCTTGTTTTTGTTCATATTGCTCGTCAACTGATTGTCATATTTGGCGCTTAAATGATTTATAAATGTTTTTTCAACCATCGAAAGCTTGATAGATTATAGTCGGATTTCGGTGGGGCAGTTATGCAAACGAATATTACTAAATTGGAAATATTATCATAAAAACGGTTGGCCATTTGTAAGCCCACACTAAGACTGTATATAACTGAATTTCAATGGTAAGCCAGTCAAAACAAAAATGCCAATGAATGGATGAATCTAAAATGGTTTATTATAAATCATTTGTTCCGGCTCTAACACATTTAATACAAACGTTTTCCTAGATATATAATTTTCTGCGACCTTCACTTTCTTTAGAAATTTTCTTGTTTGCTCGCCAACTTATATTAATTACCAAACAATCAACGCCAATTTCCGGCAACTTTATGACCGCCCATTTCAGAGTCGTTTGTCAACAAATGCGTAGCATAATTCAAGGCGCCAAGGCAGCGCATCACTCTCGCTCCCACACGCAGCCACGCCAATGGTCCTGTCCCTCTCTGGAACTGGTGTTTTACAAGCGTTTGCCAGGCTTTCCAACATAGCCTAACAAGGCACTCAAAAATTTTTTATATCTTATTTGGGTCACATTTCATGCGGCTGTGCCCTTAAGAATAATGGCACATAATTTGCGGCTTTGCCAACAGTCCTTACGTGGGGTGGGGGAAAGGGGGAGGAAAAGCCGAAGAAAAGTCAATGGAATGCGAGGCAAGGATTCGGTCCCTTGTAAATCTCTCGCGAGGCGAATAAAATAAAATTGTTTTCATTCTTTTTCTACATGCCAGCTGTGCGTAATTCATTACCTTCGGGAGTTGTTTGCATATCGGGCGATATTTTCTGCGACTCCATGGAAAATTCCAGAGGAAATCAGCATGATTTTCATTATGCCAATCCCACTGTCGAGCTGCCCTTTAACATTTACTCCATTTGCAGGCTGTAAAATGAATTCTTGCACATTGACCTTAATGACCAGCGGAGCCTGCCAGCATAATTGGCCAGCTGCCTTTGCGTTCTGGCCAGGGACACCGGTAGTCCAAGCAACAAGAAATTACAAAAAAAGTGGATTGGAAAACTATAGCCAACAGTGAAGACTTTAAGCTACCCCCTGCTTCCTTCATTAAGTTGCCTTCTTCTTTTGACTTTATGTTCTGAACTTATTAGTGCCACATGTAACCATACTTTTTCGATTTTCATTGGCTGCAATTGATAAATGATTTTTTTTTATAAATTTCTTTTATGTTTTACTTTCCGCTATTTTTTTAGTACTACATGGAAAAAATCTGTTAAAATAAACGCTAAGGAATAATAAAAGCCGGTAATCTCTGCGAGTACCAGGTAGGAAAACACCTGCTTTAAATTAAGCAGTACTTTAAAGTCCTTGCTAGCCGCATAAATATTTGCACACTGAAATCGAAAATTCCGCTTGTTTGCCAATTGAAAATTGGAAAGTGTAGTTGCCGGGTCCCGCCTGCTGAGAGTTTTCCCAGCAGGATCCGGAACCAAGGCAAAAGCAGTAGCAGGAGCAACGAAATGCAACCGCAAATACTTGCTTATTGCTGGGAAAACTTTGCTTGTTAGTGTTTAGGTGGAAGGTGCAGCTAGAAATCATAGCACACAGCCGGGTGCACAGCGTTCTGGGGAAAAGCAACGGCAGGACAGCCAAACAATGTCTATAAATCCACACGCACACTCGAGATATAGTTGGAAAGGTAAAAAGTTTGTGCAAAAGTCACATATTTGTTCGATTCTGCTAAGTGCCAGCTTACAAGTGCCTTGTCCTTATCCTTTTGCGATTTGTTTACATGGCAGCCAAAGTGAAGAGCCAAAAACAAGAGCCACCTTTCTGGAGTGGGGATTTGGCTGCCTGCTAAATATCAATGCACCCGACCCTTCTTCTTTGTTTCCATTCGCTTTGTCCTGCTCCCAGGATGCTTGGATGCCCTTCCACCTTCCGATCCACACTTTTCACGCTCTTTTCACAGCACTTCTCCTTCTACCCTGTTTTATTGTTTTCCAATCTGGTCAGAGTGCGTCATTCGTCGAAGCCGCAAGAGATACCAAATTGAAAAGTTAGATGCCATTTTTTGCCGACCTTCCCAGGGGCTGGAAGCTGAATTTTTACACTAACCACAGGTCGCCTGGCAAAAGTTTAGTATTCCACCGAGATACAAACATTTTAAATAAAGATTGTTCGAAAGATGTATTTTATGCAAGTATATACTATACATTTTTAGTAACAAAAATTTTAAATTAAATATTTTATTTACAAAAAGAAATTTATAATGTGTGTTTGAATATGAGCTCGACAAATAAATTATTAATTCATATTTCAGTTAATTCTTTCAACATAGCATTTTCTTTCTGTGTTGCCGCAGGATACCTGTGAAAAGTAACTAAATTTAGTTTCGGGAATCTGAAAGCTTATTAGTTTTAGTTTCAAACTGATTGATTGCTTTTGAGGGCTTGTCCTAAACTGTGTTCAATTTGTTGCGAGTTTGAAATTGCTGGATAAATATTGCAATCCAGAAAACGTGGCAGGCACCCAGGACAAACAAGCTGCCGAAATGGAGGGCCCTCTCCACACTTGAATATCACAGCATAATAATTTGAGGAGTCGCTTTCCTTATGAAGGGAAGGGAAAAACAAACAGATATCGGTCCAGCTGGCGTATAATATCTATGTGCACTCATGTGTACGTGTGGGTGGCATTGCCTTTGTATTTAATACGCTTTTGTTGCAGCTTTCCATTGAAATGGGCCCCGCTTTGCTCTTTGGCATGTTTACCAGGAGTTTCCGTAGCTCCTGTTTCTGTTTCTGTTTCGGTTTCCCATCAGCGCCCTCATTGCCTGACTGCCAGCTCATTGAAAGATTTATCATTCACCAGAAATAGCAAGTTCTTGGAAAGGAGTGGGTGACTTACCCTAGGGGCACTGGGAAGAAATGGTGGTTACGAGATGGAAAATTTCTCCTCAAGTCTTCACATTTGTCAAGGTTTTTATTCTCAGTATAATTGTACTTGCTTAAATATAAAGCATTGATACGTTTTCTTTTGTACAAATGCCGATATGTTCAAGCCAATTTTAAAATAGAAGGCAACATCATTTGTGAATTGATTTGATTGTTTAAGGCACAACCTATAAAAATCATATAACCATAAATTGAAAAGGTTATATATATATATATTTATACATAATGCTGAATACTTTTGAGTCTGATCTGTATCGCAGTGTATCGCTGATGACAAGCCACCTGTCTGGGGTCCTGAGTCCCGACCGTCAGTGTTGACACAGCCCACATGGGCAGCCCATACACATGCATAATGGATTTTCTAATAACTGCCACAGCTCCTCGACTCGGTCCCACTCGACTCTACTCGAATCGAGCATCAGAAGGACCAGAACAGGCCAGAACAGCCGGCTGCCAAGCCTTCCTGCTGGGTCAACAGCATTTAGTGACAATAAGCGTGCTGCAGTTCATTTGCTCAGGCGGGTCAAAGAGCGGTTCGTGCGACGGTTGGGTTTTGACCAGGAGCCAGGATTGAAATGGCTGGCTGGCTGGCTGGCTGGCTGGCTGGCTGGTCAAGTGCACTTAGTCAGGCATCGGCGAACATGCACTTCAGCAGCCAGACCAGAAAAGGCAGCACAACCCCATCCCATCCAATCCAATCCAACCCAATCCGAGGAAAAGCAATTTAATTAACATAAAAAACGCAACTCGCACAATTCGAAACCATAAATCAAAAGCCCGCACACGCCCAACACTAAACTAATGCCTTGAAAAAACTAATACCAGACCCAGACTGGAAAAATGTCGGGCAAAAAATGCAATCGGCCAGAAAAAGGGGTAGGAAAAGGGAGGAAAAAACTAGGAAAAGCGCTTCTAATGAAACCGAAAATGCTAGTTATGGCTTACGATGCCCGGTCTCTTATGGAAGTTCTGGAAATGAAGTTGGACTTGGAGAAGCATTTGTTTTTCCGCTGTGCTGTGTGTGTCACAACCCCAAGGAAAAACATCCGGGTTGGGGGCCCAACCCAGAGCTACATTCAAATCGTAATCATAACCCAAACCAACCCGTTCGTGACGTGTCCAGAGGGCATCAGCCTTAGCCAAACAAAAAGGCCAACATAATTTAGTTAAAATTCCCTTTGTCCATGGACGTGGCACACCTCGCCAAAGGAAATGAAAAATGCTGATTATGAAAACGCAAACCATAATTTGTTGTGTGTTATGGCCGATAAATGAGCCGTTGGGTCTTTGGGGGCGTGGATTTGATTTGGATTTCACAATTTTCATTTACTAATTGCTTGATGATTAAATTCAATTACGAATTACAATTTAATTATGTGTCGGTTAATCAAATATCCAATCAAATGGTTATAGAAAAAACTTCAATAATTCAAATTACGTAGTATTTAATCGCATGGTAAAATGAGTTTAAAGGGCTTAATTAACATCACAAGTTTTTTATTGATTACTAATACGCTTGTTCTTTTGTTCACTTAGTAAGTTTATTTTTTTTTTTACTATTTCTCGAAAATATAAATTAATTGCCATTAATTCCAAAACATCCACTAAACACTAGTTTTAGTTACATTTACATTCGCATAAGTTTTTACTCTCAAACCCAACAATTTTATAAGCTTTAATTATCATTGATTTCACTTTACTCTTTTTTTATTTTCTTGCACTGCTGTACATTTTTAAGGACATTCTTTGCCACTTGGCAGTGGTTTATAAAAAACAAAATCCAGACAAACTCGCACTACCCCCAAGGGTACCAAAAGAAAAATAAAACGAAGAAAAAACACTCCCTTCTGCTTTCTGCAAACAGAAATTGGACAGGGTAAACAATAGGAATATATGCGATAAATGAAAAAATAATAACAAACATTAATCCAAGTGTTGCCAGCTCGAGTGGATGATGACGATGGCGATGATGATGTGCCGAAACGCCGTCCTTTAACCCCGGTGTCGGGGTTATCCTTGCGCAGCCCGAGCACTGGCACTCCTTGTCTCGAGATAGTCTTCGTTATCCTCCGCTTTGCACAGAAGCGCTAAGCAAATAAAACAAAAAGGATAACTGTGCAAATACTGCGCAGACGGCTTTGTGGGGAGGAGGGCTTGGGCAAACAGTTGCTGCTAAAAACATAAATATGCATGTGAGGGACTTTGTGTTTTTATTTTCAAGCTGGTGACATTGCAGTGCACTGAAGTCGCACACTTGCTTAGTTGGATATCGTACTTCCCCGCCCTGCAATTTGCAAATTTTCATTTGCTCTACTCCTTAAGCTCATAAAATTACACTGAGATTATTCAGGGTACTTAAAAAAAAATGTATAGTTTATTTGATGGCTGTTTAAATTGTATAACATTATTTAAATTTAAAAAATGTAATTAAAAATTTGCGATAATTCTTTACTATGTAGGATGAGGTCTTTCCAACGGAGCTTTAACATCTTAATGATGACAACGGAAAGTATTAAATTAAACTTAATTAATAATATCTAACGTTTTAAATACTTTTCAAAAGGCTTTCAAAAATACAAAAAGGTAAGGCTCACAAGGTATTTGCACTATATAATGTATAAAATTCTAATTTTTTAAATTTATAAATTAATTTAAAGAAATTCTTTGAACATCTTTTTTTAAATATTTAATAATAATTTAACTATTAACAATGCCGCTATTTAATTAAAATTTTCGTCAGTGCATCCATCCACATCTGCTGGATCGTATTTATTTAGTTTGTTTTCAGCTTCTTTGGCCCTGCTCACTTGGCGTATACGCAACGTTGGAACGCCGAAGACTACGAATACGACTCAATTGAGGCTGGGCAGCAAACATTTTGTTATCTCGGCACCAGCATCGATGCCGAATGGATTTTTAGTTCAGCAAATTTTTTTTCGCTCTTTTTTTTGCGCCTCCCCTACTGCGTTTTGTGTGTGCACGCCGACTGGTTTTCCTTCCCCCTACGAGTATATTTTTTTCTAGCGCTTTTCTTGTTCATTCAGTTTTTCCATTTGGCCCAGTCGTAGCGTCAGAGCGCTTATCTCGCATGCCGCATCGCGAACTGCTTGTAAATAGCATTCATGGCCTGACACTAATGGAACTTTTGACCGTTTGTGCTATCCGCTGCCCATTTCGACTCCCCACTCCCCGTTCCCTGTTCCCCATCCCACCCTCCATACCCACTGCCGCCACCCGGGCCATTCCATTCCAATTGCCCACTGGCCCCATGTCCGCTGCAGGGACACAACTTGGATGCCATTCATCGACTCCGCTATGAATCGCTTTGCTCGAAGCACTTTCTGGTACCCTAAATTCTGCTTTCGGGTATACGAGTTGGAAAAGAGACAGACCCAACCCTTTCCCACAAATCAATATGTTTAGCATCTTATTCAAACAAATTTTGTGACTCCTACCTAGTTAGCATATTAATTGTATTCGTTGAAATTACTCTTTATTGAAAAACTATTTCAAGCTACAGCTTTGCTAGAATTAAACCCCCCAACAAAAATTATTATTTGTCTTTCCTTAGTTAGTTAACCAGCCAAATTATTTAAGAAATATCAAATATATATATTTCTTCTAATATTTAATTCGCATTGTGTTTTTTGGAGTTTATATTTAACAATATTTTATTAAGGAGTATTACTCCTTTTTCAGCATTCCTAACTTAAAGGTATTGCACGTTCGATAGTTTCTCATAAAAACGGTTAGAAATAAAAATTATTTTTCTTCTGTTTGATGGTAACGTGAATTCACGCAACTTCGTTTTGTTTTTCCAAAGTTTTTTCTTTCATATTTCTGTTTTTCTTGATGTTTTGCCTATTTCGCTGCTGGTATCAATTTTGCGAGCCAACAGTTTGTCGAGTCTTTCAACAAGTCGTTTGTTGACACTTTTTTGTGTGAAAATGGGGAGTATCCTACAGCATTGAAAAAAAAGGAATATCCTGCCATATCTAGCGGCCAAGAATGTTTGTTTTTGGTTGGATATCCATCGATATCATAATTAAATTCAAAAGTCCGCTAATTAGTAGTTACAGCTCAATATTAGTCAATCGAAATTTCGTTTTTGTGCCAACTCCACACTTTACACACGAATAAAAGTAATAATGAATTTTACCCCAACCAAAATTTGGGAGTCAACGTTCGGTTTGATTAAATGCAATATGCATTTGCCATGTGGTGAGTGTGGGAAAAATCGGAAAAGCGGGACAGTACGCGATAAGCGACAATGGTTTTCGGAAATTTCATTTTTGGTAACTAGATCTCCCGGCGCAGTCACACAAATGTGGTGTCAATGGGTTATGTGGGAAACTCGGGCGTGTGGTGTATCCATTTCGTTTTATGTTTACAATTTGGCATGGTTTTTGTGCCTTCTGATTTATGCAAAAATTGATGTTACTAGTTGTTTGTTTGCTTGTTTGTTTGGCTTGCTGGCAAAAAGCGCATTTGCCATTGACATCCTGTCCGTTTTTCCCGCTTCCCCGACTCGCAATTTTCCCATTTCCTATTTTCATCCACCATCTCTGTCTGGTTTTTGGTCATGCCAGAGATTCAGTGGCAAAAACATTCATAATTTTAATTAAGTCATAGAAACGTGCTGCACACAAAACGCAAATGTATTGCACTGTAAGGAAAAGTAGCTTGTTTGATTTCGGAAAAGTCAGCTTAGTTTGAAAACACTTCACCGGTGCAATAGCAAAACAGATTTTAAATAACATAAGTATTATTAGCAATTTAACACTTTTAAGCAATTTCTACTTATCCAGTAATTTATGTATTTTGAAGTCTCCTCCTTGATGTTTCAAGCTTACAGTCCTTTATGTGGCTTTTCTTTTAGTGTACGCAGCCAGTACGCTTAACTTTTGTGTGCGAGTTTTCCCGCCAGCCGGCGGCCGTGGGTTTTTGTTTTGTTTCGAGTTGTATTTGGTTACGATGCTCACAAAATTGCACTTGAAATTTATCCCCGAGCCTTATTAGTTATTTACGCAGCAGGCGCATTCTCCGTAATGTGTGAGTGTTTGCTTTTTATGTGTGAATGGGTCTGTGCAAAGGACCTGGCGGCCAAAAACCACCCACCACCCACCACCCACCGCCCCACGAGGACCACGCCCACCTCCTCACCGCCCATTGCAGATTTATAGCCTGCAGCAGTTTTTAGTGTTTTCCCTTTGTTTCACCCTACGTTTTGTTTATTTGGTTTTGCAATTGTTAAAAGTTTATGCCGTTTTTGTTGCGGCTGTTGCATTTCGCACACACAGTTTCCACTTGGACCCTGCAAACAACAAGTTTTTGTTATTTGGGGGAGTGGCACTAGCAGAAATACCTAGAAAACCGAAGGCAAATAGAACAAACAAAAAAAACTGTGGTATTTTTGGGAACGCCAGTTGCGATTCTGTCGTCGTGATTTGTCCCATTTATTTTTTTGGCAACGTTGCTTAATTAAACGTGAACTATTGCCAGATGGAGTTTAAATATCGGCAAATTTCATTTTCCAAAAAACACTTGCCTCACTTGGCACAAATGTCGCAGTAAAATTTGAACAAAAGTATTAGCATTTATTTTAAAGTGGACTGGAAAAACGTAAACATAAATATCTGAGCACCCGTCACTGGTGAATATTGGATGAGTTTTTTCTTTTAATTGGAAAACAAATTTTTCCTTTTGAAGTTTCTCAATTAAAACTGCAATACTCCAAATTAATTCGTTATAATCAGTCTCTTTTCATACCGCTCCCAATTTGCCAGTGGCTTTTGAAGTTTCCCAAACTTCTGCATTAATACCAATTTGCACTTGTCGATCAAGGCAGCACTGCGCAGCCACAGACCTACAAAACTTCTAATGAGCCTAATTATTTTAACTATTTAGCCAAATACACAGACACAACAGCCAAGTCTAGCGGTACGGATCGGGGAAAGCATTTCAATGCTTGCCAAATTTTGCTAATGATAAATAAATTATGCGACAGCAGCCGCAGAGAATGCCAAGCCACCGACCCACCGCCCCACCGCCCCAAGAACCACAAGCAGAAAACAAATAAACTCACTTCGCAATGCCAAAATATAAGTATACGCCCCGTGGTCCCTGGATCCAGCCCTTAACGCATTAAAGCCTCGGGGGCTGGGTGAATGGTATCGCATTACCGAAGGCAAGCGCACATGCGTTAATAAACAAAATCTGTTGCTAATGTACAAAATAAGTTAATTATGGAAACGCAAATGCGAAATTCTCTGATGCTGGCGACAACTTTTGCAGCTCGGTTTTTCGGGCTACATTTTTTAGGTATGGGGATTGTTGGGGACATAGTTAGAGGTGCACTTTTCCTGCACTCTGCTTTGGTCTTTGTGCGCGATAATTGCGTTTTATGGATGTAGCAAGCAAACAACAGAACAAGCCGGCAAACAGACGAGATCGGAATGGGAATGGGATATGCATACTGTGCTCCCATCGTGGCCGGCACTCCACCGAAACAAATAACTACAAATTGCATTAATAATAAACAAATACAGACGCGGGCCCTAAGCCTACCCTGCGAAACCAAAAAACCCCTATTCGATTTACCTTTTGGCAATTTTTGCGCGACTAGCATAATCAGTGCCCAAAAATGTTGGTCCCGACACGCCCACTCGTGGTCCACTGACATTTCCCCAAACACAAAACCAAGGAAATTTACATATTTTATTTGTAATTTGTTTGCTGCCTGTCAATATTATTTTGCAATTAATATTTCAATGATAAAATTGATGCATTTGTGGGGAGTTCTCGCCGTGGGGTTACTGTAGTTCGCAATCAATTTGAACACTAAAACAACTATCTCTATATTCAAAGATATATATGGCTAAAAACCAATCAGTCGCAAAGTAATTCCAAATAATTTATGAAAAAAAAAAAGAGTTAAAGACCTTCTTGTTGTACTGCTAAAATTACAAAGAATTATATGACTGTAAGGGAACTACAGTCTACCTTTTCAAAACAAAAAACATAATTAGTTGTTTCTATTTTGAAAAGGTGTTTTGCATTATTTTCAAAATGTATTCCTTATATATTTCTGTATTACAATGAAAACGATGTCTTACTAAGTATTTTATAGTCCAAAATAATTTTAATTTCCACCGAATAAAATTGACCAGTGAGAAAAAGGTTATGTTTTTATTTGATGCATTCAAGTGAGCTGAAATTATAGTTGCATTGCATTTAGTTTTTAGTGAGCAAATGGCGAAATTGATTACGAATGTCCATCGTTATTATGCCAGCAGTGTGCTCATGGGATTTATGGTATTTATATGTCCCTGATTATTATGCACTTTCGGTGGAGCATAAATTGATGGAAACGAGCTTACACAGTCAGCGGACCGTGAACACCCCAATCCCAGTCTCGATTCCGATCCCCTGGAAAATCAAATGAAATTTATTACTAATCCGCACAGCTTTCAATGCACTGATTTATAGCCGCACTTCTTTGGTGAATGGTTATGGCCTGCAGTTCGTCGTACATCAGAACAATAGATGCCCGTTTTGGGTTCTAATTCACTTTCACTAATACACCACTTTGCCGCCAACCCCAACCCATTAACCCTATCCATTAGCGCCGCGGCCTCCATTTAATAGAGGGCTGATGCCTCAGATTTTCGTTCTGCTGATGCTGATGCTGATGCCGAAGCACTTCCCCGCCAACCCTCACAATGCCCTGAACTGGAGTGCACTGGATTTTGGAGTGAAAAATACCTACAACAAGGCACTTCAAAGAGTCACGACTCACGGCGCTAAAATCCCAGCCCCGACTCCCATAAAATTCTCACCCCTTAGCGGCTGCCGAAATATGCTCTGAAATCGGAGATCGGAGATGAGTGAGCATCAGACACTGTTTCGAAATAGTTCATTTCTTTAAAAAAAGGAAAACAAATTTACAAATAAACAACAAATTTTTGTTTCTCTAACATTTTGCTCTAAAATATCACTATAATTTAAAAGAAACGTTTAAATTTCAAATTATTTAGTGATTACCTTATATCATTTTCTTTTTGTTTAGTACATATTTGAAAATATGACTGAAGAAACTAATTGTATAATATTTTATGTCAAATAATGAAAATAATATATTGGCTATGGTAAAGGCTTTATACAAATAATATTATTTTGAAGGTCATTTGAATTTCAATTATTTTTATACGCACAGCAACGACATCCAACGGTTTTCTTTGAAACCAAAAGTATTTTCAGACTTTTTTGACTTTTGAAAGTGACTAGAAAAGGGCGCAAAATATCTAAATCGTTTGCACTGGCTGCAATCGAGGGAATGTCCCCATTGAAATGCGCTGCTTAAGCTGTTCATTAGCAGCGGAGTAATGGAGCAACAGCCTGACACAGATTTGCTTTGGCAAGTGCTGCGGATTGCCCCTCCATTCGTTTCGATTCGACTCGTTTAGACTCCATGGCGACACGGCAGCCGGGGTCATTAAAAACTTTTTACAAGCCTTCAGCATCAGCATTAGCGCTGCTCGAAAGTGGAGTGTGTGTGCGGGGTCTGATTCCTCCGCTGATTGTCATTGACAGCCATTCGAGTGGATCCCTGGCCACCTCAACCCGAATCGAACCAAACCCCTTTCTGTCTGCCAGTGCGACACCTCGCCACCGCTAAGAACGCGACTCGAACTGACTGTCAATCCCTTTTATTGCCCAGCACTCTCCACTTCCCACTTCCCAATGGCCACATCTTTGCCACTTCGTCAATCAATTGCCGGCTGTGTATCGCTGTCCCTTTTATTTGTATTTTATTGTGCCAAAGTGTTGTTTCGAATGTCATTTCAAGTATCGATTGTTTGTATCTCCACTGAGAAAACATGCATTCAGGAAGAAATAGTTCTTGCGAAAACAAATAGTTGAAGCTAAGCCGTGCTTAACTAACTAACTTTAAAGCTTGTAGTCTTATTAATAAACTGTAATCATATATTAAAAAAAATTAATAAACAAAAGTGCTAGCTCACACTTTGATCCATAATTAAATAATAAAATTCATACTAGAATTTGTTCTGTGTATAGATCTGCTTGAGTACATATTTTTGGTACTCTTTTATGTACGAACTTCTGTGGGATTGGGGCACATATTTGGAGTTAGAGTAGCAATCGAAGCACTTAATTGAGCAGCCGCAGCGTCGGACTTGGCGCAAAACAAAAAGTGGAGCAGCCAATTGAGTTAGGGTTCGAATGTGGCACTGTGTTGACACTGTTCCTGCCTCCCATTTGCCGAAATACCACTTGAAAAGGGATGACAGCCCGGAAAGGAGACGCGGACTGGGGAAGCCCGACAAGTACTTCATTAAATTGAACAAATGAATCTCCTAAAGTGCGTTTCAATGGCTTTGAATTTGTCGGTTCGAAAAATAGTTAAAATGCTGCCTCAAGATTTATTGGAAACATTAAAAGGATATTTGTCTCTTAAATTTTTTAACAAAATGTTCTTTTATGTTCATTGACCACCTTATATACAAATATCATCTATTTTATTGATTTAACCTTTTCTATTTAGCAACATTTTGTATACCTATTATATGAAAGTACTATTTAAATACACACAAATGCACTACAAATTTAATAATACCGCTGACACAATTTCAAGAGATTTTTACATGTTGTAGGAGTACTTGTTTGATGACTTTAAAACTGGCATCTTTGAAGTTTTTCCGATTGGTAAACATTATCATTGGCATTAAAATTTGGCTAAACAAATTTTGAACTCACCCATGCTCAGTAGAACGGCGAGGAGCAGCAGAAGGAATCTGGTGGGGAGAGTCCGGCAAACTGATTTTCTCCGGGTCTGCCGATGTGCCATATCCGTGGCCCTTTGGTGTCCCATTTTGTGGATTTCGCTCAAGTCGCCGGCTGACAAATCTCCGCAAACTTGTAACTCCAGCATTTCGAGGGGGCAAGTGCTATTACTCCGCTTGTCGGGCAAACGTCTTGCATTTGCGGCGAAGACAATTTAATAAACACTTCAACGCCACACGCCGCACTGTCTGTTCTGTGTGATTGTTTTTTGGGGGGAGGTGGGGAGATAAGGATGGGACGGAATATGCAAATTATTAATGCACGACTGGCAGCAGTTCGGTTTTATTTGCGTTTGGAAAAATTGCCCATAAACAGAATGTCTGCGCTGCCTTGGCAAAATTGCGCTAATAAGCAGCTGGATAATTAATTATATGCGCGCGCCGCAGTTTTTCACTTTCACTCAAGCTGGCTTTCGATTGGCACTCCACGAATTTGCACATTTTGCTGATTGTTTATACATTTTGGTTTCCGCCCGTTAATTGTTGCTCGTCCCCGATGTTTTTCCTCTGGTCTTGATTTGTGTTTCTTTGATTTTAGACGGCATCCATTTGGTATCTGCTGGCCACTTCACTTCGCGCACTCATAAAAGGCCCTTGTGTCCAGCTGTTTTATGCCCCGGAAGTGCTCTGCAAGGCGGAATGAACAACAAACAAACTTTAGTTATTGTGTAATTAAATAGAACAGCCGTCGCAGTCCCCCGACCGCAAGTATTTGGCATGTAAACAAAGCGAACACCGAACCGAATCCCGAATCCCGAATTTTCCCGGGAGCGACAATCCGCGCCTACGACAAGTTGACAGTCGACTGCGGAGTTCTCAGGACGGTCCCCCAGAACACACCCCAAAAGACATGAAGACATGGTCTGACGAAGCCGGCTGCGGCGCAGCGTTAACATTTCCAAAATAAGCTGGAAGGCCCGGCGGCAGCATGTTGCTGGAACCGCAGCAACATGTTGCAAATCTTAAAAAAAAAATGATATAAAACATAAATCCTATGAACTTTAAGACTTTTTAACTTTTTGCCACTTAGTATTCGATTGGTTTGGGGATTCAAGAAGGATGTGCTTTGGCAATTGCTAAAAAAATATTTTTTAATTAAAATTTAGTTTTAAAGTTAAGATAGCCAGATAAAAATTTATCCATTGGCGAATAAAAAATAAATATACATAAACACAAAAAAACGTCATAGTTTTTTTGATCAACTCTGTCCATTTTTTGTAGGTCTTAGAAAAATCTTTTGTTATTTTGTGTAAATGTTGATTTGTCTTAACTTCTTAAAATAATCTTTAAAAAAATGTATTATATTTAACAGTCAGGCTTGCTTAATATCAAATTATACAATTACACAATTCTCAACGATCGATTTAATTAATTTATTTATGTAAATGTGTCGAACTTTAAATTGGTTTTAGAGCAACCCAATCACAAAATTTAACCACATCCATCATTTTAACATACTCTTAAGAAACACTTTAAATAATAAATAAGATCGACGTTTCTTTCCGTGCACTGCCAAAACCAATATAAATATGATAAACAATAACAAATCATCTGAAACAAAACCCGAAATGCAAACAAATCAAAAAGCGGAGTTTAATTTAACGAGAACAAAGTGAGTTCCTTGTGAGTTGTATTTTTGTTCCTGCTAATGAGGCTGTGCACAAGTGGCAGGCTCTTCAGCCGCATGTGCACAATGCATGCGAGCTTAACCCTTTCAGGGCGACTAAAGGATGCGGCCACTTAACCCGTTACTGCTACTGTTTGCCCTCCGCCCTGCGGTCACTGCTCCGGCGTTTTGTTTGTTTAAGTTGCAATTACTTTTCGCCACCCCCCCCATGCAACAAATTTTCCGGCTTTCATTGCTCAGTGTTTTGTAAGACTTTGGGGGGAGTTGGTCATGGGTGGGGTGTGAAGGTTGCCCCTACATAAAGGAGAACACAACTAGATCCACTCAAGTGCAATGACATCATGGCAAGCATTCATAATGCTCATTAGCCAGCCCCTTTTGCCCCCGCCATCATCCACAACCACCCGGTGGCCATGTCAAAATGCCATTTTTATGTGCCACACGCGCTGCACAGTTTCTGGCAGCTTATCGATGCAGCCTTCATTCGCACTGCCACTTAAAAAAATTGAGCTAATATCGCCAATGCATTTACAAAAAAAAAAATTAGCCCTTATAACATTACAAAATTTTAACTTTTTTAACATTATTAAGAATTTAATTTATTGCATTCAAAAGAGAAAAAACATCTAAGATCACTTTAAGATTAACTATATAAGTGTGTTTGAAGTTTTTAATCAGTAATTTGCTAAGGCTTAAAAACCAAACAAACAAACAACCATTAATAAAACAACAAACAATAGTTTTAAATTTAATTTATTAAATAAAAGTTGCACATATAAGTAAATTCAATTTTATAAATTGTTTTTATATTTAATTATTTTAAGGAATTTGATTTTCAAGTTATTCAACAGTTAAGGGAATTTTTTCCCTCAGGTAAATGCAATTATTCTTTAAGTGTGCTCCCATTCGCCACTTGGTTTTTACGGCCGACATGCAGCACACCTCGATTAATGCATATATATGGTGGAGTGGGGGCCGAATAGAACTATATGGGGCTATATGCCACAACAACATGCCCATGCACTTAGCAGTTTTATTGTATTGTATGTCTCCATGTTGGGGCGACTTCCACTTCCACTAACACTTCCACGGCAACCCCTTGACAAAAGCAACACGTGCGATTTGAGAATTTTATAAAAGTGTTTATTGGCCTCCTCAACTCCTCAAGATCGTGTTGCCTGCGTTGCGCCCCTCGGCTTCACTTTCTCCCCCGTGAAATGGGAACACGCTGACAGTGACGACGCTGACAAGTTTTTAGTGCTCCAATGAAAATTAAAACACATAAAAATGGCTGAGAAACCGCACAATTATATGGGCGGATTGGCAGATGGGCAGGATATTGGGGCGGTGAAGGGAGTAAAGTCCCCTCGACCATATGGGTGTGTATTATATTGTCATGTTGCGTCTGCAGAGGGCTATAAACGGTTCGAGCACTCCGCATTCATGCCGTACTCAAGGCCGTGTACTCAACAACACTTCCTAAATTGTCCACTGGGACAAGCGATTAAGGTATTCATCTAATTAACTTTCAGGGAAAGGTGTAGCTTGGGATTACAAAACGTTAAAAAACGTTAAAGCTATTGGTATTAAATAGCCCAAGAAAAAGATTTCGTCATAGGTTACTAAGTACAAGTTTTGAAAAAGTTAAATTTACGTTCCCACCTTACCGTATAAAAATATTTAACAATAAAAATCTTGTTTGCATCTTCAAATAAATATTACTTAATTTTTGTGGACTTAGAAGTTTTAAAGAAAAGAAAAGTCTTTCTTTTTCAAACGTAAATTTCAAACTCCAATAATTTGTAAGTCAGGTCAAGACTTAAAACCGATAAAATTTCTGGTTTTTGAAAGTATTTGCCAACAAACAACATTTCACAACACATTTCGAGTTCAAAGGGAACTGGTTTAATTAAAAAGGCAGAGAGATCGCACGGTATTGGATCCTTGGCGAAGGCCACAAGCACCCCACACATGAGCCCTCGATGGTTTTGTCTGTACATTTGAAAGTTTCAGCTCGTATCTGTGTCACATTTGCTGGCAGCTCTCATCTCATTGTCATTGCACATTGTTGCTCTATTTAAAACAGTCCCACACATGCAATCTAGCACCTTGTCAGTCTATTGTGGCAGACAATTTGGTATAGGTTTTTCCAGTGCTAGCACACGATGACACCGCACCAGAGAGAGTCCTGTCTACACGTCGTCCTTCCCAGCGCCGCCCTTTGTCAGACCGAAAAATGCAAATTTTCTTTGACATGGGCAAGTACAAGATAATAATTCTCTCACACATGCCAACTTTCGAGTTGCACTTTGAAAAAAAAACGTTTAAGTACGTGAATATAACTAAGATAGAATGTAGCCATAAGTTCTCAAAGCTTAAATTGTCTCATAAAATATTTTTATGTTAAACACAAAGAACAAGTAATAAATTTTCTACATTTTTAGCAGCTGTTATTTATGATTTTAAATGATATTAAAATAAATAAGGCACCTAATTAAATTGTTTTTAATTTTGATAAATTATCAAATAAAATACATTTTTTAGCTCCGATTTCAGAATATACACAAAGAATTAAAGAAAGAATTCCAAAAATCTCCCAATTAAAAACAAAGAGTTTTTTAAGATATTTATATATTTTATTTCAGTGTTTTTCCGCTTTTTTCCACCGTGCAAGCCTGACAATTTCCGGTTGCTGCCGAATGCATTCAGCCTCTGTGCAGATGTTTAGTATCTTTGTCACACACGGAGGCTACCAATTGAAATTTATGCGTTACCTTGGTGTCAATTAAAGGCGCTTCCCATACTGTTTAATTTGCTCGAAGCAGAAGTCGCTTTTTGTGAATACCCAATAGCCCATGCCCATGCCCATGCAAATGCAAATGCCCGTGCAGTCGTAGATGTTATAGTAATGGCCGTAACATGTAGTTCAGATTGCTCCCCGCAGCCACAAATGTATCTGGACATATATCCTTGGCATGTTAATCGATTCGCCTGGCGGGCGAAAGAGCGATTTCACTTTGATTAGCGTTGCACAATTATACGATGACCGTAATCGAATGCAACCGTAGCTGCATCGCTTGTTTGCGAAACCAAATCTGCATCCGAATTAGGCGGCAGTTGGACAATGGAACACTCGCAGGCGGAATGCAAATGTAACATGTTCCGTCCATCAGTCCGCATTTTGGCAATGCAAATGTGCGAATGTTCGCCAAACATGTACACACATATCTTCCATCCGCCTTTGTTGTTTGCCTCAATAAATAAATTAACCATCAGGGATCAAAGAAGGACAGCGGGAGTTATGGCAATAATGGCCCCACGCAAATATGTTAATGTGTCATAAGGAGGCCAACATTTTTTAATTATGCACAGTTTTTTTATGGTTTTAATTGCAGTTAAAGCGCTACAAAGTAGGCTTTAATGGATAATGGAAAACGGGCTGGAAAAGCTGGAAATGGAAATGGTTAACAAACTGGTTAAAAAATTGAAAACGTTGGGCAAACAGCGGCGGATGTTCAGGTTGTGTTAAATGTTGATTTATGGCCAGGAAGAGCAGCGCACAATGCCTGACTGCGAATTTAATTTCCATATTAATGCTGCTTCATACTTTAGCGAACTTAACTATCAAGAAGGGACAGTCTATTTTGCCGTGGTTTCTTTTCATCTGCATGAAGCACCGCAAGAATTCCATCAGCCCAAAGTCTCCCCCACTTTAGAATCTTCTCAAAACCGAATAAAACAAATTGGGACACGGAAAAAAAAATAAGAAAAGTTACACAGTCGAGAAAAATACTAATATTTAGCAAACAAATAAATAAAATTGTATATTTACTTAGCAAAATACCAGCTCTAGTGGTCTCATGCCAATACATAAATTATAAAATCATTAATTAGAATATGTAATATAGAAGATTCAACAGTGATTATTTCAATATAAAAATATTCAACGCAGTGAAAATAAAAATATTATATGAACAACACAAAGTACTAACGTAACCTCTGACCTTTAACCATATTTTTCTCTGTGTACTTTGGGCTTGTTTACCCGGGCACCGACTATTTTTGGACACTGTCTGCCAATTTGCATGGGAGGCATAATAATCATTGACCTTTTTATGGCTGCCTCACGCGCCTTTTAATAAATTGAAAGCGCCGAAAATGTTTACTTCCTACAATTGAGGGCCCAACAAAGGGAAAATCAATGTTCAAATAAGTCAGCGGCAATAACCATTCAAGATGTCGTCATTCCCCGCACTTTTCCGCCTTCCTCAACTACACCAGCTTTTGAGGAATTTTGAGTGAGGCCCAGGGGGGAAGATACAATTGAATTTCAGTGTTGGCAATTTAATTTCTTTTGTTGTCAGCGGCATAAACATTGATGGAAGTGCGATGGAGAGGTGGGTCGAAATGGGAAAGGGGGAACAGTGGCCACGCCCACTCTTTATGTTACTGTTATTGTTGCTGGCATTTCGGTGACAGCAGGACAATAGCAAGAACACGCTGGGATATCCGGCATACAAAATTAAACAAACAATGACAAGACAAGAACTCGGCCGGGAAACTGCGTGCGAAGACGAGGAAAACTGACCCCGAAAGGTTAGGGAAATGGGGAAAAGGGGGCCAGTCAGTGGGTGGGGGCTTTGAAGGAATGGGCGTGTCTGCAGCTGCCACTGCGGAAGTGTAAGACACAGCAGGCGCTGCAACAATGTGTACGCCACATAATGACACATGGACCAAAAGGGAAAAGGAAAAGCCAAGCAAAAACCCAACTGAGCTCCAAGTAATATAAAAGCAATTTTTCCTAACACACTCATACTATACACTCTGGGAAAAGAAAGTTGGGTGGTGGTGGGCGAAAAGCGGGGCAAGGTCACGCCTTGTTGACCAAAATTTCACTACAAATGAGTACCTATTGTGGCCGCTGTTGACACAGTGCGAGCCCGAGACTCTGGGCCACAAGAACTCGGCTCGGTCTCACGGCAGACTGCACAGAAATGAACTTGATTTTCCACTGGAAAAAGTCTACGTCAACATCACGGAGAGAAAAGCAAGTAACCCCGATTAGACATATTGTTTTATAATAATGATAACCAATAATAACCTTTAAAATACGTAATGATATATGTGTTAATTAATTAAATTAAATACGAAATTTTGAAATGTAACATGTCTGGGCTCATGTAAATGCCTCTAGCCATCAAATTTAATTGGCGATAGACCAATTTTCATGCAATTTATTCTCAGTACACCCATTGTTACTCGCTGAAGGCCGAAGGAGCAGTTGATGATGACCCGACAGGGGGGCGATTGTAAAACAATTGTTGTAGCTCGCTACACATTTCTGTGGCCAGGCAGCTTGACCCACTAAGCCCGGGGCGGATCCTGTTTGCAACAAGCGGAGAGTAAGCAGAGAGTACGGAAAAGTAGGCAGAAAACCAGTTTAAAGGCCAGCCACTTCATGAGCAAAGGCACGGCAATCAAAAGCCAACGTGCCACGGCGAATACCTTCACCACCTGCACATGGCAGCCAGAAATATCATGCAAATGAGTTCCAATCAATCTAATCAGGATGCACAGCCCCAATGAATATGTAAATAATTACGAGACGAATATTTACATATCCATGGAGGAAGTCAAATCAAT
This sequence comes from Drosophila gunungcola, assembly GCF_025200985.1. Classification (NCBI taxonomy): domain Eukaryota; kingdom Metazoa; phylum Arthropoda; class Insecta; order Diptera; family Drosophilidae; genus Drosophila; species Drosophila gunungcola. The sequence goes on from NC_069139.1 coordinate 10,336,460, forward strand.
TTAAACGTATCGCAAATTCGGAGAAAAGCCAATGCGCACTTGATCAGCTCTCTCAACGGATTTCCCAGGAACCTCTCGATTCAGAGCAAACTTAATCACTGGCTGTGGGAATTGGGCACCTAAAAGTCATCTAGTCCCTGTAATATATTGACCTTATTAGTAGACAAGACTTTATTTATTTAACAGCAAAAGAAAAACTTGTCGTAAATGTACATTTCCGTTAACGTTTTAGAAAACCGTGATCTAAAGTTTTAACTTAAGAAATTTGACTCTTGTTAATTACTTTCATATATATAATAATAATTTAGGTACCATTGTCGAAAAACTTGACCGAATCCTTCTTAGTTTTTCTACCTCTTACCCTTAGGCAAACGAAGTTAGTCTTCGATTTCGGGTGGCCTTGTCATGGAGAAGCCTAATGAGTGTCAGGCCGCCAATTTTATGACTTTATGGGCCCACTCTCATCTGCGCATTGCCGCCAACCGAACACTGTATACACACAACAACAATGGCGCCATTAGCATCGTCGTCAGTCGCCACTTTCACCCTGTTTTCCCAACTCCCCGCCTTATCCCACGGGCGGATGCTACGTTTCCGGGAAACTGTCGGAAATGGCATTTTCAAAACGAAGATTTTGTTAACCATCCCACCGACCGTCCAGAGCCATACATTGTTATAACGACACAGATGATGATGATGATGATGACAAGCGGGAGCTGGGATGGTCGGTTGCCTAGGCCAACTCCTGGTTGCCCAGCCAACTGTTGTTTGTATAACTTTGGGCTCAGGTATAGCAAAACAACAGTAACCAGAATCCACACAAAAATAACAATACTAATAGACCTAGTTGAATTAATATATTAAAGACATCACTGTGCAAAAACAGAAAGAAACCTAATAGGTGGGAGCTTTAAGACTTGGACAGGAAATGAAGTAAACTTTGCGATTAAGCGGCTTTAAGAAGCCGGTCCACTCGTCATGCTGACCTCTGATCTCAAAGCCGAACACTCAGATCTTGACACTCAGGCATCCACTTTCCGCCTAATGCAATCACAGCAGCCAATGCCACTGCAGTTGGGCTTTAAGTGCCAAAACACTTACTTAATGGAAATTACTTGAGAACCCTCCCCGCCACTCGACACGGCTCAGTACATCCATCGATAGGCGGAATCACCGGACTGAGGATGAGCAATCTGGATGGGGACTGGGATCAGAATAGCAATCGGTAGCCACTTGAGTGTGTCATGTCCGCACGATTTTTGCTAAAAATCATTTAACGGCTATGTGCCGGAAATGCGACACATCCCCCCAAAAACACTGCCAAACACCTCGGAGTTCCGCACCGCCCCAAAGAACCTTTTAAAGTCAATAATTTGATTTTGATCGGAGAAATTTAACTGTATTTAAGTAAGAAGATATTTCCGAACAAATACATTCTCTATTTACATATTTGCTTACTAAATCGGTAAGGTATTTCAGAGTAGACTATAAGCTCAACATTTAAAGTCTATTCATCTAAATGACTTTATGAACAATTTATTTTAATTTTTTTATATATTAAAGTTAATTTTTAAAATATCAAATATATTAAAACTTTACATTACATTTAACTGGCAAGCATTAAAATTTGCAAGTTTTATAATATGTTATGCTCAAATCTTAAACAAATATAAAATTATGACCATTACTACTCCTAGTTTTAGATAAGTTTTTCCCGCAGTGCCGGCTAGCAGATGCGAATTTCTGTCAATTGATTGAGCTGAGAACACAGGTCTGCTTGAATTTTTCACTTTCCCGTTGTCGGCACTAATGTCACCAGCACGTAATGCGAACGTGTAGAGCCACCGCCCCCGCCCACTCCACTTTCCCATTTTCCGCCCACTCTGCCTGCGAGTGTGCGTGTGTCCTTAGCAATTTCAAAATTGTTGTGTTCAATCAGAGCCGTTTTGCCAAGGACTCAGTCAGCACCCCCACTTCCACTACCATCGGATCGAATCGTCGTCATCAACATCTCCGGAGATACGGGGAGAAATGCTCGGTGAAAGTGAGACGCAGACGGGAGAAGGGGTCACGATATCGATGCTTGAGCAAAAGCTTGTTGACCTGCGAGTCCGGCAGTTGATGTCCGAAGTTCAGATTGTCGGACTTTTGGTCTGTTTGCCAGGCAATCGTGGGGCATGTTTGATGTTTATTGGAATCTGTGTCGGTAGCGCTCTTGTGGTTCACAGTTCACATCCAAAAAACGATCAAAGAGGCGGCTTTGAAAAGTTTTCTAAAATAAAAGTCTGTTTCAAAAAAATTGTACCCAAAAAGGAAAAGCACATTAATCAAAACAAGTTTGACTTTAAAGGCAAACAAAAATACTTTGTAGTAAAATGATTTTAAAAATAGAAATACTTTTTAGAAAAAGGATTGAGATGTTATATTACAAAACCATTTGAAATTTTTTTTCAATATAACATTAAAATTCAATATTAAAAACTGAATTTTACTTTAAAATGTTTGTATTAAACATAAACTTATCTGTTCAGCAACTCAACAAAGAAAAATGTTCGGCAAATCACATTTAGTTTTTAGAAGAACGAATAAACATAGTCTTCATTTTTCTTTGGCTAAAAACGAATTGCATTCATGGCCACATTATGGTCAAACTAGCATTAGTATATCACTTCAAAATATGTGCACAACCCATTGACCCAAAAACACACATACGCACATACACGCGAAATGCATAAGAAAGCGCCAAAAACTTTGTGCATAAATAAAAATTGAGAAACACGCCAAAGGATGGGAAGCTGGGCAAAAGAAAATTGTTTGAATGGAGGGAAGGTCCCAGGTCAGGTTAAAGATAATAATAATAAAAAACCGCTCAAACATGTTGCCAAAAAAAAGGGAATGAAAAGTCAAACAACAACAGCAATAACCTAAAATCAAAAAAAAAACACACAAGAAAGTCCGAAAGGAGAAACTGGAAATCTTTCTTCTTGGCCGTTTTGAGAATTTTTTATTTCATTTTGCGTGGAGTTGAGTGAGTTAGCGTTGGCATTTGTCAGTTGCTAGCTGTCAGCGCTTACTTCCTGCCACGCCCCCTTAGCCCCCTCCTTATTGTCCATCAAGGGGTGTGAGAGCCCCACTGTGTCTGCAACTTTCCGCAACTTTTAATAAACTTGGCAAGCATTTTTTCTTTCAACCATTTTGTTACGCTGGTTCAAAGGTTACGCACACACACACACACACCCTCACCCTCACCCTCACCCTGATTTATATAGATACGTAAAATGGGGCAAAGGAAAAAAAAAAAAACGGTGACAGTGGGAAAGTTTAACAACCAAACTCAAATTGAAGCAGTTAAATGGCGTATTGTTTTGCAAAATACTTGACCAGGGAGTGAGAAGTTTTGACCAACAAATTGTCAAGTTTTATGCACGGCCATTTGGTGAGATTTTATTTTGATGTCTTTGCTCAGCTTTCATGCGATTTTTATTGCCTCCCTGCGCGTAAGCGTGTTGATCAGGAATCACGAAATGGAAATGGCGTCCTTAGGGCTCATAGAAAGCGCAATTGTTTCAGAGGGGGTCCTCGAAGGAAAGCCACATTATTATTGCTGCCGTTCCTGCATTAGACGCTAATTAGTCGCAGCTACAAAAACAACGGTTCGCAAATTAGTGTTGCACAACTCCAGGCGTTGCAAGTGAAATATTTGCACATTTGCAAAAGCAAGCCGCCAAGTTGTTGCAGACACATGCTCGTCGGCGTGTGTGTGTCCGTCAAACATGGGCCATGCACCCACAGGCAAGACACATTAATATACACCGGAGAAATCATTGAGGCCAAGGGTACTGCTTTGGAGTGAAAGTACCACGATACTTTACTAGAGAACGATTAAGTAAACAAAATATTAAAATTAAGTAAACAACCAAACGATAACTTTACCAATGTCTAAATTTTTGTAATAAACAAATTATTTTCAAGTTGAACTTAAATCTTTTTCATTTCTAATTTTTATAGGTATTTCTTACTAACAAAATTGAATTGTAAATTTTAAAGGTTTCGGCTCCAATTTAAATAAATATTTAAATTTATATTTCGCTCAGTGCTTTCCCGTGTTGAGTTGCTGCTGCTGATGTGGCGTGGCTGTGGGTGTTTTTGCTTTGATGCGGTTAACACTGCCAAAACTTTCTAGTGAGACCCGACTGCCGTTGCAATTATGTACCAAATAGCATTACACCTTCACATACACTCCAAAAACAGTGGGACGCATTCGCACCCCACCTCACCGTTTCTCTTCGTGGTTCGTTGCACTAATTAAGGAAAATACATAGGAGGACGCAAAACGGCAACGTTTCGTATACGCAATCCACCTCAAGAATACTTCAAAGACATAAATTGTTGCTACGAATATAACCAAAAGTAATCTGTTTTGTCTTGCGGCTTGCTGAAATATTTGCATAGTAGATTAAAAAAAAAACTGACAGAAAACTAAAACAAAACGAAGCAAACCCAAACAAGATTGGGAACAGGCAGTCCACATGTCCTATTCATTATTCATACATTGCTGGCATTTAGTTTGCCTCTGTCTGAGTCTCTGAGGGCCAGATGGAGTAAAAATTTAATGAATATATACAAGTGAATACCAACACTATGTAATTAAGCCTGTTTTTATGAAAGTTTATTTTTTTGTGTGGCCATACTTAGATATATAACCTATTTTTATAATATCCCGTAACATATAAGTATATCCTAAATAATAAATAGGGTTTGAAATATACAAAAAATATGTTAAAGAATCTCAACCCAACCCTTTAAAGCCTTCTCCAAAAATTCCTCGCAAATTTTACTAATTTTATATAACAGGGTTTTATTACAGCTGTCATGGACTACAAAATGTCTTGTGAATCCCTGGGGCTCTTAATAAATATTATCTTAGCAACAGTAAATTACTGCGCCCAGCAAGGGTATTCTGAACTTTTAGCTTTTCGCTGAACTTCTTAAAAATGCTGACATTAGCATACATATTTAATATGCAAAAGCATGTGCATGTGTCTAGACGATGGCCCTTTAATAAGCATCACCCCCGCAGAACAGCCTTATTTGATTCCATTCGGTTTTTCCAAGTGGGCTACCCACTTGTCTCCTGATGGAATGTCTTTTATTTTTTGGGATACACGTGGAGATGCGTTGGGGGCTGAGCTTTCGAAGAGGGAGGGGACTTTTTCAAGTACTAAATACCACTGGTAGATGGGTCACAAGTTCAACACTCGACGAAAGAATCAACTGCTGCCATTCAGCTGCTTGGCTTTCATTTAATAATTCACTTTCATTAGCGAGGAGTGAAATAAAACTGTACGACCGCAACTTAATGAGAGCACCACCCACTTTTCCGCCGCCCATCGCCCACCGCCAGTGTTTCATGTCGTGTGCCACGCCCCGCTCATTAAAAGTAACCAAACTGTTGGGGACCGCAAGCCAGATGACGACAACAACAAAACAGGGCCAACAGCACGTGAAAAGCGGCCAAAAAGGCAGCCAGCAAGGAGCTATCTTCATCTCCATCTCCACTCCACTCCACTCCACCCACTCAGTATCTCGCCGGTTTCCTGTTCACGTTACAGCTATCAACGCTAATGACAAAAGCGCGCAAAGTTTGCATTTGCGTGGAAAGTGAAAGGACACTAAACATGCCCACCGGGTGTGTCCGGCACAAGAAACACAAAAGAGCATAAAATTAGCGAGCGCTGTCGCCGCCCTGCCCGTCCCGCCCCTGTTCCCTGTTTATCCCCCTGAAGCGAGCAGGACTTTCTGTCCTTGCACAGCGAAAAAAAAAAAAACGCATCTAAAATCAACAGCCAAGAGTCAGCAAAGAAGAATTGCTCTTAGGACGAAAATCCGCTTTTAAAAATAATTAAATATAAATAAATAAAAATATAAATATATAAAATCAAAATAGATCAAAATAAGGTTTAAGAATAGGTGCATAATATTGTTTTAACTTTATTTACTCAAACCACCGCTTACATAAGCTCTTAGAATACTTTTAACTTTAATAGAGAATTTATAACATTATTCTCAAATATTCAATTTATTTGGGGAGGACTGTTAGGAATACCAAAAACCCTTTCAAGTTGTAATTTGTCCATAGGGTTTTCACATTTAAATTATGTTCATCTTGTTAGAATTTTCCTCCAGTGCACTTAATTTTAAATTTCCTCCAAACAAAACACAGGAGGAGATGGGCAGGGAAGTGGAAAACAAGGATTGGGGACAGAGACAGTGGCGAAGTCCGAGTCGGTGACTCTTCACTCCAGCACTCCTATGATGAATTCATGCCATCACTTTGCTTGTAACAAAACTTGTGATTGTTGCTGTTATTTCGGGGCTGTGTGTGTTGTTTCTTTTTATTTTTTGGTGGGTACTGTGTCCTGATTTTTCATCCTCTATCCCAGCAACCGACCGCCCATCGCACTTACACGAGTTGGTCATTAGCTACGCCCGCCAGCAAATTATTTGGCTGGGTGCGGCAATGGGCAACCATATTGTTGCTGTGGTCCCTGTCATTGTGGCTGTTGTAGGCGGTTATGATAAACATCAGTGCAGCATCAGACTGCGAGGGGGGTTTTCTGGTCCAGAACCAGAAGCTGAAATTGCAAATTCGGAGTGGGCCCTCTTTGCGTGCCTTTAATTTTTCAGATGGGCCTGGCTTGTGGTTTGTTAAACAATTTTCATGTCAAGTACTTAAAATTGTTGCTGACTAAATCATCGGGGAGTCGTTTCTGTGCACGGAGAAAAAATATAAAGTAAAACAAATAAACTTAAACAAAATGGTATTTTTAAAGAAAGTAGAAAATTTCAATAACATTTTAAGTCAAAGTTTTTTTAGTCTCTTATTTTTATATTTTTTTTTCAAGAATGGAAAAATGGAAACATTTTTTTTATAACGGTGCTATTCGAGACTACCTAATATAATTTAGTTTTGTGTCTTTCCAAACAAAAGCATAATTTTCTTCAATGTTTTCTCTCAGTTTACAGCAAAACAGAAGCGAGACGACAAATTGCGTTAGCCATGCGACATGCTAAAAAATTAACGCAATTTTTTCATATTTTATTCAGCTAATGCGAGGGGAGTGGTTTCCTGGCAAATTACGAGAATTAGCGGGTGGTAGGGCGAGACTGGCTTTTATTCAGATACGGATTTATTTCTGTCTGGTCTTTTCATGATTTATTGGGCCTTCTTTTCTTATTTTTCTACAAACATAAATCCACTCTGCCGCTTCAAGACAAACTTTAAGTACGTTGCCCATTTCGGACACATAAAATGTCTGACTAAAGTCGATTAGCATTTTAATAAGTTATTTCGGTGGGTAGACAGATGAAATTATATACAATGCAATTTGGTGGGCATAACACATTCGTAAGGTAAGTTCGATTGGATCGAATATTAAATTGTATTGACTAGCAATTTCTTCTGGCCGAAATCGCTCCTATAAAAATGTAAATTTCGTTTTATTGTTCCGAGATTTATTAGACGAAATGTATGTGTCCCAAAAACTTGGGAAACTGCTGATTTGCAGGGATTATTCGACCAGCAAATGTCGAGGACATATATCTGCCCAATACATATATATATATATATATTCGGAAGCCCACGTTGCGCAGGGGGGATCGGTGGTTTTATGTCGCACCCCACGTGGCACAGTTTTTATGCCTCGTGCAAAATTTATGATCGTTGCTAACTGTTTTTATGATTCTATTTTGATGATTGTTTTGGTTGTTCGGTTTTGCCGGGACTAAGCTTTTGGCTCGTATTTCGTTCCGTTTTTGCCGTCGTCCAGTGAAAACATAAATAACATTCCACTCTGCTGGCGGTGTCAGTTTTGCATTGTCTCGCCGCGTTGCTAGGGATTTTGGGATTTGAGCATGTGTCTGGGAATAGATCACAACTCAATCGATTTTCCGCGGCAGGGTAAACAATAAAATAAATGTTATAACAAGCATAATGGAAATGTTAACAACGGCACGTACTAATCAAAGGCGCTTCCGCGGAGGAAGGGGCGAAAAAATGCCCGAAAAAATGCCGACAAATTGACAGATTCCCCACTTGGGTATGCCAGCAATGTAGTCTGGAAATTGCATAAAGGCATGATTTAATGAATTTCCGGCAATAAAATAATTTAATTTCGGCCTAGTCGAAGGCCGAGTAGCTGGCTCATCATTAACAACGTCAAGAAGCTTTCAAAAAATCCAAAAAGAAAAAAAAGTGCGCAAATCTCCGCATAATTTAATAACGTCAAAGTTGGGTGCTCCATTGCTTTTTCGGCTAAGGTGGTTGGGCTGCGTGTCGCATAATAAAATGCCAGGCAGGCTGACAGGAAGAAGACGCCTTTTTGGCCAGGATTTTCTTGGCTCCGCTTACATGGCAGCCCGGCTAATCTATGCGATGTGCTGGCTGGCACCTAAGCCAGCAGCTTTGATATTTCAGCATTAGTCCCATTAAAGTCAACATTATGAATTTTAATTTCGTGCACTTTATGCGAGAGAGGGTACACTGAGCCAAATTTCTTGCCATGTTCAGGCGCACCACGTTTAATGTCCAGCTTTTAAATATATTAATAAATTAGCTTACATTTTTGATCTAGGCCTTTCCAACGAACAGCTCACTATATGACGCAACATATTGAAATATTCATCAACAGACAATATATTTGTCTAGAAATTTAAAAATATTAAAAACTGTCCTACAAAACACATTGGCATATTCTATGCTCTTTAACTCTAACTATAAACGTACAATTTTCACTTGTCAAAAACTAAATTTGATACGTTTTCTATATTTTGTTCTCTGCAGCGGTGAGTCAACCTCAATTAAGTGCGAAGACGTGCCGAGGTCGAAGCTGACTTTCAGGACTTTCAGGACTGCCAGGGCTTCCTGCACTTGTCATCTGCTGCTAATGCCACTCCCACTGCATTGGCAGTGAAAACAAAGCCACAGATAAAAGTTGGGAGGCATCCAGGGGCTAAGGCAGAGGGGATTCGAGGGGCTGTCAAGCAGAGTCTCGGCAATCGCCTTACAAGTGCAATGTCAATTTGTGCACAAAGGGATAATAAGGATTTATGTCAAATGCTGGCGCTGTTTGAGTTTTGCCAATATTTTCACAGATGACTGCACTTGCCTCAAGTGAAAATAAAGCGCGGCTTAAGCAGCAGTCACAAAAAAAAACAAAGATTCAGAGAAAACACAGACTATAGAAGCTTGTGTTTCGTCTCAGACTGCACTAAAAAAAATGAAGACTAAATCCTAGATAGCCTATAAAAAGATTTTGATTTAAAACTTTTCCAAAACTTATTTAAGTACTACGATTACCAAAAATGTAAGATTACATAAATTTGTTCTATGTGCTGTTGAAACCTATTAAGACTCAAACTTCGGCGATTGAACTTTGCACTCAGCCACCTAATGGCTACTTAACTTATTAATTTCCTGTATTAACAACAACCTCTTCACAAGCAGCTCTCATTAAAACTGCATAAATACATCAGCCAAGCTATCAGAAAGCAATTTTCCCAATACCTAGCCCCGAAAACCGCCCTCAAAACTCACTTGAAAACTTGTGAACTTTCCGCCGACAACATCAGCAGCAGCAGCAACAACAACAACAGTAGCAGCAGCAATCAGCAGTAAAGGAAACACTAAGGATACAACAACAAAGGGCCGAACAAGCCCAACTTTTTCGAGTAGAGAGCTCAGAAAGTGCGCTTTGATGCTTTTACAAGTTTTTAGTGATTTTTTTATGTAGCCCGCTTTTGGGGGCCACATACACCCGCACACCCACACACAGAGGCTTTGTAACACACAGACAGTCGAGGGACCACCAAAAGCAATCAGTTTGCGGTACACATTGTGGAAAAGGGGATTTCCCTGCCTTGATAGAAATCATGCTGAGTTGTGAAACGTAAAATTGAATTTACTCTGCCGCATTCCCACATTACCCCACTCACACTGAGATTTTCCATGTGGCCGACAGTTTTTCACGCTTTTCACCACCAATTGTGATGGTGAGCGGGACAAAACTCTGCTGACTGCGTCGGCCCGTTCCATTCATAAATCATTGGGCATTTGCCATATGCAAGAGGCTCGCTTTTGCTATCACTAAGTCCGGCATTAAGCTCGGCTTTGACTTTCATTTACCAAAGATAAACCAGATACAGCTGCGGTCAAAATAATATTAGTGTGGCTGGCTATAAAAATTGCTGGATACAAAGGACTTACTACTGTTGCAAATAAAAACAGAACTATAAAACACCTTTAATAAATCTGATTCTAACTCTTAGAAGTCTATTTAAAAATTGTTTGGGTTTTAGCATATAAAATAATAATAATAATATACAGCTTAAGGAACTTCTTTATTATTAAATTTCTAGAGATATAATAAAACTTTCATTACTTTTATATTATAAAATTTCTAGAGATAAAGCATTTGGTGCTTTGTTCAGAGAAAAACAAAATCAGTGTTCTGTATTTAAATGGTCATTCAGTTTACTTTAACTACTTCTATTATTTTGAGCATGACTGTCTATATTTTTCCTGTCTGATAACCCTCATCAAATGTCTGATGAGTGGAATTTGCTGGTTTTGCAACAATACCTAATGATTTAGTTTGTCCCAAATCTTTAACTAAACCCAAAGTAATCAGCTTAAAGTAGCAAAATTAAATTAAATCGAACCGAGACGTTGAGTAAGTTGAGTAAGTGGTCGACTGTCAATTGTTGTCTGTTCGGTTGAATTGTTCATGTAACTGTTGCGGTCTTGGCCTTGTTTTCAGGCATTCGTGTTTATTTAAATGTAATTAATCTCTGCACAGCTCTTATTTTGAACCAGCTTTTCATTTGGATTCAGGTTAGAGCTTAGAGCTTAGACAATTAGATGCCGGCTAAGTGGTAGCTGTCGAAAGTGGGCGGAGTCCGCAGCTCCAAGAAAATCTCAGCCCAGCTGAATAATCCGTATTTGGCTCTAAAAGCTATTTATGTTTAGTTGCAGACAAGTATCTTTATCGCCAGAGGAAACTGTGGCAGGTTCATAAATAATATAAACAACTAAAAAATCAGCTCTGAAGTTGAAGGGGAAAGGGAAACGAGAATATATAATTTTTGTGTATGACAAATATAGAGTATAAAAGTTTCTAATATTTTTGATAATTAATAATGTTTGGTATAAAGAATAATTATATTTTTTTTAGGTTACAGTATACCCTTATAACCTTATAAGTTGCGCTTCCCATCGTTTTTGGCTTTAAAGCCAACGCAATCTAAGCGGGCCCCAGCTTAATTAATCCAATTTCGTTGTGCGATATTTCACACTTAAAAATCAAACTCTGGCAATTTGTTACACTCACTCGCACGCACCCGAGCACCCGAATCTGAGCCAGGACTTCAAAACCAGAGCCGGAGCCAAAACGAGCCAACGATACACATGAGACGGCACCGCTTGAAGCGGAGTGAAGTGAAATAAAGTGGAGTGCGGTACATGGAAATGGGTCGGGGACATGCGGGTGCTCGGTTAGTACGTGAGCCCCGCCAAAAGTTGCGCAAATAAATGGCAGTGAAATTTTATAGCACACTTGATAATTTCAGCAATAATTCAGCGCGGCTAATCACCGCATAAATAATCTTAGGGACAGCCCAGCTAAGCTTCACTCACCATCGCAACTACAGCGGACCAGTGCGATTTATATATGTATTTATTTGTGTACTCCGCCCAGTATGCACAGTGCATGAGGCGGTAAAAACCAACTAGGGGAGACAGACAGTCGGAGACAAAAACAGGATTTGGAATAGGAAAATATATATTTATATATATGAAGGGAGTGAGAGTAAGAGAGACAGAGGCTTTGGCTGAGCGGCGGAAGAGCAAAGCAAACACGAGACACGGACCAGCAGCATCCAAAACTCATGAAATCGAGAACTCGCTCGAATAGAACGTGAGCGAAATTTTTGCTAACGAATGTTGACTTTGCCAAAGTACTAAAATCAAATAAAGCCAACAGCTACAACCAAAACAAAAACAGCAAATCAAACAAAATCAACAATCACTTGGTAAAAGTTAGCCCAAGTTGATGAAGACAAACGCGAGCCATACAAAATGAAGCCCAAGTTCGGGAAAAACTATTTGGTCATAATACAAAAATTAATATATGGCACCGCCAACTTGTGGATCATTCAGTATTTAAGCCAGGCAAACAAGGGGCGTAAATCCGTAAAAGTAACTCTCAGCTGGCAAAGTAAAGTCCCAGTTACAGGGTTCCATCTCAAAATCCGGTTTTTGGTGCCGTCTGACTGTCAGTCTGTCAGTGGAAAAACAGAAAGGACCACGACTATCTAGGTTATACACAGACACACACACAAGTACAATAGAAGCAGATACATTGCGTATACGCCGCATGTGCCACGCGAATAGCGGAAAGGAAATAAAAGGCAGGAAAACAACAAAATAGGAAATTTAATGCGAACGCTGCGTGAACCGAAAGTTTAAAGCCAACCGAAATGGCAGTCTGAAAGGCAATAATTTGTATAACTTTATGGCGGCGCAGGATCCAGGATCTCAGGACGCCAGCCAAACCCCCGAAAAAATAAACTTGCTTGAATAATTTACCAGCAACTCCAACTCCAAGTACAATGGTGGCACTTTAGTTTATTTTATAAGTTTAATTTATGGCTATGTTTGAACACTTCTCCATTTGACAGTTTGAACACAATTGGGACTGTTTGCACACTTTTTTATTTTGACAAGGCATACACTTTAATGTATTTATTCCCTTCGGTTATTTCACTTTCATATTCCTTTGTTATCTGTATATTTTTTACTATTTTTTTATGCCCTCCTGTTTTCTATTTTCCGCACCGAACAATTCGCTGGCTCGTGGAGCGAGGCGATGGCTTCCACTTTCCACTTTCACTGCCAAACCGACCGTTAAATTCAACGTTCGCCACGCATCTGACTGAATTGCTCGCTGGCCATCAGATATGCATGGAGTCTGTGCACACGCACTCAGAAATCGGAATCGGTGTGGTTCGTCGCCCGAGCGGAGTCCTCGCCTCGATTCGTGCCGCTTCGTGGTCTCCGGCTCTCGTCCACGGACGGAGTGTATAACACCGGGCCACGAATTTGGCCTGGCGGCTAAGAGAGAAAGGACCTCGAATTCGCCGTGTTCGGTGGCAAGCCTTTCTCGGTTATCTATGGTCAGGGCTAAGAGAATCTGTCACCAAAAGGAGCATTTCGAAATCAGCTGGGCTTAGAACAGTTCATCTTCCATCCTCTGCTTGTTTTTGTACGGATAATAATGGGAACACGATTTTGAGCTTAACAGCTGTTTCTGTTGGAGTGCGCAGAAGCAAGTTATCCAAGAAAATAGTCCTAAATAGTGGTAACAGCTTGGGAGCAAAACCTATTCTTAATAGCCGTATAGATATTAGAACCAATTCCAGGTTATTTTTAACGAATTCAAAACACAAGAGATTCAAAAACAGATTCCCCTGTTAAAACTTAAGTAAATCCCATTTACAGGAAATTATTTTACGAAACCAAACACAATTTACCCTCTTGTATTGTTTTAGAACAAAACATTAGCTTTTTAAAAGGATGACTCAAACAATGCACAGTTTTTAAATGTATATTATTTTAAATGTATAAAACTAAGTGCACAAAAAAGAAAATTAAGAAGTTTTTTGTAATAAAGAGCCTTTTAATTTCTGGCAGAGATATTTGTTTTCTTTTTAAACCTTTCAAAAAAATATTTATGGTTTTAGTTTATTAAATTTGAATTAAGGGCTTGCTTTTTTGCATGAGGTTATTAGTAAATATTAAAGGCTAAATAAAAAAATGTGTGGTTTCATCATATACTCAATATCCAATATCCCCTCCCCATAATTGATGCACTCATAGTTCCTTTTGAAACAGCAACCCACCCACCTTTCCCCAATAATCAGTTCGCCCTTCTGGGGGCACTCAAATAAAAATGAGTGTGCGAAAGACGTAAAGCAAACAGCCGAGTCACAGATCAATATAATGAACCGAAAAGTAAGCCAGAAGCCGCAACAAATTGCCAGTGAGTCGGAGTCCAACGCTGCAGTGGCTCAATGTGGATTTTGATTTAAGTTTTAGCACTGCCGCGCACTTATCGAGCAATTGAGGAGCAGCTTCGGGGGCAAAGGATATACGAGTATATACGGGCCATATGCGGCATTCCAATGAGAGCCGAAAGTTATTTGCAATATACGAAGCGATACGGTACGATACGATACCATGCGATACCATGCGCTACGGCCACCCATAGATGATGTATGTGTGGCGTGCGGATATCATCCCAAAGTGCACATCATGATTTTATTAAATGGACTCTGATGTATTTATTGTCCAGCAACAACGTGACTTGTGAATTGATTTCATTAAACTGAAAAAGTTAACAAAGCAGCGCTCGGCCCTGGCAACATTTTTTGGACAAAGTCGCCCAGATAGCCAGATAGCCAGATAGCCGGATAGCAGCAGTGGCAGTCCGGCCATATATCGCCATATAGATAAATATTTTTTTATAGCAATATGGGCGAGTGTGTGTTGGCTTAAGGACATCTATCGTTAGTGGCCAGGAGTGGAGACGAGGGATGAGTGAGCCTCAATGACCAATGGCAACAGCGGCGCGCATCGAGCGTGGAATATCAATGTGGTCGAGTGGTCGACTGGCAAGGACCAGGAACAGAACCAGAACCAAAAGCAGGGCCATCCAAATCCAACCAACTGACTGACTGACTGACCGAATGTCAGTCGAGTCCTGGATGGTCCTTTGGCCGAACTGCTTTTTGTTGACCGCTGTCCGCCACAAATTGCCAAATTGTGTGAGTGTCCGGCTTTGGCCGGTTTCATTTTGTACAAATAATGATGATAATGTTGATGCGGCTGTTGACTTAACGCACATAACGCTGATTAGCCACATAGCCGGAGAAGCAATCGCATTCTCAAAATGATCTGAGACTTAATTGAATGCACACGGTGAAATAAACCTTGCTATGTTGACAGATTAATTCCTGTTGCCACCAAAATAGTGCAAATAAAATCGAATTTATATTATACACTTCGTATTATTATTGTTTTGCAAATTAAGACTAAATTAAGAATATTTGAAGTATTAAACTTTAAAACATATCTGTCATTATTCTTTTCCGATCACAATTCTTAATATTTTTTTCAAAGTGCAGGACAGCAATTTATCCCTTCAACCAAATATGCAAGGCAATCGGAAAGGCAAGGTATGGGCCGCAGTCAAGGACTTCTGTACTTGGGGTGTCCTTGGCATGCGATTGCACTCAAACAATTTCTATTAAATGCGCTTTTAATTGCAGTCGAGAGTCTCGAAAGGCATTTCAATGGCAATGACTCCGGCCAACGCGGCGGATGCGCGTTTCTCGAATAAAAGCTAATTTCAGCATTAAGCAAATGTCGCCTCTCGCCCCTCTAAATGGAAATGAAAAATTGCCAAGAAGAATGAAGAAACCAAGTGCCTACAGCGGACGGACCCCGCCACGCCCACCACGCCCACCACCCAAACTCCCACTTTCTCTATCCATCCTTCTGCTTTGCTGTTGTTGCATTGTAAGTTGTCCTGTTTTATAAATGTTGGCGGCAAGAACCACTTACATGAGCCATTTGCATCATATTTCTGTTGTCATTTGTTGACATTTTACTTGCCTTGTCCCAGCATGTGTGTGTAGACACTTAATGTGCAGTCATTATTTTTCGAGAAACAAGCTCAGTCGCAAGCCAGCGGAAAAACAACAACAAAACATTAGGAACGTGGGAGCATAGTGCAAAGGGAAAAGGCAGCAGAGCAATAAAAAACCAAATGCAAAAACGTTTTACGTTTAAAGAGGAAAAAACACTACAAATATTTTTCTGTTAAAAATTATTTTATATACAATTTTAACCTGCAAAAAAATTCATACAAATTACAAACATTATTAAATATTTTTAAGAGTAAGCTGTTCTGTAAAAATAATTTGTTTCTCAAAATTTTATAGTAAAAACAAAAATTAAGTGAATTTAATACATAAGATTTTCATTTATCTTCTTAATTAATTCTAACTTTTGTTTAAGATATTTTTCGAATGCACTTTCCCCTAGTAAAGTAAATAATAAAACATGAAGTCACCACCCACAACCATTTTGCAGAGCGGACAGCTCGGTTCCCATCATTGAAGAGAACGAGAGGGAGAGAGAGTGGGCTAGAATGAGGGACAGAGTCGGCGACAGCGAAGGAAAAAGATACGGAGGAAAGGGTTCATCACTGTTTGCCTTTGGCCTGGGCCCAGAACTTGGCTAATTGCCTCGGCCCCGACTATCGTTTTTCACCAATCAGGCAAGTGAGTATTAATTAATTATCTTACCATATGCCATGGTGCATTGAAAGCGCCATTTTTGCTGATTTTTATTTAACTTTGCACGCTAATTAGCGTCCATTCTGATGGCTTCCGTTTTTGGGGTTTTGGCTGCCCAAGGATATGGCCAGGAACTGTCTGTCATGGCCCCGCAGTTGGCTCAACTTAGTCTGAAGTTTTTCTGTGGCTCTCTTCAGTTTGAGAAGGCGAAAATAAAGTTTGCTCCGAACTTTATTCAAGTTGAGTAATATTTGCTTTTATTCAGCATTTCTTGATTGACAGTTAGTGTTCAACGTCATCACAAAATTCGCAAAATGTGAAATCGCCAATGGTGTTAATTGCAAACAAAACAAGGTGTTTTCCATTTCTTTCTTTATTTAAAAATTTATGAAGCATGTTTTGTTTAAATTAGATTAGCCATTTGCAAATCCCGTCTGTTCACATATCTAAATCCAAATAAGAGTACAACTAAAATTGAATTTCAAATACTTGAGCAAAGCTCTTTTAGTTCTATTATACTCGTTCACTCAATTGCCCGATAGTAAAATATAAAAAAGCTAATATCGGAGTACAGTGAATATTGAATAAATTTAATCCAATCCATTTACAATTTTTTTAGAAATACCGAAACAACGTTTTTTTAAAATTGACTACCATATTTGATTAATCATAAATGCATAAAAAAGGAGAAGGTCTCAAATTTATAATGATTAGTGAATCACTATTTAAAAGCATTCAAATGTTGTTAAAGTATATCTTTCCAGTTGTACACCCAGTGCCTATCAATATTCATAGCAAATTTTATTTTTGTTTCTATTTCAACTTGTTAAGTTAAATGGAAATAACAATTTGAAAATTACATTCGAGTTTACAATTTGTAAAACATTAAAATTAATTTCTGAACCAAATACAAATGCACATATACAATATATTTAGCCCTTAAAAAGGAGTTAGGGCAAACGCTTAAATACAAATCTTTATACAACTAAATAAAATACAATTATTAAGAAAATAATTTTAAATTAAATTAAATTTTTTTCATTTGCTTAATTATTCAAAAGTAATAACACGAAAATATATTCAAATATGTTACAAGAGGGTTGTGATTGCATTTCTCTTGTTAGCTGAACTGTGTCCTCGTAAATAAAACTAATTGAACATATTTTATGCTAGAGGGTGGTGTAAATTGTCATTGCATTTTTTTCAACAGAATTTATGTGTGAAATGAAAACATATTTATGTATTTAATTTGAGGCAATTAACTAAGTGCCTGTCCGAACTTTTAGCTAATTTGGCTTGGCGTCTGCCTGACCCCAAAAATCGGAGACAAATTGTTTTATTTATTTCGTTTGGTCAGCGGCGGCGCCAAAAATCTGCTTGTAGTGCACTCCACAATTTTCCGCTGCAATAACACTTTTTTCCCAGTTTTTTTTCCCCTTGTCTGCTGGCTGATGTTTGCTCGCTGGTGTTTTGTTTTATTATCTATTAGCAGGTCAATTTATGATTACGGCAGCCCCGCTGCCTGGGGGTTATTAAAGTCGATGTCGCTTATCTGCTCCCACCATAATGCTAAATATGCTGGGTCTTTACACATTACGCAGTGTTGCACTTAAATTTCACACTTAAATAAACAACTTCCAGGCTGCTGCCGTCGGTTATTGCTGCTGCTCGTTGGCTGTATGCTGTTGGATGTTGGCTGTTGACTGTTGGGGCCTGCACTTGGCCAGGTCCGGGTGCTTGGCCTACTTGGGAGCCCACAAACTGCTAACTGGCGAAAAGCCCAACGAGCCGAGGGAGCTCGACGGCAGCAGGAATAACTCCTGAGTGGAACACGCACACAAACACGCATAAATTGAACAATACCCTGCCCTGAGTCCTGGCCTCTCACCCTCCCCATCCCCTGTATCCTCATCCCTGCACTGAGAAAATTAACAATCGCATCTAAGATTTATTTAATATTTTTAAGTCTTGAAAAACCTATTTATATTAAAGATTTTGTTTTATTTCCAGCCATGTTTTAATCCTCTTAGAGCTAGACTAATTAAAAAAATACCTAAAAATAAAGCCTACATGGAGAAGGCTAGCAACAAGCCAAGATCCAAATACAAACGGAATTAAAACTTAAATATGTGATTTATAGATTATAGATTTTTGCTAGGGAATGTTTTATTTTCAGTTATAAGTACAAACAATTGTAGCAGTTTTTGAAAAACACAGCTTTAGTAAATTATACAAGTAATATAATACAAAACGGAAAATTTAAAACACGTCTATGCTATATAAAGCTATTTGTTAGACACATATAAAAACTAGCAAGGACTTGACAGTGTAGTTTCATGACTCGGCACAGAATGCGCCACATATTATGGCCCCGAAGAATCTAGAGGGGGTTCTCTGAGCGAGAGGTGATGCTGTGGCGTTAGTGGTGCGGTCGGCGGTGTCTGGAGCGCCGGAGTGTTCGAGGGGCGCAAGGGGGGATTGCTTAAAGTGCTTTTACTGCGCTTAATTCGCATAATTAATTTTGTTAGTAAACTTCGGGGGCTAATACATATTTTGCCACCGTTGATGTTCATGTTGCGTTGTTGTTTCGGGGACCGTTGTTGCCATTGTTGTTGCTGCCTATTTCGCGGCAAACACCCAACTCACGCAGCTGTTGTTTATGTGTGCTATAAGTGTGCGCCCCTCTATGCACGTGTGTGTGCGTATGTGCTTTTTCCGTTTATGTTTATTCATTGAATTTATGACATTATCGTTGCCTACTTTGCGGCGCCCAACTAACGTACAATCATGCATGCATGTTTACAGTTGAGGTGAAAACAAAAGCGTTCTTTGCAAAGGCATTTAAAAATTTCAAATTATAATAACAATAAGATTATATTATAAGCTGAGTAATAAAAATATTTCCTAATATGTTATTTATTTAAAATTTACAAATTGTCTGGCATTAGTAAATAATTCCTAGTATTTTTAAGACCATAGATACTATAAATAGCAATCCATTCAACTCTCTTTTAAGAACTGAATAAGTGTTAAAATATGTTTTAATCTTGAAATAAAAAAACAAAGCCAACACTAATTTGTTGACCTCAGCTGCTTAAGTTGATGCTGTTGTGGTTGTAGCTATCCGCGTGCATTTGTGTGTATGTGCTGAGCCTGCAGGCCAGGTAATTGCACTTGTGTTTTGCAATCACAGCCTTGCCTAGTTTGCTAGGCACTCTATGTTCAATACCCTACAGGTCATAGATGCATGCGAACAGTAGGTGCCCGATAAAACAGAACAGCACAGTTTGACTTAATTATTTGTTAGATTAGAGTGTTTAGGAGTTTCATTGTAATCTAAATAAAAATCCATTTCGTGATAAGAAAATGATGCACACATTTCAATTGAACCAGCTTAAAATATAAATTCAAGTCAATTTCAAGTTTTTCATTTATTACATCTCCCCTGTAATTTCGTGCTGCTTTTGCATCTATCAGCTTAATGGCAGCTGGCAAGCGTTTATTTACTTCATTATTGCATATTTGCATGCGGGTCCAAATGTGCGTGGCTTATGAGAGTGTGTACGTGGGGCGAGGCGATTGGAAATTGTCTGTTAACTGCCAATGCATCGCAGTGGTTTTCCAGTGTGTAAGGATGTGTGCCCATTGGGGCATGCATCCGCAGAATCTTGACTGCAGCTTGCGTTTTGGTTTTAACCTGCTGCTGCTAATGCCAGGCCATAACCAGCAGCCCTCAAAAGCTGGCCTGCCACCCCTTTACCTCATAGCCCCCTGACCCATTGACCCCTTGACCGGTGGCCATCTTGCGGCTAAAACAGTGAGCAAACATTCGCCGGCGATCCGCTGATTGGGCATTACCAACGCCATTTACGGTTCCACTGCGCCATCGACTAATATTCCGATGGACTGCAAACGTGTGAGCCTGTTTTAACTTATGGTTACGGATTTAATTTCTGATACTTATTTGCATTAAAAAATAATTACATGAGCATCTCACATTTAATTGGAATCAATAAAGATCATCAAATATTTGTAAGAGAATGATAAATATCACTGCAATAATCCAAATTAAAACATGAAAAATGGAACTCATTAAATTAAACATTGCAATTGCACCCAACTACTGAAGGTCAACCGAACTATATATAAAAGCTATTAAAACTCTCACTGTAGCCCACTTTAATAGACCAGAACAAATTACTAAACATAGCATTTAGCGGCATAATTAATAGACACGCAGGGATAACTCGTTTTAATTATTCATCGAGCCGAAACAACACTCGATAGCCAAAACACAACATAATTAGCGCATAAATTAGTTACCCCACTTGCTTTTAAATCGCAAATCAAATTTAAAATCGAAGGGTGGCTTTAAATTGTAGCATACTTTTGGATCGGATCGTTTAATGCGCGCAAAACTGCACTTATTGCAACTAGTTTTGCGGAGTCGTTGCTTCTAATTAAATAGGTTTCCAGTTCTTAATGTACATTTAAATAGTGTGCGTAGCAGAAAATAGGTCTGTTGCCAAGAATCATACACTGCGTATACTTAACGCGCCGCACTTTAAGCGTATTAAACGCTTCACGCTCCCATTTACTCGTTTATGTCCACTTCGCCAGGCCAGCACCCACACAACTTATTTTAATTAAACGCTTATTTTCGCATTTTCGGTATTTGCTGTTGCCGCTTTATTTGTTTCCACTTATTAAATACTTTTCAAAATGATCTCCGACGTCGCCAGAAAGTCCACCAACCATGGCAGCCTGTGGCGGCTGTATTTAATAATAAAGCAGCCAAATCCGCAAATAAAGTGTAAATGATACAATTTTTATTGAGAGAAAAGGCGAGTAAAAGCAGCGAAAAAAAAAATTAAACAGATAAAAAAAAAATGAAAAGCCAACAAAATCCCCGGAACTGTGAAATGGCCTCAGCTTGGCACATTTTTAATTAAACTGAATTAAAATATATGTTAATCGTGTATTCAATATATACTGGAATGTTTTATTGAATTTTAGCGGCAAAGAAAGGATTTTTTATTAATATCCCCCAAGTGACAGTCGCATCAGCAAAAAACAAATTAATGCAAGTTCGAACACATAAAATACCTTTAAAAATATAATTTACAGTAAACGAATATATTAATATATTTTATTTTGTTCTATGGAACCTCTTATAACCATATAGTTTTTTATTAGCCCAACGGATCTTTCTGCTAAAATCTTTAAATAAATATATAATTTACAATAAATATAGTGTATTAAAATGTGTATAATAAGTACATAATGTATAAATAATATATAATGTGCCTCTCTGTAAATAATTTTTTTTTACCCAATGTATTTTTAGATTAAGCTGCCCAAAAGCAAGTTTAAGAAAAATACAACATTAAACTAATAAAAAAAAGAACAATAATAACCATGTAATTTTTAAAACTTGTTTTTTAAGCGTTATCATATTTGATCATAATTTAATTTAAAACCAAAACACTTTCGTAATACCTGGCAAAAAAAGTGAGCACCACTAAAAACCTATAGGAGAATGCGTGTTAAGCAGCATTAAAGGTCGGTCATTGGGGATTAATGTGCTTAATCGGGCGATTATCCACATCAAGAGGCGTGCCATGGATGGACTAGGAGCACCTCCACCTTGCTCCGAACAGTTCCCAGCTGGCTGCGCATAAATTAGTCGCACTGACCAGGAAACTTCCAAGTGGCTGGTCAAGTCAAGATGTCTACTAATTGCCATTTTACTGTCACATTTGCTTGGGGATTTACATGTGCCTACAGTTCACATTATCGTTGCAACTTGGCCAGCAAAGCCTGCCCCGGGAAATGGCCAGGGCCACGCCCTGGATTCTCGAGCGGTTCGTGTGCATTTTATTAATAATTATCCTTGGGGCCCTCACTGTGGGCTTATGCAAATTAGCGAATGGGCATTAAGTGCAGTTAACTTCAGCTTGGTTCGGCAGCCATTTGGCGAACGGGGAAAGCCGGCTTGCTCTCAACTTTGCTTCCGACATAAATTTGTTGAAAAGTGAAACGAATTACAGGTTCCACGAACAGAAAAGTTGCAATCATTTAGTTGGAGTGTGAGAAAAGTTTAAATCGAAAGTTAACTATGCTTAATGAAGGAAATGTATTCGATAATTGTCTGATTTTTTCTGTTTCATTATTAGTTCGGTGAATAAAAATGCCGGGATCTGAGAACTGCCAATTAAATACTTTATGGTTCTTAAGGGCTATTAGACACACTATGTTATATAGGGATGTGGCAATTAATCCAAAAGTTTAAGTTTTTACTGATAAGTTTAAAATATTTATTAAGCAATTAATTAGCTTATAGTTATTAGACGACAACTTAATCATAGAGCCTAGCCAATTAGCTAATTTGTTCGGAATAGAAATTACTAACAATTCGAATATCGTTAGCTGCCCCAAGGTGTAGCATAGTTTATGGGAGCGCTGAAGCTGACTTGCTGAACCGGAGGCAAGTAAATTAACACTAATTACAACATAATAACTATAAAATCGCAGAGACAAGTGCTCGGCAGACTCAACAGCTCATTGCCGGGCACTTGCCACTCAACGCAACGGCCGTGGAGCCGGGCCAAGTTCCTGGCCGGGCCAACAACTGAATTGAAGCCGAAGCCGAAGCAGAAGCAGAAGCAGAAGCTGAACTGAGCTGGTGGCCGCCTGCAGTGCCGGAGAAAGGCAAGCAAAACAGAGTGCAAAACATGATTAAGAGTGAAATATTTATTTGCAGCACTTGGAGGCGCGCCACGGCAGAGCCAACAATTAGAAGCTACATAGCTACAAGTACCAGTCCGGACTCCGGAGTGTACGGGAGTGCTCGCGCCGACATGGCTTAAACATGTAAATGGCTGCGAGGAGGAGGCCATGATTTAATGACCTTCCCTGCTAACGCGCTGGGCGGCAACACGTGCACGGGCCTTAATGCTTAGTTTAATTGTATTACGAGTAGGTTGGGTACTATAAAGTCGGTGTGTACTATATATACTAAAATGTTTTAAACGCTAAATGCGAGTCTAGGCCTAGTATTCCTCCTCCTCGTCGAAGCCATAGCCGAACTCATCGTCGTCCCCGCCCGTGTTGAGCATGTCCTGCAGAGTGGCCTCCGGTTCTGCCTCGGGCTCGGCATCAGCCTCTTCGGCTTCCGCCTCCACGTCTTCGTCCACGTCATCTGAGGAGGAGATTTCAGGATTAGTTTGTAGGCAAGAAACCTTAGTTGGTCGGTTTAACGCACCTGCTTCTACCAGCACAGCGGGCTTGGTATCTGGCTGCTCCTCATCCGCTGCCTGGCTGACAGGCAGACCCACCTCCAGCTTGGGGCGCTTCCTACTTGGCCCGGGCAGGTCGTAGGCTGGCCTGGAGCCCCTGCTCTTGGGAGCAATGGGTCCTTCCTCCACAATCACGGGCTGCTGCTTCAACTCCTCCAGAGTGCTCGGTTTGGTGTCCGCACTGGTTCCAGCCGAGTCGTCCGTCAGCCCGCCAATGCCCTCGGTCAGGGTCTTGAGTATCTCGTAGTTGATCTTGCTGGAGATCTTCTTCTCCTGCAGCATCTTCTCGATGGCTTCGCCGGCGGTGGACGAGGGGCCGATGACCTTTTTGCGCGGCTTGCGCTTCTTTCGCTCCGGCTTGCCCTCCTCACGCTCCTTGGCCAGCCGCTCGTCGCGCTCCTTCTGCTCCCGCAGATACTCGGCGTTGAGGTTCTTCCACATTTCCAGCTTGGCCACCGCTTCCTCTTCGGTCAGCACATACTGGTCCAGCTCGTCGTCGTTCAGATCGTCGGTGATGAGTTCCTGCTCCTGGGGCTGTTTGGCCTTCTCCACGTCCTCCAGATCGCTCTGGGTCACCCTACACATGGCCTCGATGTCCGGACGGAGGCCTTCGATGCCAGCCACCAAGCCACCGGGTTCGGCCTTCTTCACATCCTCGTTCTTGGCTATCAGCTCCTTGATGACCTGTGCATTGGATTGTTCGATAAACTGGCGTGACTCCTCCAGTTCGAGATCCTTTTCAGAGGTGCTCGTGGGAGTGCTTGGGGAGCTGCCCGAGGTGGCGCACTTTCCCTTCGCCAGCTGGCGGAACACGGAGCTGGAGTACTTGCCCAGGTCCTTTTCCAGATGAGCGTCAATCTCCTTCTGCAGCTCCGTAAGCTCATGTTCGCCCATCTAACAATAGAGAAAGTCGTTTTCAAACGGAAATTATTCCATAGACAAACACTCACATCTTTGATCCTCTCGCGATCCTTTTTGCGCGCTGCCTTAAACGAAGGTGGATCCTGTTCGCGCTCCAAATCGACCGTCATGAACTCCTCCAAAGTCAGTCCACCCGAGGGCGTCTCGGCGAACTCGGAGAGACGCTTGCGGAGCGTTGACTCGTGGATCTTGACCACACCGATCACGTCTAGCATTGTGCGACTGAAATCGTGCATGCGGGCCGC
Organism: Drosophila gunungcola; assembly: GCF_025200985.1. NCBI lineage: Eukaryota > Metazoa > Arthropoda > Insecta > Diptera > Drosophilidae > Drosophila > Drosophila gunungcola. Next base: position 10,361,340 of record NC_069139.1, read on the forward strand.
AATCAGCAGAGCTTAAGGTCGAAAGTAGTCCCTTTCAGCAGTGGTTATTGACTTCGACATTGCGGTTCACTCACCTGCTCCACAGAGGCCGGTGGGTCGTCGTCCCGAGTGCATGCAATCCTTCTTCATGCGCTGCACAATCCTCAGGGCCGTCATCGAAACCTCATGCGTTTTGGCGCCCAACTGCAGGCGATTGGCAAAACGCATGATGTACAAACACGGGTCTGTGGGCAACGGCAACAAAAAAGTAAATATACAGGCAGATACCGAAAGAAATTTGAGGAAATACCCTTGACGATTCATCGGAATTGACGTTTGCGCCATATTAACGACTAATTAACATTCAGGTATTAACTTAATTAAGCCGAAAGGTTTAGAAACATATTAGCGAGTATTGAGCAGTTCATTTTAATAGCTTACTAATAAATGTGGTTTTATTGAAATGCCCCTAAAGATTTAAATGTTGGTACAATTTAATTTGGTTCTTAGTTATACTTTTCGCTTTAAGTTGACAAATACTAAAAAAATTCGCACTTATATACTTATGGTTTGATTAAGAACCTGCATCAATCTTTATAAATTTGTGCCTTAAACCTCAGTCATAGTATCTTCATAAAATCAAAAGATTTCAATAAAATTAACAAACTGCAAGAGCATCAGCCGAAGAACTTGTTCGCCGACCTTGAAGCCGGGTCGGTCTAGCCAATGAAACCGAAAACATTCAATAACCGGCCCACGTCTTCATGGACAGCTGCCGAAATAAACAATCTTGAACCCGAACTTCAGGTCCGATATTATTCAATTCATTCAACTTTTACATGGCAATGAGAGGTACAGAGAGTCAGATCCGGAGAGTGAGCAAACAGCAAACAAAAGAGTTTGAAAGCCGAAGAGTCGGCGACTGAGGTTTTCTAGCATGCGATAAGTTGTATGGGCTGCGCACGAACATCACGCATCCGTCACGTAGTCCCGCCAAAGGTTTTGGGCTATTCATTGGCCTATTAAACCGATAATTAGGCATATTTGAACTAGATTGAAGACAGGCCCAGCCAAGGAAACCCACAAGACAACATGTGCAATTAACACTTGGCCCAGTCTTTCGCACAGGGCAAAAACCAAAACCAAAGCCAAAACGAAAAAGCAAACAGCAATTAAGGCACAACAAATACGTCTAAGAAAACAGTGCGAAACGCATTGGAAAATCAAAGCCAACAGCGACACGACCTTGCCAAAGTTATTTGCCAATAGGTTTTTTATATTTTCTACAATTTGACCGCAAATTGGTCTGGGAAACTGAAGATAGTAAATCCGATTTTCTAAGAGCTTTATAGTGGTTTGAGTGGATGGTCACTTGAATTATACCATTACACTTTACATAATTGTCCGTATAATTGTTTAAGTTAATGACTAAATAAATGGTAGACCATATTGGTTTTAATTATTTAAATAATTACGAGAAAACATATTTTTTAAATGAGATGTAAGTCTTACATAATTTATACTCAATAAAAAAGATGTGGCGAAACAATAATTTTATTTCAGGTTTTAATAGCTTCAAAGAGTTTACCATTAAATGTATTCTTCACACGCTTTTGAAGATATTTCACAAAAATTATTGTTAAATCCCCGCCTTTCATTCGCTTTTAAGTTTCCCGATTTTAGTTTAAGCGTTCAATGATCGATTTCGCTAAGCATATTTATGTTACGAATTATGCAAAAAAAAGCGTACGTCAAGTAACTTACAAATTGTTTTTATGACTTTTTTAATATTTATCCATCAACCCTATCCAGAGTTTAGCACATTATCCCGGAACTTACTGCTAATCCTTTGGCTTCCATCCCCCGAGCTGGTTGCTTGTGCAGCGCCACTTGACACACAAAGGCAAAAGCTGTTTAACGTCAACCCCCGCTGACCGAACAAACGGGCGGACACGGGGAGGGGATGCTTGTCAAAGTCTCGCCAACTGCACTCCACAAACAGAACAAAAAATTAACTCCGCAAAGTAGGAAAAAATTATTTATTAAACCCTAATGAATGGGCACATTTGCGGAGGCCCAGCAGCAGCCGCCATCAAACTCCGGCGCCCCCTGAAAATGTCCCTTTGTCACCGCCCCTGCCTTTTTGTTGCTACTGCCGTTAAGTGCTCCACTTGAAAAATGATGCCGCTGATGCGGTGACGGCGAACTGCGAACTGCGATTGGAAACTGTGACTGCATTGACCCTTCAGCACAGCGCCCACTCATCTGCCACAGCTGTTACCCGAACTGCTGCCTAACTGCTACACTCAGAGAAATATGTTTTTTTAATTCGCTTAATTAGCATCAGCATTTAAGATTTCTTAAAGCTTTAAGTCATTGTTTAATGTTACTTGGGTAAGTGCATTGAAAGTCCACTCAATCGACTTTAAATATAATATATGTCAAAGAATAAAATGTATAAGTTTTAATATAAATTCCACCTATTTTATTTCATGTTCAAAATTGTAAAAATATTAATTCTTAAAAGAAAAGAAAATATTTTCTTAAAAGCTTTTTATACCATTTGACATTTTAGTGGCTTTGTCATGTTATTAGTAAAATTAATTCAATATATCACAATTTTTTAAAGTTAAGTTTATATTGACTGTTCAAATTTGAATTTAAGCCTATATTATTCCTATTTTTTTAGTGTACTGCTACTTCTTGATAGTTGCCAGCAGCACGGCTGCGGCTAATGGTTTCTTAATGTTGGCCGCCTCCTCCTCGCAACCACTTCATCCAATTTTGCGCATTCTGCAACTGCAGCTAGTGAAATTATTATTATTTAAACTTTATTTTTGCGTTTGTCATGACAGCAATTATCATTTTGGGTGCACCCCTGCACCCTGCTTCTCTGATTACTCTGCATTTTGTAAAAAAATTACCAGCAATTGCGGTTCGAGTTCCCCTTAACACCAGCAATTAACTGCGTTTTGCTGCTTAAATTGTTTTGTAATTGACCAAGAACGCGAGATTAATGAGGAAATGCAATCTGAGGAAATGTCGCGTACAAGAGTCGTGCAAGCAAAAGCTAAATCATTAAAATTGGTTAGCACTTAATAAAAATAAAAATCAAATCGTGCCTTTTTATCGCATGCAACAAACGCCCGTCTCAAGGCGACCGCGAAAAAAAACCGAAGCTAAATCCATTTGGTCGATCGTAGTCGATCGGCTGGCGAGTCTCCAGTTGCCGGTTTTGGATCTCACTTGAAAAATTAGTATCTCACTACGAATTCGTTCGTTGACTCGCGCAGTCGCAGCCGCAAGTCGAAAAATAAAACTAAATTCAAAAACGTGGCCGGTCGTCGCGCATGCGCAAGCCAAATAAAAGAAGAAGATCCCCAGAAAAAATCCCTCCACACATAAAAAGCCCAATTCATCAGTTGTCTGCGGTTTGCCGTCCATCCCAACAAATTACAAAAGTGTGTATTTGTCTGATTGCTTGTTAAAATAATAATAATCGTTGACAAAGTGCGCGTACCTCGTTTGTTTGTTCTTCTGTTGACGTTTTAATTTATGTGCAGTTTTGTTTTTTTCATTTTCTCAACACTCAGCTGACAGCTTTGCGATGCCGGTTGAGCGTGAAAAAAAAAAAAAACACCTAAAGAAAATTGCTTTGAGTGAAGTGCAAATACAAGCGAAAAAAATCCCCAAAAATTCCGCACAGATAATTGTTTCTAATGCCTCCAAACACTGTTTATCCACCTGTCTCGAATATTCCCTCATTTCGGATTTCGTCACGTGTTTACTACCTAGAATAAATCGATTTAAGCTGCGGACTATCAGTGGCTGAAGATAATTAATTGTTCCAATATTTAACCCACTAAGTGTCACCCGGAAAGTGCTTTGCCATGCTAAAAATAATCAGCAAGTTGAGGAATTCAACTTTAACTGCCGTTGCTTCATTAAACCTACTGAATTAATGGATGTCTAATGATCGACGCCTCCAGTTGAAAAATAAACAAACTGAGATCTCAATCAAGGCTGAACTCTCTTATCACCATGGGATAAGTAATCACGCCGTATAATTATCCGTTAGCTGCACTCTCGGTTAATTGCCGAGCATTTGGCTGTAATTTACTGCTCATAACCATGATTTGTGTTTAGAGGCGCTGCTTTTAATGACAGCCCTCCCAGTGTTTGTACTCCCCGAGGTTTAAGTTTTTCAAAATACTCGAATTTCCCGGTCAGCCAAAGTCTCACAGCGTTTCGTGTTTGTATTTCAAAACAAGGTACACTAAAGTTAAAACTAAAAAATCGGCCCCACCCAGAAATAAGAGAAAAAGCTGGCGAAACAAATAAAACACATCTTTTCAATCCAGACATCGAACTCGCATTTAGAATTCCACTCAAGAAACGTTCAAACTGGAGGCATGAATACTTAAGTATTAAGTAACTTGATGACAATTTATAAACTTTAACTAATATACACGCAGAAAAGGAAACGAAAACGGGTTTCGCCAGAAATCGAAACACACCAATAAATATTTGACAAAGAACATGTCACAATAACCACAGAGACAGAATTAGAATTCAGCAAATCATTGCGAGTCGAAAGAGCATTCAAATGGGGATTTTTCTGGGCCAGAAAGAATCGAATTCAAGCAGCAAAAATAACGAATTGTAAAAAAGTGTTAATTCGTCGAGTCATTAGACAAAATGCAACATGACTTACCAAATAATGCTATGAGATATGAAAAGTGAGTGAGGAAAACTGCATGTTAATGTCTATAAAATTATCTGCAAATTAAAGCGTCTAAAGCCAAAGACGCTGGCTGAAAAGCTGATAGACTTCAAAACCGAAAGACAGAGGCATTAGCCGACAGCTGACGGTTTGAATAATTGCGAAACAACCTAAGGGCACTCGAAGCGAGGTCCAAACTTACATGGAAACACCTTAAACAAAAGTCGAGAGTCCCACCAAATGGAACGCCGACTGTGAAGCTTGACGAGAATTAGATACTCTGGTCCAGAAATGTTGCACTAAGCGTAGCGAATGCAAATATATTCATAAGTCGCCGCAGAACCTTCGTACCAGCGAAATAGTTACTCAATAAAATAATTTTTTGTCTTGGAAGTTCCTTGGCAAAAAGGCTTTGATATTGAAACAGTTTCAATAAACCTATTCGGTACCAAAAATTTTAAACTTTGTGGTTTGGTTAAACCATTAAAAGAATTGATTTTAATAGATTTGGAATGCAGAAAACCAATGCCGCGTTGTTATATAAATTGTTTTTAGTAAATCCAATTCAAATATTTTACAGAATTTATCAGCTGTACATTTGGTTACCTTAAAATTGATCTCATTTTTGGTCTTGAGAATATTACACAAATAAATTAAGAAGATCGAAAATTGCAAAGACACATGAATAGGTCATAATAATTAAATTTGTTTTATTTTATTTTTATTCTCGCACCTTTAACACTTGAACCCGTCTAAAAGTATGCGGTTTTGACCCCAATTCGATTTCTTTTAAAGTCGAAACCTTTTAATTCGTTCCTTGAAGCCCTTATCAGATTACAGAGTTGGCTTGCAAGTCGCCATAAAAAGGCAACAAAAAATATACAAAATTTGCAAATTGGCTAAGAAAAACTGAAAAACAAAATCAGACAAGCGCGCACAATTAAAGTGCAAAATCGGCAAATCAGCGAGCTCTTTTGCTGACCACTTGACCGAGTGATCGCCTAATCGACAGTTCGAGTGCTTGGCCAAGAGTTCGGCAGGTTATATCGTTGGCCACGTGAGCGAATGTTTGCAACTGCGATGTGAGGGGCTCCAGAGGTCGATTGCTTTCGAGCCATAGATTTTATCCAGAAAACCAGAGAGTTGGGGCGTTGAAGGCTTTATGACACTTTCGGTTAATCAGCAAAATGCGTGGCGATTGCCAAATGCCCTGGACGGGGGAAAATGCAACAAAAGGAGCTCGAGCTCGTTAAAAAAGGGCCGCGAAATAATGAGAAAACAAAAGACCGAACACACACTCTTCACTTTTTTTTTTGATTTTGTATTTTCTGCTTTGCTGTGATCTTGTGGATGTGGTTGGTCTTTTTTTTTTTGGCGAGCATGTAATGAGGAAATAAAAATCGAAAGTGTTACGCGGGCGTTGCTTTGGGGTCTCCCCTTTACCACCTCTTTTTCGGTCATTGTGTGTGTGCGTCTCTGACCCGAGACTTGGCCAAAAAGTGGGTCGCACCATTTGCAATTAAAGAGGCAATGAAAAATGAAATAAACCCAACGCTGAGAAAAACAACGAACACAATTAAGAAAAGGGCGTCCAAAGTTAATGCAAGCGGCATACTCGAAGTGCACTTTTATGCCGAGTGCAATGGCAGAGCGGGAAATACGCATTTAATACGAAAATCAACGCTAACACACGCGAGAAAGAAATTAAAAAAAACAAGCCGAAATTGAAATGTGGCTGGAAAATAACAAAAGCCCACAGCTGATGAATAATAAACGTGACTCGATTGTTAAGCCATGAAATTAATTTAGCATAAATTGTATGTGTGTTTTGCATAGCAACTAGTAGGGTCGAGGGGTTAAGCAGAATCGGAGGGTGTTTGAAAGAGAAGTACGACAGCTGTCTAGATTTTTTTGCATTTCAATCATTGCGATTTAGAGTCAATTAATTTATATTAAATTTATTTCAAATTTAGAAATAGTCGCCACCTTGTTGGTTGGTTTTCCGTAAAAATGTATTTGGGCTCAAGTCAAGCATGTGTTTTAGATTTAATTTTTTGTGTTTCAAAAAGCTTCATAGTTAGTAAAAAAAAAATTATAGCCTTTTAAAGAATGAATCAAATTAATAAGCTTAATGCAATGGATCATGGACTGAAAAATATTTCAATTACTTTTATTCATTGTGAAGATTTAAAATGTTTACAAATACATATATACCTAGCGTTTAATTAATATTTTTTATTGTATTTGAATTCTGATATATGACAGACGAATTACTCAGCAGGCTCACAAACTTAGTTACCTAAATATTTGTTGGCTATGCAACACTTACCTAGTAATGAACTCTTGTTACCCAACACCAATTGTTCCTCCACGATTAATATCATTACTTAAATCAACAGATTTCCCAAAGTTTATTAGGTCCTATTAATTAATAGCTTTGTTTCGTTATATTTATTACTTTTTAGTTAAACACCAAAAATTTCGTCAAAAGTTAATCATCTACAGCTAACCAACACTAATTCAAGTCAAAGATCTAACTCAGTTCAAATCCAAAGACGAATCGAAGCATGAAGAACTTCATTAGGCGCCGACAGCAAATTGCTTTGTTTATTGGGGGCGTGGCAGCGGGGGAAGCGGCTTGGGGAGCTTGTAATACATCATTTTGTCAGGTGGAGAGAGATACCTTTATTCATATATCGCCCTCTACACAGACTTGTTGATTGTGGCAAAGACAGCCGTGACGAGTCAAAAATAAAGAGAGAGAAACAAAAATTATGTTCATGTCTGTCGCCGTTTTGTTTTGGTTACGGAGTTCGCCATGCTGCCAATTAAAAATAGCCGCTTGCATAATTTCCGCTGGCAGAGAGTCAGGTGCAAGTGCGACGGAGTTAAGGCACAAAAAGAGTTCTCCAGTTGACCCAAAAAGATTTAAGCCAAAATGGTGGGGGGTCAAAAAGAGAGGGGCTCGACTTAATTCACTTCCTGCAGCTAATAAAATGCGACAAATGCGTGCGAGCCGGAGTTTAAGTTGAAAATGGAAATGGAGAAGTGAAAGTGCAGCCCGCAATTGGCAATTTTTCATTTGAGAGCCGAGCCTGAAGACTGAGCCAAAATCGATTCGAAATTGTATCATTTATAGCCATAAAAATCATATTATGTTACATATCAAAATTACTATTGCGTTCACGCTATTAGGAGTGGTATTTTGCGGTAACTTGCGGTGGCTCTTTTTCAAAACCATAAGTGAATTCGGCAGTTTTGTTTCCTTCAGTTAACTATTGTTGGTAAAAAGAGAGCAGGGGTTTAGTCTAACCTAATTAGAAAAATATTTCACGGTATATGGAAAATATTTTTCCCCTTTCAAATTGATGTTCTGCATAAACTATGAACTAACAGTTTTTGTAGAGCTTATAAATCTCTAAAGAGCGAGATAAAATTCTACTCTTATGTAAAAAAGGGACTAATTAATAATTTCCCAAAAACTGTTGAATATTAAAATTTCGATTCTAGATGCCAAGCTTCTGCAAACTCTCAACAGTTTCTAATTAAGTGTTAATCAATAGAAATATGCAGAGCTATGGAAACCTTTTGGGGGTTTTAAGCACATACATTTTTTTAATATAAGGCATTGCTTTAAATCTTGTGATATTTTATTAAATAAATAATAAATACCTTCCACAAGATTGTTTGATTATGGTTTTCTAATGTGTTTTTAATTATATCCCATTGACAGCCAGGAGCTGAAATAATGTGAAGATGAACCCGCAGATGGCCGAAATATGATCGAGGCCTTTGCGAATCACCTGAGCAGCCACCTGGGACGCCACCTATTCTACTGGGCCATCGAATCGAGCAGCGCTACTTCGGGAAACTACGGCCTCAACCTGCGGCTCTCCGAGCTGATCAACAAGTTCCACGGCCCCCTCGAGCGGGGAGTTCAGGTGCTGGACCACCTGCTGACCCTCGAGGAGGAAGACTTCGCCGGCCACTGGGGCAGCGCCTACGCGCACAACTATGAGCCGGAGTACGCCGCTCGAGTGCCGGAGAACGAGGAGCTGCCACCGCCAGAACACAGTGAGTAAGAAGGGCTATCCTCTCTTAAAAATAACACGGAACCGTCGATTACCTTATGAGATACCTCATTGTGTTCTTAAATGAACAAATTTATATATAGAACCCAGTTGGGGATCCGAAATTTTTTATAGACACTAAGTAAAAAATAAAAGGAACTTTAATTTTAAAGTTTAACTCTTACTAAATTATAAAAAAGAATGACCCAAATATTTAATTAAAGATATGTTTAAGATGAGCCTAACTTGTAACCAATTTACCAGAAAGGGAGTTAGCAGGGGTATGATTCAAAAATTAGCTTAAGCAAAGGTCAACAACATGTTTTTTTTATTTTTCGGCACACATCTTCGATCTTCGGCTGCCGGGTGCTGCTGTAGCTTCTGCAGAAACAGGTTTTATTGTACATGAATGTGCTAAGAGATAAACAAACCTTGACAAGTAAGCTCGCTGACCAAGCAAACACATCAAAATCGATTTCAAGTTCAGCTATATGTTTCTTCATAACAAATATTCGCAGGCCAGGCAATAAATAATAGACCAAATACGATTCGGACATGCAAATACCAGGTAAAGCCCCAGCAAGGCTGTCCCGAAAAAGAGACAGAGACTTGTAATATAAAAGATATAAACATAGAGGTAGTTACACTCAGAAAAATATTGGTAGCCAAATAACTCTAGGTGAGATCTTTAATAAATTTGCTGTCAAGGAAAAGAAAAATTTGATCTAAAAAACATGATTAAAAATAATTTTCGTTATTTGGTTTTTACCTAAAAACTGCTCAAGCTTAAATTTTTTTTTTTAAGGTTTTTTTTTTTTTTTTGTGTAAAAAACCTCTTGATCAGCCCTATTAGCTCCCACACGTACGCCTTTTTATGGCGCGCCATGACGGAAATACATATTAGCATCGAGTGGCCGTGATATAATCAAAATGGGTTGCGAAATCGTCAGCAGACGTACTTTAGCTGATTGAAATTCAAAACAGGCGCCTAAGTGCAGCGCTAACCAACACTGTCACTCAAGTGTTGGGCAGCACTGGCATTTAGGGTGACCATGTCTCCACTAATGTGACCAGTTGGAGAATATAATTTTTGGTATTTTAAGTACATTTAGTGTTTACATTTAGTGAAAAGTTAAAAACTCACGTACTTCTATATTCTATTCTTCGGAAAAATGAAAAAGTCGCTGTAAAAAAGTCGTACGACTGGCCTAAGTGATGGCAAATGTTTGAACAGCGAGTACTTGAGTAAAACCCGACAAGGTTTTTTGGTTTTTTTCATTCCGGAGCGTTACGAATCGCACTTTCCCCCTGCGATGGCCAGTAGTAGTAGTAACAATTCCTCGACCAACAATCACGGAGGCCACAATCCGCTCAACCGATTGTCGCTGAAATCCGCCGGAAAGCGAAATCAGGAGAGCATGTCACATTCGCAGCCAAATGGCGGATGGATAAATGGTAAGGCGGAAAAATCTAGGGGAAAACCGTGGCGGAAAAGCGGTGCGGAGGGGCAGGGGGTGGGGCACGCAGGTGCCCTGTGTCTGTGAGTTATTGATTTTTCACACAACTTAAACAGTGTCACCGGTGGCAGGGGGAACATGGGGGGCGTTACAAAGAGGGGCGCTGTCTGGCAACACAAACAACAAAAACAACAGCCGACTGCGTTGCTATTTTGAGACGCTCCACTTTTAGAGTACAGCAAAACCTCCCTACCGAGACCTTTTCCCGTTCAAACTTCTCAGGAGATTGCCCTCCACATCACTGGAAGTTCCAAGCTATAGATACAAAAGATATTCATATTTTTCAAGGTCGACCTTTGTTTACAAAATTTTCCTATACTTAAACAGGTAGAAAGGTTAAAGTGTCAAGAACAAGTTGATAATAAAAGGAAAAATAAACGAATAAGTTATCGTTAATTTAATCTTTAAAAAGTAAAAAAAAATATTAATTTACTAATGTAATGTAGAAAAAATCCATTAAATCAATAATATAATAGTTCTTACCACATTAAAGTCTGATTATTTATCTTTCTAAGAAAAAAAAGTCAACAATTTTGCAAAATGTAGTTTTGGTTGAAGAAAGCTATTAACCCAAATTAATGTAAAGTATTATTCACTTCTTTCTTGGCAATACATTTTAAAACTTAGTATATCGATAATTTCTTTACAAAAATGTAATAAACCAAGTTTCACCAGGTGCAAGCTGTTCGCTTTCACAGAAGCTTCACCGTATTTGGGGCATAATAACTGTGGAAAAAAGGGGAGACCCTGGCATTTGTTATTTACGATGCACACGCAGCGGAAGTTGCACAAATGTGGCCACGCGTGCTGCTGGTTTTAAGCGAACTGGGTGGGATCATCAGCCTAGATATGTATAGCTTGGGTAACCCAAATATTAATCCGTTTATCTAATCCCATCCACAGTGGAAACCCTCAACAATGGCAACGGGCTGCTCCACTCGCCGCCCCACAATCACCAGCAGCAGCAGCAACAACAGCGAGGCGGAGGAGGAGCATCGCCAGCTGGAGGAGGAGGAGGAGGAGGTGCCTCTGCAGGAGCGGATCACAACATCCAGATAACGCAGCCCATCAGTGCCCCATCCTCGCCGCTGGCCTCGCCGGGCGCCCTGAACAGCAACAGCAGCGGGAGTGGAGGCAGCGGGGGCAGTGGCGGTGGCATCTCCGGCAGCCCCACGGCCTTCTGTCTGCCCTCCAGTTCTGCGGCAGCGGCTGCGGTGGCTGCCATCTCCGCCACGCCCACCAGCGGCAGTGGATCGTATGTCTGCTCCGCCGGCACCAACTGGCATTTCGCGGCCGTAGCTGCCTCCAATGCCATCGATACGGCGGACCCCAACTGGCAGGCCAGCAAGGCGACGGTTCTCGAGAGGAATGCGGCCATGTTCAACAACGAACTGATGTCCGATGTCAAGTTCATTGTGGGTGGGGAGTTCGGTAATTCTCGTTTCCTCCAGTAGCCAGCCAAATTCTAACCTGTGAACCTATCTCTTTTCGACAGACATCGATCCCATTCAGACCATTCCCGCCCACAAATACATTCTCGCCACGGGCAGCTCCGTGTTCTATGCCATGTTCTATGGCGGACTGGCGGAGAACAAGCAGGAAATCAAAGTGCCTGACGTGGAACCCACTGCCTTCCTAACGTTGCTGAGGTGAGATACTAACTAGAGCTGCTGATACAAGCGATTCAAGTTCTCTCATTAGGTACCTCTATTGTGATGAAATCAAACTGGAACCTGAACACATCCTGGCCACGTTATACGCAGCCAAGAAGTACATCGTCCCGCATTTGGCCAGGGCCTGCGTCAACTACCTGGAGGTGAAGTTGACGGCAAAAAACGCCTGCCTACTTCTCAGTCAATCGCGTCTGTTCGAGGAGCCCGAGCTGATGCAACGTTGCTGGGAAGTGATCGACGCACAGGCCGAGATGGCGGTTAAGTCCGAGGACTTTGTGGACATTGACCTCAAGACGTTTGAGTCGATCCTCTCGCGGGAGACCCTCAACTGCAAGGAGATCCACCTGTTCGAGGCGGCTCTTAACTGGGCCCTGAACGCCTGCGAGAAGATGAGCATCGATGATACGCCGCAAAACAAGCGCAGGCTGCTGGGACAGGCGCTGCATCTCATCCGCATTCCCACCATGTCGCTGGAAGAGTTCGCCAACGGCGTGGCCCAGACGGGCATTCTCTCCTCGCAGGAGACGATCGACATGTTCCTGCACTTCACCGCCAAGATGAAGCCCTCGCTGGGCTTTCCCACACGATCCAGGGCGGGATTGAAGACACAGGTGTGCCACCGCTTCCAGTCGTGCGCCTACCGCTCGAATCAGTGGCGCTACCGCGGACGCTGTGACTCCATTCAGTTCTCGGTGGATCGAAGGTAAACTGGACACTCAATTGAAGGATTTGGCTTATTAAAAACTTTTCCTGCAGAATCTTCATTGTGGGCTTTGGACTGTACGGCTCGTCGACTGGCGCCGCCAACTACAACGTAAAGATCGAGCTGAAGCGCCTGGGTCGCACGCTCGCCGAGAACGATACCAAGTTCTTCTCGGACGGATCGAGCAACACTTTCCACGTGTTCTTCGAGAACCCCATCCAGATCGAGCCCGAGTGCTACTACACCGCCTCTGTGATCCTCGACGGCAACGAACTGAGCTTCTTTGGTCAGGAGGGCATGTCGGAGGTGCTCATGGGCAATGTAACATTCCAGTTCCAGTGCTCGTCGGAGAGCACCAACGGCACGGGGGTGCAGGGTGGTCAGATCCCGGAGCTGATCTTCTACGGCCCCACCACGGTGACTGCCATGAGTTCGCCCACAAACTCGGTGTGTGCCACACCCATTGGTGGTGGTGGTGGGTCAGCAACCGGGGGAGGACCAACAGTCACAGCAGCCGGAACTGTTATCTTAAGTGGCAGCAGTGGATCGGGCAACAACGCCAACGGCTCTGGAGAAGATCTGGCCGGCGATGGAAGCACCTGATGCGCACAGCTCTACTGTGCCGAATGGCAGGGAGCGTGTTACTACCGCCAACAGCAGCAGCAGCAACAGAGGAGACCAACACAACAATACAAAACACAGCAATCGCAACAGCTACAGATACAAAATCGAAACTCATGGGTTTTCAGTGCAACACAACAAAGCAAATTGGAGTTTTAGGCGCATATATACATATATATCACGATAGTAGAGTGCTATAGTTTTCGTAATAGTCCTATATATAGTCATATATACACGTAAAAACATAGACACATATATATACACCACGGCAGTGCGTTTTAAAGCTCTAAGACAGTTGTCAGAACGAGATCATCTCAACAGGAAAGTCATCCGAAGCAAGTCATTCGATATAAGGAGTTTTCGATAGTCGAAAAAGAGATCCTTCCCAATTATGTTAAGCAAGTTAACTTTGACGGTTTTGCAGTTTTAAAACGCACTGTACATAGTTGTTGGTAATGCATATAAAAATATTTTCAAAATCGAAACAAGTTGAACATATACACCCATAACATATAGATAAAGATTAGTAGTTGACTCGAAAACTTAAAACGTTCCACGATTTAAGATGGTGGGATAGAGTAAAGAAGCGCGAAATAAAGACGTATATATAAATGCAATAAGTGAAAATCGGGCAATCAGTCAAGCTAGCGTTAACCAATATTCTAAAGGAGATTTGAAGATAGAGTGGAAAAAACTAATACGATATATACCAAACATATTTTTGCCAGCATATACCTTACATATACACACATCTGATCTAATACTGATATATATATACGCATATAGATAAACTATAGACCTATACACTTAAAGGGATAATAAGCCATGTTATTGCATACGACGAATTTGAAAGCCAAGTTAACCAGTTTACGAGATTTGAAACAAAATAGAAATCAAGGGATCTTGTACCAGTATGCGCACAAAATCTTCACTATTAAAATATTCGAATATTAATCTTGTAGAATGCATTATCTATATTTCGTAGTTGTTCCATTATCTCTCATATATACACATATGCCTTTCAATTGATATAAGCCCCGTATTTTTCTCCTATGCATTATTCAAGGCTGCTTTGCGCAACAATCAGTTTAACGTTCGACTTTTGAATTTCTTTGGAAATTGTACTGATATTTTGCTTTTGATAAGAAGACCATTACCGTTTTTTTATATCCATATATATCTACGTAAATGAAAATGTTATCCTATATTGATTATGAATCTATTACCATTATGTACTTTAATCAAACGAAATACATGATTAGAATTTTGCGAATTTAAGTTTGAAGAATTATCGTTTATGGAGTTGGATAGAGTATTGCTCTGAATGTCAAAAGCGGTAAGTAGAAAATAGATTTGAGAAAGATACCTAAAAACGAAGAAATCTTCAATATCTAATGAATCTTTGTATGTATGTATCTCAAATACAAGATAAGCCCCAGATTATGGAAAAACTTTTCTAAATTAAACTCTCGACAGTTATTGTTAACTTAAATGGCTTACGGCTATAATTTATTATAAATGTTTCAGCAAGTGATTTGTTTCAAGCAGGCAGCACAAAAACCTTCTACTTTGTCAACAAGAATTCTGTTTTCTATTGCCATTAACAAAAAGTTAATCAAGGGATTAAGACCATATTCTCTTAAGAAATCTTCTTTTAAAATTTGTAGTAGAAAGGTATTTTTCAGTGTTCTTTTAAAACTGCGTAATGCAAATAGTAATTTTAAGGTCTCCTTTTCCTTAAGAATATTATTCTCTTTAAAATAACCATATCTTTTAAGACTAAAAAACAGACTGATTCTATTGTTTTTTCAATTATTAAAGACTTCACCTCATTGTCGTATAAGTTAAACACTTGTTCTGGTAGATACTGATAGAAATTATCTAAACGCGACTTAATATTCATGACGTTCACTCACCCACAGACGGTATGTTGATACAAAGGGCGTGCGATAACTTCAAGTAGGTGCGGCCCAGCTCATAGGAGCATATTTGCTGAACGTCGCTAATGTCGATGAGGAGATCTGGGGAGGATTGAGCCAGGGATTTAGCTACATTAAGGCAAAACTATTTTTGTACTTACGAGAAGTGCCCTCCGTCCTGCAGGTCATGTACACGCAGGCGGCGTAAATGTGGGTGCTCTTCCTGCCGCGGGTCAGATGCCTGCTCAATGCCATCTTGAAGAAATTGAGGGCCGTATCCGCGTAGTGCTGGGATAGTTGCAGCTGCTGGCAGAGCAGGGTGATGTCCTTTTTGGCTTTCTTGATGGTTACCTCCCGGGACTCGGTGCCGGATCCCACCTGGAACTTGCCGTAGCCATAATTTGTGGCTCCACCCGAGGATTCGGCGGACACAAACTGGCCAATTGCAGCTGCTCCATGGCCCACTTCCTCGAACTGAACTTCGGAAACAATGAGGGAATCCTCCAGCACGGAACCGCAGTTCATGCAGACTATAGTGAATGGAATATGGTAAATAAATGGGGGACATTGACAGCCTCACCACTTACCCCGATCTCCGCGAGCATTGTCTTCCTCGATCTCGTTGGATCCGCAATTGCGACATTTTAGACCCGTCGACATGATCGTTGGCTTTTGCTATACTTTAATTCGCTTTCCTTTACTTTTACAATACCAGCAGTCAGGCTTCGTTTTTAAACTAGTGGAAGAAACGGTTAAACCACTTGTTGACAGTCAATTAAGAGCATTTTTCTCGTTTTGTTTAAACAATATGCAATTTGTTGCCAATTGAAATCAACACGCTTGGGGAACAGCTGACTGTCTGGAGTTTTCCAACACTGCCGATAAAAGAGAATTAGCAAGAGATGGTAATGAATGACTCACGAATTTTTAATAAATGTATTTGCTAACAAAACTTGTGGGCTGGAGAAATTATTTATAACAAATATATTTATTATAAATTACTGTGAAAAGTATTTTGAAGTTCTGTGGCAAAGTTGTTAAATTTACATATATTATATATATTGATTGATATTATTGGGTGAAATGTGCTCATCTCTAGCACTTTCAGCATATAAAGCCGGTATGCTTTTAAGGTGACGCCAAATTAACGCGCTTTTTTAATACTGCACAAGAATGCTTATTACATTTTAACATAACTAATATGAAGTCAAATATAAACTAAAGATATACATATTGCTTAAACTTTAATTTAAATTTAGTATTTAAGTTTTGTTTACAAAACGTAACAGGCTTTGTGACGTCCAAACGTTCAGAACTAAAACCACCCCATCTTATTCAACACCCTGCCCTGGCGAAACAAACAAGAATAAAATTTAAGAAGTCTTTTAAATAAAAATACCGGATAACTTACCACCGACATGGGCGATGCTGACAGAGCAATGAACAATCCGGAAAAGGCCAAAACTGTGGCTGGAATCCAGGTGATTCCCGCCGAAGACGTGGCCTCCATTGAGGAGGTAATCACCATCGATCCGGAGTGCTACGAGCTGGATCTGAATCATCACCGGATCGAGAAAATGGAGAACTTCGAGCAGCTCACGCGGATCGAACGCCTGTTCCTGCGCTGGAATCTGATCAAGAAGATCGAGAACTTGTCCACTCTGAAGACCCTGATCGAACTGGAGCTCTACGATAATCAGATCACCAAAATTGAGAACCTTGATGACTTGACCAATCTGGAGGTGCTGGACATCAGCTTCAATCGACTCACGCAGATTGAAAACCTGGACAAGCTGGTTAAGTTGGAGAAGGTGTACTTCGTGTCCAATCGCATTACCCAAATCGAGAACCTACAAATGCTCACCAGTCTCACCATGCTGGAGCTGGGGGATAACAAACTGAAGAAGATCGAAAATATTGAAATGCTGGTGAATCTGCGACAGCTCTTTCTGGGCAAAAACAAGATAGCCAAGATTGAGAATCTCGACACACTGGTCAACCTGGAGATTCTCAGCCTTCAGGCCAATCGTATTATAAAAATCGAAAATCTCGAGAAGTTGGCCAGCCTTCGTGAGCTCTACATATCGGAGAACGGAGTGGAAACCATTGAAAATCTCTCAGAAAACAAAAATCTGGAGACCCTAGACCTGGCCAAAAACCGAATAAAGGCCATTGGTAACCTTGAGAGCCTGGAACTCCTAGAGGAACTCTGGCTAAACCACAACGGAGTGGACGACTGGAAGAACATCGAGCTGCTTAAAATGAACAAGGCCCTGCAGACCATCTACCTGGAACACAATCCGGTGGCCAAGGACGTCCGCTACCGCTCCAAGCTACGCGACATTCTGCCCCAGTTGCAGAAGATCGACGCCACCCTGTGCAAGGCTCCAGGATCCTAGATTCGTTGGCTGTAACCCTCTTACAAGACTAACCCATTTTTATTGATATACTTTGAGAAACTGCGTTTAAAATATATTTGAAATTAATCACTACCCAGGCTGATATTGGTCGTATTAAGCAGAACAACATGATCACTGATCACTGATGGATTTTTTACGAAAGTTCTGCTGAACGTGTATTAAAAAAATTTTTCCATCATGATCAGCAAAAAAAGGTGCGTAAAAATAGTACGCTACCTTTTCTTGATACATGCTACATATCTGCTAGCCTATATGGATGGTGTAAATATCAATAAGAATAAACAGAAAAATCTGAATTTAAACAAAACAAAAAAAAACAAGCAAAAATTAATTATTTAATGCGTAATTTATTAAAAGCGTTATGCAGAAAAAACTTGATCACTGAATACTGATCTATCAGTCATCATTTACTCCACAATCAAACGGTTAAGAGCTTACCTTTTTCGACCTCAATTGATATCGCTCGATCCTTACTTATATTATTGCGATCCTGTGTCTATTTGTCATTGAAGGTAAGAATACTTGAGAATAAATATCTCCAAAAGTGGTATGTGCACGAGATAATTAAACATCCACCTAGTTGTATAAGTACTTCTTGTCTCTTAAATGAAAATATATTTTTAGTTTTCATGAAAAGACAAGCCTCCTACAGTGAAAACTACATTTAATACTCTTTCGCTTTGTATAAAATAATTTGGCATTTCATTTTAATTAAATAATTACATTGTACCACACCGGTTTAATTTAATGAAATATACATATTTTAATTTGTATAAATTGTTCTTTTTTTGTGTTGTTCTGTTGAGTAAAATCACAGGGCTTATCTGATAAGTGTCTTTTGAAATTGTCTTTTGTCTGCTATACTTCTTTTTGTGCAAAATAGCTTATCAATTATTTTGTTGATCGCAAAGTACACAGTAAACAAAGTACATATATGAGGCGTCAGGTGGTTTCTTTATCGAGATCCTCAAATATATGCAGCGTAATAGTCGGAAGCGCTGACTTCATGAGGACCACCATAAAAGTCCAGCACAAATATATTGGTAATGTCCAGCTCGCAAAGGTAGAAAGTGTGGGCTGTGTGATAAACAATGAAATATTAACAAGATCGATTTTAAAGAAATGGAAAATGGATTGCATTTGTATTGCATACATTTATGCATATAGCAATCAATTTATTTTTTTCTTATAAGTTATCAGAACAGCAATAAATCGTATTCTGTGTTTCACTTTCACTTTGATTAATATTTGTTGTATGATTTCCTTGACATTATAGCAGAATTAAAAATTTAATAAAGTACCTTTTAGCCAATTTTTGGCAGCTGGGTGACGGCTAACATAGGCATCCAACGAAGGTTGATAGCTGGTTCCGTGGGGATCCAACTGATGATCGGAGTGGAATATTTTTAAAAAATATGAATAGTATTTATTATATTCCACATACTTTTTTGACCTGTCCGCTGATCATGGAGCGGGCACATGTGGGCTCCATGGGATCCTTTCCGCCATCCTTGCACCTCAGAGTCTGCTCATCGGTGAACAGGAATGTGACCTTGTTGTCTTTTTGCCAATCGGGACCAGTGAAATCCAGATCGGTCAGCAAAAAGCGAATCCTTCCCGTGGAGTTACCATTAGCATCGCTGTCATCTATGGAGATAATGTTGACCATGGGATATCCTTCCACTAGTTTATTGGTGGAGAGACTTCCCAAGGCCGCCCAATTGGCTCGATGGACAAGGTCCCTGGCGATCTTGGCGTGATTTAGTTCTTCTGCCCGCTTAAATTCCCTTATGAGCCGGGCATCTTCTCGGGGGGAGTACCCAAAACTGGGATTCGGGCTTACGAAGGCCAATATCAAGGCCACCAGTATGGAAGGGCAGGATTTCATGGCTGCACTGCAAGTATAACGATTCGGTTTTGAAAGATCACTGGACGGCTGAAAGATCGGGAATGAGGCATTTATGGGCACGAATGCGTATAGACTGGCCTTATCGTTCAGGTCATCGTAATGGCATACACTCCTCACACTTAATGTTCTCTGTGATTCATGCTAAGCGAAAACAAAGCGCACTAACAGATAGCATTGACCTCTTACGCCGTTCTCCCTCTTCCGTACGCCTTAGTCTGCACGTAATTCGCATATATATCTGCCTACCTGGACGATCTAGAGTGCTGGTACTACTCCCCTTATCGGTACTTCTGCTTTGAGATTTGTTTGTAAACTGACTGGGCAACATTTGCGCCTTTATTATCACCTGTCTCGAGTACAAAGAGCCACGAACAGCTGTTTTAAGCAGCTACCTCGGATTTGAGTCAGCTGGTGAGGGTGTATATGACACATTAAATGCCGCTATATTTGGAACCCCCGCTCTTAAAGTGAATTTTATTTTAATGGCAATTTTTATCTTAGCAACTTAGTCTTATTTTTTGTCACACTCGTATATTCAACCGAAAGCCCGATTGTTGATTAACTGGTTAAAATGGTTCCTAAACATCATTCAAAAAATGTAGCAAGCCTTTCTTCATAATTGAAAAAATTTCAATTATTACTTTAAAATTAAAAGAAATAAAATCTTTAATAAGCTCAACAATTTATTCCATAAATCTTACTTCAATAATAAGAACTGGATGAATACGTTCATGTAAAAACAGGTTTCGGAGAACAGCCACAACAAAAACTAGTCCGCCAATTGGAAATTAACCAAGGGTATTAGCTAATCGAGCTGCCAAAAACGGTAGCAACACGGCATTGCCAGATCAAAATAAAGCCAACGGCTGCGAAACTAGACTTGGATAGATAGACAGAACGAATTTATTGTTTTTTTTAACATTTTCATTCTTTTTATTTCGCAAATATGTAGGTATGCTTAAATATGTTTTTTCTTTAGGAGTATCATTATATTTTGACTTGATCATGTTTACCATTTAACTTGTACATTTCACTTTCATTTAACTTGACCTCAATTAACATTTATTGTTTCTATTTGCGATTGGCTCGAAATTTCGCCATTTTCTGGTTTTTGAATCTATCGTGTGTTTGTTTGTGTTTATTATTCTAGTGTGCGATTATTAGTTTAACATTTATTTGTATTTCTGTTACATTTACGTTTTCATTTTTGTACCGTTGGAAATATACTTTTGTTCTCATATTATTAGATTTTTTTATTGTAATTAAATTACTTTTGCCAGATTAGTTTACCCTGCCGCATACAGTTTGTTTGAAAAATATATGTACATACTATGCATGTCTCATGGAGTCCTCAAATAAATATGTACGTATAGATTTTGAGTGTTAGTCTCAAAAATTGGTTGTGTAAAAGTTGATCGTAAGTGTATAGTGTAAATATGTTTGGATGTAAAACATTTAAAGTTAGCTTCGTTGATTTATTGATTTTGTTAAAGATTTTTTTAAAGTTAAAGCCCATTTGCGTTGCATTGCAGCGGAGAGTAGCTAAAAATTCTATTTATTTTTTTTTTTGCTTTGCTTTTCATGACATGAAGCTTACGATATAAAAATAAATAAATCATTTTTTTAACTTGACTTTGAGCTGATTCAATGGAGTAGTACCATAATGGCAAATCGGTGTTTAAAGTTGTTGAACAAAAGTGTTTCGACATAGTTTAAATATTATTGTGGTGTTAATAATAAAGGAAAACGTTATCAAATACAAATGTAAATATATAATTAATTTCTTGATAATTAAACTTTATTTTATCCGATCCTATTTTTTAGCATAAATTAAAAATATGTTCTTTAACTAAAACTTGTCAAAACACTCTTCTCCAATCTACTATATATAGTTATTTAAATCCAACTTCGCTAGAACAGCAACTCTGAATCCATGTTATTTCTATGTATCTTTTGCGCTTATCAGTTATGTGGCATTTTACAATATTTTTTACTTTTAACTCTGTTTTACTTGTCATACAAATATCGTTGATTATGGTTTAGATAACTAAATGCATTTAAATCATCTATAATATTCATACAAATCAATTACAGACACACCCACATAAAAATGAAGTTACAACATTACCTTTCGCTAGTTTTATGCCATAAAGCCAAATATGCAAATGGCTGTAGTACAATTCTTGGTTATTTTATGCTTAGTCTGATATACAAAATTCTATGTTAGATGCGCCACAATCATGCCGATCCTATAGTCCACAGACATATACATATTTATGTTTACAAATGTAAACTTGCCTGGAGGCGCCACAAAAAAACACACTGGCAAACTTTTCATTTTAACAAATTACACAAAGTTTAATACTTGTTGCTTAAATTTTTTGCGCTTGCTTATACAAAATACGACTACGATATAAGTGTATACAGATTAATAATTTCTTAACCACTTTTTGTATTTAGTTTCCTTATTTTTTTTTGTTTTCAAACAATTCCTTGGCGCTTGCGTATTTTTTGTGTAGTTTTGAACGTTAGATTTTGCTTTCTCTATGACCAAAGATCGAACAGAAGGTTTAAAGCTTTCAATTCACTTTCGTTTCGTTTCGCGTATTACATTTTTGACTAGCTTGGAAGCATGAGTTAAATTAGAACCTAAAGTGTGGACTCTGAACTGGACTCGAACACAGAAAGAAGAAGCAAATCGGGGCAGTTTACAATACGCGGGACATTGGTATAACGTGTTAAAGCTATCGTTTTGTCAGCCAACGCACTCCAGTCGGGTTAAGGGAGTAAGCCACAAAAAAGGTTTGAAGATCATAATCGATTTTTGGAAACATTAAAAATATATTTTTAAACTAAAATTATTTTATGAACGTTGACTCAAGGGTAAAATATGTCCATACAAATTAGTGTTGATATAATTATTGTAAATTTAGTTAACGTAAAAATAAATTATTTCCTTATGATTGTGGATTTCTTTAATTTTTAATTTATAAATTCCTTTGCCGATTTTAGTTGGGAATTAAAAAAATCATATATAATGTATTTTTTTTTCTATAAATTAAAAAAAAAACAATTGAAGAACAATTTAAATTTATATAGAGTAAATTAAAAAAATGTATACATTTAGGATTAAAAAATAAAACGTATATCAAGAATACGTCACGTTTTTCCTATTTGGATTGGTTTTAATTAGATCGATTTGTTTAGAGCAAAACAACCATTTAATGTGGTTTCTTCCCTTAAGGATTGGGACTAAGGATGGGTACAAGATCTCGCTCGTTAGCTGAGATCGCACCGTTAGCGACGGTCGCTGCTTCTGGACGCAGATCCCCCTCCAGCTGCACCTCCGTTACCACCACTACCACCACCACCACCACCAACACTTCCACCGGGCGCCTGGTTCACCGTCTGCAGCTCATACTGATAGTAGCAGTCGCTGCCCACGTAGACGGTGCGCCAAACGCCGTCCACATCTCACATCTGGCGGTACGGCGAGTGCATCTTGAGCCACTGCAGCACCAGCGACGGCCCGCCCGCCTGGATCTCCGGTGGAATCGTGCTCAGCGGACACTTGTCGATGTTCAGATATTTCAGATTCTGGCAGAGGGCTAGCTCAAAGGGCAGCTTCTCCAAGCCGGGATTCTGGTTGATGTACAGATTCTCCAGGCTCTCCAGCGAACCAATCTCCTCGGGCAGGAACTGCAGGTTATTCTCGCTAACAGACAGGTGAGTCAGGTTGCCCAAATGGCCGATGCTGCGCGGCAGCATGGTGATCTGGTTGGTCTGCAGGATCAACCGCTGCAGCTCGTGCAACAGACCAATCTCGTGCGGCAACACCTCAATGCGGTTCTCCTCCAAGTCCAGTATCCTCAACCTCCGCAGATTCCCAATCGTGTTCGGTATCTTCTTGAGCATGTTGTTGGACAGGATGAGTATCTCGAGGTTTTGCAGGTTCATGATATCGTCGGGCAGCTTCTGCAGCGCATTCGTGGCCAGGTTCAGCTCCACCATGTTAACCCAGGTGCCAATATCCAAAGGCAACGCCGTTAGCATATTCTCCTTCATGTTTAGCTTAGTCAGCCCCTTGGCCCTCGAGAAAATCCCATAGGGGATCTTGTCGATGCGATTGTGCTCCAGGTTGATGCTATAGACATTGGTGAACTGCGCTGGTCCACCAGTGGGATAGCTGGTGAACTGATTCCGCGAGAGTGTGATTGTAGTTAGGCCGCTCAAGCTGGCCAGCATTCCGTCTGGCAGCTGGGTTATGCCGTTGCCCTCCACATTGAACTCGTCCATGCTCTTGCAGTTCTTCAGAGTGGCCGGCACGCTGCTCAAGCGATTGTATCTCATGCCCAAGCGCACCAGGGACTTGAGGTTGCCAATACTGTCCGGAATGTCCAGCAGTTCGTTGTGCTGCAGGTCCAGGGCGCTGAGGTTCACACAGTTCCCAATGTCCTCGGGCAGGTGCTCCAGGTGATTGTGCGACACGTCCAGGGTGGTGAGGTTCACCAGCGCCCCAATGGCGCTGCCCAGCTCCCGGATCTTGTTCTCCCGCAGACTCAGCATGGTCAGGTTGACCAGCTGGCGGAGATCATCCGCCACGGTGGTGATGCGATTAAAGCGCAGGTAAAGCGTGGTCAGGCTGCGCAGCCTATAGATCACCGGCGGAATCTCCGCCAGCTTGTTGTGCCGCAGATCCAGCACTTTCAGCTGGCTGCAGTTCTGCAGCGACTCCGGCAGCGAGGTGAGCGAGTTCTCGTTCAACGCCAGGTTGCGCAGGCTCACCAGGCATCCGATCTCCGGCGGCAACTGCCCAATCTTGTTGCTGTACAGGTACAGCTCCGTCAGGTGCACGCACTCCTTCACCGTGCTGGGAATCACCGTGATCGAGGATTTGCTTAGATCCAAGCGCTTGATGCCTGCGGGGGAGCATACGACATTATTATGTTAAAAGTTTGGTAAATAAATGTTCCAGGGAGTCAAAATAAAAAAAAATAAACATTTTTAGTGTCTACTCTTAAAAGTTGCATTAAATCAAAAAAACCGTTATTTTATAATGCAATGTTTTAGAAAAAGATCTATTAATAGGGGTTGAATTTTGTAATTATGTTTTCTTTTAGATTAGTAAAAATTCTTAAAAATGAGAGATGCAAATTCTTTAAAAGAATAAATTCTTAATAAAATAATTTTTTTATAAAGTTTAGCAAAAACTTTTTTTTTTAAAGAAGTCAGTATGATGTTTTATCTAAGTTTCAATTAAATTCCTTGAAAATGTGTGTATAAATGTAGTTATTTTTATTATAATTAGCTAAGTCTTATTTTTATGACACAATTCCTAAATAATAAAAACTAACAAAAATTAAATGCATGTGCATAATCCACTTACAGAGAGCTAGCTAATAGGAGTTAAGTGCGACTAATTAAACAGTACCGAAAATGCTCAGATGATGATTACATGATGGCATATACTTGCCTTCATCGCGGCACCGCTGCAACGCCTTGATGACGTCCTGGTCCGCCTGGATGGGCTTGCTCTTCTTGGTGGTGGGCTTGGGCTTGTTGGACTCCGGATGCTTGACGGTCACCATCTTGGGACGCGTCTCGGGCGGCATGGTTGCGTTGTTTTCGTTGTGTGGCTGGCTGTGACCGTTGCTGCCAGTCGGCTGTTGTCCACCGGCGGTGGACGCACTCGCTCCTCCCGCTCCGTTGGCCGGGCTAGTGGCGTTGGACAGCTCCTCCGCCCCGGAGATGGCAACCGCTGTGCCCGGTCCTCCGCCAAAGCAGAGGCTTGTGCCCTCGGACAAAATCTCGCCTCCTGCTCCTCCTCCGCCTCCTCCTCCGCCGCCGCCTTCTGCTCCGCCTCCCGGAACTCCGCCGCTCCTCTCCGCCTGTCCCGTGGACGATAACGATGTGGTCGATGCCGTTGCGCCCGAGGAACACAAGTTCATAATTTTGCCCAGCTTTGCGGTCGGCGGCGACAATGCGTTGCCCAGAAGTGTGCCCAAGCAACAGCAGCAGCAGCCCCAGCCGGAGGAACTCGTTGCTCTACCCTGCAATAAGAAATAACAATCAAAACTAACCAAAATAATCTCTGTTTAAGACCGAATTAATCGTTGGACTTTACTTTTTCCTGCCTGCAATCGCTGAAAAAGGAAAGGACGGGATAAAATAGCCGCCCGCATTCGTTTATGGCTGCACTTTATCAATTGTGCGTCAGCCGGGCGGCAATCGCATAGTGCGTCATTGTCATTGTCATGGCTCCCCCACCCATCCTCCTGCCCACTCCCATTTCCACCCATCCACTCCCCTTTCAGCCCGGCCTTATTACTTTTGCTTTTGTTTGTCAGTCGCCGTCGCTCCTTATTAACCAGTTGACCATAAACTTTTCAGAAACCCTCCACACGCAAATCAATAATCAAGCATTCCAACAGTGACGTCAAAATAAGGCAAAACAAGACTGATATCGGGTGAAGTTTGCGACTATAACATACCCAGTGTTTCCAAAACTTAAAAAAATTTGTTTTTAAATTCAAAATTCTAAGTCTAATGTATTTTTACTTTATTGAACAGGAAAATGAATGCAGTTACTAACCCGCATTAAAAATGTAGAACTATTTTTAATATAATTTCAATACTAGTCATATATAACTATAGATATAGAAAATAGATATGACAAAATGACGTCATTATCAAGAAAGTTTAAATTTGGATGCTAAGCTGAACATTTTTTATGAATATTTAAACAAAAACTTACTTTTATTCTTTAATTTTAAAAAATGTAAATATAACCAAATATATTTGGTTGTTGGGATATAATAATAATATAGTTCCAGTTCAGGAAAGTGCTTAATTAAATATACATTAAAAACAAAATGTACGCGTGTATAGATAAGATTAGATAAAAATTTTCTGCTTTGCGGTCATTAATTAAATTAGATTTCTCAAAGACTATGGGATTCTTTAAAAGTTGTCAATGCCGCGGGCCACGTTCAGGAATCGCATCCCCCATTCCACCGCCCACCCACCAGCCTTGCCACCCCCTTTTTCCCGCCCACCACGTCACTCACGGAATGCTCCTGGTATTTTAACGGCAAATGTCAAGGTCAGTGAGAGCGGGTGTCAGACGATTCCTGGAAAAGCCAGAGCCAATGCCAATGTCAAAGGTTGAAAGTGCACCGTTACGAAGGTCCCCTTGGAGTACCGGAAGCAGCGTAACCCGAACTGGATTGCTATTCAAAGCGAAAATTTGGGGACACGCTTCTCGGATTTCACAGATTTAGCATATGCGAACAATGCACATCGAGGCCAATTAAATAGTCGCTCAAGTGGAAGGTGCACGGCAAGAATTTAGGGTTTTTATGAAAAATAACCTGGTTCTTGGTAAAAAAAAATATCTTTAAAATTTGTAAAGTATACTAAATATTTAAGGTATTTCGGTTATTTGAAAAATGCCTATTTTAAAATATAATAGGTCATGCCAAAATCATGGTAAAAACAAACCAAGTTATTTGGTTGAAAAAACGATAACAAATTAAAATTCAAATGAACAAGAATACAAGAAAATTACCTAGCCGAACGATTTATTTTTCTGTGTGTAGGGTGTTTGATTCTACTGATCGGCTAATGCCCGGGGTATTGTACGCAGCTTACGATAAAGATCCGTAAATGATAGATAGAGAGGCGACCCGGGGATCTGACAGTTCTGATTCATGGTAAATTTCCATTTTTTATTGTTATTGCACGGTTCGAGCTCTATTGTTGTTATTGTTCTTTTTTCGCCTTGTTTGTGGGCGGGGAACCAAACATAAATCGGCACTGATACACATACTATATATACATATCCGCACAAACAGACACACACAGGAGCCAAACGCACTGATAACACAGTTTGAATTGTTTAACTTACTAGTTTCACTTAATATGCCATTAAATATTATTTCTAGGACGCTATTGTGTATTTACTCCGATCTGGACAGCACCGCACGCATTATTGTTATTATTCAATATGCAAAAGACTATTTGTGATCGATACTATCGATGTTGTTCTTTTAGCGTTAGGGAATTTGTGCCATTGCGTTATCGCGGTATTTTTGCTTGTGCAGTCACACTTTGCGTTTAGCGGTATTCTGCCTTGGGCAAAGACGCGGTCACATTCATTCACTCTTTTTCTCTTGTCACCCCTCTTTCTAACAGGAGTGTTAAGATAACATTTCTGTTGAAGTAAAGATGATCTTGTTCAATTACAAATGCAAAAAAAGAAGAAGTATCAATGTCCTCCCCACAACAACAAAATCAGATACTTGTTCATTTTAGTTTTGAATAATTGCATATAAAAATATATTGCATTTGATTTTGTTAGCGTTGTAATTGGCGTAAGTGGCGTAAAATGTAAACACTTCTTTTTTTTTGCTAGTTAAAACTTACTAAATTGTAGACTAACACTTAACGAAAGATTTAATTAATATATTTTTATTATTCTCTTATAGAAAAACAACAGGAAAAACTTATTTGTCTAAAATGTTTGTTTAAAATGTTTTTGTTGTAAAAATAGCAATTATGTGTTAAGTAAAATCCCGTTACTATATATGTAACAAAAATATGTAAAGAAGCTTCATTATCAAGCTTTTGGTCTTGAGCTTTTGTATTTTCTTGCCTCAATATATACAATGTTGAACCGTTTCGCAAATCAAGGGAAAATAAATACAAATTTGGGCGCAATGTACATTTTATAACTGCTATTTTAAAATTATAAAATAATATGTATTTCGATTACGGTTTTTTTTTAAAGTACCCGATTTAAAAGTATTTACCGAATCGTTTTTTAAGGACACGCGCGTAAACAAAAAAAACACCAACACGTATGCAACAAAATGTGTACGACAAACACACACATACACCAACATACAATCGCGCACACAGCTGAACGCAATACACATGGGGATGTTATACATATTTTATGAAACGCAATTCGATGACATTGCAATGCAGTCAAGGATTTCCCCCCATTTTCCCGCAAATATGCAACAATTTTGGGAGCAACAAACACCAACCTGTTTTTAAGTCGCAAAGCGAGAAAACTTTTCAGCCTTCAGCGCCCACAAAAACACGCGAGTATATGTGTGTTGTATCCTTTGTGCTGCTCCTGCCTGCCCAAACAATTTTTCGCTTGCGACTTTTCTTCTTCGTCACTTATTTTTTAAATTTTCTTTGATTTAATCACTGTCACTCAGTACACTGTTTGCGTATTTTTATTACACTTTAGCTTAATTTATTTTCTTTATTAATTCTCGTTATTTAAAACATTAACAATGTCGTAAAAAAGGATGGCTTTGCTGGGAAAACAACGGAGGACAATTGGCGATTTTCGCTCGCATCCACATTGCGTATACGACGCGTGCGCATTGTCCTGCTGGCGCTCTCTGGCGGTGAACTCCGGAACTGCACAGCTAACGAAATCGTCCGCTAGATTTTTAACATTTGCAGCTCGTCGTTGGTCATAAATTCACAGGCCCTTTCTGCTATAATGCGATAATCTATGAACATTAAAGAACAAATTAATTGCAATTTTTAGAACAGATTTCTTTGGTCAATGCTTACAAATTTATATGTTAAAAAAAAAATTGAAATGCAAAATAAGCCATTTAAAATGGTGAATATTAATAAGCTGGTTTGAATGTAGTCATAAATTGATTTTTTAAAGTTACCATATCATGCTTCCTTCTGTGAACAAGTTAAATAGTTCCTTCTTGTATGGATGCCAATTTTACGAGCATATTTCAAAAAAATTAAAAAAATTCACAGGATTTCCAAAAATTAAAGAAAAAAATGTTAGTAGTATTTTTAGATTTAGATATAAAACCAAAGTTGTGGGTACCTCGATCACAATTGCTTTTTAAATTTAGTTATTTCCATTACATTTCAATAAAAAATCCCAGGTTTCAACAATGTCTAAGTTATTACTTTAAAACTCTTAGACTAATAGACATACCCCTCTGATACTTGCAGTTGTACATTCGCATCACACAACTGCTGGCAAAAGTGCGTAGGCAACCATCTATGACGTCCAGGGCACATACTACACGATAGCCCATGGGACACACATCGTGGCATTTCTTGGCACCTTGAGAGGTCATGTATTTTCAACAGTGTTTCATATGTATTTTTCAATTTTGACTTACCTGTCAATGTAAACATCTGGCTCTCAACTACGATAAATATACCTAGAAGCACACAAATGAGAAAAATTGTGTTGCCCAACTTGCAGACAATTGGCATTTTTACTGTCCAACCGTTCTTAATGTTTGGTATTAAAATGTAACGCCATAAAAGTTTTTAGAGACTGTCAAAAATATTATTTTGTATATTTCGTGTTGTCAATTGTGTCAATATTTATACATTCTTAAAAATATTCAGCTGCTTCTCCTGCGCCTGGTAATTTCCCCCCTACCGTCTGCATTCATCCGAATCGTGTGTGCATCGACCCGTCGAGTCTTTTTTCCATTCTGGTGAAATAATTTTAACGAATAATGGCTATAATCATGACACTTTATTGCAGTTTTCCTAACTCACCTTCACGCTTTTGGCAGGCATGCCGATCCATTTCGCAGGGATTTCTGTAGGTGCAGCGAATTTCCCTGCCGTTTCGCACAGTTTTTCCGCAAAGATAGTCAACACCTATTCGTCTACAATCATAGTTACAGACCTGTGACTGTGCAATTCCTATAAAAGCCAACAGGACAGCAAAGATAATCAACTGCATTTTGGGGCGATTGCAAGTTAAATGTCTCCAGCTGCTGACTTAATTAAGCTTTATACGTGATCAGATTTAGGCCAGCCAACGAACTCGATTCGATTCCCATATTGTCAGAATAACACAAAGGCTTTGCTCCCATATGCCGATCTAAATTCTTCTGCACGTGTAACTACGCATTATGAAGTATTAAGTATAAAAATAAGAACTCAGAGCTACAAAATTAAATAATGCTACGATGAAATAATAAAAGTGTACTTTTAGGCATTGTTTTAAAACACATATTTAAAGGGCGAAAACATCCGTTGAAACAAAAAATATATTGGCAAACACTTAAAAACACACTGAACCTTTTCAAAATTGTTTTGCTTTTTATCTTGTCAAATATTAAAAAATACATTTTTTCATTCGACAGTTGCAAAAAAAAATTATTTAATATATGATCTATATATATTTATTATTTGTACATCCGAAAAACAAAAAAATGTAGAGGAAATTATCGTTCTTAAAACACCATAAGACACCAACTGCAGCCAACCTAACGAATTCACCCCTGGAGAGATCGTTTTTAGTTTAAGAATCCTTTATTTCTCTTGTAGCACTAAATCTTTTGGGCAATGATAAGGACAGTCATCTAGTGTTATTTTGACATAGTCAGTCTGAATGTAAACAAAATTACTGTTTAAATAAACAGGAATAGCTAAAATCAAACTTTTGATTTTATATAATTTGTGTAAGCTAAGTTCAAAATAAAAATTCATAATAATTTTACTCTTTTGTATATTTTAATTAAAGTACTAAATAACATACATGTAAGGAATCAAAAATATTATTCAACTTTGTAGTGCTCTCTATAGTCGTCTCTGTTTTGAAAAGAGTTTGATATAATAACTTGTTTAAGAGCACGAGCCGATTGAGGGGTCACCTATATATGCTGGAATTGTTAGACATTAATAGCATTAATATTATTAAATATTAAAAATTTATAAAAATAAAAAAATCTCTTGCGTTAAACATTTTTTAATATATATTATATTAATATATACTTGCCATTAGAGTTTTCGCACGCATACTGATTCAAATGACAGCGGCTCTGAAAGGCCATTTGGCGATCTCTTTTGACTCCATTGATGTCCACGTAGGAAAAGGAGGCACATACTTGTAGACCACTAAGAGAGCAACTACCTGGGCAATGGGCCATGCACTTATCCTTATTAATGGGAACCAAAGCTGTGCAAAAAAAAATATTTCTTATCATCCTAGTGATTGATTTACGCATTTTGCAGACTCACGTTGCAAGCACTCGTTTTCCCTTAGACAGTTGTGGGATCCAAATAAGCACGAGTTTTGAAAAACGCGACAATCACCTCCTGAAACTGCCCAGATAAGATTTTTGGCATAGGGATCGCATCGAAACTGTAAAGTACAAGCTCCGGAACAATCTCTGATACGAGCCAAACTTATATGGAAAAAACCGCAAAGCAGAGCCCCGAGAAGTGATGGTTTATAGAGATCCATTATGATAATGAGTGTTCATCCAACATGTGCCATATTTTATAGCCCGGGATCTTCCGATATTAAACCTCAAGCTGAGCAAACAAATTGTCTGTGTAAGCAGGTGAAACGAAATGATTTTTTTTGCTCACAAAAAATTAATGAATGTGTAGTTTTTGCGAAAATAAAAGTTATTGAAAACATATTGTACAGCAATCATTTTATTACTAATAGATTAGGCGCAGGGTCCAATGCGAGGTTCATTTACATAGGCTAAAAATACATAAAACAGAAGAAAATAAATATATGTTTTAAAGATTATTTGTAATTAACTTTTCACCAGATAATCTTCCAATTTATTAGTTTTTATTTTTAAGAACTGATAAAATTGGGAGCAATAAAAATTGTATTGAAATAGAAAAAGCTCACCTTCGGCGTGACGGCAGGCGTAAAGATCCAACAGGCAGCGACTTCGGAAGGTCATGTCCCGGCCTCCAGTTGTTCCATTGCTATCCGTATAGGGAAACCATCCACACACCGGAGGTGCGCCACGAGAACACATTCTCGGACAGGATTCCATACACTTTTCCTTTGTAATGGCCACCATTGCTAAAAGGTATCCATATTATACACCCTTAAAAATGAAATTAAGAAATAAATATTAAATAAACTTACGTGGCAAGCATTGGTTGGCCCTCATGCAGTTCTTATTACCAAAAATACAGCCGTTCTGGAAAACTCGACAAACGCGATCTACTACTGCCCAGACTAGATCCTTATAGTAAGGATTGCATCTTACACGTGAGATACACGTATTCGAGCAGTCTGTTGTTTGGGCTTTATTCAGGTGAAAAAATCCACCCAATAAAACGAATAATAAAAAGAGCTTCACGTACATGTTGCTAATAATGAATACAGGTGACTGAATTGCTTCCCATTGGATTCTGATATATTTATAATTTTAAACTCATCACAGCCAAGTGTTTTGAACTCGATCTTCAACAATTAAATCCATGTATGAACAGCTTGAATAGGGCTCCTCTTATGCCACCTGTTAAAATATACAAAAAACACATTTCAGCAAACAATTAAAATAAATCGTTTATAATATTTATCGTAAATAAATAAAATGTTATTACTTAACTGGCGGCAGCGGTTTTGTACCGTCAAAGTTCTTCTTTTTCCACATTTTTTAAGAATACTAAAAAGGCTGCTTTGAGTAACTGTTATTAAAATGAGGCATAAAATAACAAAATGCAATTTAAAACTGACTTGCATTTCGGATTTCAATTAAATAAATAAATTGTATTGATTTTAGAGTTCCTATATTTTCCACCGACTCAAATTTGATTAAAAACAAAATCCATGCTTGGCATCAATTGGTCACATTTCTGGTGCATAAAAAAATAAAAAAAAGCTATCAGGTAGGCTCATCTTCATTGATAGCTATAATCTTCTTGAGTTTTTGAAAGTCATTGCCTCTGCGAGTTTCCGGTTTTGGCTTTCAATTCGAAAGTAAAATCTACGCACTCGCAATTTTTCGCTTTTGATTGACTTTGTCTTTTGAAGGGGTATTAATTCGACAAAAAAAAAGCAGCAAGCAAATATTTGAACCCCTTAAGTAATAAATCGTTGGCTCTGTCAGCTTGGCGACACCGCGTGCGTATCTCGTTGGCCAACTTCAACGCCCACCCGTCGGTCCGCCTCGTTTTGGCCCGGTCCGGCCGAAAATACATGACAGTCGACAGGTCGCAGCCAAGTGAATGGGAGCTCTGAGTGTTGGGAGCCCAGAGCGCTGGCTTTATTTTCACTTCACTTTTGCACTCGAAAACTATTTTTTTTAAACTCAGAAATGGAAAGAAAGTTCAACAAGTAATAATATTAAATGAAACAAGTCCTAATATGTTCGCAAAAGTGTAACCAGATTTTGTACTCCTTAATATTTAGACTACAAATCCGAGAAATTTAAATAAGTTTTTAAGTTATGAGCTTTATTAACTGAGAATTAACAATACTTACTAAGAAATAAATTTAAACAGTAAAACTGCATGTGTTAAATATATTACTTTTTTTGATCCAAATTCACCAGATGCTTAAAAATCTCTTCTAAATAATAGTTCTGAAATCGAAAGATTTGTTTTACTTGTATTTTTCTTTATACCTAACTTGTGTTAAACATTAACTTAAAACATTTTGCTTTAATGTATTTTTTTCATAATATAGTTTAAAATAATTATAATTTAATTTCAGTGTCTTCAGTTTATGGCTCTGTTACTATCCTTAAGGTATTAGCTTTATTATATTAACCTTCTTTTTATTCTTGAACCCCGTCTTGAAGTCCACTTTGTAAGTGCGAAAAGTTTTCCGGTTGACTAGCCGATAGACGCATCTTCCCGGCTTTTCCCGGCATGGGCTATTCAAGCTCCTAAAGCCTTTCAAAACACGAACATTTTTATCATTTTTAAGGCCATTCTTAAAGGCAACTTTGATGGTCCGTCCCGTTTTCCGATCTTCCATCAGAAAGACAACGTTATGACGCTTTTTTGTTCCTGTCCTTTTGGGCAGCACATAATACTTGTCCTTTGGGTACAGAAAGGGGTAGCATTTTGTACATAAAGTACTTCGGAATTTCGCCGACTTTGGCTGGACTTTAATGTAATTTTCCGTGTTTCCATTGGATGCCTCGTTATCATTAAGCGGTTCCTCACTAATGGATTGACCGAGTGTCAGATTCATGACCGCCAAGAGCATCCACACCCACATCCACACAGCAGGCATGACCAACTTTCAATTGGACCTGCACTGATCTCTTTAGGGAGTTCAAGTGGTGGTCGGAACGAATCGATTTGTGGCCGAAAATGAGCGTTGTAAATTGAAATTCAAACACATAATTGTTAACCTGACCAGCACGTTTGCCGTTCGGACTTCATAGCCATTTAAATTGATCCCAGACTGAGTGAAGGTTATAGCGCTTAACCAGTTTTGCAATTCGATCGGTAGGTGTGGAATTTTTTTCGAAATGAATAGACAATTGAGCGATGATTCTCCAAAAAGACTACACTTTATCGTCGAAAGGTAATAAATACTTAATATAAGCATTTAACAGCTGTATTTATTCAGAATCAGCGCATCTCAGTGGCTATAAAAGCTCAACTCATTCTCACAAGTCAGTCATAATAAATCTCACTTTTCTCGAATTATGAAGTCGCTTTTTGTGATTTTGTGTATGTTTCTTTTCTCAGCTGGAATTGGGGCACAATCCAGGACAGGTTGTCCTGATATCTGTCCTGCAGTTTATCAACCTGTCTGTGGAGAGGCTTTAGTAAATGGAAAATTGGTGCGATGTGAATTCAGCAATGGCTGTGTAATGGGTGTCAGCTCGTGTCAAAATAACATACGTAAGTGTCATATAATTTACTCTTAATGAATTTTACTTTAATAATCCAATTATGTTACCTTGCAGGTTTTAGCGAAAAGCCTTTGAATGAATGTGCACAAACAGCTCCCATTTGTAGTGAATTTCGCTAATCTAAAAATATAATTTTGCAAATAAACAACCGTGTTTCACAAACTCCGTTATGACGATAATTTACTTAATAAATTTACTCTTTTTGACAAATAAAATATGACTCATCGCTATTGCTGTTTTCTATGGTACTGACATATTTATTTAAGGCGCATGATTGTTGAATTGCAATATTCCTTTTAAAATATGTTTTTATACAAATATTTTTGTTTACATTTTTGCCATTGATAGATTTCGGAGTATTATTTTCAGCAAAAACCAAGTACCAATACCCGGCACCAAAGTGAGTGGCTCCATACCGGCGATTGTGGACCCCGGAACCTCGCTGCTCACAGCTCCCACAAAACTGTACAACAGGATCAACAAGATCATCGGCTGTACTGAGACCTCTAGCTGGGAGTGTTGGATGAAGTGCTCGAAGAGAATAGCCGACCTCACGTTGGTCATAGCGGGCAAGAAGTTCGTCATCTATGGACACAAGATGAAGATGAAGGTGAGAACGATCAGGGGCAAGTCCATTTGCATATCGGCCTAGTCCGAAGCGGAAGGCGAACCAGTGATCCTGGGCGATGCCTTCATTAGGCATTTCTGCACGGTGCTCGACCTGACCAACAGTCGCATCGGATTCGCTGCCACCACTTCGTCCACTTAGGCTTACTCTTCGTATTCCAAAATGTACCTACAATATAACCGAACTCGAATAAAAGGTCATTAGAAATCTAAATGTTCCATACTTGTTTAGACTTGTACAACTCTTAAGCATTGTTGTGGGCTTATAATTAAACTATGAACTTTTAAATGTAAAACTTTTTAGCTAACCAAAGTATTAAAAGTAATAGCCAAGTTTTCTTTAAATATTTTTATTTCTAAGCTTAATTTGTTACTCTTAACAAGCGGCTTCGACCTACCTACTTGCTGGTTAATTAGCCCAAACAGCTGTAAAGTTACATGAGCAAATACTTTAATAAAAATCCAAAAATCGGACAGTTTTTTTTCAGTTCTTCAAGTAAACTTATCGAAGATGCTTCGCACTTGGTTTGCTTTACTCGCGGTTTTGGAAATAATCTTTGTCAGTGGAAGCATGTTGAAAGTACCGCTTTATGTCAGGAAAAAGTTTAATGGAAGTGAGCGGTTCTTTGCCAGAAATTTAACTAAAGAAATTGAGACACTAAACCTGGCGCTGCAGACCCACCAAAACCTAGAATATTATGGGACGATTTCCATGGGAACCCCAAGGCAAAATTTTAGTGTGATCTTCGACACGGGGTCCTCGAATACTTGGTTGCCGTCTAGTAATTGCCCGAAAAGTAATTCAGCTTGCCAGAATCACAAGCAGTACGACTCCTCTCGATCAAGTAGCTATATTCCGGATGGTCGAAACTTCACCCTGCGATATGGATCTGGCAAAGTGGTTGGCTACCTATCGAAGGACACTCTGCAACTTGCTGGAGCTAATCTACCCGGCATTATCTTTGGAGAAAGCCTATTCCTGCAACACTTCGCCTTTGACTCAGTGAGATTTGATGGACTGGTGGGCTTGGGTCTGGGAGTTTTAGCCTGGGCCAACACGACACCTTTTTTGCCACTATTATGTGCTAAACGATTGGTTGAAGAGTGCATATTTTCGGTTCACCTTCGCCAACACTCGGGTAATTTTCTAGGAGGGGAGTTACTCTTCGGTGGCTTTGACAAATCAAAATTTGAAGGAATACTTCATTACGTGCCGATCAGCCGATCGAATACTTGGAGTCTGGAAATAACCAATACCATCGTAGGAAAAACACAAATTGGTGGTAGGATCAATGCCATTTTGGACACGGGTACCTCGCTGGTCCTGTTACCCCAAGGAACCTACGATAATCTGCTAAAGGCCCTATCAGCTAAGCTAGAAAACGGCTATAACGTGCTTACCTGTAAGAAAGAATCCTTACCTGATATTAATATTGCCATCGGAGGCAAGGTATTTCCCCTAACATCCAACGAATATCTGATTGAGATAACATTTCGTCATAAAAAGATATGTGTGCTGGCCATTGCTCCCATTAAAATGAGTTTTTGGGTGCTGGGCGATGTCTTCTTGAGGCGATACTATACGGTTTATGATGCCACAGACAAGCGGATTGGATTGGCCAAGGCGGTACGAAGTGCTGGATAAAATAATACACAGGTCTGATGAAAGTAATTTAAGCCTATTTTTCTGTAAGCATATTTCCATATCCTATCAACTTACGCTGATACGATCTTAATAAATTTTGTGTGGAAACTTTTTGTTTGAATTTTCAGACCTTAAAAATGACAAGACCCAAATATGTGCAAATTAAAAATTTAAATTAATACAAATTCGCTGGACCGGAATGTGTACTAGTGTATAAGTCTAGCCCACTGTTCGCACAAGTTAATTTGGTAATTGCCCATTGCTTTGTTTATTCAATTACATGTACTCGCCCTATTTATCTACTATTTACGCAAACATTGAAGTGCGTTCAACCACCACCATTAGCCGATTCCATTTGAATGCCAGACGAATTTGGCCATTAAATTGCTCCATTTGCAGGTGCTATAAAACAATCGCCGCCAGAATCTCTGCCAATTAGTTAAAAGGGAATTTACAAACGGTTCGGATCGATTTGATTTTAGTTGCCCAACGATGCACTGCCTCTTTTGGTTGTTGTCCGTGTGGATCCTGTGCCTGTTTGGGCCAAACTCCCAGGCTCAACTTATCCGCGTTCCCATGCAATTTCAGGCCTCTTTTATGGCCAGTCGTCGTCAACATCGTGCCGGTAGATCGTCTCTCCTGGCCAAGTACAATGTGGTTGGTGGACAGGAGGTTACGACACAGAATGGTGGAGCCACCGAAACGCTGGACAACCGGTTAAACTTGGAGTACGCAGGACACATCAGTATTGGCACTCCGGGTCAACCGTTCCACATGCTCTTCGACACTGGATCGGCCAATCTGTGGGTGCCCAGTGCCGAGTGTTCGGCCAAGAACTTGGCCTGTCAGCACCATCATCGCTATAACGCCAGTGCCTCGAGCAGTTATGTTCCGGATGGTCGGAGATTTGCCATGGCCTACGGTACTGGCAGCTTGTCGGGGAGGTTGGCCCAGGACACGGTTTCCATTGGCCAACTGGTGGTGCGAAATCAAACCTTCGGCATGGCCATGCACGAGCCGGGCTCCACTTTTGTGGATACCAACTTTGCGGGGATCGTGGGATTGGGTTTTCGAGCCATAGCTGAACAGAAGATAAAGCCATTGTTCGAGAGCATGTGTGATCAAAGCTTAGTGGATGAGTGTATATTCTCGTTTTATCTGAAACGTAATGGCAGTGAACGAATGGGTGGTGAGCTACTCTTTGGTGGTGTGGACAAGTCCAAGTTCTCGGGGTCCCTAACCTACGTACCCTTAACTCTTCCGGGCTACTGGCAGTTCCCATTAGATGGTGTAGAACTGGGCGGTACAATAATCAGCCAGAACCGTCAGGCCATTGCCGATACAGGTACTTCTCTATTGGCGGCTCCTCCAAGGGAATATCTGATTATTAATAGCCTGCTTGGCGGCTTACCCACATCGAATAATGAATATCTGCTCAACTGTTCTGAGATCGATAAATTGCCCGAAATAGTGTTTGTTATTGGAGGCCAGCGATTTGGATTGCAGCCCAGGGATTATGTAATGAGGGCAGCCAATGACGATGGTTCGACAATATGTCTGTCCGCTTTCACCTTGATGGAGGCGGATTTTTGGATTCTGGGAGACGTCTTCATCGGCCGATATTACACCGCCTTTGATGTGGCCCACAGGCGGATTGGATTCGCCCCAGCAGCCTAAACAACATGCTTCGCTTAGTTGCGTTTCCAATAGATAACACACATCCGTTCTATTTAATGGCAAAACTTTGCCTTAAAACGGGGCCGGAGAGAAATCACGAGAGTTGGTAACAGAGAGGGATTGAAACCAGTTTTGTGGAAAAAAGAGCTGACCGACTCACGTTCAGGTTCGACGAGCCCGTCGAATAGATAATATTTAAATAACCTAAGCTACTCTCTGGCAAGAAAGGTGTTGTTATTGTCAATCAAAACTAAAATGCTCAATAAGCTGTAAAAATATATAGATTAAATAAAAAAATTCAATTTGAATTCCTCAGCAATATTTTTTATATATATTTTTTTATATATTTAAATAATCGTTAGAAGCCTTACAACTTATACTTCACAGTTATTATTGTAAGTAAGAACAATAAAACACAACTTAAAAAAAGTCCAGCTAATTAAACAGAACGAATGAGTAAATTAAAGTCGATCACTGCTTGGTGAAAAATGTGCAAATAAGATAAATTGATAGCACTGAAAAAGCCCCACATCTGGTGAGCATGTGACGTTCCAGCTTTATAGAAATCTTTCGTGACACGCCCCCTCGGCAACTGATATAAAAGAGGATGAAACAAAACACCTGTTCAGTTCATCCGCAAAGTCAACAGTTGGCAGCAAGCTCTTCAATATGAAATCAATTCTCCTCATTTGCCTGATTCTGGGTTTGTCTTTAAGTCATATCAGTGCAAACTGCTCTGGAGATTGTCCCGATACCGAGGATGTTGTTTGGGCTCTTGGTGGCGGTTGCATTGTTTTCCGCAATAAATGCTACTTCGACAAGGAGAATTGCCATCGCAAGCCAGGTGAATTTTTGTTGAATAGTTAATGCAAACTTAATATATTATAAATAATTTATAATGCAGCACTGACCATCGCAACTAAGGAGGAATGCCAGAAGCAATGTGCCGATATTTGCCCAGCCATTTACCAACCGACAAGTGGATCGTACAAAGGTCAGCTTCGAACCTTTGGAAATGAGTGCGAAAAGCAAGCTCACACTTGTAGGACAGGCGAAAGTAAGTTATATTCAAATTGGTTTTACTAATTTTGAAATAATGCATCGTTTGTTTTTTTAACAGCGTTTTTGTAAAACAAGTCAATCCAGCCAAACAACCCAAGAACAACTCAAATGAAAACAAAATCTATGACTTAACTAGTAGTTGGTTATTTACATAAAGAACTGGTGTACCATTAATTTAAAAGTTAGAATAGTTTTATGATTGACAGTTGATTCGTAATTTTACTAGACTCCCTAAAAAGTAAAAGCACTTACCGCTAATAAATTTAATTATACACAAAAAAGAAATAAAATTTTTCTGTAGTTTTTGTTTGGTTTTTTCAATTGCACATATTTGATTTAAACGTTAAATCCCCGTTAAGTTAAGTTTGCTTAATGAGCGACCAGATATTTTCAAACTTTTTAAAGCTCGTGTTAGGTTCAGTGAGCCCATTGACTGCTCAATTGCTATCTATATATAGAAAAAACCATATATTTGTTTTTAAAAGTATAACAAGCTTAATGTATTATCAAATAAGTAAATAAATAAATTAATTAATTGACTGCACTCTTATTAATATATTGTCCGATTTAGATATTTCAAATTGGAGACTATCCGATTAATAGGTATTTTTCAGTCCAAAATTAAATACAGACAATCAACCGAACAATAAAATAAGCAACGGCATCTGGCATGCTGCCAATATTGACAAAGACAACTTTAGAACCCTATATAAGCTCATCCTGTTAGAGACAAGAAGTTAGTGCCACCACAAACTTCGTTGTTAATGCTCGAAAATAAAAAATATATCTGTTAGCCATGAAATCTTTTATTGCGCTATGTTTAATATTTAGTTTAGCTATAAATTATGTCAATGCCGATTGTCCAGATACGGAGAATGTTGTGTGGGCTCTTGGTGGCGGCTGCCAAGTGTTTCGTAATGAATGTTACTTAATTAGGGCAAACATGGTGCGCAAGCCAGGTAAGAATTTTTAAATTATTTAACTTTGTGAAATTTATAAAAATTTATATATATTCTTTTTAAAGGCTATACAGTTACCACCAAAGAGGAGTGCCAAAAACAATGCCCCCAAATCATTTATAGCCCAACAACTGGCAATTACAATGGACATGTCCGGGAATTCGGCAATAGCTGCTTAAAACGGGTCCACACATGTCGCACTGGCGAGAGTAAGTGCTAATAATTTAATTAATTTGGACAAAATCATAGAGTAATTGTTTAATTGCTTTCAGCTTTTTGTAAACTCACGCGAAAAACTCACGCGAAAAAAGCAATACTCAAAGTGCGTGTGTGTCCATATGCTGTGCATACAATCTACACACCTGTGTTCACAATTGAACTGGAGGGAAATAAAATCCAAGTGAAATCATCTGTTGTTGAATTATCAAAAGAAATATGTTAAGAGAAATTAAGGAAGCGAATTGGTTATATATATATATATATATATATATATATATCCGATATATATATATATATATATACATATTTGTTTTTTCCTCTGAATAGCATTTCTTTAATTGAAGCACTTGCCTGGTTAAATTCTTTAAAAGTAAATAAAGCGACTTAAGATAAAATTTATTAAAGCGCAAAACTCTGCGTAGTTCGGACCAGTTTGACGGATTTTCTGTTTTGATGCATTATTCTCAGCTCTAAATAAATATTACATTTAAAGCACTTGTGTAAATTATTTTTGAACACTCTTTTGTTTTAAAAAAACAAAATTAGCATCGCTTTTGTA
The DNA here is from genome assembly GCF_025200985.1 of Drosophila gunungcola. NCBI lineage: Eukaryota > Metazoa > Arthropoda > Insecta > Diptera > Drosophilidae > Drosophila > Drosophila gunungcola. The sequence continues at coordinate 10,403,275 of NC_069139.1, forward strand.
TTTTTCTCTTTTTTTATTTGATAATACTATATAACAAATAAACACCGAAAAAAAACAAGTTTTTAAAATTATTTTCCTGTCATTCGTTCTGGCTTTAAGGTCATTTAATCTTATAAATAAGAGGTGTAGAAATATAATATAAAGAGAGAAAAAAGTGAAATAAAAGCCAAGTAAGAATGATTGTTGTGATTTAAGTAAGCAAAAGGAAAAAATTTCCTGTAACAGCTTTGAATTCTAAATACAGGTGTAAGTGCACATTTCGGCTTATAGCTTTCTTTTCTTAAACGATAATGCTTACAAAATAAATAAATAAAATAAATAGTAAACACGTTTCGCTTTCGTAAACATGCGTATTGGTTCAGTAAACTCGGGTTGACATACAGGAGGGTTCAGAGTTTGGAGCTCTAGGTACTGTGAATAACTGGATAAATGGAACACTTAAGTTGAACGTTCCTAGCCTGCATATACCATATAGCTTAAGATTTATTGCTTGCCTTAGTGCATTTAGATTTTTTAATTAGATGCTTACCACAGATGCCATTGCAGTGCTTATCTTTTAATTAATTTATAATTGAAATGGGGTTCTTATTAAGATTAAAACGTTGGACCCGGCTTCTACTGCTTCTTGAGTATAAAACTGTAAAGGTTCCTGTGAATTGGCATCAGTTGCCTCTCGAGTTACGAAGCAAATAATTGTAATTTACCTAAGCAAATATGGCTTTGCGTTTAGTTGTTGCGTTCAGCGTCTTCTTAGTCGTTGCCCAATGCTCATTTCTGCACGGATCTCTGAATGAAGCCCACCAGGCGGACATTGTTGGTGCTGAAGCGGAGGCTCCCCAGGAAGGGTATCTGCCTGCTGAGGACGCTGTGGTGCCACACTCGCACCACCATGAGCCCTTGTCTCCGGAAGAGGGTCATCATCATCACGGAGCACATGGACATCACTACCAGGCTCAGTCCCATCATCATGAGCACGGACCCCATCATCGCCTGGAATCACATCATCACCTCTCTGAGTCCCACCATCATCATCACTTGTCTGAGTCGCACCATCTTGTTCATGGAGCCCCACATCACCACCATCATCATCTGGTGGCTCCACATCACGGGATTCATGGAGCTCATGGAGTTCATCACGTCCACCATCATCGCAACTGCCATGCCATCCACTGTCCCAGCACCCACAGCCCAACCTATGCCACCGATGGACACCTCTGCCATAAAGTGGAAAACCACTGCGAATTGGCCATTTTAAACTGCCTGCGTCGCAATGAGCTGAAGCCACGTAGGACTTGATTCCATACAAATTAAGAACGATGTCTAATTTCATTCTTTTATTGCAGTTTTGAGGCACATCAGCCAGCAAGAATGCCACCATCTGTCAAGAGCTCACAGATCACACTAACCCATCTGCCAGACTTTAAACCTGAACAGAAAATTGCTGATCCTCTGACAATATACAATATACAATCAATAAATTTTTGTTTGATTAAATAACTCAATGTAAATAAATCTCTACCGAAATGATATCTTGTTGTCTTTTAAATAATGAAAATGTAACTATAAGTGGGGTATATATTTGTTGGGCTTTGGCTAAATAATAAAAATGTTATGGTAAAAAAGAAAAATAAAGATAAATTTAAAACAGAAATGATTTGGTTTTTTATACACAATAAAGGTAAATCAAAAACTTAAATTAATGTGTTCTATGCATTTAAAAAAAAAAATTAAGAAATTTATTTCAAAAGCAAGAAAGAAGGAAATTCCATTGCCCATAAAAATAAATTATGTTTATAAATGTGCTATAAAAGCATTTAAAGAACTTTAGTATTAAACGTACGTTGTTTGTCTTTATATATTGAAGTATCACAATGGCATGTAGTACATTTGCATGTGACCGATAATATTTTGGGTTATGTTTTTACAAACCATGAACAGAAAAGGTTATTTAGAATTAATATGTGTTTTAATTGCTTTAAAGAAAATGTTTTATTTCCCAATGCTAATAAAAGCTGATGTATGCTTAAGTGACAATTATTTCTATGGGAGCTGCACTTTAAATAAACTAATATCTACATATAGGGCAATTCAATTTGTCATCACAAAAAATTGTTGATTGTTGTAATTTTGGTTTGATGTTTTTTCATTGGTAATTTTTTATAAAAATGCTTTCATTTAGGACTTTTTCTAAATAACTTAAGCCTCTGCATAATTTTTAACTTGATGTTTATAGAATAGTTAAAAGTCTTTCTATAAGAATACTATTTTGACAATTTAAGTTTAAAATAACAGTTACTTTAGCAGTTACTTTACCTAATATTATGTCATCACAGACCTAGTTATTAGGTTTAAGCAATTTAAAAACGGTTAATAAAAAAAAATGCTAAAAGTAACCTATTTAAAATTCTCGTACCTTTATTTTTTACAAATTAAATTTTCTAATTTGTTATTACAATTTGATTTATTAATTTATTTCGATGTTAATACCAAATTAAATAATATGGAAGCAAATTAATAAAGTAGAGATATTCTAATAATGTTTGATCCAAAAAAAAAAAATGTTAAGAATTATGTCTTTACTTTAGCAAAGTACAAAGAACTTGCAAATGCAATAAACTGGGTCAAATTTAAATTTGGTGAACAATAAATGACATCACTCTCTTACAGCAATTACTTTAAAATGATGAATTACATACTTTGAAAATTCAGACTTTGTTTGAGGTTCTCGAGTATAAAAGCCTTCAGTTCGCACTAGAAAGCATCAGTTGATTCACAAACAATCATCACGAACAAGCAAAGCAAAATGGCATCCCGCATCATTGTTGTCCTCAGCGCCATCATCGTCCTGGCTCAAGGATCAAACATACTGCCCATCGAGCAGGAAGCGGAGGTGGCAGTCCACTCGGGAGTGGTGGCGTCTGGAGCTCCTGTTGCCGTCGTCTCGCAAGGATATCCGTCAGTGTCCCACGGCCCTCTTCCTGTTCCAGTTGTAGGACCCCATCGCGGAATCGGACTGGGAGGTCCTCGTCCCTATGCGGCTGCTCCTCTTCGCCCTGTTCCTGTATCCTATGCTCGTCCTGCCGCCGTAGTCGTCCCAGCCGTAGTCGTTGCCCCAGTGGCTCCCATTCGCCAACCACATGGAGTGGCTGCCCCAGTTATCGTTGGAGCCGCTCATGGCAATGTGCACCGCAATCCCCATCACGGCTAGAAACAGAACCAAGACGCCCGAATCGAGACAATGAACAACCTGCAGCCCATTTCTTATACATAATTAAAACAATAGCAAATTTCTAAAATACAAAATAAATGAATAGTACACACCCACTACATTTTATATCCATTTGGAAAATATTGCATCTACGATAGGTCTTTGGAGTCTTTGCTTACCCGTAAAGTTTTAAGCCTGGTTAACTGGAGCTTATAGCTCGTATAAAATCTACAAGACAATCCATATCAGCAGTTCCAATTAATATATCAATAAGTGAGGGGACAAGTCTAAATACTAACTTGTCATTTCAATACTTAAACGAATATTTTTAGCAATTTATAAATAAATACTACCAGTGATGGATTTACTACCTGTGATGGTTAGATTAATGAAACCGCAATTGCTTCATAAAACTTATATTAATTTTGTTTTACCTCTTTTTAAAAATAGTTTCAGCATATAATATAAATTAACAGAAATATATTGATTTTAAGTCTTAAACTTTCTAATTAAATGTTTGTTTTAAATATCTTATAAGCACAATGCATCATTACGAATTCGATTATTTTTGGACCTCAAAAACAAATAAGCGGTTTAATGTTCAGAAATTCCTTGAAAATTCTTTACAAAAATAATGGAAAATGAAAGGGTTTTACCGTTTTTTAAAAACTACGGTAAAAAATATTAATTTTTTGGAAAAAAATATCAAAAGCCAAATAAATGCACTTTACCACATTGTTGAAAATAAAAACATTGTTTGAAAACGTGGAGCAACCTGTTCATGTCTAGATCTAGAATCTATTGAAAAAGTATACTTTCACTATTGTGTGATTTTGCTGTGGAACTAATTTTCTTATATAAATCTTCGTCTTCTATAAGTTCAATTTTATTATACAATTAAAAAAAAAACGATTTTTTTTTGAAAGATTATTATCGAGAATTTTAAGGTCATAGAGGTTTACATGACCTGCACGAGAGTTGAAAGTGCCAATTACTTTGCAGCTTGTCGCTTAAGTTTTGTGAGTCACACGAGATACCGTTTTTTTTGACAACAATTAGCTTAAAATAATAAATTATGTGCTTTAGTAGCTCGAATTGTATTTGAGCTTACGCTATATAAATGTTTTGACTTTTCAATAGAAATCATCAGTTGTCTCACGAGCAATAATCCAAAATAACCAAATTAAAATGGCATTCCGTTTCATTTTTGTCTTTATTGCCACAATCGTCCTGGCCCAAGGATCAATAATTTCTCCAGTCGAACAGGAGGGTCTTGTGGGAGTCCATCACTCTGGAGTGGTTTCAGCTGGAGCTCCAGTGGCGGGTGTTCCACGTGGCCATTCAGCTGCTCCCCAGCCCCATCGTCCTGCCAGCGGTCATGGGCCCCTCGCTGGTCCAGTTGGTGGATCCCGTCGATTGAGTGGAGCTGGAGTGGCCGGACCTCGTTCTCATGGTGGTGCCCCTCGTCGGCCTTCTGCTGGAGCTCATGGTCGTCCACTTGGAGGTGCAGCCGGCCACGGAAACGCTCACCAGAACCGCAACCGCAACCAGAAACCTTATTAATAAACTCCTTAAATCTACCATCTACTGATCTGGAGAAATTGTTTTAGAGACCACATTTTATATTCACCTACTTGTCCTTTCTACTATTTCCCCTTACTAACCTTAACAACTTCTGCAAATAATAAAAATTGTTCTAAAAAAAAAGTGAGTTTTTACTTTTTTGTTATGGGGTGAAAATGATATTTTTAAAACATAATGTTTTGTTATGAAAAATTATGTTGTTCGGCTAGGGTACAGTTTTTTCGAAAAAGTTCCCAGCAGCTTTTATCCTAATAGAGGTATGAAAGGAATATCAAAGTTAAGAGACAAAATACAAATATATCCCTAGATCACTAAATTAAGTTGAAATAGTATTTGCTTTAAATGATATACCGAACTATGCCTTTCAGCAAAGATTATACAATACCAAACAATTGTAAAAATATTGTTTTTATCCTTCTCTGTGAAACCAATTCACCTTTACCAGGTCGTAATAAAAAATATTCTAAAGATCTTAAAAAATGTATTTATTCGGAATAAGTAAAATAAAGGTATCAAAAATGCTCATTATACGGAGTAATTAAGCTCTTGTAATGTGATCTTACTGCTCATATTATAAAGCATTGGGTACTATACATTTAATTTGACTAAATCTATATTAAGTAAACATTTTTTTTACCACATTTTTTATAAAACAAGTGAGTTATACAAAATGATATAAAATAAAATTATAATCAAATCAAAAAGCTTTAACGTTATTTACAAAACTAGATTTACAAAACTCTACACAAACTGGAGTTTGTTTTATTTTGTGGAGGTAAAATTTTTAAAGTTGTATGGAAACGTTTGTTTTTATACTCACTCAGAAGTTTTCAACGCAGTGAAGTAGACATTTCCGACCCTATAAAAAATATATATGTTATAGTATGTGTGCCGACCACTGCTTTAAATTGAAAATAGAACTCTAACAAAGCTAACAGATAGTAACTCGATTTTGTATAACCTTTATAACCGTTATTGATTAACCAGAACTCAAGTTAAAAATATAAGAGGCATGAAACAGGTGAAAAGCCTGCTTACTGTTTAGCAATTTACCTGCATTTATTAATATATATTTTTAAATTATTATTACTTAAGCGAGTATATTTTGCATGGATTATCTTTAAAATATTGCACAGAATTTTGGCAAAGTAAAACAAAATACCTTAAAAATAAGCATTAAATAATATATATCTTAAAAATAAGCATACACGAATATTCAGTTACTTTTGAGTTCGCTGAAATGTAAACAATTTACTTAGAACGAGATAATAAGATCAGTGAACTTAGGTTGTTTTTTAAAAAGTTCAGAGGTCGAAGTTCCTAAGCAGCTGGGTCAAGTTAAAAAGTTCTCTGGCACACGTGTCTCCATCCCATTAATAATAATTTATTAAGTGCTTTTGTATTTTATGTTCAGATTTGTATATTTTCCAGGTTGACTATAAAAGCATTCATTTTCCACATTAGAAGTATCAGTTTCACTCCAAGTAACCCAAGCAAAATGGCATCCCGCTTCATTGTTTTCTTCAGTGCCATAATTGTCCTGGCTCAAGGATCAAATGTTTTGCCCATCGAGCAGGAAGCGGAGGTGGCAGTCCACTATAGCGTCGTGTCGTCTGGAGCTCCGGTTGTCGTCGTTTCCCAAGGACATCCGTCTGTTCACCAGCCCCAGCGTCCAATCTATAGTCATGGCCCTGTGTCGGTTCCGCTTGGAGGACCTCATCGTGTGATCGGATCAGGATTGGCCGGACCTCGTTCCTATGTTGCTGCTCCCCTTCGTCCGGCACCGGTATCCTACGTTCGTCCCGCTACCGTGGTCATTCCTGCTCCCCGAGTGGTTGTTGGTCCTGCGGTTCCCATCCGCCATCCCCATGGAGTGGCTGCCCCAATTATTGTTGGATCCGGACACGGCAATGTCCATCAGATCCGTCATCACGGCCAGAAACCCTACTAAGATGCCAATCACCAAACAGACTCAATTCTAGTAACGATAACAAAATCATAACAAAAATGCAAGCTTATTATAACCCCATCTTGTAAACCCTCTTAACCCAAAAATGGAAAGAAAAGTTGTATGCCAACATATTGTTTCTGTCATTTGAGTAGTGGTAATAAAAAAACAAATATTAAATATATTTACTTTTTTAATGTAATAACGAATATTAAATCCTGCAACTATAACAGTGTTATAAACAACAATATTACATTTTTAGTGGATTAACGAAGTGGATAACAACAAGTCGAAACGGAATGTCAATCTGCCGTTATCAATAGATAGTATATAAAAAGCAATGTATAAATTTTATTTCACGCGGGTCGGGAACAAGACGCTTTTGAAATTTATTTTACGCCACGTTGCATGGTAATAAAGCCAAAGCGCCGCTTTGTTGTCAATATAGATTATATAAACCAGATTATTATGCATATTAAAATTAGACGTTTAGCGATTTGAAATGGTGTAATTGACATTTGCTCCAGTTAATTGGCAGCTGTTTATAAGGAACATTTTTTGGAGAAGTTCTCATAGGAACCAGCACCACCTCGATTCATCATGAAGCTCTGTTTGGGAACGTTGGCTCTTCTTCTTGTGACACTTGTAGGAATCGACGCCCAACCTAATACGCAGCAATGGATAAAAGTTTCGGGACCACGACAGCGGTAAAATTTGTTAATGCATGATGAGAAGGCAGTAAAACTGTATATGCAATAAATAAACAAAAAATGTGCTCAGGCTTTTCCTCGAAAGTTTTCACGTCATTGTGAAACTTGTTACGCATAAGTTGCACGAAGAAAAAGCAAGGCGAAGTCCAAAATGTAATTTTTTGTATATTTTTTATGCTTTCTGCATATTTTGAATATGGAGTCTGAAAAGTAGACATTTAACGATTTGAAATGGTGTAGTTCACATTAGTTCCATTTATTTCTAGGTATTGATAGAAAAAATTTTTTTTGGTAAAGTTTTAATAGTTCAACTAGTTTTCAGTTCCACTTCGACTTATCATAAAGTTGTATTTATGAATTGTAGATCATCTTCTTGATCTGATAGTCCCAATAGGCACATGGACAAAATATGATGTGAATCTAAAATGATGCAATGACAGGAAAAATGCATGGACAATGACTACAAAAATGTAACCTATTACTATAAGTATTTCGACATAATAAATAAATTCTGAACACATTTTTTTTACTGCCCAGAGTTTCTTCCAAAAAGTGTAAGATTATCATTTCTTAAATAATAATTAAATGTTACATAAATTTTAGATATCTTATGTAAACAAATAGTTTTGTTAAACTAAAAAATAATTCAAATGCTTGCAATAAAAATCGTCTAAACTTAACATTCATAAATTATAATAGCATGTTGATGATTGAAATGAACTGCATTTTAAAGTAAGTGAAGTTCGGAGTACTTAATTTAAGAAAACTGGATCAGAGTGGAAACTCCAGTAAAAATGTTATTTATTACGCTTTCAGGTCAGCGATTACCCTTAAGTAATTAAATGCGAGATATAAAAATTTAATTGAAAATTGGTTGCCATCTTTATTTTATTTAAATTAATTTTATGGCTTATAAAAAAGCAAGCATATTCCGAAGTTTCCATCAGTTGTCTAACAAACATCTAAAAATTTATCTCAGTTACCCTCTAAAAAAAAAGGAATAAATATGACATCCCGTTTCGTAGTTGTCCTCAGTGTCTTGGTCGTCCTTGCCCAGGGATCGCACATTTCGCCAGTGGAGCCGGAGTCCCCCGTTGAAGCCCATTCTGCCGGAGGTGTTTCGTCGGGAGCTGCAATTAGTTTTCCCGAAGTGCGTCCAGCCTCCGGATCGCAGGCGCAACCTTCAGCTCCACGTCCCGTGTCTGCTCCTCGTCCTGTGATTGCCCCTCGTCCTGTGGCAGCTCCTCGTCTCGTTGCTGCTTCTGCTCGTCGCCAGGCAGGATCTCATTCTCGACCAGCTGTCATTGTCAACGTTGGTCGTCCCATTGGCGGAGGAGTTGGCCATGCCCAGAGTCGCAATCGTATCCAGAAACCTTACTAAATGAAATAGTAAAATGAGACACCGCACATTTCCTGAGACATGTCAGATTTGTTAATCCAATAAAACGCACTCGCCAAATCAAACGTGTATTTAACAATAACTTAACATTTATAGTTTTAAAAGAGAATTTCATTTATAAAAAAAAGATTAAACTGCTAATCAAAAACCATTTATCTAAACTTTTAAAACCTTTTTTTCATAATAATAAATAATGTTAAAGACTTTTAGAGAAAACAGATTTTAATTATAAAATATTTAACTTTTTGTTTATTCGTCAAATTATGTAAAATAAAAATTATATAAAGAAAAAAATTTCATACCTTCCAAATTTGAAACCTAACAAAATGACAATACAAGATATCAATATGAGAAAATTGTAGTTTTATTTCTTTACACCACGATTTTTAAATTTATTTTTTTTTAAGTAAAATAATAATTAAAATATCGTCAATATCAGATATTTTAATAAAATATAAGCGAAATTAGTTTTCGACAACAAATTTTTAATACAAACTTCAAGACTAGATAACGAGACTTAAAATGACTGGTGACTTTGGCACTTCACTTTCAGATTTTACAGACTTACTTAACAATTCGCTTTGGGCCAACAACTACCAAAAAATGTTTAAACCATATTTTGGGTGCTTAGCTGGTCGCTAATACTTTAATTGCTGCATTAACCAGTTCATTAAAAGTGCGATTGGTGTTAAGAATTATCTACTGGCAATAAACTGTGCATCGTTAAATTTGTTGCTGATTTTAATCATAATGTTTGATGCCATCCCCACCATTCTAAAATAAGTATTACACGTTTTATATGATTTTTTCTATAACAATTGTTATAATTTGCAGTAGATGGGTAAGTGAAAATCATTTAAAAAAAGTACAAAAAAGGCTAAGATCGTAATAAATTTTGTCATTTGCTGAAGGTGTATGGATAGTCCTAATAGGGCTTGCGATTGCGATTCTGGTGAACGTTTCCGTGGCCAGCTGCACCTCCAAGTGGACGACCATGAGCTCCAGCAGAAGGACGTCGAACAGCTCCATGAGGACGGGATCCAGCAACTCCAGCCCCGCTCAATCGACGTGATCCTCCAACTGGACCAGAGATTGATCCATGACCGGAGGCGGGACGTTGGGATTGGGGAGCAGCCGAATGGCCACGTGGAACGCCCACCACTGGAGCTCCAGACGAAACCACTCCAGAGTGATGGACTCCAGCCAACGACTCGTGCTCCACAGATGACAAATACGATCCTTGAGCCAGGACAATCAGGGCACTGATCACGAAAACATAACGGAATGCCATTTTATTTGCTGAATATTCTGGTTAGGTGCTCGATTGATGAATGGAAAACAACTGATAACTTCCTTCAAAAAAATGAATTCTTTTATATCAAAACACTCGGAGTTCTCAAAAAAATAAGAAACGCATTGTAGCATTATTTAAAACTTTTAACAGGTTATCTTGATATGACAGTGATGTCATGAATGAACTTAAGAAAGTTTTAATTTTAAGTAACTCCTAATGATTTAGATTGCGTTATTTCGGAATTTAGCAGTTAGTGAATCAGAGTTTTATGAACCCATTCAAATTAAGTCGTTCATCAACCTTTCACCGACTTGTTACATTAAAAAATTAAGTTTCGAAATTGTAATACGCATTCTGAAAGTTACCTGATTTAACCAAGTCAAAGCAAAAACCATGGATTTTTCATGCATTTACAGAAATATTTTGATAGATTTACTATTTGTGCTTATTCGGCCAACTCCTAAAAGCAATATATGCATAATACATGAATGGCTGGCTAACACAGAAGCCCCGTTTTCAAAAAGTTATGGCTTAACTAACATTGCTTGCGGCGATCGATTTAATTGGCATATAGAAGACTTGATTAAGGCAGCCATTAGTTAGGCAAAAAGAGACACCCATCATTGGTGTTGCCAGGAAGTCGGGTGTTTGCGAAAATGGGATTAGAAATATTGGCTTTTGCAAGTGATAGCGATCAAAAATAATAGTTAACCTTGCCATATATAGCTCAGGGTCTGTTTATTACCCACAACAATGAAAGCAAATTGGGCTTATGCTTGTCTAGGAAATCGCAAGCCCAATTGAGCTTTGGGCAATATTTTTGAAAAAAATGGTAAAAATGAAATGTCATGGTGGCAATATTTAATGAAATTATGTAAAATTCATTTGTCGATTTAGAAAGTAAAGTGTGTGAACCATTTTGGGTGTATCACTTATATGTGAACAAGTGCTCTTCAATAAAAAATATATAATCATCTAAAAAATTTATTTTTTGAGTCGATTTGTATTAGTTCTTAGAGTAACTCTACTCCTATGCAATCGTGACTCACACTCGCAATGTGTCGCCAGCTGTGCGATCTGGGTGTTAACACTTTTTATTTACTTATTTTTCGTTTGTCAAGCTGACATGCAAGCGTTGCGGGTTTCCAGTTACTCGTTTTAATTTTAATTACATTTTTCGTACACAATTAGCTAACAAATCAATGAGAAACCGTTAGACAGAAAGAACAAATCGTAAAAAGGAACACAAACACAGAAAAATTGTATATCAGCAATTGCTCAATCGATTCGATCAAATAACAAATAACTTTGTGCCGAATATTGACATTTCGTAAGCATTTGAAAAGTGAACGCGACAACAACAAACCTAAAAGCAGTGCGTTGGTAAAAATCTTGAACACGTTAAGAATGCCGGCAAGGTTGTCTGCCACGGCAGCTGCTGTTGTGGGCCTCAATCTCAGTCTCAGTCGCAGTCTTAGAACCGATCCTCCGACTGCGTCTCAATCCGAGAGTCTAACTTAATTAAATTGGATTTTATGTGCCGGATTGGATCGGCCATTTGTGGCCTGACGACCATGGCGAGGTGAGGCTAATCAAATGGCCAAATTGTAGGCGCGTTTTACCATTCAACCGCCAGCCAGGCAAAGTAATGAGCTTTTTGTCGGCTACACGACTCTATTATGATGAACATGGCAATCGTCCAGCGATAAATATCAATTAAAACTCCGTCAAATGGCTCAATGGCAGCAAGAAAAATGGTAAACTAATACCGCAGACATGCTAATGTTTTGCTCTACATTGAGGCTGTGCGTAAACAAAAATGTCACACGCCATTAAAAATTAATAGCATGTTTAAAAAGCAAAAAGCCGAGCAAAAAAAAAAAAATTAACAAGCGAGATTAAATAGAGAAAAAGGAGTCAGCCAGACTCGATGCAGTCAAACCGGGTCGATAATACAAAATTTCGGCATTTAATGCTCATGCGACAACGTCAACCCCGAACAAAAATTGAGTTAAATAAAAGAACAAAAACGTGGCACGGACAACTTTTCAAAAAATGCGTGGTACATTGTTAATACTGATCTTGTTTTTTGCTGCTGCTCCGGTCCAAAAATGTTGCACAATATTCGTGCGTTTTCATTTTCATGCAAAGCAATTGTCAAATGCAACAAAGCCCAAAGCCAAAGGCCAAAAAATCGATACGGACTCGACTCAAAGCCAAATTTACCACAAGAAAACTCCATTCGCAGTGCTTAGGCGAAATTAATATCAACTGCCCCGCATTTTGACGTTTTCTGGTTTACGTTTATTACTATTAGACTCCTTTGCATTACTTTATTGTATACTCCCTCCCAATTTTGACTTATGCTGAAGGCCTGCCTGATTTGTGTGTGCGGTTTGACAAATTAAATTAATTGGCTAGTAGTGATATGCCAAAGCTGTAAAAGATTGGTCTGCCGAAGGTGCAGCTCCGTTTGGCAAATTGAATAAGTACGTGTAGAAAAAGAAACGACTGCAGATTGAGATTTTATTTTACATGGGCATGGAAGATCACAGATAGCGGTGTAGGAGTTGTTTTGTGGGGCTCAGCCGTCACTAAACAATTATTGAGTCTTTGCCTAATGGAAGTGAAATGTGTTTTTACTCTGGAGCTGTAAGTGGTTGCATTGGGCTTAATAGTTTAAAATCAAGATAGTCATAAATTAAGAGCTTTTCACAGTAGTTAATTAAATGGTTTTTGTTTATTTAAAATACAATCTGTATTCATAAACGATTTAAATACTTTTAACAGGGTTATTACGATGTCATATTATCATTAGCCATATAATTTTAGAGCTTTGTTGTTCTGAACCGTTTGATTTCACTATCTGAGTCCTAAGAAATTTACAGAGTAATAATAAAAACATATAAGTAATTGTGATTGTAAATCATTAGTTGAGTTCTAAAAGCTGTCAAGCCTCATAAATAAGTTGTATTTATAATGTAATACAATACAAACCTTGAACTTTCACACCTTTTTTCTAAATCTTGCCATCGACCATAAATTGTATTTTGAATATTATATTGCATTTTAAATCACTTAAATAATTTATTTGCTTACCAATGGCGATTTTGAAATGTCATTCAGTAGACTGGAAATCACTTGAAAAAATCAGCGAAACGAGGGTTTTATGGCATAAAGCAATTCAGAAGTCCCATTGCTAACTGTGTGGTTATCAATACTGTCGACTCAAAAACAGTATAAAGTCTTTCATTGTTACAAATTAAAACATATTTTATATTGAATGTGGACAAAAACAAATGACTTAACTCAAAAACTGCACTTTACAAAAGCAGCACTTAATAATAATATAATAATTTTAGCACTTATAAATATTGTTTTATAATAACTTTACACACAGCTAAATCTAATATCGAAATCGAAAGACTTAAGACACGAACTGCACACTACACAACCCACCACAGTATCAATCCATTCACCTCGCACGCAACCCAACTCGATTCCACTCAAACTTTCACTCAAAAACGAGTCGGGCTTGGGGCGTCTGTAAATATTTTTTTTGCCGCTGCTGCCGCCGGCACTTGGCAGCTGATAACCGAAGTCTGCTGACTGCTATCGCTCCTCCACACTCCACACTCCACAGACGCCGACGTCGACGGCGGGCCGGCAACGTTTGTTGGCTTCTTTTTTGGCTTTTCTGTGGCAGCATCGGCTGGCAGAGCTCAGTTAATTGTGGGACACACTCGGTGGCGGTTGTGCAGGCGGACGAAATTGACTTTGAGGCGCTGACGGGGCTCTTTTCGTGTGAGTGAGTGAGTGTGCAGGAAACGAAGTGCATTGGAAGAGAAGTAAAGATTAGTGACAAAAGGGTGAAGCCCGCAAGTAAAAGTTACCCGCAGCCGCGACAAGTGCTCAATAGTGCTTAATTCTGGCACCGATCGGAAGACTCTGGCAACGAACTCGGTGAACTGTACGCCAGTCCGTTGTTAATTAAGGCCAACTTGGCGTGGGCCATCGTCTGCCATAATTGGATTAATTCACAGCTCTTGGGCTTTAAGTATTCGCCAACCAAATATAAACAGAGCTTGCGACTGTATACCCAACGCATTTAGAGAAGTCATTAACAACGACGGCCAACGGCCAAGTGGCAACGTGCAACGTCGACAAAATGATCTTAAGGTATGTACGCTGGCTATTTTATAATAAGCCGTACTCTTAGTTTTGGTACACATTTTTCTAGTTAATTTCCTGTGTGTGGCAAGTGATCGCTTAGGCGTCTCGAAAATGTCTAGACCAAGTTGGTGACTGGTTCTAGCCATATTCCTGCTTATTTTTATGTAATTTTTACGTGTCTGTCGCTGACTTTGACAACTTTCTGTAAACATTTCTCCGACATTCTCGTTCTGTTTTTCTTGTTTTTTTTTTGTATTATTCTCTGTGTATGTGTTTAGTTGGAAAGTTCTGAATCGTTGGCACAGAAAGTTTTCGTTTGGTATGCGGCATTCTGGTGATTAAACGGCATTGCGCCATATATGTGTTTTGATTATTTCATTTATATTCAGGCCAACCTCTTCGTTTGTTGGCTTTTTGCCTGTCTAACAACTTCCCATGCTAATGGCTTCCTGCCACTTTCTATCTGGCCATCCACGCGCCATTCCCAGCTCGTAATGATGAACAAATCAGCGCCTGCAGCAACGAAATTAATGAGCGTATAGGTCACGCTCTTGGCCATCTCAGCTTCCGACGAAAAGCTCAAAATCACACCTCCAATGCGGGCTTAAATTAGAGCTCAGCGGGAGTTTTTGGTTTCAATTTAAATAGCAATTAGTTTGAGGCAAAATATAAGACTCTAAGCGCCAGCCCAGGGTTTTTAAATGCACTCAATTTTGGTTTATTTTTAGATAATTATTAATAGTTTCAAATTGCCTTTCTAATATGTATAATTGCTTTATTTAGTAATCATAAATATTTCTTTTTGATACTTATATTACTTACAATAAACATTGTCAATAATCTACTTATTAATGGCTATATTTTTTAAGTTTTTTTATATATAAGATTGATTTTGTGTAAGGTTGAAAATTTCACTGCCGCAAATCATAATAGGATTTTTTCCGCTGAAGTTACATTTTTTATTCAATTTTTGTGCTTTGTTTTTTTATAACTTATTATAACGGAGTAGGAAAACTTAAGCTTCACAATTGCATATAATGGTTTTCCTATAATATATAATAATCGCTAATAGATTTGCAATATTAGTTTTTTAGCAAGTGACACGAAGGAGCAAGTTTTTTAGTACAAAATCTTATAATCGATGATGGAATCAAATCAACATTTTGTTTTGTTAAAGCAAGGTAATCCAGCCGTAGTTTATCCGCTTAAAACCAAGGCTAAGTCGTCGCTAGCCCTCGTTTAAATCAGGCTTAGTCGGGGCGTGTCCAGGCGATTTGTCATGTACCTGGGGACATGGTCATAACTTTCCGGCGAGTTCTATCGCCTAACGGTAGTTGGCCGGGTAGCTCACACCTCTTTTACCTGGCCAACGTGGCAGACTGCTGCAATGAGCATAAAAACCCGGCTGGGTGGAACTTGGCGAGTGCCTGCTAATTGTCCGCTGTTTGCTGGGTCGCCTCGTTCGCTGATTTGTTTTTCCGAGTCCCCATAAAACATAGTTATGACCGAGAACTGAACTGAGGCTTTGCCTCTTTTGTTTGGCCAGTATTTAGTTGTTAGCCAAACGGGGTCATTAACATTTGATGCGAAGTTCAAAGCGAGTTGCACAATGCCCGTGGATGGATGTTGAACTTCACGTTCAACCAGTTGCCAGCTGAAATCGATCAGGCAGCGTTTTACTTTCTCCTTAAATGTAGAAGACCAGAAACGGAGCAACCTGTTGATTTCCTGGCTTGCAGGCCACATCTGCCTCGTGACTTGCCACCAATCCGGTCCCGAGCTCAGCGCAAAATGTTATAAAATGAAGACATAATTGCGGGGCAGGCGAGAGAAATGGAAAAAGGGGGCGGGCAGCGCTGATTGCCGCTCTCCTGGCTGAATTTGTGTCAAGGCTGCCAGCACTTTTGGCACCGCAAAATGCAGCCACTCCATTTGCATGCCCGCATAAAAATCAGACAATCGGGGCAGGGCGTTAGTGCCAATTTGGAAAGCGGCATGCGAAGTGCATTCAAAGATCCCAATCGAAATCGAACTCAAATCGAAGTCGAGATCGGGACCGAGCGATAAAGAGCCGCATTGTGCTGCGTATTAATGAGTGCCAAAGCCAAACTCTACCACAGTGGAACTTTCATAACCAAACCTGCTTAATGCCATATTAAACAATTATTTTTCAGCATTAAAAATATTTATAAAACTAGTCAACTAAGCAAATACATTTAATTTAATCCGTTATATTGACTTATTTTTTGGAGAACATTAAAAAATATTTTTTTTTAATTTTCTTTTTGATATAATAAATATTTTTAACTTTGAGATTTAGCAATCAGACTTATAATATAGAAAGTATAAGTCAAAGAAGCAACAGTAAAGTAAAATGTTACCTTATCTTTAAAGTCATTAAATTTTATATAACGAGCTCAAAATTTCAAAAATGCAATTTGGGGGAAGTTCACGTTATAAAAATTTGACCGTGCCTATATCGATCAGCATTTGGCGTTTTTGTTTGTGGCCAAATGGCGGCCGCAGGCAAAATCTTTGGCGCTGGATTCGTTACATAAACCGCCTTACAAGGTTCACAAGACAAGAGGCAGCAAAAGCCATGACTTGTGGTAGCATATTGCCGTTGTTTTCCCCTTTTTGGGCCAAAATGTCTGTATGATGTGTTTGCCACAATTACTCGCACAACTCATGCAGTCCCTTGCCCCAGAGAAGAGCGGTGGAAGCATTGAAACAAATCATTTTGGGGGCCTTACATTGATGGATATACAGTGTGTATGCTCGGGTACATAATATTTTGCAACTGCTCGATTTCTTAAAGTGAATGCTGGTCAACATTCACTTTTGACTCGAAGATCGCCTTCTTTTCGGATGCTGCTGATGATGCGCCATTAATGCGCTACATTAACGTAAATTACTCAAAATCATTTCACTTTCAAAAGCCAAATTCACTTCATGCCTGCCCACAAACCACCACTTGAATGGGTTTTCTATTTTCGGTATATTTTGGTAAATTTGATTTTTTTTGCGCCCTGACCGATGTTGCTTTGATTTCGCGAACAACGCTGATTGATGTTATAACAAAAGAAAGTTGATCGAGCAGGGATCATGGCTAAAGAGGATGGTGATGGTTTGATTGAGTGGACGAGTGCTCGAACGTGCTGCTCTTTATGAATGGACGCCAGGGGTGAGCCTCCTATTTACACTGGTTTGATGATACAACTACGTGCCTCATCTGAGATGTTTGGGCCACTGAATGGTGCTCTACATGGGTATTTTGTTTGGGTGAAAATATTTTATTTATTTATTTTTTGTATATTTGCTGACTTAGGTTGAGAAAGTGTGGCGAATAAGTATGACCAAATGAAACTTATTGCTTTTTAATGAGAGAAAACCTATGTAAACGGTGAACAAAAAGTTGTGAAAATGTAGGTCTTTAAATTAATGTGTGCCAATACAAAATGAAGTTCTACACTAAATAATATAGGTGAATTAGACAAACTGGGTAAATTCCATATACTTATCTATTCAAAATGAACGTTAGCTTAAATTGTTTATTAACAAAAACTGCAAATCTAATATTGATATATTTTTTAAATTATTACTATTCCATTTATTTTTCAAACGTTTTAATATATTAAGCACTTTATTGTGTTGCCTTTTAAATTTAATATCGATTGAAATAAAAGACATGATTGTTAATAGAGGCATGCAATTTTTGGCAGTGTAAATTTTAATTAACCCGCCCACAAGCGTGAGAACCGAAAGTGAAAAGCTGCGATCAAGGCGGCGCTGGCCGCTTATCAGAGAACCACCGCAGAGATTGCTAATTGAAATGCAGGGGCTGTCGACGCAATTCGCAGCAGATCTCTCGAATGGGATCGTGAGAGCCCTGGTAACCCAAATGGCGTGCTGGCTTTGATTTGTATGTGCACTCGTCAGAAATTATGTGGCAACTGACGGCAAAACTGTGAGCCAGCGGTGCAAATTGAACAGCAGTAACAAAAGCAGTAACAGATGCAACCGCCAGTTACATATTTATAGTTTTTTGTGTGTTTTCGGAAAAACTATTTAAATAAAGCACAAGTATGCTGCATGTCGGTATGCTGGGCAACGCAACACTCAATTCGAACCCGAATAATCACTTGGCTCATTTGTAGGCAGGCCAAGTGGAGTGCTCATTCATGTGTTTTTATTTTTTATATTTTCGGGCTTGCAACATTCGCACTCAAATTGATGATGATGACGATGATCAAGACGATGTGCCAATTGCCAGCCATCGTCTATTGAATGCCTGAGCAAGCCGGCAGCCCCAAACTAAAGTATAAACAACACGTTTGGTAATTGCTGCAGCTATTTTGGGGAACCTGGCGGACCTGGACCCAGACTGGTGAAAGGTGTCTGCTGCTCACGTGGCCCACTCGCAACTCCCTGTCATTTGCTGAGGATGCTCAGCCGCCGCAGAGAAGTGCACTTCAGACTTGGCTAAGAAAGTCAAGGCGGTCGGCTTGTGCGCCGAGATCCAACGCACAAAACAGAGTTCACAGAAAAAAATGTTAAATAACATTGTACTACTAGCCAAGTAATAACAAATGGGAAATTTCCTTTTTCCCACTGTTATGGAAAACAGGATACCATAATTTTGACAATTAAAAATTTTTTTTTTGTATACTTTTATTTTTTTAACTTATATATTTTTACTTCAAAAATAAGGGCGCGTTTATCTAGTTGAACGAACAGAAACCCTTGACACTTTTTTCTCCCCGTGAATTAACGTCAGATGCAAAAGTGGTTTTCATTTGATTTATGCACAATCAATGACAGGCTGCAGCCAGTTTTGCATTGAGCGTTTTCGGTCAATAAGCTGGCATTGAATTTGTCTCTGGCTTCGACTTACTGATTTTGCTTAGCCGCTGCAATTTGTATGCAATTAGCCGCGAGTTTGCCAGGTATAAATCTGCAAGGGGCGGCCGCCCAATTAATAAGCTGTTAAAAGCGTCAGATTGCCGGCTTCGGTTATCAGTCAGTTTGTGCTGAGATCAAAGCCAAATATAGTTGATTTTCGACTCGCTGGCCAGCTGCAGTTCAGTTACATTCTATTTGAGACCGCGCAGTCCATAAACCGCACGTTAGCCGTGTCCGATGCTATCGCGATTGCGTGCCGGTCGGGTGATATATCAAAACCCTTCACATGCCGCGAATTTCGCACAGGAAAAAAATATTTATATAGGTTAGAAGTGTGGGTAACTAAAGGTTAGTAAATGGAAGTTAAATTGGATACATCTTTAAAAGTAAAACAGCTATGTTCCCATTAATTCCATATTTCTTTAAAATTTTATTATTTACTATTAACGTGTATAAGGACTCTCTACAAACTGAAAAATTTTAAAAGTACATAAGTTTATACATTTAATTTTTAAATTCTTTCCCTGTTGCCTTAAAATAGTAAACTTATTAAAATCACTAATATATGCAATAATGGATACGTTTTTCTGTGTGTAGCTGGGTGAGCTCTATTAGATTTTCTCGCAGCGATAGGATCGCGAACGTTTTGTGGGTCAGAAAGCGAATTAAGGCAGCTATGTCCCGCTTATCGTTCCTTGTACTGTGTGCCATCGAATCTGCATTGCCAATTTATGGCACAATAAAATATCGAAGGCGACACTAATGCCACATAAATGTGCGTCATGTTGCAATTGCTCTGCCGTTAATCAAGTATGCGCCATGTGTGCCCCATCGAGTTGAAATGTTTCGCACAGTTTTTTGCCGAGCTGCCTGCGAAATGTCAGGCGGATGTGAAGACATTGGACATTAACGCTACCTGTCTGGACAGAATCAATTAAGCAATTGGCCAGAGCAGAGCGTTGAGCAAATCTAAGTACAACAATTAAATCAGCCTGGCTGTGGCATTAGCAATCGGACCCAGAAACAAGATCCACTCAGCATGGGTTAACCGACTGGATAAAAATGCAACAGCATATGGCAATATTTGCACATCGCAGGTTGCCGGCACTCGGTCTTGATGGCGATTGAGTGGCTTTAACTTGGGGCTATTTAAATGTGGTTGCTGCATTGGGTATTTTAAGTCAAATGATAAATGATCGCTAATGAAAGGTTTCTGGCTTGTGCTCTTAAAAATAATAAAAGTCAATGTCTGAGGTCAGCAGATAGGTGCTTTATTTTTAGACAAGACAGTATTTTATAGATCTATTTACTTTACCAAATTTAATATTTAAATCTAGTCATTTGCCTTAAGCACATTTGTGATTACATGAACTTTAACCATATTTCCAATAACAATATTACGATGATTTTGATTTCAGAATCAATGAATGTTATTCCGTTTATATTATTAAATGTGGGAATTGATTGCTTGAGCTACAACTTATTCATTTTCACCCAGGTATAACAATATCAAAAACATTTTGTGAGTTAAATGGTGTGAAGTTATCATAGAGGCCTTCCCAGAAACCTCGATTGTGAATTTTCAAAACCCAACAAACTTTAAAAAAACTATTAATTTTTAGTTAGGTTTCATTTCAATATATCTCTAATATTTTCACTTTACCATACTTAATCACTATCAACGAAAGTGACTGTCGCCACATATCAAAACCTGTAAACAGCTTTAAGATAAACGTAAGACATCTTAAGCATTTTAGGATTTCTGTCATCTATCAATTTTTCCATACTTAATCACTATCAATGAAAATGCTGCGAAGATAAATTATGAATTTCTCTGTGCATTACAAAAGTCATTTCCACACATTTACATGACATATAAAAGTAGCCAAGTCGGGGCAATTTACATACAAGCCAAGACACAACAATATGAGCGATGTGGCAAGCTGCAAACAAAGAAAGATCCGAACAAAAAGTCCTATTCACTTGGCACGCCCCTTTTCGGGGGGTCTAAAGATGGGGCCTGCTCCCAGGTATTCGGCTGCCACAGCCAAGATGACATAAGTAGCACCAGAGCGAACCCCGCGATGCAATCATCTGGTCTCCACACACAACGACTAACAATGCACCGGGCAATTAACTTTGCGCTGCCAATGGAAGAAATATATTATTATCAAATGTCAACTTTTGGATGCGTTTTAAAAAATGCACAGATATGACAAGGAGAGCCCTATATGGCGACTATAATTGGGCAACTGCGCCCGTTCTTTGTTCGCGGTCTACACACAAAAAAACTACTATTATTGTTTTGTAAAGTGCTAACGCATACCAAAATATTTATTGATGAGATTTTATTTTTATTATTGTTTAGCTTGTTAAATCTACAAATTAAGTTCAAATATGTTAGTCAAGGTAAAGCTATCAACTTTAAGTCCCACAAAAAGATACAAATTAAAAGGATTTTTAAGTATCATACTTTTTGTTACAACATGCATGCAAGTAATATAAAGAATATTACCTACCTATTTAAAAACTAACAACTTAAATACAAAATAATAGTTTTTTTATATAAATTGACTTATTTTGTATTATTTTTCACGGATGGGGAGTTGTAGCCCCCTAAAAAGGATTTTCCACTTAATGTGTGTCATCCAAAAGAAACTGACTGCTGTGACCAAGTGCCTTAGATAAGCCAGTGCTGCGATTTATGTAAAAGTCGTTTGGCCGGCCATCGACGAACCGAAATTAATTGACTCTTGCGGGCAGGTGTAAAGATTGCATATGCTTGCGAGTGTGCATAAATTGCAGATACATAAAGTATGGATTTTGCAGTGGCAGGTTGGCCAGAAGGACGTTGCGTGCTGGCCTTTCACAAAAGCTGTCGCCCCAAAGGCGAGCAACAATTAATTGACTTTACGCAGTGGCCTGCAACTCTGATCTGCATCTGGGGTTTGGGTTGCGGTTGGGGTTGGGGTTTGGTTTTGGGCTCGGATTCGGATTCGGCAATTAAATCTGCACTGCCCCCTCGTGGCACGCGTTTGGGCGTGGCATGACGGGCAAATAAAACACAATCTGTGTGGGCGAGTGCGTTTTGTTTGCATTCTAATTGCCCTGTCATGATGGCTAATGAACTGGGCACTCCAAAGCACTCATAAACACGTTCCACGGATTCGAAATATTTTAAGGGCAGCCTTGAACCAAATTCACTGTTGTGCGAAAACCGAAATGAAAGCAACTCGCTGGTAACCAGATTTAATAAGCATTTAGCTCAGTTAAAGCGCGAGCAGCGCAAAGAGTTGCAAATCGTGTGAGCTGTAAACCAAAAATTATGGCCCCACATTGGTCAAGAGTGAGCAAGTCATCTGTTTATTCGCTGGGCCTGTGATTCATCAAAGTCAAGTGTAATATGAGCGGGAAAATAAGGTTTATTATAGGCAAAAAGGCCGTAAAAAGATTTAAATGGTCACTCCTTTAAAAGATCACTGCAGTCTGGAGAGTTACGCTTGCACTTGCGCTTATCATCGGTCACAACCCAATCTATTTTAAAAATATTTATAATTAGTAAATACATTTAAATATATGTACCTAAACCTGGACTTACTTTGATTTGTTCTGCATATTTGATTGTCCAAAACGCATTTGTTCGAGAAAGTGCAAACACTTTTTATGGGACGTATAATACCCCTTTGCCAAGTGGCGCAAAGCGGTCTATAATCCCTTGTACAAGCTCGTGGGCACTTCAAAGAATTAGCCTTAGCCAAAGCTAGCAGACCCAGGGAAATGATCAAAATTATAGACACGCACTTCATGTTCTGTTTTTTCGAATGAGCTTCAAAACATCCAGAATGCTATTTATAAGCCAGATCGAATCATTTCATCTTTTCAAGTCTTTTAAATGACAGATGTTTAATTCACTTATACAAAAATGCATGCAGGTGCACTCTTTTAATCGGGCGATCGGAGTTCATTAAACCCTGGTAATGGGATACACATAAAAGGCATCTCACTTTACTTGGTTAGTGAAACTGAAAGACCAAACTGTCAAATGAAAAGTGAAAGGACTTAAGTGCGTTATTGTTTCCCTTGGCGATTATATAAGCAACATTGATAGCCAGGGAGCTGTGCCCTTCGTCAAAACGAGACTCTCAATAGATGGTAAATGAAAAACGAAATACTTTCACTATTTATTGCTTAGTGTACAGGTAGCTTTTATCAACAATCATCGACAATATTCAGAAATTTGCAAAAAAAATGGTTTATCCCTTTAAAACTTTCGCTTGAAAATATATATCATAGAATTAAGCTCCTTGATATTATAAGCTGTCATTTACAAAGTTACAATCTTATTTTAGTCTTCCTAATTAGGATTCGATTTTTCAATAACAAAATAATGTTGGATAACATGAATATATTGTATTTTAGAGAAATTTCCACTGAACTCTGGATTTTATTCTAAACATTTAATTATCCAAACACATGTTAAATATTTGTTTGACATGTGTGGCATTGAGAATTCATTGGGTTTAATTTTTAATCACATGAAATCCATTTCTAAAACCTGTCCCTAAAAAATATATTATTCTTCAGATTATTTAAAACAAAATATTTTTTCTAGTGACATTTGTGACATTTAAATATATAGAATACAAGCTGGGACTTACATTATATATTTTCTAATCCCCATCAAAGCCATAAAATTAATTTTAAGCTAGGTGGTTAATCAAGTTATAATGTACAGTTACTCAAGGTGATCTCAATAAATAAAGTAATTAATTGTTTTCCAAATTACAATTAAGCAATCTCGATATGTTAAAGGGTATTCGAGGCAAGCCTTGTTTTCGGTTATATAAGAAGCAGAGGCTGGGCACACCTATACATTGCCTTACTTTCACTGTTAGCCAGAGGCGGCAATAAACAATAGCAATCAATATCAATACTTATCAAAAGGCGTGAACAATTGCCCGAAAATATGGGGTTTTTTGTTTTTGGCTTTCGCTTTGTGTGAGGCGACAAAAGCTAACAAGCGATTAACACGCGCTGCAAGTCATAAGTCTAAGCGCATTAAAGCCGCAAAATAAAAGCAAGGCTGCCAGATGTCAGATGTCGAATTCCCCATTCGCCCCTTTTGCTGACAGATAAAGAAACGCCCGAAACAATGGCGAGTCCAAAAGACAATATGCAGCTTGGCCCATGGGTTTCTTGGTCTGCCAATCTACAGACAGTTGCAACCCACAGTTGAAAGCCTAAAACTCGTATTTGCATATGTGCATATGTGCCTAGTCGTCATAAAATAAAAAAGGTTCTAGGAAAAAAGCTTCGTTGTGGTAGTCTCAGAAACTCAAGTGAATTCTCCAAAAATAAGCTGCTTAATTTTTTTTTTTTAGCTTACAAGCAAATTTATTGACTCTGCATTTAACAGTACTTCCTTGGGGAGAAGTTATTTAACGTTTGAGAATATGTGTTCTTTTAAAACTATTCAAAACAGTTTTTCTCAGCTTCAAATCTTGACAAATCCTTAATTGGCTTATAAATCATGTCTCATACTTTTGAAGTTTCATTTTACCTACTGGCTGGCTGACAGACTGACTGATTAATGCCTTTGGCCGCAGGCGTGTTTCTATTTGTGAAAAGGGGCGTGACGCCTCCACTGCATGTTTGCCTGCATAATGTGTTAATTTGCCTACTTTTGCTCATATTTCTTTGCAGAATACTTCTACTGTCTCTGCTGGCGGTGGCGCGTGCGCAATATCATCAGTTTGGCGAGCAACTCCAGACGGCCCACGGATCCGATTGTGCACTTCTGTTGGCCGGACCCGGTCGCTCCTCTGTCTACGACTACAACGTGAACCTATTCCGCGGCACTTTGTGAGTACAAATAGAAACTGTGTACTCTGTGTTTCTGCCGTTGCAGAAAAAGTGGCTCGGTGGCATTCTGGGTTATGTTTGAGCTCAAATATTTGAACGTTGACACCGAAACGTTTCTGTTGCAGAGAAAAAAAATAAAATCTTGAGCATTTGATGTGCTGATATTGTTTTTTTTTTTTTCTTAAAACTAAAAGCTTCATTTTAAATACTTTAAGTTATAAGAATCGCTATGAATTGTATTGATTTTGGCCGCATT
This sequence comes from Drosophila gunungcola, assembly GCF_025200985.1. Lineage (NCBI taxonomy): Eukaryota > Metazoa > Arthropoda > Insecta > Diptera > Drosophilidae > Drosophila > Drosophila gunungcola. The sequence goes on from NC_069139.1 coordinate 10,428,611, forward strand.
TACTATGTTTACATTTCAAAGAAACCTTTTCCCAGTGTACAACTGCCCGACTGACACCCATAAATCTTGGTTTGTGCTGTTTTAGCTTGTTTGCGCGGTGGCAACATGGCTCTACACCTACGACAACACAGCACACAAGCTTTGAGCCAATCATTAGCAGCAGAAACAGCAGCGGCAATCATTCGGCAACCGCCTGTTGACGTTGATGTTTCCAAGTTGCAGTGCCTAGGGAGAGATATACCCAGTTATATATATATATTTCTTAGTGGGGGTCCGCTAAGCGAAGTTATTGCATCTGTCGCTAAACACGAGGGGCTTAGATAGCGGTTACTTTGACAGCCAACGTCTTCATTGGCGCCTAAAAACGTACATTATCGGCATTTTATAAGATTTAATTTTTATTCAATAGCTTTAATTTTTTTGTTTTCCTGTTACAACTTTCTTTACCTTGCGTACAAACAGATGCTTATTTCTCCCGAAAAAGTTAGTAATTTCTTCGCAGCTTCCAACGGGCCACTAACAGGGCTGATTGCTATCTATATTCCATACTGGAAAAACAAATTCTTTTGTTATCTTTGTCTCTTTGTATTCATATTAACCAACTAATATTAAAATAATTCAATCAATAAATTATTTTCCAAAGAAAATTAGTTTTTTTTTTAAGGCGTCTTAAAATTAATGTTCTCAGGTTTTTAAATAAAAGAGAATTTACAGATATAAATAGCCATCCAAAAGATGGGTTCTGGGTTCTCAGGTGTGATGATGGCTTCTAACGTTTCACCCGCTGTCACGGCGGCTCTTTAACAGCAATCAGCAAATGGTTTTTGGCCTCGAATCGGCGACGACAGCCTTTGGCTCAGCGTCATGTGATGCAGACGGACGCATCATGAAGTCACCTGACAGACCGGCGCGATTTATTAGTAAGCGAAAAAAACAAAAACCGCACGACAAAAAGCCGCAAACAAAAATAGCAAGGCAACAGCGGCAATCCAAAACAAATGGCATTGCAACACTTGCAGATGCCAAAGGAAAATAAAAAGAAAAACATCAAAATAAAATAAAAACACCTGAGCTGCCGTGGGGCTGCAGCAGCCATTGATGGCAAACTTTAGTCTCGAGATGATTTTGAAAAGTGACTTTGAAATGCTGCCAACACACAATGCCACCAAAATAGGGAATAAGATGATAAATAAATTCCCCCCAACAATACCTTTGATAATCATGTAAAATAATTTTAAGATGAATTTTATTTAGAAACAAATTTCTAGATTAAAATCTAAGATAGATACAAAATGGATTCTTATTTTTTACCCGTGCAGCACTTATGGCAGCAGATAGATATACATATTTTAAATGTCACACGATCCAGATAGAGATTGCAAATTGTTCAATTGCTCGATTGTCTTTGAGTGCTGGGGGTCACCGCGAGCTGAAGCTAATTTTTGGGGTCGCCGGGCACCGAAAACGTGAGCCTGCCAATCGGGCAAAGTCGTAATCGCTGACTTTGGCCTGGCTATTGAACCTGGCTGACCAGAGTCAGCTGGGAAAAATGCAGAAAATTTGCCGCAACAACCTACTTAAAAGTTAAATACAGGTTTTGGCAGGGGCCACTTTCGTTGCGGCCTCTGCTCCGTCTGCTGAAAGTCTGCAATTGTATCTGCAACTGCATCTGTATCTGCACCTCAGTTTTCACTCTCTGCGTAAGCGAAGTAGCTCCCCAGATACTCACAAAAAAAAAAAAAAAACAAAAACAAAAAAAAAAATGCAAAAAGATTGTAAAAGGCCGCATAGATAAATGATATTTGAATATTTTGCACATCGAGTTTACGACACGCTTTTGCAATTATTCACAATATTACGCATACGCCGCGTACGCTAGACCACAGCAACTCAATACTGATCAGGAAGTGTTGAGGTTTGGGAGTTGCGCACCTGCGATCGCCGGCCCGGGATTCATAACATTAGTTTTTACTTTACAATCAGGATAACAAGTACAAGTCCGTGTCTGGGGCGGGACGAGTTGGAGTTGGAGTGGAGTGCGTGCCGCATGCAAGCCACTTTCTAGTTGGCCCAAAAGTCTGGCTATGCGCACATTGAACTTACCCGAGTCCCGTAAATTTTGTGCGAGAGTGCTCTCGACTGGATTTTTGGTTAAAATTAACAGGCAGACCAGTTAAGTGCCAGACATTGCCATTTTCGGTTTCAATTTGACAAATTTGCCCAAGAAATATGTGCTAAATTGGCCGCTTACTTAAGGCGACAACCAGATGCTCTGTAACAGCTCTATAAACTATAAATAATGTCAGTGATAATACAGGAATTAATTGAATGATCAAAAATGGCGAGAATTCTAAAATCATATATTCTTATACTTATACATAAATTGAAACAATTTAGAGTTTACATACACATTGTGTTTAGAACAAACAAAAATTACGTTGTTTCGAAAAGTTACGATTTTAAATTAAAATATTGCTTTCAACATAAATCTATAAATGCATGTAAAATGTAAGAAAAAATCTAAACTCTATGGTACATCCAGATTGAATTGCAAATCTTTCTTCAACGAGTATGTAAACATTTTGATATTTTGCTTAAAACTTAAGCACATAAATAAATGTATATTGAAATAGAAAATCTGAATTTTACGGGAATTTATAATCACTTATTTTGTCAGAGAGAAGAATGACATTAGAAAATTACTAAAAAAGGGTTTCGAATAAAAAATGTAAAGCTTAAATTAAATTACCCACTAATAGAGTAAAATGCCTGCAAGTTTGTGAAAAATGTAGCTTTTTGCCGAAATGACTTTGCATTGCGTGTGCCTGCAATGTCGCTGCTAGTAGCTGCTCATTTTGTGGGCATATTTTGGGAGTCTGCTGCAGTTGCTCCGGCTGTTGTTGTAATTACTTAATACTTACGCATTGTTAACACGTATCGTTGGCGCCTGACACGCGTTTTACATGTCGCACCATTCGAGGAAGTGGCTCTGGCCCCCATTTTTGGTTAGATTTTCCCGGGCTTCGGAGCCGCAGCTGCCCGACATAAGAAATTTGCGTGTTTTTGGCATTTAATTAACAAACCGGCTGGCAGAAGCGAAGTAATATGGCAATGTTAAAGTTAAGTTTGTTACTGTTACAGTAACAGTTGGCCATATTTGTTAGTTGGCCGAACTGAATGGAGATGTTGGAGCAGCCGCTTCCTGTCACGGGGAAAAAACCGCCTGCAGCCGGTTAACTTTAGTCGTACTCAGCTCCAATGGTCAGACTGATGGCTCCCGGCTGCACAAAGGTTTGGTGGTACCATTTGTTCGTGTCCAATACAACTGGGGAGATAGCTTTTAGTTACGTGGACTTAAAGTATTATAGGAGTCTCTCACTTATATCGCCCTGCTGGACCACCACATCGAAAGTCTGGCACTGTAGGTAGCACTCGGGAGGTGGAACCAGTAGCCACCGCTTACTGCCCGCCAGCTGAGCCTGCCACGATGGCAGCCTCACATTGTCTATCTGGAAGGCAGAAAAAATAAACACTCATTTGTTTAAGAAATTATTTCTTACAGTTATTCATAGTATTTAAATTGACTATAAATGAGAAGATTAATTTTTTAACTGACATATTGTTGCACATACACGAATCAAGATGTTTGATTATTTTCTTATTACATACAGATCTACTACTTTAAATCTTATTTTGTTTTTTATTTTTGTTTTATGAGTTAAAAAGATTGCAAAACGGACATTCAATTTCAGTGACCGTGAGCCTTTACTTTAGCTTGTGAATTACCTAATTTTAATTACCCTTTTTGAAATCTAGACTCTTGACATGTAGATAAAAACTATAATTGGCTAATAACCTTTATTTAATTTTAAATACAAACGGACTAATAAATAATCTTGTTCTAGTGTCGAACAGTCATTAAAAAAATATGAAAACTAGCAATAATAAAAAAAATATATTATTTTGAAATCCTAATGAAAAGTTAACTTTTAAAATACTGTCAGGTATTTTTTAGCAATATAGTTTTTGTGAAGCCCATTCAAATACTTTTTTTTAACTTACGTGCATTTGTGCACCCAAGCCAGAGGTGCCAATGAAAAACCAATCGACAGCATTATTTTCCGAACCTTCGGGCAGAAAATATGGTCTTCCGTAGTGCCTTCGAAACTCCTCTGCCGTTTCCGCATGACAATTGCTCCAGCCGAAGTACCAGGGCTGTTCTCCTAGCTTTAGCTCCACCCGATCCTTTGGCATATTTAATGCATCATAGATATCCGAGAATCCTGTTTTGTATGGCAAAAACTGGCAGTCTTTTATATGTTGCTTTTGCTTGGCCCTGGCATAAACATCGCGGAAATACCAATAGTTAAATAACTGAAATATACAAATCTTGTAAGTTTTAAATGTTATTTTCTTTAGCCATAAAGCATAATTACCGAAACAGCAGTCCAATTTTTGGTGGCATCACTAACAATAACTGGGGCTGCATTGTAAGCAAACTTTTTCTCAAACTCCTGGGGGCTTATATTTTGAAGGCGCGGCACTTGTTTAATATTCGCACAAAAATCACAACTCTCGGGCGGTCGAAGGGCGTAACGCAGGGGGCGTGGCAGAGAAAGAGCACAATTCTAAAAAAGAAAATATTTTTTTTTTCCGAATTTACTTTATTAAGAAATTAAAGTCAAATTTTATTTGTGATTGTTTATATACGTACTTTTCCCTGCATTTCCTCATAATAGTATTTTACACCGAATGAAACAAAAATGGTCAACAGCACTATTGTAGTCCACTTGGCCATTTCTTTGCTCGACTGAGACCTATTGCAGAATTCTTTCAATAGGTCCTGAAAAATCTTGTCCAGATAATCTAGTTTATGGGTATCTAATATTTTCCCTAGTCGAATGCGAGCTTGGTCTATACTTCCATGTTTCATCTTGACGTTGCTACTTCGGCCAAGTTAAGTTCTAGACTGAAACCACACCATGGCTTTGTCCGTTCAACTTGCCTTTTTCGACGCGTTGGCCCGGCAATAATTTTATTATCTGCCAATGCGCAGGCTTCGCAGAATGCGTGGGTTTGGAGTGTGGTTAGCATGTGATAAGCGACAAATTGCTTCTTATTGTCAATTTAAATCACTTTCATTTCAATTTACTTGCAGGAACCCGTACAACAATGGACCGGGCACTTGCATCACCTACGATGCCATCAATGCCGCCTACTTGGATGCACGCAAGCGTATACGTAAGTTCATCTCCTATTTGATACAGACAGACCAATATATAAAGTAAAAAAAAAATATAAACTTAAATGTGAAATTAAAACCAAAGTGCCGAGTGATAAAAGACTTTGGCAGTAGCTTATGTCAGTAGTTAACTTCATTTTTATTGACAAACAACATTTTAATGTACTGGGCATTAAATGCCAGATAAAGAAAAAATAATAAATAAATAAGTCTTTAGTACTTATGACAGGAAGATACATAAGGTATGGTTTAAATCTTTTCGGATTTTTTAAAAGGCAAATGACGTAAGATTTAACTTATGGAATTATTTTTGTAATCATGAATATCCGATTACAATGTACACATGTGTTTATTGCAGATGTGGCTCAGCCGAAATCAGACTGGAAGCCGGAGGAACTGGCCACCGTGGGCGAACTGCTGCTCGACATTTCTATCCAATTGGCCCGAACGTAAGTAATCAGCGCTAAACGCATTTGAAAGTTGCCCTGGCACGCCCACGATCTCCATCTCCCTCGGCGCTAATAACGATTGCCAAATAACGCATGACAAGGCAGTTAAGTCGTGCAGCACAGCACCAATGCACCACTGCACCACTGAGCCACTGAACCACTGAACCACCGACAAGACCGCCTGCAGTCATCAAATATGCATGAGTCTTTTCTTGCCTCCAAGGTTCTACGCTCGCCACAAATCGGAACTCGAATTCGAATTCATCAGCACAGAGGCAAAAAGTTGCATTTTTAGTTGAGGTTTTAGGGATTTGTTAAAAATTATTTGTTTTCAACTCAGAAAGAAAAAAAATGGGGATGCATTTAAATATTTTAATTTAAAACAGAAAAATGTCCTATATTGGGTTTTGATTAATTTGAATTCTAAATAAATTTTTATCAATTATTTATTTGGTTTTTGAAATAGTAGTAATAAATTAAAATTTAATATTGGAAAGAATATATGAATGTATAGTTTTCTGAGAAACACTTTATGATAGAAAACAGTACACATAAATTTATGAAAAACATGAAATAGATTTTAAGTTCATCGAGCTAAAATTAACATATTTTTTTCTGTGTGTGCCAGTTCTTTTTTGAAAGTTTGGCACATGCAAATGCTAATTGTCTGGGGTTTTGACTGATGGCCAGTGGCTGACAGCCGAAGAAGTGCATTCGAGAGCTCGTCGAAGCCTTCTTCCCAACTGGCGCAACCGCATTTTTGCCACACAAAAGTATTTGCAGCTATTTGCGGAGCTCGCAGCGCAGATGTAAACAAACGAGGATTATGCAACGGACCGCTTCGCAAACAGCCAGTGAGCAGTGAGCCAGTAAGCCAGTGAGAGTGCGCGTGACTTGCCCCTCCGTTGGAAACCCCCTCCACTTACCACCCCCCACCACCCACCATCCACCACCCACCATCCACCACCCCTCGAAAAGAAGCTGCGGAAGATGCCTAACAGCATTTCCAGTTTGGTTTTTCCTTTTTCTCCCATGTTGGCCAACGATTGGCCACTGCAACATCTTCTGCACAGGGAAAAATGTGTATCACCAAATTGAATATAATTGTTGGCATTTTATTACGACATCCTTTTTAGGAAATTTTTGTCGTCAAAGAGCCTTTAAAGATTTTATTATGTTTGCTTCTGCTCTTTTAAGTAATATCTTCAGATAGAAATGAGAAATGAATGACATATCTTAAGGAATAATCTAGGTAGTGTTATATATTTCTGAAAAATATATTTTGACATCGTATCTTTTTATATAACAATTTTCACAAATCTGTAAATATAAAAAACCTTTAAAAAAATTAATGTACGATGAAAAAAAACAAATAATTTCCGGGCTTTTAAAAATGAAACGTATCTTATTATATGATATAGCGTACGAAATGTACAAATTTAAACGTATTTTATATAAGCAAATATCATTTCGGAGTATTTTGTTTGTGTGTGTTGAGTGGAATCTGGGTAAGCGGGTTGGCAAGTCAGTTGGCCACAATTTGGGAGTTTTGTGGAGCCTGAGCTCGTCATCATCACCTCCCCTTGTGTGACTTTCACTGAGCTCTAAGACGATATTCGGCCACAGGGGGCAGCATCTTCATCTGTTGCACCTGCAACGTCTGAATTGCCGTTGTATAATCTCTTGATTATGGCTAATAACATGTTGTAAACGGCCAATGCAAAAGCTCCCCGGCATTATGGCATTCTATTAAAACAATGAGACGACTTTTAACTGGGAATGGCCCATGTTAATCAATGATGAACGACGATTCAAAGATATCGTATTTCAAGATCTCCCTTATGTACTTTTGTGGCACTTTCACGGGCTGCGACCTGGCAACCTAGCTAGTAAATTGCAGACCCAATTGACTGTGAAGTTTTACAGTTTTCCACTTCCCATCTTCACACAATAGCCAGCCGGACGCAGTTTCCCTTTGCCTTTTCTCGCTTTCTCATGCACTCGAGGAAAAGTTAAGGCCGGTCCCTTTGGCGATTTATGTACCGGCACACACAACTTCCTCCGCCAACTAAATACCAGTTTGTCCAGCACTGAAATCTCAGTCCAAAATTGGAAAAAATAAATCAAATAAAAAACCAATTGAAAGTATAAAAATTTGCCACCGTCAACGTCAGGCATCAACATCAATATCTGTCGGCTATTTTCCGGCCAGACCAAAAGCGCGTTAATTACGGACCGCTTGCTAACTGGGCTAATACGTTAATTTTGCAATTTTTCAATAAAAATCTGAAGACTACACAGGCAAAAAAGCACCCAACAAATCATCTCTTTGAGATCAATTAAAATGTTTTAAAATAGCCTAATGTATTATTCAAAGACTTGAGAAACTATTATTTAATTTTTTATATTTATTTGTTTGGCTTATTAATATAAACTCAATTTTATAACCTAGTGATAAAAGGTCCAATTTTATTTAAAGTTTAAATATTGATTTTATTTAGTTGTTTATAAGTTTTAAATTACATAATGTTTTTAAATTTATATTTTATTAACTGTATTCCATTTTTTTGTGTGTTGAGAATTTAAAAGTTGGCGACAGGAAAAGGCCAAGTTAAGCGACATCCGTAGTTGCGTTTAGATGAAGTGATAATTACTCTTGACTGACGACTTAATTCCTTTTTTAATAATTTTTTTTTAGCTATGGCTTATCGTATGAAGAAATCGAGAAGGGATTGCCCACAATTGATACCTCAAAACTCTGATTCGAGAGGTGTGTCCACCCTTTTTCGCTGGAGTTGAGTGCCGCCCGGGAAAATACCGACGGTTCGATGGTCTCTGCAACAATATCGAGCATCCGACTTGGGGGGCAGCTAATGCTCCGTTCCAGCGCCTGATCGGCCCTCTATATTCGGACGGAATTAACGCTCCTCGGATTTCGGTGACTGGCCGAGATCTGCCTTTCTCGCGAGTGGTTTCACGCACCATGCATCCCGACGATGGTTTCCACGATCATGCGGGCACCGTGATGGTCATCGCCTGGGGCCAGTTCATGGATCACGACTTCACACTTACTGGAACGCCATTGGGTAAGTTTGGGCACCGAGGGATTTTTAATAAAAACAAATTCCATATTTCAAGAAGGTTTTAGTTTTTTTTTGAAAAAACAAAGCACTGCTTAGTAGCGCTTTAATATTTTGACAAGTTAATGTTACATTTAAGCTTATTTAACGGAATATTTGATTATTTTATTTTTTTAATATTATATTTTAGATCCCATTAACCGCAATGACCCCGAGGAGTGCTGCAAACGACCGTTGCATCTTAAGCACCCATATTGCAACGAGATTCGCATTCCCGATGATGATTACTTCTACCGCCTGTTTAATGTCAAGTGCATTGATTTTGTACGCGGATTCCCCTCGCCTCGTCCAGGTTGCAAATTGGGTGAGTTTTTCCAATGTTAAGATAAAAAGAGAAATTAAGTCAAACAGTTGCCTTCAGAAATATTTATTTGTTTGATGCGGAAAAATTGTAATATTATAGGGTACCATTGTCCATAGTTATTGTATAAAATAAACATCGGTTTTATTTATATAAAAATTATGTTTTCCATAGAAATGATAATCTGGAATTATAATAAAAATATTTTCTCATAATTTTCTAGGTTCACGTCAACAGTTCAACACCTTGACAGGTGTCATAGACGCCAACACGGTTTATGGAGTAAAAGAAGCTTTCGCACGCAAACTGAGAACTGGCTATGGAGGATTGATGCGCATGAATCCTGTGTTCCAGGAGTACGGACTGAAGGATTTGCTGCCCCTGAAGTTGGATATTCCCGACGAGGGCTGCACACGACCCAACAAGAGCATGTACTGTTTCGAGGGCGGTGAGATTCGAGTCAATGAGCAACTGGTGCTCACCTGCATGCACACTTTGATGGCCCGGGAACACAATCGATTGGCCACCGGCTTGTCGCAAATAAATAAGCACTGGGACGATGAGACATTGTTCCAGGAGTCGAGACGCATCAATATCGCTATAGTGCAACACGTTACCTTTAACGAATTTCTACCCATTTTGCTGGGCAAGGAAGTGATGGAGAAGTTCGGTTTGGTTCTTCAGAAAGACGGCTACTGGGATGGCTACGATCATACAGTAAATCCAGGCATCATTGACTCATTTGCCGGCGCTGCCTTCCGTTTTGGCCACTCCTTGCTGCCAACTGCAGTGGAACGCTGGTCCAAGGCCCACAAGTTTATTGCCTCGAAACGTCTGTCGGATTTGATCAGGAGACCCTATGATCTGTACCGTGCTGGAGTCTTGGATGAGTACTTCATGGGTCTGATGAACCAAGTGGCCCAGGCTATGGATGACTCGATTACCCAGGAGGTGACCAATCATCTCTTCAAGAAAGAGGGCGCCAGGTTTGGAATGGATCTGGTGTCGTTTAATATGCAGCGCGGTCGGGAGTTTGGTATTCCCGGTTACATGGAGTTCCGTAAATTCTGCGGCTTGCCCACCTCAAATACTTGGGACGAGATGTATGGCTCCATGCCCAATGAGACGGTTCTGCGATATGGCAGCATATTTGAGTAGGTTTCACCAGGAGCTCTTCCGAGATTTAAGATTATGAAAAGTAACATAAATATGTTATTTTTCAGGCACCCTGCTGATATTGATCTTTGGTCTGGTGGCGTCTCGGAGAAATCCCTTCCAGGTTCAATGTTGGGACCGACCTTTGCCTGCGTCATCGCCACCCAGATGAGTTATTTGCGCCGCGGAGATCGTTTTTGGTATGAACTGCCCAACCAGCCCTCATCATTCACTCCCGAGCAACTGCAGGAGATTCGGAAGGCGAAGCTGTCCCGCTTGATTTGTGACAACACCGATTTAATTGATACTGTGCAGATTTATCCAATGGTTTTGCCTGATCATGAAATGTTAGTATTACTATTAATTCACCTACATTCTTTTGGTATTTTAAATATAATAATCATTTATTTATTTTTAGAAATCCACGAGTTCCCTGCAAGAGCGGTATTATACCATCCATTGATCTGACTAAATGGGCGGACTTTGGCGGTCATGGCGTAGATCCCTCTCTCTATGTAAGTTAACCATTCATTCGTTCACCTTATAAAATAGCTACTTATAAATTTTATATACTTTTTTTTAGAACTACATAAACGAAATACCCGACACGCTGCTGAACTTTAGGAAGTAAATGCCATTTGTGTTTTCCACGTTTTGTTTAATAATCTCGATTCATTTTTTGGACCCCATTTCTTCTACCTTCCATAGTTCTATATCTCTCCTTTTCCTATTGCTTAGTCTCTTAACTAGTCTTTGCTCACCATCTGCATTTCTATAGCCAGTCAGTAGTTTTGACACTGCCATTTTCTTGAAAACTCTTTTCAGCATTTCCATGCATAAACACAAACCCATACATTCTCTGTATATATTATTATTAAATAGCAGAAATAGAACGATTAAGTTAAAGCATATCGGAGCAACCAGAAAACCGATAAAGAAAACAAAAATAACTTTTAAAATGTATCTCGAAGTAAGTTTTTGTATATGCAAGTAATTTTTAAATAAAATTTAAAAAACTAAATGTGTTTAAACTGCAATGGGAAGCAATTATCAAGAAACCAATACCCAATTAAAACAAAGTTTAAAACTAGACAAGCAACAAGGAACAGAAATATTTAATTTAACTGGTATGTATTAATATTAATTTTATCATCTTTACAAAGTTACTTGTTTATTTGTTTTTGTTTATAATACATATGAAAATTAACCAAAATCTATATAAATTCGTGTATTATTCTTTATTTTTAGCATGAATTTTCAAAAATTAAACTAACTTAACCGTAACACTTAGTTACAGTTCAAAAACCTCCTAATTAACCCAAACAGAAAATTAATGCTGAAGTCAAAGTTTCTCTATGTTATTTGTTTATTCACTACACAATTACAAGTTAATAGGAACTCTTTGGATTCGCGCTGGGAAGTCAGTTATTTATCAAAAGTCATTTCATCATCGTTGTGGTCGACATCAGCAGCCAAGATCGCCAAGACTTGAGCATCGTGTTGAGCATCGCATTGACCCAAATCCACACCTGAGTCACAGGCCATAAAAGCACATATCACCACACACACCGCACATCGCACACCGCACAAGAGGCGCTTCTTACTCGATTTTATTCGAGTGCATTTAGAAACGGAGCTATAGAGGCAATATCCTCGCAATCGGGGATTGCTTTGCCCTTGAACTTGAGGCAGGATAGGGCACACGTTTGCCCCTGAAAGTAATCCCCCAGCATGGTTTTGCACTGGACACAGTTGTTCAAGCACACCTGTTTAGAAAATATAATTAAAAGCGTTAATTTGCTAGTTCATTAATAAAAAAAGAATAATAATAAAAAATATTTCAAATAATTGCCAATAATTTATTAAATGTGTGTGTAAATCAAAATACTTTTTAATTGGTACCTATATTTAAAGCTAAAATTAAAAACAAAACGTCTACTTAAATGAACTTCAAGAGAAATAAATATCGATTTAGAAAATTATCATGAAAACTAACCTGAATAAAATCAATGCCTCCCATGGAATCTGCAAGAAAATGTTAAATAAAAATAGTCGATCAGTACAAATGTTTATCGAAATAAGTGTCTTTAAGGGACTTACCAAATCGCTTATGCGTATAATGACCGAATGCGGGCACTGCATTTCCAAAATGCATCAGACAAAGTGCAACTGCTACAAAGGTGCACAAAATCAAGGGCTTGCAGTTCATGATGGTTTTGGTATTGCGAGTTAGGTCGAGTTTGGAGAGCTGCTCTGGCTTGCGACCGTTTTCTGTCTAGAGCAGAGTGGGAATAATTATTATCGCTCGTTTGTCTTCTTATTTTATATACATATGCTCTCGGCCCAAACGCAGATGCGAAAGCTTAACAGAGTAAAGAAGCCTGAGACGGCGGCAAAAAAATAAAAAAGCAACTATTGAAGCCGGTCACAGATGCGAGGCAAGTTGTCCGACAAGCCAGCCCCACTGGCGCTAAAATACGTCAGATCTTTGAGGCAATCCAAATCAATACGAACTCAATCAAATATCCATTATTGTTGCTAAGCATATGCAAATTGGCGACACGCAAAAAGGTTTTTCCATAGAAAAGAGTTTAATTTTGCATAATTATCAACATCTTTGTGACATTTTTATTAAGGGAATAATCGATAAGCAGCAGGTATTTAACAAGTGGAATTTATGGAATTCCAAACAATGAGCTTAATTCACACGAAAATATTTTGTTAATAGTATAAATAAACTAACATGATTTAAATTTATAAAATAATTATTTGTTTCATGCTCTGCGACTTTTACAAACACAAAAACTAAAAAATTATTTTAAGATTAAAATAGTAACATAACTTTAATTTTTGCCTGTGCAGTTATAAAGGCGGTTCCATTGAACGCATGACTTTAAAAATTTCCCCGATTTTCAAGAGCACAATATAAAAATTCACCGAACTTGGAAAAGAAAGTAGATAAAGCGAAAAGCTCTTTTCGAAAAACTGCTATAGTAGCAGGAAGTGTCGAGCAAACGGACACAGCCGAACCGAACTAAAATCGTAATGAATGCAAATCGTATGCGACTGGCGAGCCCATTAATTAATGGCGCTGTAAATGCAGTAAAAATATGGTTAAAATGTAAAGCGTAGATCGGATACAAGACCAGATGCCGCCACAACAATAAGTTACGCCCCAGTAAAGTGTAAATAAAGTAAGAATTCTTTTGTCCTGCCTCCAACCGGACACGCTGCCAACTGGTTTCGAAAGCGATTTATTCCAAGCGAATATCACAAAACAAAATATGCAAAATAAACTAAAAATCAACTATATCGTGGGAATTTTTTAGTTATGTTAATTTTATACAGCTCAAATTGTATGTTTGTCAACTAATTGGCAACACGCGCCAGAATATGAGTAATGTGTAAAAGCCAATGCAGCGTATACGTCACAAATGTTTTGTGGGCGTGACACTTATAGAGCCAAGCTTAAGATTTGGGCCTAGTGACGTAGGAGCGGTACTCGACACTTACCGGTAGTTGATTTTTTAGCAAAGGCGTGGGTGTTGAGTTTCTCAAAATGTACGTTGACAACACGTTTGTTTGCTGGAAACTGGTTCTAGATTGCAGAGTTCTTGTTGTATTTATACGTTGGATTCTGTACGATTGTTTGATTTGCACGAGCAAATTAATCAACTTATCTTGCCAGCAAATCCACCTAATTGAATATGTGCAAAATGGCAAAATGTCACTTCCGCTGCCTGTAGTCGGACACTTTCTTGAGTGGTTTTCACAGCAGTATTCTGATTACTGGATGTTACTTATCCAGTTTATTTACGTTTCTTTTAGCACTGGTTTGGGATTGGTTGGCTAATTGTAATCCAAACAGGAAATTATGTTATTGAAAGGAGTTATTTTTCCCAGCAATCGTCTTATTGAGTTCTTGAATTTGTTTGACCCCCCTTGCGTAGAAAATAAATCAAGCACGAACAGAAAGGGAAAATTACTTTTACTGATTTGAGAACAGTATACAGAGTAAGGCATTGAAAGCGGCAAGATTTTGATTTATGTATTTATTGAAATTTTGTTTCTGAAAATAACAGAACACACAACTTATAAATTAATTTTTAAATTGGTAAATTCTGTCTTTGCATCCTAAATAATTTAGCCCATTAGTTATAGTTCAATATTTCCGAATCTAAAAAGTATTATTTTGTGTACCTATATTAATTACTGTTTAACGTTATAAACAGTACAAAAAAGTTTATATACCTTTTGAGCTACTTCATAAGCGAAATATTTTTAAAAATTTCTTACTTTCGAATTATATGCGTTTAAAAAAATAAGCAGCTCTCATACTTTCAGCTTAATTGTTCGATATCTTTTCCTAATTTAATAAAATTAAAAGCATAATTTTTTAATACAAAAAAAAAAAAAATAGAGAAGCTAATATTTTTTTCACATGGGAGCTATATGATAAAGACATCCGATTTTAATCAAATTTTAATCGTAATTCTGATAAAATAGTCCATTACTACTGCTCCGTCTGCTGCTTCTTCCTACGGCCTACTATAAAGCAGTGCATATTTAAGCTAAGCAGTGCTTCACAATTTTTTCCGCCAGATGTCGCAAGCAGACGCTTGTAGAAAAACTGTGTAAAAATCATGTGTAATAAGCATGTTCTGTTTGTTGATATTGTAGATGTATGTAAATTAATATTATAAGGTGAAGTTGGATCGGGGCGCAGCTTTTTAGAGGTCTGGGACCGGTCAGCGGGTTTTACAAAAAATTGGCGAATATCTAGTTTTTTTTGCCTTATATGATGACTTTAGATAATTTATCTTTATTTATAGGCCAAATTTGTGATTTGCAACAGGTTTTTTGCTTAAAAAACCATTATTTTAAACTTAAGAAGTAATTAAGTGGAGTAATAAAAATAATAAGATTATTTCCATTCGAACGAGTCAAAAATTTAGTGTTGGCATTTGGGTAAAATAAATAAATACATTCTTTTTCAAAGATTGCCTTTAATGTCAATTGGAGTGTTTAGATTTAATAAGGTGAATGTTTCTAGAGCTTTCAAATTACTTTCACCCTTGTAAGTTTCTATTTTTATGAGGCCATATTTAAATAGTTTGCTCCTAGAACCTGATCATTGAGATGTTTATTGGTCCATTTATTGGCTCCCTTGGAGGCAATCAATTTCTGTTCAATATAAATCTCATTATTAAAGTGCTGGCCGGATTAAGTTCTCTTTTTTGTATTGCCCCCCACTGGACGTGCGTTGAAAATGCTGAAAAGCCACAACAGCAAACATTTCAACCGATGACCAGGAGGCGAGAGTGTGTTGGTGGGCGTGGCACACAACCGTACGCGCCGTCGAACAGCGAAAACTTTTATTAGTTGCAACGTTTCCCCTTTCCAGTTCCTCCCTTTTCTCCAGAACACCACAGCGAGTAAATCAGTAAACGATTTTCTTTATAGTGCTACATTTTCGAAGCAATTCCTCCTCTTTTTTTCGGCGACGGCAAGTAACTTTTATTTTAAGCCAAGCCAGAGTCGAGGTTTTCGGACGCTTTATTTATGAACTCTACCCGACGAGTCGATGCGCCTCACATATCCCTTTCATACATTGCAATCGCATCCTTTGTGCCTCGGTAGATATTTCAGGCACGTAAGCATTAAATTTTTTAGCCACACAATATGCTCATTGTGCCACTGATTTTAGCTCCAAGATATACTACTATATATGTATCCAGCTTCTGCCGGGCATGACAAAAGAGCGATGAAGCCTATTTTGTAGCTGCAAACTTTGTCAGGTCGAACAAAAAACTTTATTTAAATATACTTACAGTATGGGTGAAAATTATAGCATTGCAAAAGTTTAATCGGCATTTCTTCTTGAAACTATTATTGAAATACATAGCTGAAATAATATCAAAATTTGTGTGAAGGTATTTTTATTATCTCTTAATATTAAAGAATAAATATAATATTTGTTAAGTGTATTATTTTAAATAAAACATTGTATAACGTTACGGTGGTTGCTCCACTCCCAATCTGCGCAATCCTCAAACCCGCATTGGAAGGACACCAAGTCTTAATGAAGTTTCACTTGTTAATAATAAACTTTAAAGTATTTTTAGCTATGTCCCCGAAAATAAAGGCCAGCCTGGAGTATAATTAGTGTAGTAAGCCTTTCCACACGCCTCGCTGCACACGGGGGTAAACTAAAGAACTAAAGGCCTTCCCGCCCGACACCGTGTCGTATGCGTAATGGAGCTTGGATTCCATAAGTTCTGGCACCCCTTTCCTTTTCGCCACCGGCATGTGAAAAACGTGTTAATCCACGAACTAATTTGATGTTAATGTGGAGGGCTGATGGGTCGACAGGTCAGGGGATTGGGGTCGGTGGGCTACCCAGCTGACTTAATTGTTTTTCAGCTCACTTTACACTCCTCCGTCGCTTTTGTGGGGCTTTAAGAGCCATGCCAAGTGGCCGGGCCATTAGAGCGTAAACAAATTATTGTTATACAGAGAAAAAATTAAATATTGTGGGCTTAATAGTTGGCTTAGTGATTACCATTGACATTACTGAGCATTGTTTTAATTTACGGAAGGAGGTGTTAAACAAAATGTAACTTTTTTACATATACATGTCGTTTAAATACGATTTTTATTATTAAATGTAAGTAAGTTACTTTCTCAGTGCATCGCTAAGACAACAAGCTAGGCAGAATTAAGCGAGCTGCGAATTAGTTGCTTCTTAAGGTCCTCCTTATTTGCATATTCAGCAGGTTTGAATGGCGTCCGGATTACGGAGTGACTTTTTCCACACCTTCTCCTTTTTCTGGCCAGGAAGAGCAGACCGCCCGTCGCGCTCGATGTGCTCAAAATGAAATCAGTGAAATGGTGGAAATTAAAAAATAACGAGATAATTAAAAGCTACCCCCGCAGTTATTTGCGTGTGTGTCTCTTGGCTCACGTAGCGCTGCTTAAGTGGCGGCATTGAGGCTGAGACCTCGGTGGGTGGTTGGGTGGTTCGCCTCCGCTTTGTGTCGAGTGGTCATGGAACTCCTCACCCACACACCCACACCACACACACACGGCCAGAGACAGAATGAGCCGTTTTAATCCTGCCATTTACTTTGTGCCACAATGCTCGTTCATGTTTAATGTCCTTTCATTTTGCGTTTGACTCGAAGCTGCTTTTGTTTTTTTGATTTCCTGTTGTTTTCGTTTTCGTTTCTGCTCAGAATTGTTTTGTTTGTCTTCAATTCATCCCATGCTGTGCCAACGGGGCCTGTTTTTGCTTTATTTGATAATTGCTTTCTGAGGTTTTTGACAAAATTTGTGACCAGGTAAAGATTCAAGTAAATATATCACAGTGTTTGAAAATAAATAACAATAAATAAAAAGTAAATTTAATACATTTGAAATAATTGAATTTCTGTCTTGATTTGTTTTATTTATTTGTTATTCTAGGTTTTCAGAGGATTCCGCAGGATTTGCTAATTTGCATTCGGTTTGGAAGCATAATCCAAATTGATGTATGGCTTTTTGTATTAGATATTACAGATTCAAGCAGATGATTAATTAAAACCAATTCTCATTAATTACTGAAATTAAAGCTAATAAAGGTATCCTCCCCTATCTAAACATGAAACAAAATAAAGACTCCAAAAATAATAATAACATGAAATTCTGAAATCAGACTATTCATAAATAAATAATATTATAATTTTGTACCATGCTTTCTTTCGCGATATTTCCCCATACATAACGTATATAAGATAAATAATCATATATTTTGATAATTTAAAAAAAAATGTATACTTGCCTAGAAAAGTGAAAAATATTAGAAAATTCTTAAGCTCTTATTTTTACAAAGCAATGCGCTTTTATTTATTTATTTACTGTCAACTCCTAGAAAAACGAAAACGTTAGAGAAAGTCTGATAACTTACAAAAAAATATTAATTTCACTAAATGTGCATAAATTATATTGATGACATTTTAAACGCTTTAATTATTAGGATTTTTTGTTTCACGAGTCTGCCAATCGCTTGGTATAAAAAGCATTTTCACCACAAAAACGATACAATTTATTCGAAATTAATTGAACTTCGTTCATTGTGTGTTCAAAGGTTGTTGATGAATTTCAAAATTTAAAAAAGCTCACATTTCTATAACTTAAATAACCTGCGGGCGCACAAACAAAAACCATTTACAGCCATTAAATCAACAAGTTTTGGCATTATCAAACGAAATCTCTTTTTAAAGTTTTTGTTTTAAACTGTTATTGCAAACAAATGGTAAACTGTTTAAATAGACATTTTACGGCTGGTGATGAAGTGAAATATCCATGTCACTTGATTACGATGCGGTGTAATTTGTAAAATTGGCCGTCAAAAAATGTCCCTGGCTGGAAATGAGACCAAACGTTTGTTAATTAGCAAACGCAAATACGCACGTGAGTTTGGTTGTTGTTTGTATGACATAAATCGAACTGACGGATGGCTCAACTGGGCCGTGAAAAGTGGGCTGACAACAGGGTGGGCGTGGCTCCCAGCCCTGACATGCACATGGCCAAAATGCACAGCACGACAGAATGTCAGCCGAGTGAGCTTCCTTTTCCCCCCCTTTGTCTAGGTGCGGAAATGTGTCGAACTTTGCCATGTTGCGATACGACAAAATTGGGTCGCATATCAAACATTTTTCGACTCCTGCTGGCCAGTGTTATGCGGGGGCGACAGTGCTGACACAGGGTGTGAGAAAATATCGGAAAAATCCACAGAAACTCTTGTTAAAAATACTACAATGTTGGGTATAGCCGATCAAAGCCTCATCCGTTAAAAAAGAAAACACAATCAGCGTACAATCGCTTAAAATGTAATTAACAGTTTTAAAAGTAAATTTAAAGTTTCTAAATGTGTTTTAGTGTTTAAAGTTTATTTGTAAACACAAAACAAAATGCAAAGGCATTGCGTAGATTCGTAGGTAAGAACATACCTAAATAGGTAAACATATTTTCAAAAAAATGAAAATGGCCAGAAGCAGCCAAAAATAAAAAAAAGCTAAAATGGCAACCCATACATGGAAGACGGGAAAGTGCACAGCTTGCATATTGCTCGATGAATCTGTATACTAGTGTGTGTCTTGCTGTGTGATTGTCTCTGTGTGACTTTGCGTTGACATTTCAACTTTGCCCCGACCAGGCTAATGCAATGAAAACTTACAGTCTGCCTTAGTTTTTGGCAATTTTTTCATATCTGTCTGCTGCTTTTCCCCGGATCTTAAAGTCGAAAGATGCCGGATGAAGCCAAAGTTGCAATTAGACTTCCAGTTTCATAATCGGAGTTCGACAATCTGAAGTCCTGCAAACCGACCAAACTGTCCGGCAATAAGTGTCAAGCCGCTGGCCGTTTGCAATTAAAATTTATGTTGACATCAAAGGGCTGATGCCGCAAAAATAAAGCGATGCATTGCTCAAGGCGTTGTAGGCAAGTAATGCTTCAAAGGCACAAGTATATTGTAGAAAAGGCATCTGTTTAAGTTGCAAAAAGAAAATACTTTTATTTGATATTTTTTAATTCAAACGTACATTTAATAATGTGTATCTTATACACATAGTTCTCACTAGTTCTAAAAATAATAGGTTCAACGAAAACTTTGCCCGAAATTCTTTGCTCTGCGGCATCAGGGAATCTGAATTAAAGTCTTCCGATAAAGTTGCTTTTAACAGTTGCCAGCAGTTGGTTTATTGAATCTTAGGGAGCTTGAAGTTGCTGATGCCCAAAAATAGCCCAACCTCGATTCGGGTTCGCATTGTAAAAGTTTCCTCTTTTTTTCGGGGTGCTCTGCCATTTTTATTTGAGTTTTCACTTACCTGGCGCTTAAGTGTTTCTGCTACCAGGCCATTTGCCATTTCTTTCGTCGATGTGAAAAGTTTGCGAGAGACTTGTGTGCGGGCTACTTTTATGATTATTGCCAGCCTGCCTGCCTGCCTGCCTGCCTGCCAGCTCAACCTTGGCGAGAAAGTATCATCTCGAGAAAGTATCTCGTATCTGTGCGCCGTGCGCCTATGGCATACTTAGGCCTTAATGTTAATTTTAAGCAGTTTGCCCATAAGCTTTTGATTTAGGGCAGCCACAAGGGCGGCTTGAATCCCTTTTTTTGTTCCATTTTAGGCCCGCACTCCTTGGCGTGCTGCCATGCCGCAAAGTACACACCAGACATGGACGTGGACATGGCACAACAGATGCCTTTGCCATTGCATTTGAAATTGCAAGTGCAATTGCAATTGCCACCCCCAATCCCTAACCACCAGCCCAAGTGCAGCTGTTGCCCGTGTGGAAGTGCACTTCACTTTGTCTAATTGTAAAATAAATAAATGAGATAAAAACGCAAAGTGGCAGGGGCGTTCAAAAAATGCAAAGGGAAATGAAAAATTGCGCTCGAGTTGCGTTCTCCCCAAGAACCGGATACACTGAGGCAAATAAAATATATGTGAAAAATAAATTCGATACTGAATAGGGAAAGAGTTTATAAGCTTTTTTTTATTTTGTGTATCAAGTAAGGCATGGTTAAAAATTGGCGAATTTACTACTTTAATGCTATATATTTAAAAATAATTAAGGAATAAGTCTTTGTATTTATTTGAATATCTGTTGTCTGCACCTTTTCCCTTAACAATGTAAGTAAGATAAAAGAGTTGTCAATTACGTTATTTAAATAATTTTGATTTGATTAAATAGGTACAAACTTTTTCTTTAACGGCCTTGAGCAATTTTTAAGGTTAAATACAAATATATAAATACAAAATAAATATATACTTTAATGTAGCTTATATTTTGTTGACTCTGACAACATTTTTGTTTACCGTAGTGTACTCTACTGCTGCCGCTTAGACTCATGAGTCCGTAAGCATGGCTCCATGGGGAGGGCTGTCGAAAATAATAAATCAAAGTGACACATTGAGAATGCAAAGGCCCAGCCCCCACCATCCACCACAGCCATCTTCTGCAGCTTTGCCCCACCTGGCCAAAAGACAAAGCGAGCGGAGCTTTCAATTTCAACGCTCCACAACGCCAAGACTGACGTTTGACAGACACAAGACGCTGCAGCAACAAGAAGTGCACCTTTAGCAGAAAGAAAAAGGAAATAAGGACGGAAAAAAAGGAAAAATATCTGGAGCGGGTGCAGACACTTTACTTTGCGGGGAACGCCTGGCATCAGAGTCAGCGTCAGCATCAACAGCAACCCTTCCGTCATTGTCAGACGAAGTTGTTCAAGTACTTTGCGGATAGAATAGCATGGCTTGCTGTCGCAATTTAGATAAATTTTAATTTTAATAAAGTGTTTGCTCTGCTCTCCTCGGCCACTCGAGCGGATACTCTCGGCATTATGAATTAATTATCGCAGCAGTCGTTCGCCGGCTTTGGCTGCGGTACTTTCAATTTTCGCCGAGCGGGCAGACGGGGTGGTTTTGGCGGTACGTCGTAGAAAAGCCCGTGCTCTTGTCGGATGCTCTTGCAGGCCATGCCCTCCTCGAGGGCCTCCATGATAACCTTAAAGCAGACTTCGCCGGGAAAGCCCGTCTTTTGCGTCACAAACGTGGCCAGATCGCGCAGGGAGGAGCCTGTGGTTGCATCCCGCAGTCCCGCCAGGATGAGCTCCAGGGGCGAGTTAATCGTGCGATCGTAGTGTATGAGAGGCATGTGGGTGTGATTTAAATAAACCTCAAATTTGTGCTCTCATCTGAATGAAATATGTATCAGATCGTTGGCTTCTTGACACACTACAAAAAAAAATGATTTTTTAAGAGGAAGCGGGCCAGCTTTTTGCACTTCCTTTTATTTTTGTGTTTAACTATTTTGTGTTAACTCATATGAGTTTTAAACAAATGCCTATCAGACCTTACAATAAAAATACAATTATTATGAAATTTATACGAAGCTTTATATTGCATTTGTTTTTTGTATCAATTTAATCAATTTTACATACCATCACCTTATCACTTTTGGGTTAGTAAGATATTTAATAAAAGTAATGTAAAGTACTAGCCTTGGTATTTTTAAATTTAATATTTAGTAAAATACATTTTATTTAACCAACTGTTTACAAATTAAGTTAAATCAGAAGAAAAAACTTTCGATAATAAACTTGTATAATATAACTAACATTTTTTGTGATTTTAATTTGACGGGTAGGATATACGAATCAATACGTTATAGACATGATTTAATGATTGGTTTTTTCCCTAGTGAGTAAAGTCATCTTCACGACTTGCCGCTGGCCATCTTTAGGGAATCTATATCTCAATCTTGCCACATGATGCGTTAAGTTGCTCACGTTTTTTTTTTTGCCCCATCAGCGACGGCTCTTAACCCCTTGCCGCCTTCACAAGCTCCCCATTTTTCCACACATTCTTTTGCACCCAGACGTTGCCTGTCAAATTAATGCCGCATTTTATGCGCCCCGCGGCGCCCTGACTTCACTTTTTTCGTCTCTCATTTTTTTTGGCTCCTCTTAAATTGAAATTAAAGCAGCCGGCTGTAGTTTGGCTTAACTGGCTACAAGCTGGGCGATTTTCAGACTCAATAATACAACGGTGGCGAATGCCAAAAAGTTCAAAAGGCGGCAAAAAGTTTTGCAATTCTTTCTTTCCTTTCCACGGCGAACAATTTGAATGAAGCGCGCAAATTGAATAAAAGGCCATTGCCACAGTTCAAGCTGAAAACTGCTGGCTGTGATAAAATCATCAGCTTCCATCCTGGCTCTCCCCGAATTCTTTTTTCACTCCAGAAGTTTTTTACGGTCAAGTCTACGTGGAGTGAGCAGGATTGGGTAAGCTGGTAATAAATTTTTATTGCACGAACGAATTCAATAAAATCAACCAAGGAGGAAGAATAGAACTAGAGATGAAGTCGCAAAATCTTTTGTGTTTCTTAATTAAATAATTTTGCACTTGTAAAGCTATGAAGATATTTATTATTTGCCAGAGGTGAAGAAAAACTGTATTGAAACTGTATTTGAGCTTTTAATTTTATATGAATTTACCAAAATCATATTTATAATAGATTTTAATTTATTCATGCAAGATGTATGTTTTATTTTTCTTTAAATCGTTATTTTTGTGAAAAGTGCATTAAAGCTTAGACAACATTTAAGTTTGACAGACCTAATAGAATTTAAATGTTAAAGTTAACATAATTGTTGTTCTTGTTTGCTTATATTCGATTTTATTAATTTATATGTTTCATAAATGAGAATATTACGCTAGTTAGAAAAGAGCCTTGTTGGTGATTACCGGCAATTATCCAATGAGTCACGTCCGAGTTCCATTTGCATAACCCGATCTCAGTGTAGTATTCATATTGATATGCAGCAAGTATTAAAAGCAATTTATGCTAATTCGTGGCATCACTAGCTCTAAGCTAAAAATGGTCACTGCAATGAAAGGGCGTGGTCACAGTGGGAATTACATTAAATCAAAATAGAATGCATTCGGAAAACTCAAATGGGATGGGAGTGTGTGTGTGTGTGTGTGTGAATTGAATTTAATTTTATGCATTTGCTGTATCAACGCATAAATTATGATAAAAGCCATAAAATATGCATGCTGGGGGTTGAGTGAGCCAGAGCGGAAGTCCGAGTAAATTATGCTGATGGTGGAGAACGGAAATACGAGAAATGGAATGGAATAAAGGCTATCGGGGGGATGGACTGGCAAACCTTCCCCATCCCATACCGAAATTTATGCTGAAACCATGTCAAAGATCAGCTCGACACAGATGCTCACTGAATTAGCCAGCGCAAATATTTATGACCATCCCAAAGGCAGAATGGGACGAACACTTTACGTAAATGTTTGCCAGCCACCTGTTCGCAGTTGTCAGCCACGGAATGCAGCAAAAGGTGGAAAAAAGGTGCACATTGTAGCAAAAAGCAGCTAATCCGACTGAGCGCCAATTTGGGACACATGTAGACAGTTTCTGCAGTTGGCTATTGCTGGCTTTCCGCTCCCCGTTCACCTTTGAAACTCATTTGGCGCAAAGCTGACAAGTCCCGGACGGATTGGATAGTCCGACGTCCGTCGTTCAATTAGCAGACGGTCACAGGGCATTCTGCTATCCGTTTGTCTTTTATTAATATGTCCTGAACCTGCTGGCCCAAAAAGTGCGAGTAATTCGACTGTGGGATACCTTTTAGGCTCCTGCTGTAAATAACCTAACGAAAAAATCATGTCCGCACCCAACAATAATAGACATATATATAATGTTTTGACTTAAACAATATATACAATTATATATGTGTCCAGAAAACTAGAATATATCTTGCAATTAATTAAGATTCTATATCCGACTAATTAATCGAGTAGATTCCTCATCTTTAACGTATTTAATATATCCTTCAAGTACCGAGCATAAAAAGAAGACCTTTGTAAGGAACTAAGGAGTGAAGGAAAAACGACAAGCGAAATGCAAACTAATTGAAAACACTTCAAAGGACATCAATATCAAAAGCATGGACGTTGACAGAAAGAAGAAGAAAGATAGCGGCGGAGAGTTGTAGTCAACCCGTCCTTCAGTCATCCGGCAAATGTCAACCGAACAAAGCATAAAATTGTCTCCAGTCCGCAGAATGTACAAAAAAAAAAGGCCAGGACATTCTAAGGGCGACCAGCAGGACTTGCCTCGACCAGACACAATCAAATCAGAGCTATGCCAAAATTAAAAATATTTCCACACAGCAGATCACTCATTCATGCCACTTTCGGACCGCCTTTCTTCGCCCAAATATCTAATGTAAAATATATAAAGCAGAGGACAAAATAATAGCACTGCGCCAATTAAATTTAATAGTTTTGCCTTTTACTAGTTTAGTTATGCATAGGTTTTGTTTGGAGCCCTTAATTTATTTATTAAAATGTTTTAAGAAATTTGAATTAATTTGATTGCACGACTAAACATAAGATATAAGAACGTTAACTGGTTGCAAAAATGTTTACTATTAATTGACAATTTTATGCTGACCGCAAATGTACGTATGAAATTCGGCAGTTGTGCAAACGAATGGGTCGAAGCAATTATGTAGTTTCTATTTCAGGTGGTGGCCCCTCACAACAATGAGTGGATAAAATCCTTTTCATTTTCCCTCAGTGTGTCCGGCTTGCTACAAAATCAATTTACAACGGAAGCTTACTTACATAACCCCCCGAGACACATAATCCTGTTTATACGAGTGTGCCTGTGTGTCTCGATGATTCCCGCCCACCCAAGCGCCAGTGCATATTGGGGCTGTCTTGGTTCGGTCCTGTGTTTTCCTTTTGGCATTTCAGAAAATATCACAGGTAACTGTCTCTGGACAATGTCAGCACATCCTTTAGTTCAACTTTGCCATTGCTGTGGTCGGAACTTTTGCATATCGGTCACATTGTCCTCGGGGCGGCACGTGTCGTGCCCTCTCTACGATTCGCATTTTCCCAGAATCACAGATTCCTCTTCTGTGTGTAAAGGCTTCGATTGCAGTTCATAATACGGTTATGCCTGCAAGCATTTATTTGCCTTAGTTAGATTTTGTTTGTTGTGAAAATTTCATAAATATTTACGTGCTGTCAGCTGCAGTTTCACTTATTGTTTATGCCCCTTTAATACCTAACTGAATAAAAATTCCATTTGTGTGTGTTGTGTGTGATGTGTGTGTTGAAAGTAGATTTTACTGTGCATTAAGGCACTTAATTACGACTCCCTGCAGGGGAAACGATGCGTATACGCAATATATTTCAAAACTGCATCGAATAATATGCGTGATATCGAGGCCAAACGGATTAATGAATATCGACAGATGGCCAAAGGGAATTATTTTCATTTCGACAAAAGCTGCTAAAGTTCATCTCACTTTTTAGTATAAAACTCAATTTGTATTAAGTTTCTGTACTGACTTAAGCTGCAAAAGCGAATGGTTAGGTTTGCATTTTCCTGGTGAGTATGATTTTGCTTGTGCACAGAAAAATGATACTTTTATGAGCAGCTTAGTAAAATAATAAATTGGTCTTGAGGGTTTTTAAAGCTTTTTACAAACAGGCAATGCTATAAATATAATCTGCCCTTATACCCTAACTAAATAAACTCAAACTTGCTTGTTTATATGTCTTATATAAAGAGACAATAAATACTTAGTCTGGTAAGCCTATTAAAAATTCGTTCGGCAAGACTCTTTTGAGCCAAAAAGGCTGCCAAACTTTTATGACTTAAAGAAACTTAAGTGCTGGCCAAAAAAGAGAAAAATCTAATTTTTAAATCAAAATGAAAGCTGCCAAAATGCATTTCCAATGCAAATAGTAGCACAATGAGCAACTTTGATTTGAGTTTCAATGTAAACCGAAGCGAAGCTCATAAGTTCCCGCCACTTGAATATGCAGAATGATTATGTCTCCCTGCCTGAACTGAAGTAGATTAAAGACATCCAAAAGCCACTCAAAGTCAACTGGAGGGCCTGGGCGAGCTGAGTGACTGGATAAAGTCGGATGGGCACTCGAAAAGTTTTTTAAAGTTTGTGCGCAACAATGAGATCCCAGTGCTGCAGCTTCAGCTCCCTTGCTCCTTGCTCCTTGCTCCTATTGGTTCTTTTTTGCTGCTGCACCTTTTATCCTGATTTTGCAGTCAAAGTTGCTTGGCAACATTGCTCCAATTCAATTGATTTGCCGTTCGAGTGCAGTGCGTTTTAAAGCGCAGTGCAAACAAAACTAATGCAATGTATGCCCTGAAAAGTTGGCTGGTTACACAGCAATTACAGAGATATCCTGGCCTTAATTAAACTGATTGATTCCCGGTTGTGGTGCTGGCCGGAATTCTATTTCATTTTCCACAACGATTTGTTCAAAAAAACGTTTGTTTTTCTTAATTAAAGTGAAAAATAATTAGAGTATCAAAAATGTTTTCTATTTTTTAATTTTTAAAAACACAATTTGGAGTAGAAATTAATTTCTATAAATTGAAAGAATCTTATCTTTAAAGACGTTTGTTAATAATAAAAATAAAAATAAGTTATACTGCCCTTTAAGTTGCAATTTATTGATATTTTTCTTGGGTAAGTGTAATTTTTCTTAAATTGCCTCCAAAAAAACCCTAGTTGAGTGGGGCCATTCAAGGAGAAGGTCAATAATTTATTAGCCTCTGTTTTTCGCAACGCATTTTTTATTGGCATTTTCAGTTTGCGTTACAAGTTTGGCTAATTTATTACTCCAGACGACTCGTAAATTGTGCAGATGAGAATGCTTCCCCCTCCAACATTGCCATCCGCTGCCAAAATCCATGAGCGAATTCCGGGTTCGTGTCCGATTACCATTCGCTGAGCAATGAGCATGTTAATGCTGAAATTTATGCTCGACAAACAACTCACGAATTCCATTTATTTTCGAGCGAAGCGTTTTCAACAAGCTTGCTGCATAATCCCGTTTAATTAGCTTCAATTGTCGCTGTCATAAAGCGCATCCTCCCGGGACACTTAAGTGCCCAATTTGCAAATAAGTCAGTCGGTTTGGCAGGTGCCCTGGCTTCTCACTGGCATAACCTTTAGCTCAATGGCAAATTAATTAGCTGTCAATTTGCTGGAAAGTTTACTTCGGTTGCGTCGGTTGGCCCTAAGTTTAATTGCGTTTTTGTGCTTGAAGTGTTGGGACTTCAGTGGCTCATTATGACCAACTTTGAGGAGTTTTATTTGCACTGACAACGAGTGAGATGCGAGTTCCCAAAACAGACGCCACATGAATCAAGCCATTAAACTAACAAGACCCGAAAACTCACGCAACCCACGACATTTGCTAACGAGAACCCAACGAAAACCTTTGGTGGTGGCGGGGCATTCGAGTTTATTGAAGCGTTATGAAATCTTGAAAGGCGGAAAATGTTATTTGTCTTCCCAGGAAAAGCTACAACAATCACAACAACCACGAACATAAACGACACGCTCTTTGTGTGAAGGTGTCGGGTTTTACAAATCGGTGCGATGTGGGAATAAGCATCTGTTTTCATGCAGGCTAAAAAGATATACACCGCTGGGCATTGCGAAATATCCCAGGGAACGAAACTTCAATAAAACCAAATGGAAACTGAAATGATGGGTCACAAACATTATTTTTATTTTTAAAAATTCCTCTAGGGCATAGATGCGCAGTCTAAAATGTTGGAGAAATGGGATTATACAAGTAAAATCAATAGTGATGTGGAGAACAAGAACAAATTATTCTTTTTAAGTATTAATTAACGAACTTAATGTACGGTTTTAAAATTTTATGTTGGTATAAAAGTAAATAAATGGACCACTGAGTCGAAAATGCGTTTAAAGGTACAGTCTTTTACTTGGAGTTGCTCTATTTTTCAATTAAACTTTGCCCGGAAACTGAACCGATTCAACTGCTGTGGCCCACATAAATATGCACATACTAATGTTCGTATTTGTTTGGTATATAAACGTATTTACGACACGTGCTAACTTTGATTGTCTTTGCTGCAAACATTCGTACTTTTATATAGATTCTGTCAATGCTGACTCGCAACTATCTCACGTTTCTTCCCGGCGATAAATCAGATGTCCTTGCAGTCGGACTTTCTTGAAATTTTCTTCTAGGCAACTTAAGTAACGCAATCAACGTGAGTGCTTTTTCCAATTTTTCCTAGGAGCCTGTCGTTGCCATTACCTTATTGGGTCCTCGCTCTTGCTTTCCAACAAAGCATTTACATAAAATACAAATCCAATTCATTGACCAGCTAAAAGCAAATTGAGTTATTTAATTTGGTTGGCAATTACACGAACTGGATTCTGCGAACAATGGCCTGCAATTTGTTTCGCTGCACATCGCTTTTGTTCCATAGTAATAATAAGTTAAAACAGAATTTATTTCCATCATTGTGCCGGCTAATGCGATTTGGTTCATTAGAGCAATGAAGTGAAAATATAAAATATATTACAGTAGTAAATTTAATATAAGAGAAATAAAGTTTAACATTTTAGACTAAAGTTAAGTGTTTTTAATGTTCGAGTCAAAAGAAATACTAGTGAGTTGAATGATGATATATGTTATAAACACAACAGAAATTCTTCTCAAACTATCTAAAATAAAAATATATCCAGTGTAAATGGAACAGATTTAGACGGGGCCATTACTCCGCTGCACAATTGGCGTTGCATAAATAATGGCAACGAATTTTCAACGGCTCCCAGCCACTTCCACTTATTCTGTTCCGGCGACAGTTTCCGCTGCAGAAACGCAAGTGTGCATTTCCGTTCGTGGCTTATTGCTAAAAGCATATCACTTCTCGATTGACAATAAGAAATGAAATTTGCTGACAGCACTGGCACTGAGGCAAAGGGAGCTGCACAAAGCTCCATTTGCAATGCCATCAAAAATGTATGAATTTGTTGATTTGACGGAAGCAAATATTTGGCAGGCGGATGTGTATCGTGCTGGATCGTCCTCCTTTGGCCAGGAGCATCTGGAAAATGTATTTTATTTATCCCGACAAGACGCAAACATTCCGCATGCATAAAGCAATCGGCTGCCAGCCCTTTGGCTCTTATTGATCGCCAGCCAAGACCCATTTATCCAACCTCACATGCAATTAGTTTGCGCTGCCAGCAAAATGCATCGGCATCATGCACTATGTATGTATAGATAGTAATACATAAATATATCTAAGGACATGCAAGTTAGCGTTATCATCCCCGCTGGCAGTAGCCAAAAAATATATTCACGCATATGCACAGTTGGCTGGTTTTGCCATCCACAACGAAATGCAATTTGCGAGGCAGCGCGTGCCCAATCTTTAATGTGGCGTATTCCAATCGAGCATTAAACCCATATGCTCGCCGGTTGACAAAACGAAAAATTCAAAATGAAATTCAAAAAGATCTAAACGAGCAGAAGGGACGTTACTGTGAGAGATTGTGTCGTTGTAGTTTTATGCGATGGTGACGCCGATGCATTCGCCTAATGAGGCTAATGTAGATTCGTGTTTGTGCGTTCCTTAGTACACGGTACCATTGGGTATAAGCCAAATTCTTGATCTTAATATAGGAAATACTCAGCCATTATTGTTTCCCTGAATATTCAAATATTAGCATTTTTAAATAATGGACAGAGCATATCTTAAAAATAACATAGCGATTTTTTAAGTGTTCTTTAATTGATTTTGATCCCTTGCAGAAGGTATTATAAATTCAGTCAAAATATTGTAATGCAATGAAGGAGACATTTCCAAACCTATAAAGTATATACATTCTTGTTCAGCATCAGATTTGATCTAGCTATGTCCGCAACTCTATCAGTCTCTCAGTTGTAAAGATAAATCAAAATGGATATTTTTCTTCTTTATATTACTGGTAAAACAGTCAGAACGAGCCGTATCGGACGGCTATATCGTAAAGCACCCATAAAACCAATCGGAAAAATTAAATATAACTTTTTTAATTTATTCATATATACTTCGAGTTAAAATAATGATTCACTTTTAAAGTTTATATTTTTAATTGCTTATTGTTTTTAAGCATGTAAGCATATTTTATTTTTGTAAAAGCTTCCTTTTTTTGTTTAATTTAAAGTTTAAGCCTTCCAGTTTTTGAGTAAGGCTTAAAACCGGGTACTAGGCATCTGATAGTCCCTATTTTCACCTCCTTCGTCGTGCGTGTGTTTGTGTTATTGAGTGTGTCTGTGATACGCACGCATACACTCTAAAAATGGCTGCTGCACACTGCTCAACTAAGCATATCGACGTCAATAAATCATCCAATAATGCGCTGATGCTGATGCTGATGCAGTGCATGGCGCAAATGGCGCTGGAAACTCCATGCTGTCTGCGGAATGGGAGTTAAGGGTTGGAAGTTCCGTGGTGGAGTTTCCCAGATGCCGATGCTGGATGCTGGATGCTGGGACCATGTCTTTAGCCATTTCCGTAGTAGTTACATACGAGATGCTCCTGCCCGCGCTGAGTGCTTTTTAACTTGATGCCCCGGCTGATGCTGATGGTGATGCTGATGCTAAGGCTGAGGCTGAAGCGACTGGCTTGCTTTGCTGCACTTATGTTTGCAGATTGTCAGCAGAAAATGCGAGAGCGCAGAGCATTAAACAGATTGAATTTTATTCGGTTGCGGTTATTGCAGCCATTACGACTGCTTCAATTGCACAGGAACAAAACTACCGTAAAATTAAAACGTTACGTATTGGAGGCTATTACATATAATACAATCGCTTCTATTTTCAACATAAATTTAATAAGACTTGGTAAAGAATTTGTATTTATATTTACAACAAATTTAAATTATTATGATTTAATAATGCCATTAAAAATAACGAGGTACGAGTATATGATTTACATTATGAAGGATTTAAATAGAAGCTGTGTTGAATAAATTATTTTGTAAATATGAATATTTGTTTAGCGGCAACTTGAGCACTATGGAGATTTTTTTCTGAGTGTACGCGTGCTCTATACTCTGCAAAGGCGGCGGTGGGGTCGAGTGCTGGCATCAATTTACTGGATAGAGCTTATGTGCTGCCACTGCAAAGTGCCTGCCATTTGTTCGGATGAATTTCGCTGGCGTCAATGTTGTTTAGCCAGCAACCACAACCGAACCACCCAACTACCGCTAAAGTTCATTAAGTTTCATTTGTTTTTTTGCTGCAGACGCCCAGCTACTTAACAACTTGTCTTCACCAACAACCCACATCGATGGCTGCGAAAGGGGTGGCTGGTGGGTGCTGTGGCAGCTAATCATTTTATCGTTAACGCCCCACTGCACCCACTTGGCCCCATTGGGTTAGTCGCGTGAAAAATAGTTTCGTTATGGCAGACTGACTGACAATCTTCACAGATTTGCTGGCACCATTAACGCGATTTTAATGTTCCGATTTGATTGAGGCCAATTGACAGTTTGCTTGTGCGCGCTGACATCCTGTTTCCTGCCGGGGAAATCTCACAGAATAAATAAGTAGGAAGCCGTTTGCGATAAAATATAATTTCAGGTATGCAAGCTTTTTCAGAAAATAGTACATAGTTGCACCTTGATTGGCATGAAATTTATATGGTTATTAGTTTAACAAGTTTGAAAGCTTCCTATGTAAAATGTTGGCAGAAATGCAAGCTGAGCAAAATTATATATATTTCGAGATTGTATGTTAAATTGCTTTCAATTAAGTTTTTATAACATAATTGGTATTATTTATAATTAAACTTAGGATAATTGGTAGGCTTCTGTACAAATCTCTTACACATTCTTATTAAGCAAGTTACAGAAATAATTTAATGTTGTTCTTTTAGTGTAAATGCTGCTACATTCTCAATTAAGGGCTAGCACCCAATATTTTCCAGCTGTCTGCGCATCCTGCACACCTTTGCACCTCAAACCGACCACTGGCCATCGACCAGGTGAGTCGAACGTTTAATTAGACTAATTAAAACCCGACAGGGGAAGCTGCATTAATAACCTGTAGTCCGCACTGACCTGAGTCATACTGACCTGCAAGTCTCTGTTCGCCGAAGCCAGGTCGGTTATGCAAATCAAGATAACGTCTCTGGACTTGAACGACAGCATGTGGTTGGGGCCAGAGCCTTTCGGTTGCAGGCACAAAATTGTCAAATTGGAAGGCGAAATTCTGGGGGAGAGCTTTGGCAATTAACGCAATAATTGTCCTCCGGCATTTGCATCCCACTTAAGCGTTTTTGGGCGGCCCATCTTGGCATACAAATAATGCTTGAGTAATTGCATACATATTTTATGCATATTATTAGCATGCATGGGAAATGAGGGCTCTATACAGCGTTAGGGATAATCGGGACCTGCGAGAGGCTTTCCTCTCAAGCACATTTTATACAAAGACTTTATGCACTTTGCCTTTTAAAATATTGCGACTCGTTCTCAATTTCTTAGAATTTGCATTTCTGCCTTTGACAACACTTTTTTTTTTGTATTTTTTCCCTCAGCTGTATTTCTTTGGCAGTCGCTGTCTATTGACATGGGACTGTGTCCGTCCGACCGTCCGTGGGTCCATTCGTCCGGCGGAGTAAGTAGCCGGAGTCCTGGGCCCGACTGTGAATTTCCGTTTCCGGTGGCCTGCGACACGCTTTGCAGCAGCACACTCAAGCGCAAAAAGTGCCTTTCAACTTATTTTCCTGTTTCCCTTGCGCCATTTTCCTTCGATGGTCGTTCCTTTGGGATCTCTTTCCCTGGGAATGAGTGAGTGTCCCCTTTGTTTCGTAGTTTTTCTGATTAGATTTTTATTGTCATGAATTTTCATTTCCGTTCGTGAATTTTTTATACTCGTGAACATACATCCATCACTTTATCCCATCTTGTTTAATTCCTTCACAGCGAAAAGCCATTTTAGCATACAAATTCTTTTGTTTAGGGTAAGATGCGGCTCTAGTTTGCATTTAAGTTTTTTTTTAGTTTTGATTGCATGTGTTTATTTATTATTTAACGTATATAAGGTGAAATACAACAATGTTCTTATTAGTTTCAAGAAGGTTGTAAAATTGCCCTCTTGATGAGGTTTTTTTTTGTATCTGGCGGATATGCTTCGTATCTGATACTGCGTGTGTATCCGTATCTTTAGCAACTTTTTGTGTTTCCGCTTCTTTATTCCCCGGCGTGCGACTTAATGCACATTTCAAATTACCGGGCAGTTGTTGACCTGATTACACAGCCGCACCCTGCTGAATCAGTCACCTTCCCTTCACTTTTTGGTGCTACTGCAACCGTCTATTAATTTAGCGCCGCTTTAATTAAACAGGACATTATTTTTTGCTTAACAAGTTTTGAGGGCAATATTATAATAACATTAATTACGTAAGCGCCGCAGGGTAAGGTCGATGTGGGAAGGGTAGTCGTTTACGAAATATCCCCCATTGTTCACCGTGTTTATCGAACCGAAATTAATTAGGGATTTTAAAGGGCAAGGCAAAAGCATAGTTTGCCAGCCCGTTGACAAATTTAATTCAATGGATTGGATAAAAGGATATGAGTACGAGAAGAAGTGCTTTCTATTTTTGGGATATTTCTTGAAAATGTCCACAAAGAACCCCAAATTTTTATTTAATCTTAAATTTTTATAAATGTTTACTTAATTTTTTGTTACATGCAGGAATTTTAATTCTTCACGTTTAAAATATGTAATTTTACACATACTTTTGATTTTATTCTTCAATCTAATGTAATTACTGTCAGCTGTTCATAAAAATAACCAACCCACTATTCGTGATGCTGGCATAAATGTTTTCAATTTGAATTTGTCGCTGTACAGTCAATTGGCTTTATTTCCAGTTGAATCGGTTTCCATGTACCCCAGGCAATCGAGACGACTCCCAGATGCGGCATCATCGATGACAACAGCACACAAGACGAACCCACAGGAAACTGGAAACCGATCAACGTTCGAATGAGCAAAAACAAAGGCTAAGAGGAGTGAAAAGTGCACGACATAGAGGAAAAAGTTGAGCGACATCAAAAAAAGCTGGAACAAATTACCAATTCTAAGTTTGGGGGCGGAACAGTGGTGCTAAAGTGCTACAATTTGCAGTGGGGTCTAGAAAAAGTTTAGTTAATATTATGTTAAAAACTGTTATTTGACCATTTCTTGAATAGCTAATAAAGAGCTTAATATATTTAAAATTAATAAATGTATTTTATAACAGTGCTCACCAATAAACATTTTTAAAGCACATTAACCAAATAAAATTTTTTAAAATTATAAGAGTTAAGGGCTTAAAGTCCAATGTATTTTAACTAAAGCCTCCAATGAAAACCGACCCTGCAAATGCCTCTGCAACCCGTCGCCCTTTTTTATTTGCCGTTTGAAACAGTTTAATTCCATTCAATGCTTAAACGAGGACCAAGCAAGTGCGACAAAGGCTTTTGTGTTAAATAGTTTAACGGTGCCAGGAATTATAATGAGTCCAACACCGCACATGTTGCTAGCTGTGGGTGGATAAACCTGTGATAATTCAAATAATCAGGGAGCGGCAGCATCCGGCATTCGCATACACATCCCTGCAGCCAGTCAGCCAGTCAGCCAGGCAATGCAAAAGCACTTTATTTAAGTGAGTCCCACATGAATTGCACTTGGCTGTGCGTCCCTCTAACCGACGACTGTCTGTATGTTTGTCTGGCCGTCTGGCTCCCCTGACTGTTTGTATTTGTAACACTTCTTTGCATTTTTTATGCCCTGTCTTTATAAAGGATGCACACAGCCAGTCAACTCTTTGGTTCGTGGATCTCCATCTCCAACTCCATATCCATCGCTGTGGATACACAGCCCCACAAGCCCACCATCCAGAATGCAGCATCAAGTGCCTTTGGCAGCAGCTGTATGGCATTTCTGTGGCGGCGGTTGTGGCGGTTGTGATTCTGGCTCTCATTCTGCTGTGTATCCCGCTAACATGGTCCACGTCTGCTCATTATGTTAAGTTAGCTTTGCCTTTGCCAAGGCTTTCACTTTAAAAGTCTTTTACAGCACAAAGCAATGCATTTCAATCAACAATAATCACTTTAAGCCAATCACAAAAAATCAAACAGTTTTCAATAAATTGAAAAACCAAAAAAAAAAGAGTTTAGATTAGGATTTCTATTTATTTATTTTTGGGATGCAAACTTAAGACCTAGATAATAAATTAATTGAAAGCCACGATTTTAAGCTGCTGGTAGGGTTAATAAGAAACTATATGTTTTATGAATTATTTGGAGAATTGTTTTATTATTTCTGAATTGGTTGGATTGGATTTGGATTTTTTTATTATTGTTATTCTGCTCAAGAAGTGCAACAGTTTTTAATGAAACTATTTAACTAAGTTATCGAGAAGCTACAATCAATTACCTTTAAATTCTTGAAAATCTATTTCTATCTATTTTGTTCCAACAAATATTTGGATAAAAATGACTTCAGGCACTAACCTTTATTACGGTTAGTTGAATTCATTTCAACAGCCTGAGGACACATCAAATATGTTCAAATTTCGAATAATATTTATGCATAGACAGTGCATTGCATGCGGCAA
Source organism: Drosophila gunungcola (assembly GCF_025200985.1). Classification (NCBI taxonomy): domain Eukaryota; kingdom Metazoa; phylum Arthropoda; class Insecta; order Diptera; family Drosophilidae; genus Drosophila; species Drosophila gunungcola. Next base: position 10,464,927 of record NC_069139.1, read on the forward strand.
TGTATTTTGCAATTTCTTTCGGGAATAAATCAACAGAACGTCATCGGCAAGCCAAAGGCCAGGAAATGTCCTGTCATTTCGTACTAAAACAGTTTGCGAAATTTATGACAAGACATGCGTAGGGTTTACCTTTAGTAATTTGAGAATTTTAATTAAAGGCACTGGACAGCAGCAGCAGCAGGCTGCATTTCAATCTACGCACTCGATGGGACGGCGATATATACTTGGTGAATGGGGGCTGGCGATTCAAAGGACTCATGGAAGCGGTCACACAGTTGGGTGCCATGTGCAAATGCATCAAAAGGCATTTGCATTTGCCCGGCATTTGTAGATAATGTCCTGCGCCCAGGAGGACAACCGAACTGGACTATCTCGGGCAGATACACTCGAACAAATAATTACTACATCCAGTACGGATATTTATTACCAAATTTCAAGCCAATGAGAAGTGGTATTTTTATTTTCCAAGTCTTCAGAGAGATTTTAATTGAGAAAATACATTTAACCTTTTCTCAAATATTGATTGACGCTGTTTCTCTGAGTGTTGGGCAGAGCGAAGGCCAGGCTATCGAGGTCGTTATTAAATGCAAGTGCATCAGGAGTGCGGTTGCCTAGCGTCCTGCTTTTGTATGTCCTGCATTAGTCTGAACACTGAAAAAATTACAAAAAAATAAAAGCCTACCTTGAAAAATGTTTTCAAAATCAGTTACTTATATCTACAATGTTCAACTAAAAGGAAAAAAGAATTTGAATGTAATAAACGAAATATTTTGAATGAAATTATTTTATCGGTAACTTTAGAATCCCTTTTTTTCTTAGTGTATGCGTCTCCAGTAGTCCTGTGTTGCAGTATGTGCTTCCTGTGTGCATTACAACTACACGGCAGCAAGGCAGCTGCTTGTACTACTAACCTTTTGCAATTTTGGGTTTTGAATTTGCTTGAATTGCATTATTGTCCTTGTTGTTGCTGGTTGGTTTGCATCTGGTCTGGTTGTTGTTGTTGTGGATGGTGATGGTGCCCCCAGAATCTGATTGTGTTTGCCGCCCAAACTTATCCCATTGTCCAATTTTGTGCTTATTTGTTGTAGACTTGCCAGCCTTGCAGCTTTAACTAATTGAAATCGATTTTGGCCAAATCCTTAGCAAGCGACGCAAAAGGACACGGCCAAAAGGTCTCAGAGTTCGCTCGACGAGAATCGAAAATCATGTCAGCGTTAAGCCCAAATACGGCAAAGTGACTGTCAGGAGTGCGGTTGCCAAATCGATTTTTGGTGATTTTCGCATTCGGTTGCAAATGAAGCAAAAGCCTAATAAAACTTGCATGTGCCTTAAGTGCACTTCAACTTTGAGCTGGCAGGAAAACCAGCTTTATACACGTTTAACAAGTTCAGACTACATTTTTAAATATACTTTTAATATCGAATATGCGTGTCAAAAGCTTCTTGAGAAGTGTAATTATAGGCATATTTTTGACAACAAATTTAAAACATTTCGTATGAAAACAGTTTTATTTTTTACTTTATTGATTGATACAAAATTTATGAATAGAAAATATTTTTTCTTTAGTAATAGTGATAAACTTAATTCTTTCACATTTAAATTTCCTTAGTTCTTAAACGTTTTAGTTTTAAGTGCACTCTTTAGGGCTTCGGTCTGTGTTTTCATGCTTAATTAGATGGCAATCGGAACCACAGAGAGTAAGTCCATGGCATGTTATAATTAATAGCAAGAGAGCAGAGCAGAAAAGTAGGCTTGCACAATGGCACAACATGCAGCCAATTACTGTTTTGATTACGCAAGTCCTTGTAAAATAGGGAAAACTCCCAAAACTTTTCCCCTTCAAATACACACGCCTCCAAAATGTGTGGACTCCATAAACAGTTCGATACGTGAATTGGAAACTTTGCAAATGGCTTCATGTTAATTAGCAAAAGTTTAGCTCTGGGCTTTGATTCAACAGCCTGAAATCCAGTTAAGTGTTAGTATCAGTAGCATGAGCATAACCATATTCTTGAGCTGAGGTTAATAGCTTAGCATCAGTACATTTTATAATTTTATTTAACTTTTTTATAAGCTGATTTATTTATTAATTGTATACCATGTTTTGTTCTACTTCGTTCTATCAATATTTTATAAAATTATTCCCTCTTTTTTCAATTTGAATTTTGTATAAAAACTTTTGGCATTTTTAAATCAAAAGATATTATCACAAAATTCATCTTAATTAAATTTAAATGGTGTCCACTTCAAAATCACGTTTTAATTGCTGAGTGGCCATCGTTGCGTATGTTTTACCTTTATGTTCTTGGCTCCCAGCTCTTTCGTAATCCCATTAGATTTGACTGGCCATTGTGCCACAAATGCCCCGCACAAACAGGACTCGGATGTTACCTTACTGACATGACTTCTAAAAAGTTGGAAACATTTGTGAAAATTGACAAAGTTTCAAGTCGGCAACAAACAGCTGGTAAACAGTGCAGCAACATGCCATGCATGTTTAATGTTTCTCTGAGTAAGTTTGTTTGTACATTGAAAAACAAATTTCATCAAAACTCAGACCGATTGTCAGTTATAATTCAAGCTGAATGTCAGTTCTCAATAAATTCGGGTTCGATAACAATTTAATTAAAATAAAAAAAAAACTCTTGAGAAATATTATTAATAAAAAATACATTTTAATATATTTTAATAAACCTGTATTTTATATTCCTTGGAAAAGAAAAAGCTATGTAGATGACACAAATAAAAACTCTAAAAGAATTATTATAAAAATTATGATTAGCTTATATTTATGTAAATACTTACTGTATTCCTGAAAAAGGACCAGTTTTAAAACCTTCTTTTATTATGGTATCTTAATGTTTCTTCAGTGTGTTTTAAAAATAAAAATCTCTGTGATTGACCCTGATATCATGATTTTTTTTGTTCACTGCATCTGTGTTTTCTGGTGGTGTGCCTGTGTGTCAAAGGCATCTTGTGGTTTAGTTTACCTAGTGAAATTGAAGCCACATTGTGGCGAACATCGCCAACTCCAACTTCCACTGATTGCCTAGATGATGTGAGCTCCCACATAAACTCTATCTCCCATTTGGGTTTTGGACGGAATGGGATCGAATGGCGGAGTTTGTCTGAATGGCGACCGCTGGCTTGTGGTTGGACTGCTCTGTATTTGATTGATTTGGTTGGCTCTCATTGCTTGCATAAATATTTACACAGCTCCGAAACGGGGGAAACGGAAATCGAAAGGGGGGCGTTGGAAGAAGGGGAGGAAATAGAATACTGACCAGATAAGTGGAACTTTTAGCCCAACAGCCGGTTGGAATTGGGCAAATTTGGTTTTAATGAAATTACCACGATTTGATTTTGTTTATTTTTACACTCCTTTTATTTAATTAATTTGCCGTATTTGGCATTCGGTTTCTGCCGCATTTCATCTCCGCACATATATTAATTTAGGTTTATTTGTGTATGTATATATTTTACCTATGGTAGTAATACAATTTAATTGTTGATTATCTACTTTTAATTAAATTCCATAATTATTACTTTTCCAATAAATGCAGTAACAGATTTATATCAATTTTACAAATAAATGAAAATGTCTCTCGAAAAAACCAAATGACATCGATGAAATAAACAGCATTATGAGTGCTCCGAAAGTGTCAATCGAGTTATGCAGTTCATTAGCCTGACAAGTTTTTCGCATCAACGTGTACTTCAGAAAAGTTTAATTTATCACAACAAATTGAATTACATATATTCGTGTATATATATTGATAGTATTACTAGCTAGTAAATACAGTTCAACTCGTTTTTTAACGATTATCATTTTCAATATCAATAGAAATCGCTAGCAACATCAGTTGGAATCATCAGTAATCAATAGTCAGTTGGATCTCTATAGATATAGTCTCTAGATATAGTCTTTAATTTGCTCCATCGAGTGCGCGAGAACTTTGGGTGCTATTTTAGAAATTAATTTTTTTTTAATATACCACGTTCATGTGCGCTCTTACTAATTAATATTTCGAATGATTTTCTATTTTTCTATTTATTTGTCATAAAGAATTTTACTTATAAAGAACTCAAAATTTACAATAAATCTTATAAAATGTATAAACCTGCAAAGGTGTACTGGCTTTTAAAAATAATTATTGTGCAACCCTTGCAAATGTAATCGAACATTAATTTTAACTTTAAAACAGTGAGTTAATTATTTACATAATTATATTTGGCAAGTGGCAGCCCTAAACGTGGTAATTGTGTACACTTATTGAACAACACATAAGATCTAAGCTAAATGCATTTAAATGCCAGAGTTCGTGTGTGTATTTCTTTGAGTGTCACTGCCATGTACAGTGATCACTATTATACGTGTATCGTGTACTCTTGCCGCTCCTGTTCCTTCTTCTCGTGATACCTAGAGGTTCGCAGTTCTGGTTAGTATTGGCTTTGGTTCAAGTGCAAGATCAAGTTCAAGTTCGGGGAAGGTAGACGCTACAGGCATGCAACACAAGCTACGGTCAAGCACTTTTTGGCGGCATTATGAATTCGAGGCGTCGTATACCTTACCTTGCCAACAGTGAGGTCAACTCCTCGCGATCCATCTTGGCCAGCTGAGCGTCCCCGGTACTCTCCATCACGCGCTGCACCTCCAGGTCCAGTGCCCGCTGCTCCCGCTCGCAATCGCTCTGGTCGCCCGGCTCGCGCCCGTCGTGGAATCCCGCCGGCGGTCGGAATCCGCCGGACAGGTCAAGCCCCGCCCCCGCCATCGCGGCTATGGAGGCGGCCAGGGAGGCCGCCGTCTCGGCATCGACCTCACTGTCTAAACTAAAGATTCGGGGGTGGGTGAAATTGTCAAAAGATTTGCATTTATAAGTCTAGGATTGAGTCAGCTTTTTGCCAGCTTATCTAGTCTTCAGAAGGTATGACACTCACCTGAGTTACACTAACGAAATTGAATTTAAAAACAGAGTTAATTGCTTTAATTTTAATTTTTATCCCAAAAATTACTGTTTATAATCAATCAGATTCAATATTTATCAAGTGTCATACCATCAGTTTGCTGTTTACTATCTTTGATTGTTTTTCTTTTTTTGCTAATTTAATTTGGATTGGTTAGGGTTTAGGTACCTGAACTACCTGTTGCTACTACCAGGGCACTTTCTTCGCTCCAACGTTTGGTTGCTGGGCTGTTGTGCCGCGCTTCCGTGCTTCCGGCTGCGCTGTCCGGCGTTCCGCTTCTCGCCGGGTCCTCCTCCACCTCCACCTCCCCCACTTCCACATCCACTTCCTCCTCCTCCTCCCCCTCCTCCGCCACCGCCCAAGCCCATGGCCATGCCCATTCCAAGGACGTGGCGGGGGGTGTTGTGGCGACGCTCGGGCCCCGGCGAGCCCTGGTCATTATTGGACTCGGTGCTCGAATCGGGTCGAAACATATCTGAAAGATTGAAGTAGTATACAAATTATTAATTAATTAAGAACAACAACAAAACGACTTTAAAAAAAAAAAAAAACCATGTATAGTTTCTGCAAAATTTGTCGATTTGGTTCAATGGCATCCATTTTATTTTTCCGAAGCTGTTTGATATTGACTTCCGATCCAGCCCGTTTGGTATTAATCGAAACTACTACCTGGTTCCTACCTGCATTTTAAAGATGAATTTCGACTGCAGAGTTATATTTATAATATAATTTTTAGGACATGATTGCTTTATATGTATTCCATTAACTGTTAATATTATAACGTACACGCACCTACGACCGCTCGACCATCGCTGCTGCGCGATGACTTGCAGGGCACTCGGTAGGTGGGCATGTTGGAGAACTCGGTGCTGGGACTGATGCTCGTATCGGATTCCGAACCGGCCGCCACTCCGCTGCAGGCGCCGCTGCTCTTGGCACTCCGACCTCCATTGGATTTCTTCGAGTGTCCCGCCTGCGAGCCGGCTACAATGGTCATCGACTTGCTTAGCGTGGACTCATCTGAGCTCAAAAACAAAATGTCATGCATCAATTACTCTACATATTAACTTAGGTCTAAGGGTTAAATTTTCAAGTCAACAAACGTTCAAACAAATATATTGCGTGCGTCGTAAATAAAAACATGAAAGTTTCGTTCTTTTCTTTCCGTTGCAAAAAAGTCGACGTTTTTAATAGTTCTAAAATTGTTTTTACATACCCTAAATACCATTCCAAACAATAAAAAAATCATATGTTTCTTGTCCTTCTTTATTGTCAAAAACTACGGCAATTAAATATAACTAAAACTTAAATTTAAATTATAAAATGATACATTTTAAACTGATTTCTTTCTTGGTTTGTCGATTTAAATATTATATTTTTCAGCAACTCACCCTCAGTGTTGTAGTAACGCTGCTTATGCCAGCTGGACTTGCTCTTTACATGACCGAATCCTGAACTGGGCAGCAGGGGATATGCCGTGGCGTTCAGGTTCTCTCCTTCCGGATGCCCGAATGTCTTGAACTGCATGGTATAATCAAGAGGCGTTTGGGCCGCCACAGCACGTGTGGGAGTCTTGGCCGGAGCTCCTGTCCGTCCGCCATTTACGCTGAACGTGGCATAAGGCGAAATCTCGTACATTTCTAAATAAGACACACAAACGACAAAATTTAAATAAAACCTCATAACAATAAGAAAATAAAAACACAACACCTTGAATAAGGTTCTACAAATGATCGAAAGTAATAAAATAATAATCCGAGGGATAAAAATTTGCTGTTGTTTACACCCAAAACAATTTGTATATGGAAAACTTTTGTTTTATAAGAATTCTTGTTAGCTTGAATGCTGCTCCTTAATTGCCATCCTTAAGGATCGCATCTACACGTTTATAGACTCAAATTACTTACCCGACTCGTTGCCCTTGTCCACTGTCTTCACAGGGGAGGCGCTGTACACCTGCTGATTGCGCCGATTTTCATGGTCCTCCTTGTAATCGCCTGGCAAAGTCCTGGACTCGTAGCCCTCGGCGATGGGACCGCACAAAGTGCGTCTGTGCTTGATGGTCAGGGCTCTGGGAAGGAAAGCAAAAAAGACTTTTATGATAGTAATTGCAATTCGAAAAAAAGTTTTCCTCGTACGACTGAGCTGTTAATCACTTGCAGGGGCAGAATAACTTGTTAAACTAACTAAAGTAATACTCTTTTTTTCTTTATTTATGGATTTAAAGTTGCCCAACAATTAAGACTATTTTTTACATTAAGCTTTACAAATTATTTGACCAAATTCTTTTTTAATCTGTAGAATATTTAAGGTTTGTATTGAATAATTTTGAAGTTAAAAATTTTTAAGCAGCATTAAATCCAATAAAAGTCAAAAGAAATTCTTATTAGTTTTTTTTGTTAAGATACATGATTCAATCCATTTGGGGATTAAGGGGATTTTCATTGGCCTGTCTGCCGAGTTCCCGTTCGTTACTTTTGCATTCGCCAGCAAGAGAGTTAATAAATCCTTAATTAACATTCGCAAGCCATTACGACAAACGACTTCGTCCTGCAGGGGCCTCAATTCCCTATTCAATTCCCCGTTTACCCGGGAAAATCCAGAGACAAACCCACTCACCCCCATTCGCATTTCGCAAAAATCAGGACGCACTTACATCGTTATGATGGAAACGGTGATGATGACGACGACAATTAGCGTCGCGAACCAATCACCGCTGGTCGGATTTGTTGCGTTTATCAGATTGTTCATCAAATCGTTTTCCGAGGGGAAAACCGATGGTGGTGGAATGGTGATGCCATCGATGTTCGTCGTGCTGAAATGATAATGCTCCGTCGTTTTTCCCGCATCATTGGTGGCAGAGATTCGCAGCTGATACCACTTGGCCGGCAGAAAGTCGCAGAATATTAAATTTTCACGGTTTTCCTCGGCGTTCGAAATATCCGATGTGACAACTGTCCACCGTATGTCGCCTGGGGGCAATGGCCAATGGAAAGCACACGCAAAGGACACACAAACACAGACCGGAAAACAGAGAAAAAAAGGAAATTATACATCACACGCCACGTTAAACCCGGCATGGAATACGGATTAAATTTAATAAATATTTATAAACACAAATGGCTGTAGATTGGCAAGTTAATTGAAAACAAAAATAATTATATTAACTGTATTTAATTTAAAGCAAATTAAGCGTCAGCAACTGGGTGACACAAGGTTTCCGCCTTGCTGAAGGCTGTATACTCTTAATTAAGCAATTACAAATTTTAATTAAAATCTAGCAGGTTTAATTGGTCAAAACAGGTGTTCTAGCATAACAGTAGCCAAATGTATGCTAAAAATAAATGCGATTTATAAATTTAATCGATTTAACATCAACAAATTATCGAATTCATAGAGTTAGCCACGCTAGATAGCCAATAAAACTGAATAAAATAATGTTTTTAGATTAAGGCTATGAATAAATTATGAAACTCATTACATTTATTTTAGGTTTCTTTACTTAGGGCAACGTATTTTCAATACTAGACAACCATTACAAACTTGTTTTTCAATTTTTTGGATTTAAAGTTGCTGAAAAACTTTGCTTGAATAGCAGACACAACACAATTTAATCGGCTTGTAAATCATTTTTTTCAAGGAATTAGTGCCTTTTAAATTATCTGTGTGTAAATGAAGCCCCCAACTCGATTTGCTCACCCATGCATTCATTGCTAATTTGCACTCACCCAGTGGACGATGCTCGATGGAGAAATGATGAATGCTGCAGCCGCCGTTGTGCCACGATGACAGCTTCAAATTCACGCACGTCGCATTTGTGGCAATTAGTTCGTTGCCATTTGGGGCCTGAGAGGCTGCGAATGGAAATCGAAAATGTAAACGAAATGAAGGGGAAAATGCCGTGGAAAACGTACAGTCACGGTCAAAGTATTAGGAGTTCTCCTACTAAAAACATTTAGGTCTTTAAATACAAACTCAATCACAACAAAATATTTTGTTTACATTTAAGATTTAAATGAAAAAAATTAAAATATTTTAGGGTCCCTGGGTTTCTTTTTGAATGTGACTGTAAGACTTCAGCAAACCACTTCATCGAGTGACATTTGTGGTCAAGAGGTAAAATTTGAATTCAGCACAGGACTGCTGGGGATTGCAACCCAGTTTCAACTTACCTTTGCCCTTGGTCCAGACATTAATTTCCTCACTGGCCACCCCGGAGCCGACCATATTGTGTGCAGACATTTTTATAATATACTGATTTCCGCACTTCAACCCCGAGATCGTGAAGGCATTATTTTCGGGCAGCAGCTCGGTGTTGGACCAACTCTCGTCGGCCGTGTGGTACGATATGGAATACCCCTGCAGCGGAGCACCACCATCGTCGGGGGCATCCCAGCTCACGCGAATGCTGTCGGCGGAAGCGTACTGCACGATGATTTGCGGTGCGGCCGGTGGCTTCATCGCAATCACCTGGTACTGGATCTCGTCACTGCCGAACAGATTGTTCGCCGTGCACGTATAATTTCCGGACAGACTGCCTTCGACTCCTGCGCAAAAAAAAGGGTGCCGAGGAAATGAAAAAATCGTTTGCCAATGTTAATGTAGGAAAAAATAAACCAATCAATATTATCTTTTTCCCATAAAATCTTTTTATCTCGCTTAAAAAGAAAATTACAATGACAACCCAAAAAAGTTTGATATTATCACAAAATAATCTTTTCTGATTTTTGATGGATAATAGTTAAAATTAAATATTTAACTATATATGTTTCATTACAATTTAGTACTTCACTTACGGTGAATCTTCAGGTTTCCCTCGTTGGTCACCTCGTAGAAGGGACTGAAGGTAACGGGGCGATCGCGGGTCAGCCAGCGGGCGCGGGGCGTGGGATTTCCAACAGCCAGGCACTCCAGCACCAAACCAGTGCTCACAGCCTTGCGCACAACCTGACCAAATGATGCGATTCGGGCAGGAGCTGGCGCAGGGAAAATGGCGAGCAAAAAACACAAAGTGGACAACAAAAAGGCAGGACATTTAGTTGGGTGAGCGAAATTAAAATGTTGCGGCTTGTGCGGCTTTCGCCAGCACACTGAATAAATGTCAAATTTTTAATTAAAACGACAGTTTACCAGCTTATTTGGATACATTTTTGTAATTTGTTGAAGTTCGAAATGAATTTTTTTTTTAATTATTCTTCAATACTTAACTATAACCAAAAGACTCTTGTTCGAGTGCTTACGTACAAATACAGTGTAAATATTGTATTTATCTGACTGCCGCTTACCTCGCGTATTGGTGGCCTGGGCGATCACAGATGTGGGCTCACCTTCGCCAACGGACGTGGACGCCGAGACCCAGAATTCGTACATTTGATTCTCGGCCAGGCTGCGTGCCTCGAATATCACCGGATACCCGTTCTCGTCGACACGCACCATGTGAGCTGAAGCGGAGAAAAAAAATTAAATGACCGTATACATTTCAATGCCCCCCGTTGGGCGCCATTTCTTTGATACTCACTTTTGGCCTGGCCCTTGCGGCCCGCCTCCCTCATGTAAACCGTGTAGTGCGAAATGATCCCGTTGCGATTTTTCGGTTTGAGCCAGGAAATCAAAATCGAATCTGCCGTCAGGGCCGCTGCCTTAATGGACGCCGGTGCATCGGGCACGTCGTCGTCCGTCTGGCAGAAAAGCGGATGACTGGCCAGGCCATCTCCAGTGGCCGTGTAGGCCAGCACTCGGATGGAGTAGTTGGTGGCCTTGTGTAAAGTGTGCAGATACGTCTCCAGGTTCGAGGTGCGCTTGATCTCCAGTTTTGCGGGGAAATCAACTGGAAAAATAGTTCAATTTGAGAGGCAAACCCACATTAGGAAGCGCTTCTTAGCCGTTATGTTAAAAAATGTAATTTAAGTTGAAAAGCTTTAATAAACATTTTAGTGGCCTAATGTATTGTGGAAATCTGTTGTACTTTTTCTTTATAAACCCTATTATCACTTTAATGAAAGCCTCTGGACTTTTATCTAACAAAATTCCAATTTAAGCTTAAGCTTTTGAGCCTTATAATGAAATATAAATGTCTTTTACACTTTCCTAATTTATACGAACACACCGCTTCGATGCAGAGTCAGTTGGTATTATTGATTTGATGAGATTTGAAAAATCAGTGCCAAAATCAACAACTTGCAGTCTCATCAATAGCCCACAGCTCCAACCCATTGAACCCTACGCCAAAACCAATAAAGTTGAGCAACTCACTCAGCCCCTTCACCCCCGACCACTTCATCCTGGCACATCCTGCTGCCTGGATATCGTATCATATCTATAGCTGTTTGCACAGCGCTCTCAGGGTCTGGCAATATCAACAAAATCAGCGTCATAAAGTGCCAACTGCAAACTGACGCAGTTGGAGCAAGGCGCGGTATACTATGGTGGCTAAAATATTAACACTCACAATTCGAAATAGTATTTTGTTACAATTATTTAAAAATGTCGTTTTAGTAAATTGCTTTTTGAAAACTAATAAATGTAGTTTAAGAGGACTGTTTTATAAAAGTCAGTATTTTAGTCAGCATAATGCTATGGTCTTGGCCCCATCTGTGCGTGCAACCTATACTATACTATACTCACTTTGATGCACAATCGGGCGATATAAAATTTTATAGCCCTGTATGATGCCGCCGTGGAACTGAAGCGGTGGCTCCATCCACGAAATCTTCAGACTCTGCGACGACAGGGCGGTGCAGTTGACGTTCTGCGGCGCTGCCTCGGGAACTGCGAAAAGATTGAGATACACATGGCGCGTATTGCGAGATATCCTGTCTGCGAATTGCACTTATTAGCTGCGCTACCCACCTCCCTCGGCCGTCGTTCCGAAGATGGCCGCACTCCAAGGTCCGGAACCAAAGCTGTTCATCGCCCGGATTGTGACCGCATAGCGGGTGTATTTCCGAAGGCCCCTCAAAGTCGCCTTTGTCGTCGCCCAGCCGCTCACAATTGTGGATTTAAGCGAGCTGTTCACCACGCTGATGAAGTTTATGTTCTGCTTTTCCTCGCTGCAGTTTACAGTGTAGCCGATGAGCTCCCCGTTCCACGACTCGCGTGGCGGTATCTGTAATTAATAGTTGCACATAAGAAAATAGGTCATTAGATATTAATTACTTGATTTAGATTTCTAGTTAACATAAATTCCCGCTCACAGTTTAGATTGTATCTTAATATCTGGAAAGAAACCAGTGTTAAGTTGGATAAAACCTTGAAATTAATCGGAATGAACTTTAACACTTTGTCCTAAGAAAAAAACATTTAAAATGTATCTGTGTAATAATATAATATATATGCTGTTTTGGAATTTTTATAAATGTGGGATACTTGGGAGGATAACCAGCAGTCTATTTAATGTTGGTATGGGAATACACTGTTTTGATTTCACAAGGACTGAGCATTATTAGCAAACTACTTTTTATCCCTTTTCATCCAAAGATATGATCCCTATTCACCTATGCACCAAAATGTTAGTCTGTTCCGAGAACTTTTCGAATAAAGTCCTGTCTTAATAGAGAGCGAAAGTCGTAAAGCTCATAATCTGTTTAAACGTAATACAAATAAATATCTAATTTCTACTACCTTACTCCTTAGTGTATTAATTGGAACGACACTCACCTGCCAGGTGACAATCAGTTCGCTTTCGCCGCCCGTTTGCACCTGCACATTCGACGGGGCCTCGGTGGGCGCCTCCTCCTGGGTCTTGAGCACAATGGCCTCGGTGTAAGCGCTCCGCTCGATCTCGTTGATGGCCTGCATGCGAATCAGGAAGGTGGTCGCTGGGGTCAGACCCGCCACAATGGCGCTCTCCCGCAGGTCGCTGTCATAGCTGCCCGAAAGAGCCAACAAATAACGGAGAAAAGCATCGATATAAATGTCAATATATTTCACTTTCTCTTTTGTGTGCAATTAAATTCAATAACATCTGCGTGATTTATTTCAGCATGTTAATATTTATTATTTTAGTTAGTGACTTTTTAAATATCTTTGAATCCCTTTAAAGGCAACAAAGGGTAAAATAATTACTGGATAGTAAATAAAACTATATTATTTTACTAAGCAATTCTGCTTTACAGATGGAAAAGACTAACCAATGATAATATGGAGCCTAGAATTCTGTTCTGTGTACAAATCTCCATAAAAACAAACATAAATGTCAACACATACCTGCGACTAATGCTCGTCGATGGCAGGCTGACGTTGATGACATTCTGTCCGTTCCAGTCCCCCCCTCCAGCACCCGATGTTCCATGGGATTGGAGGTATTTCAGTGCCTGATACTGCACCAGATAGCTGAGCACCGGTGAATTGCCGTCGAAGGGTCGCCGCCAGCTGAGCTTCACTGTACGCGAACCGACTTCGAAGAGGTCCAGATTGGAGGGTGTATCTGGTCGCTCCTGAACAGCCAAGAAAATGATCTGCTCCGCTCGTCCATATGGATTCTCCGCTATGCATCGGTAAACCCCTGAATCGTGGCGATCCGACTGACCAATAGTGAGCTGCGAGTCCACACCCTTCTCCGTTTTCATCTCCGCTATGCTAAACCGAAAGTTATTCAGATCGATGCGCCCGTTGTTCTGAGTCCAACCAATGGTGATGGGTTCGTCGCCCTTGGCATGACAGTCCAAGGTCACGAGATCGTTACGGCGAGAGCTGATATTCCGGGCGGACTGCTCGAATCGCGCGGGTTCTAAGTAGACGGATTTCATTACATTTATCCTATGAGTTGAATCGAATTCCATTACCATTTACATTGATTCGAATTGTCTTTTTAAGCCCTGTCCCGATTTCATTGGTGGCCTGACACATGTAATAGCCCTCATCATTGTCCGTTGCCAGATTTAAAAGCAGAGAGTGATTACGCATACTGAGAGGCTTGAAGTCCTTTGAACCTTTGCCTACACATAGAAATATAAATTAACAAAATAGGAGTCGACATTTTACAGGTAATTAATATTTAATAAAAAAATATTATTAACCAATATTTTCCAAATGTTAACTGATAAGTCCAAGGGGCCGGTGAGTAGAGGAAAACATTTGCTTAAGCCCTTGAACCCACCGGTACTTTAATGAACTGGGCATCGAAATTCCAAACCGGCTGGGATTGGTATTGGGATTGGCAAACTTACCCTGCCCTTTGAACCAGGTAATAGCTGGAATCGGATATCCTTCCGCCTCACAATTTATCGATATTGTGTTGCCCAGCATAATGGCCGTGTCCATGGGCTCGTAGCTCCAGCGGGGCGCCACTGAAACGTGACCGGGCCACAGGGCGAATGCGTAACGAAGGCAATGGAATGGAGAACAACGAAAACGGCAACAAAATTAACAACTCTCGACCTGTGTGCATGTGTATCTTTGTTTTTTAGTCCCAAAAAAAAAGGGCAAACTTCTCGCAGCAGCCAACGGCGCACAAATCCTGTGTGATTTATTTTGAAACAGCAGCGATTCGCTTCAATAGACACATTCGCACACACACACAAACACACACACACACACACACACACACACACACACACACACACACACGCACAGCATCCAATCCCATTGCATAGCATCGCATTCCATCCCATCTGGAGTTCGGAATCCCTGCCCACTCACCTCGCACCTGCAGCTCAGCCGTGTAGTTCACCTTGGCAGCGGCGTTGCTGGCATAGCAGGTGTACTTGCCACTGTGCCTCGCACTGATATCCTTGAAGACCAGCAGCGAGTAGAACTCCTCCTTCTTCTCGGTAATCTTGTAAATTGAAAGAAACACAAGTAAGACGGTCGTTATTTAGTTGACCGACTTTTAGTTACCCGGTAATTTGAGGTCTTACTAGGAAAATCATTAAAAAAAACTGATGAGAATAAATAAATACTACTAATATAAAATCATAAAGTCCAATCAAAACGCAATCCAACAGGCGTTCCTAAACCCTTTTCAAAACTCTAAAAACTTTCCGTCCCAGATATACACCTTGTGTCTAAAGTAATAGGTATCGCAAGAATGGCAAAGACAAAAAGATACAGAAAACTTTTTCGTTGCACTTTGGAGTGACGGCCTTACCTGCAAACTGCTCGGGATGGAGCTGTCGTCCTTCTTCCAGCTGAAGTAGATGGGCATGTCGCCGGAGGAGACCGCACAGGTGATTTGGGCCCGTCCGCCCTCCTGCAGGTTCTTGGGGAACTTGAAGGGCTCGATGACGGGCGGACCTTGATGAGCGATTAGCCGGCGGAGCGGGCAGACGTTAGTGTCGCTCGAAAGAAGCAAAATAAAAGGGACAAAGACAAAGTCCGTCCCCTCTACTTACTGTTCACATTCAGCTGCATGTCCCTGCGAGCCTCCTCGCCCGCTCGACTCCTCACGATGCACGTGTATATTCCTTGATCCCGACCCGGCTCCACATTCTTGATGACCAAATGGCCCCCGTCGGCCACCGAAGCCAGTTCGTAGTGGTTGCCTGGATTTGTAGTTGGACAATAATGTGTTAGACCCTCAGGACTTGGGATTTTTCCTCCTGCAATTTGTCTTACTCGTTGTCAATTCCTGGTGCGCCTTCTCCCATCTAATTTGCTCGATGGGATAACCGGCGAACGGACAGTGCACAATTATATTCTCGCCGGCAACGGCTTTAATCGGTCCAATAGCTCTCACATACGGAGGTCCTAAAAAAGAGAATGCAGAGGAAAAAATAAAATATTCAACTCATCAAACATAATCGCTAGCTATTCTTTTAATAATTCTTGAGATTTTTAATTGAATTAAACATTTTTGTTATTTCTCATGAACATTTTAATACCACAAAGATTTTTTTGCCGACTGGTTTACTTATATACATATTATATTAATGTTAAATATTTATAGATTTAGAAAGTCAATAATTTTCGGTATAATTCTCAAATAATTGGCCTCCATATTTAAAGCAACAATCAAGAAATATGCAAATAAATCCAATGAATTAGTTATCCCTAATTAATTGCACTTTAAGTTGCTCTATATTTTACTAATGAAGAAAGAGATATGAAGTCATCTTGCCAATGATTAGGGACCCCACATTATTATTTGCACAAATGTTTTTGCATGTGTGTGCTTATTTAGGGGCATTGTAAAATTTATTAAATTAGTTACAAAATGCAATTAGGCGGGAAAACGGTACGAATGCTGAATAATTCCAATTATATTCGTTTGGCACACATGCGACGTTAATGCATATAGTGCAGATACGGCCGCAAGACTGTGTGTGAGTGTGTGTGCCTGTGCATTTTTAGTGCTGCTAATGCAACTCGTTGCATGGGTGAATGCGTTGCATAAATTGCAATATTCATAATTAAACAGGCGAACCAAAGCCTGCGGCTTCGCCAGTCCTCAATAGGCCGTAGATTGTTTGTGTGCGTGTGAGTCGGGCGTTGCGGGCTGTGGGCTGTGGGCGTGGCATGGGTGTATTGGCTAGATCTGTTCATAATCGAAATCGGTTTGTCATTATTATCCCGGCTAAATGCACCAAGAAGGATGAGCGCCAAAAGGACTATTGAAGAGTTAAATTGGATATTTACCTTATTCCCTTCGATGATTTCATTCACTCAAACACATTTTCCCTACATCTTCAACGACTGGCCGTACCTAATTTGATTTTCAATTTGATTCGGCTCAAACCTTCTGGCTGCAGGCCAGCATTTTAAACATCATCATTTATCATCAATACGCACGCCCACTTAAATATCAAGTATACGCACACAAGGACTCAAGCTGCCATTGCTGCATCATCAATCATTCGGCATACAGGGCGTATGATTTATATCTGTCACACATCCATTCGCTTATGCATTATTAACACATTAAGATTACGCTTTCGGAACTGCTCAAAATACTCAAAAGCTCAGCAGTCAAGAGGATATTTGAGACGAAGGACGAAAAGTGGGGGCAATCTCGTTGGTTGACATTTTTATATTTGCACAGTTTATACACCGATGTGACAGTGATTATCCTGCCAGATACTCAAGCATTTACCAGACAATTCACACGCTCAATCTTTTTAGCAACGTCTTCAATACACTCAGAAAAAATCGCAACCCAACATTAATTTTTAAAATTTACTTTAACTTTAACTCGGGCCGCTTAATCCAGGTATTTTGCCTACACAGACAATTATTATCTTAGAGTGCCGTATGGGAACATATTAAAAGTGTATTTATTTAGTCAAATGCTAATTAAATTTTAGTATGCACTTTCACCGCCCCTTCTTCTGAAACAATTAATTTTCCTAATCCCTATTCTTTTAGCAATAACTTTCGATTGGTTTATTACTGGTTACGATCGGACCATTATAGCAGATTTTCAATTCTGCGGCTATGCACACGCTCTTTTTGCGCTTCTTCACTACATGTACTGCCGTCCATAGTGATTTCTTCGATTATTTTTAAATATTTTCCAGTGTTCGTCAGTGTTCCTTTGGGCTGCATATCGTGTGGTATGATTGGAAAAAAGCAACATAGTCATCGGCTTTCTGGTTGCTTTTTCCGATATCGTTGCCTCAAGAGATTTTCTTTGACGCGCAGCCAAGTATTTTTCCGCTGAATAGCGGAGGGTTTTTTCCCCACATCCTGCACTCCTTTCACCTCAATGTTTTTGTTTTGTTGCCTTGGCGTTATTTCCAATCAGCTGCCGTTTCGATTGCCGATTTTGTAGCTTCTCTGGTAGCGAGATTTGCGGGCCACAGTCAGCGTCTTTTGTGATTTGCATTGTTTGGCCTGCACACAAAAGACGGCTTTCGGCGGCGCGATAACAAAACGGACGCAGAAACCCATTTGTGGGACACAATTAAGGCGCCCGGGTGTGGGTAATTGATTTTCCGAGCCAATTTATCAACTTACCGTAAACATTCAACCTGGCCGAGTGCAGAACGCTGCCCATCGAGTTGCTGGCCACGCACTTGTAGAGACCCCCGTCGTCGGGTCGCACGTGCGAGATATTTAAATGGCTTATCACATCGCCGGACATATCGACAAATTGCCCGATCGCAAACCGATGATGCAGCGATACGTCCATGATGGGCTGCGAGTCCAGCTGCCAGGCGAACTGCAATGAGAAGGTCACCACAAAAATCAATAACAACACGAGGAGCTGCCTCCTAGAAGAAGGCAATAATTTCAGGGCCTAATAGGGGTCTCAGTGTGTGTCTGTGCTTGCACTTAGAGAAAATCATTAAGAGTGTCTCTTTTTTGATTTCGAATTTAACAAAGAGTTAAATAGTTTTCATAGTTTTTGCCAATTTAAATATTCATTTATTTTTGTAAAAGTAAATGTAACTTTTGTTTTCTAGCTATAAACTTTAATTCAATTTATTAAATGAAAAGACTTCAATAAAGTAAAATAAAATATTAAAAATTATAAAGGCAAATGTTTTTACCAGTATGTGTTTTTGAGCTATTTTAATAAGGCCAATAAAGCATTTGAGAATGGGTTCTACTCACTTGCGGTGGCGGCGAGCCGCTGGCAGAGCACTTGAGCGATATTAATGGCCCGGGACGCACGTTCTGCTCAATGAAGGTGTAAATCAATTCCGGCACAGTGTCTGCGCAATAACGAAAAAATGGGAAACGCAGAGCCCTTGATAAATGCCAAAACTCCGCCTCATAAACTATGCACATCGATGTCAACTTACCGCCCAACTTCAACTCAGCCATCGCTTGGGCACTGGCGCGTTGATTTTCCACGAGACACTGATAGACGCCGCGGTCGCGTCGTCCGACATTTTGCACCAGCAGCGAGCTCTTCGACAGGAACCGTATGCTGCCCGGGGAAAACAGGGGTTAAGGCAGGGGTTAAGAAAGGGCAAACAAGAAAAAGTGTTAAAAATGCCGAGCCTGGCAAGTAAACTTCAACTGCTGAAAACTGACAACGTTGCACAAATGGGGAAGCGGGTCCCACAATTTGCCATAAACTCACTCCAAAGCAGACACATGTGTGCACTGAGAGAAACTAGCACTCAGCACTCTCGGCTAATATTTTTTTAGTTTTAAATATTGTTACTACTTATCCCTCAAGTAAATTTAACTAATTGTAAGGAATATAAAAGAAATATAAAAAAGTCCTGTTGTTCTAATTTTTGCATTTAATATGCGCTTAACTTGTTCTTCATAATAACAAATCAATTACATTATTAAAAATATTAAATAAATTTATTCTTCTCGCCAACTTAATTTAACGAAAAAAAATTGTTTTGCCCAAGGTAAAATATCTAAATCTTCTTTGACTAGTTTAATAATTTTTTGTTGAGTGCAAAGGACATTTGTGTGCTTTTGTGTTTGTCGTAGCCTTTAGCTCGTTCATGCGAAATTTGTTATTTATTTTATTAGCATAAGCATAAAAATTTCAGCTTGATTTGTAATGCTGGTTCGCTCGGTCTCCCATTACCCATTACCCATTACCCATTCACATTTCGCATTCTTATCCTTTGGGCGATTTTCCTTGGCCAACAGCTGGCCATGCCCATATATTTACATATGTAGACGGAGCAATAGGTATACATAGAATATATATGTATTAGCGTGGAGAGCATGCGATGTTTGTTTTTGCAGGCCGGATTGTTTGCCAGATGCTGCTGTACAAATTTTGCGTGTGAATTTAGTTTGCCTTCGGTTTTGCTTTGGCCGGGTGGCGACCAACGTATGTATTATGCTGATTTCATGTAATTTGCATTAAATTATCAAGATGTGTCCTGGCCATTCGGGCGAAAATATGCACAAAGCAAAGGATTTCCCAGAGGCCTAGGTAAGCAATGCGAGTCTGGGATTTGCATACATTAGGCGGGGCGAAACAGTGGGCGGCTTAATTAAAAATAATAATATCTGCCATTTCCTCGGCAGCTGCAAGGTATGATATGCTATAAACTAATTGCAGAACCAATCGACACAAAACCGTACAAAAATATTTATGCAGCTGCATTATCAATGCCAACAATCAAAGTCTTTTGAGCACTGACCTTATACCGATTATTGTTCGGTTTTCTGACCAAACCGGGCAAAGCTTTTAAACAATCAACTGAAATGAACTGAACTGAAATCTGAAATATGAATGTCGGTTAGAGGGCGGGGGCGCAAAAAAATACAAACATTTCGCGCTCGTTGCCAGCCACGTTCATCAATAGTAATATTAATAACAGTAACAATGAAACATTTTCTCCAGCCGAAATGCCCTAACAACAGCGGAGTATAATCCATGGATTTTTTCCCGCTCTTGTTTGTTTTCAATTTTTTCATGTTTTCGGTTGGGTAGGAATCGGAAGGCTTTTCGCAACTGACGACTGGCGACTGGCGAAACTGATAAAAATCGAAATCGGCCATACAATGTTGCATGCCTGTCTGTCTCTGCCGTCTGCCGTTGTTCCTATTTCACACAATCCCCGAAGGGAGTTCGCATTGCCCATTCGCCCGTCCAATACCAATACCAGATACATTTTTGGGCTCCGACTATACTTACTTATCCCTGCCGGTGGTGAGTGCATTATTTGCCTGCAGCGGTTTGCCGTTGTGCAGCCAGTCGATGGCATCGATCGCTGAACCCGTTGTCGTACAATTGAAATTTGCCGTTCCGCCCGAATTGACAATTTGAACTTGCGGCAATATATGCACGGACACATACGAATTGACACTGAGTCGAATCTCTATGCGCTGCTCCCCAAACTGATTCGAGGCCTGGCAAATCTGCAACGAGAGTGCGGGCAGTTAGTGCCAGTTGGTTATTTTGTTTTTTTCGCCAGAGGAAATCCCCTAAAGAGGTTGCTTTGACAATCGAACAGTACTCATGTTACTTCGGTTATACAGCTGACATTTTACATAAAAATAAAACTTTTTACACATTTTTCTCTTTAAAAAAATTGGTGCTGAAGCAACTTTTTAGCATGATACAAATGAAAATGTAAATAAATTACTTTTAAGCAAAGTAATAATACAAAGTTCAAAATATATTTAGGGTTAAAAAAGAATTATTGTATTATATAACCCCCACAGAACTTTTTCGAGTTAGTGACAATTTGACTCAGGAAAGTTCGACTGTATACTGTATATACCCAAATATACAGATTTCCAGCGGTTGACAGTTTGACGGTTACTTACCCACTTGCCCGCATCGCGTTCGTCAGCATTTTTGATGAGCAGCAATGTGCGCGAAAGTATCACTCTTTGTGACGAGGGTATGGGATAGAGGGCTGCCGAGTCGGAAACGCGATACCAGCTATAAATCAGAGAACATATATATATGTAAAGCTGTATGGCAAAGCCTTCTGTTAAAGGCACAAGCTCTTTATTGATTTTAATTTAGGTTTGCTCCTCGCTGAACGTAAACTGCAATCAGTATCTCTATCACATGCTGGCAAACTAAAATCAATAAAATTCATCTTATTTTTAAGCCCACTACATTTTATGCTGCAAATTTAATATTTTCTCTTTCTTGTTTCAGACAGAATAAATATTTTCTTTGAAATTCGCAATTAAATGTGATTATTGAATAATTAAAAGGTAATTCCGTGAACCTAGGTATAACTACTATAACAAGGGTTATTTGGCTTAACTTACTGTATAAGGCACAAACTGTTTATTGATTTCAAATTCAGCAAACACAAGCTAGAATCTCAATCAGTTACAGAATCACACACAAAATCAATAAAACCAAGAAACTTATTTTGGTAACCTAGCCACGCTTTGCCTTATGCTAAAAACCAAATTATCGCTCTGCTCCAAAGTTTATAGTAATCAGTAGGGAAATTTCCTCCTGTTCTGAAATATTTCTGGCACTTTTCTCGTCTGGCTCAGCGTTTATGTTTTTCCGTCGAGAACTTTGCGCTTTGCATGTTTGTCTTGTGTTTGTTTTTAAGCTGTCTGCGTCCTTGTCGCGAATGTGTGTTTTCATTCATGCATACACGTTCATTTATTCGTGACGGGTGCTTCGAGTGTTTAGAGCGGCATGAAATTTTAATAAGCTATGCTAAGTGAAACGGACTGTTAAACTATGCTACCGTATTGGGCGCCCAGCTAACTGTTTTATTTTGCTAATTATCTGTGAAGGGCTGAAGCTAGGGGGTTACTTGATATGTTTTACTGGCCCAACTTTCTTGGACCGAAATTGCTTTTTATTGTTTGGCCAGGGAAGTGTTGACTTTTGTAAGCCGATCCTTTGTGAGTAGATAAACAAGATAATTAAGTTACTCGAATGCCATGTGTGTCTGTGTATTGGCTTTTTAGTCTGTGCCTTTATTAGTTTGTTTTCTTTATGGGCTATTAGCACATGTCCTCTTTGCGTCCGTGAAGTCACCTAATTAGCACTAAAACAGCATTCCCTAATATGCAATAAAGCCAGCATCCCCAGGCAAACATTCAAATGCACTTAAGGGCTGTCTACTACCTCTAACCCGGAATCTTGTGCTGTTATTTTATTGCCAGCTGCGTAGATACTTAGATACAGATACTCCCATCCCACACAAAACCAAACTGTGAGGCTGTGAGGCCCGAAACTCGGTTAACTCACGTAAATATGGGGAATGGATTGCCCTGGATGTTGCACGGCAGATGAACATCGTTGCCACGCTCCACGTGAATCTCCAACACCGGTTTTTGGGTAGTGCGTGGCGCCAGATTTTTGCTGAGCTCTGTGGAAATGAAAAATAATTAGATTTTTATTTTTCATTTAATTTTAAGATAAATAATAATAATGTGATAGAGAATACAATGCATAATCGATAAATTGGCTTGGTTTGATTATATTTTGTTCGGCGTTGCACAAATTTAAATCAGATATATTATTTATAAAAAGGAAACAATAAACAATAAGTTAAGTTAAAAAGGCTTAAAGTCTTATAAAATGAAATTTCTTAATCTTACCTTTAACTTGCAGCATTACCGCATCGCTGCGCTGCCGCTCGCCATTCAGAGTATTTGTCACCAGGCAGCTGAACTTCATCAGACCGTCTTCGGCGCGGACGGAACGCACATAGAGATCCCCGGAGGCGGCCAGGACCACATAGCGACCCGCTGTTCGGAAATCATAAACTCAGGTCACACAACTGACAATTGCAATGGGACAATCAAAGCACGCTGCGTATACGCAACATTCGCCAATAAATGTCATCCGCCCCGTTGGCCCAACCCCTGAACGCTAGAGAAAAACTGCAGTTCCATTACCAGCGAGAAACCCAAACCCAAAAAAAAAAGGGAATCGTTGGCACATAAATTTCAGCTGCCGATAAACTCCCTCGCCTCTTAAAATGTGGCAACACTCACCGACATCCGACAGATCCGGCAGCAGTATCTCCTCGCCCCGATGCCAACTGGCCACTCGCACATAGGGACGCACATATTCCGGTATGGCGCACTTAATCAACGCCGAATTTCCCAAATAGACTTCAGTGTTCTCCACGTGCACATGGAATTGACGACGCACCACTAAAAGAGCGAGGGCAAAAAGAAAACGAAGCGGTTACGAAAGTAGCAACAGAAATCAGAGAAAGACCGGCCAGGGATAACAGTAGCCATCGTGATAATAGCATCGGCACTTTCTTTTTAAAATTTTAGAATTAGTTAAAACAGAAATAAAAATAAATATAAAAAAATAAACCGATTGATAGAAAACCCTTACTGGTATTAAGAGCTTATACATGGTGATATCGATTTGTAAAATGTGTGATACCATCCCAAATTCGAAACTTCGCTGCTATTGCTGTCACCGCAGCTGTTCGTGGAGGACTGGGGGAATAAAAGTCAACAAACGCTGCTGTCCGCTCGCCGGCGCAAACTGCGCATACAGATGAGCGCATAAAACGCTTTCGGGCAGCACAATCCGTGGCTGGCAGCCCCGATGGAACTGGGCCCAATAAACGGGCACAATGCAGAATGGCTGCCGTTTAAATGAATGAAATTGCTTGAAATTACATGCAAAGCGGAAGTTGAAGAGCAGCCAAAAAACTCGAAGGAAGGAGCACCACTGCGATTGCAAAACGAAGTGACACAGATGATACACATGGAAAATGCAAAGTGTAAATATTGAATGAGATTTTAAGCGACTATCATGAAACGTTGGTGCTTTCTGGCGGTCGCCGGGGGATCGAGGGGATGGGGATTGTGTTTGCTTAAGGCCAGGCTGTGCAAGTACGGCCAACGTGCCCCGTTTTCGAGGTCAGGCATTAAGAGGCAGTGCAAACGGCGAGTGCATGAAATAATTAAGTTAATTTCAGTGCCCCTAGAAATTTTCAGCTGGCCAAGTTTGTCGCATCGATCACCGCTCGAGACTTGGCAGGAGATTCACAAGATATTAATGTTACATGAAGTGGAATAGACTGTTGGGAGACAAAATTGGTGCACAGGTGACATCCCAGGGGCTGCCAGAAAGCAGAATCGTAAAAAATGCCAGCACAACGAACGTGAGCAGTTTGAAAATGTTGTCAACATAATGTTGCCCACTATCTCTTAGCTTTCGCAGTGTTGTCAACTTGGCTGCAGTCCAGTCAAGTCGGGACTTACAAAATTAAATAAACACCCACAACAACTTCAATTTCGGTGGCTCTTCTCTTACCAATTTATGACGGTTGGCCCTTGGAGTACTCTGTACTTTAAGCACTTGTTTTAAATTCCTTACAACATTTTCTAAAAGAAGTGTATATTTTTAATAAAACTACTAAAATTTAAAACATCATTTATATCAATTATTGGAAATTAATGAATAAGAAAAAAGCAAGTTCAACTAAGTTCTAAATCAAATAATTCTACAAAATGTTGGCATGGTCTTGGAAAACCCATCATTTAAATTAATTGTTTTATTTTTAACACGTGCGATATATCATTTATTTTAGTTAATAATTTCATAGATCAAAAATGTCTAGAATAAGATAATCAAATTAAATAAGTTACTTGTTAACTAATAAATTAAAGTAACAATTAACAATTTTGGACAGACTAGCTACTTGCCAAATATATCAGTTTGGTTTTGTATTTTTTAATAAATAAAAGTTCGTAACAAAACAGTAAGCTCCCACTTTGCGCTTTAGCCTTGCATTA
Source organism: Drosophila gunungcola (assembly GCF_025200985.1). Classification (NCBI taxonomy): domain Eukaryota; kingdom Metazoa; phylum Arthropoda; class Insecta; order Diptera; family Drosophilidae; genus Drosophila; species Drosophila gunungcola. The sequence continues at coordinate 10,489,956 of NC_069139.1, forward strand.
ATCTTTGTGCTTGATTTGGCTACTTTTTTTTTGGTAATCCATAGTTGGCAGCACTGCTCCTCTCATCACGAGACTGTAAGTAATGTTGGTGGTGGCTGCGCATTCTACACGCCAATGGGCGGCCAGCTACTTTGGCGTTTCGCCCGTACTAGAACCTATGCCATAGCTGGCTTAACTATCCCATAGTACGTTACACTCACCTGCCTGCACCTGAACATTGCGACTCAGGACGGTGCCCGCCTCGTTGCTCGCCCGACATCTGTAGGTGGCCTCGTGCACATCCGTGCGATAATATTGCGCCAGAAACGGTGGGAAGTGCAGTGTGCCGTTGCCTGATATTTTCCTGCAAGTACAAAAGCATCGCCGGCGAACGGCAAAATGCAATATTTTAGTGAGCACATTCTTTCGGGGTTTCTTCTGCATATTTATTTATTTATTTGCATTTGGGGATGGCGAACGTGGCGCACAAATTTGCTCCACAAAAGCGTCAGCAAAGTGGCTGCCATTTGCTGGCGAGTATTTTTATAGCAGAAAGTACATGGGGCGCAAAGTGTGAATTTACATAAAAATGCAATAAGCTTAATGCCGGGTGTATGCATGTTGATCTCAAATGATGTGGAACAGCCTAAGCTACCGTCGTTTTCAATTGGAACGTGTGGATAATCCTTTCATAATCAATAAAATGTTCTTAACTTTGGAAAAAAATTTTATTATTATTATGTGTGTTTTTTGGTTCAAGAACGCTTAAAATTGTTTTTATTCACGGAAATACACAGCGGTCGGTATGGATAATGTATAAAATTTTAAACTAGAATCAGAAAATTATTGTTTGTTACTTCGTTCTTGTTTTCTAAATTAGTTTCAGCCGTTTTCAAATCAAATTCTGTCTTATATGTCATTTCATTGCTATGGGAAATTTCAATAAAAGATTAAAATGAAATCAGTACATTTTCAGTTTACGGGTTTTCTATCCTTGTTACCCAAATCAGTTTCAGTTGTCTTCAAATCAAATTCGGACTGAAATTTCTAAAATTACTCATTCAGTCTGCCTGATGGCAGTCTCCTATGTTTTCTGACTTGTTTCTCCATCTCAATGGCAGCTAACATGCGTTGCCGAATGAAACTTTAAGCCTCCCGCAGGGTTTTTAATGCATTTGATTAGCTCTGTGGGTCTGGATCAGCCCAAACCCATCAGCCTTCCATCACATAAGTCATGTAGATAGATTCTCTATCTACACATTCCTGCCCTCCTCCACACTCCAAATGCAGATGCAGTCTCAGTTCCGCTAATCATTTCAACTGCAGTTTCAGTCGAGGTTAACAAGCTATGATGACAGAGATGAGTGCACTGAAAGAAGTTAAGGATTCTAAAACTGTTTATTTTTAATTTTTTCAAAAATGAAAGAAACAAAAGTAGTAAGCTCACCAATAACAAAACTGACATGAATCTAAAAAAATGTTAAATGCAAGATTCGAAACATTTTGAACTATGTAGAATCTGTCATCATAAAATATCAACATTTTTTTCTGTGCAACTAGACAGGATTTTAGCTTGGCTTGGCCTGATGTGGCATACTGAATGCTGATGCCGAGGACAACGAGCGAGCCAACATCAACCGAAAACGAGAAAACTTCATCAAGCGCTGTTTTCAAAAATGTTTAAGTGCCAGCAATTTGTTTACGTCTATTGCGTTGCGTTCGCATGGAGAACAGGGAAAAAAGAGCTTGCCGACTCCGAGTTCCGAGTTCCGAGCTCCGAGCTCCGTGTTCCCTGTCCGTTTTCCATTTGAAGGAGTGTGTCCATCCGTCCGTTGGTGCAGTAGATAAGTACACGTCCTATATACTCGTCACTTGAACTCAACCATGCTCTTTAGTAGCTTAAAATAAATTTTGTTTCATTTCTATGCACTGCCATCGCAACTGAGTTTTGTCTACGTTTTTTTTTTCGGGACAGCCAGACTGACAGTCGTCGACATATATACACCCGTATAGTCGCTTGGATTCCCCGGCTTATGGCCGTGGGTATGTGTGCGAGATCACGTATTCGAAATGACATTTCATTTTGCGAAACATAAAAATTCTCTTAGTAAATTTGTTGCCTCATGTGAACGGCGCCGTGAGTTTATACATTTTTATCTCCGTATTTATTTTCGGGTCATGCCATAACAAGTGCGCTATTTTTACGATTTATCTGCTTTATATTCTACCTGTTTTTTTCATATATTTGTTATTATTTTTTCTCGTTATATAATAATCAGTTTACAACACAGACAATGGATCAGAAGCAATTTGTTAGCAGAGCTCTAAACCAAACAAACGCTTGCATATATGCAAATACCTGCAGTATGTTTGCAAAGTGCGTTAATTTTGTTGAGTCCCCTGACTAATGGATTCCAACAAAATAACCGCAAATGATGGCCTTACTTGTGTGAACCACAAATGTACTCGCTTTGATTACTTTTAAAAGCGTGTGTACATTCGCATTCATCTTGTCATCCGGCAAAGACTGCGCATTTTAATATTTTAAATGCTGGCACACATGTCATCCACAGGCAAAATAGATACAAAAAGCCACGTGAGGGATACACTTGGGTACAAATTAACAGCACTAAGAAGTCAATGTTTTATCCAATATAACTTGATATTAAAATGTAATATTAACTTTAATTTATTTACATTATTATTTTGATAAAATAACATTTATAACTAGTCAAATGTTCACATTACTATTTAATGAGTAATTTTCGTTACATAAGCATAAAAAACTGTATTTTATTTACCTCTTCAACAAAAAAATGTTGTAATAATTAGCAAAAAGATTTGAAGTGCTATTAGTTTAGCCACATCTGTATAAATGTGTTCTATGTCTGCAACTTGGTTGCATTACTTTTGTGTAATTTCTTTGCCCTTTTCAAGCTACAAAACCAAAAGCGCGTCTTTTGTCTGCCTCCCCCGCGGCGTTTCTCTTTCTGCCTTTCAAGCATTTCCATTGAAATTGTGGCCACAAAGCGGAGGAATGGGGGTAAGAGGATTTAAGGAGCTGGTTTCGTCTGTTAACATTGATTTTCACAGCTTTTCGCGACGGTGTCTTTGCGCAATGTCAATTAAAATGAAGCAATTCGGGAAATAACTTTAATGCAACCCGCAAAACTGAAGCCGCAGCAATGTGACTTCCGAAACCGCCGACAGGAAGCCACACGACACATACTTATGGTCGCCAACTCCCAACAATAACAGGTACACTTGGAGCAAATTATAGAGATTTATGACCAGCCATATTTGGTATTAACTCTCACAACTAATTAATACATTATTTGTCAATAAACATATAAATTCTCATTCCAATCTAAAAATGTTTAACCATTTATTGTGTTTATTAAATCGAACCATTTAAGTCATCATTTTGAAAGAAGTATTTTATGAGCTTGATTATTTTGTCCCAACCACTTGTAAAGAAAATGTAAAGTATTTGTGAAATATATTTACTATTAGCCATGGGCTTATGTTAACTGGGTGTACATTCAAGTTAATAATAATATTTCACGAAAATGGAAATATTTATTAATTGTAAAGTTAAGTTTTTTATAAAATATGGGTTACATGCCAAGTTCTGTACCCTCAACATAATTTGTACACACAAAGCGACATTTTTCCCCCAGTGTGCGGTGCACATCCGCTTATTACCCAGCAGGATTGTTGCGGACACCGCTGGAACTTACCTGAGGCCCGGCACCTGGGTGGCGAGCGATCCGTCGCGCAGGACCCATGAGACGAGGGGCGGCGGACTGCCGTGGGCGGTGCAGCTCACCTGGGCGCCCGTGTCGTTGCCGAAGAGCAGCCGGGGAGCAGGCTCCAGCAGGAATGTTGGCACCCGTAAGCCGCTTGTGGCCAGAAGGGGAGTGGCCAGGACCAGCAGCAGCAACGCTCCCAAAAGCAGCGCTAAGAAAGGGGATGAGAGTAAATGTTGCAGGTTAATTACCAACATTGTCGTCGCCATATAGTTTGTTTAAAACTTTAATGCCGCCGCAGCCGGCGGCATTTTGCACAGCCTGAATATGTGTGTATTTTTTGTGCAACTCGAGTGCAACTCATAAATGCGGTTAATTTGGATGCGGTTTCAATTCGCCCGCCGCCAGCGGTTCAGACTCACATTTAGGCAGCACTTGACTGCTGAGCCCAGGCACTTGGGATGCGGCTTTGCGGCTGCAACCCGCAGTCAACTTTTTTGATATATTCATACAGTCTCTGCTGTTTGTTTGCGACTGGTTGAAGACTATAGGCTGCCAGCTCTTTTAGCAGTCGGATCAACAATAATCAGAATGGTATTAAGGAAGATACGTGCCGATCTTTTTAATAAAACTAATCCTCTACACTAGGTAATTTTCAATAATAACTTATTATTTTAAGCTGTTGAACAAAATTTACTTATGATGATAATAATGTAATCCCAAATGTTTATTTTTATAAAGCTAAGATAATTTATTTCTTAAGGATTGTATAAAATAAGAAAAATATTAAACGTAAAGCATATTTCATAACGAAAACATAATGGAATTCAAATAATGGAATCCAAAATATATGAGGTATCAAGACTTTGAAACTTACCTTTTCCAAGGACTAGACAAGGAGGCTCTAATAAACTCATTTCGTTGCATGAAAATTCAATGTGTGGCCAGTAGAACACTAAATTTAGCTTCGTTTATTTTTCCAGCAGCTTCTTCTTCTATCTGGCTTGTTTGTTTTTCCAATATGAACATGTACTGCTCTTTCTGTGTGGCTTTGCTTATGTTTGGCTAAGCCCCTTGCTACTGTTGTTATTTTTGTTTATATTTGAAAATGTTCAGTCGTTTCTGATGTTGCTCAGCCACCTGAAATGCATAGAAGACGAAAGCGAACAGTTTAATTTACATATGCTTTGTGAAAATGTTTTTCTTTCTATTGTATAGCTGGCAAAAAATAAACATTTTGCATTTTTAAAGCAAAATAAGTTATGTAGTTTAGCAATTATATTCATCATAGATCCGCTCGGACTAGTAAATTGGGAAAAGTCAAATTAAAATAAATACGTTCAAAATGCTTTATGCATAACTTTGTTACGTGTGTGGTTTAAGCTTTAAAGGATTTTCATTTCAATGTTCTTTTTGTCCAAAAAAGAATCAAATATTTGTGTTATTGCGTTGTTAATAAAAACAACTAAATCTTTTGCACCAACTCAAAATAATGAATATTTTCTGCAAAGTAATCATTTAAATTAACTTCACAAACTTACGGATTAGGATGCGATTGTTTTCAATATTATGTAACTTTTTTTTTGTTTTGGAAAATTATTAAATTTTAAGCATGCTTCTCACATTTCCCATCTCATACCATTCATGCATGCCCAGTTCAACCATTTAGAGATTTGCTGACAGAGCTTCGTAAACAATCCAAGGAACAATTACAACAATTCAATATACAGAATACACAAAGTGCTATATAAATATGCCGAAACTCGACAACACATGACGACAGAGGCGGGAAATCAACATAAGTTCTCCGAATTGGGGGCTCCTATTCTGGTTATACCCCCAACAGAAACAACCTTCGCAAACAGAACACACTGGCACATTCCGGACTTACAGAAACCGAGAGCAATCCTGCGTTTGCATTGCTGTAGAGCTCTTGGCAAATACATTTAACGAGTATTTATGAGCGAGCATACGAAATGAATGACTTTTGCCATCATTAAATTTATTTGGAATGGCCCCGGCCAAGTTTTCCCCTCGCTCGAGCTGCCGACTACAATGAAGAAGACATAAACATGTTTTGAGGTCGAGACGCAGGAGTTCAACAGCCGAGTGAAAAAGCTCGACAGAATCCTTTGCCGTGTATCTCGATTTTCTCGTTTCCTTAGTCAGTCGGGCACTTAGCTTAGCGACTAAATAAACATCATCATGACACCCATTACATACAATCGACAGGCATTGGATGGTACAGTGAAGAAAATGAAAGTGATTGGAATTGGAATTTTACACCCTTTGGCTTACGAAATCGTTGTTTTCATTCTCTTACTGAGTAGTGAATAATATTGAACTAACATTGCAAATTCGTTAAAATACAAAATTAAGAGTTGATGTGAAAAAGGCATCCAAAAATGAGAATATAACCGGAGGAAAATCGCCTTACAAATTATATAAAATATGCTTTTACTTTTGAAAAAATCAAACCTACAAATATAGTCGCCTTTAACATTTCTCATTATTTTTAGGGTGGATCAAGATAACAATGGAACCAAAATAACAAATGATATTTTAAAGACCAGTGATGTTTGAAAATTTCTTGTTGTCAGGCTTAAAAAAAAGCCTGGATAATAAATTAAAATTTTCTGTCTGTATTTTCGGGGCTGTTGTGTGCGAAGGACGAACAGAGGGACAGAAAAGTGGGCGGTGAGGGTCACACTGAAGAGTTCTTTTAATGTTTGCAACTTGACACCTTTTCAGCCGGCACATATGGGCGGAGGCATCTCTGTTTGCATTTAATTGAGAATTTAAAATGATTTGTTTATTCTGGCAGCGTCTTTTGTTGAGCGATTTGCCACGAGCAATTCGTTTCTTTGCTCAGCACTTGGACGGCATCGTCCTCGGAGTCCTCAGTCCTTAGTCCTTGCCAGCTAACACACATAGCGGGAGGGGGAAAGGTTGCGTGTGGGTGCTAGCTCTTTCATTTTTAATGAGTTTTTATTTTGCACGCCTTTGTCCCGTCCAACTGTCTGACTCCGGGATCCCTTTGCCGGGGGAGGTGGGCCAGCTTCAGCTGACAGGATACAAGCCGCATCCTGCGCCCCTTGTCCTGCGCTCTCGCAAAGCGATTACTTGGGCTTGTGTGTCGGGTGTCATAACTGCTAACTGTCAGCAAATTTGACACTAAATATGTGGACGCCGCTTTAGTTGTGTCACTCTGGATTATATAAGCTGTTTGTATCTGGCTGTTGCTGTTTGGCGCTGTTGAGCGCTTGTTTATTTATTTTGGTGTGATGTCTGCCGTTGTTTATAATAACTGTTTATTTGCTTTAATAATCCAGTTGGGGGAATTCAGTGGTTATATTATGACCAACTGGCTGCTACGAACATTCCCATATTGGCATTAAATAAAACATTGTATACCTGGCTTGTTAGGCTCAATAGTGTTGGTACTTTGATATTTTGTATCATCAGTTTTAAATTGCTTACATAAAATAAATAACAAATTTAATTTTCACAAGTAGAGATAAATTTTTATATTAATACGGAGCAATTTTATTTTAAGAATTTGAAAAAACCCTTTTGAAAACGGTAGACTTCCCAAATCGTTAAATTGTAATCCGAAAGCTGGTGAAATATTTCTTTACCCCCTCCAATTAGGTGATAAAAGGTCCTTATTCTTCGACCAATGATTTTATACAATACGTACATTAGGTTCATCTCCGCCAACGTGGAAACAATTCGCAGCAGGGCAATCAATCTTGCACAATGAAATTCCGAAAACAGGCCACTTCCCATTGCTGCAGCTATCCAATGCAACGGATACTCCTTCGGAGTCCTTTGCTCAGCATGCACCTTGAGCTCACGAGTGGATGTTTTCATTTTTTTTTATTTCTCACCTTTTTTTTTTGCCCCACTCCAGGATTTGTGTGGCGTGAAAGGCTTTAAGTGCGGAACGCCACAACAAACAGCAAAAGCAATAGCTACGGCAACAATTCAAAGGCAACATGGTCATGCCTTCATGTGTAGCCGAGGCAGTCGAGCGAAAATCACCCCTTGATCCCAAAAACACTGAGAGAAAACAGCAAATATAGTTCTCTTATAGTACGATAAATAATATAAAAATATTTTAGGCAATTTTATATATTGCTATTGCTGACTCTAAAATACCTGCATCGTTGAGTTTTGAAAGAAACTATAACGTAAAAATGTACTTAAATAGTACGGTTAATATTTTTTTGGAACATATCTACAAGTCGTTTTTAAAATATGATAAAATTAGGTTAAATTCCTGACAGCAATAGATTGCATTTTAAATCGGTTCATTCAGGGTTTGCACAGAGATGCTGTGTAATTTTTTTCAGTGGCTCTCTTATGTCCTGGCTGAGGTTAAACGTTGCTGCATCCACCGCTGCCACGCCCTTATCCGGTGAAAGGAGTGGAGCGAGAAGTGGGTGCGCGATGATGGGTGGTGCCGGTGGTTCAGGCGTTAAGCAATATAATTTTTCTTGCTTTGAGACGGAGCTGTTGAATCGTTTTAATGCTCGTCACCTGCAATGTTTGTTTTCTTTTTGTTCTTGCATGCAAAAGGTGTTGCATACACGAACTGTATAGTACATATTCGCAGCACTTTGGGGCGGATGTGTTTGCGTTTAGCGCTGGTTGACAGCTTGGCAATTTATATGCCCGACATCCTGTCAGCCGGCAGTTTAAAGGCGACTTTAAGTTAGGCCCGTACCCCACCACCCAGCAATTTCCTGTTGGCAGCACCCACTTCTGGGTCCCTTCGCTTGGGCCTAATGCGAAATACCCAGAACAATGGATCCATTTGCACTCGCCCAGACTGAAGTGCAACTCTTTGGTTATAGCCAACAAAGGTTTGGTCCCCAAGTCAAAGAGCATCCGTAGCGCACCGCGTACTCGTAAATGGCCAGAGCTATAGCTATGGCTACGAAACAAAACGGACACTGGAACAATGTACCCCGACCTGGACTTTAGTTTAGAATGAACCGAACTGAAATGAGGCTAAGACTACAGCTTAAATAAATCTGAGTCAGTTGTAAATTGTTTTGTAAGCTAATTAGAAATGATTTTTAAAATCCTATCTTATTATAGCACTTGATATAAACATAACCTCTTGAAATTTCAATAAAGGATTTTATCCTTCAACAAAATTAATCCATTTATTAGATTTAAAAAATCATAAATTATCAAGATTGGAATACTTTTAACCGACTACAAATTTATAGTTACAAATCAGCACGTTCTTTTCGAAAAAAAGACAGACAAATATAAATTTGATCCAATCAAAAATAAAATAAAATTTTAAAGTATGTATTTCCCTAACGATTTTTATACTGTACTAAAGCAGGGGTTTCGAGGATGGGCCGACGGAAATGCAAAGGCGACGAGCCACCTAATAACATTTTGCCCTGCCCGACCCATTCATAGTGCTCCCATCCCCCATCCCCCATCCCCCATCCTTGTTCCCGATATCGCGTGTCCCTACAAATGTTTGGCCACCTTTTGCATTACATCAATTCGGGCACAACAGCGGTTGTCTAGAAGGGCAAACAAGAAAAATGAGGCACGGCAACAAAATGTAATGGGCGCGCATATTTTTCTGCCATGGCAACTTTCTATTGTTCGTCGCCTGCCGTTGCAACCGTCCCATTGGGATCGGGATACTACAGATACAAATACATATATCTGCGAGGGTTCCAGTGCCAACGGTTCAGCGATGCTGCATTGTCACATTGACAAACCTCCGAGCTTGCTGGGCTGTCGCTCTATCTTTGTTCCTGGCCCTCTGGCGTTTTCGAGTGCCTTTGTTTATTCGCTGCTGATGCACGGCAAAAAATTGGTTCCTTTTTTTGATTTTAACTTTATTCATTTAAGTGGGAAATAAGGAGGGAGATCAATCTCCATTTTTTTGTGCGGTTTTGCCAATTAAGTTATTATTATTTTAAAAATTCTTCTACAAATTGTAATAATTTTTTATAACCAAAAGTTTATTTTCTGTGCACTGATGTTGCTGTCGTGCAGCGTGGGGTTCTTGTTGCTATTATGAATAAAGTTGACTTGAGTGTATTGCGAGGACGTTGGCCATGGCGGTTACATCGCTGGCTCGTCTAACAAATAAATTTAATTGGTACAACCGCTGCAAGCCAACTCGCTCACAACTCTTTAAAATTTTCCGTTTGATAGCAGTTGGAGGTGTCAAATGAGGAAGTAATTTAGCGTGAATGTGGAATACATAAAGACGTAATGGGACCGCTAAATACAGCATTAATGAGAGCGGCAATTATGTCTTCTAGGAAGTTCAGTGGACTGGATGGAAAGTGAAAATTGTTTCATTTGTTAGGGTGAACAAAAAAAAGTTAAAGAAATTATTAAATTTAAGGTCCTTATGTTTTGGACCAGACACTGCAAAAAAAGGCAAATGACAGATTCTGCTATTGAAATGCTAAACGTATTATTACAAAAATGTGCACACGTTGTACCACTTAAAATGGTTATTAGCTTTAAGAACTGTTCAAAGCCAAACTGGTATCAAACGGAATAGCAGAATGCAGTAGCACTCAGGAAAATGGAATAAAGGTGGGGTTTTTTGTGAAACTCAACCGAATCGAATAGAATTTCCAATAAAATGTAAATTTTTCCCTTGACCACATTCCTTCTCCTTTGTGCACTCACTGTGTGGGGTTACTCTTGAAGATTGGCTTCACAGCCCCTCCCGTTGCACACAACTATTTTCTGAGATTAAAATTTAATTGACACCCCGCAGACCAACTCTCCGATGGCCACCCGAACTGAAATTGGCAGCCTTGTGCAACATTTCCAGCTTATCTCCGGGCAATGCATAATTCAACAGCTTGCGGATTCCAGAAGTAAAAACCAAAATTGGAGGAAAACAAAACCGAGAAAACCAATTTTTTGTGGCCATGCAAGCAACTCAATTTGCTTAGACTAAGCAACAAACAAGCGCCGAAAACTGCGAATCATTCAGTAAAATTACCTCGTTATCTTGCAGTTCCGAAATCCCTCGTCCTCGCTGCAGGATCTACCGCTTATATGGAGTCGTCTGGCATGGGATTGCGATTTTATTATTTTTGGCAGCTTGCCCGGAACACTAACACATATGTCTGGCAGCTAACACATGCTAGATGGTGAACAAAAATCATGGCATATTTTGCGGCTGCATTCAACAATTGCCAAAAGGTGGTCCGCAAAAAAAAGTAAGGCGTTGGAGAAAAGAGAACGAATCGCGACCATAAATTATACGCAGTACATAGACGGTGACTTTTTATGGTCTTGTGACTGGGCAGCGATTCTGGATTCTCTTTTTTCCTTTTTGGGACTTTCTCCGCCTTTCTTTTGGCCATTGTTGCCGCACTTTTATCGCACTTTGATAATCGCTCGGCACATGTTTCACGGCACATCATCGCCGACAGCTCGATGGCCATTCGATTCAATTTGCCGCTCCATAAATTCCCGCGAAAAGTCACCGCTACATTTGCATTTTTCCCAAAGAAAATATTCGTTGGTACTTTTTTCGGGCATTTTTTTTAGCCGTTTTTAAACAGGGTTCACTTGGCCAACCTTTTTCACACTTTTATTCAATTTACTTTATCCACTTGCCAGGGGTCCTTTTTGTGTTTGTGTATGTGGGTGTGGGTGTTGTGTATGCACCAGCAGCTTCCGTTTCCGGTTCCGTTAGGATGTTAGGGAGCCGTGTGCACACATAGCGTAAGCGTTTCATGAGGCCCAGCGAAAATCCACTTTTGTAACATTTTTTATGAACACATTCGTGCGGACAAATAACCCGTGAAGTCAGTAAAATCCACGATAAAACCAAACACCACTCACAAGCAAACACACGCACATATAGGGGCGAACAAACAAAATGTCAGCTCCAAAATTGCGCTGCATAGTTTTAGGCAGCGCCACACACACACATTAAATTCTCACAGACGCCGAAACATTGATGTATGTATACACTGAGAAAAAGATAACTTAAAAAACACCAATCGAAGCACATTATAAATTGTTAAATATGAAAGTAATTAAAATGTGAAATAATTAAAAAAGGCTTATTAAATTCTCAGATAAAATATGTTGTTTTCTTATTTCCATTATTTTTCTTTTATTTGTAATATTACTCGGTAATTAACACCAGGTTAGTGTAAATTTGTATAACAACCTAGCCATCGAATTCGGTTATCAAATAAATTAAAAGTAAAAACAACATTCAAAAGTCTAAAATTGTTAGAATATTTAAAATAAATCCTGTTTCACAATGATTTAAAATTTAACTTTATTTGTCGACCTCTAAAAATATTGTAAAAAAAGGGATTTAAAGTGATTTGAAGGCAAAGTAGATTTTTATAAACCTCTTTTAGTATAAATGGCATTTTATTTAGCCTAACAGATGTTGATGAATAATCAGCTTTTTCTCTGTGCACTTATCCCTTTATGCCCACACACACTCGCCCACACACATCCGTGCACTGGCCACTATCACCGTTGGCACTATAGTCACTCCCCGAGGCAGCATCCATTAATGGTTTTTCCATTAAATCCCCAAATAGTGCCTAACACACACGCTCACACGCTGGATAGTTTATCCTTGTGGGTGTGTCGATGCTTAACTAATACTAAGGCACTACCACTGACAGCTGTATTTGCGATATCCCGATTTTCGATTTTTTCCGCTTGAAACGTCCAAACAGTTCGAAACGCCGGCAATGACTGAATCCTGAAATCGTCCTCCGCCGCCGACGTCGCTGTCGGCGTCGCAGCGCTGCCCTCGTCCTGTCGCTTGGGGTTATCTCTGTCAGCGTAATCGCTTCCCACTCCTTAGCCTAGCCCAGCCCACCCCGCCCACCGCCTCCCCCTTTTGAGGCCATTACTGCAACTGTTGCCACTCGTGGCCCACAATCGAACGACGCCGACTGCGACGCCAGCTGAGCAGTCCACGCTGAACCGACGTCAGCGCCTCCTCTGGCGTTTCTCTTCTCTCTCAGGATTCCGATTCTCTTCGCTATCTGTCTGGCCATTTCCTTTGGGGGAAAAATAAGAGAAAAATAAAATAATGGAGACCAAAAGAGAAAATGAACAGAGCGAGGGGGCGTAGTGGGTGGTGTTCACTTGTTGTTGCCTAGCGGTTACTGACGTTCCTATGAATGGCTGACAATATTTATATAAATATCTGTAAATATTCATCAAGCTAACACAAAGAAGAAAATAATTAAAAAAGTTTAATGCCAATAAAATTGAAACCACCATTCTGGAAAACATTTAGAAACATTTATCTGAACTCAGCAACACATTAAATCATACTTTTTATTGTCTTAAAAAATTTAATTAACATCCACTTTTATCAAGATATTAGCTAAGAAAATAATGTAAATGTTTCCGTGCTATAAGGTGTTAATCTATTTATTATTAAACAACCACATCATAATCAATACCATTTTCATGTGTCCCTATGGTGGCTTTGAATTATTACTTTATGAAAAAATCATAAATATTACACGAACAAAATAAGGATTGACAGCTGTGATTTAGCACTGTTGGCCTGTCATTTGTGTGAGGATGAAATAAACACAAAATCTAACTTCTATATCATGCACAGGTTTTCAATTTGTATTTATTTCTCGGCCTTCCCATTCAATGGTAAATCCGCTTTTACTGCATTCCTACTGCATTGGGCACTTCATCACCTCTGCGGCGACATGTGACACCATAAATCACGCCGACTGTCCGCTGCACGAATGCCACTTTGGCGCCAAAAGTTATGCTACATAAAGCATGATACACATGCCAACCGAAACCCACACCACGATGCCTCATCTTCTTTTTATTTTACTACGCGACTTTTAGCGTAAACTGTCATTCAGCTTTTCGCTCACACATTCTGTTGTTGTTTATTTATTTGTTTACCCTTCATTTTTCCCAGCCAAACACCCGCAAAAAATTGGCCAGCACGTGTTGCTTTCCTGCGTTTCTCTCTGCTGTCAACAAAACGCGTGCGCATGCGCGCTCTTTCAGCGCCAACGGCGGCAGAGGAATCAACTGGCAGAGTTTGAAAAGTTTTCAAAAAATACTTGACCTAGGGCAAACGGAAAGCGAACGAGCCCAGCGCATTGGATGCCACTTATTTAGACACAAATGCGTGCGAGTGAGAGGCTCTCGAGGGCTGGGGCTGTCAAAGCGCATTATGATTTTCATATATCATGCCGAATGGGAAAGGTTTTTCCGCTTTTCCCGCTTTACCCGCTACCTCATAATAGACGGAAGGTGAAAGCTATAATGATGGGCTGGAAACGATGGATCAACTCAATTTTCATCATTGCCACAGGCGAGATTCGCACTGAGAAAATTAAGAATACAGGATTATACAATATTTCTTTCAACTGAAAACAAAATCAAATTTCTAACTATTAACCAGAAAGTGAATTACTAATTTTAAACTTCCAGAACCAACATGAAGTTCTAACTGATTTATACTCTAGAAATATTTTATTTTTCCCAGTACATATTTTGGACGATAAATCATCGCCGTGCTCGGAATGAAGTTGCATAACTTGATTGCCAGGCAAACATATTGGCCTTGTCATTAATATTTCTGCCAAGTACTTGCATGTCTATGTTTCTCACACGTTCTTTACTGCTTAGCAGGGATATTAAGTATACGCCAGTGTGCCGTGTGGGTAAAATGCCTTGTAATTAAATTTAAAAGCATTTCATGCAACAAAGCTTAAGTGAATTATTAGCTGACACCCATAAACAAGAGCCAGGACACCAAGTTTGCTTATCCTAAAACGAATGTATGTATGTGGGCGCTCGCTTGAACAAATGACTCTGGCCATTTATGAGCCGCACTCAGATAAATTACGAAATTGTTATAATTTGGCCGCGCAGCACATTGGAAACAGCCCCAAAGATGCGGACGCACAATAGAGCCATTGGAGCTGTTTTTGCCGCAGTCCTGTTGCTTTTTGCCAAGCTCTAATATAATGTTATGTGGCGTGGTGTGTTGCTTTTTGCGCCTTGACGGCTCGGAAATTGTTTGGTGCGAACTCGGTTCTTAGCAAATGGTATAATTTACGTAGTCCGCTTATCTCGGCATTTAATTTTAGATTTACGAGCTCAATGGCTCCATTGCGTAGAGGTCTTGTTGCATTTTAATGAATAAAACTCAAGTTGGCATACGGGAGTTTTATGTCTAGAAAGCGTGTTTTTTATCATCCGTTGGCAGACGGTTTTATAAATGGGTTACGCATAACATTAAGTTTAAGTGGAAATTAGTAGTACGTTCTTAAAATAGAGGACATTTTCCGAAGATTTTAGTTTCTAATAATTTATTTTCCCAGAAATCTGGTTGAATTTGTAATGAAATTCGAAAAATATCTACACAAGTTGCTTAGAATGAATTCAAAGTAAAATAACATTTAAAACCTTACCTTAAACCAAAAACTTATAATAGATTTTTAATATTTCATTATTATGTAGATAAAATTTCAATAATTTTGTCGATTTTGTGGCTTCTTACACCAAAAGCTATGAGGGCTCAAGCAACTACCCTAAACGCATTTGTCACAGCAATTGCTTTTGAAAAGTTTCCAAACTAATTTCAAGTTTATCCAACCTTTAAACTACAACCTACAAACTTCACCCCTGTGAGCTGTCATAATTTGCGCTTAAAGTGTCATTAAAACATAATTATGCCACAACAATAAAGAAACCCCGAAAATAAGTAAATTATTTAAGTTGATATTGCTGGCTGGCACAATGCTAATACAGGCCACTCCCACTTGGATGCTTATCCTTACGACTTTTCACGGCCCTCCACAAATTGCGCCAGCAATGGATGCCCTGAACTTTTTCTGGCCGCCACAAATGCAACAAGAATAACAACAGCATTCAGGGGTTGTGTAAGGAAAAAGTGTTTGCCAGTACACGAAAAGTTTTTGCAGTGGGCTGGATGTGGGTGAGAAAGTCTGCTTTCCTTGTTGAGTGCTGCAGACCGCAACTGGGGGGCGGTGGTGCCGATGGTGATGGCAGTGCCGTTTCCCGGTGCCTGTACCCAAGCCCGTGCCAACAAAAAGCCATAACAAAACCGCATCATTATCATGAAGCCAAGAAATAGAGCAGGATCCAGCAGCCAGTATCCGAGGGCCAACTGCCAGATGGAGGACGATTCGGAAGCGTGGCGCTGCGGCGACCCAGGGCAGCAATTTTGTGGGCTGTGCTTGCTCAGCTTGTTATAACAGCGGCAAAATTTAATAAGCGTTTTATTACATTACAACAGTAGCAACAACCACCAGCAGCAGCAACAGTCCTGCCAAGTCATCCACACTCAGAGAAGTCTCACTAATAGTTAATAGTTTATGAACTGCACTGCAATTAAGGCTATTAGTTTCCAAAGAACAGAATGGTAATTTCTATAAAACTCTATATTTATTTCATTTTAATTTTTAGAATTTTCCTGATCTAAGCAATTTAAAAGACTACCAAAAGTATATTGTTAACCATGAATAGTTAATTTTATAAGTTAACTATGGTTTTTTTTATAATACATTTTTTCAATTCCAAACTAAAATAATTCACTATTGCTTTATATTTTCATACATAAAGTTTGCATATAAAAATTAAAGTATTTTTAAAAACTCTAAAAATCAAGATTCAATCAAAAGCAAAAATTATCTTTAATGACAACATGTCTTTATTAACCAATTACTAGCACTTTAAGCTATAATTTCTTTGAGTGCATTCGAGCTGTGAGTCAGCGGGTAAAGTTCATTGTCGAAACCAAAGGAGCAGCACTTGTTGCTGCCGCCAACGCTTGAAAGCCAAATGTGTTAATTGTGTAAGTTTCAAAGGGTTACCGATTTAAAACTCACAAATGGGCGGTATAGTTTGTGATAATTTCCCTGCGTAGGTTAGATGGCGAAAGTTTACCTCCCACCACGGGCTGGCGTAATTAATCGTTTTTCGACAGACTTTCTGGACCCGTTCGGCTGGTAAATTCGCCAAAAACTATGGAAACAACTAAGAGGTATGAAATTGAGGCGGTCTGACTTTATTTGGCACGCTCCATTGACTTTTATTGAGGCACTGAAAATATTGTGACTGGTCATTTTACTTACCTGGGCGAATTTGTAAGTGGCAAATTGTTTTAACCATAAATCAGTTAAGCCCACATTTAATATGAGTAGTCGGGCATGGGATTAATTACAAGAAGCGAGTGAAGCCCATTTACCGGGCATAGAACGCTGCTCAAAGTGTTTGTTAATGAAACTGCAATAAATTATGCGCACACTCGGATTTTAATGCATTTTTGTGGCTTTTAAATTGCTCGGCCGCAGCATGAATGCAGCGCGGTTACGCATACGCCACGTTGGCTGGCTGGAGATGGTGAATGCTGAATGGATAAAGGATAAAGGGCGGCTGGTCGGGATTGGAAGAGCAGGGGAATCAGCAGGACGACATTGACTGGCAGGCAATTATTGACATCGACTTGGTGGCGCCACGCAATTTCCGTTGATGCGTAGCAATGCAATTATGAGAATTATGCGACAGTCAACTTTGCGTCGCTGCCTATTCTCTATTTTTTTGCTTTTAAAGAGGAGTAATAACGTTGTCATAAAGTGGAAAAACTCAGTTAAGAAGACATTTTCAACAATTAAGTAAATGTGAAATTATGTTATTTTTAAATCGACATACTAAACTTCAAGATGACTAACGATTTTAAGCACTCATACAAAAATGGAAGTGCTTTTAAAATGTTTGACAGCCCGAATGAAGTTGACATTGTATTTTGCATCCGCAGTACTACATATGCCGATAAAAATAAAATTATATGAAAGAAGGGTTGTAAATGATGGATATGTGTTTGTCATCCTTTTTCGTACACGCAGCACAATGTCGATAAAAACTGTTATTTGAAAGCAGGGAATTAGATGTTGGCTCAGCTCATCAAAGATTAATCAGGGTATTAAAAGCTTCGTTTTCACTTGCCGGCAAATCACTCAGGCCCACAGATAATGTCAATCTCTTCTGGCTTAGCCGGTAAAAAAGCTAGAACAAATTTTGCCGCACACAGAAGCGAGTTTTGTAAAGGCAAGACAGGCCTGGGGGCGGCTCTGACAACGTCTGCTGACATGGCTTTTGTGTAGTTGACTTAAGTTAAACCCCTGGCCAGGGGCGTGGGTGCACTGCACATATAGGCAAGTGGGGAGGGCTGGAGATCCGCCTGTGTTGCGCCAGCATTACTTGTCAAGTGAGCTTCAATTTCAATGACATTTAAGTGTGCCGTCGACTTCTTGGTGCCGTGTTCCTTCGCATCCTGCCGCAGCCACTGCCACTGCCATTGCGGCTGTGTTGCATTTGACACATAAGTGGCCTTTAATGATATCAAACTTCATGTTCCTGCTTTCACTGCTTTCCACATCCCGGCCCTTAGTTTGCATGCCTAACTTTTTCATTGAGTTGTCATTGCGACCCTTTCATTTGTCGAGTTGTGAGCCAGATAAGGATGCTCCAGGGCGGGGCCGAGAAGGGGTTAACGGGGGGAGGGCAGGAACTCCTTGGCGATGACAGTGGCGTGGGATACGCTGATGATGGCCCCTGGCAGATCAAGTGGCATTTGTGGCAAATTTCGAGCCGCGTCTTAGTCAAACAATAATGTCGGAAGGTCATTACGCACTGAATTAATGAGCTTCGGAGTTAATCACATTTTTCCATCAAGTTTTTAAAGGGGATCTTTTTAACTTAATTTAAATTCAGCATTCAACTAGTTTATACAATGTTAGCTTCTTTTCTATTTTCCTTGGCCTGGCCTATTCGACATCATTGTTAAGCCATAAACACTTAAGAGCTGAGGACTATCTCCTTCATCGCACAAGAATATTTTATTATTAGCATCTGGTCAAGATGCTTCAATGGCCTTCGAGTCCTCAGTTTGTTGCAATTATAATGATAAAACTTTACTGCTCAGCCGCCAGTGTCGTTCTTAGCCATAAAAATTGTGTACAGGCTATTGAAATTAAATGAAATAAATTAAAACGCTTATCTGACTGAACTGTAAAATATCCCTGAATCTGTTTGTAAATACAAATTAATAAAAGGAAAGACTTTGGTTGTCATATTACCATAAAATTACTTTTAATTAGAAGAAGTGACGATTATTATTTTAATTTTTAGTTTGGCATGTGACTTTCAAAATCAAGTAACCCGTTTTACGAAAAAAAAAAACTAAAACAATATCTTTTTGTTATTTATTTAAATTAATAGTGAATCTTCTTAAGGGTTAACGAGAGAAAGAACAATTTTTGAAATATTTTTCTTAATAACTGAAAGTCCTACAGTATCTAAAAAATCACAAACACTAAAAATATATTTTTACACATACGATATACCCCCGTATGCTGCGGGTAAGAGGTATTAAAAAGTAGGCGAGACGAAAGGCGCTTCGCGGTTTGTGGCCTGTGGCCTTAGTCTTTGGACTACAGACTCCGGACAACGGACACCGGACAACGGACACCGGGCAGTGTACAGAGGACAGCAGCTGCCGTTGGCGTTGGGGGCGACGGCGACCCTTGTGAATTTGAAAAGTGCTTAGCCGTGACAAAACCTTTTTTCCACTTAGACAGCGGCGGTGGGGGCGGATGCGACTCGGGTACAGACCCGACCAGTCCGGAAAGAGTGGACCGGAATCCGGCAAAGCGTGGCAGTTCGCGCCCCCAATCGCATTATTGCAAAGAGCCCGCCTGGCAGCTACTTTCCATGGCACTTTTATGCGCTGGCCCCAACTTTTTCTATTCCCGCCTTTTCAATAATGAAGGAAAAATAGGACGAGCTTTGAATTTCCAAATGATACACGGCTGAGAAGAGAAGCCGCAGACAAATATATATATATATAAGAGCGAAGGCGGACAACTAAGCTGGCAAAGGAAGTAGCAAACGCAAAGTTTGAAAAGTGGACGTCGAAGTGGAAAAGGCAAATTAAATTATTTCTCATGAAAATGCAAGACGCGCTGGGGAGAAATTGAAAAGAGCGCGGACGGAAATAAAACTAAAATGCGTTGCGCGTCGGAAAATTACAATTAAATTGACTTTGCCGGCGAAGCGATAAAAGTAAATTAGCATAATTCAAAGTCGTCCGGCCAATCGAATCGAAAGCGTAGCGAAGTAAAAAAATAAGTAAAAGCCGTGCAGACAGAAAGCGCATACTTTCAGGTGCTTATCCCGTATCTCTGAGATGGCTTTTGTTATTAATGCCACTTGACAGCTTTTCCCCCTGTCCACTTCAAGGAACTGAAGTAGCCAGGTCACCTGCATATCCCCCCCAACTCATTCTCTATACTCTATTTTTTACCCTCGCACTTTTTCGAGTTAAAGGTGGCATTACACTTCTCAGAAGAGCCGACATTTTGGCCATTTTAAAGCCGTCTTTCCATCGAACATCTGCATATCTTACTTAATAATGGCAAAAGTGTTTAATTCGTAAAAAGGTATTTTTAAACATTATATTTCTAAATAGTTTCAAGAAAGGCAAAATAGATTGGGCTATATTAACCCTTTAAAACAAAAATAGGAAGCTTAAATATTATATAATTATTATGTAAAATAAATTTGTATTTATTTCTGTTATTACTTGTTGTTGCAAAAACTTATTTAATATTAATACAGGTGAAAAGATTATTGTATTATATTGTGTAATATTAGTTACCTCTAAGACCTATAAGCCATGATCTTTAACATCGGTGTAGGTCAAAATTGATTATCGCCAAGACGGTTCCTTAGATTTACATGACATTTTTTTAGATTTATTAAATGACTTATTGCTCTGAAAAGGTGTTCATTTGCGATATCACCTTAAGTTCAGCGGGTTTAATAAAGTGCAGCAGCAGTGGCAGACAGTCAACGATGGTTTCGGGCCAGCAACAAAGCGTAAAATGTGAATAGACTGAAGAACTGTACAACTGTCGCCGGAGGGCGTGGTTGAGGGGGCGTAAGAAGTGGGTGGTGGGCGGTGGGCGGTGGCGGGCATGCAAAAAACAAAAGGCAGCAAGCGTGTCCTGACTGGGTAATTGAAAGCAACTTTGCGACGTTGCCCGCATGGAATTGGCTACAGTTTTCTTTTTTTTTTTTTTGTGTTTCGAGCTGCTGATGCTCCTGTTTCTCCGCTTTGTTGTGAGTTCTCGGGGTGCATGCGGAAATTGAAATGTCAAGTGTACACTGCCATGTGTGCTGAGGCACTCCAGCTCCTGGTTTTTCCCATGATTTTCCCAGGTTTTCCCTACACCATGCGCGGCATTCAAACTGGGCTTAATGGTCTCGGGGCTGGCTTAAGCGCATCAGCTGAAGCTGCCATTGATGGGTTTAATTGTTGGAAATAAACGGAGACCCAGAGACGTCTGAACAGGAGCTGATTCATTAAAAGCCTGAGACTATCAGCTCGGTTTCCATTTGCAACTACTTTTCAAAAGGGAAAACCGAGGGCTTTCAATTCGATGTTCCCAAATTCAAGGGAAAATCTACCAATTCGCATATTTATTTTATTATGGGTTCGAAATCAATATTATTTTGAATTAATATAATAGAATATTTAAAATTCTCAAGTAACTATTATTTTCGGTCCCTGGATTAAATATATTTTACTTATTATTGTTTAACTGCTGTTCATAAATCGACAATACCTATTTTTATGTTCTCTGATTTTTGAAAAGGTCATTTTAACGCGATTTAAAAACTAATAAAATAATAAGATAAAAGTTTAAACTTAGATTTTTATCTATTTAATCATACATATTTTAACAACATAATAAGTAAAACTAATTAAATGTCAATGATATCTAAAAAACGTTTCATTAAAATTACTGTCTATTTTACTCAAGTAATTTGATTCAAGTAATTTTAAGGCACATAATAGCTACGCTTTTATATGAAATACATCAGAATTGGAATTTGGAACGGAACAGTTTGGTACCTTGTGCCCATAATGTGCTTGTGGCTATCTGACTGCTGTCGGCTGGCCGCCATTTGCTGTTTGCTTAATGGAAAATACGTGCTTGGGCATAATTGGATTTTTTGCTATTTTGTTTGCCATTCGAACGGCGATGATCGCAAAAAACACACACTCCACAAAGCACTTTCGTTTGCGTGGCATGATTTAAAATAATTTGTATGGGCCGCGCTAATGGCCTTCAATAGCAATTATAAGCGTTTTGACCACAAATGTGTATCAAATAAAGTGTGACCGGTCTGAAGCTAACTGGGCCCGACAGAAACTGAACCGATATCACGTATCACGTATCTCTTAATAATTAAATTGTATCGTTCTGATAGAAGATTAATTCAATTTTATTTCCGTAGTCACCCTCCGAAGCAGAAAGTACTTAACTCTATGTAAGCCAGAGACACCTCCGAAAATACAAATGAAAAAACGTGCAAATAGTCAAGGCAGCCAAAATGAATGTCGTGCCAAGCAAAATGATATACGAGAGCTGCGAGAAACCTTTTTTTTTGTCTGAAAAAAGGGATATTGCCAAGATAGAGATTATACTCCAGGAGATCCGAAGTGCTTTCGACAAAACTAGTGATGTAAAAATGTTATTAAAGTATTTAGACCTTCTTTAGGAATTCTAAAGTATACTTTTTTTTAAATTTTAGGCATAAGTTCTCAAATTATACACAAGCAGAACTGAACCTGTTTAAGAGGACTAAATTCTTTTTGGAAAATTATAATAAAGCTTTTTTTTATAATGTGCGTGAGCTATCAAAAATGTTGTCGTACATATAATTTCCTTCTAAATAATTTATTAATTATATTTAAATGTAAATATTCAAACAATCAACATTTATGTTGAGTATTTATTTCTATTTGTTGATGCCATCTCTAATCTCACTTTATGAAAAAGTCAGATGTAAGTGATGACTAAACATTGTTTTATTTTTTGCCAGCACCAAAATGCCAGAAATTGATGAGACAACTCTCGTGCTTCCACTTTTATTTGGTTTCTCGTGAAAAATAAACCACTTTCTTCTTTCGCACTTATTTTAACTTGGTGCCGCGCTTATTGCAATTTACTGACTGCGCACGTGACAAACGAGTCGCACGTTTCCCTCATTGTACGCGACATGCTGCGGATCGCACATACGCACCCTTGGTCGCCTGGCTATTTGCGGGTGGCTTATTTATAGCCCAGTCGGCGAAATGAACAGAAATTCTTGCTTTCAGTGTAAGCACAGACATTAATTTGAAGCTTGCGGCGGGCTGGCCGCTCGGTCATATTGCAAATTGATTTTATCCTACGCATTAATTAAAATCATGGCCTTGCGGTCAGAATTTGAATCAGGGGCAGGCATCCGTATTCCCAGAAACAAGCACTCTGATGGAGATAAATCACAACGGAAAATAACTTATAACGTCAGGCATATTTGATATTTTGACAACTAACTAATATATAATATATGCATGTCCAAGTTTACACAACAGAAAATGCCATTTACGCAAAAAGTTAAGTTTATAATTAAATAGTATTTAATTAATTTTTTTACAGTAATACGTAACTCTTTGGAACTAATTTTAGATATCTTTTTAACTATTAAAAAACTTCTACCTAATACCATATAAAGATTCTTGGATTTAGTTGCAAATTTTCGTTCGGTGCATCTTGTTTGGGTAGTCCACCCACTTCATTTTGGTCCGGAGAAGACACACAGAGATGCAAACAGGCATCAGCATTTTCAGCTAAGTTGCCGTATAATATGACACACATGGCAGCTTGTTTGTTGTCCAGCTCTCATTTCTGTTTGTTCTGGCATCGTCGATGGCTCGCTTGCCTTAGAATCATTAATTTCTGTTACGGATTGCAGATGCAGAATGCTAACTACGTGCCCCGGGCAAGAGCGAACAGCTCGTTGCTTCGTTGCTTTAGCACCGAAATCCAATGACAACAAAGCGTCCACATAAAAGTGTTGTCGTATCTGGTGTTAGCCCGGGGAAAAGCCAGAAATTGGCCCCACTAACCCGGCCAGAACGTGTGAATCGCCAGACGCGAAAAGTCACGGAGCATCAAGCCGAAACGAAAGGCGGGGAAAAACGGATTCGGAATTTGGGAGCAGGAGACGTGTCTCTGAAATATATAACTAAAGCTGAAATTGAGGCGAAACAACGAATAGTTACCAGAACCAAACGGAAGATATCCAGATGAGATTGACAATGAAATTGAAAAAAAAAAGCCACTGGGGTTTTAACTCCTTGAATTTCTATTTTAACATTTAGTACTTCAGTACTTTTCTCATTACTTCTGTCTTACAATTATTTGTAAATATTCAGGTAGAATAAAACATATTTGATCTTCAAATTGTTGTAAGATGTTGTTAAACAAATTTCGCATGAAGGAAATAATTTCCTAGTGTATTCAAAAATAAAAACTTTCGTTCATTTGAATAAAATACGTTATTGTCGTTTGCTTTAGCTTGAGCCACCATCATATGGGTTTAACGCGATATTGCTGAGCGCTACCACATAGTTGCTGTTTCACAGTTTTTGGGAACGCTGGATATGCAGGAGAAAAAAAACGTGCCCACATAAAAACCGCACCGGAAAAGGGGAAAAATACTGCTGGCCAAGTCTTCAATCAGCGAAGCAGCTGCTGGAGATGAGGGGAAGCGGGCAGGGAGGTGATGTTGTCATGGAGGAGGTGGCAAGGACGTTTTGCACTAAATTGAAATACTTTTTACGACTTCCGGTGTTTTGCTGAGCTGCAAACATTTCTTTGTATTGCACTCTGCTGTGTGAGTGAATAAAGTATTTTGAGAGTTTGCTACATGACAAATAACTGCTTATGTATGTCTTCTCCACCTCTCTCACACGCATACACACACTCACATGCGGCTAACCATTTGCACACTCACACACACAAACACACACTCGCAGATTCGTCGCTTTGGGGCCGCAGCAACAATGTGTCTTCGTTTCCGTCATGGCTGCCATTTCCGGCTAGCGAATTTCAGTAGAGCTTCTCCAACCAAGCATTTATTAAAAAAGTCGAATCCAGCCAGCACAGGGAACAATCCTTGGCGATATAGGTTACTTATCACCATCAGTACTTATCGTACAATTATTGGATACACCAAACAAATAATGTAAAATACAACATAAATTAATTCTAGCTGTAATGTTGCTTACAAATATATACTTACAGGGGAAATAAAAACCATCAATACTATTTGCACTTATCTTACAATTGGTGTCAAAAATTAGTCACAAAAAATTAAGAACTTTAAATTTAAAATAGACAAATAATTAAAAACCTAAGGATCAAATTGTATTGATACAACTTAGAAAAAAGAACTAACATCTTAATGACTTATATAAATTTGTAAATTTTTAAGGACCTAACAAACATAAATTTATGATCTTAAAAAAAAACGAAATGATAGCCGTTTGAGGGGGTAATTTCTGCCAGTGCACATACACCGCCATGCATGTATGGAACCATCCGTCTGTAGCTGCTCATGTGAGTGTGTTCGGGTAAATTGATTGAAATGACCAGCGGCGGATGTGCCCGGAGCTCTCTGGCGCCCAGCGGAAGGGCATCAACTGCTGCTCGTTCTTTTCGCCTTCAGTCCGCTTCAGCCGCCTTGGAGGATGTAGCTTGTATCTCGTTGGTTGTATTTCGTATTTTGTTTCTTGCCGCATTTGGCTCATTGCGGGCCGGGCTTTTATTTTCATTTGTCAGGCAGTTTATTGCCTGCTTGGCTCTGTTGATTTTCTGTTCGCTTTGTCGGCGTTTTTCTTAAGCCCTGAAAAAATATACATTTTCATGGTTTTTTCCTTTCTCTCTGCCCTTTTCCCTAATTCTCCTTTGTTCGGGGCCCTAAACTTAGCCGTCCAATTTCCATGATTGCCATTGATGTGTGGGGGCTGTTTTGCTGCTGTTTCTCTGTTTCCGGTTGCCTGGCAAATACCCATCATTACCACCGACTGGACACCAGCTGAGACTGGGATTAGGGACCAAGTTTCGACTGCTTAATTTGTTCGGAATTTATGAGCTTTGATTGTTTGCAAAACCTTGTAGTTTTTGCTTTGTTGCAAAGGATTTATCCGCAAATTAATTAACCTTCGCTGTTATTCTTGTTTTAGTTTCGGCTCGTTGTCAATTTATGCTAACTGCCGCAAATGCTAGGCTCAATTAGGGAGGCCACGCCTTGAATAGCCGTTTTAAGGATCAGTGGAGTATGCGGGGGCTTGAGCAATCCTTCACACTTATTATTATTAAAAAAAAAAACATTTGTTGAAATTTATTTAATTATTTAACAACATTTTTGTGTATTACACATTTTTTCCATTTGCAAGAAATTTTAATATTAATAAAATTAAAAAGCAGTTTTTTAATTCTATAAAATAAATTTCGTAGCCTTATAAATGTCTTTAAATTATTGTCTTGTTTTTTGCTACAAGTCAAATTGAGTCCGATAAAAGTGAAAAATGTTAGAGCCCCTGATAAAATCTTGGCGTACGTCTCTGGCTTTGGCTGTATTTTATGGATCAACAAGAAAATAAACAAAAATAATGCCGAAACTTTATCGTGGCCCAGTGCTGCAGAGGCGGAAAACTCAATTGAAAAGTTTGCTGTTCATTTCCGGTTGCGAGTGCGGAAGCTAGGGGCGGAAAGAGGGCGGAGAGCAGATGGGGGTGGACCCCTGACGCAACCGGAAACGGGAGGTGTCGACCAACAGGGAAATGCATTTGAATCTAATATGGCGTTCAGTTTTCCGTTTCCACAGTTCAGCTACAGTTTCAACTATTCGCTGTGTCTCCGCCGTACTGTCCCCCTCTTGCAACATCCCCTGTTTGTATCTAGTTGTGCATAAATTAACTTTGTCGCTTTTTATTCCCCTTTTAATTCACTTTTTGCGCGCGCGGACATCGTTGACGTCATTTAGCTCGTTGTCGGCGCTTTGTTAATTCAAAAAGTTTTAATAATTTTACTTTTCAACAACTCGTGCTGGTGCTGGTGCTGGTCCTGCAGAAACGGAGCAACAAGTTGGTATATACATGTCCTGCCCTTAACCTTACCTCGATGTTTTTATTTTTGCATATTCTAGTGGGGCTTTTCTAACGCGCGTGTCTCTTTTTGATAACTTCTGAGACTGGTTGAGTGCCAAAGAAAATAATAAAGCTTAAACTACCAAACTCGACTTACGCTTTGAGAATAAAGTTTTGCGCTAAAAACTATAAGCGTGGACTTATAGTACAAATTGTCTAGAAGGTATTTTATGTAAAATATTAAATCAAAAATAGCCCCACTTTTTAATGGAATCGTATAATTCTACAGACTTGAACATTTTTTCTTTAGCAAGCGTTTTTAACATATTTAATTTGCTGAACAAAGTTTTATGCGCATAGCATATAATTCGGTTTAATTAAGAAGAGGGTTTGATAACTAAACTATTAAATTAAAGTCTCGATGCAAATTACTTCCATTAGACATTTACTGTAAAGTAACCCATTCTTGGGATAATAAAATTAACTTAATAAACATTAAACGATTGATTTAAGGCTATTACATTAATGTATATCTTTTGGTTAGTATGTTTTGTATGACTACCAGTTGCCAGCCTTAAAGCGTTTTCTGAAAGTTCTTTGGCAATTGCTTATCCAACTTGATCCATCAGTAAATGAAAACAGTTGACAAATGTGCTAGCCCTGACAGGCTGATCCATAAATGCCAGCCACTGACCACACGAACGCCCTCATTCGCCGGCCACTCAAGTTAATTCAATGCGAAAGTCTCACACATTGCCATAAAAAGGACAAGTAAGCACTCGAGAGGCTTAAAGACCCCCCAGGAGCACAAGTAGGAGCTGTCCAGGGGCAGGAGCAAGAGCAGGACCAGGAACAGAA
This sequence comes from Drosophila gunungcola, assembly GCF_025200985.1. Taxonomy (NCBI): domain Eukaryota; kingdom Metazoa; phylum Arthropoda; class Insecta; order Diptera; family Drosophilidae; genus Drosophila; species Drosophila gunungcola. The sequence goes on from NC_069139.1 coordinate 10,517,601, forward strand.
ACTGGAGTGGGGCAGTAACAAGAACTGTGTGGATGTGGATGTGGAGCATCTGCTGGCCGGAAGTGGCTGCCACTTGTGTTACTGTCGCGTGCTGCATTTGCTGTTGCCGCTCATGTAGTCGCACTCGTTCTTGTTGCTCCTGCCACTTTTTATTGTGCTCATAATTTGTTGGAGTTAGGACAGCAACAACTCGACACTGACAGCGGTCCATAAAGACGACCACACACACAAAAAGAAACTAATGATCTAAAACTTTTAATTTTTAAGAAAAAAAAACAACAAGTAAAATTCTCTTAAAATTGTATTATGCTTTAATACAATAATATAATGCATACTAATACCCGGCTAATTCATATTTTATTAGAACGTCTCATAGAGTTTTATGAATGTATAGTTTTATTTATTTCTTTTTATTTAAGCTGAATAGATTTTACCCAAAAAAAAAACCTTGACCGCTTACGATTAATATCCTCTCTGTATATTCCTTTGGATCATCAGTTTGCTGTTCCCCAAATTTTCAACCAACTGTGTCTATGTGACCTAATTGCATGTCGACTGGGCTAACAATCAGAGATTGATTGGTTGATCTACAAAACCGGCAAAAGCCCAAACCAGCTCCAAACGCAACTCAATTAGCAATTAGTCAGTTGGCAAAATTCAGAGTTCATAATTCAAAATTGGCGCATGCAAATGCCCAAATGCATCCGCACTAATTGAAATTTATGACGCCGCGGCTGAGTGGTGATCAAACTTTTTCCACTGCCATCTACGCATCAGGTCGCATTAGAATCGTGGAGCGAAATTCGCAATTTACAATTTGCAGCCCAGCGGGCCCAGAAATGATGCTGCTGATGATGATGAAGTGGACAGGGCAGCCCATATACCGTATACCGTATACCAAACTGTGGGGCCGTAGATTAGCGTCCAAGTGCACGGCATCCGGGAGTAAACGACCTGCAGACCGTTGTCAGGATGAATTAGCGATTATCCAGCCCACCAATTGACCATCCCAGTTTCTGCTCACCGCACAAATGCTCCTCCTTTAAGCGCATATATCTGACTACATGGAAAGTCCTTGCCTGCGCTTAAGGCCCATTATCATTTATCGATTTATGCTAATTTTTGGTCATCATAAATATCTGTACATTGGCTTATTTAAGCATAAAACTCATTTTTGTATCGTTGATTGGACAGCAGGCCCGTGAATGATTTGAAGAACATGAAATTCTTAGTCTCGTTTTTCAAAGCTGGTTATTTTATTTTTTTATTAAGTGATGCATTGGCTGTTTTAAATTTTAACAAACTGCCAAAAAATAATATAACAACTCGACATACATTTTGGTTCTTATTTCCTTCGTTAACCTTTTTTTTTTTGAATTCGCCAACACTTGTTAGATCAATATTAACGGCTCAACCCACTTACCCTTTCGTTTAGCCATTTCTGCTATAACTCGCAGCTGATGTCCATTTGTTTATGCATTGATAAAGGGCATGTTCACATCCCGGCCCACATTCACATAAACGCAAATATAGCATACATTTCGGCTGTTGCTATTTTCGCGTGGCCTTTGCATATTAAGTTTATGTTTTATCGTTTATTGCGCACACTGACACAGGCATAAACATATATTGCCCACATAATTCAACAAACATTTTCATTTATATGCGCATCTGACTGTGTTTCTGTGGGTTTTTCTGTGTGCGGATGTGTAACATTTGTGACCCCTGGGTGGTCAAGAAACACCACACTACAAACAATCTCATGTTCTAAGTTAATACATCAGGAATTTTATGACAAATTTAATTTACAATCAGAAGTTTCCTTATACTTCTATTTTTTAAATTCGTTCACTTATTTTTTAATGAACTTTGATTTTTAAGAGGTAAGTAAAAAATAAATAAAACACAAATCATTATTCTTCATAAGCCATCTAGTAATTATGATAAAATAAAAATATGGATATGATCAAACCTGTATTAATATAAAAATGTTCATAAAAACTAAACATGTACAATGGCCTCAATGTAAGAGTCAATTTAAATTTAAAATGATTGAAAAAATCACAAAATATGTCATTTTCGTGCTTGAAATCAACTGTTAAGCAGATGATGTATTTAACAACTGTTTGAATTTTTGTTTGCCGTGCAGGACCCACGGCATAAGGGCAGTTACATATGGCCACCGAACTCGGGGGCACATGCCCCCCAATGAGGCGTACTTAATGATTATAGCATTTGTTATTTTTATTTATTTATATTTGCTTATCTACCCGGCCGCCTTGGCCGCGGGGCACTCGCTTTTGTTTTGGCCATTATTTTTATGGCTCAGGAGGCCGACTTTCCCTTGATTCCATCGAATGGCCGTTGACCACTCCATTTATGTTTTGTTTTTGTGGGTTTACTCGCGCACATTTGCCTGGATAAGCGGCTTAGCCTGGGAGCATCGACATTTATTGCCGCCAACTAATGTCTTGTAGCCATTTGTTGGGCATTTAAGCCTGGCCCGGCAGCGATGGCCACACTTGGGGATTTGTCTTCGGCGGCGAACAACGAACTCGCCGGATTCCAACGCCACTGACCTCTTTTCGGGCAACCGATGCATATAAATGCCAAGAACAAATGAGCAAAAATATCACATCCGCCCCTGGCATCAAAAGGATAAAGCGGAAATGCAGGAGACAGTTCGGACTTGGACTCCAGTCGCCATCTTGGTGGGCACTCAAAATAAATTTGGACCAACAGCAAAAGCAAAAGCAAAAGCACAAGCGACTTCCAAATCCCCGCCCATCCTCACTCCGCATTAAAATACTTGATGACAGTACCAGAGATGTTTCGGTTATGATGTGTGTGTGTGTGTGAGTGTGTCTACCACTGCACCATCCGGGATATCATTTAATGTTGTGTGTCTGCTGGTGGTTGTTCTCTCTTTGTGCAGCCAAAATTGGCTTAAACTGTTGCAAGTTCATAAAACAAACAACCAAATTTGAAAAGTTGCAAGTGCCAGCCGCAGTCGGAAACTTTGCCATGCAGCCTGAACTTGAAATTTACGTTACTTAAATTATCAGCTTCAGCGTCTGGGCCAAAAAAACTTTCATCACAAAATGAAGTTCTTTTTCGTTCTTTTATTTATAAGGAGTTTACCACGGCTGCTAAGTAAGCGAATTGCCTTTTATGAAGTTGTGGCTATTGCACATAAAAAAAAACAATCCAGAAAGTTCTCATACGTGTTTCGTAGCTGTTGAAAAATAAGAGTGAAGAATGAGATTCCAGAAATATTAGGTAACAGGTGTTAGGTATTAAAATTTAAATAAATCACCTTAAAACTATATAGAAAAATAATAAAATATAATAAATTACTTTCTTATTTCCATAGCAAATTTTAAATGTTGTGCAATTATAAGTTTCATTTCTCTCTGACTGTAGTTTTTAATGCAAGGACATAACTTGCTGTAACAACGGGTGCCACAAATCGTTTAAGCCAACAAACTTGGTCATTCCTGCCCAACCTCACCAGTAATAAGCGTCATGTGAGTAATTTCGGCTTACGATGGCCAACAAAGTTGCCGCAAAGAGACTTGTGGGCGTGTGTTAAGCGCTTTAAATGTGAAACATTGTCGGTCACCCAGGCTTCACTTTATTGGATTTAGCTCTACCCACCGAGAATGAGAAAAAATTATGGTCAGCAGTCGGCGACTTTGCTTCACATTTAAGCCGCTTAGCCAGCGTAAAGCCAACTACAAATTACAACTTATTATTCAAGTTGAATCAACATCAGGCAATTTATGGTGGCTGAAAATGAAGATCCATTTTATAAGCAGGAAACTCACACATAAGTTGGCTAATTTGTACACGAGCTCATATGTTGCCGTTTTTTTTTTATTCATTTACAAACATATTCCTGGCTGCATTCACTTTGTATTAAACTAGACTTTAATAGTAATGAATACATAACAAAACAATTTAAAGATTTCACAAATTGAGTTTAGAAATATGTGTTTCTGTGTTTCTAGTTGTTATTGCCAATAATTTCAGATCGTGGGAAATGTGGGAATGGATGGCGGCGCCTGTGGCGGTTATTTTGGGTTTGAAGCGGGGTCTGTAAATACTTCTAAAGCGGTACTGAATCCACGAAGACTACTATACTTTAGAGTTAACTAGATTAAATATGCACATGCATACGGATGTGTAACTATATTTGTATATAAATATAGAGGCTGTGTCGTTAATCCTATTCCTGATTCAGGTTCTTGATCACGTAATTAACAATGAGGGCAAATATCGCAAAGCAGATGATGATCACCAGGTTTGAATAGACGGACTGCCAGTTTAAATAGGAATTCCGTGCACTGTTCTGCAGTGCCGACGCTCCGCCGCCACTGGCCAAATCCGCCTGACCCCCCGCACCACCATCGATTGCGTCCGCTGCATTCTGTGGATTGGCCAAGCCACCCGCCGCCAGACTGCCATCCGCCGATGCCAAGGCCGCGCCATTGGCCAGCCCGTTGGACCGCTTTGCTCCGCTCGAGGTAGACGCAATACCTCCCGCCGCAGCCGCCGCCTGGGTACCCTGCAATCGCTGCTTGATCTCATCGACCACGTCGGGAAACAGCTCACAGAAGTTGGTGTTGCGCAGGTTAAATGCTAGCGATTTTTGAGCAAACATTTGCTTGTCATAGTTCGACGACTCAATGGACCCGAGTGTGGGTGTACTCTCGAGCTACGGAATAAAAACAACTCAATCAATTTATGAATGCCCGGAATGCCAAATGCACTTACCATGAAGCTCAGCAGACCAGTAAGAATAGTGCCCACGCACCAGGTGGGGTTCCAAGTGTCCGGATGAAAGTCTAAAAACAAAAAACAGTGCATAAGTAAATGGAAATTTAATAGTTTCGATTTTTTTATACATTTAAAGAAATGCACACAACTTTTTCTTTCCTTTCAAAATATTGTTTCCTGGCAGTTTAATATTTAATAATGTTATACTTGGTGTATTTTTAGAAACTACAATTTAAATTTTAAAATGTTAATCAACTCGATGATAATAAATAAAATTGTAACACAATACAGATTAGCGAAGAATGATTATCGAGAAATATGAAAGCGTTCTAGTATAATATAGATAAGATAAAACATTTTTTTTTGTAAATTATCATCATAGCATTGTGTGCTACCGAAAAAGGTCACAGACAAATGTTGGTAGCAACGCCTTTTGTAGTTTAATTCAGACAAGTGTATAAATACAATTTGTTTAACCAGCTTATATTCTTGTAAATAAGGTACTGAAATTAAAATCCCTCAGGTGCGGCAATACTCAACTTATAAACATGATTGGATAGCACTGGCACAAACAAAAATATTGTTGTATTAGAGGCGCTGAATAAATTTCATTTAATTTGATTTGATTTCCCCACACCATACTCCTCGAACGATTAATACTGATTAAATAAGTCCGCATTATTTATTTTTAAGACACTAGAAAATGTGTATTTAAAAATGACTTTAAACTACTTAAACTTAATGAGTCAACAGCTCCGAAGAAAAATCAACAATCGTAGTGATGATATAAACAACCTAATATGCAAGCCTGACCTAAAGCTCTAAATGTCTTTATGATGAAATATATCTAATGAGGCTCAAGGAGAGATGTACCCAATTCTTACAAAGAATGATGTGATTCTGCCAGTGTTTAGAGATAGATCATAGCTTTGAAGCCCCTAGAACCCCCATATCTACCTGATATGCTCAAGCACAGTCTCGTGTTGGTTTTGAAGCGTCCGTTCGGCGTCAGCATGTAGATGGAGGGCGGCTTGAAGGGGAATTCGCGCGGGAATAGCAGGGTGCCGTGGTAGTAGCCGCCGTAGTAGGGCGAGTCTTCCGGACCCTTGACGCAGTAGTGCCACTCGAGGATGTTGTTGGGCAGCGGCTCAGCGGTGATGTAGGGCAGGGGATCCCGCTTGAGCCGCATGTAGTCCTGCTTCATCCGGGACACGGCAGTGGGCTGCTTTCGACCGCCGGACGCCGACGACGAGGACATGTTTTTTGGGTTTGTTTATTTTTGGGAACTAATCACGGCCGCCAGAGAATTTGAAGGCAAATATCGAATACGAATGGCACACTTCGTTTGTTTTTCTCTCAGTGCAGTAGATAAGCGATAGCGACGTGGCCCTGTGGGTTATTTGCAAATCAATTAGGTTTTCATGGCCACACGATCTGGAGGTAACATACGTACCGTCCTACTCCAGAATTTCGAGGGTTTTTTTCGGGTTGTTTATCAATCAGCCACTGGGCATACGATATCCAGTTCTCCTCCAACTTGATTGTTTATTTTTCTAGTATATGCAATAAACCTCGAAATTGATGCGTTTCCTTGTTGTTGTTGCTGCTGTTACTGCGCTTTTGTTAATTTTTTCTAAATTGCAGCGAAATTGTGTGAGAAAACAAGGCACACATACAGGGGCACACGTACCCATACACCCACGCAGGCACTCACACACGCTTAGGGAGATAATTAGGTCTGGAATTGGATATATCCACGTACCTAATCCGTTGCCATTGGCAGGCCCTATTTTGTTATAATCGGTATCTAGTATTTTATGAGTTTCTGGCGATCGCAAGGCGTTAAATTGCAATTTCTACGGTAAAAATTACTCCCGTGTGAGCGCTCTAGAGGTGGAAGCCTCAATGCCAATATCGATGACACCGATGTTTTCAAAATATCGGACTTTTCGATGTTTGTCAGAAAATATCGATATTTGGCGGGAATGCGGAATGAAACGATTGCCAGCTGGATTCTGTTATCGGTTTTAAAATTACAGTTTTTAAATAAATATGAATATAGGTTCGAAATACATTTTTTTTCAATTCAAAGCTTTACCTAGCCGACAAACAACCCTTCTTCAAAAACTATTTTTGCAAATAGCAATCCATCTTGACTCATCCGAAACCCCTCTTGCTATACACAACGTCAATAAACACCAACATCACAAAACATAAACAAAACGCAGTAGTCTTTCAGCAACTCTTCCATTCCCATATTATATAAATAAATGTATAAGAAGATTGCAACGGCAATGATTCTTTATTTACTAAAGAAGTCTACAATTTTGGTCACTTCTACTAAACCTTTTTCTCCGTTATTATTATCACATTCAACTGATAACCGTTCTTATCTTTAAGAGTACAGAGTGTTTTCGAATCTTGGTAAATAAGTATTTCCAATGAGCCTCGCGCGAATAGAACTCGAAACACCAAAATGGATCAATGTACGATTGCAGGGATTACAGGGCATCGGCACCTCGCATAAATTTGGACTTCGTCATGCCTGCTAATGGGTGAATGAATTCCACTCCGCAGGCAGTTCTAGCAGATAAAGGCTATACAATTGCGGTCAAAATAATAATATATCCCAATCTACAAATGAAATTAAGTATAACTTTTTATATTTTTTATATATATCTCAATATATCATCATAAGAAAAAAATGTTTAAAATAAGTAATAATTATTTGTATAGTTGTTATTATTAATTGGCGGCAATTGTGTGTGAAACCAACACACAGGAACTCCCCCTGATAAGCCCGAATCACTGGGTTTGTTGTTCGCACATCGCAGGGGGTTGGGGGGTGGATCGAGCCAGATTTCTTATCAGTCCCCGCTGGCTGTTTTTGGTAAGCGCCGGCAGCGGACAAACAGTCGCCGATCCGCCAGCACAAAGTGCAGTACTCAAGCCGCGAAATTACACAGTTAAAACACAATGTCGACGATCGGAAAGATCGGATTCCTGGGCGGTGGCAATATGGCCAAAGCCTTGGCCAAGGGGTTCCTGGCAGCCGGTGAGATATTTTATAGAAACCTGCATATCATACTTATTCCTAAGCCCTAAGAAAATATATGATGTGATAAAAAGTATAAGGGATACATGTTTTAAAATATGTTGTACATCTAATCTTTTTATCACATGATTTCCCAATTTAATCGCACGCTCTTTAAAATCTCCAGGTTTGGCCAAACCCAGCACTCTGATAGCTAGTGTGCATCCGGCGGATAAGCTCTCCCTGCAGTCCTTTCAAGCCCTGGGAGTGGAAACAGTGGTTAAGAATGCACCTGTTGTGCAACAATCAGATGTGGTCTTTGTGTCCGTGAAACCCCAAGTGGTGCCCTCGGTTCTATCGGAGATTCAACCAATCAGCTCCGGCAAACTATTCCTCTCCGTGGCCATGGGCATCACCCTGTCCACCATCGAGTCCAGTCTTTCCCAGCAAGCTCGTGTGATCCGCGTGATGCCAAATCTGCCGGCAGTGGTATGTTCAGGCTGCTCGGTATTCGTTCGCGGATCCCAGGCCACCGATGCAGATGCAGAGGTCACTCAAAAGCTCCTGCAGTCCGTGGGCACTTGCGAGGCAGTAGATGAGTCCCAGTTGGATGTGGTCACTGCCCTAAGTGGCAGTGGACCTGCCTATGTGTTCGTGATGATTGAGGCTTTGGCTGACGGAGCCGTTCATATGGGAATGCCCAGGGATCTGGCCTACCGCCTGGCATCGCAAACCGTCCTGGGAGCTGGTCAGATGGTGCGAGACAGTGGACTGCATCCCGGACAGCTCAAAGACGGGGTCACTAGCCCGGCGGGCTCGACGGCGGCGGCACTCAGACAACTCGAGCTGTCAGGTAAGTGGCGGTGATGATGCGGATGACGCACTCGCTTATCGCCTCCAACTCAACCTTTGATGTCGGTTGCAGGTTTTCGGGCAGCAGTGTCTGGAGCGGTGGAACAGGCAACGCTGCGATGCCGGCAAATCTCGGGCAAGAAGGCGTAGACACTTTGGATTTTATATACATACAATAGGGTGGGTCGATTTGGTTAACAATCTAAACATAGCTTAAAAAATGTTCTTAAATAAAAGTGATACTGGTTAAAGAAAACTTGTAAATTTTACTTTTATTCTGTTCTCCTGATCCTTTCTAATTTTCAGGAAGTTAAGCGTGATATAAGGTACACTGGGGTGCTCAAGAGTATTGATTTGTGTAAATACTTTTGACCAACCCTGTATAATTGCGATCAAGGATATAAAGGGTTGAAAGTAAGTTTAATCAAAAACACAATCCAATATTCTTGTAACGGACAATATTAATTTACGTTAAGGATTTTGTATTATTTTTATGATTTTATAGATAGCTATTCAGTTTTGCCTTCATTTCAATCGACATCGACCCACTCTGTTGTTTGTGAATAATCTAGGTTAGCATTAATACGTTCAATTTTGAAGGTCGTTTTGTGTTATTAAAATAGAAGCTGCAATGCGCTGCTCTTTACTCTCAGTTAAGTGTATAGTCTAGTTAAAAACTAATTCAAAGTCAACCTAGTTGGAGCACATCTAAAACTTCTTCTTCTTTTTGGCACGGGCCAACTCGTTGAGCTCGCCCTGCTGCATGGATGCCTCCTGGTAGATGCGTTTGACCTTCTCGTGGCGCTCCTTGTCGCTGTAAAAAAATAAGAATCGGTTAGCGAAAAGGGTTACCACCTTTAAATAAACAACCCACCTTCGCAACGTTTGCTTGAGCTTGAGTTCCTGAACGAAGGCAGTATCTCTGCGGATCTCACGGATGGCGCCCTTCTTCTCGCGCTTAATCTTGTGCAGCAGTTTGGCCCGCTCTTCCTTGGCCTTGGACATCTTGGGCCGGCGCTTGTCGTCGTAGACCGCCTCAAATCGCGGTTCCAGCAGCCTGAGAGCCTTGGGCTTCCTTTCCGCCGGAGCCAGGGGTTTCATTTTCTGCTCAGCCAGCTTTTCGGCCAATTGGGTTGCTTCCTTGTGGTGCAGATGCACATGGTCGGGATACGAGTCAAGTGGCAGGCGGGCGAGTAACCTCAGAAAGGGTTTGGCCAAGTAGCAGGCACCCACATGCTCCTCCACCAGCTGGAGAGCTTCCTTGATCAGCAGGAGCGTTGTGTCCAGTGCCCGAACCTTGAAATCTGCAGTGACTGTTTGGGTGACCAAATCCGCAGCCTGTAGCTGTTGGGGCTCCAGTTTCTGACATTCCTTATTTGCGGGGATTGCCAGTAGTTTGCTCAATGGTCCATCCCGCTCAAAGGGTGGCGTGATATCGAGTTGCTCCACATCCCGCTTAGGTATGGACATGTGTAGAATGCCTTGCAGGAAGTTAAAAACAGCTGGGAGAACTCTTTTGGATTGCGACACAAACTCCAAGACCACGGTGACCAGAAAGAGGCCCATTGATATTTCCTGACGCGTTCGCACTCGCGATCTGGAAAGGATGTGCTGCATGAAAACAAAGCAAGGCGTGGCCACCGGATGACGGAAATCTGATGTGGAGTATAGGTTGGCCACCAGCTTGAAGTAAATCAGTGTGTCTAGCGAAGGATACATCTTGTGGTTTTTCCTGAACTCCCCATACTTCTCTTTGATCACTTCCAGTAATGTATTGGACATTCGTTCGGGATTCAATTGCGTCAGCTCGTACAAATGTGGCATAAACTTTGAGAGCAGTTGAAAATGTCCACGTATGTCCAGCTCGCTGGCATCCTCAAACAAATCCTTGATATACTGGAGCAGGAACGAGTACAACTTGACCACATTTTCACGATTCACGCCTTCCAGTTTGGGATGATTGCATTTAATGATCCTTTCGATAATGGTGGCCTGCTGGGGAGCAGCGTGTTTGGCAATGAGTTCAGTGAAGTCTTCGTAAGACTTGGGCATTTTGATGGTGAAAGGTATACTGGTATCTAACGAGGCAGGAGTTTTTTCCGATTTCTTTGCTTTCTTTTTGCTGATTTGAGGAGTTTCCTCAGCCTCGGATTCACTCTCAGATTCCTTGAGATCACTCAGATTATCGACATCTGAATCGCTCTCCTCATCGGAGTCCTCCTCCTCCTCTTCGTCGCCCTCTTCACCATCTTCCTCCTCATCCTCCTTCTTGGCTTCTTTTTTTCCATTGAGATGTGTGCCCAGATTGCCCTCCAAGTCGTAGGCCAGGGTATCATCCTCCGCATCTTCGTCGCCAGCCCAGAAGTACCCATCGTCTAGGTCATCCGCCGAACGATGTTTGGGCTGTGAAACGGAGGCCTGCTCATCCTCCTCACCATCGGCCCGCATGCGTCGCAGTCGCTCGTTCTCCAGCTTCTCCAGACGAGCCGCCTCCTGTTTGGCCAACTCATCGGGATTGATGAGCTTATCCGTGACACTGCCGCGCGGCTCGAAGATCATCTCCTTGAGAAGTTTGTCGTAGGCATCTGGTGGCGGCTTGGCGTCCTGCTCATCTTTGGTGGCCTTGGCCACCAGCGGCAGCAGGAGCTTGTAGTTGGCATCCAGTTTCTCGGTGAGATCGTACACCTCGTCCTTCTCCTTTGCGATTTCGTTCTTGCGGCGTTTCTGCTCGACGATCATCTCATCGATGGCTAACTGCCGATCTTGGGCGGTGTCGCCATCGCCTCCAAAGTGAGCAGCAGATGTGAAGTCGGCTATCAAAAACTATTAGTTAGTCATGAATGTTAAAAGCAAATCTTTGTGAGAACCCACCATCTAGGGCTTCGTCGTCTAGCTCCTCGTCATCGGACCGCTCGTCCCTGTACTGCTCGATCTCTTCCAGAGTTTGGCCCCTGTGGGTCAGCAGTTCGTCGTCGTTGAGGTTGAACTTCTCTGCCTTCTGATTGGAGCGCACCTGGGACATCTTTTCGGCCAGATAGCGGGCGTTCATCACGGATTCCGTGAGCTGATCGCCGCTTAAATGTTTGCCAATTCGGTTGTCCTTAAACCGGTTGGTCTTGTGCTTCACGGCGAACTGTTGACCCAGTGTTTGGGCTCGCTTCTGCAGAGCCTTGGCCCGCGACACGCCCGGCATTCCCCTGTCATGCTTGCAGATCCTGCCCAGAATCTTGAACTTCTCCTTGTTGACGTGCACATCGAAGGGATTCTGGTTCTGTCCACGCTTACTCGTCTGCGCCGCCGAGTTGTCGAAGGGATTGGCCGACTTCACCGTCTTTTTGGCGTAAACCGCATCGGCACTGGCCTTTTTGCCCTTGGCCACCATTGTTTTAGTTCGAGTTTTGGGATAAATTAAATCGAGCTCATGAAGCAAAACAAAAGTGCACAATACCGCACACGTGCAACCTAAAACGTACTATCGCGTTCGAAAAATCCCAAAAGTAGTGTTGGCTAAGCCTGGGAATAGTCACGGCTAATATTGGTAGGAACAGATAAATATTTTACACAACATATATTTTTTATACCATATTAAATCGATATTTTGAGTTAAAGTTTGAGTTAATAAAATTTCAGTAACAAACAAAACGCTGCGATTTTTTATTCTTGAACACTTATGTTTTCTAAAAATATTTTAATATATTAAGGAAAATCAACATATCGAAAACAATTATTTATATAGTTAACCCAAAAATGAAATCGATCCTAAGAAAATCCAGGTAACTAAATCAAATATTTAAATCGTTCCCGTGACAGGTAACAGCTACAGCCTCTCACCACCAATAGCATGCCCTTTCCAACACTGAAGCACGTCGCCATTTTCGTTTCGTTCCGTTGCCACAAAAATTTTCACACGCAACGCCGCATACTGAAAAAATCGGTTTTTACTATTTAAAGTGCCCTCGAAGTTATTCTGACTTTGCGTGGTTGTCCTAAGCGAGTTGTTGCTGTGAAAGTTGTCGGGAAAACATGAGCACAACGCCGCCGGACTTACTTTCCTCGGCAGTGGCCCGAGAAGTCTCACTCGCAGTCGCCGCCTCTGCCAACGGCGGCAGCGGCAGAAGCGGCGCTGATAAGGAGCGCTCCCGGTCCAAGGATCGTGGAAGGGACAAGGATAGGGACAAGGACAAGGAGCGGGACAAGGACAAGAAAATAAGGTGAGTTGGGGCCAGGTTATTATCAAGGGGGATCGATTTCCTTTTTCCTTATACCGATGTGAATTTGGGTAAATTGATAAGAAGAAGAAGAATTTAAAATACTGAAATATAGCATAATTATGTGTTTATGAATAATAACATATTTCCAATTGATTTTTCAGGGACAGGGACAGCAGGGACCGGGACAGCCGCCGCCGGGATGATCGTGATCGCGACCGTGATCGGGATCGGGATCGTGAGCGCGACCGGGATCGCGATCGTGGTGACCGAGATTCCCGCTCGAATCGGAGCAAGTCGCGCAACTACGACGACCAAGACAGACGCAGGAAGCGTTCGCGCAGCAAGGACCGGGATCGTGACCGCAAGCGGGATCGGGACCGTGATTCCCGCTCCAGGCGCAGTAGTTCTCGGGGCGGTCGCGGCGATGATTACGACCGGAGTCGACGGCGCCGCTCGCGCAGTCGAAGCTACGAGCGTCGTCGTAGCGATCGCGGCAGCCAGAGAGATCAGCGGGACCAGCCGCCGCAAAGAAGCAGCAGGGAACGTACACATGTAAACCCCTTCGACACTTCCAACAGTCGCAACTCCTTGAATCAGGATCATGACCAGCCCAGGATTCCCTCCCTCTTCGACCGGCAGCCGCAGGGTTTGGAAACGATCAGGGAAGAGCCAAGGGATTCAAGGTTTGATTTATCTCAGACCATTCAGGAGCTAATGGGAAGCGCGGGAGGCAGCAAGGGATTCGCCTCGTTCTTCAACAACCAGAACAGCAATGACTCCAACAGTAATGGAGCTTTTGACAATTCAAGTGGGTATAATGGAGCCCTTAAATAAGTATTTTACTAACTGATATTTAAATTACAGTGGACAGCGCTGCGGAACGGAAAAGAAAACGCAAGTCTCGCTGGGGCGGCAGTGAAAACGACAAGACATTTATACCGGGAATGCCCACGATTCTGCCCTCCACCCTGGACCCAGCACAACAGGAGGCCTATCTAGGTAAACGCCATCCCAAATTGCTGCTGATCGCAGCTAATCTCGCAACTAAGTTAACTTTTAAGAAATGCAACTAGTCCTAAGCCTAATGACAAACAATCAAGGATGAAAACAGAGAAAGGGACAGAGCCACACTTCAGAATCAGACGCCGGAGACGAGCAGCTGGTGCAGAGATCGTAAACCAATCTAAAATCTGAATCCAACAACAAACGGCATTGAGCAAAATATAATAATCTCTCGTTCTCTTTTTGAAGGGATTCCTGCGTGGCACACAAACGATACGATACGACATGCGTTGCATTCCAAATCGGCTAGAATACTCGAATACAGAACATTTGTGTGGCTGTTCAGCTTATATTTATTTTTGCAGAGATTAATGCGCAGTCGAACTAATCAAATTATACCTTATTTAATTATTTAATTAATTAACTCAATTGTAACGCTCACAGCATTTTCAGTTAGTTTAGGAGCGGACACACTAAGCGATACAAATCTCAATAGCCACAATATCATTTGACCCCCCCATTTAATTGATATCTCTCCCATTCTCCAGAAAACCAGCATGTGACGTTTACTAATGTCGAGGTTGCGCTCGATTTTCTTCCTTCTTTTCTAACGCCTTCTAATTTCAGTTCAATTCCAAATCGAGGAGATCAGCCGCAAGCTGCGAACTGGCGACATGGGCATCACCCAGAATCCGGAAGAAAGGTTTGAAACAGTTCTCTCTCCCCCCACTGAGTCTCTCAATCAAAGGTTGCCCGTGTGAAGCCAATGAATACCAGACACCCACCGAGCAGCAATGTCTTTCCCGAACAAAACGGCGTCCGGTCCGGAAGGATGCTTCTTCGACCAAGAGTCCAACAGGTTCCATTGTGGCATGCCAATGATTTGCGGGGTCCCACATAAATCTCTACTAGCAGTTAAGATCCACTGAGTGTTGAGTCACTCTGAAGTCGTTCAACAATGCAGTAGATATCGGCGGAGAAATTATTTTAACAAATTAAACTAAGAAAATACTTCTGTGATATTTTAAAGGTTTAGCAGACAAATGAAATGATGAGTATTTTTTATAGTTCTTATATGTGTAGAAACAGTTTTTCAAAAATGCTCTAAATCTATCCGTATTTCACAAACCGATATTTACTGTATTGAATATTAACAAGAAAAAAGAAACTATGTTAAATTTGCGTTTAAATCGAAGGAGCATCGCGTTAAAGTTTTGTCCTATCCCGTGTAAATCATAACTAAATGTTAAACTTAAGTTTAACTAGTGCCCAAAGGCGATAACGTCCAATATTTACAGAAGTACAAGATAAGGCTGTTGGAGCCTAACCGAATGACCTGAGTTTTGTAGCTAATTTGTTAACCAAAATATTAATTTTAACTAATGATACTCTTCAAGGGATTCTAGGGACAGCGATCAAATCAGTGATCGATTGAATGATCCCATCCAAAAGGGCACAAAATATGTAAGCGCCTGGAAATAATACCAGGAATAGATTCTACATTTTCATTAATGTCAACTCTTCTTTTCTTCCACTAAGCGTCCCGGTAGTTGGGGTTTCTCGCAAAGAAACCAACGGGTGCGACAAACACAGAAACGAAATAGAAACAGCTACCGAATCGAACGAATTAATCAAAATTCTTCTTTTCTCAATTCCCCAGCGAATAATTATTTCCTGCTAATGCTAATGAAAAACTTGATTAATTAATTTGATTTGCAACTTACAGCATATTGATAAAAGTTATTAGTCAGTACTTAGGTTAAGATCACTAAGTCTAGCGCCAATAGCATCCTCCCGCCCAGAAGCTCAAGACTAATCTCATCAAAGTTGTCTCTTCCCTCTGTTTTTTTTCTCGTCCGCAGGTCTCCATCGCCGGAGCCCATTTACAGTTCTGATGGCAAGCGGTTGAATACCCGCGAGTTCCGCTACAGGAAACGTCTGGAGGAACAGCGCCACCAACTGATCGTCAAGATGCAGACGGTGAACCCTGAGTTCAAGCCACCGGCGGACTACAAGTAAGTGGGGCTTACAGTCTGGAACATGTTAAATAGGGAAGGTTATTCTCCGCAATATGTCTAATCTTTCTGCTTTTTTTTTAGACCGCCAGTGACCCGAGTAAGCGACAAAGTGCTGATTCCGCAGGAGCAGCATCCGGACATCAACTTCGTGGGCCTGCTGATCGGACCGCGCGGCAACACGCTCAAGGCTATGGAGAAGGATACGGGCGCCAAGATCATAATTCGCGGCAAGGGATCGGTGAAGGAGGGCAAAGTGGGGCGCAAGGATGGCCAACCGTTGCCGGGCGAGGACGAGCCCCTGCATGCCTTTATCACCGCCCCAAATCCGGAGGCGGTGCGCAAGGCCGTGGACAAGATCAAGGACGTCATCCGACAGGGAATCGAGGTGCCCGAGGGCCACAACGATCTGCGCAGGATGCAGCTGCGCGAGCTGGCTCAACTGAATGGAACGCTGCGCGAGAACGACATCCAGCGCTGTACGTGTGGCTCGACGGACCACAAATCCTGGCAGTGTCCGGATAAGCCCATCATAACGAACACGATAGTGTGTACTTCGTGTGGCGGAACGGGTCATTTGACTAAGGATTGTCGCAACAAGCGCCCGGGATCCGGAGCACCGGGCATGGCCTGCGAGGACTCGCAGGCGAAGATCGACGAGGAGTACATGAGTCTGATGGCAGAGTTGGGCGAAGGACCGCCGCCGACAGCAGCGTCTGCCAAGCCGGATCCGCCAGCCAACAACGGACCTCAGTTGCACCGCGCCAGCTACAGCATCTTCGACAAGAAGCCCTCGCAGATGCAGGCCATCCAGTCGCCACCGAGCTCCTCGTCGCGAGATCACCAGCGCGACCTGGGCGGATGGGGAGCGGCGGCGCACGATCACGGCATGGGCATGGAGCACGGTATGGGCTTGGACCAGCACGGTCACGGCATGGGAGCGATGGATCACGCCATGAGCCTGGGCATGGAGCACGCTATGGCGGCCTATGTGCCGGCACCGCCGGGCGCCCAGGCACCGCCCCCGATGCCGCCGCCGCTGATGCCGTGGATGAGCGCACCGCAACCGCCGCCACCGGCGACGGAGCCGATGAATCCACCCATACCGGGCACCTTGCCGCCGCTCATCCCGCCGCCACCTGGCACCAGTGCCCCGCCCATGCCGCCGTGGGGCGGAGGCGCTTACAGTGGCTGGGGCGGCGGCTATGCGCCGCCTCCACCTCCGCCCTGCGCCCCGCCGCCACCATCCTTGAGCCTGTCGCAGCCGCCGCCACCTCCACCGCCCTCCACCTGAGCTTTCGCATTTTCATAGGATCGATACCGATCTCGCTCAGATGCTCCGACGATAGTGCTCGACCGCATGAGACTGTCCCTGCAATCAATTAACAACGTAATCTTAATCCCCGATCACATTATTCGCTTTCACTATAATCGATAATCCAGACAAGCCTACAAAACAGATTTGTATTTTACGATGATTCAAATAAAGGACGGAATTAAATATTCAATTATTTGATTTTACCACTAAACTCACTTTGTTGTTAACTTGGTAGAATATGATTTCATAAATTAATCATGTTTTGGCTTTTATCCATCCGTTAAAAGTAAACTTGAGGCGATTCCAAGAGTCAAAATCTGTCAGATGGTACTGTATCAAGAATTACTTTTAACAAATATATTTCAAAGGTGAAAAATGGGGCTTGACAAATTAAATATTTCTGAAAACCAACTCCATGCTGAACAATAATAACGTAATGTTAATGTGTAAAATATTCCTTGTAATTTCAATTCATTAACTTGAGTTTCCCATCTTTTACCTATTTATTCTTCGAGTCTTTTCAGTGTAGTGAATGTTTCAAATGTGTTACTAATTATTCAATGACTCCCTAGCCGTGCTTGCTGAAGTACTTCTTGGACTCCTCCACATCGGGCTTGATGGTGGCCGGGTTCGACTTGGGGTTCCAGTTGGCCGGGCACACCTCTCCGTGCTGCTCGACGAACTGGAAGGCCTTGATCAGGCGCAGCACCTCGTCGACGGATCGGCCCACCGGCAGGTCGTTGATGGAGTACTGGCGCAGGATGCCGTTGGGATCGATGATGAAGGTGCCGCGCAGCGAGATGCCCTCCTTGTCCAGCAGCACATCGTAGTCGGCGGAGATCTTCTTGGTCAAATCGGAGAGGAGCGGGTAGCTCAGCTGGCCCACACCGCCGTTCTTGCGGTCCACATTGCACCAGGTAAGGTGGCTGAAGTGGGAGTCCACGGACACGCCCAAAACCTCGGCATTGATGTCGTGGAACTCTTTGATGCGCTCGCTAAATGCAACAATTTCCGTGGGGCAAACGAATGTGCTGTGGGATTGGGGTCAAAGGTTAGAGTATACTAACAGTTGAAACTGCAATTTACACTTACAAATCCAGTGGGTAGAAGAACAGCACCAGGTACTTGCCCCTGTAGTCCTCCAGCTTCACCTCCTGGAAGCTGTTACCAACCACCGCCAGACCCTTGAAATCGGGAGCGGGCTGCTGAACACGAACTGCTGCAAGGGGAGCGGCTAAAAAATAATAATACATTAAAAAAAAGAACCAGATACGAAGAGGCTTAGAACTCGAGCTTGAAATGTATAGCATAGGCAGTGTTAATTCTAGTAGTTAATTATATTTACATAAACCCTTAACTTGTTGGGTAAGGAGACTTTGAGTTATAGCGATTCGGATTCTCTGGCTGGTTATAAACGACGAAGCGGCTTCACCGTTTACAACCAGAGGACAGAGAAGTTTTGAGTTATGAGAGTAACTCTGCCTCAACAATCACTTATCACATTTGAAACCCGGGTACTGCAAGTATTTCTGTATGTAGTAAGCGATATACACTTTGCATGGCCGGAGATAACGCTGCCTAAAGATCAATGAATTGGCAGCTTTTAGCCAACATAGCAGCCTCTTAGGGTGTTTAAATAACTCACTTTGATGGAGCAGACGGGCTGCAAACTGTTTCTGCTGACTCAAAACAGCCTTGCCAAACAGCGGCACCTGCAATACATAATAAATCAAATTGATTCGATATTGGAACGCGGGTTCAGCCAATTACGTAATCGCTGTGGCATGTTTTCAAAAAGATCTCGGTCCATACACCAACTTACGTTGCGAATCAGTGTGCGTCCCACGAAAGACATATTGTTGCTTGAATTCCTACTAATTACGTGTTGAATAAGCTTATTTTAAGTCAGAAATCGTCCAGATGCCGGCCGAACTTTTTTAAAGTAACAACAAAGCTGACAGCTGTATGTGACCAGTGTCGTATAATGCACAAAATACTTAATGACCTGGTCACTCAACTATCGACTTCGCTTATCGATAACAATGTGGCGCGAACTTCAATTAAATATTTTTAAATCTTATTTAGAACTTGTTTTTAAAACATATGACAAAAGATTTTACTTGAAAAACAAACAAATGAAAGGTTTAATATTTTTCAAGCACATTAAATGGTACAACTTTCAACAATTAACAAAAATTGTAGTTTGCTGGATCTTAATTAAAAAAACCCATTTCAATTAAATAATAATTTTTTATAATCTCTTTTAAAATTTTAAATATATGGTCTTAGTTGTAATAGGTTTTAAAGGCAAGTATAAAAAATTTAACCTAAAGGAGTGTGCTACTGCCACAGTATCCCTAACAATCCCTAATTATTAAATAGAGTTTTATATTTGAATAAAGCAAACGGATATTATTCCTTCTTGTTGTGACGAAAAAAGATCAGAACGATTACCCCCGCCTTCGTCACATGTGTTGCTCTGATTTTATTAAAAACCTCCGCCCCATAACCCTCAGAAGCCGTATTTTCTCCGGTCCATCTTGTTCTCCTGCAAGGCAGGCCCATTGTCCACGGTGGAATAAGACCGGGCAGGGATAATGGAAAGTGTAGCAAAATATTTACCACGCACTGCACACGCCGCACAATGGTAATGAGCTGCTTACCCGTCCAGCTATTTGCACTACATCTACCATACATGCGTTTTGTTTGCCGCTCGTTAATCCACTAAAATGCCCGAAAGCGGCTCAGATCCACAGGCTTCGGATTCTCATTCTCTTCCTCGAGGAGGGATTGGTTCTGGTTTTCTACAATGCCCGATCTAGATACTTTTGTATCCAGCTAGATGCCGACGCCGCGTTCGAATAGGGAACCGAACAATAAAGACAATAAAGGCACATGCGTGCCAAATATTTTTGCATATTTGGCCTGAAGTTGGCAAAACATCTGACGGATGACGAAACGCCCACACACCTAGTGCCCCTGGCCGCTTCTAGTTGTGTTTCCATTTGCAATTCCAAACACAATCCCGTATCCATACCCATTTTCCTCCTGATGCCCTCCTCTGCCGAAGGTCCGCCAATGGCGCTCGACTCCCTTGCTTTCCCGCAATTAGTCAATTCCCATGTTTGCAATTACGCTCGTGCCTCCCCCACTTTTGCATGCCCCTGGCACGGGGTGGTACATCCCCACTTCCCAACTCCCCACCTCGTTTGCCCGCTTTTTACAATTTTCGCTGCTTTTCATCTGTAATTTGGCGCAAATTACGCGCTCCAAGTGGCTACCCCCAGTCGCCACCCTCCACCATTCACATTCCCTTTTCTTTACTCAAAGCACACGGAAAATAATACTGTTTAATTTACCTTTAATATATTTATTGTAAAGAATGCAATAGGTAAAAGGACGGTAAACGGTATTCTTGATCAGTATCAGTAGCCGAGTGAAAGTCCAGATCTCGAAAACTATAGAAGCTAGAGATTTTTAATTTAAAATGTAAATTCTAGATAAGCCAACGCAGCGCATGTTTTTTTTTTTTTTTAATGGGGCCACGCCCACTCTAACGCCCACAAAACTCAAAAGTCTGTTACAGCACTCTAAGACATGGAAGAGGTCAGTAATAAAATTATTCGGTCAATTTCTATCGACCCATACAAAAAATTTGGTCTGATTTGAAATTTATTTTTTAGAATTAGAGCATTGCTATAGTTTTCCGGCAGATGACGCCAATTATTTTTAGGGGGCATATTTATTGTTTTGAAATTGTTTAGCTGTTATCCAATAGTAGGGGCACTTTCTTTTTGTTAATTGAAATAAGATAAAAAAGATGTGTGACATTTACGACCACTTATAAAAAATGTAATTTTGTTAGGTTACCAAAATTGATAAAAACCAAACAATCTGCTGCGCTGCTAATTAAAAAGTGCAAACCTGTTTCAAAAATTTGTTGTATTGCCTGATATTCTTTTTAAAAAACTCTTTTTCAATTTTTACAAAACAAACAATTCGAATAAGAAATACCTTAAACTGGCTATTATCAGTGGTTGTAATTCAGATTATCAAGAATTTTTTGAGTGCACCTGGTCGTTAACTTGTTTATGAGTTGGGGCCTCGGCACTGGGTTCGTGGGTGGCTTGCGTTAAAAGGCAGTGCTAAGTAATTACGGGCAGCCTTCTGATTCGGAGGGGCCCCGAAAATGGTGTGTATAGCAGGGGTTTCCAGGAACTCCCCGCTCGCGCTTAGTAAATCCCTGGCCCTGTCAGATAATTCCCAGACAGTTGGACTACTTTTACCAATTAAAAGTGCACGTCGCTTTGTCTGCAAGGGTCCAGACCATTTCGGATCGGGACTCGAATCGCTATTCGTGCCCATGACCCGCCCGCAGGATTTGCGCAGATTTGCATAATTTAAACAAACACTTGAGCACTTGAAGCAGTGCTCGTGTGCCGCACTGGCAGGATCTCCAGGACGACCAGATACGAAGGATTCTCGTGGATTCTCTGAAGGCGTTGTCGACACTCACACGCACCTCGCCTTGCCGATTTTTATGTATTATATTTCCTTAGGGCCTATCTCTACCTCGCGGTCTCATTGTCAAACAGATGCCGTCATATTAGCACAAATCTGCTTAGGTCTTTGTTGCCATCTCGAGTGCTGCTGGCCCAGATCCGGAGGATCTTGATTTGTGACAATTGTCACAATGCCGGGGCTTAGGATGCGATGCGCTGCCGAGGTGCCGAGTGCTCCTGTTCGGGGCAACGCGTAATCCCGATGCAAATCTAGCTAATGTGATTCGTATCAGACGTATCGTCTCCATATCCATCGCCATCTCCATCACCATCGCCATCCTCATCGCCTTGCAATTCGCCGCCCTGATGTTCTTTTTTAACACTTTTGTGTTTGGAAATTCGAGATGTTCGCCAGTTAATTAAGAAAGTGTGCAAGGAGAAAATCACACAAAAGGCCTTGCCTTACAGGCGTGAGAAAGAGGTTCTGTTCAGTGACAATTTTTAACACCTGCCCCTTTCCATAAAAAGTAAAATATTATCCAAATAATGTATTTTATTATTGTTAACGCTATACAATACGTTTTATCACTTAATCGGAACATTGTTAACCCATATTCCTCTATGCATTTTCAGAGTCGTGACTATTGTTTTCACCACAGAGAAATACATTAAAATGGCGTTAAAATTATTGCCATTACAGCTGCGTTGAATTACACTTTATACATTATAGCTACAGAATTTCACTCTCATAAGATACGTTGTTATTGCAACAATTTGAATACATTTATAAAAAGATCTGGCTGAACCATTAATAATAATTGCTGTGGTTTAAATTTTAATGGCAATTGTTGGTAAACAGAAAGTGGTCTGCACTCGGAGCCAATGGAGCTTTCGACCCCATTAATTTGTATTTATTGCAATGGAGAATAATGCGCAATCGATGCGGCAGTGGCAAACAGCTAAAATGCGTTTGCAACAAAAGAGTCAAGGGAAATTGGAAACTGTATAGTATAATCTAAAATATTTGGTTTTTCAAAATTACTTAAATAAAGTTTATTTCAGAAAAAACTCAAATTCGATCTAACAAGCTAAATCAACTCATTTTCCCCATTAGCGGTCACAAACGTTGGCAATTTTAATTTGATTTGCATGTACAAATGGTATTTGTGAACCCCCTCGACAAAAATAAACACTCCACCGACCCCCGAAGGTTTTTCTTGATTTTCAAAGCAATCGCAACAATTCAATCACTTTGATGTTTTTAGCCCACAAAACGAGCGTCTGCCCAGCCACGCCCCTCGCACTGAAGCGACCGTATGTTAACGCCCATTTCCAGACATTTAAGCGCCATAGTCGTCGCTTTTTAAACATCAATGCGATTGCATTTACCCCATCTGCCCATCTGCGTTCCCGGGCCACATCCTTCTGCTTCGATCGCAACACCCTCGGCACTCATCCATCCATCCATCCTGCGGACAGGAGCTGCCGGCATCAAACATGTAATTTCTTTAATGGTTTTTCCCTCAACCCCACTCCCTTCGCCGGGTCTCACTCTCTGGCGCCACAATTCAAACCGTGTGTGTCCGAAAATAAATAAAATCAAATTTCAAATGCATTAAGGTGTAAAAAAGTGAAAGAAAAGCAGCCAGCAAAACAACAGGAAAATTCTCCAGCCCAAGAGAAGAATTGTGGGAATCGAATAATAATTTTTGATAAGGATATAATTCAAATCATTTGCTTTTTTACATGCCACAACGTAACACTATATTTTGACAAAATCTAAAAGCGGATTAAAAGTATCGGCATTTTGTTAATAATTTATTTTAATAATAAAAGAGCAGGTAAATAATGAGCTGATTTCTGGCGAACAATGTTTTAAAGAGGATTTTACAAATTTGTTTCAATGTTGTTCAAATATATTCCCATTACAACGCTTACAGCAGAGTCGTGAAAGTTTTCACCACTCCCATAAAAATCGGTTATTATAATTGAAGTATATCAAACCGTAAAATGCTTACAAATTAATTACACTCCCAGCTACTTCAGCCATTCCCCGTGTTATTCGGTGTTCCTGTGTTTGTGTGCCTAAACGCATTAAAACACTTCATTATGCCTAATCCTGTGTGACGTAACAAAAGCCAGACACGCACGCACTCTCGAACTTCGCCCAAAAACCCTTGCCGACTCCCCGGCCGAGCATATGCCACTCGACTACACTTGAGCAACTTTATTAACGGGTCGAGGACGAGCAAGAGGACAAGGACGAGCACGAGGTCCTGGGAAGGGGTGAGCAACGCGAGCCCAATGAAACTAGCATCCGGATCGAGGCTCGTTTTAATGGAGGTGAGGTTACATGTGACTATTTGCATGTGAGGCAGCGAGGCAGCGAGCAGCAGGAATCACGGCCTGTCAGAAACCATAAAGTGAGTAAATACCTTGTATCAACTATTTACTTACCCCTGTTGCACTGAGAAAAATCAGAGCATTCACGCATTCAATTATCTCTTTGTTATATGCGTTAATTTAATTTAATAATTATGACCTTAATGATGATATAAAAATTGTAAAAACAATGGTAAAATTATCATTTAAAAAAGCTCTTCAATATATTAAGAAAATGCTGAGCGAGAGACTTATTTATTACCTACTTAATAATAAAAACTACAAATATTTGCTTTTTTTTTTTTGCTAAAAATTAGTTTGACTTATTTTGACTTTGATAGTAATATAGATTAAGCACTGAATAAAGTATGTTTATGGTTAATGTTATCTTTATTTTCATTAAGATAAAAAAAACCTTATAAAACCATTCTAGTCTTTTCTTAGTTATTACATTTATGAGAACAATTTATTAATAAAATGGAATTTTTATCGTTTACATTTTCGCTGCATTTTCTCTCAGTGGAAAATCAGCAGCAGTAGCAATAGCCAGTATCCCTGACATTTGGAGTACGCGCACGTGACGTGAGGCATTCAACCACTTTGATTTCCGCGTTGTTTGTCCTTAATTACACGCCTGACTACAAGTCGTGTAGTTTGAGGCCTGATTGATAAAAATCTCACGGGTCGCGGCCATTAGGGGACGGAACGAATAATAAGCCTGGCGCATCGCATAAGCATAAACATAAGCATATTCATTTGATTTCATTTTTTTTATCCTCGGCCAAGTGAACAGTTGCCATTTGTTTGGCCAACAGGCTGCACGCCCCTAATTGTGCACTTGGCCGGGGAGACCGACTATATCTGGCTCTATCTATATATCCATCTGCAGCTAACTAAAGTTGAGCACATAATTGCCGAAATCTGTGCGATCGGTATGAGTTCCTTCGGGCTCAGACTGGCGCCGAGCGACTCAGGATGGAAGTCGAGTCCCGTTCTCGACCATTTTAATTGCAGTAATAATTCTTTTGTGTAAGTGCCTGCGATGCAAATATGTGGTTGCTCAGGGGAAAAATCAGGGAAGTGAAGGCAAAATCGGGGAAGGAAAATGGGAAGGGTGCAGCAATCGCGCATATCTTAAGCCGATCTAACGCCGTTATCCCAGGTATCACCGCTACTGTTTTTCGCTACTACCTCCGTCCGTTTGGCTGCTCGTTGTGTTGGCAACAAATTGGATTACAATTAAATTGCATTTACATGCAGCGCTGCGCCTTTGTTTGCTCCGATCCCAATTAAAACCTAGCCATATTTTCCATATTTGATATGGAAACCCTTGAGGCCTCCAGCTTTGCTCGGCTCGATATTTGTCAGATAATTGCTGCAGGGCGGACATTGGGATTTTATCGAAATAAATATGGGAAACAGTATCATTAGTGCTCAACAATAGTTTTCAATAAAAATTCGATGTAAATATTGCGTTTACATTTATAGAGCATAAAAAGAGGGAGGCAGCCTATAAGCTATAATCACAGATAATATTTGTTTCGTAAATTGGTTTTATTTCAAGTAAATAACTAATTACTGATTTATTAAGGGGGTATAATATTAACATAGTATCCATTACTTTTTGTTTTCTAACCCGAAAAGTTATTGAATTAATTCTTTTGAAATTATATAGAAATCCATTGGCATCAACAAGAAAAAGATTTCGAATCTAAAACAAACTTAATTTCTAATTAGCCTTAACAGTTTATTTAAATAAATTGTTTGTTTGTATTAATTGTTTATATATATGAATCCGAAAGCCCTAAAATAAAATACAAATAGTTCATATCATTATTATTAAACTTTAATGTTCAGGTAAATATATTTAAAAATTAATTAAAAAGCTATTTTGTTTAGAATTAAATTATATGTTCGATTTTATGATTAAGTTTCAGTACAGCCATCAGGGGATTTGGATCTTGTCTGAAATTGAATTCCAATTAAGCTGTATGTCCGCTGCATTAGAATAGGCTTTTCAATGCCTGTCTAGTTAGGTGGGACCCAGCTTTGCCTTCGACTAGGGTTGTGGCAATAACCCAACACAAATCCAGCCATAATGCATCATCATTAGCCAAGTCGGAGCACTCTTTGGGCAACACCGCCCTTTGTGCCGTGAATGCGATGGCTTTTAACATTCGCCCGAAAATAATTGAATTGTTCTTCGTTATTTATTTTATTATTTTGCTTGTCTCTTATTATTGTTCAGCTTACTTTGGCAGGAGCATACGCGCACAAAGCCACCGCCATCACTATCATTTGGGGCAGCTCTATGAGCCATTGTTTCTGTGGGGCAAAGTCGGTGGTGCGGTGGTGCTCGGGGGATGCGCATGGGATAAGGACGAGGATGTGGATGTAGATATGGATGTGGATGTGGATGTGGCTCCGGCTGAGGACTGGCCAGAGAAGGTGGCTCCTGATGGGTAGCACTTTTGCGCCATCAAAACGGCGCGTCATAAAATACGCGAATTGCATTTGCCATTTACGACGTGATTCCCGTTTTATCTTTGTTTTTTTTTTTTGTTATTGTGTGCTGCTGCTGCTGTCTTGCTCTTGCTTTCTTTGTTGGTGTGTTCCTTGGTTAAGGCTTTGTGGGGGTGGTGCCGAAGTGGGTGGTGTTGTAACACTGAACAAAAATATCTCCAAATATGTTATACCTTTGCAAAATATTGTTCCATTTCGAAATAAATATATTGCTCTAATTGTAAGCTATACAGTTATTTTTTAATAGAAATAAAATTCAAATATTTGTTGGTTTAAAAAAAATCTAAGATTAAAATCTAACTATCAGCTACCAAAACAATATTATTGTATTGTCTTTGATGATACCGAATAATTTAGCTGAATGAATAAATTGATTTTCGTTATATAGATTTATTGAGATTAAACTGATTTTAAATAAATTTTAAATTTGATTTACAAATTTACTAAGCCCAATCATAGCTTAGTACAGATTTATGTGTTTGCCTGCGGTTTAAGAAAGAATTTGGCTAACAAACAAACATTTGATCTCTTGCCCAAATAAAGTGTTTTAAGAGCTTAAAGAGACACCAAAAATAGACTTGTGATTGGAATTAGGTTGGAGTAGAATTCCATTAAACCTCTGCCGAGTTTTTTCTCAGTGCAGCAGAAGTCCGTGCTGATTCCTTTGGGGATTTTGCGCACAAAGCAGTGCGAAATTGAATGTGGGATTTGGCAGAGAGATAGACGGGTGGCCGCCCCTGCGTTGGAGTGTATTGGCGTGGGGGGAGGTAATTTTATTGCACTGCTTTTTATGATGTGGCGACAAATTGATATTTCCCTTTGACCAGAGACCGGCGGAGTGGGGTGGTGTGGGGGTGTGAGGGGGGTGGAGTGGCCTTTGAGGGCCAATTGAGCAGTACGATGGCAAAACCGCAAAGGGGGCAAGGACTTCTGGTCTGGCTCAGCCAGGACATGTAGAACTCGCACTCTGGGCGGTCCACCGCCCGTCGCGTTCGGCCCCGTCTTATAAAATAATTAAGTCTTAGCCTCTATTTGTCCCTTTTGTCCGTCGGCGGTTTGTCTGTTGTTCGGGTGCGTCTGTTGTGCGTGCGCATCCTAGCGAAATTAAGGACTTTAGCGCGAATTTCGCTATGTTTGCCGACGCCTTTGTTTGTTCGCCGACACAGGCAGCTCCCGTTAAATTTGAAACTTTTACTTTCCATTCACCGCCATTCAGCCAGTTTGGCATTATTCTATTTCTCCTGCTCTGAAATCAACTGTAAGTTAATCGCATTAATCCGCGATCGTCTTTCAAGTGGATACTCGGCGATCCTTTTGCCGGCGAATCATTCAGTTGGGAAATTACAAAAGGGTGCTGAGGGTAGGGAGAATGGTTCACCATTCACTGCGATCATCAACTGTCAGAATATGAGAGGCAGAGCTGCCAAGATGGCTATTTTATGTTAATTTTAAAGAGTACGTGGCGTATGCGTAATTCTGTGAGAACAGAATATATTTTATATATTCAAAATATAATGTGTTATTTATTGTAAGTTAAACTATTAACTATAAATATTATTATAACTCTTAAATTGCAAGAACTTTTCCTACAAATAAGAAATCAAAGACTTGCTTTTAAACAAAGTGACCTCTTGTTTGTGAGTGAATTTCCAATATTTGCTTTAAATGACTTATCTTATTCCCAAATATTGTACCTGTAACTCTGGCAATTTGTTTTGTTCTTTTATTGCCGCCTTCGGTCCAAACAAATTAAACCAATAATTAAGCTGTCAATTTTGCAACGCTGCGCTGACCACACAATCGTATCAGATTCATTTGCTGTCCTTCAGGCTAACAACGCTTCTTGGCCATTGATTTTGCCGGCGAGAAGGATTCAATTCGCCCAGCAATCGTGGCTGGCTCGTTTCATCCTCCCTTCTCCCCCTCAAACAGTAACGTTCATCTATATTTGGCTGCCATTCCGCATCTGTGAGGATGCTTACTGCAAATTCCCCAACTCCCTTCCCTTCGCATCGATTCCTCCTGAAAATTGGTAATTTTATACGGTTGGCGGTGCCTGTGTTCGCTTGGTTGGTCCTGCTCGATAGCATTCTCTTGATTGTAAATAAACCAAAATAATTGTTTGAAATTAAAACGTAAATGCTATCAGCCATTGTGGTCTGCACTTGCCGGTTTTATTTCTAATTCGAGCAGGACCAACACTAAGAGTTGTTTCCATTTTATGCCATTAAAAACATGCCGCTCGAAATCATATTACTGTTTAATTAGTACTATTATTTCTAATTATTTCTAATCAAATGTTGTAGTAAAAGAAATTACCGAAAAATATAATTTTTTGTGTGAGAATACCCAAAGTTATAGTCTAAATAACGAAGAAAGTTTGGTTTGTTTCAAAAGCTTCAAAAAAGACATTTTTCATATCAATGTGCGTCGATTATCTTTTAATACCTAAATTTCAAAGACTTTTTTTATTTATTTGCTAAGCTCAAAAATGTAATTGCAATTTCAGAGCCCCCTCAATTCAATCCAGTTAAATTTATGCGCCCACGAATGACACTCAATCAACGAGGCCAAAAAGGATATGGCCGTTAGAGGCAGGGAGTGGGAAGTTAGGTAAAATACATAAGAAACGCACAAGGAAATCGGAATGTAAACGAAAACGGAAACTGTTGAACTGTTGAAATCATAAAATATTACCGTTCGCAATACAATTTATTTAAATCAAAGTCTAAAGCGTTATTTACGAGCACTGTGGGGTTGGATGGGTTCATTTTGGGTTGGAAATGGAGGGTGTGAGAGGGTGGATCGATGGGTTTTGGGGGTTTGCGTGTGCTCTTTCATACTTCCATTCCCGCCATTGTTTGCATTCAGAAAGAAGACAAAAGCCAAGCCCCCAAAAGCGAAGGAAAAGCGCGTCACACAAATTTGGCTGACTAATAGCCGCAAATAGCCGAAAGGATGATAATGATGTGATGGGTGGTCAGCATAGCTATGCTCTGCATGGGGGATATGGACAGAGAACCGGGGGACTACAACTCCATTTGCTTTTAACCATTCCATTCCAGTCTCCACGTTTATTGTTTTGCCATGCTTTCTGCCTATTATACAAAATGCTACAACAGACAGACAAAAGCGTTCCCCATTTGCCTAATGTGTTTGTGTGTGTGTGAGTTGGAAAACCGAAATTCGGTAAATTCCAAAATTGAAACGGAGTGTGTCTCGGGAGTTTAGCTGGAATAATTTTAGTTTTTGTTCGACCACCTTCAATTGCCAAATTAATTGCAGTTAAGTCGAGCAAGCTAAGCCCAGCTTGTATCTCCCTCTCTTTCCATGCCCCTATTCCCCTCTCTTTCCCATCCGAACTTTGCTTCTGTGTGTGTGCATCCTAAAGTGGAGTCAATGAAAATTGCAACTCCCACTTTGCTCGTACGTCAATTAGACCTCCTTCTCAGCCACTCTCTTCTGCTTTCTCCTTTCACTCACACACACACACACACACACACACTGCCACAGGCTCTTGGCTTTTCCTCTTCGCTCTCCTCCCCTCCCACTATTCCCATCTCTTTCCAGTGCAGCTTTAGCTCTTTTATTGCAGTGCAATTTGTTGTAGAAATCGTTTTGTCCGACAGTTGAACAGTTTGTTATTTCTTTTAAATGTTTCAAGCAAAAGAGCTTTTCCGAATTTTTTTGGCTTGCCTTGGCCAGCGGTCAGGCATTGGGATTAATGGGTTTTGCCATCTCATTTCCTCTATATTCTACATTACACCTAGAAAAAACACTCACTATTACGTTTTTATTAATATTTGTAAGTAAGCTTATCATTAACATCATTTAAAAAGTGGTAAATAGAAAAATTTACACATTTTGTTTTTGCATTTATAAATTAGATCTAAATCCACAAATCTCTGCGATGCCGACCTTTTTAGGTTCCTATAGGAACACATATGTACTCTTTAATAGCAACAAAATAATATTAATTCATATTTAAAATATAATAGTAAATTTTTTTGTATAACCTAGAAGTAAACCCATTTCTTGCCATTTTCCATTTGGCCAAATGAATTCAATCAAATCAGAGTTAAAATTTATTCTAAAACAGGGCGATGTGCAAATGAAATCATCTGGAGGTGCTGAATGTACGCAATTTCCATTTGTGAATTGAGATTGGAATGAAAGTGGGGCAGCGCCTAAGTGTCACTTTTTTTGAAACCGTCTACGTTGCCGCAATTTGCCCAATTCCCCACTCCATTGTGCCTTGAATATGCCCCAAACCCCAAGGATTTTGTATACCCCCAAACCCACTCTAAAGTCTTACACGAAAACGAATCAAAAACAAGCAATGCACTGAGGGAAATTACGGAAAAATGTGTTACGGACGCAGGTGATGGCTCCCCACACACACACAACACACACACTAACACACCTCTGGTGAAAAATAGGGGGTGGTGTGTGGAAAACAGGGGGTGGTGGGGCCGAAGGTGGTGCCTCGCCCTACCACTTGGAGACGCACTTTGGCAAAAGCAATCTTCTAAACAGGATAAATGTAATTGCGCATGAATTTCTACGCATATTTCGACGTCGCTGTCTGAGCTGCAAATGTTTGTTACCCATTTGTTTGTTTTTTTATTTGCCCCGTTTCTGCCGTCGCTGAAAAGCGTTCTCCGGCGTTTGAGGAGCGGCCACCCCATTGGCCCTCCGGTGGCCACGCCCCCAAAGAGAGTGCCTCTCTCGAACGGTCTCGCCATCTCTCTCTCGGCGAGTAATTGACTCGCATAATGTTTGTTTTGTTTCGGCCAAATCGTTTGCAACACTCTTTGAATGCCTCGTGGTTGTCTCATAAAAAGCGAAAGCATTTAAAATTTCAATTTGCCCTCTCTCTCTCTCTCTCTCTCTCTCTCTCTCTCTGTCTCTCTGCAAAGTTTGCAGAGTATCTTGGCAAAAATGGCCGCCTGTTCCCAGTGCTTAGGGGAGGTTTTCTCTTTGGGGAGCGGAACGTTGCGGAATGGAACGAGCTATAAGGTATAAAGCTCTGAAGATTTGCAACGAAAAAAGGGAATAAAATACATTTGAGTCCTGGAATTATGCTGGGTAGATGATGGTTATAAGAATTAATTTGATTTTATTTTATTTATTAAATACCTCATGAACTATTTAAAAATAATCGGAATGGTTTTATTTATTATCATTTATGATTTTTAACAATCGTGTTGGTGTGAAAAAGTATGTTTTTCAAATTTTATGCAATTTTAATAATTTATTTTAAAAATTTGCTTTGATCTTAAAATTTTTAAAGCTCTACAGAGATTTTTTATACATCTGAAATATTTTGTTTTTTCTACATATTATATTCTTTATAATATGTTAAAATACATTTAGTTTTAATATCTCAACCAAACCTTTTTAAATTGAATCCCTTCATGGGAGGTGAATTTTGTGTTCTTTCCTGGAAATTTTGATTATATTTACATACATTTAGTAAACATTTTTAAAATGTAATAACTCAATATTGTTTCCATTTAACCTTCTCACCAAAGGGCTTTACATCAAATTTCAACCGCACAGACTGCTAGCCGCAAAGTTGCAATCAAGTGCTACATTTTCACCAATAGTTTTCTGTACGAAAAAGTTTGCATCTGGCTGGCTGGTAAATTTCAATGGCGCCACAGAGCAACACTTGACCCCCTGTTAGGTGGCAATTGATTGATTTTATATTGGCATTTCAATAGACACCAGCCGAGCGAAGCGATTCGAAACGATTTTGCGAGTCGAGCCGAGTGGCGGTGAGTGCGCCCCCACTTTAGATGCGTTCCAAATGCCAAGTGTTTCCCGTCCGGGGGTGTAAAACTCACCTAGTCTACCGCCGCAAAAAAAAAAAAAAGGAAAACGAATGAGGAAAATCCGAAAAGTGTCTGTCGGTGCGGTTGCAGTGCAATTGTCGAAATAAACGGAATAAAATTCCAAACTGCAAATGGAACGGAAAAGAGCTGCCAGAAAGGGAGGGCACACTAGGCGGCGAAAGAGAGAGGGCTATCGCTGCAGAGAGAGAAAGAGAGAGCGAGAGAGAAAGGGAGAGAGTGGGACACACCCTCCCAAGTGGGGTAGAAATGAGGTAGGTGTGTGTGTGTGTGTGTGTATGTGTGTGAGCTCGAGAGTGTGGAAAACCATTTAGCGCAAAGACCAAAAGAATTTGCAGGGCTGCCAGCCAACCACCTCAGTCTCAGTTTCAGTTCCACGCTCTCCGGACACGAGACCGGGGGTTAAAAATCCAGAGACTGAAACAATAAAAACACTAAACGATCGCTTTCCCACACACACACACACATACACACACTAACACAGGGACACAAAGGACGAAGGATTCGGCACTCAGCAGTCAGCAATCCGGCGAGGACTTGTGCGTCTGTTAACAGCCGCATTTGAATTTAAATGCGAAACGTTGATCAAACGGTGCAGACGTGTTTCTCCCAACGGTAGCGCTCGGCGTTTTTCCCTAACGAGTTTTTCATGCCACGCATCGCATCAAGTGAAGAAAGTTGTACAAATTTTATACTGAATAATAACAAGATAAACGCAGAAGTGAAAACTAAAGAACAAAAGTGCTGAAATAAATATAAGAACTTGCCAAAGCAAAAACAGAAAAGAAAATCATAAGCCATGTCTTCCTCCGAGGCCGAAGTCGACATCAGTGTGGTCTCCAGTCCGGAGCCGAGTCCTTTGGGCGCCGCCGTCCGCGACAGTCCGCTGCTGGCCCGCTCGCCGGCCCGCTCCGCCGACGGCAGTTCGCCGCCCGCCACGCCCACCCATCGCTCCAACACGCCCAACACGGCCGCCGGCACGCCCACCACCTCCGCAACGGGCGGCAATCACTTCCACCACAGTCCCAGCGGAGGAGCCGTGCCGCCGGCGGTGCTGCACCACCATCTGCAGCACCACCTGAGCACCCTGGGCGGCCATCCGGTGGCCCTGCATCATGCGCTCCACACCTTTGGACACTTGCATCCCGCCCACGGGGCCACGCATCCCGCCCTGCTGCAACACGCCCTCACGCCCACCAGCCAGCAGCATCAGCAGCAGCAGCAGCAGCAACAGCAACAGCAACAGTTGCAGGCACAGCAGCAACATCAGTCGCATGTCGAGCGTTTGAGTCCGCCGCCCAAAAGTCCGGAGCGGAATGGCGGCGAAGAGGTGCAGGGCCACCTCAGCCTCAACAACAACAACAGCAAGGCCCTCAATCACAACAACACTTGCGCCTCCGCGGCTGCAGCGGCAGCAGCGGTAGCGGTGGCGGCGGCCAACCTGAGCAACAACAGCAACGACAGCAACGGAAGCAGCGGGGGCGGCGGCAAGGGCACCACCGGATCGAACGGCTTCACCAGCTTCTCCATCTCCAGCATCCTGAGTCGCAGCGAACCGGCCAAGAAGAACGGCGCCGCCGGCTTGATAACACCCATTCCGCAGTTGCCGCAACCAGGATCCGGCGGACCCCAGGATGCAGCCATGCTGTCCAGGTGAGCTAATGTGTTCCTTGGTTTCACAGGGGGGCAAAGGCAACTACTTAAATAAAGACTAGATTTTTTTTTTCATTTATTATGAATTTTAAGCTTGAGAAATATAAATCTTTTCAGAATTTAATGCTTAAATCAGTCTCTCATGACATATTATATTTATTTAAATCGTTATAGCTTCCAATTACTTATTTTAGCCATTTTAGTACTTTTCCCATCGCTTAGAGTGTTTACTTCTTTAAAACCGTACTGTGCTCTGAAAATTATTATTTTTTGGTATTCATTGGATAAAAGTTTAACTGCCTGCAATAAACAATGAATATAATTGTTTATTTTTAAAAAACTCTATGCTGCCAATGCAAATTATTGTTCGTTTCATTTTTATTGAACATTTTGAAAATTTTAATGAAGTTTACCTTAGTTTAATTTACATTTTAAGAATCTTAAATTAAAGATTTTTGTATAACCGAGTTACTTTTAACATCATCAACATAATGGGGTTTATTTTAAGGGCTTATCTTAACAGGCATTCTTTTGTGAACATACATTCTCACCCATTTTGTGCGCAGTGTATGCGACCTAGATTAAAACGTTCGCTGGCAAGCTGAAACCAAAAAGTCAAGCCTTCCCTCAATGAGCCCAAAGAGGCTGCCATTCCACTTGTTCGTCCTCGGGATGGGCCAATTTTATATAATCGTCCTAGGGGAAGACAAAGGAAGGTGACACAAATCTCTTCGCAGGAAATACACAAAAAGATGAGAGGGACGGACCAAGTAGCCGGGAGATGGTCGATAAGACCGAAAATTGTTGGGCAAACGTTACACGAGACGTTAAGTGGGTGAAGATGCAAATGGCTAAAGTACCGGTCCTTTGTCCCTAACGATTCCAGACAGATAAGGCCGATGGAACAGTGTTTAGTTGCATTGGGCACTAGCTGACCTCGAAATTATGCAGAAAAATGCCTAACTGCTTGAACTTATCATTTTTCGCCCGGCAATTTGGTCAGCCTATCGAGTTACATAACATTTGCCAGTTGTAATTCAATGCACCGTTTCGGAAACGAAAGTAACTGACTGACTGCCTGATTGACGGACCGACAATGCTCCAGTATCGTATGCAAAACGATGAATGAACCCTCAGACCCTCCAAACTGACCCGTAAAACAGGAACGTTCTTACAGCTGTTTGTCCTGCGAATGCAACCTATTGATACAAAATACATGCACTGAGAAAAAATTGAATCACAATTCGCTTGAAGCATTTTTCAAATATTAACATATTCTTTTTAGCAATGATGGTGAAAAATATTTTTTCTTAAGGAAACCCATATAAATAAAATCATTTGGACGTTTTAGATGCTAAAAATTATATCCAAATATGTTATCATGTGATTTTTAAATCAATCAATTATACTATTCTGCGACACTTTATAAAACAAGTTATAAAATGAGTTATCTACAAAGTTTTATTTTTAGTTAAAATGAATAGCATGGTTGCCCTACCAGTTTACCAACAATTAATTTTCTCACTGCATAGGTATATGTTTTTTGTACATTTCATATCATACACGTTGGCATATTAACCCCACTTAGCCGGCTTTTAAAATGCTGCATACGGAATGAGCGATCGAATTTCCAGCCAGCTCGATTAACGCATGTGTTGAATTAAAAAACAACGAAGAGAATTTATAAGTTGCACTTTTATTTTGTGAGAGGGGACGGGGACTCCCCCAGACGTTTTGGACCTCTGCATTTTTTTAATAATGATCATTTTCATTTCATTTACGCGTGCCCACACCGCTGATCGCCTCGATAAGGGAAGTTAGTCAGGTTGGCCGAGGGTCGCCACTGTCCCTATCCACTCGAAGTGCCAGTGGTCCCGTGCCCCTTGCGTGGTTACCCCAATTAAGGACCTCGTCCTCGGGGAAGTGTCGCCTCCTGCTGCTTGGCGCTTGCCCAGCTGACGTGTGGCTGCCTATGTGACTGCTTTATCAGTTGATCATCGGGTGGAATGATTAATGCCACGGGCTATACAAATATTGCTGAGTGATCGTTTAATAGTTTGAGCCAACTTTCTACCCGAGCTCGGCTTATTTTGACAGTTGCGCTTACGTTTTTAATTAGTCGCTGGGCTTTCTCCTCAGTCTGTACTTAATTACGATTCAGTCGGTCGAGGGGATTTCGAAAAAAAAAAAACGTTGGAGAGCAGGAAGATACCATTGAAAAGGTGTAACTCGATACGCTTGTGAGTGGACTGGAAACAATGGGACGGCGAACGGAAAGGGTGCTCCTGCATTGTCCTTTTCTCCCAGGATGACGCAAAAAGCAGACGATGACATTATAATTACACACACACACACACACACACACCACTCACCGAGAGAGCTATATAAACGCAGAAGTAATTACAATCCAATTGCAATCGCAATTGAGGACCTAACCAATCCCATCTGTATCTGATTCCGGCGCTGAGGGGATTAGCGTTTAGTGGTGAAATGCCTTTGATTCCTTATCGCGATGGTGTGCCGGGAATTTCTATGGTCGCAATTTAATCAAAACATATTCCGCAGACCATCAGTTGCATCCAATCTGAATCTGAGGCTTGACTTTTCCTCTGTTCTCTGTTCAGTGGTCACGTGTCATTTGGCGGGGCTTCCCATGGTGGTAAATTGTCAAAAAAAAAAAGAGAAAAACTAATATCATACTCTTCACAAATGTCACCATTTTTGGTTATTTTTGGCTTAGCTGCCTCAGAACTGTGGGACATATCCTAAGCCGCTCCCCAGGCACTGAAATATTGCTAATAATCCCGTTTAATGACAAAAGCATAGCAAAGCCTCTGCCCATTCAAGTGTTTAATATTTTGCCTACTCTTGCGGCCAGGTCGAGAACCCCTCGAAAACCCGCACCGCTAAATGTCAACAATGTAAAATATAATATATTCCCGGGTTCGAGGGGGAACCCGATAGTCCCGCACGGGATGGACCAATTAGCGTGAGCAAATCTTTTATGCATGAGCGATTCCTAAGCGGTTTTAGCGCTCGCAGATCACTAGGTCTTTCATTTAAATATATTTATTTAAATCAATTTCGGTAATGCGACAATTGTCGAATGAAAAGTGCGGGTAATGCCACTTGAATTGGTTAATTCCAGCCATTGCCGCAATTTGCTTAACTTAACCCCAGCCATTCAGTCACATTACTTTGAACTTTGCTTAGATCTCGGCACAAAGAAAACCCCACTCATAGCTCGGGGGCACATCAAAGCAGAGACAAAGTCCCCAAAACCCAGACCCAACCAGAAACCGATGTCGAACGCCATGTTAAACAACTCAATTGCATAGCCCACTTTTATCCCTCGGACAAAAGGGATCCCAAGACGAGAAATTATGATGGGCGAGCCGGGAAATGGAGCCCAAAGCGAGAACCGCAAACAATTCATTAAAAGCTGAATAACAAATGCATCAACCCCCCACCCATTTCCCAAACATTTGACAGCCGGCGGGGGGTGATTTGGGGCCCGGTTACACGGTTCCACAGCTCCACAGTTCCACGGTTCATGGCTCTGCGGTTCTACGAGGGTCTCAAAATGGGCCAGGCTCGCACCCACTTTTAAAACATGGCCGTCCGCTTCCGCCGCAGAATGACACCAACGAAAATGGGCGTGGAAATGAATACCCAGCTGTCCGCGGCTTG
Source organism: Drosophila gunungcola (assembly GCF_025200985.1). Classification (NCBI taxonomy): domain Eukaryota; kingdom Metazoa; phylum Arthropoda; class Insecta; order Diptera; family Drosophilidae; genus Drosophila; species Drosophila gunungcola. The sequence continues at coordinate 10,555,417 of NC_069139.1, forward strand.
CCGTGGGCAAATTTATTTTGTACTTATTTCATTATCCGCGTCGAGCTCTTGATTTGCGTAATTAGTCGAGCAAATAGCTACAAGCTTTTGTTTTGATTTTTCATGTCGTCCATCGTCGTACAAAATTAGCCCCAGTAATTGAGGTAATTTCTTTTGTCCTTTTACGTCTTGCCCGAGGAGCTGTGATGATGCGTACACTTACCGGAAATATGGAGCTCTACATATAAAATAGGCTTTTTTCTTGGCTTATAAAACAAAAATATATCAAGTTTATATAATAAAGTAAATACATTGCTTCCATGATTTTTAAAATAAAATGTACAGATAATTAAATGACCAATACGCTTTCTACTACATTTTTTATACTATCCACTTTAACTTAAGCAAAACGAATTTTACAATTACCATTTTTTTTTTTAAATCAATACCAAAATCTTGAGTTTAGCCTTTATTTTTCCCGGCGTGTCCGTAATTTGAGAGGAGCTCTTCCTATTTTCGTCTTTCTGCGGCTTTTTGGGGTTTGGCTTCTGGCTGCCTCCGGACTAGTCGAAAGCCAAAGCGGCTTTCTCTCAATTGCCGCTGTAAACATGAAGCCCATTAGAAGTGATTTGAGCTGGCAACTTGGTGAAGCCCCTGAAGAGTCCTCCTCATAATTTTCCGGGCCGGGCTGAAAGTAAACTTAATTGAAAATCATTACTGCTGGGAAGTGAAAATGGATGTGGGAATCGGGGCAGAGAGCGATAGTGGCTTTCGCCCACCTGGCTATTGATTTCCACACCTGATGCACCCTTGGCCGCAGCGAAAGAGGTCAACTAAATGTTAATGTCACATACACACACAAACACACAGTGTCTGTCTGTGGGGTTTGGGTTGCAGTTGCACCCTCGAAAAGAAATCACAGTCCGAGCACGGGTCACCTGCCCAAAGGGTCAAAGTTTGTGGGGGAAGCTTAGCCCGCCCAACTGGCCGGTAAAAGCGAAATGCGAAAGCAAAACGAGCTCAAGGGGTAGGCACTTTAGTGTACAATTCCAAGCCGTATATTGCGATCTGGCATTTTAGAACGGTGAGAATGCATTTCGTGCGGCTTACATTTAACACCAAAGTTCAGTGGGTGCGTGGGAAGCTTAAGGACGTTAAGTAAAAAAAAACCAATGAATCAATCAGAATCGAGAGACAAAAGCAACTTTGGCCAATTACATTTGGACTGTTTTGACATGTCACAAAAAAAGAAACCTGGCTAAACCCACCCCAAATAACTGAACTTCCCCGTGCGAATATAGGACGCATTATAACGAAAAGTGTTTCGTCTTGCTAGCATAAATAAATAAAATGTATTTATAAAAGATGCTTTTAAGCCAGTAAGTTAACAAGGTTACACACTCGCACACAGAGAGAAAAATGCAAGCTTACAACTTTACTACATTCTTTATTTATAAATGATTTGTTCGATGTAAATTCAATTAGAAACTTAGGTTACCCAAATTTTTATAAAATTTAATTTTAATGTGAATATAATTACGATATTGGTTGCATTTCTTATGAATTCTCGCATTACTTTACAAGCGTAATTTTCTCAGAACCTGATCCTTTGGTCTTTCAGTGCACATTTGTATATACATGTACATATATTCAGCAGGGAGGGTTGAATGGGCCAAATTCTTAACAGCTGTTGTCAGTTATGGGGTTGTTAAGGGTCGCCAGCCTCCTTGATTTTGTGCCTCCTGCCCCTCCGGCGAACTTTGATGCTTCAACTTTCTTAGGCTGAACAACTTTTGGCCGTCGGCAAAATGGCAAATGCCTAATGGCCTCTTAAGTTCGGCCCGCATCTTGGATGGGGTATTATTCGCGTCTTGATTTTCGGGCAATAATCAGTATGCATAATTGATAGCGTTATTAACCAGTATTTTCCCCTTCTTTCCCCTTGCAGGCTTGGCTTCATCTCGCAGTGGGGAGCGTTGGCGGGTCGCTACGCCGCCCTGTGTCCGCCCGGATGGCCCTGGGCCCCCCAGCGACTGCCCTTCCACAGTCCCACCCATGGTAAGTTGATTAAAAACAGCCAACGGAGTTACCGACTTTCCCCCCATTCGAATTAAGACGACTCAACTGAACTATACTGAGCACATGCCACAGCGGCTTAGCACTCGTTGCATCCGCCTTTTAATTTAAGCCAGGAATGTGATGTGTCAGACATTCCTCACACTACACTAGACGAAAAAAAATAAACATTTTTAAATGTGTCAGCTCAGTTATCTTCTTTGTGTTTTTTTTTTGTTTAAGGATAAAGTCAATTTAGATTGATTTGAAAATATAAAGGTACTAATCATTACAAACAAAAGGCGTTACATGTTTAAAACACAACCTTTTTGGGTAGAAATACTTATGTTTTACTATCTAAAACAAACTTGCTGACTTTTATGTTTTTTGTTTTGTTTTGCCAAAAATAATTATTTAGTTTCAAAGATTTTTTGTGAGTGCTTTGGTATTCCGTTGCATTCGATTCAAAGTTAAGTTGTTTTGTCGACGGCGGCGACTAATGCCTCAAAGAATTTCGCCCCAGAAGCAGACTACGCAAATGTCTTAAGCTCTCACTCACACAGGCATGGAATGGAAGCCAAGTGAGACGACTGCTTTAATCGTCATTGGCAATTAATTGCAAATTGTAATCGAGTATCGAGTTACGGACAAAGCCTTTGACATGCTTCACAGTAGAGTACAATTGCAACTGCAACTGCAACTGCAACAGCAACATCGGGGAATGCAGTTTAAGCCCGTTTAATTGGCCCCATTGGCATTAAGAGTCGTTGCAATTGCATTTGTTCATGTAAATTGGCCTTAAGTTCTTCACCTTCTCTGCCACCCCAACTACCACCGCATCCAATGTATATCTATCCTTACGGATTGAAAGTTTTCCAGCCAGCTTGCTATTAAGAGATTTATTTTTTTTTTTGCTGCTCGAAATCCATTCAAGGCAAATTACGGCAATTTAAACTTTTCAAATGAGATCAAAACTAAAAGCTTCGATAAAAAGAAAATCGGCCAAGCTGACTGACAGCCATTTTAAATGGTAATTTAATGCGCAGACAGAGCAGGGATTGCTATGCCATATTATGCCATCAGAATGAGTATATATACGTATGTATATGCTCTCGGCGTCTGCGCTTTAGGAACCCACAGCAATCACGAATGACACAAAAAATAAAAACGCTGGGGCGACAAGTGTGAGGTTAAGTGTTGCAGCTTAAATCTCTGCACACAGATACGTGTACGGGTATAGAGATACAGTATCTTGGAGCAGCAACCCTTAGGAGCAACCACTCCGAAGGCCACCCACAACCACCCACAACCACTCACCAACCGCCACCCGCCACCCACCGAAACACCACCCACCGAGACTGACAAATCAACTAACACAATTTAAGCTCTCTGCCCGTTTCTCTCTCATTTTCTAAATGGTTTCTCTCCGCTATTTCTCTCTCTTCTTGCAGACAGTTCCTCCACGAACACTACCGAGAATCCCCCATCGCCCACTTCCATGAGCCCGAATAACAACAACAACAACAACAACAACAACAGCAACACCACTGCCAACTCGAACCAGGCCAGCAAGTCGCCCCTCCACCCCCTGTACCACCCCCTCAATCCGCAACAGCAACAGCAGCAGCAGCAACAACAGCAACACCAGCAGCAACAGCATCCACAACAGCAACAGCATCCACAGCAGCAGCAGCAGCAGCAGCATCCACATCAGCCCACCACGCCCACCAGCAGCAGCAGCAGCGGAGGCGGCAGCAGCCTGGCCCACCACTCGCATCAGCATTTGGGCGGCTCACACGGCGGCTACTTGCTGCCCAGCAGCTCCAACGAATCGGACGAGGAGGGCGAGGAGATCATCGAGGAGGACGACGGCACGGACGGACCCTCCGACAGCTCCTCGCCGCACGGCGACGGCAACTCGAAGCGCAAGAAGAAGACACGGACGGTGTTCTCGCGGGCCCAGGTCTTCCAGCTGGAGTCGACCTTTGACCTGAAGCGGTACCTAAGCTCCTCGGAGCGAGCGGGCCTCGCTGCCTCCCTGCGGCTGACCGAGACGCAGGTGAAGATCTGGTTCCAGAATCGTCGCAACAAGTGGAAGCGCCAGTTGGCCGCCGAACTGGAGGCAGCCAACATGGCCAACATGGCCCATGCGGCCCAGCGATTGGTGCGGGTGCCGGTGCTCTACCACGATGGCACCACGGCGGGATTTGTGCCGCCGCCGCCGCCGCACCACCATCCCATGCAGTATTATGCGGCGGCACGCAACACCAGCCCCCCGCGACCGCCCCTCTCGTCGCTGGTATAGGGCGTGGGGTGCCTGGCGGCGCCCATGTCGCTGCTGAAGCCGCCCACCGCCATGCCACACCCACATCCGCCCCAGCCGCCGCTCATGCAACGCCCCTTCCTGAGCTGCGACACCATGATGGAGGCGGACATGGACTCCGATTCGGAGCAGGAGCGAACCCATCTCGACGACGAGGATGCCGCCATCGATGTGGAGGCGGATGAGGAGCAGGAATCCGCATCGCCAGTCCGCTCGGCCACGCCCCCGAAGAGTAGCCTTTGCCTGGAAAGCAAGGAGCATGCTGGCCAGCACAAGGAGGTCACCGCTGCCGCCGTGGACAAGTCGGCGAACCAAAAGGCCTACTGAGCCAGATCCAACCAAGTGGCTGTACGGAGAAAAAATTGCCGTACCTTTGTGTAGTACATTTTGGAAATAAGAGAGGAAATCTGGAAAGATCATGATCCATTTGGCAATAATTTGATGGTTATAATATGGTAAACATTCCAAGAACATGGCATTCCGTGCAAGACCACATCAATGGGTTTCAAGTTTTTAAAATAGTTTGTTCCTAGAAAACCCCCTGTAAATACCCACAACTGAAGCTCCTTGTAAATTTAAATGTCTCTTGCTCAATAAGTTTAGGCTTTAGAAAACCCCACGCCATGTACATACACATAGATCACGAGTGGATAGTGTGGGTGGTTGCATCACTTTTAGTATCGTTTTTGTTTGGCTTTTGAATCTTTAAATTGCTGGTCAAGTGTAAGTTAAGTTCGATATGCTAAGCCGAGCTCCCCGAGGACCAAGGCAATCGATGTTAGTTTAGTGCTTATCGTAAGATGTGTGTCAAGCAATTACCAAATAATTAGTTAAATTATTTATACTTTTAATCAAATGTTGACATAATCCAAACTTCAACTGAAACCAAACCAAACTCATAAATGTACACATACACACACTTTCACAATCATGAAATGCTTACAAATATACAAATAACAAATTATACATATAAAGGTATTAATAAATTATATAAACATATAGAAAAACCATAACAAAATGGGTGTCATTATTTAAATACTTTAAGCGGTTAATTGGTGAGCTTTAAGCTATTTTTGTGGAACAATTTTTTATTGAAATCAATTAATATTACATTTTTAAGGGGTGTGATTTTCAACTAATACTGCTTGCTTATTACAAGGCTTTCCCATACAGATAGAAGTAAATATTTGTATCTACTCCTGGACTAAAGTTGAAAGCAATCTCAACCCTTTTTGTATGCTGATGCAGTCGACCTTTGCCAGCATCTGTCCACATATATTCTCTCTGTATCGAGTCTTCATCCTCGTATCTATGCGTTGTATAGCAATTTGCTGGCATTTGATACAAATGTTTGCCACGGATTTATCCCGACCATTTTGCGTTCGCCTGAAAGCGACGGACGACAAGCGCTTATTTACGTTTAATTGCCAACGCAAATAAACCCGTACATGCATCGTATAACATATATACACATATATGTTAGACCCGGCCATAACAATGACGGCAACAGCTTTTGCCACAATTGCTGCAATGCATGTTGCTGCTTTTTGTTTTTACTTGCATTGCAGGCGTTTTAAGTTGCCATTTATTGTGCAGTTTGTTGCAATTTAGTCGCGTCGAGCCCCCATTTCCTGGCCCTCTGGGTCCTTGGGGCTGTTTCGTGGATCGAGGTTCGAGTTTCGAGTTTCGCTTCGCCTCGCCTCGCATCGCGTGTTAAATTGCAAAAATAAATTGCGAATTGTGCGCCGCAAATAAATGGCAATAAAAATACATAAAATGCTTTTTTCGCTATGCCTAGCAATTGGCGAACGAGTTTGAATTACCAAACGCTGGCATAACTGCGATTCAGCAGATATAAATGGGCCCAAACGCATATATGTGTGTTAGTATGTGCATAATTATAGGCGATTGTGTGGAGTGTTGCATTTCACACGACTGCGCATAAATGGAGGGCGTTAAAATGTTTTTATTGTACGAATAAATGTATGCTCGTTTGATGCGCTTATTTTGCAACCAATCGCTTGTTTATTGGCTTGTATTTCATCCGACCCGTAAACCACTGGCCGAAGGCCGGATTTAGCCAGCACTTTAAGGATTGCCTACTGCTGAGAGTTGTGTAATCAATGGTTGGCAGGTTGAGATCGGATAAAGCTGATGCTTTCGGGGATTAGGCCTTCCGTTTTCGTCCTCAAAATGAATTTCACCACAATGGGAGCGGTGGCATTGTCCATTCGCCCTCTGCTAAGATCCCTTAAAAGGGGTTCAGCCATGCTATTTTTGTTTGCATCGTTTTTTGTGCAAGCCAACTGAACAAATTAGGCAACCTTTTATTCGCCATTCCTCCTGCCATCGGATACTCTCCGCAACATTTTTGTATGGATGCAGTCAAGTGCTTGAGCATTTTATTTAAGCGCATGAATGGATTTGATGGCTTTCCTTGGCTGAATGCGAATGTGCCCGAAAAAGGAGCAGAGCGAAAAAATATTTCAATTCATCTCATAAAATGCCTCAAAATTGTAGCGAAATTATAAAAATTGCCTGCCCCCAGACAACGAGCAATTTGGTTGGCTGCTTTTTGGCTGCTTTCCATGAATGCAGCTTCGTTTTTCGCTGGTCCTTTTGGGCCACATTTGCTCATATGTAAAGTAAATTGTTGGCCGTATTTGGGGAGTCGGAGTGGGTGGCTGACTGGCTGGCTGGCTGGATTATGAGATCGCTCTTTTTTTGTCGGGTAGTGAAACGATGCTATGCAAGTCATATCAGTTACCTGACCTCAAAAGTTCAAAATTTGAAATTACAATTTTTCAATTTTTATATACAATTTCTGGAAATTATCGTTCTTATATTCGATTTTAGTTATTTACCAGTACACAATCTTAAACAAACCCCTTTGTTGATTTAATCATATACCTCTTTTAAATTAAGTTTTTAAACTTTTTGATTAAGTAGTCTATATATATATTATATACATATATATTTTTTTTATTTTACATAAATATATTTAATTAAATCAGATTTATGTTTTTATTTTTACTTAAACTGAACAAGAACATTTTATACTAGCTTATTGTACATAGGTTAATACTTATTCGACTTAACTCAACTCATTTTCTAACTTTGGGTTTTTTGCTAATTTTATTTTCCGTTTTCATATGTGAAGTGGTTTTTTGCAAACAGCAGCCACCCAAAATAGGAATGGGCCTGGCCAATTTCGGGGGCTGGTTTTGGCGCTTTTGGTAGACGCTGTTTTGCCTGCAGTAATTTCTTAATTAGCTTGCCAGCACAATGTGCTTATATACTATATAGTATGGCCTTTGTGTTTATATACCAGAGTTTTGGCAACACTTTTTGTGGGCCCTGGGTTATGCGGCAATATGGTGTGGTGGTGCATCATTTGGCGAAGCCAAGCGGCCGGGTACTTATTTTAATTGCAGCCTTTTTGGGCATGAAGTGGCGCAGCTTAGCGCACAGTTTCCATATAAATCCTATTTAGGGATGGCAAATAGATTAATACAAAATATATTATTGCTAGTAAGCTGCCTGAGTGGAATTTATAAAAATCATTTGATTTAATAAATACAAAATTTGTTCAGAACCTTCAAATTTAAAACCCTAAACTATATTACCTTCTATTATTATTATTTTTTTGTTTTGTCTCATTTTTATTATTCTTTCCTCTTTTTACCATCACTAATCCTTATAGATTTTTATGGACAAGGTCCTTGAAGAGAAAACTTAATTTTGACAGCTCTAAGGACTCAATGTGCTTCCCCCGACATGTTTTCTGCCTCTGTTTATCTATTTTCGTTGACAGTTCAATTAAATACAATGGCCACAACAGTTAAATTTCGCTTAAAAAAAGGACTCGCACATACAAGGATTGCCATTTTTGTGGTTTGCTTTTTGCCGTTTGCTTTGGTTTGTCAGTTCGGACATTATGCCTGTCGCTCTTTGTACTTTATTATCCATTTAGCACATTTATTTTTATTTCCCATTCGGCGCCTGCTGTTGTGGTTGCTGCCAGAGTCCTCGCATTATCCTTGTTCCCGTTTCAGTCGTTACGGCCGCTGGTCAGCCCGCAAATGTGGGCAATTTTTGCTCAACGCGATGTTCCTTTTTTATGGACTTTATTTTTTACCAGTTGTGCGGTGTGATCCGGTGTGGTGTGAGTGTGTGTTTTAGTGCGTAGTTGTCGAGGGGGTGATGGCGACTCCCCTTCCCGCAATTCCTGTCACTATAATAGGCTCATCAGCGTTGCGTATTTTTTATTGTAATGCCGCTTTTATTTGCAATTGAGGTGCTTTAATCAACTGACAGTTGTGTAGCTGCATATATTTTATGGCTCTAAATGACAGGCAGGCACATTAAATAAACAATATCAGTTCCTAACAATCATTACGTTTCACTTACTAAATTTTGTGCATAAAAATGGATTACATTTTTAGTTTTTTTTCCAATTGTTAAATAAATGAATATGTAATTTGGAGGTATTTATTAAAAAGAGGATAATTATTAAAGCTTTTCTTCGTTAAATATTAAATGTTAGTTTGGTTGTTATTCATTTCATTATAATATTACAAAATAAGGGCGCTAACAAATATTTTAATAATAATAATATTAATCGCAAGTACGTATTCGTGAGTAATTTAATTTACTTTAAGGTTTAATTTAAGCTAATGTAGATTTAAAAGTTTAAAAATATTTGGCAAATGAGTTTTCCTAGTGTCATAGCCGAAAAAATTTCCCAGCTCCTCCGTAATTTCGCCGTTGCAAAATGATCCTAAGCCGTTTAACTGGTAATTACGGCACACAGGCACTTACGGGTGGAATGGCATTAGTTTCCAATTGCAGCGCCGCATCGCGCTCACAATGGCATAATCAAATTCCATCTCATTACGCGCCATATTGTTGTGAATTAATGCAATAACACAAACAATGTCTCGCTCGCATGGCGGCGACCTCGAATTTCAGCCGACTCACGGCCAAATCGAGTAGAAAAGTGCAAATGCGGCAAGTCGCTGGCTAATTACGTGCACTTTGCCGCTCGAATTACAGCTCCTATCCACGGAGGCCACCGGAAGCGTCCTGTTTGCGAGGCGTCAACTGTCACACACTCGCAAACACTCGTTCGCAGGACGAACCGCTCTCAGCCAAACTCAAATCCAATTGAATAACAATAAAATTTGTACTCCGCTGTTTGGTTATTCGATGCCAGGCCATTGTGTGTGTTAGCCCCTGAATGGAGTGTACCTACAAATTATGTAGGCCGTGACGATTGCGAGCGCGGCATTGCGTAACAGGAAGCCAACAATGACGTACCAGGAGCAGTGCATATCCACATCCACATCCACATCCACAGCAAACGGATGTGCGCAGGATACAGTGTGTAAATGGTTGTAAAACGCTTTTCAAATCGCACCTCCTGACCCGCTGGTTGGCTCCTGCTGTTGTTATTGTCGCCGGGCCGTCGTGCTATTTAATGTCATTTAGCCTGCGGCTAAAATCAGCGCTAAGCGAAGCCCGCTTCAACCCACTCGGCTGCACTGCTACAAAATATTAAATACAAACGTTCGAATTTATAATGAAGTAAAAAATGGTAGTCAAAGAGTTGGGAAAATTTTGTCCTATAATGGTTTGAATCCGATTGCTCAAAATATTTGTTAACAATTACTATTCATGAGTTATAAGAATTACTAGTAAGCACAAGAGATTTTACATATATATTTTCGAATGAAGAACCTAATCCAGGGGCATGATGTAAAATAAGAAGTCTAAGTAATTTATATTTGGTTTGGTTTAATATTACCAAGTACTATTAAATTAAAATTTAAAGCTTTTAATAAATAAAAATTGTTGTTTTAAAAATATAACTATTTACATAATATTAAATATATTATTATATCTTTAGAAAATACATATTCTATAACCAATACATTTTCAAATCATAACACCCCAACAAAAAAAAAGCAAAATAAATATTAAAATAAAGAAATACTAAATGGTTGCTTTTTTCAGCTTGGTGCATATGTACCCACATGCATGGACATTCTGGCTAAAATTTCTGTCCGAACCCTACCTTCCTCTAGTTTGGCACAACCCGTCCGTTGTTGCCTTGACAGCCACCGGAAGGGCTTCATTACGATTACACTTACACACCCCTCGCACACACCCATGTGAACAGAATCATTTTAATTGCAAAAAATTGAACAAAGTTTGTGCTGCTGGCTTGTTTGGTCCGCTTGTTGTTACTGTTTGTTGACGCTTCTGGTTAACGTGGGTATCATGGCAGTCCGTCTATAATGGCTACCCCACAGCGACCTCCTGCCCTCGAAATATCGGTGAAAGAATTACATATTTATACGAAAGTGCCGCAAGCACACGTTCTGTTACCGCCCATTTCAGATGGGCATTGAATAAACCGAATTGCAAATGAATAAATGACATCAGAAGCGTATGGAAAATGAAGGGGAGAGAGTGAAAATGGTGTGAAAATTACAGGTTACGCAACATGGTAAACAATTTCGATGAATTGACTTTGGAAAGGGTTGGGGAGCGGTCCTGCAAATGGGTCGCATGCAGAGTGTAATTACACAACAACAGGCTCAATCCATTCCACTTTTATTTTGAAGCTGCATGTTCCCTTAACAAATGTATAATTTAGCTTGAGCTTCATAATTTTGACCTTAGTTAAAAGCTAGTTTAAATTAATCTTTTAAAACAACATTGGCAAAAGATATTTCCCATTGCTAATATATCATTTACAAAACGTTCAGTTTATTCCAAAATTAAAATTAAAAATAACAAAATTATCCCTTTATTTTATAAAAGACATGTATTTGAATCGATAAAACCCAATTTCAAGCTGGAGTCGTCCAAGTATGAAATTGAAGATTGCCCATGCCAAATCGTTCCTTATATCCTTAGCTGTTTTCATTTTTTCTGCCTTGTTGACAGTCAAATTATGAAAAGTTCTCGGATAAGTCCCTGGGGATCCTGACAATTTAATGTAATTTATTAACGGAAATGCAAAACACTTGAACTGTGCCATGAGTAATTCCAACACTCTGCTGTTTATCTGACCGTTTGAATCTTTGCGGTCTTAAATTACCAATTTTTCAGCGCATAAATTGGCATTTAACCAATAGGACTCGAACCCAAAACCAAATCATAGCCCGAACATGAGCCTCAATCTGAATTCGAACCCAAAACCAAACCGATTCCCCAAGCGCTGTCGTAGGAACACTCCGGTTCAAGACAAGCAACCCACTTATCATATTAAGCTATGGACAGAAGCCGGCAACCATTTAGCAAATCTTTACGTCAAGGCCAACAAGCAACCCTCGGCACCTGCAAATGGTTGGGATGGATTGGGATCTACTCGCTTGGGATGGGTTTGGGTTTGGTTTTTGGATTGTCTGGGGGTGGCAAAGCACGGGTATACAACCCAATTAGAAGTACCCGAAAAAGCTGCAGCAGCGGCAGAAACAACAGCAACCGAGTCAGTCAAAACAAAATCAAGATAAAAGCGAAATTCAATCTGTCAAAAATAGATTACAGACCAATTATGTGCTCTTTAAGAGTGCCGTACCCCACAGTATCCATATGACAGCAGGGAGTGCTAGTGCCTTCCTCCACCCCGAAAAGTTCAGCCACCCATCCATCCATGTATGGCCATCAGGCAGGATTTTTCTATGCCAACTTGTTTTTAGGGTCTGCGGCGTGTAATTGTGACTGCCGCTCGGCAGGGGATGCGATGTATAGTATGTTGAGAGTTCATGATTTACAGAGGATGGCAGGCATTGTTCGGGGTTGCCTGATTGGGTTGAGTTCATTTAATCGACACCAGACAACGAGTGAGTAATTTGCCGTTTAATGGCTTGACAAAAGTTTCTCATGTCAGGACCAATACAAGATGACAGAGACAGGTTCCTTAAAAGACAGATTAAAACTAAAATATAAAACCATTGATCGAAATTGTGAAAAGGTTATCACATCTCATATGTTAAATAAAGTTAACAAAATATATAATATCTGTATATGTTCTCAAACCGGTTTAAATAAAAAATTTATTAATATCTTAAGATTTTTTTAAAGTATATCTTTTAAAGACTTATGTACATTTTATAAGTGGAGTTTAAATGGAAAAATACTATTTAAACATGTTGCTATTTCTTATTACTGTTAGGAGTTTCCAATTGACTTTTAAAGTTCGAAAAAGATTAAAAATAAATGTATTAAACGTGCTCAGTTCCCCAGGTGTATATTCATCTGCAATCTTAGAACAGCTCTACATTTTCATTACAGTAAGCCATTTCCCGCACCCGTTTCTCTAATTCCTCGCTTATTGCCTGACCAGCTCATCACCGCTTCACAGACCGGAATGGGAAATCACGGCGAAAAGTTAAACAAACATCGCATACTAATCCCGGGGATATACACACTCGACTTGAGGTCCCAAACCAATGTTTTCGTATGATATCAGCAGGACTATAAAAGCACACTCACATACACACACACACACACCCCGAAGTCGGTCCCCTCGACTACTATGTTTCCATTGCAGGACCACAGGACCAATCTCTCCGGTTCCGAGTCCTGCCAAGCAGTTCAACTGATTTTGGACTCCGGGGGAAGGGACGGCGGGCACCGGTTCAATTCTATTCAATGCCTGGCATTCTTTGTGTGTGTAAAGTACCATTTAAGGGTGATAATCGTTCGCCATTTGAGGGTGCAAAATGGAAAAATCATTGAAAGCGAACATCGCCCGGTAGAGGATCAAGGGACGGGGCAGCCAAGATTAAAAGTGCATTTAATAATGGAGCAGTGGGTGGTGCGGGGGCAGGTGGCCTTGGGGAAAACGCGACTTACGTGAAGCGGCCAGCCAAGAGGCTATTACACAGAAAACAAAACTAGCTCAAAGAAAAAAAAATGCCATATAAAAAAAAAGAAACGCAATCAAATAACTAAATGTATGTTATTTTACTAGGGATTGCTAAGAGTTGTTCTCGCAGTAAGAATGGTTTTAAAATATTCTTAAAAAAAGCAGCTTAAAAAGTAACTTGTTTATTAAACAAATAAAATTCAATTATTATCGGTATCAATAATATGAACATTATATAAATAAAATTTTGCCTATCAATAACTTAATTTTCCGAATCTAAAAATACAAATATCAGTAAATAAAATAAAAAGTCAAAATATGTATTTTTTCTAGTGTAGTTTCCTGAGTATGCTCAGAGTGGATTATAATGAACATCCAGTTGAGCTAAATGTCTCAATAGAACCCGGCAGCCACCCCTTCGTAAAAAAACGTAATGATTCAGAATTATTTGATTGCGTGGGCGGTCTGTTGGTGGTTGGAGATTGGGTGCGGCGGATTCCATGTGTTGGTCCACCCCAATCGGCAGTTAGCGACATATGTTGCCACATCCGCCGGCTGACTTATGTCGCTATAACGTGTAAATTTGGTATAATTCCTGCGGTTGCCAATGTCTCTAGACTCCTCAACCCCTGCAGTTGCACCGGCAATAAATTTAATTTTAAAGTGCACTGTTTCTATAGCTATAGCTTATCCAGTTTCGACTGGGTGGGTTGCTTTCAATTAAATTGCTCTATGATAAATCCGAGACACTTCCTGCTTTGCTCTAAATTAGAGAGTAATTAACTTGTATTTGTCAACGAGTGACTTTGAATGATTAATAGCCACAGCTTGGGCCATTCAATGCATTTAGATGAATATTTTTAATTAGATAGACATAGAGCGGTCGTAAAGATAACAGATTAAAGTTTCAGAAAAATTCAAATTATAAGATAAAGGCATTTGAAATATGATAAATTGTATTCTTATTTTATTAATTTGGTTTCCTCTTTAGTTTAGTCCATATAAATTGTCTAGCGTTTATATAATAATAATTTAAAACTAAGAGTATAATTAATTTTTTCAAATTAAAGTTTTATTTGAATTATAGCTTGCGACTTAGTAATAGTTATTTTCTGCAAAAACCAATCAAAAATGGGCAGAAAATTTTGCAAAAATTAACCGCGAAAATTAATAAAAAAGAGTTAAAAACATGTTGTATCTAGGTTTCTACATTCAGTTCCTAGCAGCTATCCCTCATCCATATCGCAATTCCAAGTCTGTCAAAGGATTTGATTTTGGATTTGCTGCCTGGCTGGGAATCCGCAACCCATACCTATACATTTTGATTTTGCGCACTTTTTGATTGATGACAGTCAGTGCCACGCCCAGTCCCCAGTCTCCGCCCCCGCATAATCATAAATGAAAGCTATCAAAAGTGTGCGTCTTTTTTTTTTTGTTGAATGGGCAAAGAAATCAAAAGATATTTGCGCGCCTTTTGGCGCACGGCTTAGACAAAGGGACAATGGCACGAGAGCAAAAAGGGAACAGCTGGGCCAGGACATACATTTTTCGGGCCGTAGCCGTTCAATTGTTCGCGCTTCAATGGCACTGGCAAATGCAAATTTCAGTGAAAAGGCAAATCCGTTAAACAAAAGCTCGGCACACTCACACTCTCGCACGCACCGGGCGTTTTAGTCTAATGAAACTACGAGTATCTTCAATGGCAGCAAGGCCAGCGATGCAGGATTAAGAATAACACGGTGAAAAATAATGCCGGAATTTTTTACAATATTCGAGATCATTCTTTGTAAAAGGTAAATATATAAAATTGCATACCAAATTATTTTTATCTATATCTTATTTTAACATTTCCAATATGTACACCCTTTTTCCCTGCTACCAAAAATGTATCAGCCATTTTAATTCTCAAAAGTTGAAACTCTTTCTTAATTGGGAAAGTTCTCTCAAAGAACAATATATTTCTTTTTTTTTTCAAATAGCAAAATTATTTAAATCTTAAGTTTTAATTTAAGAAACTCTTAAGAAATTAGTATTCAATAAACTAGCTTGATATAGGAAGATCCAATTGAATTTCCCTATATTATATAATTTCTTTGCATGTGTTTTGGGTGCTTTTTGTTTCCATTTCATAGTGTAGTGTGTACTGCAAAGTATAAAAAGAAGTTTTGTATTAAAAACTCCAAATCAATTAACATTTTAATATTACTAGCTTGAAAGAGGCGGATCCAAATCGAACCACCTTTTATATATAATTTCTTTGAGTGTGTTTTGGATAGTGCAGGAGTGCAGGTGGAAATAACAAATGCGAGGAGCACTTGCTGCTTGGCGCTGAGGCGTGTGGCAATCTCAAGGCGTCGTTGGCTGCCACTTTTCGCTGTCATTAAGTAAATAGAATGAGACGCCTAGATAGGGCCAATGTAGGCGTTCTGGCCTAAGTGATTAAAACGCCGCACAAGTGCAATTTGTCAAAGGATCTGCAGAGCCATCCGAGCCATCCAACGACATCCATTCTTCCCCGAAGACAGCCGCCCCGCAGTCCTCAATTGTTCGCCTTTTTTCACGCTAAAGCAACTGAAAAACCACTTTGGCCAAATTGACAACAGGCGCTGATGTGGGGGGCGGAAGTCCTGCCTGCTAACAACGTTTCGCCCAACAAATAACAGCCTTGACAGCCGCCAACGCCAAACCCACTTCGCCGGCGACTCCCGCATGCGTTTAAGACCGCGAGTGCGAATTCTTCACTTCAATGCGCCATGTTCTGGCTTTTTGTTTGCACTGAAATCCATTAAAAAAATGCACAAAGTCGGGCAGGTAGCCCGGAGGCTGTCTCTATAAACAATGCAGTTGCCGCATAATGCCGAACAACAAGCCCCGCAAAAAGCCGGTACAGAAAGTAAAAATGGAAAAAATGGGGAAAACACAGGAAAAGAACAGCCTCCATAGCCTTTGGCTCGACTTCTGTTGCCATTTTCTTGCCCTGCGCTTTGGTAATTCATTTTTCCAGGGACTCCATGTGACTGCGGCCTAGGCAATTGTTTTATGGTTGTTATACCTACACTATCCAAAGGTATAAACAAATGTGTGGTCATTCTGGGAAGACGATATGTTAAAAGACTTTATTAATAAATAAATTTTAATAAAATAATTGAAGAAAATAAATTACTACTTGCGTTTCTTAAACATTGTTTTGTTAACTGCTAGCCTCAAGCCATTTTATGTTCACAAAACTATAAAAACGTTAAAAATATTTCCCTTATAGATATCTCGTTAAGGCCTTTGCATTTACAATTTGTATTAATCCAATATTTTGATACAAAAAGTTACCCACTTAATCAACTTAGTTCTGTCATTTATACATAAAAAACAAACGGATCTTCTAGTCATTTCAGAGGGAAATGTTATTGCTGACTCTACCACAAATATTGCGAATACGCCCCGTGTATTAGTTTTAATTAGCATAAAGTTTGCACGTAGTTTTTCCGTTTTTTCCACATTTTTCGAATGGCTTCAATGGATTTTCGTGGGCAGCTGGCTTTTGACTGTCATCTGGCTGGGAGGCACATTCCTCAATTAATCAGCAGAAGGCACCCAGAAAAAGATGCGAGAGGCGGAAAAACACGCTAACACAGCTTTTCACTTTGGCATATTGTGGAATGACACGCCCCGACCAGTTGCTTAATATGCCTCCCTTTTTTTTAGCCGGAATAACTCGTGCCTGATTTGTGTTTTTTTTTTCCAGCGGCCTGTGCTTAGATTTTGGTGGCGCACTGCAATGCGTCATGGTTTCATGTTCGGTGCCTTTTTCTGCGAAACGAGCAAGCAGCTTTCTTCCATCAATGGTATTTTGCCATTTTTCAGCATTTTCGCTGACAGCTTGCCCCAAAAAAAAAAAAAAAAAAAAAAAAACAAACGGAAAAGGAAATCGGAGAGCAGGTTGAGAGGCGGGAAAACGGCCAACAAATGCCGTAATACGTGCCGGCGGCCAAGGCAAAAGAATTGGCCAAAACTGGTGCTCGGGAAATGGATTTGATTTATGTAGCTGCCGGATCAAGGGGCGATGGGTGTGGTTCTGGGGACAGACGCCAGGTGAATGCTTTTTTGATAGACTCGAAATGGATACACGTTACAAGAAGATAAAGAAGCTCCAGGTACGGTTGAAGCCCATCCCCATCCCCATCCCCATCCCCGTCCATCCTCCATGCCACCCGAATCTAGCCAACCGAGAGCGCCCACAAATTATTTAGGAAATCTGCCACTCACACAGAGCATTCCATATTCATTTGGCTGCCGGTTCGTTGACATGCCCAGCCAGATAAAAACATTTTTTCCACAGTATTTTGGTACTACGTTCGCCCCTTTTTTTTGCCCCTGTCCACGAAGAGATCTGGTTGGACGTTCTCAAAATTTGAAATATTTTTTGTAAGCTTGACGAACCAATAATAATTTGCATCGCACGGCTTTTTAGCCATTTCTATGCCAACAGTTGGAGCCCAGTACACACAGAAGAATAAAGTAAGTAGAATACAGACTGAAGTAGACATATAGTAAATGTTAAATTATTTGTTAAACATTATATTGATCCGTGTTGAAACTCATTTGTTTTCATAATAAATGAAAATGCGCATCAAAATGGTTCGTTCTAATTTTCTATTTCTACATTTCGTTGGGTCTGTTTTCTCTGTGCAGGACAAATGTTCAATGATACACGGGCCCATTGACATGCAATTTTAATGACATTTTTCGGATGCCATGCTTTTCACGCTTTGTTTTTTGCTGCAGTTTTTGGTTACCTATTTCGTTTGATGAGTTTTAGTTTCTTGTCTATTTTAATTAACGAGCACATTTAGAAACTGATCCGCCGAATTTTTTCAACACCAACGTGTTCTCCCTTTACATTTGCACTCATTACGAACAGTGTGCTAATCCAATCGGGCAGTCTGTCCTCGATAGGATGTGCCAAGGCAGAAAGCATTCCCATTACCCCCTGTAAGTGGGTTACCTTAACCATCAAGTGGCCATTAAGAGCTTAAAACCAGACAAGGGCAAAATATAGCCATTAGGAGCCAGCAAGTCTGCCATATAATCAACGGCTTTTTGACGCGTTCGACGCGTGGCGATGTTGTTGCCATTACCGATGTTGTTTGCTGTCATCGGGCTTTGCCGACACGCCCACTTATTATATTGAAACAATCCAGAATTTGTAGGGCTGCCGAGAGTTGCAGAGCGGAAAAACTCAAGTGGAAAATATCCAACCGGCCCCGCCCCTCCGTTTTCATACACGCGCCCACGAGCGTGCGATAATTATGTTGTCATGCATTTGCGGCACGTGCTGGGCTGGGAAAAAAAATATCGAGGGGTTCGGGGATATAGCCACAAGTATCCATATCCGTATCGACTTCCGCTTGCATAATTGCTACAAATATTTACCCAGATTTGGCTGCAACAAGAGGGTAAATATGCTTTTCGCCGGTTCAAGTGCCACTCGAGTGAAGCACACTCGAAATAAAAACTGCACTGGAATACACAAAATTTAATTGAAATACAACACACCCTTAAAAATAAATATTTTTAAATATTTGTGGAAATAAATGAATTGTAGCAATACTTACATTTGCTATAAATACATCTATTACATTTTCTATGTACATGCCAGGATTTAAATTTATTTTAAGGGTGTATTTATTTTTTCCAGTGCAGCCACCGTGAGAGAGTTTGAGAGCCCTGAAGTTCAAGAGTTCGCGGCCTCTTTCAGGTGAATAATCGAGACCTTTTCGGGCCGCTCTGTTTGCTGTTAATTGCACTAATGTGCGTAATTTATAAGGAAGTGAGTGGCGTGCGAAAAGTTTTCGCCCTACTCTCGGATCTGGGATATTTATGGATCGGGGCGAAAACATTTGGCTAGGCAATAATGCCGAAAGTGCCAAGCAGAGACTCGTAAATAGCGCCTCCCACGAGTTCCAACCCTTGGCCAAGATGGCCCCCCTCACAGTATCCAATCCCGTTCCCAGGATTCGGGATAAAGACCATGCTGGCATACCCGATCCCCGCCTAATAGCAGACAATGCCGCATTGGCCCCCGGGGAACACACAATTTCAATAAATATTTCACTGCATTAGCCTGATACGGAGGGTTTGGCCAAATCCTGGCGGAGCGTAGCTTCAAATTGCTATTTTCGTTTGGCAATAACGTGCATTAAATGTTTTGCCCATTATCATTTCTGGCCAACATCTCCATTAGCCGAGCCTACTGGTGCTAAGCCATATGCTGAATCAGTTGGATATTATGGGATTTCAACTTGGATTGTCCATAAAAAATATTTCCTTCCCTCAACATTTTAAAACCTTTTTTTGTGATTTATATATATATATATATATATAGATTTTCAGATATAGTAATTTTTATAGAATACAAATAATAAAAATAGATTATGAGCACACAATCAATAAAAACCATTTCAAAATATTTACCTATATCAATTAAATTTATAAACAATTTATTTGAACCGGAAAGCATTTGTTTTAAAGAAATTGTGATCCGAACCATATACATTTTTATAAGTTTTAATAGCAAACCATTTATAAACTAATCTTAGAAAAAAAAAAGGTTTTTGAATGAGACGGAAAGCCTGATTGAAATTTTTTGTGCGAGTGCAAGTGGTTCACAAACCCTTTGCGCCGCAATTGGAGAGCTGTTCGAGAAACAATGAAAGTGGGTGATAGACAACTGCAATTGTTGCACTCTTTGCTTCTGAGCCGGGCCAGAAGACGCACTGCGAATAGTGGGCCTTTGGCCAACAAAGAAGCACCTTGATTGCCAACGAACACTAACAACTGGGCTCAACTGAAACGAACCGAACTGGGGGAGAATGAGATCTTTCTTTCATTTACTGACAATAAATTTTCATTTTCTTGGTAAATCGTTCCGTTGTTGATGGAGGCGAGAGTCGAGAGTCGAGAGTCGAGAGTCTAGAGTCTGGTGCTGCAACGTAGTTGAGCGTCGATTGCCTCTGCCAGGCACATATGCCGCATTTCTGCACCACAACAATTTGGTTGGCACAGCTCATTGTCTTTGGATATGCCCGCAAACGCCAGTATACGGGAATCCATATAGCCAGGCACCGGCAGCAATTGCAATTGCTCACAAGTTATCCCAAGTGGAAATTGCTCGCTTTGCCTGCCGTTGTTGTTGGTGTCTGGGCTGGCAAATCGCAATAAAACAAAAGTGATTGTCAAGTGAATGCGTTTGTACTCCCACAACACTGCATGCTATAGGTACTCGTATACGAATGCCCCTCCGGATGTGGTTGGTAATATGCAATTCATCATGTGCGCTCTGCTGCGTAATTCGGAGTGATTAAAAATGTTATTCATATGCACTTGATTGATGGATGCGAGGGATTACAATCGACAGATTTGCACTGGGATCTGGGGGAATGGTAATTGAAATGTGCTGATATTTGTTGGCTCTTTTCCATCGCCCACGTTCCCACATTTTTGGGGGTCACGCTTCTTTTTCAATGCTTAATAAACATAATTCCGTTTAAGCAATTCCTTCCGCCGCAAAGCCACACGCAATATTCGACCAACACGCAGGTAGTTAATTAAGGGTGTGAACTGGTTGAGTTATGCGTGGACTTCTGAAACCCCCATTTTTGCCCTTACCTGTCAGGAGTTCGGCCAAATGGGCAGTAAATAATTCATTAGCGGCTTTTAACAATACATTTTTGTTGGCCACTCAAAATGACCTTTCCGACGAGCGCTTCTGCACTGCACGGAGAAAAATATAATCTAACTATAATACTTGAATTCCATAAGATCTGATAAAAGGATACATTTTAAAACAGACTTTAAAAATATAATAGTGTATCAAAAAGTTGTACTTTAAATTATTTAAAAAATAGGTAGTACTTAAATTTCATAATTTAAAACATGCTTTAAATTTGGTTGATTTTCGATCTAGGCTATCCCAAGTTTAGTGTTAATTAATAGATAGAAACTATTGTTAACAACAATATTTTTGTTCCCTTTTTCTCTGTGTACATTACGCTCTTGTATTTTTTAGTTGGGCACTTATTTTAATGAAGCGGCAGCTAATTAGCTGCATCGGCGTTGACCTCTGAACCGCCGGCTTCATTAGAGCTGGAATTCGTCGCTTTGTATTTTCTCGCAATGCCGCGATAAGAAACGCAGATAGGAGATTGCCGAACCACCTGCGCATTTACAACAACAAACAATGTTGTTTTTTGGCACATTTCGCAGCGGCTGGCAAATTAAAATGCAATAACTCTTCATCAGGGGGCCTCTTTCCCCTATGCCAAACCCAAACACACTTGAGCCGAGGGCAGGAAATGTGCTATAATTGAAAAATGTGGTAACAAGACGCTCCACCAGCACACCGCACCGCACCGCACCGCACCGCACCTCAGCACCACCGTGTCGGGCCTAATGAATGCCTTACTTTTTCCGTGTCTTTTTGGTTCACCCGGGCTTTGCATAATAACACGCGAGGAGTGTGTCAGGTTTTGGTAGGACCATGGCTGATGGCTGCTCGGCGGGGTGATAAATGCTCATCAGGCTTTAAGACTGCGCTGGCAATTAACTTTTACAATGTTGTTGAAACGTAATCAAGTTGTCAGCGGCAAAAAGCCGACTTGCCTCGCAAATTATACTCCTAATTACGCAAAACTTTTCTCAGCGCGGAAATTCCCTAGGCCACAAGCTGTCAGCAGTCTAAAGACAATACTGAAAAGCGTCGAAAAGCGGGTGGTTTCGGCGGGGAAAATCCACTCTCATTGGCTAATCCTGAGGGATCCATTCGACTAATGCCCTGCTAGAGTTCCCGTTCCCCCCCTCAAAGTGCTCGATTCAAATGTCTCTCAGTTGTCATAACAAACTTGGGGACTTTCGTCAGGACCGCTCTATAGAGATATACTATACAGGGAGAAATAAATGTATGGACTATAATCATTCATCTTAAATATGTTAATAACATTTCATTTTCAGTATTCGATTTAAGAAAACCCATTTTGATTCAATTCCTTAATATTCCTACATTTATTTAAATTCAAGTTGTAATATAAATAGAGCTTATAACTAAAACCTAAACGTATTTTAATGTTTTAAATTTATTGTTCGTGAACTTAAACAGATTGAATTTTATTCATGTTGTACATACACATCAATAAGAACGAATATGTTGGCGTTCTTAAACTGATTAAAAGCAAGAATCTTTTTGTATGCCTATTTTCTCACTGTGTTTTTTCTACTTTCCCTCGTTTTATTTCCTTTAAACAAAGCTGAAAAGCATTAGCTTCCCCCGAAAGTCTTGAGTTACAGTTGCCGGGAATTGACAATAAGCGGCATAAATTTTAAAATTTTATTTTTATCGCATTGCAATTTTCTTTCGCACCGCTTTTCATTTCCTCTTACGCTTTCCTTCTTCGGGTGTCTGTGTGTGTGTGTGTGTGTGTGTGTGTGCGCGCTTTAAGCCACATTTAAGATACTTGGCGGGTATTATTGACTTTTGAGTTGATAAAGTGCCATAAATGTCACCCCATTAAAAGCGGGGAGCAGCCGAGGTAAAGGTAAGTCAAAGGTAAAAATACGCGGCGCTCCTGGGGGTTGTTGTGCTGGTCGTCCTGGCAAAGGGAGGGAGATAAATGTGGTTGCTTGCCAGGATAATGCGCCTCAACTCAATTGGGAATTTCAAAAGTAAAGTTGAATTTCATGTTCGGCTGCGGCAATTGTCACAGATGGTTTAATTGAAGTAATTACATATGAAATCCGTCAGGATTTGCCCCTCTCTCGACACTTTTCGTTTATTATTTTATTATATTATCATATACTAAGCAGCACAAGCAGCATCATCATAATCCAGCCATTTGGGGTTTGGCGGAAAAGGGTTAATTGAGTTGTTTGCCTTTGTTTTATCTGCTTTTCCGCCACTTTGCCTTGCCTTTGACTCTCCTAATGAGCTAATGACAACTGCGTGTAATTATTTACCAACAGCAGAACCGGAAAGGTGAATACGTATTTATGCCTTTTGGTCGCCTTTTTTAGCTTCATTTTATGAGCCTTTTTGGGGTTTGAAAGCCAGTTAAACTGGTTACTGACCTATTCAGATTCATTAAAGAAAGCTGGGAGAGTAAGCTAAATTAAGTTGCCTTAAAAGGCACCACACAATTTTCCTACACATTAAGCAAACATTTTAACAGCAATTAATGGCTATTATTATACTGCTGACTTGCCTACTAAACTAATAAAATATGCAGCTCAATGTTCCATATTATTGACCTTAAAATGGTTTTTTTCAAAACGCCTATCCCTAGATATCGTAAGTCTTCATTTTTAACTTTTAAAAGCCTGTTTTTAGGTGCCTGCATTTATTAAGCTTTTTATACATATAGAGGACCTATATTATAAAATTCTTTTGTATATTTCGGTCAGTCAAGGTTATTCTCGTGCCGCTTAAAGCGCACGTTCTGCAAACATTTTGAGATCTTTACTGTGTGCACTAAGTCAACCAATTGGTTTGCTACAACTGCTAAAACAATGGGGTATATTTAATATAAATAGCGAAATGATTGGTATTTTGCTAACAGTTTCACTTTCACTTACCCTAAAGAAATGTTCAATTTTAAATTATTTCTCCTGTTGTTGGGTGTTTGGAGGTTTTCCTATGCCCATGTAATCCACGAACCTGAACCGGAACCAGAGCCTGAGCCAGAGCCAGAGCCTGACCCTGAGCCTGAATTAGACCCGGAACCAGAGCCAGAACCTGATCCTGAACCAGAGCCCGATCCAGAGTCCGATCCAGATCCCGATCCAGAGCCTGACCCAGAGCCTGATCCAGAGCCTGACCCAGAGCCTGAACCTGAACCAGAGCCCGAACCAGAGCCCGAACCAGAGCCCGAACCAGATCCGGAACCAGATCCGGAACCAGAGCCTGAGCCTGAACCTGAGCCCGAGCCCGAGCCTCCAATAGTAACGTCAACGACAACTTCAACAATCCCACCCGACAATTGCAATATCTACTACAGGAATTACCAATGGGCTCTCCAGGACGGTGTCTGCCGTTGTTTGCAAAACGAATATCTGATGAAAAACGAAAACGATCAACGCATTAAGGACGGTAAAACCCGTAAGTAAATAAAATTCACTAAAAAAAAAACCGCTTTCGATTGTTAAAACATATTTCAGCACTTGTACCCGTTTCCGAGGAACTTTGCCGTAGTTTCATTAAAAACAGGTGTTGTGTGGGATTCCCCGTAGTTGCTGAGTTCCCCATACCACCTCCTTGCGGTTGCAATCGAAAACAAGGCACAATCGCCACAGAGCGATTTTTCAGTCTGTGTCACCTGCTGAAATTCTCTTCTGAGAACCGAAAACGTAAGAGCGAGTCCAAATTAAATTCCACAATAATATTCTAATAATATATTATTTATCCTTGCAGCATTCTTAACATACTCGTATTGTTGGCCAATCTAAGTGGAATGAAACCAGTAAAAGTAATTTTTTAAGTGCTTGTTATCCTCATATTTAATTAAGTTAATTTTTAATTTGCGTACTGGGGAGATGGAAAACTTTAAATATTATATAAGAAAATAGCTGTTTTGGTATAAATAAATTAAACGAATGGCCTTAAATGAGCCTCTAAGAAATATATAAACAGGGCAATTGGTATATTTTTATATCTAAGAAATTATCTTAAAACTTAATAAAAATAACTGTTTAATATAAATAAAATGTTATTAATTTGAACGAATTGCTTAAAAATAGCATTATAATTTATAAGACGGTATAGTGGTTTATGTGGCTTCTCATTGTAGGCATAAAATCAGTAAAATCAGGGGTAATGAGATTAAATTTGACTGTACATTGTTTCCATAATTAATGCAAAAGTCCCTTTCACACTAAAAGTGCCCAAATGCCATAAAACATCCACATTGAGTTGAGTCATATAATTTGTTCTTTTATCGCTATAAACATTAATTTAATAATCTTACATGCTTAGATAATACTTGTAAAATGTCATGATTAAGCAAATATAGTATTTTATATTTTGTTTTCGAAACACCAAGCTTTTGTAAAGTATTCAATACTTTAATGATGGATGTTGATACATTTATAATCGCTTAAACTAAGAAACAGTTTTATTTATTTAAATTTTATTAAACATTTTGTTTTCCCAATGGAATGTTTCGTTTACCTTGAATCACCTCATAATATATAGCCATTATATTATATTGCACATATGGTGCATATGTTTACTCGATCAGCAGCGATAGCCCAGAATAGCACCAAAAATCAACTGGTCAAATAAATGTTTTCCCTATTTCGCACCTATAAAGACCCGTTGATCATTCCCCAGATCCACAGTTTCGAGTGCAGTCCAGTTCCTCCAGGCCGATCGCAATGTTCAATATCAAGCTAATCATCCTGGTTGCCCTGACCATCTCCATGGTTCAGAGTTGTTGCATCGACGAGCCCGAGCAGGGCAATTGCGGATGTGGAAAGTCCCAGTGCTCCTCATGTGGACGCGTCAAGTCCTGTGGATGTGGATGCAAACCTTGTCGTTGTCCCTCATCTGGTGGCGGTGGCTGCCAGGGTTAGACGAGGAATTCAGGTACGCTTATAAAACAAAATCAACGTGATCTTTTAATAAATTCACCCGAATTCCAGACCAGGACTTGCGCAAGCGGCACAAAGGACCCTGCCCACATTGAATTATTGTTTTTAAAATTATTTGTTTTTAACTTTCATTAAAGTGTGGTTACATTTTGCAAACTTTCATCTTTTTCGCACTTTGTGCGCTCAATTGTGAAGGGAGCGCCACAATGAGCAGACAATCATTTTCATTGCATTGATCACTTTTTTATTCATATCCGTTCACTCGTTGGCAAAGTAATTTCTTTGTTCTTTCCGCCACGCTTTCTTGATTTCCCCAGTTCCGCAATGGGGAACAAAAGGAAAAGTAATCATATCCGGACCCCAGCACTTTTCCTTTTTCCCCCGGTGTATCTCCTTTGCACTTTTCTACGTGAATTGGTTTTTTGTTCATTCTGCCCGCTCCTCCAGTATTCCATTTCATTTGCTGGCTTCTGATGTTCTTCTCCTTAAGGATGACAAATTACGTTTTCGTACTGACTCTTTATCAACTTGTTTTTTTTAATGATTTTATAAGCATAATTTTATATTTTCAAAACTTACGTTCTAAGAACGTTTTAAACGGTAAATATATAAAATTTTGTAAAATGAGAGTAACCTGGCCCAAACTTATTTCCTATTATTCTACCAGATCGAGATCCTGCTGGCTATTATATATATATATATATATATATATACGGACATAGGAGACCCACCTGGTCGCAAAGTGGAGACGGCAGGACATCTTCGTCTAATAACCCTAAAAGCCTTATCGAGTCATTTAGAATGAAAACAAGCAATTAAAATGATGAATATGCAATAAACGTGGATTGTGTATACAAACACACTCGCACCCAACCACTGCCTCTCAAATAAACGATAGCTCCTCGCGTTCCACACATTTTATATGCTAATGAGCGGCACACAAAAATAAAAGAATCGAATTTTTTGGGAATAAAATGAAAGGAAAAAGGCGGACGAACATACATTTGCCTAATGAAAATAGCGCCATTAAAATGGGAAAAACAACTTTAGATACCGAAATTCGAAACACGGCGAGTTTTGGCAATTAAAAGGATACGAATGGAACAAGCTCCTATCAACTACCCGCTGCGATGTTGAATATGTATGCGTTTATATATATATATTTATATGTGTATATATTTATACACATTTATATGTATCTCCATGATCGTCTAGCAAATTAGAGATTAACACGCATGTGTCGTCCTTTTCGGGTATTCCTCTGACTTCTGGTTCATTGACCGCCGCTGGGCAATAAAAGTAAATGACTCCGAAAACTTGGCGGCCAACTTTATAACTTAACGAATTAGAGCAATTTGAGAAGACTATAAAAACGTCCGGAAAACCGCAGAGGTATGTTGAAATTTTTTTTTGAAATTTTCAGTGGCGCGTGCCGTTTCAGGTAAAGTTGGCTAGAACAGGGGTGTGTTTAATAGGCCACAACGGACATTAGATCCTGGGGTCGGGTCGGAGGACGCATATCAGTCGAAAATTAAGTGCATTTCGAGGACTTAAAAATTGGACAGTTGAAACGGAGACACACCCGTGCCAGGCCATAATAATTGGCTGGCATCTATCTACAATAGCTCTTGCAATGCAAACATATTAATTAATTCGAGGCCTATGCGCCTGTCAGTTGTCCATGCATCGCAATCGCATCTCAGGTTTAACTGAGGTCAACTCGGGTCGGTTCAACAACTTAATTATAGTGCGAGTGTGGCAGTGTTTTGCATTTCCACGTCC
Organism: Drosophila gunungcola; assembly: GCF_025200985.1. Classification (NCBI taxonomy): domain Eukaryota; kingdom Metazoa; phylum Arthropoda; class Insecta; order Diptera; family Drosophilidae; genus Drosophila; species Drosophila gunungcola. Next base: position 10,583,067 of record NC_069139.1, read on the forward strand.
AATTTATTGTTTGTTTCTCCAATTGACCGACTGCCCCCGCCCCGCCCCGCACTAATTTGATAATTGCAATTGCGTGTGTGTGTGCATTTGCGGTCGACGGCTCGTTAGCCAGTCTGATGGCTTAATTGGCCTTTAATTTGTTGCAAATTTGCCGCGGGCCCAATTATGCCGCCCAATAGTGTCGACATAATGTTTGAATTACATTTACAACTGTATCGAGCCGTACTAATATATTATGAGTAGTATTTATAGTGTGATTTGCACAGCCGATTGCAAAAAGAGTTGGCCGCTGTTCTTTGCCGGAAATTAGTCGCACTAAACTTGATAAGCCAAATAAAATGGTTGAGTGACAATTGGCTAAACGAAATTGATTGATGAGACAGCCCGAATGTAGCTAAAACTTTGACAGATTGCCCGGAGATAACTGCAGGATTCGAGCATCCTTATCAGACTCATCGTGGCACGAGTCGAACAAATATTGTGACAGCAAAGGAAAGGGGTCGCAAATGTAAATGCGTGCAGCTTATTGACATTAATGTAACAATTGTCAAAAGGATTTATTAACAGCCCTAAGGGGATGGCGATAATGCAAAGGGTGCGGCACTTTCGGTGGTGGCGGTGACTCTAAGTGCTATCAATCATTTGATTGATATTAATGAGCACAAATTTGCATTATTCCAATGAGGATCACATGTTTTAGTGAAGTTGTTGTTTAGAAACGAGTCAGTTTGCCAAATGTTTGCATACATTTCAGGCGTAATTAAGTTTTCGGAGCACCGGAGTTTTCCATTAGCAACGGGGAAAACACAATTCGAAGTGTATTTGCAATCAGACGCCATCCTTCGGCTGGCATGCAAATAAATTATAACGAATTTGCACAGACACTGAAAAAATCCTCAAATATCGAGCCAAGCCGAAGAGAAGAGAAAAACTCAAATGTAACAAGAAGATCAACAACAAAGCCGCAGGAATACAAATTACCAGGCCACAAAAAGCCAGACAGCACCGCTCACATCCTGGATATACAAAAATATACTCGTAGCTGCTGTACACAGCCCAACACAACACAACACAACACAACACAACACACCGCACCGTTCACTTACTTAGCCATATAAATGCACAGTTTGTGATGCATATAAAAAGCGGAAAGCAAATTTGAATTTTTAAATTAGTTTTGTTAACTTTGCCCGTTGTTGTGCAGTCGCTCTGGCAGGGCCTGGAAATGTTTAACGACTCGTAAGGAAATTGCGAAGTAAAATGTCTTCAGGAATTCCACATTTTCCGTATACGTAGCAAAAAGCCGAAGGAAACCGGCTACAAATGCGGCAAAGAAAAACCACAAGATGGCGTTGAGTGGGCGGATGGCGGGTTAGGTGGGTGGTTGGGTGGGTTTTGGGCGTTTTGGCAAGCTGGGGGTGGTTCCCATGGCTGACTACTGAAAATGGCGAATTAAATTTGAAATTGCGGTCGGTTGTTGGACGACAGAGAGGGATGTACCCAAAGGGGGAGAGAGAAAGAAGGAAAATGTCACAGCAAGTTGAGGTAAAAGTTGCGTCTGGCATTGCTTTTGTTGTGTAAAATATGGAAAAATGTCTTCTCCTCGCCTGATAATGTGCGGCTAGGTATGCGGCGACTACTGCTTATGCATACCAAATGTGTGTGACGACTCCGCTGTACCGCCCATGCCACGCCCACCGCCCCAGGAGCGCATCCGAAGCGGCAGCAAGTTTATTTGTTTTGTCAGTCGCTGCACGCAGCTTGGAGACCAGTTGATGGCTTGGAAAATAAGCTCAGGGCTTTCTCGAGAACCATACCATCACCTCATTTGAAATGCAAAGAAGCACTTTGCTAAAAAAAATTAAAATTATGTTATTCTTACCTCATCTTGGAGTGAAAGCAAATGATAATTTACATCTGATGTCAAAGATATCAAATCCTTATCCTAGTAGTAATTGGAAGAACGTGTTTCCTACTTTTTGGAAATAAGAAACATTATGCCCTCCTTTTAAGTATTACAAATATTTGTTAAGTTGTATTTAGAATGAAAAGCCTACAATCTTTTAAACGTTTAAAACAATATTAATTAATTATTATAATCACAGTAGGCAGAAAAAATGGCATAATAAAAGCATGTAAGCAAAGAAAACCTTTGGAAAAAAAACTGCACAAAACATTAGAGTAATTTATAAACTATATTTTTCTTGATTAGAAACAATTCATATAAATATATCTATCAATTATAAAAATCTTTCTACTACTGTTACAATTCAAAATTAATTTTGAACTTTTAAAAAGTAATAGTTTTAATGCACACTAAGCAACTTATTTTATGTGTATAAATATTTTTCAAACAAAATAGATCCTAAGAAATAAAAATTAAATGCTGACCAATCAGTACAAAGAGAATCCCCATAAAGACACCCACCCAAAAACACACACATGATTGCCACAAAGCTAGAGCAGACAGCAAAAGAGATAGCATGGCAAATCGCAAAAAAAGGACTTTGTGCAATTTATTTTGCCAAGTAAAATTACTTGTCGCCTGGAGGGAATGACGTAGAACATGGACGGGGATCCAGTGCACTTACGGGACAGGGGTATTTAGCTATCCATCTACATAGATATATAGATATGTGTGTGAATGGGTGGGCGTTCAAATTGGACAAACAACAACAAAGGCGGTGGCACACTCAAAGTGAACGCCATGTCACGGAAAATATTAAAATTAGCTTTAACATGTCTGGTTTGTGTGCAGTGGCTCATATTTTGCCTTTGGTGCGAAATGTTGCAATCAAAAATTGGTCGACGACCCTCATCTCTCCCCACGCTGAAAAGATGAAAGACGCCGGGCTAGATTGGAGCGGGCTATAAAGTAAGAGCCGGAAAACTTTTGATGCTGTTTGCTACTTTTCACATTTCCCTGTCAGCATCGTCCTGACCGCAGTGTGTTCCTTTTCATTTAAACTTTTTTGTCTTTTTTCTGCGCCGCTTTTGATTTCAGGACGGGTCGAGGACATGGACACTTTTCCATTTCTCTTGGTTTGTCAGTCAATTTCTGAAGATTCCAGTTGATAAAAACTCTGATTGGCTCCTTTCGTTGCCAAACAAATTATCATAATCCCACACAAAGAAGAAACATGGGGCGATACATTTTGAATTATTTTTTAAAAAAATTCTACATAAATATGTTTAATTTAAAAATAAATGGCACAAGGCTAAGCAAAAAATGATGGTTTTCTAAAAACAAACATATATTAAGCCTAATGAATTTAAAAGCAAATTAGATTATTTGCATTAATTATTTTCAAATTTCACTTACAGAAACAAATAATTTATATAGCTTTTTATATTAATTTAGCTGTTATCACATAATTTATTGTCTCTTTCTGACGTTTTTTTGTTCCAGACTTCAAAAATGTTTTATGGATATTTAAATAAATGATGGCAAAAATTAAATTCACTCCCGCTGATAGTTAGAATAGATTTTTAATTAAAGGCATTTTCTTAGATAAAATTCCCTTAAGCCAAGCATAATTTTTGTCTCAGTGCCTTATTTATGACTGGCAGTAGGACAGCATCTCAAGTAATCCAACAAAAAGTTTCTCATCTCGAGTTTTGCCCCTTGGTTTGCATACAAATGTGTAAGGTTAAAACTAATTAAATGTGCCAAGTAGGTTGCTTGTTCTTGTTGTTCGAACGCTTGGGCTTTATTTTTCATTCCATTTCTCTGCTGTGGCACAGATTCAGATTGGGGCGACGGCTTGACAAATGGATGTGGGTGTCAAAGAGCTTTGATAACTCGCCGGCAATGGCTGCTCTAAACAAATGGCGCCATCAATTTCGAGGTGTGGCCTGTCCGGAGTTGGCGTGGCCTTTCAGTCGGAAAAGCCGGGAAAAGCGGGGAAAGCCGGGGAAATGTACAAGCTAATTTTCATGCTCGGCACGCGCACAAATACCAGGAGGTGGTTGATTCACTTGGTTGGCTGACTGGCTGACTGGCATATTAAAGTAATTAAATGGCAAACGCAAACTTAATTGGAACGACTGTCTGAGTGCGAGGGAGTTGGCAGTAAAATAAAAAAAGTCCCCATAAAACTTAACTTGAACGGCGACCATTTTGCGGGCATTACTACTATTACATCGCATCGCATCGCATCGCAGTGCGTGCCTATTTATTTAACAAATTAGCATAATTGTTCACAAAATAAAATTCAACTTAAGTACAAATGATGGTCGGCGCTGTTAATTAACATGTGGGTGCAGGCAGGACATCCGAAATGGAGGCGGACTTATCCCGCAGCGCAAATTAGTTGTGTACGCCAATGCTAATTGCGAAATGGCATGTCCTTCGGCAATGAAAAAAAACCTCCCGTTACGGGGGGAAAATATATGAAAATTGTTTTGACTTTAGATAAGCGACAAAGTCGACCCGGCTGATGGGTTGGGCCTCGAGAATATGCCGTGATAGAGGGAGCCGGCCGGGAAACGACAATCAAGTTTATGACCTGCAGTTGAAGATGGGACTTGAGCGCCACTTGACTAGTTTAATTACCGGGCTGCAGCATTGCGAAAGCTGTACTTAACCATTGCTATTGACGGGGACAGCTGTTCGAGTGCCCTGCGAGATCTCATCTTCCCGACCCCTTTTTGTATCCCATTGTACGAGTACGAGTATCTAAGTATCTGACTCCGGCTGTGCGGCTTTGTGTGTGTGTCCATCTGAGATAAGCTTTGTCGCCAGTTTGCTGACAACACGCAATGACAACTTTGCCGAGCTACCTATGAAGTTGTTCTGCCCCTGCTTTGTCCGATTTTCAGCGGCAGATACATCCAGACGTGTGTGTGTATGTTCAAAGGCAATTTCGAGCGGCACACACAATGACAAGTGCTATCGTCCTCGTCATTATTGTCACAGTCATTGTCCAGGGATCGCCTTGGCCCCTCGATTTCGCCCTTCGTCTTTCGTCCGTTGCCTTTGTTTAAAGTGTCGGCCGGCGCACCATTGTCCTTGTTGTTGGCATTGAAAAGTCGCCGTTGCTACGCTTATCGCGCAAACAATTTAACAAATGGCCCAAATTATTGGCTAATATTATTGAGTTCGATAGGAAAAGCAAGCGAAATTGTCAAACGTTATTGGTTTTAATCGAACCAACTATGTAGTTTCACTAAATTGAATTGAGATATATAGAATTGATAATTGGTAGATTAAGTATACTGACTGAATTAACCAAACAAAAAATAATAAGAAGATGATATTTATAAAACATCTAGACTGAAACTATAAAAAATTCTTTACTTTATATTGATTGCTAAAGTAGCTTTGTAATATTTTTGTATTTTAAGTATTTTAAGTTACTTCCTAAAATTTGACATATGTTTCCCATCTAGACATGGCTATAACTAAATTTTATCTAAATCTTAATCTTTAGAGTACCAACTCAAATCTATATTCTAAAATAATGCAAAATTCACATAATTTTAAGATGTATTGTTTTTGTTCATTATATTTAATTTAATTTTTTTCGTATATCCTTTTCTTATAACCATTATCAGTGCCTTGAACCAATTTGTAAGCCTCGCTGAGCTTTTCGAGCTTTTCCAGTTATTGCGTATACGCGATGGGGGATGTTGGGAAGAAGAAACAAAAACTCAACCCCCTTGAATATGTTTATGAATGTTTGCCCGCATGTGTGTGCGTTCATCACACGCACACTGATTCCATTAGACGCACACATGGGCAGCTGTGCGTTCGGAATGTCGAGTTATGCTGACATGTTGCTCCGCCTTCTTCGGATTATGTTCGCCTGGTATGAAATCTACCACGAAAGAATGTGTACGAGTATGTGACGGACGAATACACGTGTCGCCGGAATACACATGCGGAAAGCGGGCGAGTGTGCGAGATGCTGCCACGCACACAAGGACGAAGCCAAAGACACAGGACACGTCTCTCTTCTTCTTTCTCTTTAGGCGGGTGTGTGCGAGTTGCGACCTTGAGCACGAGTAGCTCATTTAATGATGCCGCAAAGGCAACCCCTAAATCACCACCAAACCATATACAGTTGTGGCCAAAATGAGAAACACAAAGAGGTGTAAAAAGTGAGCATTGAATTTATATCTGCTTAGAGTAATTAAATTAGCAATTGTACACCGACTTTTTATTCGGTTTGTTTTATTAGTTTCATATGTAATTTTCCCCTTTTCTCTCTTTTTTTATGCTTAACACATTAGTTAATTAAGGGTAAAGCATATAACCTAACATAAAATGAGTATTTGTAATTTTACTGAAACAAACGATATATTAAATATTTTATTATTCTTGCGGTTTTCGAAGTAAACTTACTTACTTCATTTAAGCTAGTAAACTTAGGATATCAAAAACTATCACCAAGGTGTCCAAAAGTATGCTATGATTTTTTTTCTCCCTCAAATCTTGGAAAAATGAGAGGGATGCGATTATATTTGAATGAATTTATAAAGCCAGGACTATATTGAAAATATGCAAATTAATCTTCAACCTTTATTTATGACCGTTACTGTAGCTACAACCACCCGGGGTGGGTACGACAATGTAAAGACGTAGTAATGGACGCTCCGCTTGGCGATTCTGTTCGCCTGGTGCACTAAGGTTGCTCCTAGTTACGACGTAACTGTTAACCGGTTTGGCCGGTCGACGGCACTGCTCTCGCATGTTAGCGTTATGTAATGGCCTCGACAGTGGGTAACGGACGTGAATAACCCGGCCCAGTCGGTGGGCGGGCAGCTATACTCCGCCCCGTAGATCACGCCCTAGTGGGCGACATGCGCACTGCCTCGGATTCGATGGGCCACCCACCCGGATTTCTGGTCGCCTGGTATTCCTTGGGCGTTACCTTAAGAAGGGTTAAACCGCTGATGGACACGTGTCTGTCTATTTGAATGTGCTGCCGCTGCTGCTGCTGCAGAGGTTCTTGGCCGGGTTCTTGGCAAAAATCACAAAGAACCAGTCCGGCGGTGCGACGCTCGTTTTGGGCGCCACCCAATGCCCGCACTCGCTAATTGAAACGCTCCGCAGTACGCGGAGGTTGCCCGTGCCTGTGACCCACCCACTTGGGCGGGCAGGGGCGTAGTCCCTGCCACAGAGTCCCTGCTGCAGTGGTTGTCAGTGCTGGCAGTGTTTTGGATTTATTTAATCTTTAAAAATAATTCTTAAACAAATATTCTCAATTATGTCTGTAAAGTTGGCTTTGTCTTAAACTTAAACTTACTGGAACATTTTCTTGTAAGAGGCATTTCTAAGTATCTAGTATCATTAACATATTTATATATTTATTATTTATTATTATAAAATGTATTGTAAGAGCATTGCAAATGTTATAAAGGTTTGGTACTTGCCATAAAAAGGCCAAAACGTCAGAACTTGGGGTTGCTAGACCGAGGACACGCCACTGCCATCGAAACCCACCCCTAATAAAAAGTGTGGCAATGTCAAGCGACACTCCCCTCGCACATACACACACATATAGATTTCCGAGTCCTTTCGCTTTCAATTCCTTTTCTGGGGGTGTCCTCTGAATCACACATTCCAATCTCTTTTTCTTATTGCTGTGCGCCTGGTATTAGACTTCAAGCGGAATTTCCTTTCGTTTGACTGTAATTTTAGAAGTGTTGAAAATTTGAGTTAGCATTTGGCATTAGCATTTAAAAGCCACTGTTTCATAGTGAAAATGAGTTCAATTTTTATATAGGAATAAACAAAATAACCTTTATTTTTCGAAATAAATATTATTATAGTTTACAAGCCATGATTTGATGAGAGCTTACATTGATTGATTAAAAACACCAGGAAATTATTAAAAAAAAGAAAAAAAATCTTTGGAAGAGATCTTGTTATTTAAAGCTTAGAAATCCGATTGTTATTTTAAGCAGCTGTCTTTGGCTTTACACAGCAAAACTTTTTCTTTAATCTGATAAATATATTTATAATAAAAGTTTAAAAAGAGGGACACTTTTTTTGAACTAAGTTATTTTTTTAAAGAAAAATAAGAATAAGAATAAGAATAATGTTCACTAAAATAAGAACTTTCTTTTAATCTACTAAGGTTTCTCAGTTTCCTAAAATCAGAATAATATATGTTATTTTTAAAAGACATCTTAGTTTTGTTAACGGTTTCTTTTCAAAAACAAAATGCACTAACGCCAGAAAACATCGATAACCATGGCAATCGGTTGTGTCCCATCACCGTCGATAGGGTCCAGCTCTAGAAAATTTAATTTCGGCAATTATTTATTGTTTTTTTTTGGACGTGTGAACAATGGAGCGATCCGGCGTGTTTGAGCAGCTGGCCTGAGCGCCGGCTGCCCGAATCCCCCGGAATCCCACTCCGACAGAAGTCCAGAGTGTCTCCCGCCGCCAAAAGAACCGCACGCACATCTGGCAGCCGACTGTAAACAAACCTGAGAGATATGATAATTGTGCGCTTATTATGCAAAAACTAGTTTGGAAGCGGCGCGCCGGTTGTTGAACTCTTGACACTTGACTGGTTGGCTGGCCGGCGAAAATAGAGAATCGCCCGCGGGTTCAATAAGAATCGGCAAATCGGTCGAGTCAGCACCTCTGGGAATTCAATTCGGTAAAGTCAACGAAACAAGCCACATGTATGCCTACAAGATGGGTCGAGTTCCAGAGCTGGTTATATGGTAAGTATATATATAACACAACTGATTTAACTAAACTAAACCCGTCTCTAATCTCAAAAACAGCTCCTTTATCGTGGTCAGCTTGCTGGTCATACACTTCTTCTCGGATCTGCTGCGAGCCTCGCTTGGAGGCTACTACAACCAGGATGTGACCCTTTCCCAGCTGGTGGAGGCCCAGAGCTCGGACTACGCCTGGCTGCTGAAGCTCCTGGTCAATTGCTTTGGCTACAGCTGCGTCTTTGTGCCGGGCTTCTTGATTTACAAATATGTGGGACGCATAAATTACCTGGAGAGGGGCAATCAGACCATCCTGCATAGAGCCATCAATATGTGCATCACAGGAAACTCTGGGCACGATCAACTGGATGCGGGAGGCAGCTCCACGGATAAGGATCGTCCGGCGGCTTCAGTGGCCCCCAAACGCACGAGTTCCCAGGAGGCAGTGCAGCTTTTATGGTGCTTTGGCGGCCTAATGGTCTCCTATCTCACTTGGGGCGTGCTGCAGGAGAAGATAATGACTCAGCACTATCTCAACTTCGCGGGCGAGAGCGCCAAATTCAAGGACTCACAGTTCCTGGTGTTCTCCAACCGATTGCTGGCCTTTTTAGTGGCTCTGGCCTACCTGCAATGGCAGCCCTCACCAGTGCGACACCGGGCTCCGCTGTACAAGTACTCCTACGCCTCCTTCTCGAACATAATGAGCGCTTGGTTCCAGTACGAGGCCCTAAAGTTCGTCAATTTTCCCACTCAAGTGCTAGCCAAATCCTGCAAGATCATACCCGTAATGCTGATGGGCAAACTGATGTCCAAGGCCAAGTATGAGAGCTACGAGTACGTCACGGCCCTGCTCATCTCACTGGGCATGATCTTCTTCATGAGCGGCTCCTCGGACAGCAGCAAAGCCAGCGGTGTGACCACGCTCACGGGCATCTTCCTACTCTCAATGTACATGATCTTCGACAGCTTCACCGCCAACTGGCAGGGATCGCTCTTCAAGAGCTACGGCATGACTTCGCTGCAAATGATGTGCGGAGTGAATCTGTTCTCATCCATCTTCACTGGAGCCTCACTGTCGATGCAGGGCGGATTCATGGACTCGTTGGCATTTGCCACAGAGGTGGGTGTACAAAGAAGATATCGGTTAAAGACAACAACATGACTTCATAACAAGTTTGTTATCAAAGATAAATATTGAGTTTATATATTCAGTATTGTTTGGGTAACCCAAAATCCACATTATCCCAAACTAAAGTTTTATTAGTTTACCCAAGCTGAATACAACCTTTTTGTTTAACACATTAATTACTTACTATATAAAATGCACCAGAACGGTCCTACCTCACATTCTATTTATTCATTTCCAGCATCCAAAGTTCGTGTTTGATATGGTGGTGCTTTCCATTTGCTCAGCGGTCGGCCAATTGTTTATCTATCACACAATTGATGTCTTCGGCCCAGTTGTGTTTACCATAATAATGACGCTGCGTCAGGTGAGTCCATTCTGTTTGCAAGTGGAATGGGGTTTGTTTACTCAATTGTTCTATTCTCGACAGGCCGTGGCCATCATGCTCTCTTGCTTCATCTATCAGCACAGCATTTCGGTGCTGGGCATCTTCGGAGTTCTCATCGTCTTCGTGGCCATCTTCCTGAGGGTCTACTGCACCCAGCGATTGAGAGCAATGCGCAAACGGGCCGAGGCCAACAAACCCAAAATGGCCGTCTAGCCAGGGACACGAACTCGCCTCGAATACAACGCACAGACTTCCTAGCTCAGCCTAATTTTTGTACTGATAGCAGCTCATGGTAGATCCACTTCCAAAGCCCAAACAGAGGCTGCTTGGTCTCCCCAAAAATTGTACAGTTTTGTTTTTCTAGTTCTAAGTTGAATGTATACTTATAACCGTAAGCGTAGACGCCTAGCAAACGATTTGTGTGCTTAAATAGACATTTTATATGTACCTATACTACAAACTATTTTTGCAATTAACATTCGATTTTTTTAAACATGACCCGAATTCGATAACTAATTTATTTTTTTGATAGACTCATTCAACGATAATTCATAAATGTAATATACATATTTCTAGGAATTTCGAACACGAATCTTGTAAGGTTATTTAAACATTTTTAGGCTTAATAACTGTGTCTATAACGAAATGTCAATGCCTTTATAGCCACTCATCCAAATTAGTTTATTGGTTGGAAAATGATTATTTCAGTAATACTATGCTGAACTTTTAAAAACATTTTTGTATTTAAACTAGGTGCTATGTTAAAAATTAACGTATCATCGGCTTGTAATAGCCATAAATTGGTTGTCACTCAATTTTTCTATGAAACAAACTGCCTCGAGTTGTAGGAACGAATTGATTAATGTGAAAAGCATCCGTGCATCCCCTGGCAACTAATTAGCTCGGCTCCCATATTAGCGACAATCGGTGCAGTCGGTAGACTCGACATTGACCCACTTTCGGGTTACATTTTTGGCAGAAATGTGTTTTTGGCAAAAACAGCAATGGGTGAGAGCTTCCATCGTTGGTTCAGGTCAATGCACATGAGTCGCCGAGTGTAGCATGTTTTTTCTTCGCTATTGTTGTGCCATGTGGGCGATTATACTGATGATGATGAGGTTGACGATGCCGATGCCGGTGGTTTGGGTGGGCGGCCTGAATTACCATATCAAAACAATGCCCTGGAAAAATTCGAGCCAATAAAAAAGGGCATTATGCAATCGCCGGTCTGTCTGTCTGTCTGCCTGCCTGCCTTCTAAGGGAATAGCAACCAATTTGCCAAATGCGAGTTGGTTTTGTTTTTTTTTGGCACACGGGCAAGGTGATAAGTTGGGGTGTACTCCGCATTAGAGGATTAGTTTGTGCCCATCCCGCCGAGCGTGCAGAAGTCTTTCGGCAATCGAATCGCGTTTCAAACATGCAACTATTTCTTCTACTCCTTCTGGGAGCCTTGGGCTATTCGTTGGCCTATCCGCGCAGCTATAGTTACGAGTATCCCCGTCGAAGGTCCTACTCTGCCTCGAACGCCGGCAGTTCGTACAACTCGCTAGGCAGCCGGAAAGCCAGGGAGGAAAGTGCCACCACCAACAAGTCGGACAAGGAGAATGCCAAGTTTGCCGGGGCTTCCAATCAGGAGCTGGACGAATCCGGTGACGAACGCACATTGCTGCTCAAAAAGAAGCTGAAGAGATTGGCGAGACCATACTTGGGCGGATATGGCGGATATGGTGGATACGGAGGATACGGTGGATATGGCGGATATGGTGGATATGGAGGTGGTCCCTGTGGCCCTTTTGGACGTGATGCCAAGGCTGGTCAGAAGGATCCCGATGAGCAGGGACGCTTTCTGTTCGACGTGAATGTGGTGAAAGTCTATCCCGGCGGATGTCGTGGTTACGGAGGAGGTGGCCTCGGTGGCCTTGGTGGCCTTGGCGGAGGTCTCCTGTCCGATCCCCTTCCCCCAGTTCAACCCATTCCAGTGCCAGTGCGTCCATATGCTCCTTTTGCCACCTGGCTGTCGCTCTTTGCTCCGGGAATTCTGAACTCTGCCACGGTGCCTGGTGTTCCCCTTAGAGATCCACTAAGAGATCCCGTTCGTCCGGCTGGGGATCCGCAGAGCGATCCTGAGGTGGATCCCGCCTATGCGGCACCACCTCCAGTGCGACGACCGGTTCCCAATCGTGTCTACTACGATTCTGCCGGAGCGGTAAGTTGACTAAGGAAATTGGGTCTATAGAAAAAAATCACTAGAATTGATTATTAATTTGGATTAAAATAATTTTAGTTTGGTTTTCTTTGTTAAAAATATGTTTAAATTATAATAGTTTTGAGTTCTGTGAATAACTTTTATTGTTTTTAGGTAAAACCTGCTAATAATATCACGATTTTAAGATTTAAAAATATTATATTTGATGATTTTCTGTACTTCCTAACCACCTATCCTTTTTATTTAAGCCTCCTGTGACACCTGCTCAATTAGTTGGAGGCGTGGCCACCACCGTAAACGGAATTATTCAGCAATTGACGGGTCAGGTGCAGCCAGTGTACCAAACGGGAGCCTATCGGTCAAGGGATCAGCGATCGAGGGATCAGCGAAGCAGCTACGGGTAGTCAGCTCTAAACGAATTATCAAGTAGCGATATATTTAAAAAGTACATAGGTTTAAGAAATAAAATAAGAACGATTTTTTATACAATTTATTTAAAAAAGTTTTTGAAGATAAAATTGGGGAAATTAAAATTTAAAATTGGTTTTTAGTTTCGATGTGTATTAACTAGAAATTTAATTTGTTTCACACAAATAAATCATAGTTGAAAAGATGAATGTATTTTGCCCATAAGGAAGGTCAAAGTAAGTTTGTAGTTTTTTAATTTTATTATGCGAAAGAATCAATTTTTTTTTTTAAGATCTGTCCATTTGTAAATTGGCTACAGGTAAAGACGTATTAAAAAACTAAAAAAAATGACTTTGGTTTTCTCATGTTTGCTTCTTAAAGCAAGGAATTCCCCAAAACCATTACCAGGCGAGGGATTAGTCAGGCCAGCGCATAAATCTCGGATCTATGGCCATTAAATTTATGCACGTCGCGTCTGCTTCATAAAAATCAGTGAGAGAAGAGCCACAAAGGCAGCGCCAAGGACAATATTCCCAGCAGAAAAACCGGATTTCAATTGACTTAAATTGGGCATATTATTTCTGGTTTCTGTTGTTTTGTGTATTTTACAATCTACAAAGTGCGAATCACAAGTACTTTAATGGACAGCTAGCGAGATTTAGGATCATTATTTGCCGAAGAAACCGCCGCCGCCGCCGTAGCCACCGCCTCCATAGCCACCTCCGTTGTAATATCCATTCGAGTACTGCGACTGGCTGTAATGGCCGCCATAAGATCCGCCCTGGTTGTAGTAGGATCCACCGCCCGGATGGAATCCTCCATGATGGTGCGGCCGGTGTCCATAGCCGGAGTAGCCTCCGCCTGGATAGTAGCCACCTCCGTAGCCACCGCCTCCGTAGCCGGGGTATCCGGAATAGCCGCCATAACCGCCGGGATAGCCACCGGCATAGCCACCAGGATAGCCGCCGCCTCCTCCTCCAAATCCGCTATAGAGGCCGCCGCCCACTCCGATCCCGGCACTCAGGCCCACACTGCCGCCAAATCCGCCACCCAGGAGGCCCAAAGTACGACCTTCGGCCTTGACGGGCGCCGCCTGACCTTGACCAGCGATCAGCAAAAGCGCCAGCATCTGTAAGGTGACCAAAGCAATTAGGTTCATACGATTCGGTTCGCAAATGGCAGCCGCACTTACACAACTCACACGAACCACAGCCATTGCGATAACGAGCGCTTCTTGGCCGAAACTAAATTGCAATTGTGGAGGGCCCGCCGCTTTTATACCTCCGCTTCAATCTGGCCAAGAAGCCTCAAGTACGCGGCACGCATTGCCAAGTGATTCTACGCAAATTGCAGAACAAACACGGCGAAAGCGAAACCAGTTTGTGACGAAATCTCGGAATCCCCCTCGGAATCAAGTCGAGCAAGAGACAATTTAGCTGGCGATGCTTCACTGGGCCCCAGAACGCGTTAATTTTTGAAGCCACAGCCCCAAAACTAAATTATCATTTTTTCGAGGGTTACCTTTAGTTGCCGGCCGATCAAGATCGTGGAAAACCCAATAAAAATAATCACTGAAGCGATCGCACGCTACAACCAACCGGCGATTTTCAAGAGCAACCAGAAATGGCGGAACAAAGACGATTAAAGAGTACTCTAATTTCAAAATGACGTTGCAACTTTAAAAATGTTTAAATAATTGATGTTTTTGAAATAAACTAAAGCATATTAAAGATTTCATTTGGATTAAAAAAATGTATTTGGAACAGTTTTCAGCTCAGGGATTTGCTGTTATTTACTCGTTTTCATTTACAAATATAAAAGTTAAGTTAATAAATAAATCCAATTATTCTTAGCTAAGATTAATATATCATTATTTTTTTCTTATTTTACGAACCAATCTAAACGACGATCTTAGTGAGGGTATTCAACATCAACTCAATAAACAGACAACATGCAAAACAAATGACTTAGACAACAAACTACAGCGAAGAACGTGCAGCGAAGCAGGTCGGGATGAGCGATATGGCCAGCCCGCATTTGTTTGGCTCATTAGCACTTGTTACTGCTGCTATTCCGGCAGATCTTACTATATGACTAACTATGGGTCGACAATACGTTTGTGTCTAACTCCTCTTGTTTATTCTGGTCAATTGTTACGCCTTCACTTTCGTTTTCAGTTTATTCACCTCGAGTTGACGTCAGCGGAGTTACCAAAGTGAGACCAACCCACATCTGTGGCTAGTCAGGAAATTGTAGTTAGATTCGTTGACAGCGGGGATAAAAAGAAAAGAATTGCGTCTTTAATATATGAGTAAAAGGGAATTCAACTGATTTAAATGAGTTTATTTTTAAGCTTTGCATACAACTTAAATAAATATATAAGAAGAACTAATATAGACTTCAATTAAAACCAAAAAATTAATATGATTAATATTTTGTAGAAGGTATACATTTTATAAAAATCGATCTTTGTCTGTAAAGTGTTTTTGCCAATGTTTCGAATTGCTTTTAAGCTAAATGATGATTGCCAAACATGCAAATGATTAAGGTCATTGACCCACTATTGATATTCATAACACTCAATGTTCTGTAATCCAAACTCTAACTAACTCTGTACTAATGGTTATAGTCTCGCATTTGTTCTATAATTATGCTAAATCTCATTATTGTAATTACTGCGAACTTTACTTCCGTTTTCGGCGACTATAAGAATGGCAAACTTTAATCAGTTGCCATTGAGTTGTTTGCCAGCCATGAAGGTGGGAGTACTTTAAAGTCTTAGCTTCTCAGACTAAATCGCTAATTTGAAATTTGAAAATGTTGCAGTATTTTACACTGTCTTTTCTGTTGTGCTGCCTAATTGCCGGAGCCCTGAGTGCCCCTCAGTATCCTGGATCCGGATTTGGATATGGATTTTCACCCTATGGAGGATACGGAGGCTATGGAGGTGGCTATGCCTCAGCTAGTGCGGCAGCGAGCAGTAGTTCCGGCGGATACCAAGGATTCGGGTATCCAGGATACGGTGGCTATGGAGGATTCGGCGGGGGATATGGCGGAGGCTATAGACAGCAGTACAATCAGTTCAGCAACTACAACAACTACGGATCTTCTGGCTATGGAGGCTATGGAGGCTATGGCTACCCATTCGGCAGATGAGTTGGAAAAACCGACTCGTACCTGCTGGAAATTTCTGCCCCTGTTTTGTTTGATTTCTTTATTTGGCTTTTAATGTGATGGAGGTCAATAAAACGTAAATACCCAAAATGATTCACCTAAGTGTGCATAATTTTTTTTCTATTTGCATGTTGATTTAAAATGCTGAGCGTACATTCTGAAAATGTGATTTTTTTCAATTTTCTTCAGGTTTTTAGCCCAGCAAAATGTATGGCACGTTTTCCATTGACATTTGTAGTCTTCAACCCATTCATTTTTTTACATTTCTTTACTCAAGCCCAATTTTTCACTTTTTGCTCTCAAAAAACCTGAAATTTTCAGGGGCAAATCATGTGCATAAGGCAAATATAAACCACAGCCTGAAGTTCACATCGGCAGCGGCAGCAACAACAAATGCGGAGACAAACAAGACCTCTTCAACGGCTGATTGCATAAGGGCGATTCGAATCGCTCACAAAACGCGTCAGCGAGATAAAAACGCGTCCACTGCCGCGCAGCAGCTTCAATTGATCACGCGTCGTTGTCCAAGTCAAGCCAAAAGACCAGCTTCGTCATCGGCCCACACAGTTGAACTTGAAGTTTTTACAAGACATAGTAATTTTAAAAATATAAAAAAACCTGTTTTTTTATTTCCAAAACAGACTTAATCAATTAAACTCGCGTTTAATCCGTATAAAAAGTAAACATGCAAATCATTGTAAGTGATAGATTGTGATGGATTTTTATTAGACAAGAAACATTCATATGTTTTTAAAAGTGTGTTAAAGAAACGAGTTAAAACGGTTAAAAAGAAAACAATGAGCCCGAAATACAGTTTTGTGATTGGATTTAAATGGAAATTATTTTATATCTGCAACTAAAAGGAAAATATAATTGAATAAAAGTTGTTTTTAAATTTTGTCCAGAACAGTTTTTAATATTAAAATTAAATTCCGCTAAACATATATATACTTTGCTTAATTTTAATACAGTTTTTTGTCATAAAATATATTTAAATATAAAATAGTTAAATAAAATTGTACTGAATGACATTGGGTCAAATTAATCATTTGTAGCACTATAGTGTAATACTTTTTTATTAAAATTTCAGCGTTCACAATTGATCCTGTTTCTGGGAGTATGCTTTCTGTTTCTACTGCGTAATGCCTCAGCCGGAAAAATTAAACTGTTGGCTTTTAAGGGACCACACGCCGGATTTGTGGGTCTCAAGGTTCGCACTCCAAAGCTCCTGGGTCTAAAGAGCGGATTAGTGGGTGGCGCTGCCGGATTTGGACTCGGAGCTGCTGTGGGCGCTAAGTTGGGCGCTGGATTAGCAGCAAGCCATGGAAGCCATGGAAGCCATGGAGGTGGTTTCGGAGGTGGCTACGGGGGAGGACACGGCGGCGGTTACGGCGGAGGTTTCGGCGGAGGATACGGAGGAGGATTCGGAGGAGGATATGGAGGAGGATACGGCCGAAGCAGTGGCTATGAGCATCATGAATATCACGAAGAAAGACATTACAGCGGAGGATCCGGATACGGGGGCGGCGATATCGGAGGCGGCGCTTGGGGAAAATAAGTCTTTATTAGTGGGATTAAGTTAAAAACCATATGCTTGCCATCAGAATCTAAAATTTTTGTTATTTAGTTATAATTCATTTGATCATTAAAATAAGTAATACAAATGTAGTTATAATTCCATGATGTGCTGCCTGGGCCACTTGCTGGGCTCCTCGTCGCTCTCGGTTGTTTTTCTTATTTGGGAAAAGCAGCCACTTTAAAAATTTGTTATTCTGAAATTTTTTTACTTATTCGGTAAGTTTTCTCACTTTCGATACACTTTTTCACTTTCCATACATTTACATTTTGGGCGACATCTAGCGATCGCATGTGGAGACAGTCACATGTAAAATTCAAGTATAGATGGCGCTGCTTCTGGTTGGCTCATGATGCCCTCCTCAGTAACTAAACGCAAGAGGTTTCCGTAGTGTAGTGGTTATCACGTGTGCTTCACACGCACAAGGTCCCCGGTTCGAACCCGGGCGGAAACAAGCCTACTTATTTTTAAAAAATACAATTCTTTTGCTTATTTTTTGAGTTTTTAATTATAATTAATTTTAGAATTGTCATAGCGATGCAGGCGATAATGAGCTAATTAGTAAACTTAGCTATGAAAATCATTAACAGGTATTGAATAAATTTTTTAAGCATACACATAGGAAATGTTTTTTGAACACACATTTTTGGACACACATGCCAACACTTCGCTTTGTTTCTATTTTAAAATCACAAACTTAAATTAATTATTTAAAAAGCTTTTGATTTGTTATCAGTTATCAGCAACTCTACTTCTTACAACAGCAAAAAAAAAGAGCCGGGCTCAACCGGGATTTGAACCCGGGACCTCTCGCACCCAAAGCGAGAATCATACCCCTAGACCATTGAGCCTCATGCTCAGTTGTCTGCTGTTTGCCAATTTCCAGCCAGCCCAAGCAAATTTATTTTGCCACAAATCGAGTTAAAAATACACAGAAGTCTGCTTACAAAAATAAGTAACTAATCAATTTGTGACAACTTAAATAAATATATGTATATATTTAAACAATGTACCTTAACAAAACATTTAGCGTCTCTTAAAAATGCCACCGCCAAAGCCTCCTCCGTAGCCTCCGCCAAATGAACTGGCAGAACTGAAGGAGGAGGCAGAGGCGAAGTTCTGATAACCACCGAAACCGCCTCCATAACCACCCCCAAATCCTCCGCCCAAGCCACCAAATCCGCCCTTCCAGCCGTGCTTAATGGGAACCACCACGGGCTGGGGCACTGGCACTGGAATCGGTTGAGGAATTACCACGGGAACTGGGACAGGCTGTGCCACTGGAATCGGCTGGGCCACGGGATAGGGGACAAAGTTATTGTAGACAGGTGCATAACCTCCTCCGAGCTTTCCACCAAAGCCATGGGGGTGTACAAGTCCCAGGCAAAGCAGCAGGCACAGACCCAGAATCGTTATCTGCAAAAGGAAAAAAAACGTTCACCCAAGGTTTAGATATGAATGTAACACCACTTACCTCGTTTTGCCGCATGTTCTCCGTTGGATCTAAGCATCGCCAAGTTGAGCACGGCCGTATTTATATCAACCTCCAGCACTTCCTGTACTTCCTATTTTCGTCGAGTTCAAAGAACTGCCCAAAACTTGATCAACAACCAGTTCTCGAGCCAATCAATTTTTATTGTGCCAAAACTTAGTCGCAGCTACTAAGGCGAAATATAACAAATCGTGAGAAAAACATTGAAATCGGTTAAGTTTAAAGGGGTTGAAGGTCGTTTATCTGTCGTGTTCCGGGACAATGTGGGCGTTAGTTTTTAAGAACATGTATAAAAACTGAAACAATCGATGGCTAACCAAGTCAGTCAAGTTCAAGACGAACTAGAAACATGGTCAAGATTAGCTGTTCGGTGAGTGATGGCAGAATATTCCCATTTTTAAATATTTCCTAATGGATTTTATTTTCCTTTTTTATTAGCTGGTGGTGCTCCTGTCGCTCTGCGCCTGTTCTTATGCTCAGTATGCGTATCCACAGCAGCGTCCTTCGCCGGGAACTGGAGCTCAGCCCACTGGTGGACCGGTGGACAATCGAATCTTAGGAAATTTACTTGGAGGAGGTGGACTCCTTGGAGGAGGCGGCGGCGGAGGTGGCGGCCTTTTTGGCAACCTGCTGGGCGGACTTTTGGGCGGCAATCGCCCCCAGCCACAGCCCTATCCCGTACCAGTTCCCGCCTATGGTGGAGGATTCGGAGGTGGATATGGTGGTGGATTCCCAATCGGAGGTGGCGGCTACACGGGTGGACTTCCTGGTGGCTATCCTGGCGGCTTTGGTGGCGGCTACGGCAACCCCTACGGCGCATATTATGGATAAGCCCATAAGTTGTTAAACTCTCTCAAGTATTATTTGCAAATGTTTTCGAGATTAGATTATTTAAGTTGTTGACATTAACTATTAAATTAAATTAAATTCATGAACAAAAACCTGCCCGAACTGTTTTCATTTTTGATGACCCATTGGCACAAGGGGATGTAGCTCAGATGGTAGAGCGCTCGCTTAGCATGTGAGAGGTACGGGGATCGATGCCCCGCATCTCCAGTTGATAATTATTTTTTTTTCCACGAAAAAATACCACTCTTAACTTGTTCTTAATTAAAGTAGTTTTGCTTGTTTTGTTTATCTGCAAACATATTTTTGTTTTCGCAAATTATTTGAGCGTTTGCGTAGCGGGACAAATTTATATGTACAAATGGCTTCCCTGCGACCAAGCGGCTCAATGGTCTAGGGGTATGATTCTCGCTTTGGGTGCGAGAGGTCCCGGGTTCAAATCCCGGTTGAGCCCAGACTACCTTTTTTTATTTTTGTTATTTTAATGTACCTAATTTATTTTTTACTTTAAAAAAATTATAAATACAAAAATAAAAATTTAGTACAGTAAAAATTTTCAACTGGAGATGCGGGGCATCGATCCCCGTACCTCTCACATGCTAAGCGAGCGCTCTACCATCTGAGCTACATCCCCGATGCTTGGGCAAGTGTCAAATGCCCCACTTGTGAGTCATTGTGATATGAATGCTTCTCTTTTGGACATTTTAATTTACTGATTGCCAACATAACTTGTTTCTTGGCCAAGATATCTGGAATAGATAACAAGTGAGCAAAGCGGGTGTCTTTGGAACAAACTTGTGCACTTAATTTCCGTTTCCGGTCAGCGAAACTTGGCAACTAAGCAAAAACACCTGGAAAATGAGTCTGGTACAGCTCCATGTTGTTCGTTTTTGTTGTTCCAGCACAAAAACAAATAAACTTCAGGACAAATGCATATGAAGATGGAGAGAAATGGACTGAGATGGACAGGAGTCAACGCCTTAACATATGGAAAAGGAGACTCCGGTAGCCAGATCCCTTTACTATCTGCACTTTCACACTTCTGTTTATTCAACTGTCGCTTGTTTGTTTGCTTCTGCCACGCCCTTGGGCATGGGCGAAGCTCTATTATTATTTTCCCAAGTTATATAAAAATAATAACAGGAGCGGACACGGAGCTGACCAAGCCACTGGATGGCCATCCATTATGCTGCCGGGCATTTATTTGCCAAACAATTGAATCTCTCCCCCGGCTCCTTGGGCAGCTTGCAACCACTTCATCAGCCATCCTCGTCTGCAGCTATCTTATGGTTTATGATGGAATCAAAACAAATGCCGGAGCATCGTGGCTTCAGCTTCTGCTCGTCCGGAACCTCGAGCCCAAACTTTGGCTGGCGAGGATGATGATGAGTTTGTTTATGCAGATTGCTTGTGGAGTTTTTCCTTTGGCGTTAATGGATAAATGGACGTGTGAGTGTGTGCGTGGGTAACCCTTTTTGTGGATTTTTCAGGAAGCAGCGCCACTTTCGAAATCTAGTTGGTAATGTAAGCAAAATCATTTTAATTGCACAGCTGAATGGGTTCCTTTTAATTTTATTGATACGATGTAATGGGGAAATTGTAAATGGTATTTTCAATGAAATGTATAACATTGGTAACAACTACTATTTTATTGTTGTAATGAATTTATAATCTTTTTTTATATATATATTTAAATCATTCTTTACATATAGATTTTAGTTTACAATTTTAATATTGGTCAGAACATTGTACAATATTAACAATATAATACAAGGAAGGTTTGGTTGGAGAAGTCTCTGTTCTCGTATCTCTTTTTACTTCATTTTTTTTCGCACATATTTCAATTAAAATTGTATTGTTTTCTTTTACTTTGTCTGCACTGTTTACTTGGGCAAGCGTTTCCTCTGACTTCCCGTTTTTCCCGTTCATCCCAGTTGTGGTAACGGTATGGGAAATAGTCCTGGCCGTTGTCCAGGTCCTGATCCTGGTCCGGAGTAGCCGCCGGCACTGGCCGATGCCGTGCCCACTGTGGAAGGCGGCAAGGCTCCAGGAGGCGGCGGAGGCAAGGGCTTTGGTGGTCTAAGTGGCGATACACCATAACCATATCCATATCCCAGTGGACTTGCAGCTGAAGCGGAATTCTGATCGCTCTGGTAAATATAGACATTGCTGTTTCCCTGGGCCTGCTGCTGATTCAGTGGCATGGTGTAGAACCCTCCGGGAGTGTTATAGTAACCGGGTTGAGGTCCAATGGTCGCCGTATTGCAGCCGTATACGGGACAATTGTAATAACCAGTTATGGGATAGACGGGACCTGCAAACAGCGGATTCGGGCTATGATAGGCCATCCATCGATTGCGCCAGCGACGAAATAAATTGCCCAAAAAGAAGAACGATCGTCCGTCGATGGACTCTGGTCCTGAAAGATCCTCATCCAAATCGCCTTCGTCCTTCAAAGCTAAAGCTCGATCGCTGTTGGCCAGGATTAGCAGAAAAACAAACCGGAGCACTGACATTTTTCCAACTGCATCAATTGAAGACTCTGGTCGAACTACTTTGAATCCGATCTGCGATCCAGCTTTGGGAGCCGAATGAAGACAGGCTGCCTAATGGGCCTTGTAATAAGCATTCGAGTGCTGTAACTTCGCCAGAGCCAACAAACCATGAAAATTTATTAATATTATATGCTTTCAAGGCTGCCCTGGTTACCTACGTAAATCTGTTCAAGTTTAATGAGCAAAGTTGAATATTTCTAAGTGTATTACTAAAAGAAACATATAAACAGTTATCATATAACTTTTATTAAGTAAAATTAAGGTATCAAAATGCAACATCTCAGCCAATTGAAGGTAAATAAAAATAGTTTAATATTGAAATGTTTGTAGAAAGATTAAGACAATTTAAACATAAATCAAATACATGTATATTTAAATTATTTTGTTTAACTATATATTTAGGGCCAACAAAACCAAACCATATTAATCTGATTTAAATGCACTATTACTATCCGATGAGGCGTAGGCTGTGAAAAACGCAGCGCCGCTCTCATCGGGGATGTAGCTCAGATGGTAGAGCGCTCGCTTAGCATGTGAGAGGTACGGGGATCGATGCCCCGCATCTCCAACAAGATTAATTTTTTTTGTTAAAGATTCATATAACTAAATGTAAAGGGCTTCTTCAATTTTTTTGTATTACCATATTCTTTTTATTTTTTTATTGTTTAATAAAATTTAACTTTCAAATTAGTTTTACCTTCAGTTTAACAACTGCAATATGTACAAGAAGTTAAACCGCAATGCCTCATGATTCATTAAAAGGCTTATACCATTCGTAAAAACTCTAGAATTTTTGCCCAACCCGCACGTGCCAGCAATTTTTCATTATTAAACGTAAAGAAAAACTTGAAGTTTTCGACTTTCGCTGCTTGATTTTATTTTGCCACATTACCTGCTTTTGTGAGGGCAACAAAAACGTTTTTGAGTTATGCGTTCTGCGTGCCAGGTGTACTAACAGTCTAAGGAATCGCAGGTTATGTGACACTGTTACACCCTGTAATACATTGCTGTCAAAGAATTTTCCAAACCAGGAAAAAGCAAAAACTTTTGTGTCAACTCCGCATACCCAGCGATTACCTGCAGGCCTGTGAATAAAGTGCGCAAAAAACAGGTGACAACAATCAGTAAGAGATGAAAAGGGGAGGTGCCCGTCCGTGTCTGGAAAAACAAAAACAAGAACCCATCAGGGCTGTGAAAATTCACGCGCCCGTGAAAATTTCGCACGTTTTTATGGACCATGAACTTCATACACCCCAACCAGCAACCCCTTCCAAAATTTGAGTAATGGCCACATAGATTAGCTGGCGACCATTTGATTTCAACAACCCAAAATTCATTTAATTAAAAAATTGCGCAAAGTCAACAGAAAAACTACAAACGAAATTAGAGCCAGAGTAACTTTCCATAAACTTTGTTGCCATCGAAACAATAAAAACCGCAATCCTCGGCCGGACTTTGCCTTTGTTATCGAAGCTCGAAGCGGACAATGGAGTGTCCTTTTTTACGACAAAGCCAAATCCGGCGGAACCACATAAATTATGTTAATGCCTAAGCTATGTACACGCCCACAGTGTGCGACTCCGGCCGGACTGTCCGTCCGTGGTAATCAGAAAAATACACAGCACACATCGGGTGGACGAGGGACATTTGCTTAGTGGTTTTGTGCGATAGTTTCTGGGCTGTCCATTGAGAAAATTGCTGACAATTGCTAAAAACCGCCGGGTGGTGACGATGAGGTCTGGATCAGCTTTTTTTTGGGGGTGGGCGTTCGAGCATTGCAAATGATATATGTTTGAACACATGTTGGGGGCAGGAATTGAGCTTATTCAAGTCTGGGCAAATATTGGGGGGATATTTGTCGAGATTGCCAAACTTTGAGATCATCAAAGGGGGCCATCCAACCAACTTTTGTATTCGATAAGTGAAATTCAACGGCAGACCAACACATATTAATTCTCGGGAGGAAATTAGAAGAGGACATTGCTGTATCCGATTAACAAACAAAAAGGACGCTAGAAATTAAATTTATAAAAATAATATGGCATTGTTCAGCTTGTCAGAAGTTTGTTTTTGCTGCATTGTGACATAATTATATGCCCCGGAGTTATCGCTGGGCTTGAGTGCGTTTGGGTATAAAAAAGCAAGATAAGCCAGAGGCGAGTGCATGTAAATAAATTGAAACAAATAAGCTGCTGGCTGCCGGCTAATTGCAGGCGGTCGGTCCCCTTTATTTCCAAAAGCGAGTGAAATTGAAAAGCCGTTCGTTCCATTTGCAAGGCAAATATGGGCAGCCCCGGATCTCCGGACTTTTTTTTTTCACCTTGCGGTGGACAACATCGCAACATGCTGTCGAACATTTCCGCCGGTCTGTTTCCGTTATGCAAGGCTGCTGCAAGGACAACAACAGGTGGATGTCGGGGAGGATGTGCAGCGGGTGGCGAATCCGTGGCCACTGTTTACGCAAGCCAAACTTTTTGCCAGCTGTCATCGGGGCAGACGTACAAAAGAAAAACGAGAGTTTTTCCTTTATACCGATTCCAACAAGTCGCAGGCTCAAAAAGTGACAGCTGCAACGCAATGCACTGGATGTGTATGAAAAAAAAAAAAAAAAAAACTACCTCTCACACATTTTTGTGCTCAAAGGCCCCGGCGAGATTCGAACTCACGATCTCCTGTTTACTAGACAGGCGCTTTAACCAACTAAGCCACTTCAGTGGTAAGAATTTTTTAATTCCTAAGGGTCACCAAAATAATAAACTAGTGAAAGGCCAAATATTGATTTTATAATTTAGAACTTAATTAAAAAAGAACATTTATAAAAAAAAATATAACACACATTTTTCTTGTGTAGGCCCCGGCGAGATTCGAACTCACGATCTCCTGTTTACTAGACAGGCGCTTTAACCAACTAAGCCACGGCGCCATATGATTTTGGGCAGACAAATGTGTGATAATTGCTTGGCCCAATTTAAATTTAAAGTGTTATAATGTCATTATATCTACATGCCCAGTAGAACATAAAATTAACCTTTAAATAATATCTGCATGCTTTAATAGAACTTCCTAAAATAGTACAGGAGCCAATTTCGAAATGTATATTATACCTTTTTCTTTTAAATTATTTGCCTTTGAAAGCCTTACATTGGAAAGAACTAGAAAAATATATATAAATCTAAATTAGGTTTGTTCACCTCTTGATGCTCATTTTGTTTTCAAGGGTAATGTAAGATACAAAAATCAAAGAAATATACATAAGTGTTTGGTAACCTGTGGTCTAATAAAGCGCGATATCAAAAAAGATAAAAAAGATATCAAAAAGAAAATGTATTTGGGAGTCCCAACGGATTTCACAATGGGGAAATACAAATGCATATAGCTGTGTCTCATGGGCTGATTAATAGATGGAGAAGAGAAAATTTTAGGGAATGTACCAAAAACGCGTGCGGTTCTTTTGTGACAAAACGCTTCAGAGTATAAAAGCGACCAGCGGGCATTTGCAATCATTCAAAACACATTTCACTCTCCAAGTATAAAGTCAAAGAAATCAAATAATTAATTAAAATGGATTGTCAGGCAACAGGAAACCCAAAGACCGGAGAGGCAACCGCCCGTTGTGGAGTGATGGTGGGTGACGATCTGGTCAATGCTCGGGCCGGAGTATTCGCCTCCACTTCAGGCACTGGTGGACCCGTCACCAAGGGAGTTTATGGAGCGGTGAACGCGTAAGTCAACTCTTTCTTTAGATGGTGAAATGAACCAACTGGAGAACTATATTATTTTTCGCTATCGAATATCAATTAATAAACCGGTTTCTTTTCATCTTACAGCAATGGACATGGCCTCTCATTGCAGCATGGTCACATCGAGGGCATGGGCAGCACCACCACCGCCGCAGCTCAGGCCAGTCTTCTTCAGAGCCAAAACACCTCGCTCAACGCCACCGCCTTCCACAGCCACAACCGATCTTACGATCAGTTTGGGGGAGGACTCAATCTGCAGACGACAGCGGGTCACCAGGCGGCTGTGGGGGTCACCCGGGTGCCGCAGTTCGACATGACCACCGTCCAGGGTTCTGGGAGGGCCAACCTGTACTCCTCACCCAGTGGCAACCTCAACCTCAATGCCACCGGCAGTGCCAATCACCACTTAAGCGGACCGAGGCGTGGCAAGACCGATTTCGGCACTGGACTGAACCTGCGATATGATTTCTAATTCAGAATCATAAAAGACTATAAGTATCAATATATGCCTAATGGAAATTGTCAATAAAATAAAAGATATCTAAAAATAACATTTTTTGTTAAAGAAATTTTCTATACAAAAAGACAATGGGACGATTTCATCTAAGCCAAAAATACTAATTTTAAATGAACCAGGTGTATAGATACATAGAAAACTTTTTAAATTGTTTTTAAAGTATAACCATTAAAGGGTAATGCTAATTTCGAACTTTAATAATTTGTATACCATTGGTAAGCAAGATTAGCTAATGGGCGCCATTATATATTTGCATTTAAAATTGCAAGACATTATTTTATTCAAAATAAAAATTACATTTCACATTTATTTATTTAGGAAATAAAACATTTTATTTCTGCTCTCAAATAAAATCGATTTCCAGTTCCAGCTTCCATTGGTAGCAAGCAATATAATTCAACCGCTCAATATGCGCATCGATTTCGCATAATTCATCAAGCGAAATTCGCACAATAACCAAACCATTCAGGAGAAATCCTTTTGAGTTGAAAAACCCATCCACAGACGAACGTATCCATGAGAAACCAATTTTTGACTAGTCAGCTTTCCAGTTTTTTTTCCCCTCAAATGTGTGCAGGCAGCGCAACCGTTAAGTGCCATAAAAATAATTCAAAATAAATTGCTTTACATAAAAATTTGGTTTCGGCAAAGACGCGCAACTGTTTTATAAGGTGTATAATTTGGTCATAATAATGCGCATCATGGCATCACCCATCGCGGGGTTGGTTATTAATTCTCGGTCGACGCGTCGCCGAGGCCGAGACATAAATAACGCTTTTTATGCGTGAATATACTCGTACTTTGCATTTTTCGCAGACACGGCGGAGTCCTAGTTAAGCCGTAAAAATTACACCAGCCACTCAAGGAGCTCTGACTTTGACTTTCTGGCAGTGGCAACCGCAAGTCATGTCAGCTGGCCTAATCCCCAGGTAGATATCCGCCTTGATTGGCCGCAATGAAAGATGCCAAGTCAATATCTTTGATACACCCTTGGGCGTCTTGGGACGGTTTGGTGAGTTGGTGAGTGGGATAAACGCTGACTTGTAATGTCGTGTAATTAGGGTCATAATCGGCTTGCCATTTGAGGCCTTATCTCGCGGCCCAAAACGACTTTGTTATGCAAATGCCCAAGAAACCCGAGAATATCCTGCGCTTTACACATTACTCAAAGTTAAAGAAATTATACTGTCCAAACTTGGAGTCAGCTTTAAATCAGATGTATTTTTGTATTCCCAGTTGCTTTTTGTAATGCTTTAATATCATTTTTCCATATAAGCTGCACATTTTAAAATAATGTTGATGTCAACTAAAAATTATTTAAATTAGGTTAAAGCTTATGAAAATGTATTAAAGGGTAAATATTTCTTGGAATGGCTTTGTATTTTAGAAAAACTAATGCTAGTATAATAGTCTTTATTATTCCAACACTGCTTTAGAAAAAGTACCCTTTTTTCCACTCACCTTTTGCAGCACTGGAAAATCAATAAAGGGTCGTCGTTGACAACCGTTTCCTGGCAGCCAAAAATCCGGACTAATAAACATTATTTATCTACCAACTGTATTACTATCTGCAGTTTGCATATTTCGACAAACTACATTTATTCAAATGGATTTTACGTACTGTGAGTTCCCCAGCACCGTTTCCATTGACACCTTCAAGGCCTATTTCAATCCTACCGATGTCAAGTTGCCCAAAGTCGGCGGTAAATCATTGGACACCATCCAGATCCCCAGCGATGTCCTGGAGGGCCAGGCAAATCAAGCGAAAAGTCTGCGACATCTTGTGCTTGATGCCATCGTTGAGAATTGGAGTGGTGAGCATACGGCTATAAATTGGCTAAACAGAGTAACAAAATAATTGAATCTAGTTTGTAACCAACGAAAATTTACTGATAAAAAAAGGGAATATTTTCAAATTTACAAGATATTTAAAGTAAAGAAACCTCTTAATATTGCAATAAATAATTCATGACTTTTAATTTGTGTGAAATATTTAATATTTAACAGTATAATTTATATATTTTTGTTCAACCCTTTCTTTGCTATTTATTTCCACCCAACAAAACTATAGTCTATAGCTATTACGAACTTGAAAATAAGCAGACATTGCTCATCCGCAGAGTTGCCGCTGTACCGTCAGCTGGGGCGGCGCGAGGACCGCAACTACCTCCTTAGCCACCTGGACACGCAGCTGCCGCTGCAGCTGCTCAGCACCCACATCCGCGAGGACTTCTTCTGGCAGCGCTGCTACAGCCAGCGCTGGAGGAGCGCCCCACTTCAGGCGCGGGGCAGGGAGCGGCCCTGGATCAACATCTACATGGAGCGACATGTGCAGGAGTTTATTGAAAGCATGCCGACGGCCGACTACGAGCAGGAGGGCAACGTGCAGGTCGTCCTGGACATCTGTGCGGCGTACATAAATCAGTTGGATATAAGTTTTCTTCAGCCCGCCCCGCCCACAACCGATGCGAATGGTGAGTAAGGGGGAAATGAAATTGGGAATACCCAGGGATTTCTTTAAAACTGATTTTACAAAGCACCTTGGCATTGCTCTTTCTTATTTATTAAAAATGTAGTTGAAAGGGTATATATATCACGGAATTTATAAAGAAAATTATGTTTAACATTTTCAAACTGAAATGTGTTATTGAATGAAAAGTGTTTTAATATAACATATTTTCAAGGGTACATTTCCGTCGTACTTACTAAAAGTTTTTACCACCCATCTGCAGATCACATTCCGCTTGATTACCTGCTGAGCAATCTGCCGGATTTACGCCAACTGCGACTGAGTTACAGCACCAAGACGGCCGGCTGCAATTACCAAATGGGCTGCAACCAACTAACTGTCAGGGACATTTTGCATTTGAGCAAGGGACTCAGCCAGTGCCACGAGTTGCGGAAGTTCTGGTGAGGACTGACTTCTCCAGATGGCCTCCTGCAATCCGTCTCCTGCAACTCATTTGCTTTTCAGTCTGCACAACACGAAGCTGATGCCGTATCAGCTGCGATTCCTGGCCCACAGTCTGGACAAAGGATGTCACCACCTGACCGAGATGTCCTTGCTGCACTGTGCGGTGGGTGATGCGGGAATCCGCTGTTTCTTGGAGACCTGCAGCAGGGAGTCCTTCGGCACACTCACCGTCCTCGATTTGACAAATAACAAGATCAGTTAGTGAAATTAGTTTTTCTATATTCTTTCTTGAGATGAAATTTATCTCATGTAATATTTTTTTTGAAGCTGAAGAAGGTGCCTATATCCTTAGCCGTACCTTAAGACATGTCCCACTCAATCAGTTGGTGCTGCGCTTAAATCCCATCCAAAGTGACGGAGCGGCCGCGATTTTCAACACCCTTCAGGTTATGCCCATCAAGGAACTGGACCTGGGAACTTGTGGTATTTCGGAGACCATTACAAAGCTGTTTATGATGCTAATTTGCCAGCATACCACCCTGTTGGACATCGATTTATCAAACAACTCCCTTGGAGAGGTGAGCTCTCTCAAATTTCTCTCGCTTTTAATCAAATTTATTGCAGGACTTTGGCAAACACCTAATGAAGATCATTAGCTGCAATAAAGTTCTCGAAAAGTTGGACCTTCGAAATACAGGTCTGTCGTTGGACATGCGTAGGAAATTCCAAGAATTCTTAATCAAAAATGTGGAACGAAAAAAACATGAGGCCTTGAAGCAAAAGCAACGCGATAAGTTTAAGGCCATGATGCAGCTATAAATATATTTAAAATATATTTATAGATAACTTATTCATACTGAAGAGCAAGAGGAAAATATATGAAAGAAGGCTACACATTTTCAAAACAAGAACCAAACTACTGACTATTTTACAAATTGTTGTATGTTTATTCTGCAAAAAGGTTCATAAATATAAAAAAAAAATATGAACTGTTTCCGCCCGGGATTGAACCGGGGGCCTTCCGCGTGTTAGGCGGATGTGATAACCACTACACCACGGAAACTCCGATGGACCTCGTGTCCTAATAAGAGAATTTAAGCTATAGTATTTAAAAAATATCAATGTTCGTAGATAAACCAAAACGATAAAAAGCATATAAATATATTAGGAAATCTTTAAGTCCAAAAATAAAATAGAAAAGTATTCATATATATACGTGCCTATGTGTTCCTTTCTCCTCCTTTCCTTTCCAAGGTATTGCAACAACTTAAGCAGCAAGCCGTGAAGCAACCTCGAAGCTTTCAAGCCAACTTTCATTAACCCTCGACCTTGTTGACTTAAGTCAACAAAAACAATGCTAACCCCATCAAGATTGCCGAGAACCCAACTCCCTAACCTGATCGTCCCATCCTAATGGCCTGGCCCAACAACAACAACAGCCAACTAAGTGGAAACACTTGAAAATGAGTTGGGAAAAAAAGGTAAAAAGTTGTTGAAAAAATAAATAAAAAGAAATTTCAGTTTGTTGCTATTTTAGTGGGTGTTTTTGTTGTTTAGCTTGCTCTTATTTTTGTAGGGCTAGTTCGTTGTTGTTTGTCTTTGCTGCTCTTCTTGGCACGCAAAGTGTAAAAATTGTTTGTGCTTTTGTTAATGGCATTTTAAGTGCGGTTGGGTTAAGGACACGGTGGTACGGAAAGGGTTTAAGGGTGGTCCAAAAGTATTTGCCATTAATTGGATTAATTTCCATAAGCTTTCAGGTCAAAGGTGACAGCCTTCTTTTTAATGACCCTTTACAAAAATGAAGCAAATTCTTGCCATTCCTTAAAAACCCTATTTTATTAACCACATATCCGAAAGGATTTTCTTTAACACATCTAGACATTTCCCATCCATCTGCAGCTTCTTTTTTTATGTTCGGGGTTGCTTATATTGTTTTTGCTATTTTTCAATTAAAATCAAATTGTATTTTTGTCTGGTGCAACTTTTCACTCATTTTGTGCTTATTCTTTTTCTCATTTTGTTTATTTAGGACCTTGTTTTGTTTATCTGCGCAAGTAAAAAACAACACTGAAGAAGAATACAGACTCTGCGGCAGGGTACACATCACTCCATCTATCATACACACATATATGATAATTGCGTTTTAAAGTTAGATATGTGGACAAAGTTTTTTGGCTAAAATGTCCAGGCTACGACCCTCGCCTGTTGTTTCGCCAGCATATTTAGCAGCTCATAAATCTTCAATGGATTCAGACTTGTGATTTATAACGAGCCAAAAACTTGAACCAGCAAAACAATAAAAAAATATCCAAAGAAAGGAAAGTGCCAAAAATGTGGGTAATGGGAAAAACTGTATAAGCTTTAAAGTAGAAAAATATTACGAAAAACATCTGGTCAAAAAAGATATATGAATGAGGGAGGAGGATTGGTTTGTCACCTCTTAAACATGAATTAGGGAGGATGATTGGTTTGTCACCTCTGAAACAATTGTACCATAATTTAATTTTTATTAAATTTTGTATAAAGAATTAGTTTGTCTTCATTTGTTTTGATGCTTTAAAAAACCCTGAAGCTCTTATAAAAAAATGAAAATATTTTCCCTAAATCCTCAAAATATACAAATACATTTTTTCTCTTCCCTTTCTAATCCTTTTAATTTCACCCTGCCACCATCAATTAGTTTTGCGCCTAATTGTCATATTTTTCTTCTCGGTTTTGGCCCTTTGTCCAGTTAATTGCATTTGGTGTGGGCGTCGGGAGTGGCTATTTGTACCATAGCATGCCCTGAAAACTTTAGACAGTTATCATCATTATTTATGATATTCCTTTCCATTTTTTCGTCTATTTTTCTTCTTTCGGCCCCAAGCAAGGCAAGGGGTTAAATGTGCCAAATGGGCATGCAAAACTTTTCAAATTAAATTAAAAGCATACCGAAAGCGCCGGAGACAAAACAAAATTTGATGAGTCAGCTGCCGTGCTACGAAAAATAATTGGAGCCAACTGCAGTGTTTAAAAGTCAATAAATCAGAGATCTGCTGATGAGGGTAAGTTTAAGTACAGCCTTTCTTTCAGTTCTAATTAAATAACAATAAAATGGGAAGCTAAGGAAATAAAAAAAAATCCTGTTGGAGATGCGGGGCATCGATCCCCGTACCTCTCACATGCTAAGCGAGCGCTCTACCATCTGAGCTACATCCCCTTATTGAATTTGGGCGTTTTCGAGGCGCTTAAAAGAAATAAGAGAGGGTTGGATATATTTGCAGTGCTTAACCTTTGATGTGCAACCGAAATCATTTAAAGAAGGTCAATTTATATACTTATATCGTTAGTCTGATAATGGATTAAATATTTGTTATTGGCTAAAATTTAAAAAAAATCGTGGATGTACTGCATGGTAATCACAGGTCGATTACAAAAGGAATTTTTACTTAGTTATATACAAAAGTATATATAAGCTATATTGTAATTATGTGAATACTTAAGAAAATAAATTAATGAAACAGAATACAGTACGGCATTAATGTTGTTCAAAATCATATTATTATCAATTCCATTTTATTTCTTAAATCAAATAAATTCAAAGTAATAAATTAAGTATACTGCAAAAAACTAAAATGCTTTGATAGGTTTTTTGATATTAAGTTTTAGCTTTCACAAAATACTCGAATGGGTTAATTTTTGTTGACTTAAATTATGCATGCCTGCAGCACGCGTGAAAGAAACGTTTGAAACCGGTTGACCTCAATTTAAAGGCCATGAATACACGTATTATGGATGCATGCCGAAAATGTGTCTTTTGATAGTCTGAAGGTGTTGTGAATTTAATAATGTTTTTTAAGTTAAAAAATCCAAAAACTTAGGCTCTTATCGTAGGCGGCTCAATGGTCTAGGGGTATGATTCTCGCTTTGGGTGCGAGAGGTCCCGGGTTCAAATCCCGGTTGAGCCCGTATCTCAACTTTTTGCTCCTTTCCCTTCCCAAGGAAAGGCTAAGGAGGGAGGGCAAATATGGGCAGAGATATAGGGAGGGTAAGAGTAAACAATAATCATTTTATACATGCTGTGACAATGTGACTTTATTGCCAATACAATAGATAAAAATTCAATTCAGGATTGTTTGGACCCCATCCGCCGTCTGAGCCTGACGTTTTTATGATTATTTCACTCCTTTATATGTGTTTTCTGTTTGGTTTACTGGATGACAAATTTGCATATCCCTCGAGTCGGGTGTGTTTGTTGTCCCCGCATATGACAGCCCTGGGAATTGCCCGATACCAAGTCACAATCTCAATGCCAATCGCATGATGTGCGAATTGCCACAAGGACTCTCGTTCTGCTCGTTGTTCCTGCCATTCTCCAAACAATAAAGAATAATCTCCTCCGGCCCCGGAGTTTTGTAGCAGAAGTTTGCCTAAGCATTGGAATGTGCCACGTTTTATTGCTTGTAATTTGCATGCAAGTTGGCATTGAGCAAGTTTCTTCTTTTATCGCCGACTTTAAGACGCTCAAATGGAGCATGTGGCTATGGATGAATTGCTACAAGGAGTTAAGGAACACTAAGTGCAAAGTTCGATCGGTTCGCATGACTCAATGTTTACTGGCAACTAGAACTCTTATCTAATATATGATATGCGCAACAAGATTAAGGTTCTTTATTAAAACATGAAATACAGTTCCTTACTTTAATCGGTTCTTTGAGTATCCCCTCTCAAGAGGTACCCTTACATCCCAAGCCCCCAAAGAGTCCATTTCCTTTAACCCTGACTTGCTGTCACTGCGTATTAATCAGCAAACCTTTTCGCCTTAACAATATTTGCCAATCAATTGCCACAAACACAAATTGTCCATTTTCCTGTGGCCCGTCGCCTGTCGCCGGAGCGGAAGGAATTTTAAAATTCAAATATAAAATAAAATGCCCAATTGAAAGCGGTTACAATGAGTTCGGCTCCCGTTGACAGTGGCAGTCAGTCATCGTCCGCAATTTCCACGATTTCACACCCACAACGGACCCAAGATGATGGTAGCAGATGGCCAGGGACTGGGTGCGGATTTTTGTATATCGGAAGACCGCAGCAAATAATATTGAAAATCCGTAGACAATTGTGTACACACCGAGGGAGACAAAATGCCGGAATGCCGGTCGAAACCCGCACTTGAGGTCGCTGGCTAAATGGGCAAATGAAAATGAAAATGAAAATGAAAATCAACTGAATTGGAATGAAGAGAGGTTCGGTTTTATTTCGCCTGGGTCTTTATTAAAAAACTTTCATCCCAACCCCGCGTCTAAAAATGCCAATTAAATGCAAGAATCTGTCCAGCTTTGCTTTCGGATTTTCCCATGAAATCCTAGACGTAAAATACCACCCAACCACCCAACCGTAGGTCACTCATTAGCACAAATCATTGCTGAAGCATGCTGGCGCATATATCATGGCCTAAAAAAAAAGTGGCCGAAAATATATGCAGGCCTCACAAATTATGAGCATTACCATCAGGAATCGGGATTCGGTAGTCAGGGCGCCAGCAACCGTAATCCACTGTGGAAATGTACAAATGATTTGCCAGCAAATTGCAACAGCTTTGGTCCTCGGCCTGGTCATTCCTGCTAAGTGGACAAATCTACCACAAATACGAAAATCACCCTCATTATGGCCAAGAGCGTAAAATTCCTTTTTTTTCATATCTTTTTTTTGTGTGTGTGTTTTGTTATCGCAATGTCGACAAGACCACTGGCCATGTAAAGAGACAACAGTGGACTCCAGTGGACTCGGCCACTCCTCCCAGCGACCAAACAAAAAGGCGACAATGTTCACGAGTCGACTCTGGACCGCTGTCAGCGGGACGACTGACACTAAAGTGGTTTAGGGCGATAAGATGCCCGTGGCTAGCTGACTCTTCCCATCTCATATCCCCTTTGCCACTCAATCCCCATTTCTCTGGCTGTCTGCAGGACTTTGCGTTTGGGGGTTAGCCGTGGATCTGGACAAGGATTCCACTACGCTTTTCCATATGACACGTTGGGAGAGAACAAACGGGGAGGTTGCGGCCAAAATGGAAGCAATGTGCTAATAGAAAGGTGTTGGAATAGACGAATTTGAATTTTCCGATTTGCATCTCAAAGATACATTTTTTTACAAGTGTCGTGCTTAAAAGTATACCTTTTAATTAATCTTAAATACTATCTTAAATAGTCTGTTAGTGACTTTACATTCTTGTTAAGAGGGCTTTTATATTTCTTGAGTTTTTAAATTATCCATTTAAATTAAATTTATGTTATTTTTGTAAATTTCTTAATAGCCAAAAACATAATCTTTTGTTTTGAGAGAAGTTTATTTTTTGTAAGACAATGGGTCTTAAATTCTCTTTTTGATTTGCAATAAACCACACGTGTTTTTCAAGAACAAATACTTGAAAACACCAAAAGCTCATCTCGATAAACTTCTCACACGCATTTCCAATCCACAACTCCGAAATGTTTTCCCACTTAATGACAACTGTAAATTACTTATCGGGAAAACTGCTTGAGCAAGCAGAAATCAATCGATTGCCCTTAGTAGCTATCCTAAAATCCAATTGCTAGACCGGCTCAAGCCACTTCCTCTGCATCCCACCCCCCCGAAATTCGAATAGAAATTATATGCAACGCATTGTGGCCAGGACTCTTCGTTCTTTGCGTTTTTCCATTTCTTACAACTAAGTAGACACAACAACACGAGGTGGACAAGTGGGTGGGGTTCTTAAGGACTCGGTTTTGGATTCGAATTCGTATTCGGATTTGCTCTTTACTGCTCCTCCTGGACTTTTCTGTTTTTTTTTTTGCTTTACTCGGGTAGTTTCTGCGGCTAAATGGTTTGAGCGATAAATAATGTCCGTTTGTACTTTTAAACGACTTCCTTTCATTTGTTTTTTTTTTTTTGCTCTCTCCTTCGGAGACGCCGACTACTGTTGTTCAAATTGTTTCAACGCCAATACATAATAGCTGCCACGCCCCCCGCCCATCGACCAGGCAGAATGGGCAGGAAAACAAGCCGTCAAAGATAGCAATCTTCGATTTTACTTCGGTTTTTCCTTTTCGGTTTCTTTTTTTTTACAGGGGTTTCATTTACTACTTGTTGTTGCTATTGTGGTTGTTCGATTGATGTTGGTCTGGATAAGGCCGAATAAAACGAAAATAAGACAGGATTCGCCGTATACTGATGCCTACACTGGGAAATCATTTATATTTTCAATTTAAAAAAATTATATTTTGTTCTTGGAATATACATACATCCACAAAAATTACATTAGATATTAGGTGTAGAATGTATGCTATATTCTTACTTTTTAGGTAATGGTAGACTTAATAATTTACATTGTGAATTTAATTTTGTAGGTATATAAACTAAATAACTATAAAGATATTATTTTCATCTAAGCACTTATATATCTTATGTTTTATTAAATTAAATTAGTTTTTCTTTGATTGCATTTTCGATCTCTGTACTGTGTGCACCTCTATTGGATTTTTGTTGTTGCGCCATATAAATCGTTTTATTTCCAAAGCGGTATTATTGAGGATTGGATGACGCCTGTAGGAAGTGATTGTTGTAGACCCTGTTGTTGCTATTGCTGTTATGTCGCGCTTGAGGTTCCAGCGAAGATAAATGGCTCACTTAGCCATCCGCACTGTGGAACAACAAAAACAGCACCAACAAAAAAAAATAAAACGCAGGAAAAAGGAACGTCATCATCATCGTGATAGGTGTGTGCGGTTTAACGCTTCAGGATTGTGTGAAAGGCAAAGGAACGTGCCTGGGTATAGAAGGACTTGACAGTTGACTCGGGGGAGCCTAAGACTGACAAATAAAGGTGACTTTATCGGGGGTTTTTCATTGCTGCTGTTGATGGTTAGAAGGAAAAAGTGATGGCGAAGGATTAGCTAGCAAAAGTTGGAGAGAATGAAGGTTTCAAAATTAAGCAGTGTTAGCTGAAGCTGAAGTGGTTTGGATATAAGTTAAGGAAAGCTACTATAATTCAGTTTGAGAATGATGAACAAAATTCATTTCTTTATAATATTTGTTAATTAATCCAATCCAATTAATTCAAATTTGTTATTCATTAATTTCTATGCCATTGAAATATAAGTTCTCCCACTAGAAGAAAGTTCTACTCCCCAAATTTCATATCTCATATATTTTCCATCTATAACTCAAT
Source organism: Drosophila gunungcola (assembly GCF_025200985.1). Classification (NCBI taxonomy): domain Eukaryota; kingdom Metazoa; phylum Arthropoda; class Insecta; order Diptera; family Drosophilidae; genus Drosophila; species Drosophila gunungcola. The sequence goes on from NC_069139.1 coordinate 10,620,879, forward strand.
TAAAACGAGCAAAAGCCAGCCTGGGAAATGGATCTCCTTGCCATCTCAGAACTAAAAACATAGCTCATCCTTCGCCTAGTCAACATTGTGCATACACAGACGCATAAATCAAACAATAAGTACTCTTTATTATTATTATTTGCACTTTTTGCATATACGAGCACACGGTATTTGCTTAAGCAGCTCCGGCCACAGCCACCAACAAAAATATAATGGAGTATACTTCAACTTGGCTTATTGAATAAGTCAGCAGTGAGCAGTCGACAGACGCCACCTCGGGAAAACTTCAATAACAACACTCCCCAACACTCCAAAACTTTCGAGCGACGCCCCGTCGTTTCAAAAATGCCACGCCCCCTCGTACAGAGCTAGACATCCATCCTCCCCAGTGGAAATCTCCAACCGAAACAACATAATTTGCATAAAATTGACGTTAAAGGTTACCAACAGCCGCAACAGCAACAGCAGCAACAAACATTTACTTAGGCATCTCCCTGAATTCTTTGCTTTTTTCCATGCTATTTTTTTTTTTTTTGGTGCCCAGAGTGCTCATATTAATAACCTTAAATCAATTCCATTATGCAGGGACCCAGGAAAAACACGCGTTAAATTAATTTTGCCTTTATTTGCCACGAAAGTATGCGAAAAGTGCAGAAAAAGGGTTGAACAAATTTCCCACAAATTACATGCGTGTAAAAACGCGCGCGTGTTTTTCCTCGCCCTCTTTTAAATCGTTTTTTTTTACCAAGTCTGCGTTAGTCACTCATAAACGCATTAATTTGGGGATGTTACTAGACTTATTCTTGGTAGGGGAACTGAATTTGATCTATATGCAGTACACAACTCGATTTCAATTATAATTATATCTTCAGTCAGCTCTCCTTGAGCATTTAAACTAATTAATTAGCAAATTTGCAGGCGTTAAAATGTTCGCCGACAGAAAAAGAAAACACACATAAATCTTGTCGCACACCAGGACATCAACCCACACACATGCCACAGAGAAATGCCCACGGGGCGTATGTTTCTGTGCATGTCGAAGGGAAGCAGATTGCTCATACGCCGAGTGGGCTGGCCCGACATTTCCGTTGTTGCGAGCCAATTTTAGAGAGGAAGACGCCAGCTAATGAGAACGAGATGCGGGGCAGACAGAAAATTTACGAACTCTAAATTTGGACTAAAAAGAGTTTCATGGGTGGAAAAATTTGGGATAAATATAATATCATTAGGCTGAGAAGTTTTAAAAAATATATTTAGTTGCAAGTAAAATTCTTGTTAAATTTTGTTTAAACAAGCCCATTAAATGATTTCATTCCACACACTATAAGTCCACCAAAAACATTTACAGCCCAAAAGCAATTACTTTTAGCCGCCTAAGCATTTCTGCAACACAAATAAATAATTATATTCTGATATATCTAATTTATTTGGCTAACATCTGACCTAAAGCAAAACCGAAACAAATCCCAAACCCGCAGCTAATTTCATCTGAAGTCAAGCGTGTAAAAGCGATTACCAAAACGGACTTTTTTGCTGGTCAAAACAGCTTTCTGTCCAACAACAAAGCGATAAGCGGGTATAAAAATAAAGGACAAAATAATAAACTCGCTGACCACGGACCAAAAGTGTTTCTGCTTGCTCAAGAGTGAAAGGCAATGCGATGATAACGCGCTGATAGGGCACAAAAAGGGTCCATCCGCTGGATACAGACACAGATACAGCAACAGAGCATAAACAGTTGCTGGGATCCCCGGGGTCCCATTGCAGCCAATTAGGGGCGTCCAGGATCCTTCAGCCCCATGCAAATGTCTGGTCCTTGTGCGTGAACAGATTATTAAATTAGCGTAAATGTTATTGGCCTCCTTGGGAATCGGATCGCTGACACTTCGAACCCGGCAAACGCACTCATGACGCTTTGTGGAAATTTTCAATTTCCTGTCAACTGCTGGTGAAGTGACACCGAAAGGCGATAGAAACCCAAAAGCCTGCCCCGAGACATGATAAAACGCAAATCCTTTACATGATTTAGGCATTCTGGCCTCAACCTTGCCAGTTGTCAGCCATAAAAATAAAAAGCTCGTACATTTTATTTGTATACCAACCATATGAAAAACACTTTTATAGAATTTAGGTACAGTAAAAGGGATAGGCAACTCCCTTAAAGCCAGAGGCTATCAAATGGCTCACAACTTTGCGCAAAGCCGCTTAAATGTTATAGTTACTTGGACCGCAGTTTCTCCATTTTTCTCATCTTTTCTCTAATATTTTGGCCGGACAAAGGTGCTCAAGGGGATTGTGAGTGAGTTGCAAGTGCTGGGAACAGCGTGTGACGGTGTTGATAGCAACTGTTATTTAAATACATATTCATTTTTATTGTTTTGCCAAAAGGGTAATTCGAAAGGGTTTTAAATTGTCAAAAAAGTATGGGAAAGAAGGTAAAACTAACATAATGAGAAAATTAAATGGTTAGAAGATGTAGTTATAGTTATTGCCGTTAAAAGGTATATAGGATTACTAACAATTACATGAAAATATCCAATAAAACTGTACAGCTAAGTGTCATTAATTTTTTTAATTTTGTACACGATTTTACTCCATATGTTTACATTAAATTATTTATTTAAAGCTAGGAGGGCTCTCATTGTTGGCTAGATATTTAATAATATAAATAAACTTTTAGGTACGTACAAGGCTTTTTCCTAATTAAATTTTTGTAAAAATTTAAAAAAAAAACATTAAGACTTTCAACTAAAATGTGTAAAGTGTGTAAAAGTTTTAACTTAATGAAAGAAAACATAACCAGTTTTTTTTACTTTTGAGCTTCTTATGTACTAAACAAAGTCCCTAACCATTTATCATTTAAAAATTCCCTTCCAGACACAACAATTAAAATTAATGTCTCACTATTTACACAACAGCTGCGATGCATTTGATATTTTTCTCGGACAGCCCATTACCCTCACACTTCACCGCTCTATTCGTCATCCTACTGGTCAACTCTCGTTTTTGGCTACTCCAAAAAAAAAGGTAAGCCCCCGTTTTCCTAGCCAAAATGCAAATTTTGGTAAACAGAAACCTTTTGTTAGTCACTCGCGACAGCTTCCACCGTTTCGGTATGACATATGAGTCGAATATGTTGCAAATTCAATATTTGCCAACAATTTTGCAATGTTTCTTCTTGTTTTTCGTATATTTTTTTCGACTTTACCTTTTGTTTTTTTGATCTTGTCCCAAAACGACAGTTGTAGCTAGCAAACAAAAGCAGCAGCAACTCTGCCGCAGCCCTGAACAAAATGTATTAAACAAATAAAAGTTAAAAGCATTTGATAGACCAACGAGTTAAAGAAGTTTGTATACTCTTCATAATTTATTTAAAAACAATTTTTGACTCTCTTTTAAAAATACTATTACATTTATTTTAAAAGCAACATCAATAACTAGACAGTAAATAATATTTGTTTATTAAAATTAGTAATATATATATTTCAAGCTAGTACCCTCTTAACACGCAATTATAATTATTTAATACAATTCATCTTGTTAATCAATGTTTTACAAACATTGGGGCAAAAAAAAATAAAAAAGAAAAAAATTATATTTATATTTTCGTAATGCTTTCTTTACTGCCCAATATTTTGTAAGCAAATGTGTTGCCAAATATTTTGGGCCCTCCTCATATTAACCCACTGATGGCCGGCGGGCAACTGCTGAAACTGACCGTCCGGGATGTCTGTTTGCCTTTACCCCGCCCACCGCCTACCGCCCACCGCCCACCCAACGTCCTTCGGTTTGCTCCTGTTAACGTGTGCTTTGTTTAACGAATCGTGCAAATGCGGGTGGAATCGGAATCGCATCTCGGAATGGTTTCGTTTTGGGGATTGTTAAGGGACCTGTAACTGCAGGCCTGGAAAATGATGAGCAGTTTATTTTGCACACTTTTTTTTGTGAAAAGCTGCTGTTGTTTGGGCATTTATTTGATTATGCCGAGTATTTTATTTTTCAATCAAAGCGCGGCGCCGCACATTAAATTTTGATTGTTTTTCGGCTATGAAAATCACAGCAAAAAGTTTCCCCCGCAACAACAAGTTATTTTGATGGCTTCATAATGGCCGAAACACCCCTAAGAAATTCCCTTGATGCCGTTGAAACTGCGGAGCATAAAAACCTCGACCGAGGCAAATCGCTTCAGGCATTTGCCCAAAATGATGATAATTAGCCGGCAAAACCGAAAAACCAGCCAGCAAAAAGTAAAAGTCAAATCAAAAACTAAACAAAAGTGCCGAGGAAATTACCGCAGCTCAAGGAGGGGAGGTGGAAAATCGGGGTGGGGTGTCAGTGGGTGTCAGTCATGTCCCAATGTGAAAATTAACTTGTAAGGGTGGCAGCGAAGCAAACACCTCCGAATTCGAGTCCCGCGAGGATAACGATTTACAATCAGGAGCCAGCAGCGAAGGCGCCAAGCGTCAAAATAAAAACTTTTGCATTTCATGCTCGACTTTCTGGCTCGCGAAGATTTCCTCGAGTGCGATTAAATTGTTTTAATGGTTTTTGTTTCTTGGCAATACTAAAAGGGGAAGGGAAGTTAAGGTGGTGAGCCGCTTAAAGTTTTTGCTTTTTAATGGTACACATTTTGTGGCTGTTTGCGGGGAAGGGAAACTAATTGTGGCAGGAACAACAAAATCGCTTAGAAAAGTCGTCCTGTTAAAATGTATTTTATTGGAAGAGGGAAAATAAGTAAAGTAACAATGTTAGAAGAAATAAGTTTATACAGATTTGACCACAAAATAATTTAAAGAAATCTATTAATAAGTAAAACAACTTATTTATATATTAAATTGAGCCTTTTTTTGGTTATAAGTTTACATTGAAATTGTTTTAAAAATTACAAATTATGCAAAATGTTTCTATAAATTTAAAATCTAAATTCTGTCAAGTTATTCGGCTTTGTGAAATTATATCTTCAGTGCAACCTAATTCCCTCACAAAAATTTGTATTTTAATTCGTGTTATTTAAACTGGCAGGCAATCTCTGCCAGTGCCAAGTTCATTAAAAGCAGCCAGAATTCTTTCACCCTTTATGAAGTCGTCTTCAGTGACCAGACTGACCATTCACATGCACGACTCTCCTCAATCTTTCCACCCTTGTGAGCAGGACAGCCAGCGCAGCAGGACATTCGGAGGAAACAGCCCTGGCACTTGCCTCTTAATTAAAGTTAAGCCCCAAAGAAAATGCCAGTCAGTGTTGGCAACGCACAACAGAAATTAACAATTATGAATTTAACAAGAAATTATAATGCAAACGGGGCCAAATTAGATTTTTATTGTTTAGAGCGGCATTATGCAAATGTGGCTGAGACAAAGGCAATTAACATTAACCGCAAAAAATGCCAAAGACTGACTAAATAATTAATGTTCGAGGGCAATCGTGCGTATGAGTAATCTACTCAGTCACTTCTTGTCCTCGAAAATCCCCATCATCATCATCGTTATTAGCATCGTCTTGGTCTTGTGGTTAGCCTGACTTGGGGTTTTGTCAACCTTTTCGAGCAGCTGGTCAAAGTTTTTGCCACCGCCTGGAATTATTCATAGCCGCCCAGGACCAACAGGACCTGGGCATTGAAGGCACGCCTCGAGCGTGTAGCAAACTAATTACCCCCAACCCCGAGATATGTGATTCCCCCTCTATAAGGACACTATCCTGTTTGTTTGTTTGTTTGTTTGTGAGACATGTGTGCCTTGTCTGCTCGCCTTTTAATAGTTTCATAAGCTCCATTTAAGATTCGCCGACACATGTCCCAAGGAATGGTGGCGAGGTTTGCATACATTATACCCAATCTCGGGTGAGCAACAAAGAAACATTTACATTGACATAAATTGATATCAGAGCGTTTATGTCTTCATTGAGATAAGACAGCAGACGGACGGTGGGCGGGGCCGTGCCATTAATTGACATATTTATGAGGGTATCCTTATGGCCGTGATTTGGTTAAGGCGTTGAGAGTTTGGTTTGCTAACGTATAGGTAAAATTGATCCGAAATTACAAACCAAGATTTAAACGCAGATTAGTAGAGACTTAAGCCACAAGGCTTTAAAGATACACCATAACAAAATCGGACGCCTGTAAGAAAAGTTATGGGCTAAGAACTGCAGGATTTTGGTCAATTTACAGTAAAGCCATTTTTATCAAATTATGAAAGGGGTAACATCATCAAAATATCAAAAATCGATCCGAAATTACAAACCAAGATTTAAACGCAGATTTTTAGAGACTTAAACCACGAGACTTTTAAGATATACCACATCAAAATCGGACGCCTGTAAGAAAAGTTATGGGCTAAGAACTGCAGGATTTTGGTCACTTTTCTGCAAAGCCATTTTTATCAAATTATGAAAGGGGTAACATCATCAAAATATCAAAAAATCGATCCGAAATTACAAACCAAGATTTAAACGCAGATTTTTAGAGACTTAAACCACGAGACTTTTAAGATATACCACATCAAAATCGGACGCCTGTAAGAAAAGTTATGGGCTAAGAACTGCAGGATTTTGGTCACTTTTTACCAAAGCCATTTTTCGGAAATTATGAAAGGGGTAACATCATCAAAATAACGAAAAATCGATTGAAAACTACAAACCAAGTTTAAAATTCAGATTTTTAGAGACTTAAGCCACGAGATTTTTAAGATATACCAATTTAAAATCGGACGCCTGTAAGTAAAGTTATGGGTTAAGAACTGCAGGATTTTGGTCAATTTTCTGCAAGGCCATTATTCGGAAATTATGAAAGGGGTAACATCATCAAAATTACGAAAAATCGATCGGAAACTATAAACCAAGTTTTAAATGCAGATTTTTAGAGACTTAATCCACAAGACTTTAAAGATATACCACATCAAAATCGGACGCCTGTAAGAAAAGTTATGGGCTAAGAACTGCAGGATTTTGGGCACTTTTCTGCAAAGCCATTTTTATCAAATTATGAAAGGGGTAACATCATCAAAATATCAAAAAATCGATCCGAAATTACAAATCAAGATTTAAACGCAGATTTTTAGAGACTTAAACCACGAGACTTTTAAGATATACCACATCAAAATCGGACGCCTGTAAGAAAAGTTATGGGCTAAGAACTGCAGGATTTTGGTCACTTTTCTGCAAAGCCATTTTTATCAAATTATGAAAGGGGTAACATCATCAAAATATCAAAAAATCGATCCGAAATTACAAATCAAGATTTAAACGCAGATTTTTAGAGACTTAAACCACGAGACTTTTAAGATATACCACATCAAAATCGGACGCCTGTAAGAAAAGTTATGGGCTAAGAACTGCAGGATTTTGGTCAATTTTCAGCAAAGCCATTTTTGTCAAAATATGAAAGGGGTAACATCATCAAAATATCAAAAAATCGATCCGAAATTAAATTTAAATCGAGATTTAAACGCAGATTTTTAGAAACTTAAACCACGAGACTTTTAAGATATACCACATCAAAATCGGACGCCTGTAAGAAAAGTTATGGGCTAAGAACTGCAGGACTTTGGGCAATTTACAGTAAAGCCATTTTTATTAAATTATGAAAGGGGTAACATCATCAAAATATCAAAAAATCGATCGGAAACTAAAAACCAAAATTTAAATGCAGATTTTTAGAGACTTAAACCACGAGACTTTTAAGATATACCACTTTACAATAGGACGTCAGGAAGAAAAGTTATGGATTTAGAACTGCAGGATTTTGGTCACTTTTCTGCAAAGCAATTTTTCGGAAATTAAGAAAGGGGTAACATCATCAAAATTACGAAAAATCGATCGAAAACTACGAACTAAGTTTTAAATGCAGATTTTTAGAAACATAAGCCACAAGACTTTAAAGATATACCACATCAAAATCGTACCCCTGTAAGAAAAGTTATGGGTTAAGAACTGCAGGATTTTGGTCACTTTTCAGCAAAACAAGAAATTAAGAAAGGGGTTGTGACAAATTATTCTAAATACAATTCGTTAAAATTTTTAGATAAATATTTTGTGAAATCTGTACAAACGTATGAATATTAATTTGGTTTTTAAGTTTATATATTGAATACTTTAATTTCCGACTACCTTAATTCATTCTGTTAATATTTGTCAAGCCCCATAAAGCAAGATCCCAAAAGAGCTATAATAATTTCCCAACGCTGAGACGTTATTAAACTAATAATTTACATGGACACACATTGTCGTTAAAAACAATTTCGTGCACGTAAACATAAAACCTTTGAGATTTATAGGGGGGTTGGTTGAGTACTCCCAACCTGGTCATACACATATTTAAAGCGATAGAAAGGTCACGATGTGCTCTCTTTTTGTGGCTGTTGTTCAGCTTGGCGTAAGTAAACTTATTGAATGTCTTAAGTTTAGCCTTTCCCGTTTGTTGACCGCCTTCTGCTTGTTTTCATTTCATTTTTATGACAACGTTTAGAAATTTGTTGTACATTTTCCTGTCGATGCTGTTTGTCTTTCCACTGCCGCCTTTTGGCCACATTTAGCCGAATCTGCGTCCCCCGATTCCCTGTATTGACATTTGATCTTTATGTTGGTCTTGTTCTATGCTCGTGTGTCGCTTTGTTTGTCTGCAGGCATCTTTTTATGACTCGAGTGTGTTTGCCTTTTGGCTTTTGTGCATGCCATAAAAAGCGGCGACAAGAAAAAGCGTCTTGGAAATCAAACTTCTTGCCAGCGGGTGTGGGTGCCACAAATATGAGGTCATCTGTTATGAACGCCTTCGAATGGCTGGAGAAGAAGCCCTTGGGCAAATACAACTTGGGGTCGATGCGAACTGACTAAAGATGGCAAGGTTCAATGAGTTTGACTGCGGAAATAGAAGCTTATTGGGGGTTTCCAAGCATTGATGAAATTTAACTATGAGAACTTATATGAAGTGAAATGAAGAATTTAGCCTTTAAGTAATCAATTTGTCTTGGTTTAATTATACTTATAAGTTTAAGGTTATCAATGCTGCTACCTTCCTAACTATCGCCTTTTCCACGTATAAATAAAACATAAATTTTCCACCCCCTATCGCAACGCCCAAAATACATTTTCAAAACGCCACTTTCAATTAATATGAAATCAAGCATTAAAATTGAATTAGCAAACCGAAACTGAGAACAAATGTTTTCTCGGTATGTCTGGTCTGGCCTGGGCGAAAACTTGGCAGCAACTTTGGCCAATTAGAAAATTATGTTGTTCGGCGTACAACGACAATATGTTGCCCACTTTGGCAGCGACTTGAGACGTTGGCTGAGATGGGCCCAAAACCACCGCCCGCATCCAGCAATAGTAAATATTGTTTAGTCATTTTGGTGAGCGGAGCGCTAATTTTGTATGTTAGCCGGCGGCCAAAACCTGGCAAAAGTTCAGCTAACAAACAAAAGCGATAATTACAAGAAAACAAGCCGAGGACCAGGAGGATTGGCAGGAGGTACTAGGGTACTAGATGCCAGGTCCACTTGTTGTCGGAACTTTCTTTGCGTTAGTTTTGTGTGCGAGCGAATGCAAATAATTTCACAAAAATTAATAGCAGAAGTCAAAAACTTTTTGGACTCGCGCAAAGCTGGGACTCATTTATATTTAAAGTCATCTCTACAGAGAAAATAATTGAAATAAACTAAATTAAAATCATATTGTATTTCTGGCGAAATTCTAAGTCTAAGTCTAAGTCATCATTTTTTATATAAAATTCAGTCAATCGGCAACTGACTTGCCTTATCTTGCTCTTAATAATCTTTAATTTTTTAGTCTTAATACAAATTATATATATTACGTTTCTTAATAACCGGAAAGACCCGACTTATTATTACTTTTGATTTATTTTATACTTATATGTGATAACGAGATCAACATTGTCGAGATTCAAATATAGACGTGTATGTTTATTTTTTTAATTTTTTAAATTTTAAATGTCTAGTCAATATACTAGACAATGTTGGTGACTGCTTAACGGCATTTATGTACTCATGTTAAATTATATTTTTATAAAAGATTCTAGAACTGATTTGAGAAACGTTCACATTGGGAAAAATTAACCAAATAATAAATCTCTTATTTTCACTTATTTTTAAAAAAATGTATTAAAATACTTTATACTAAAACCAAGTTTTTGGAACACTTTTAAATATAAAATTTGCTACTAATAAATCTTAATTTTTTTTCGGGCTGTACTAACGCGAACTGATAAGGCACGAATTCTGTTTTCAGAACGCTATAAAACCATCACTCAGGGAGGAGAATTATCAGTCTCGATCAGAGTTTCAAAAACAATGACAATCCGGATCTTTGCTGCTTTTTTCGCTGCCTCAGTTCTTCTAGGACTTAGTCAGGCTTATATTCCATGCGGTTCGGACGGAAAAGCCCATTGTGTCAAAGCAGAAAATTGTGTAACTAAGTTTGCTTATCGTAGCAATTCTTTTCAAACAACTTCCACATGCCCGTTCAGTACAGTTTGCTGCAATGACGAAAGCGTAAGTGCAAATTTAATTATCCCAAACTTTTTAGAACTGACAATAAATTGTTTGTGCTGTCCAGATTAACCTGACTTGCGGGCCGAATGGAATCTACAAATGTTTGACCAATGATTTGTGCCAGACGCCTTATAAAGACTTCTCTACGAAGCAATTTTGTCCGACAAATTTTGTTTGCTGCCGTCCTACAAAAGTAAGATCACAGATCCATAATCTTTATTCCTTATTAATATTTCTTATTGCTATTTGTAGAAAATTGATCTGAGCATTAACGATCCGTTATAGAAAATGAATTTAAGAAATTCAATAAAAGCAAACAAATAATAAAAACCATATGACTGTTTTTATTTTGAAATACTTGTTGCTCACTCTAGTAAATTTCTTTTGGAAAAAAGCAGATCTGATTGTCCTATTCGAAAAATTACTCAAAAAAGCGTTTGTTTAACACAGACAGGACTTATTTAAATTCGAAGATAATATTATAAAGAAGGATCTAAAATGAAGAAGCCCACAACCGTGTCATTATAATATTTGTAAAATATTATGTCACAATAATAACATATGTTAATAGCAAAGAAAATGTAAGTAAAACATGTAATAATTTAACTTAAATTTTTCGAAATAACCGAATGTATGTATGTATTTTTCTACCAAAATCCTCAAACATATTTGTTCAGTCGACAACAGACTTTTCTTATCTTGTCTAAAATAACCTTTAATCTCTTTAATCATTATAAAAGGAATGTATATATATTACATTTTTAATAGCCGAAAAACCCACTACGAAACCAACTTTTTTTTCGCATTTTCACAGAAATCTACCGAAATAATTTATAAATTAAGTTATTAGCGAGATCCGAATATAAATATATAAAATTGGTATTCAATTGATTGTCAATGTTGGTTGCATTTTTTTTTTTGAGTGCGCCAGAAAGGGTTTGCAGTTTATGTGGCTGTCTAACGGCATTTAACCTACGCCACTATAATTCACGCCGTTTCTCGACGTTGGCGGCATTTAAATGCAGAGTGCGCGGGACTTTCCCCCAGAAATCCTGGATCATCGTCCCGGGAGTCCCACGATAAGCCAAACATGATTTTACGACAATGTTATTACCATCAGCGGTAGCAGCCAGAACAGCAGCTAAACGTTTGCAGAAGTCGGGGAACCCCCGCTGTATCCTGTCCCCTGTTTTTGCGTGTGTTTGTATTGTGTTTGTTGAGTCGTAAAGGGGATCTAAGTGGAAGGATGGGAAGGGGCTAGACCCTGGGGTTACACGGATGATGCTGACGTCGCTGTGATTGTTTAAAGTTATGAATAATTAAATATTTGTGCAGGCTACTGGAGTCGACAACTCTCGAACTTTGTCCAAAGGGCTTTATTCCATTACTCTGATGGCCTTTGGCATAGGGAAGAAAATTTACCAAGGTAAAATGATCATAATAAGTTTAAAATAACATTAAGAATAATACATTTATTAGCATTAATAATGGCTTTTAAAACATTTTTTTGTGGAGCAGATTCATTTAAATCTAAATCTGACTAGCGGACAGTTTACGTTAAGAGAATTGACGGGGTGTTTTTTTTATTGGTTTTAAACGGATCGATTATGATCAGCTAAAAATTTTAGTTCTAATCAGTGTTAAACAAAAATTAAACAATAAACATATATTCTATATAAAAAATTAACTATATTTGGAGATGCGGGGCATCGATCCCCGTACCTCTCACATGCTAAGCGAGCGCTCTACCATCTGAGCTACATCCCCTGTTGCACTTCCGCCCGCCAAGAGGTGTTTTAAAAATTTCGACACGCCGCAGAGGTATCTATAGATATACTGCCTGATACATGCAGTTCACCTTGTAAAAAACGCGGCCTCGCAGATAACAAAAGATTTGAAAACTAGTTGTCTTAATAACAAATTAAAATTTGTTTATTTATTTTTCTATTTTAAGCAGAAAATTTTTGTTTATTTGGGCTATTTGGCCGCATTGAAATTAAGAGGCTCAATGGTCTAGGGGTATGATTCTCGCTTTGGGTGCGAGAGGTCCCGGGTTCAAATCCCGGTTGAGCCCGGATTATATTTTTTTAGCTGTTTTGTGTACTTTTATGCACTCAAAACGGGGCACTATTATATATATACATATGAATGTTTATATATTTTTATAAAAAAAAATGTTTATTTTCCGACTCCGCTATCTAGTTTTTTTCATCTTCTTTTGCCGAAGCTCATTTATTGAAAGTGTTGGTTGTGATTGTGAATGTCAAAAAACTCGATACCGTATAGTGTCGAAGTAGTTCGCCCTATAAATCTGGTTTGAAACATTATCTTTAACCAGTTTTGTGTTTCGTCTACTAAACTCGTCTGACTTTAGTTTCATAATAATCTCGAAGCCACTTTCACGAAAGGTTGACAAATTTAAATTCCGGTCGAATCAATCTGTGTCATTGCACCGCACACTTTGAATGCTTTTAACGTGATCTGTTGACCAAGCAAAATGCCATTATCGCAGTCACGAATAGTATCGTTGTTTTGACCAGTAAGTCCTTAAGCCACCAATAATAGAGTACCGTTATATGGGGATGTAGCTCAGATGGTAGAGCGCTCGCTTAGCATGTGAGAGGTACGGGGATCGATGCCCCGCATCTCCAAGGATGTCATTTTTTTTTGTTTTTGAACTGTACATTTTATTTTTTATCACACTTGATTGTTTCATGTATAATGCTTAAAGGGATAATAAACATCCTTAAATATTCGCCGCACCTTTCTGTAGACTTATAAATAACCAGCAAAATTATTATTTTAAATTAATTTTTTGTTTAATAATTATTAAAATTAATTTAAAATATTTTAAGTGTCGTGATTATCGTTATCTCTTACGTTTTATTTGAAATTTATTATTTACTGAAATTAATAAAATTAAATATATTGTTTGCATGTATATTTTAAATACACGATTTTCATTTTCAATATACTTTTTGTATATTCAAAAAATAAAAAAGATCTACAATTCCTTGGAGATGCGGGGCATCGATCCCCGTACCTCTCACATGCTAAGCGAGCGCTCTACCATCTGAGCTACATCCCCTGGTGATCAAGGCCGGGCAGGATCGCTTGTGTATTTACGGAATTGGAATCGAAATCACTGCCTGAAACGATCTGTAATGAAACGACCAGAGATGCCCGCAATAACAGCCACCCAATTAATATTCGCAGTTGCTTTGTTTATTTCTTGTTTCGCTTCGCTTTATTATTTATTCACTTTGATTATAATTTAAAAACTGTCAATATTTACACTTTGGCGGAGGTTTATTCTGCCATAAAAATAACGAAAGCACAGACTCACACACAAATTGTTCTCGCTGGTCCTTCTTTTCATTGTTTCCCAGGATTTATTCTTTGGCGCGTCTCGTCCTGTCGCTTCTCTATCCAGTCACCTGCCAGCTGATGCATATAATTATGGAAATTTTAAAGTGGGCCCCGTACAGAACACCCCGGACAAGCACAAACAAACCGAAATGAAAAATCGACGCGCAAAGTAAATACAAAATGCAAAGCAAATGAAAATTTTTATAAAAATAAGCGTCAAAACATTAGCATAAAGTCAAGAACGTACAAACGAACATGCAAACCCAACATACTTATTGGTTATTTGATGGATTCCTTAAATCCTCAACAATCAATGAGAATTGGTTTTCTATAACGAGAAATTGACCTAAAATAATACATCTAGTTTCAAAGTAATTTTTCTAATTAATATTAATAAAATATCCTGAACTTCTTTCTACAAGATTAATAAATATATAAGTAATGTAATAAATACAATGGTAAGAAAATAATTAAAAAAAAATAATTTATGATTAAAAATATTTATAAATACATATCTTATTAAATTTAATTCGTGTTGAGCGTATCATAATTAATACGTAAACATTTAAGTAGAAATGTGTACAGAGTAATTGTCTGCTGCACTCTGCTTAATATTGACTTTCTGCCAATTTGAATTGCCGCCCGAGTGTAAAGCGAGGTGGCAACACCACCACCCGATTCCCCCTTTGCTTGGCAATCGATAACAAATCAGCTGTCTGCGCTGCTCTCTCGGAAATTTTGTAAACGTTCTGGCGTATTTTATTTTATTTATTTTGGTTTCTGCGCAATCTTTCGGTCCAAAATCAAAGTCAGAACTCAGTTATGTTCTCAGGACGTCCATCGATTGAAACTCGGGCGATTTAAAGCACCAAACAGTACAAACACAGCGGCGGTCCACTAGCCAAATGTGATTCGCATATGCCTTAACCAAAATAAACCTTTTCTACTGGAGTCATAATGCCATTAGATCGCTAAGTATTCCCAGTTATGAGTGGACCACAGCAGCCAGGCGATTCGGGATCAGCACCCCCAATCGCTGGCGGGGATTCTGTCAACTTGCCGAGAAGGAATGCCACCGGTGGAGAACCGGGACACTCGGGTTCCCGTGGTCCAAGTCCCAACAACTGGTATGTCAGTCTATCATAATCCCAACATATTAAACCCAGTTTTCTTTACAAGTCTGACAGGATATGTCAGGACAGGTAAATAGGGTTGCCCTTTCAGGCTAACTTCTGTAAACCAAGCATTTTCATCCAGAAACCACTTCAAATAGAGTTGCTTACAGGCGATGATTGTCTCCAAACGAGCTGTCTCACAAAAATCTCTAAAATTACGAAATCGGGTTGTTGAAAAACACTTTGTAAACTCGTCGGCGTTACAAGAGTCTTAAAACGTTATTCCCTAAACTAGGGACCATTTTCTTATAGCATATAGCAAAAGAAAATATTTCTGTCACTTAAATCAAAATTAGCTTTTTTATTAAATTACACCTAATTAAAGTTCATTATTTTTTTGACTTCTCCAAGTTTGATTTAAAGTTGTTGTGATGTTAGATGTACATATAAACTTATCTGAATAAGACTCCTGTAAATCTTTTGTACCACAATTTTTTGGTATTTTGAGTTTAAAAGGTTCTTGTGAGGCTAAAATCCCCCAAGTAAACCGCCTACGTTCGCAGATTCCCGGTTTTTTGCATCATTTTCTGTTATGGTAATGAGGCCAGGCCACTCACGTGCTTACTAATTTTATGAGGCCCCCAGCTTCTTTCAGTATCGCATAAATATAATGTGTTGCGTACGAGATTTTTTTTACCCGCCTGCCCTAACGCCCCGTTAAATAGCTTACCTAAACGAATTTTTTCGCTATGTTTTGCATATTTAAGTGGCTATGTCCTGTAGCTTTGAAGTTGTCATTGTATAAGGAATTTGACAAAGGCTATTTAATAACAATAGTTGAAGTCAGAATAATATGATGTATGCATTCCACCAGGAACTGGGCATCTATATAATATATAAACTTTTATAATTAAAACCATATTATTATACAATAATATTAGGTTTAAATCAGAAAGGAAATGGTAACCCAATGGATATTGACTATGTTATATTTGCGTATGATTATTTCCCCCCCTTAAAGGAACAACGGGTCCAGCCCGCTTACACCCATGAAATATCATCAAAATATTAGGTTTATTGCCATTTAACACCCATCTCGCACCCTGACACTTTTGGCAACATCTGCTGGCAAACGGAAAAAAGAGAGAAAAAAAGGCTCATAATAAATATAAAATTGCAAAAACGTGTCGATTTCCGTTAACAACTTGAAAATGATTTGTTTCACAGTCTGCGGAGCATATTAACTTCGATTTTCAATTCACAGCAGACTTTGCCACACATCAAAACATGGCATATGGAGAACACCGAGGCATCTCTCCCACCATCCAACTACTTGGCCAATTTTTTGCCAGTTAGGCAAACGCAAAATTCCATTTGGGCCGCAAAAGTTGCCAAACAACGAAATTTGGGAGAAAGAGCTTCGGTCTGTTTGTTTGTTTGCTGGGCCAACCAGCTTGTCTCAATGACGTTGGTCCTTAGCCATAACCTGCGGCGCTGTCAGCTCCATCTTGTTAACCAAACAGGCAAAACAGCCGCCGACTCCATCGCCCAAGACAAAGGACCCACAGAGGAGCAGCAGATGCCGAAAAAAAGTCTAATTGATGGCCCTGTTCGTACCTGCATCTTGACCATTTCCGTTCGTCTGCGGATATGCATGTCTACTCAATTTTCCGGCAAATGAGTCGCCCTCATCGTCCTCAAGAACAACAAAAATTGATTGGAATTTGCAACAAGCGGATAAAAATTCTTTCCCCACCCTGTTTTCCAAATTTTTCTGCCACTGTTTTTCTCTGTCCTGCTTTTTTAGACATTGGTTTTTTCCCATCGACACGTCAACACTTGTCTTTTGTGGCTTTTGTTATTTATCCCTTGCTGTTCTCTATTCTTTCCTCAGAGGCAGTCAACACATTGAGCCAGTCATAAATGTCGAAAGTAAGGTGTATTTTTTGCCTTTTTGACAAGTCATATGCGGAGTTGAATATCAACAAAAATTGCACAGCATATACCGCATATTAATCGAGATAAAATACCACTTTAATTTTAAATTCACAACTTAATTGTGTTTGGAAGCGATAGGCTAAAAGATTCAGAAATACAATAGGAATTTATACATATGTATATACAAATTTTAAGGTATTAGAAATTCGAGTTTCTGTTGTGTACTACTTTTTTCTCAAATTCCTTGCTAAAATCCCTAGTAAATTGCTGTTTCCCATTTTTTAACAAAAAAAAAAAAGGCTGACCAAAAGAATTAATGCAATTAATAAGCTTCATCGCCACATGTACCGCTGTACTTTTTTCGTACCTTGAAATAAACAAAAAAAAAACTGTTGGAAAGGAAAAAATTAATTATAAACAAATTTTTTCGTGTCACCAACGGAATTCTCGACACTTTGGCGCATTTTTCAGCTGCCCAGCCGAAATTTCACAGCAATTTCTACGGTCTCTTCCTTTTTCCCTAACTTTCGCTTTCACAACCACTTCCCTTCAGAGCAATTGTTTAGGGTCACTCAAAAGCACATTTCACTTATTATTAGCTCATTTATTACCCACCAAAGGCGCCTGACCCTGGCAGCACCTGGAAAAACTTTCTGAAAAATGCTGGCCAATACAAAAAAAAAAGGAAAAAAGAAATACAAAAAAAAATCCTCCTTAAATTCCCCAACTGCTCCTCTGTTTGGGCACCTTCAAATTAACACATAAATTTTCAAGTGGGTGGCCAATGGCCTGCGGCAAGCTATCCACGAGATACTTTCAGTCCTGTCTGATTTTTGAGCATAAGCGTAGTCAAAAGGAGATAAATAGTTTTAAAGGAAGGAAAAATAAGATTAGGAACCGTAATTTAATTAGAAATTTAAAATTAAAATACTTTTTAGCTTTGGTAACAAATGTATTAAAAAATCCCATTTTCCATTTTAAAATTCCCCCTTTTTCGCCTACGACTCTGATTGTGGGATGCCTGTCATTGAAGTTTCCGTGTGAGTGCATTCAGTGTTCAGGACCCACAGTCCATTCCACCAAAAACCCTCTGAGCTGGGCAATTGACGTTGAAACTACGTGACGCGGGAAAGTAAATTGTATCTTCGGGATTGCCAATGACAGTGACTTTCCTTTTCTCGTTTTTTATTGTGTGCAAATTGGCCACCTGAATTACCCCAACTCATCACTTTTAATTATAGACCACTAAATTAAAATCCGTACAGAATATTGGCAGGGGTATATTTATAATGTCTGCCTTCATTATCATCTCAAATGCAGGCCTTAAGCATAAAAATCAACTTCACCATTCCCGCGAATCAGATAACAAAAGAAATCCCAAGACAGTGAAGGGCAAAAAGTAAAGAAAGGCCTCAGCAATGCGGAAATAAATAAACGTCGCAACTTTCTTGAAATCCCGGGAAGGGCACATTTTTTGAATAACAAAATTAACAGCAGCCCCAACTTGCAGTCTGTATTCCCTCTTTAGTTATGCATTTCTTTTGCTTTTTTTCTGCCTTATTTTTATTTTAATTTTTTATTTATGTTTTCTCCCACCTCCGCAGGCGACAGAACAACTCAATGAAATATAATTCGCGACCCTGGCATCGAGGCCGTGCGGACAGGCAAGTTTTCCTTTTTATTTTTCTTCACTTTTCCTTTGTTTTGTATTTTTTATCCCTTTGTGCCATTTGTTTGTGTCTCTCCGTATTTGTTTGCATTGCGTGAGCTCCTTGGCTTAACGCACGCTTGCACCTTTCCCGCCTAACCAAACCCAAAAGTCGGGCTATAACGACTCATCCTACCAACGGGACGATCCCCGGTGGCAGCCGCGTTATTAACACTTGACTAAATATGCATTTCTTGGGTGGACGCCGTTGACAGCGCCAGAAGCGTTAACAAGGTCTGCCCGCAGGGTAGAAAGGGGAAAATTGGGCAATGCCAACAGTCACCCAAGCAAGTCTTTGAATATTTAAAAAAAATGCCTTAGCCTTTTCCTAAACTTTGTTGAAGACATATAAACAAAAGGATTAAACGACTTGTTGAAAATCCAAATGTTTTTTTAATAAAATATTTTTAAGAATATTTAGTCGTATATGTATTTGCTCCACGAAGGCAAATGCACAAACTTTAAGTGCCTTCTTCTCAAATAATTTTATAGTCAACGGCAGTTCAATAAAAAAAACCTTTGCAGTATGAAATTTTTTGTGAAAAGTTAACCATAAAAATCTAAGATGTACTTAAATTAAGACAATATAGTTGTACAATTTAAAAATTAAACAAAACAAGGGCCTAGCAAATGAATTTAAGATTTTAACAAGCTTAATGGCTAGATTTAATGATTAACTAAAAAATTATCAGGGATAGATGTATCGGATGAGGTGAGGATTTATATAACTTGTTAAAGACAACAACAACATGCAGCATTCTTAAGGAAGTTATATTAAACATTAAACCATACTCTTTGTAAGTCTCAGCAAATACGCGGGTTTTTTTTTTTGCGAACGCATTCCCAACGTGTAACGCTAAATGGTTACCCACCACCCGCCCAACCGACGCGAGGGGCGACAGCCGCTTGACGCACGGCTCGTAGAACCCGATTACGGCAAGGGTCCGGACCCTGGCCTCCATTTTAGTGAATTTATCCGCGTACGCGATCAGCAAGGTCGGACACCCATCTCAAGGATTTCCCGGATAATTTTGTTGAGATCGAAATGTTTGAGCGGATCACAAGCCCCGGATCAAGCGGATTGTGCCAATGTTTAGCTCTTGGAGCGGGACTTATTAAACGTTAAATACGAACGGTTTCAATTGGTTGTCTTTCTTTGAGCCCTACCTGTTCGGATTCGGAGTCTTACAGTGAATGTTATTTAATTGTAATTGATCTTAGAACTAAATTGCCTATTTAGATGCATTGTCCCTAATTCGTGATGGTTTAAGTAAGGTTTTTCTAGGTTCTGACAGATAAGGCTAATACATTGGCTATTGGCATACATAGTGGCCCTAGTTTAATAACATATAGTTTCGTTGTTATAAATACTTGATTATAACATTATTTATCTATGGTTTCGTTTATAGCCCTTTTAGGGCTGGGTTTTGACGATTTGTACCGCTTTAAGAGATCATTTTTGTATCCTTGCGTTTGTGGTCGTGCGACCTGGACTCTCATCTGCGAACCCATGGTGTTTTACTTACAGTAGGTTCGACCCAAGCGAACTGACTGATGGTATGATGAAATGTTTTGAGCGGCTTTGATGCCGATGCCGTGCGGCTTTCGATTCAGAATACTGGTAGAACGAGATTTATAGAAAAATATAAAATTAAACTTAATTAAAATAAACTATTAAATCATTTCATTTTATAGCTACTTCTATTAATATCTAATATTAAAAAAATGTTTTAAAAATAATGTTAATTTGGATAATTATTAAATTGATCATTTTCCAAATTTGCATTCTCAATCCAATCATACCTTTTTTTCCAAGGCCTTGTTAACCTTATTTTATTATATACTACGTGCTTGGAACTTGATCCTTTGAAAGATTCCATGTCACATATCATAACTAATTAACTAATTTTTTCAGTCACATTAATTCGTACATGATCTTATACACGATCACACATATGTGAATTCCAACATTTTAAAAACATAGTTCTTTAAAATAATTATCCAATTGCTTTCTAAACCTTGTTGAATTTCACCACCTTATGTCTATTTTCACCACACTTTCCCACCTATCAGCCTCATTACTCACCTTGATAAGCGCGGGGCTCACACTCGCGTCCGTTATGTTGGGCTCACCCAATTGCCGTCGCTTTAGTGGAGCTGCGGAACTAAAGAAATTTCGAATTGCAGCGATACAAATAATCCTTGGCTGGACTTTTCCGTATTTTTTTATTGTTTGGTTCTTTTTTGGCGACTGGCTTCTTGGGAGATGGAGTAAAACTCGAAGTCGGGACTCTGGTAGTTGAGACCCAACTGAGCCCGTTCACATGGCCTAACTGACTTTTATAGCGAGGCCATCAAATGGCATGCGCCGAATTTTCATTCATGCTATATAGAGCCGTATGTAAAGGACCCCAGATCCCCATTCCTCTGTCGGTGTCTTGCTTATTGTATTGTTGTATATGCAGTTTACCAAACAAAAATCCCAACACACACACTCTCACTCTGTCCTGACGCCGAGAAGTATGCAACAGCCAACCAGAGAGTCATTTCGGATTGCAACGGTTCTTCGGGGAAGTGAGAAAGAGAGAGCGAGGTAGACAGAGAGAGAGAGAGAGAGAGAGAGAGAGCATCTATTAATTGCACGTGCTGCAGTTGTTGTTATTATTGCTATTGTTGTTGGGTTTTATGTTGTTTTGCTTGTATTTTATTTTATTTCCCCCAGCGCTGCTCTCTCTCTCTATCTCTCTATCCCACTTCCTCCCTCTCTCGATTGTCCTTCGTGAGAGTCGACCTAACGAAGCTCTTGTCACGAGGATTGCTTTGCTCCTTCTTGGCCTGTTTACCGTTAGTCGCACTCGGTCTTTCCAGCTCGCTCGTTCGTCCTTCGCTCTGCCGGCGTTGCAAGCGAAAGCGGAGGAGTGGGTGTGGGTGGGCTGGTGGGTCATAACCCCTCCCCCTCCACCACTGCTGCATCCTATTTAGTTACATTTTTGTTGTTGTTGCTGTATTTTGCATTGTTTTGTGCTGTGTTTTGTTTTGCTGCAGCTCTCGGGCCGTGACTTCGTGTTATGTATACCGTTATGATCGTCGGCTCGTCGCTCGTTCGCTGCATGCGATGCTATAAGTGTGTGCGAGTCCTTTTGTTGTGTTGTATAGTTGGCTATGTACTTGCTGTTGTTGTTGCCGTAACCGCTGCAGCTATATTGCCATTGCTGTGTGTTGTGCTCTCTAAACTTCGCCCGCCCCCGATTGAAAAAGGAAAACAACGAAATAGGATAACCGAAGCCAAAACCATCGCTTAACGGCACTTCCCCCAAAGTGGAACTGCCCAGTATTGTGTTGTGTAGTGTTGTGTGTTGTTGTCCTTACGGTAAATGCTCGATCCGCCGAATCATCTATTTATTTCTGGGGAACGCGACTATTAAATGCCGATACAAGTAAATAGCTAATTTAAATATTTAGTGAGTTCCCTAGCTACTTCTTTTAACATAGAGATACAAAAAAATAAAATCAAATGTTGATTCAATGTGGTTCCTGTTGAATTCTTTAATTAAAACCTTTTTATATATAATGATTTCCTATTTAAAAATAAATGTAGTAATATTTGGTAGCATTAATAATTTAATTTAAAATTCAAATAGACTGGCTGCTCCGTAAAACTTAATATATATATTCAAATGAATTGGTTACTTTTTTAGCACTTTTTCTAAATAAAATTATTATGAAATTCCAGTTTTGAATTTTATTTATCGTAAATACTTCAGCCTAAAGTGTTTTAAAAATTGTGAAACATAAAAATCGATATAAAGCTCCGAAAATATACTTTCAATGCTAATTCCTCCAACAAACGTCAATTTGAAAAAAATTTTTGCCTTCTAGGCTTAAATTTCTGAATATTTATTAAAATATCTTAACACTTAAAATTTTTTGTTTTTAAAGTCTCAAAATGTTTTTTTGGGTGAAATATTTTTTGAAAGCTGTAAATGTTCGGCTGCCGTAAAAATATTGAGTATACGAATCATAGATTATGACGTTAACATGCATTTTTAAATTCTATACTTAAGATTGAAAAAAGTATCCAATTTAACTGCACCAAACATACAGCAATTTTAACCTGAACTAACTACCACAATAACTCTCGACTCGAATAATAACTCCAAAACAAACAAGCAATAACCGCAGAAAAAGTCAATCACAGCAGAACGTCAACAAAGAGACCAACATGCCAACTTCCGTTTCCGGTCTGTCAACCGCACGATGTTGACAACAAAAAATTCATAGCCTAACACGCAGGCTGATTTATATTTCACTCGCACAAGCGCACACACACACACTCGCCCTCGCACGCACATGCCGACAAACAGGGAGAGCAATTCATAAACAATTAAGTGACACTTTCAGTTTGAGTGGTGTGTGAATATCGCAACAGGAGGCCATTTAACGCCAATGCAATTATTGTGATTGAGTTAACTTTGCTGGACTTCTGTGTGTGCTTGTGCGGTCAGCAATCAAGTTGTTTAAGGACGAGTTAATTACGCAAATATTGGACTCCGAACTGATTTGGAAAGTGATTTGGAAGATTAACTTGAGATATTGGTTTTATTTCGATGACTGTGGGGTCAAGATATTTACCTAAAGGTACGCTTGGCTTAAAGTTATAATGAGACCAATTTTATCTTAGTGATCAAAGATTATTTTTAAGATTTCTCAGACGGACACGTAATTTGCTATAATTCAACTGATTTTTAAATTTAAACAGGCATCTATTAGACTACCATAAATGGGGATTCGAGGTTGGCCTTGAAAAGGTTTTATCTTACCTCATTTCATATACTTTCCAATCAAGTAGCGAACAATTTGCCCATCGAATTTCGTTACTTTAGCTGTCATTCTTCACAGCGCCATTCTAATTAACGCAAACAATTTTCAAAGCACAGAAATAATCATAAAAATATTCTCTGTAAATCCGATTAGGCGAGACGGTCGCTGGCGCATCTGGCAAATGAAAAGTTTAAAAGTTGTTCGTTTTTCTTATTCTTAATTAAATCCAGAGTACTTGCATAAACTTTTATTTTTGTTGCCCATCATCAGCTTCCATTTTCCCCCATTTTAAGAAGTTGTCAATGTGGCAAAAGTAAACAATTTTTCATTATCGAACGCGAGACCAAATCGACAGTAAGACCAAGTGTCTCATCTTCATTTTCTTTTTTCTGCCCGACAAACTGCTGGAGTGTCAAATCATAAATATGCATCTAACGTTTATCTAACGTCTTTATAGCCCAATCCCCCAGGCATTGTCTATGTTTTTTGCCAGGGAGCAGAGGAAAAGTTCCTGGCCCTCCGCTAGAAGTAGACTTAAAAGTAATTTTACGTCTGACTAAACATTAATGTGCTCAATATTTTATTGTTTGTTTGTTATTTCGTACTTTTGCTGTATCATGGAGTATTTCCCAAGACACTGAGTTGATTATGCGGGAAGCTTTAAAAACTTTTCGGCAAGCTGCAATTTTTAAATGGTTTTGTTTTTTCGGGTTTCGGGTAACTGAACAATAAATAGCTGAGATCAAGACATTACTATCACTTCCGCTACCAATAGTAGGGAAACAGATTGGTGTATTTATCATTTAAGCCTACTGGATAAATTTTTATTTATTATATTGAATTGCTGTAGATGATATGATCTGTTTTATTTTGTTTTCTTAGAACAATTCATTGATTATTTACTAAATCTTTACTGTTTTCAATAATTTAATTTTATTGAAGGCTGTATTATTTACAACAAAATATTTTACAGCATTTTAACAACTAAAAATAACATATTTTAACAACTTATAAATGTTAATATAACTCCAGTAGTCCGCCAAAGGTCTACCATTTTAAACAATTGAATGTCAAAAGCATGAACATATTTTTAGAAAAGGAACATTAAAATGTTTTTCTTATACGTTTAGATTTTTTTACTTGCTTGATTTAAAATGTTGGTACTTGTTATGAAACTAGTGAATTTGAAACAATCCCCTTGCCCCCGAATAACTTCCATTTAACTCCCACCAAAACCGAAAACAGCTATCAAAGCGAACAGAAGTTGACCACAAGTTGCCTTTCCCTTGGCCAAATGTTAATTTGGCTTGTCTTGCACTTTAGTCGAACACCTTTTTTGGACACTCTTGGCCACAATTGCATGTGGGGATGTAGCTCAGATGGTAGAGCGCTCGCTTAGCATGTGAGAGGTACGGGGATCGATACCCCGCATCTCCAATTGGATTATTTCCCTTTTTTTTGCCAAGTAAAATACGCAGACGTCGGCAGTTTTGTCTTTTGCATTATGGGGCTTACATGTCGGGGGAAGAAGTTGCCACTAATGAATATTCAAAGGTTGCTTTGTAGCTGCCAAGCGAGCATTATCCGTGGACTCTCATATCCGCATCCCTTATATGCCGCCCCCATGTCGACAATCAAGACGCGTAATTTGATTTGCGCCCTCATCACATCATTACACTAAGAGCCAAAGCGAGTTCAGATTGATTATATATTGTTGATTTAAATATTTTATATATGCTTCCTAGTTCATATTGAAGTATTGTGTTTTGACATTCCATTTCTTAAGCGAAAGAGTTTTAATTCATTTGATTTGATTTTTTGTAATTTCCGTTTTGCTGACCTACCCACTTTTACTAAGACAACATTTGCTCTTATTAGAAGTATTCAATTACATAAAATCAAACACATGTTATTGAAAGGGTCATGATTCCGAAACATCGATTAAACCTTAAATTAAAACACCACAAATTTATTTTATACATGTTTTTCAAGTTTAAATAAATTTGAAAGTAGGAAAATAATTTCATTATTTTTTTTAGTTTTTCGTCATGTTACTCGTTGGATAAATATAAATTCAAATGCATTTTTAATTGCATTTTACTATAACTCATGTTAGGAAGTATTTTGTTATTTTGTAAGTGTAGTTCGAGGCCTGAGGAGTTGGCTGAGCGAACACATTGTCGCACATAAATCAGCACAATATGCCAATGTTTGTTTACTTTCCTGCATCGCAGAGAACTTTGCCGGCAATTAACCATACAGCCGCAGCAGTCGAAACAGTCAGCATAGTCGGAATCGGGATGTGAAACTGAAGCTGTCGAGGAGTTGGGATTGTCAAAGGGAGAAAAGTATGGTCCCAGGACGCCATGAGACTCCTGGGTAGCTGGTATTGGTGTTGTAAATGATACATGATGTGCTATTTATGAGCAAACGCTTTTGTTTCAATTTTTCCCTAGCCTGGCTTTGCATTTCACTGTTTCAGGCAAAAGGACAAAGTTTTTCTCGTAAGCTGGTTAAGCCATTTCTGTTTTCGTGTCGTTGGTAAAATTTATGTATTTATTTCTAGGTTTTTAATTGTTTTAAGTGTTTGGTACATCGGAGTTTGTAGCTACATTTCACCAATAAAAAAGTATTTTGGAGATGCGGGGTATCGATCCCCGTACCTCTCACATGCTAAGCGAGCGCTCTACCATCTGAGCTACATCCCCTTGTTGTGATTTCCTCCAAAATTGTTCAATATCCACGATTTGGCTCACCCAAAGGTGGACAATTACCTGTAGTTTACTTCAATTGGTATGCAAGTCGACAAATGACCTGGTTACAGTTTCCTATGCCAAGTATGAACTGGTTTGCGGCTTAAAAGCTTTGTGTTGGGGTGTGGCATTTGAAAGTCATGTTCACGCTTTAACTAAAAGACAGTGGCGGAAATCTATCTATTGAATACAAACTTGTCGATTCATACAATCGGGTAACTACATCAGTTTGCAACACTCAAGATTAAGATATAGTTAATCTTTCGTTTTGTTTAGGCAGTTAATCTCTTCAATATACTTTGTTAGATACTTCTACTAGATATTGTTTAATCTAAAATTTTGTACCACCAAAAGGTAGTAGCCAAAACAAAAGACCAAAAATATTCTTTTACATTTGGGAACAGAATAAATAAAAATCAAAATTTTTCCTCTTTTTTTTACTGGCATTTGACAAAAAATTAATATGCATAACGCATAGCGGAAAGAAAAAATAAACTTGAGAAAATGTATGCAGTGATGAGTGAAAAAGGATGCTTCTTGGTTCTATTTGGACCCAACTCAACCCAAGCAGAATCAACAATAACACGTTCCCTTATCGGAACCGGAAACGGTTCTCAAGAAAGCGAGGCGGAAAGAGTCCACAAAGTCACGGTGGCGTATGTGACAAGTCCTTTCTAATGAGCAGGAAGAATACAAGTAGACAAGCGAGAACCTACTGCTCAAATCAAGCCCAAAAGTCGCCTTCAACTAATAAACTTCTCCCTGGTCCAAAGTCAATTAAAAAAGGAACAAATATCGTACGTGACACCCAGAGATAGACAGCCCAGAAAAGGCATGGCAAGAAATAAAGATGGAATGAGTGGCTTCTTAAGCTGAAATACTTGAACTAAAAAGTCGCAGACTGTCTTGAAATTAAAATTACACGACGCTTGAATAACTTTGGCTGTATTTCCACCCCACTTTCGTTCCGCTGGCAGGTAAATGCTGACAAAAGTTTTTGAGGTAGCATTTCTTTTACGATTCGCCAGAGTGTGGAACCAGCTAAGAAGAAGTGCCACTTGCTACGTTTGTGTCATTAATTTTGTATATCATTGAGTTTTACGAGGCTCATAAATATGAAAACGTTTAACTCTTGCTGGCTGAAAACAAAATTCGGCTCGAGGGGAATCCCAACAAACTTCCTTGCCGCGTTTTATATGAGACAAACTAATTGTCTTGTACTTGTAATGTGTTTTTAAGCGCAGCCACGCTTCCCACATGTTTTCACAATGTTTCCCTGATAAACAAGGGGGATTCGGGATTTCAGTGAAGGAGTTTTAACAATTAGTGGGGTGACTTGAAGGGTTCGCCTCCTTTTCTCGTGTGCAACAGCTTGAGGTAATTTTCAACTTTTACTCTTTGTTTTGGCGTTGACAAGAAGCGTGTTGTTTGTTTGGTTTTAATTAAAGCCCAAAACATATCAAGTTAAATGTATGGGGTCTTTGAAAGAACACCCGCTCCTATACAGCTTCAGCTTACGATAGAGAAATATATATTTGTGGAAATGAGGTTTGTCATGTGAATTTTTGTAAACTTATTCGATTTGTCTTTAAGGCTTTGCATTTTTCGTAACTTATTTTAGATGGTAAAAATTGTTTCCTTTTGTTGAATCGAATTAGTCATTTCAACAAGATGATGAAAATTAAACGATATAACACAACCTGATACTATAATTTAGATACCTTTCCATAGGGAATCATTGCCTTTAGCTTCAGCTTTTAAATGTAAATTCTTACTTAGATTCGCTTTGACTAACAAGAATAAAACATTTTTACTTTTAAATTTTTAATTAGTTCATGTTACAAATGACGTTAACGAAAAAGGCAACGGCAAAGATTTGTGGTCGTATATTTTAGCATTTCTTAACGAGATTTTTCGAGGAAAAAAAAAACAAAAGACCAACGGAATTCGCACCTTTGCATACACAAATAGCGAGAGGGATGTTTTTTTGGGATGGGAAGTGTAGAGAAATGCGGATGGGGTCAGGAGGCTGTGGTTATAAATTTTAAATCAGTTAAATTAATGCAGCAGCTTTCTTTCGTTTCTCCGTCCGTTTTCTTACGTGCCAGAAAGTTGCGAATAAACTTCGAGCACGTTTCTTGATTACATTAATTATTCCTTTATTGTTTGCTAAAGTTTTCACCTTTCTCCGCGTTTGCGTAGTTATGCTTTTGCAATACATCTAATTGTAATTAATTATAAAAGAGTTTAATTACAATGTATATTTTTTTTTTGTTTTTACAGCGGTCCCTTTAACAATAGAGTGGTAAGTAAAGAAAGACATTAAAAAATGTTCAATTCTAACCAACCAAAACGTTGTAGTATACCAGTTATAATCAGCGGCATTCACCCTACCCGCGATCAAACTACGCAAATCGGGAATACTCTGATAACCATAACTCAAATCAAAAACGCCAGGAGAGAGATTATACCAAGAGAACTGATTTTCAGGAGAGAAACCCCAGATATCCCAATGGAAGCTACTCCGGCAGATACAAAGATCATCACAACAGGGACCATTACCACAGATATCAGCCCCGGAGAAGTAAAGATAATTCCTCTAAATCGCCTCATAATAATGAAGATAGTGAAGATAGCTCACATCTAAGCGGAGTCACAAGTGACATTAATAAAAATAAGGAAACAAACTGTGAACCCAAAAGTGACGCTTTTAAAGCTGATCAAAAAGAAGATAATTCAACTGACAAACATCATAGGCAAACTGAAGAATTCGATTTTGAACTAGTTTATGGCAAAGGCAAAGCCATAGAGCAAAGAACGGTTGCCTCAATTAAAAAAAATACAGTTACGTCAAAGCGTGATCAGGCCACAGAAGTCAATGGGTTAAATGAAAGCAGCTTGCATACCAAGCCAAACAGTGAAACTTTAAAAGATTCTGAAGTTAATCAGACTACATTAAAAACACCTAGTGAAGATAAAGAACCGAATCAAACCCAAGAAGAACAGCCAACCGTCAGTCGATGCCTAAAGGAGGAATTGAATCTGTTTAAGTCCAGTGAAAAGCCATCTGAAGCAGAGCCTAGTCAATCATTTCCACGTATCCAAGTGCGACCGCTCACCCAACTACTGAAGCAAGAGATTTTGGCAGTCACCCAAGAGAATCGTCTGTCCAATATACCTTTCCTGAGTCCACAGCCATCCGCTTCATCGGCCAGTCCCAGCCGCCAGGCCTTTAAACCCGCCCTCAAAAGCCGCCGGCGGACAGTGAGCAATTGTAATTATATTGCGGGGAGTTCCAGTACTAGTCAGGCCGCAGGAAATGAAGCAATTATCAATAATCGCATCGCTAGTATGGACAAGGAGAGTCTTAAATACATAATCAATAATAGCGACACTATATACGACGAACACTTAAAGTTCCAGGCCCGGAGGCGTTTACGCGACGAGATTCGGCGGCAGCTAAAGAACATCGAGTTGGATCAGCCCAAGGACAATCCGGTAAAAGAACTGATCGAAGACGAAATTGTGGATGCTATCAAATTGCCTGCGCTTCTGCTGCAGGAGATCGAAAAGTGTTTCGGCATAGACGTATCAGAGGGTCAGAAAGCCAATCCTTCTGAACTAGATAAACCAGATACCACAAAGAGTAAAAACAATGGGAAAAATCAAAGCCCTGTAAAAGACAGCAAAGGCTCCGAAAAGGAAATTTGTACAAGTTCAGACGTTACAAGACCAGAGGTCCTAAGCGAAAGTGGAACGGGCAGTACAGAAATAACAACGAAAGGTAAAAAGACTAAAAAGACTATCAAAGATAGCAAACAGTGCATTAAAGGTAAGAACGGTAAAAACAAAGAGCCAGAAAGTAAAATTGAGAGGAAAGAAAGCAGTGATCAAAATATAGAAGCCGAAGAGCTTAGTACAAATAGCAAATCGTTTAGTAAAGATGGTAACGATAATCGAAATCACACTATAAAATCAATGAAAAGTATGAAAGAGATCCTACAAGAAAATAATAAAAAGAAAAGTCCTAAAAAAAAATTCAAAGGATCCATTACGGAATCGGGTCAAAATAAGACAAATATCAGGACAAAGGTCAGCCAGTACAGTCTTGAACAAGAAGCCCAAACAGAAGAGCCCTCCGATTCGATGAAGAGATCAAAAGATCTAATGGCAAGGCTAAAGGCAGCCGATGAAGTCAAGCCAAAGGAAGAGTTGCGACTTACTAAGAATCGCGCGCCATTGTTGCCAACTCCAACATGTGGAAGGATTACCAATAGCTTAAAGAACCCGAATTTCCAATGTGAGGAATCTAAACCAAGCAAATCACCAACAAAAAGTTCAAAAAACATGTCCGCTAAAAGTTCTAAAAAGGCAAATCAATCTGTAGTTGATACTTCTGAGACTGTAATACCCTTTATCAAAACGGAAATCAAAAGAGAATTATGCGGCTCACCAATAACAGTGAATCCTTTACCTTCAAAGGAGGTTATTGAGCTTCTGAGCTCATCTGATGAAGAAGAGGACATGGATTTCGATGAAACTGAGGAAGAAATTGTGGCGCAGAATAAAGAGCAGGTTTCGGAAGCAATCCTAAAACCTGATCCGACCATGGACGATGTTGCTAGTGATCATTCTAACAGCTCTCAGTGCAGCAGCGAATCTACGAAAAGGCGCAGAAAGCTAAAGCTCCAAAACGATGCTGAAAACGTGGTGGACAGCTTTGAGAAGCTGATCCTTCCCCACCTTCGGGAAGCTCTGACAGATCGCTATCGCCGCCAGCACTCTGGTAGCCTCCAGAGTCGACTACACTTCATCTCCTGTGTGGTGACAAGCGCCGAGCACAATTCACAGAGCTTCAGCAAGATCGAGGTGGCCAAGATGCAGATGAATCTCAAAGCCGCCGACAATCGACAATCCATCGAGTTTCTGTTAAGGGAGATTGTCAACGTGGTTAATCTGCAGAAACAGCGACGTCGGGAACAGGAAGAGGAGCAGAAGTTGGCAAATGAATTGAGTCCAAAAAAAATTGAGTCCCCAGTTAAGAAAAACTCACCGCCAGTGCGCCGGGATTCGCTAGTTTTGGATAGCCTCCAGAGTTCAACAGCCTCTCCCGCTCGCCAGAGGTCCCCAGGCTTACCTTCCCGCCAGATTACTCATTCTTCTCCTGCCCGGCAAAGTGTTCAACCCGTGGCTGCCCGTGAAACTCCAACACCTCCCCTGGAAATTTCTCCAGCTGTGGTCAAGCCCCAGAATCCCGAGCCCTTTCCCGTTGGGCTGCCATTTTTAGCCCACCTTTCTCCCGGTGCCTATGCACGTTTAGGCGGTGTGACAGACAAGGCCGAGCCATTAGGTCAGTTGGGCGACATGGTGGCCCAAAATCTGGTTGATATCGATCGCCGCCTGCTGGAGAACCAAAATCGGCGTAGCATTCTCGAGGAAATGATCATGAAGTTTCAGAAAGAGAAGTCCGACCTGGAGATGCTCAGTCTGGAGCTGCAGAGTCGCAAGTTTCTGTTGATAAATTCAATGATTTCTCGTAGTCAGACTTCATCGGTGCCTGTTGTTAACCCTAGGAACTCACCGCCACCCAGTGTTACTGCTCAGGAATCGACGCAGGAGGAGAATGCTGGCAAAGGAGGTATCGCCAGGCGAACTAGGAGCAGATTAAGAAGAGCTGTCGTGGTAAAACTAATACCCAAACGTCAGGTGAGGGTTCAGAAACGAGTCCTTAGAAAGCACAAATCAGATGAGTTAATATCACAATTGCGTCAAGAAATTGCTGATCAGGAGGAGTCTAATAAAGCTAGCAAAGACCCATTTAAAGAAAAAGAATGTGGGCTGAGCATTCAATCAAACATCAAGGAAGAGCCATTGGATGAGTCAATCTATGACCAAATGTCCGAATCCACTCCCACCGCCAAAGTCACGCAATCGCGTCCTAACAAACCGAAAGTCTGTGTCTCAGCCAACCCGACCCATCAACCACTGGCAATAATACCACCGCTGCCACCTCCACCACCGCCACCCGAACCGATCTGTCACATGGCCGAAAAAATGTCCGGAAGTTTCCCCACGGAACTCTTGTCTGAGTCTCAAAACTGGACAGAACTCAACTGCCAAGAAAAGAGCAGCGTTGGCTTCATACCCATGGGGAAATTGTACAAAGTTTTAAGTCCCATTACCCAAATAAAGATTTACAGGGAGTATGTGATAGCGGCAGCCGAAGATGGGGATATCTATATGTTCCACCTAGTCAGTCACAAACTTGAGCGAAAGATTACAAAACACAGCGAAGCCATTACAAATATGTCGCTCTGCGAGAAGGAGTCCATTTTGTACACCACATCGCTGGATGGCTTTTTTAAGAAGTCATCGCTGGAGGTGGGTCACAGTTTTCTTTCAGATAGCCATATAATAACGTACTACCTTCAAACGTTTATAGAATCTTGAGCGGGTCATAGAAACGGTGTACTTCAAGGAGCCCCTGCAATCGATTGACATTTGTTGGGGATTGGCCTTCATTGGCAGCCGATGGGGACTTATCTCTACATTCAATGTGGTGGTGAGTTTAAACAGAACTTTAATGTCAATTCTCATTTTAAAAGATTACAAAATATTTTCTTTGCAATTAATATTATCTATTATTTAAATTCGTATGTTGACAATTAATACTTAAAAGATCTAAATTTTAAAATCAACTATTAAGCAACCTTGGTAACCTTCTTCTTCAGAAATTCTTATTCATCCTATAGATTTTGCTCTTCAATCATACCTTATGCCATTTCAATAAAAGTTCCAAGAGAAACCCATAACTCATTGGACCTTCCATCGTGTGCAGGTCAATCAATCGTCTTTCAATATATTTTCCCCACTTAATTTGACTCATTAAATATTTATCTGTCAAACAAACACTTCAACAATTTCAATTAAAATATTGAGCTCCGACTTGCGAGTCCTGCCAAAAGGACAGCCACACACAGGACGATTCCACACCTTGCCTTCGTGCCAGCAACAACACCAGAAGTTAACGAATTGGCAATGAGCAGGGCCAAAAACGAAAGTCTAGACAATGGAAATCAAATCGAATTTATTTTTCCTTTTTTTTACTCTCGCGAATTTAACAAATTGGATAGTATGGAGAAGAGATGTGTAGAAAGGGATTTTGGTTCTGAGCTGATACTTCATTAGAATATTTCAAATTGGGGGTAGAGTAGAGCTATAAGTCTTAATTCTGGCAGAAATTCGATTTATGGCTGCGACGTGCTGATAACTCATGGCTCGAATTTATGTTGCGTTTATTTCTTTTGTGCATAACTTAAGGGTTTGAGGTACTTAATTTTTTTGTGAAGGGAACAATTTTTATTTAAACTGAACTAGTAGAGAATGAAATGAGAAGGTAATATTAAAAATAACTAAATGTATGAATGAACTGTGGAAGAATGTGATTACATCAGTTTAGAATGCATAATGTACACTTCCCAAAACTAGTTTTAGAAATAAAAAAAATAAACTAAGACGGAAATAAATGCAATTATCAGTTATGGTATTGGGGAATCACTAACAATTATGTGAGGGGGGGACTACCATACTCTATTCAAAACATAAAAGGACGGAGACAAGTGTCCTATTATTAATTGAACTGGGGGCAGGACATCTACGTTTTTAACTAATCCAGAAACTGAGCGGCTGTACCTGCATCAGTATTGCAGATGGAAGAAACTGTACTTCCGTCTGTAGGGTAGATGGTGGTCACTGTACTTGAGCCCTTGGTAGGTGCAGTCAGATGCTTTGGTTATTTGGTAAATATGGCAAGACGCCACGCCCCACACGGCAGGAAGCACATAGAAGGCGGTACTGGTATTGCAGTTTTGGCCAGCCTTGCTGCTATTGCTTGATATTTAACTTTGGCTGGTGTTTTGTGTTTTATTGTGTCGTGTTTGCTGCACGTTGTTTGGCCGAGGATTTCGAGCTCTGAGAGTATATAGCGTCCATGCTGAGACAAAGTTTATATATATAAATTGTATATAGTTCCAGGGCAACCCCCAGCCCCGAGTTGCAACAAACAACAGCAAGCTGCACCACTACCATGCTGTCTCGCTCCCACACTCATTGGGTAGAAAAATGTTGCTTCCTGGCTAGCTATCTCTCTCAGTCCCTAGTGCTCTCTATTGTTGTTTATTTAAGTTTTTATGTGTGCCTGTTTAGTTAACGGTATACTTTGCCGACACCAACTCTCCCTCTCTCACTCTATTTCTTTTTTTCTGCGCATGTCCTTGCGCTGCACTTTACCGTTAGTTGCATATAGTTACTGCCATTCGTTAGTTTTTTGGCAGCAACAAATAAAATGTTTATATGCTATTTACTCACAACAATTTTAAATAAAATACAAGCTGGCGATTACACTACGAAGCTCTCTCTTTCCAGTACTCGGAGGAATAACGGGGCTGCGCTCTCATTTGCTTTCTCTTTGCTGCAAGTAGGAGAGAGCGCCTTCCAAGGAGCTGCAATTGGAATTGTCTTCGTGCCTGTTGCTTCCGCTCTCTCTTTCTCTTACTTTCTCTCGTTCGTCCTCGTAGCTCCTGTTTTTGTTGTTGTTGTGCCGTGGGCTTTTCTTGCTGGTTGGCTCCTGTTTTGTTGTGTTGTGTTTCTGGGAACTGACGCCCTGTCTATGGCTTGTTGTTGCTGGTACGCTCGTACCGCTCTCCCATTGGCTGAATCGGCCAACTCGGGTTGGTTGTTTGTACCGTTATGTGTGGCCTGCCCCCCTCCCCAAGAGACTGTAACTCTTTTTTCGTGTTTATGTGAGCTTTTCTATTGTTGTTCGTCGTGGCAAATTGCACAGGATAGTTGGATGGGTGTGGCAATGTGGAATATCTCCTGCAGGCTGCAACCACTAAATAAACTCCGTCACTCAGCCCCCAAAAAAGAAATTTATTTGTATTTTCATTCCTTGCACATTG
Organism: Drosophila gunungcola; assembly: GCF_025200985.1. NCBI lineage: Eukaryota > Metazoa > Arthropoda > Insecta > Diptera > Drosophilidae > Drosophila > Drosophila gunungcola. The sequence goes on from NC_069139.1 coordinate 10,656,049, forward strand.
CGCCTGGCCGCCATCTTGCCGAATGGTTAAAGACATAACGGTAGATAAAAGTGCACTACATCGCTCCATCCTTCTCCATTTTCTGTACTTCTTGATACTGACTTGGAGAATTGATATATGTATGTATGTATGTATGTATGAATGATTCTATCTTTTCTATTTTATGGAGTTTTAAATGAGTTTGGGTACGTATATTTTTCTTTGTTTAAAATTTATATTTGCTTAGAATATGCATTTTTTCAAAGGAACATCTGGAACCTTTTTCATAGTCCTCTTTAAATAAGGTAAACAAAACATTAAAATTTTTCATATTTAAGTAATTAATGAAACAATAGGTTTTGAATTCGATTTGGAAGTAGGGGTTTAATCGGTAAGAAAAAAAAAGCCGAAAAATGCTATTTTTTAATCTGGATTTTGGGAATATTTTTAGTACCGTTTTCGGGTTTATCAATTTGATAATGGCAAAGTTGTCTTCTAAACTTGTGTTATTTGTGTTTTCGTATAAATTAATATATTTATACTGCTGCTCTAAGCTATTTTTGAATTGTTTGTTTCGCTTATCAGCTAACTGGGTCCATAGTGAATCCCGAGCAGTCATTACCTTAGGCAAGTTATTCCCCTATGGGGATTCCTATTTGTAATTGTTATCGCTGCAAGAAAGGCATATAAATAGGCGCGTCCGATGATTCGCAAGCAGAATAACAGAGAGCCAACATGAAATTCCTGTCAATTTTTGTGATGATGGCGCTCATCATCTGCGCTGCTAGCAAGAATCACGAGGAGTGGAAAGGACAGCGACCAGGGGATTACGATCGCAGACCATATTCTAACCCTTATGCTTAAGAAACTTGTGCAAAACTTACGACTAAAGGAAACATAATAAACAATTTGAATGAGTTTAAAAATGTATATATATTTATAAGCACTGGCGATTTCCATTTTTCGAGGAATAATTTCCCAACATTTTTTCATTTGAAAATTCCAAATTCAGAGTGGCAAATGAATTGTAGCAAAATAAAGCAGGAAAGTAAAAAAATTCTGTGAGCGTTCCATATAAAATTACAATAAAAAAATAAAAAGGTGGTATTACGTTATGTAGCTAGATTTCACCCATCAAAAAGTATAATGTAAATTTCACGTCTTAATAGAACTTATAGATAAATGGCTTATCTAATCATGCTAGCATATAAATGACTACACATGCATATACAAATACATTAAAAATAGTTTCCACAAGCAGCATGTCTATTTATATTTTTAAGGTACAACAAAGTTTCTTTCTTTCGACCGTTTCATGTTGTTCGATTTGTACGTACAAATGTCATGACAATGCACTTCGTGAATTTTAATGAGCTCGTACTATGGTAGGTGTTTAACCAAAGTCAGTAAATTTGTGACCAAACCTTGTGAGTGCTCCTAAAAGAAGTGAATTCACAACGGGGATGTAGCTCAGATGGTAGAGCGCTCGCTTAGCATGTGAGAGGTACGGGGATCGATGCCCCGCATCTCCAAAGGATATTTATTTTAATTTGTATTTCATTAAATTTTTTTTACGTTAACGGAGTCAAACAAATTGTCTTTAAATTGGAATTACATGTCCCATTCAGTTCCAGCTTTTAAAACAATATGTTGTCTTTTTAAAAAATAGATTTTAGAAACATCTCCAATAAATTTATTTCAATAAATAATATTATAAATTACTAAATCTTTTATAGATATACGTAGTGTAGTTAGTACGTATCTACTTTTTCTAAATAAATAAATTTAACAAAGTAACTCTCCGTATTTTCAGACCAACAAGGTGATTGATAAGCCTTTAGTTTCGACCGGCCAATCCATTATTGCCATTAAAGCCACCAAGGAAGGAGTACGAAAAATCCTTGTTCTTGGGTGCAAGGGAAACTTTGTGCAAATGCATGATGCTGGAAACGGATTACTGCTGCGTCGCGTATGCATTCCAGAAGGCTTAAATGTCTACAGTTTGCTTTTAAATGATGGACACATTTACTGTGGCACACAAAAGAACGAGATCTATCAGTTGGAGTTTGTCGTAAGTTGTTTTCGATGATTAACAGTCGTTCAAAATATGATTCTTTCACTTTCCCTTTCAGACTGGTAACTTGATTAACAAGTTAAGCTGTGGCAATGGTGCTGTATCTATAGTGGCCTACAAAAAGCGTTATTTGCTGACGGGCTGCTACGATGGTTTCATTTATGTTCTGGACAAGGTAACAGGAACTCAAGTGGGTCGTTTTGAGGGAGCTGGACGGTTGGTTTTGGCCTTGGCAGTAGCAGGCGATAAAGTAATTTAATCTATATAAAATTTGAAGTTTTAATTAACATAGCTCATTCGTTTTTTACAGATCGTCACATCTTCGAAAGATAACTCGCTGGAAATACTGGAAGTGCCCGCAGCCATGGTAAATGGCCATTAAGACGCTTATCATTACTTGTATAAATCAGTTTTAATTTAATAATTTTGCACACACACTTGTTTGTATAATACAATTCAATTAACTTAATCCTGGATCGCGTAATAAGGATTCCGTTCTCTGTATTTACAGTTGAATATGTAACTTTTTTGTTAGCTCCCAATTGCATTTTCGCAATTGATCTCCTTGAAGAATATTTCTTCGTCTTGAACAAATTATTTCAAAATAAAAAGAGAACCACCATTAAACATAAAGTAATAAAAATAATGTGAAGTTGTCTTTAAGGAATTTGCGGAGACCTTACTGGTCGCACGTTTGTCTGCATTTGGTGCAGCTTCTGGTTGAGTTTGTGGGTGTGGTCCCGTAGATATGCAATAAGGTCGGCCTGTTTCTCTAACAGCTCGTCGGTATCGCCTCCGGGTTGCATGAGGCCCAAAGAACCACCGGCTCGATCCGCACCACGCAGAACGTCGGGGGACAGCTTGGCGTTGTTAAATTTACGCACCTTGTCTGCAATAAGCATTGAGTACGGATACGGGTAAGAATTAATAGGCTGGAGGAAATAAATCCTTGCAAAGTACTTGCTTATACTAATTAAGTTCCTGTTAGGCTGGATTTTTAATCTAACATTGACTTATACCTGAAGAAAAAATGATTTTTTTGAACTAAAGTATAAATGGGTGATCTCAGTCCAACATGTAATAACTGTCAGTTAACTTAATTGCTTATTATAGAAATGGTTGTGACTCATTTGTTGAGTATTTAGATATTTTTAGACCGAATATTGAGTACCTGTTCTTAAAAACACTTAAAACTAGTCACTGTTTAATTGCCACATGATGTCGTTTTTTAAATTTATTGATTTCTGACCACATTTCCTTAATTTGTTCACCTTTCATATAAGGTAAAAGCAGAACTAAGCTGTTTTAATGCAGTAAATATTTAAACGTCAGAAAAAGGAATTGTTAGGCATCAAGTTGATTTTGATGTTCAACATTTTTGTAAAATAGAATATAAAAACCCAGGTATATAAGGTATATAGGGACCAAATGTTACTGTTACTGTTATAATCCTTACCAATATATACGCTGTGGGAGACGGCCAGCACCAGGTTCTCGGCCACGGTGAAGGCTGTCACATAGCTGACCGGCGACAGCCATCCGGCGGCGCAGTGCTCCCAGAAGTTCTCCGCGTAGAAATGGTGGATCAGGGCCTGGACGGCCAGCAGCATGGAGTTCCACAGGGAGACCAGCTGCAGGGGAATCCCCTTTTGCATGTTCGTCTCGCGGTGGAAATCGTGATAGCCCTGCATGCGCAGATTGTCGTGTTGTTTCTTCACAAAATGATCGAAGAGCTGAAAACGATTGACATTGAGGCAGGTCGGGAATGAAAGAGCTACAAGTATTTACATATGTAATGACCCAGAAGGTTGCCCGTAGATAGAGCATTATGAAGTATGCATCGCAACGCCGATCCGCTGGAAACGAAGCCGCTAGTACGATGCCCACAATCGAGATTACGGTGGAGATAACGAGGTGAAGGCTGCAGAAAGACGAGGAATGGGTTTCATTATGTGCATTATCGCCAGTTTGGAAATGCGACGGATGATTCACTGCCGCCGGCAGAAGTCTCCATTTCCCACCCCCCATCCCCCCAAAAAAAAACCCTTTCCCCCCCGATTCGCTCACCTAAATGCGGGCACTGTGTTCAGCTTGAAGCTACCATTGTCGTTGGAGAAAAGTACGGGGTCCAGTAGCTGATCCGTATCCTGGATGTGGGCGGGGGACACGCCTGGTTGGACAGCGGCGCTTTCTGTTGACGGTTGCTCCATTTGCGCTTTCCTGCACGGCGTAGTTTTCAAATTGTTGCTGCTTTGTTTATTATGGCCGCAGGAAAACAACTTATATTTTCTCTAGGTGGCAGCACCAAAACATTAACAAATTTTCACCCGGTGGCAACCGCGTGACGTAGTTGAGTATCTTGACAACCCTGTAATGTTAACATTAAACTGACTGTTATAATTTGAAAAAAAAATTATATTTTTATTTATATTCTTCTTACATATTTTTAAGCTGTTATCTCGCCTTCTGTTTTTTACAACATTTGAAGGAAACGGTTATTTTTTGTAATAATTTTTAAAATTGCATGTCTTTTTTCAGTATATTTTTTAGCGCCCACTGTTTTTTTTCAAAGTTTGAGCTCCGGTCACACTTAAATTAAAAAACAAAAGTATTTAAACCTAGCATTCGGCTATTGGATTTTTATGTTTGTAGTGTAGAAAAAAAGAAATTGTAATATGACCACGCCTGTGCCGCGTCGCACCAAGGACTTGGTGGCACTGGGATGGGCTTCCGACTCTGAGGACGACTTCAATACGCCATACCGACCGCTGCGATCGCGGTCAGCGGCTGAAGGAGAACAAAAACAGCAGCCGGTGGCGTCCATCCAAATCCAGGCGAGGGGCAAGGAGAATGAGCCACATCCACAACCTACCTCCTTGGATATGCTGTAAGGACCGGGTTATCATTTGGGAAATTTGGTATACACTATCCACTACTACGTAAATTACAATCAATGATCTTAATCCACTTTAAGGGTTTCTATTTTATTGCTTTACCCGCAATCGATCATTCTTCTTTAATGGTGACCATTTCCCTAATTTGTTCTTATCTATTAGATTTTTCTACATCCAAGCCTGTTATTAACTCCCTCTTGTATATCAGGGAAATTCCCTACATTGATATTTTAAATGGGATCTCTTACCTTTCCGGCCTGAGTTATCTTTTAATGATTTCCATTACCAAAATCCGAAGGTCGAACTATTCATATATTATAAGATCATAAACATTAAAGATTAACAAATATTTACCCAGTATTTCTCAAGAATTTTACCTAAGTAACTTCCATGGTCACTGAAAAAAAATAGTTTTTAAAAAAAAATTAAATTATAAGTATCTTAGAATATAATAAGTACCTTAAAATATATAGGTATTTTTTATATTTGGTTTCTTGACTTCTTAATGTACCAAGGGCAACTTTATTTTCAAGAACTTGTAATTTTATTTATCAGATTTGCTCAACATATTTGCATCCTATATTTTTTAGTCCCCGCCGCGTCTCGGAGTTGACCATGATGGATTCTGACAGCGAGGAGGAGGACGTGAAGAGCAATCACAACCTGAACTGCGCCATCTTAAACGATTCCTTCGTGCTAAGTCCCTCCCAAGAGTTAACCAACAGCAACCCCGCCGTTCCTCTCAAGCAATCCGATTCGAATCTGTCGTTCCTGGGAAGGTTTAACAACATGGGCATCAATTGCAACAGTCAGGGATCTCCGTCTTCGAAGTCCGAGAAGCAGGTGGCTAAGAAACCAGCGCCCACCATTCAAGCTCTGTCCGAAAGGCGTCCACTCCAGGCCACTGAAACGCCACTGCGCAATGAGATCTCCTCTTCATCAAAACCGAAACAGGATGCGGATTTTGTCACCCCTCAGGTGCGAACCGTGGGTTCTTCGCTGGCTGGAAAAAGTCGAGGTGTTGTGTCCAACGACTTCCGTGCGCAGAAGGTGCTCTTCCAAACGCCCATGACCGTGAGTCGTGCTGCTCCCGTTGCCTCCGATAGCACTATCTTCTCGCTCTGCGACACTATCAGCGAGAGTCCCGACATTCCAGAGCCACCAAAGGCAGATCCTCCGCAAAGTCATCATCAGTCCAAAAGGTCTCTGGACAATGTATTCCGGGAGTCAGATAAAGATAAAGACAATGTGCAGGTCGTGGTGCCCAAAGAATTGGTGCCTGTTCCACCCGTTGCCGTACCTCCTGATCCGCCTAACACTTCCTCTTCAACCACCTCTAGTATACTGAAAATCAAGAATCACGAGTACACGATTTCAAAAAAGCTTGGCAGCGGCGGATCCAGCTTGGTTTATTTAGCACGTCGTTCCGACTCAGGAGAGGAGTATGCCCTAAAGGTGGTGGATCTGCAGGCCGATCCCCAAGTGGTGCAGGGATATCTGAACGAAACCAAGCTCCTGGCAAAGCTACAAGGAAACGTCTGCGTGGTTGCGCTTTACGATTAGTGAGTTTGAAGGTTTTTATTATATATACTAATAACTTAGCTACTTGAATTAGTATGTATAGTTGTCTGCTTCGTTCTCCTGTCCTCTAGCTTAAACTATCTTAATTATATCTTCTAATAAAGCTCTTTTTTACAGTCAACTAGTGCGGGAAGAGTCCAAGCTGTACATGGTAATGGAGAAGGGCGATTGCGACCTGAACAAGATCCTGCAGAGCTACACCACCAACCTGCCGCTTTACAGCCTGATGAACATCCTGTACCAGATGCTGCAGGCGGTCAATTACATCCACCAGCACGGTGTCATCCACTCGGACCTCAAGCCGGCCAACTTTCTAATGGTCAGCGGGAGACTGAAGCTGATCGATTTTGGCATCGCCAGCAATATATCTGTGGACTCGACGAGCATCATCAAGTTTTCGCAGGCGGGCACTTTCAACTACATCAGTCCGGAGGCGTTGACGGACACCTCCACGGGCAACAGTCCGATGCGCGGAGCCAACCAGCCCAAGATCAAGATTTCGACCAAGTCGGATGTGTGGTCGCTGGGCTGCATCCTGTACCTGCTGCTCTACCAAAAGACGCCCTTTGGCCACATACGGAACATCTATGCCAAGATGAGTGCAATCGCCACTCCGGGCACCAGCATCGAATATCCTCCCATTCCTCCCTACTATCCCGTCATGCTGGTTCATGTGAGTTTGGCGGGCTTTCTATAATTCTAAAAAATAGTACATTAAAATCCATTTTAAAACAGCATTTAAAATAATTGAAGATTTGATTAAAACAATGTTTGATTGAACATCAAGTCTTAATAACTTTCTCTAGAAAACGGGGGATTTTATAAAAATGCAACCAAAATAGATGTGTTTAATTATCTCGCTCTGTTTTCAGATGGCCAAGAACTGTCTTCAGTTGAATCCCAAAAAGCGACCGTCGTGCACTGAACTACTACAGTATCCATTTCACATGGTCATTCCACTGCAGAATCTGCAAATTCCCAGCAGAGCCGCCACCAGTAATTAAGCATCAAAGCTCAACTATTTATTAGTCAAATGTCAAAGGTCAAATGTCTTTCTCATATCTGTGTGTGTATATATTTAATTCTCATTTATCGTAAATTAAACATCATAAATCCTTACAATGCAGCTCATTCTTTTGTGTTTGTTGTGGTTGCTGATGGGCTTGAATTTGTTGGTTTCTAATTAATTTTTTAATTTCTCAGTATGTCGCATGCAACAGGTTCCCGACAATTAATTGCTAGTTAGCATTCGTGAGTTTAATATGCGTTTACTTATAAGATAGTTTCTCATTCAGTTTTATATAAAAATAGTTATTTTCTTGTTTACATACGCTTAATTAATTGTTGCTGCTGCCGTTTACTTTTCTTGGGTTTAAATACTTTGCGCTGCTCCGCGGCGGAAAATTAAAAGTATATAGAAACGGAAAACAATTATGGAAAACATACAAAATTCACAGTAACCCAAATACGTGTTTATACACTCATACTATTTAGTTTGTTTTATTTTTGTGGTTTCGCCCTTTAAGTAGATGGGTTTTAAATTCATTTGCTTAACATAAGATACATATACAATTGTTTATAGCGCTTTTTTAAATGCAAGTGTAACACAAATAATAACTGCATGCGAAGTATTGGATAAATAATAATTATAAAGTAGCAGCAGCAATGGATTTTGTAACTGTTTTTCCGGGTTGCTTTTTGTTTTTTTTTTTTTTTTTTTGCGGTAGGGTTTGGGTGGAAATTGCCTGCTTCTGTGTACAGAGTCTGGCTTTTCCTTCGCTAGCGCTTCTTCTTTTCTTCTCGTTTAACATTGCACAAGTTTCGATTGTTATCATTATCTTGCTTTAGTTATGTGTGTATAATTTCTTAAAGCGTTCCGTAGTTCTTCATTCTTATAATTGTTGCTTTTCGCTACTATAAAATGTTTAATGTTGCTGTTGTTGTGGGGCATGCTTTAAGTTTACATAATTTTCCTCGCCCTTATCCTGTTACTTTAACTTTAAACTTAATAAATTGTTAGAACTGTTTGTTTTTTACTGTTGCTGTTGTAATGGAAGTTGGACAAACTCTGCGGATGCTTGTCAGTTTATCGTCGTTGTTGGCCTCCCTTCCTTTCCTCCTTCCCTTTCATCTTCTGTCTCTAAGACATTAAATGTCCTGAAAGCATAATGAAATGTTTATTAAAGTATGTAGAAGTATATATAGATTTTAATGATTTTGTTGGCGTTCTAGTGATTGTGGCTGTTTAAGAACAACCGCCTCTACAGTCATCACAGTAGTTAACTTAATATAACAACAATCTTCTGCCAATCTCCCAGTTATTTTTTAAAATAAAATAAAAGAATCTTACCTGTTCTCCGTTGGAGGCATGCTGCTGCAGCATAAGGATCTGCTGTTCTTTCTGGTCGACGATGCCACGCCAGTGCTCGTCCTGCTCGCGAGCACGCTCCTCCAGGTCCATCAGCGTGTTGGTCTGTGCAAATAATAGACAATAAATATAGAACCACATATAAATAGGATTTAGGAATGCCGTTAAGGTCGCTAATCCATTTTATAGGGCAGGAACTTACCGTCTTGGTGACCAGCTGGGTGAGCTTGTCGTTGCACTCGCGCAGCTGCAGGATCTGTTTGTGCAGCTCCTGCTGCTCGGCGGCGGAGGAGGATTGGCTATTCGAACTACTATTATTGCTACTAATATTGTTGTGGGTGCTATTGTGGTTGCTACTGCTACTGTTGTTTGATTGTGTGGACTTATGACTACTGCTGCTCTGTTTCTCTGGCTTCTCCGCCTCGAGCTTCTGCCGCAGCACATCCTGCTGCTGCTTGACATGGGTGGAGAGGACCTGTTCCAGCCACTGGTCAAAGGATGCCTGCAGTGCATTGCCCGACTGCGCTTTCACTGCATCGGGATACAGGCGCTGGTAGAGGTCGCGGATCCTCTGCTGCTCGCTCTTGGCTGAGCTGGCACTTCCGCCTCCATTGGCGGCCACTGCCTTTTGTTGCTGCTGCTGCAGCTCTTTGTGTTGTTGCTGCAATGATTGAAAAATGCAATTATCGTCAAATGGTTTTTTTCAGATAAAATCATAAAGGAAAGCAGAAGGTGCGGGCCGAGATCATGCACTTACGCCTACGGATTGCACTGTATTTGTTTTCGTCTTAGCCGTTGCCTTAGCTGTTGATGCTTCGGCATTTTGCAAAGCCTCGATCAACTTCCAATTTTTCATACGCACGTCCTGACGAAACACAAATACGGGGCAATTAGTAAAGGATGCAGTAAAAAAGGCGAACAAGTGCGGATGCAAAAGCCAACAGACACTTTTACACTAACAATGCGAATGTAAAGCCATGAGTCAGTTAGATTCGAATCCTTTCTCAACTTTTTATTCATAATTGGTATATCTTTTTATTTTAAGATACTTAAATGTACTTGTTTTAATTGTCACTTGACAAACACTTGACTTGGATTTAAGATTTGAATGATAAATATTTAATTTTAATGTACAAATAATTATGGGTGCTAAAAAAAAATTAACTTCCAACCAAACCGAAAATGGAAAACCATACAAAAAATATAGTTGAGGGTAAAGATCTTGCAGCTATGACTGACATCTTAAGTTATACACTTTAGCTGTCAGTGTAAATATAAAAAAAGAAATTTATAATAATTTATAAACAAATTTGAAAGCTAAGTTTATAATTGAGAATTAATAACGAATAGAATGAGAATGATTTTAAGATCAATATTAGCATACAAAAAACACAGAGCTGTTGAATACTACTTACATTATTCTTCTCCCGCTGCTCCTGGAGCTCCTGCTGCAGCTGCTGCTCCTTGGCGTGCAGCTGCTCGGCCCGCTGTTGCGCCTCCTGGAGTTGCGACTGCAAAGCGGCGGCCTGCTTCTGCTGCTGGGCCTGGGCATCCGTCAGCGAGCCCACCTGCGAGCGCAGGGCACTCAGCTCCTGCTGCTTCTGGGCCAGAGCTTCGGTCTGGGCCTGGGCCTGCTCCGACTGGGCGGCCGTGGCCTGAACGGCACTGCTGGCGGCCTGGGTGAGCTGCAGGCTTAGGGCCTGGTTGCTGGTCTCCAGGGCGGACGCCTGCTGGCGCAACTCTTGCAACTCGGCGGCGTGGACGCGCTGTAGCTCCGACTGCGCCTGCGCGACGGCGCACAACTCCTGCTTGAGGTCGGCGTTCTCTGCCTCCAACTGTTTGCGCTGTTCCAGCTCAAAGATGCTGTTATTCTGACGCGCTTCAAGCTCGTCGCGTTGCAGCTCTAGGGCCTGCAGTTGCTGCGCCTGCTGCTGGATCACCTCGTTCTTCTGCTGGGTCTCTGCGTTGACGAACGCGGTCATCTCCGCCAGGCACTTCTCCTTGTGGGCAAGGTCCTGTTGGAGGCGCTGCAACTGCACAAGATCCTGCGAGTTGGCTTGCTTCTCCCTCAAGAGTGTCTAAAATAAAATAGTAACATTAAGTTCATATCTAAACAACCGAACATCACCTATTATAATGCCAAATTTGAAGGGTATAAGTCTAGTTAGTCTCAGTAAGCTAATATTGTTATGGTCCTACAGCGTTTAAATTAATTGTAAGTCTTAGTAACTAAACCGCTTGCTTTCCTGTTGACTTCAACAAATTTCAAAGAATTTGTTAAAGAAAGATTAAACCGCAAATCGATTTGTTTTCACCTACCTGGAACTGCTGTCGCTCGAGCGCCAACTTGTCATTCAGACTGGACAACTCCTGGTTAAGGGCGGACAGCTCCTGCTCTTTGCCCTGCAACTTATCGTTGTAGGCCTGGATGCGGGCGTGCATCTGGGCGCGCTCCGTGTTGACCTCCTGACGCAGCTCGCGCAGCTTGGCCTGGATGCCAATGGAGGCCTCCTGCTCCTCAGCGAGCAACTTTTCCTTTTCCTCCAGCTGCCGCTTGAGCTTCTGGCAGATGTCATCCGACCATTCCGAATGCGAAGAGGGCATATCTTGTTGCTTGTTCAGCAGATAGTCGATGAGTATCTGAATCTCAGACCGATTTAGCTCGGCACGGGAAAACACATTCATCAGAGCATTGACGCCAATGGTCTGGTTCTGGTGATCGGCCAGTTTATCCAAAGCCTGAGCCAAATCCTTGGCTGTGAGGGTTTCCTTCTGATTTTGTTTTTTATTTTGCTGCTGTTGCTTGGTCTTGTTGTTGGCCTGGTTGTGCTGGGTTTTGGGTGAACCATTCTGCTGTTGCTTGAGAATCTGTTTGGCCACAACAGGTGCCTCAGTTTCGCCAGCTGCTGGCTTCTCCTTTTTGGCCACGTTACCACCACCGTTCTTCTTCTGGGTTTGCTGCTTATTATTGTTATCCTCTTTGCGCTCCTTTTGCTCCTGCTTCTTAAGTTCCACCACATCCTTGGGTACCTTGGTCTCAAAGTTATTCAAAGAGGGTGTCTCCTCGGAATTGACTGGAGCTTTGACGACCACAGTTTCGTTTTTGTTAACAAGGATACCGGCGGTCTTATTGCCAGCTCCGTTGCGCTTATCCTTTTTGCCTTTTTTGCCAGCAACGGACGGTTGATTCTCTTTTTCGGCTACGCTACTGGGTCGACGTTGCTCATTCAGGATCTCTGCATCGGGCTCGAACTCAACATGCTGCTTGGACAGACCAGGTTCCTCATCAGCAACCGATCCCTGTCCCTCGGACTGACCGTCGGAGAAGTCCTCGGGCTCTTCAGGTTCCGGTTCGTTGTTCACATCCCGCTGCTGTTCCCGCTGACGTTGCTTCTTCTCGCGTTTGAGTTCCTTCTTCTTGGGCTTCTTGGTAGCCGCTCCACCGGCTGCCTTGTAAAGATTGGCATTCAAAGCACGCTTCTCGGCCACCACCTCCTCGAAAGTCTTCCGCCGGAAGATCTTATTGATAAACAGGAACGAGAGCAGCGAGGCGCTGAACACACAACCGATGACGATCAGTATGTGGAAGTCCATATTTGCATATCTTTCCGGTTCAGGCGTGGGTTTTTCTCAAGGATCTCCTTTGCGAAAGCTGTCAATAAAATAAAAAGACACTTATTAATTTTTTGAGCACGGCTATCAAAATATATTAATTAAATTTTTTGAACTCGACTATCAATATATATGTATGTGTTTAAATTTTTTAAAATTTATAATTAAAAAACAATGACAAACTCATTAAAAAATTAAAAATATCAATAAATTGGGATGAATGTCAAAGATAAGAACGCTTTTCAACGAAATTTTCGACTACTGGTCAAAAAAAAACAGCACATGCTGAATAATTTTGTCATTCGCGATTTTGTAAGATCATCTGACCAGAACTTTGATAGTTGTTCAGATTACTCTTCATTTTTTTTTTTTTTTGTTGTGAAAAGTTTTATTTTTTAATATTCTACTTCATTGGCTTTCAATAAAAGGGGGAAACCCACAATTACGGCCACGTTTTCTATGAAATAAATGCTAAATAAACCAACCGACGAAGCAAAAAATAATCTCAAGTGTGGAAATGTTAGAAATGCTTTTTGGGGTCACTCGTCTACACTTTTGCTATCAAACAAAATTGTTCAACATGGCTTTCAGTTCCTTAAGCATTATCAGCTTCAGAACTTTTACCAGTGCCAACTGATGACGTGGGGCTCAAAAACCAAAAAAGTTGCAAAGAAATGTTCATTGAGTGGCAGATCAACGACACTGTTCAATAGCAATTATGCTATATATAGTCGGATTGTTTGAGTACGTTGTACGTGCTTATCAGTTTACCGGCCGGGGAATGGCACCAAAACCCATACAAAAACTCTCTTTTTGTATGACAACGTTGTTATTGCAGTTGCCTGTGCTTGCCTGACATGATATTAATAAAACGGTACGCGGTTGATAATTTTATTTATATTCGCTGAGATAAACAAATGCACTGTTGGGTGGCTCAATTTTCCTGGAATCCGGATTATACAGTGGACATCCGCTTGCTCAACTCGGATTCAAATTAGGATGAATTTCAAATTTAGTCAAATAGGTCGCTTGCATGAATTTAATTTGACGTCGGATGGGCGATTGATTCCTCACAGAGCACAGACTAAAAATTTAGCCCGTAGGAAGCAGAAAAAGCAGACAAAGAATAAAATTAGCTTACGGAGCTGCTGCTGTGCAGCCTTGAACGAAAGTTAGTAGTCATTTTCTGCACCCAAAGGTGTTGACGCAGATTAAATAGTACAAAAGACAAATCGAAAAAGAATAACAACTTAAAATAAAGCAAAAAGACCCAATTCTGACGCACACGTATGCAAATTTGACGATTGGCTCACTGGAAGAAATATAGCACTGGTAATCTTCACCGTAAAACTCCGCGGACACGATGCGAATGGCAAAAGGCGAGTGAAAAGATTCACAGCAGAGCGGGGCTGCGATTCGCAATCTTCCGGCTCTCCCACTCTATACACTTTAACCAATTTTATAATCGATTGGATGAGAGATTCGTTTTATATGTTCCCTTTATGTCGTTACGCAACTTTAAAAACGTTGATTGACCAATATATATATATATAGATTTCTTTATACAAAAACTATTTTGAGTAAATTTATTATACAATTAAAATCTTGTAAAATAAGCAACTTTAAAAACTACTATTACAAAAAACACTTAAAATGCACTCTTTTGAAATTTTTAATAAAAAGAATACTTATTTGTATGTAGAATTAAACATTTAACTTTGGAGTATTCTGGTAAAATTTATTGTTTGAAAAATTGAAAGTTTTATTGGTACTAGTTTATTTTCCGTGTGTTGTCGCTCTTTCTCAGCTTGTAGACTCTCTGCCACTTTTTCTCTTTTCTCCCACCACAAACAGTTAGAACAGAACTTGAAATTTCGCTGGAGCCAGCGGAGCTCAGTGGAAGAATTCACAAATTGCAAAAATTTCAATTCAAGGTTGTTGCTCTCAACGGCTGCGATAACTGGCAACTGGCAGGTCGAGTATTTCTTTTTTACTTCTTATTCCTTCTGCTTTGCTTGCTCGCGTCATGTTTCTGGCTAAAAGATTCTGACTGTGTTTCGGCTTTTTATCCACATTTAAACATGACTATTGGGCGCCTTTGAATATACTGGACTACGTGATATTTTGCAGAGAATCGCAAAAACAGCAGAACTATATGTAGGTTCATTTATTTAAATTTAGGTCTATTCACAGAGGTTTTAAATTGCTTAAATCTACTCACAGGAATTTTAAGTTTTTTAAACCACTCGCTGAAGTTTACAAATTTTTAGTCAACTTCTTTTTATGATTATGTTATTGAAATCTTGAACAGTTTTAAATGAAAACAGGGAAGGTATTTTGACTTTATTTGAACTAAGAAAATGTGGCTACAGAAAGTTCCCAGGGTCTTCTTTGTAAGCCAGTGCAACTTCGACAAATTTATTGTAATTATTCGAGGAAATTTCAAATCCACTTGGGTATTATTTACACACAGTATTTTTTTGTTTGCCTATTTGCTTATGACGCGGGCTCTTTCGTTTCTTTTCTCCGGATGGGTGGGCTGTCCAAATACCAACGTATGTACATATTTGCGCTCTACAAAGTTCAATTTATATTTAATGACAATAAAAACGGGTTTCCGTCAAACAAATCGATGCCATTTAACGGAAAGTAAGTAAGCCCGTACAGCGGATTCCGGGCGTAACGCAGCTAAAGAAGCAGCAGAAGAGAGCCAAAGAGAAGCACAATAAAAACGCCGGTAAAGGTCATCAACCGGAAGAAAAGCGTCCGCGTGTGAGTGACTTGTCAGCGGCTGGGGGCGAGTAAGTGTGTCTGTGTGTGTGAAAGTCGAAATCTTGCTGCCAATTATCATTATGGCCATCTATAAATAATTATGTATTATGGTCGGGCAGCATGCAAAACACGCTGGCTGCTCGGCCTCGTTACAACAGACCGACAAACTGGCATCGAACTGCACAGTTGGCCTAATTTTCCCGTTTTTCCTTCTATCTTTCTGTGCCGTTGTTTCGTTTTTCCCCTCCCCTCCTCGCCATCAATTAGCTGCCTGCCACCGCACACTTACACACTCGCAGTCGCGCGCTGGCACATGGAATTTCTCTCCTATCGGTGAACACCGGTCAGAAATGAGAAATTGGCTTTTTTTAAGTTTATATAAAGGCGGATGTTTGTGGGTCAAGTATACGCCCCATGTACCATCTTTTAATGACGACTTCATAAATCGAAATTAGTTGGCTTGTGAAATAATTCGAATTTCTTGCGTCCAAGCTCACAAAAAGTGTTAATTTAACACAATATATATTTGAAAATTCACAACAAAATGAAATAATGCTGTATTCAGTCTTGGTCGGTTTCTGATTGGAATATCAGGATTATGTCATTGTCAAATATGTCAAATATTAAACAAGCACAAAACTTAAAAAAGAACTTTTGGTATTTAAAATAAAAATTTCATTAGGCCAGAAATCTTTAGATACTTATTATTTAGAATCTCAACTTTCAAAATCGATATCTCAGTCTAATAGTTTTGTTCACTGTCGGTTAACAAATAACTTTACTTCAATACAATATAGAAATCTTATCAATAACAATTTTAACGAATTTAGAAGCTGGACGTTTTATAGCTTCCTTTTAAAGCAGCAGCACTGATAACGGTGCAAGTGATTTTCTTGCTCTCTTTTCCACTTTTAGCGAGAGCGTACTCGCATTCATTCATTATTTTTCTTATATTTATTCATAAATGCATATTTTTTGCCTCTGCTATTTTCAGCGGCTCAAGAGTTTTAATTTTAGAAAGCTCTGTTCCCTGTTTTTCTTGTTTCCTTTAAAATGTATGCAAAATGCAATGCTGTTTTATTTTTCTCTGTGCGAAAGAGAGCGTGGCATGTCGTTATTTTTCTGCGTGTGTTCTTATTATTCCTGCGTGGGAGCGTCAAGTTCGCTTCCCTAATTTTTGGTCCACAGATGGAAGGTTGCTCTAAAAACGGGTGACTCACAAAGCCTATTATTAGGCGAACTGATATTGCCTAAAGTTGACGGTTAATGGTTATTGATTGCTGACGTAGACGACGGCATTTGTTGATTATCAATTGGTTTTCCCGATGACGAACGTTTTAAAGTCTATGATTTATTGGATTGCAAGCCGCTCTCTTTCGTTCTCTTATAAGCTCTCCCTGTCTCTTCCCTTTGATAAGCCCGCATGTGTGAGTGGTGAGGTCAGCGCATCAATTATGCTCATTTCTAGCCTTTTCTTTGATAAAATCGCTAAATAATGAGGAAAGTTTGCGGTGTAGCGGGGGTTAAGAGAAGGCCAGACGGTGGCGCCCGAGATTTTTGGCAAACTAAACAAGTCACCTGTCCCTTTAGCTCATAATTCAGCAATGAGAAACAGTGAAAGTATGTCGGCCGCTAATTGGCAGCTTGAATAATTGGACACCGATAAATAATTGTAACTTCCTTTTGCCTCTGAAGACAAAAGGGCGTCGCACCGCACTTAAACCTTCATGCACCGCTCTCCATTTCTTTCTGCCTCTCTCTTTCTCTCTAAAGGCTGTTATCCCGATTAATAAGACACTTGCAACGTCAACAATTCTCACAACATTTCACATTTACTGCAGTCTTTCTTTTTCCTCCTTTTTTTTGTTGAAAACGCATCCGCCATTTGCAAGCCACTTGTGTATGTGTGTGCCAGAGAGTGTCGTGTCCCTGTGATGCATCGTTGTCGCGTCGGCAGTTTTTTCACTGTTTTCGGGCCTTTTTGCGGCTTTAACAAACCACTTCTTACTTGCAAAATAGGGCTTACACTTTTCCTTGGCCTTTCGGCTACGACTTACACTTTTTCGTTTGCGTTTAGTGGGAAAATTGAAACATTTACAAACTGAGTGGCCGTTCCGACATATTAAAATAATCCAACCACTCCCAAATGGTACTAAAGATAGACGTTTAGCGGGGGAACAAACCATCTCAATAAGTGGTACGTTAGAGAAGGGTTGATACCTTTGATAAATATATATTTTTTGAATAGTCCGTTGGCGAACTGAAAATAAATAAAAGCAAAAGATTAATAATATATAATCTTAACATTTTAAAGAAAGAGGAGCTACAATGTTCCCCTGATTAATAAGGTATTTATTTTACTAGCAACTTGTCTTTATTCCGATAACTTCAGTTTTAACATCGCATATGATGGTTTTAAATTTAAATGCATGTCTGTATTAACATCAAAATTAAATAATACATTGTTTTACTAGTTAACTATTGGAACTTCTCCTAAGCTCGCTCACGAAATTCGGACAGATATTTAAAAATGTTATTTATTTAGAATTGGAAAAAATTTACTCACACATTAAAGAATTTCTTTATGAAATAAATAATTATATCTTATTATTTAACATTTTTGTTAATTATTTTTAAGTTCTTATAATTGTTTGTTTTTTATTTGTAAATGTTTTAAATATTGTTATAGGAAAGTATTAAGAATTTCTGCATTTTTGTCGATGGTATTATGGTCACACTAATAATCTTACTTCCAATCGTTGACTGAAATTTTTGTTTTCCCTCGTAACTAATAGTTTTTCCGCGATTTTGGTGGCAAACATGGCTTCGATTTCCAAGTCCATAGTGCTTCTAGTGTCCTTGGCCACCTTTGGGTATTCCCTTTACGTGGTGGGCCGCCTGATGATGTTCCTCTCGACACCCCGCTCCATTTCAAAGGCGCACACCTGGATTTTCAATTTACTGGACAACAAGTCGCGCCTGGAGACTGCCTATGGGCCCGTGGTGTTCGACACCCTCTACGTGATGGGATTCATCTTCCAGCACAGCTTCCTTAAGTCAGCGCTGGTCAAGAAATTGCTGGCCAACTTGGGTTTGTCGGGGGCAGAGCGTACTATTTATAGCCTGACGTCATCGCTTTGTTTACATGTTTGTACACCTATGAATTGGGCAAAAATAGCTCCTAACTATGTCTTTGGATATTGCAGTATTTGATCCTTAACTGGCTGCCGGCACAGTCGATTGTTCTGTGGCAAATCGACGTGGACGAAAGTACACCTCTTTGGTGGACCTTTGTTATAACCCACGGATTGTGTTGGGTGGTGATCTTTGGCGGGAGTTTGGTGATGGATCTTCCAGAGCTACTGGGCGTCAAGCAGGCCTACTACGACCTGAAGGCCTATGGTCCGCCCATAAACTACAAGTCTGGGGAATTGCGCAATCTGTATGCACATGTGAGGCATCCCTCGTTTGTGGGTTTGTCGGTCATTCTGTTCGCCTCCAATGTAATGAGCGTGGATCGCCTGGTTCTGGCCCTGCTCCTGACCACCTTCATGTATCTGGCCTGGTCCACCGATCACAAGGATGTCGCCTACCAGAAGGTGCAACTGCAACGCAAGAAACTCGAACTGAAGGCCCATTGAACTTAAACTCCATAATGTTCTCACTAATAATTAATTGTAAGTTGACAAAAGTTGTATTAAATAAGGGTTTTTCTAACAATTTGAATTCAAGAGTTTATTTTATTTGATTTATTATTATTTATTTAATCTAAATTTTTTTCGTTAACAAATGTTTAAGCAATTGGAATCCGAACATTATAAAAATCTGTAATTTGAGGTCAGAATTTTTTTACTGTCGGCCACTAAAAATTACTACCACTTACCACAAATCTTAGCTTATTATGTCATTTTTACTAAAACCTAACTCATTCTTACAATAGAAGGATCAAAAGGCTGTCCTTTAAAGGGGGAACCTTCAGCATCCCAAGCCGTTCTTAAACGATCCAGAGTTTTAATTTGTTCGGGGTTTGAGGTCTGGATTTCATTTTGCTTCTTATCCGCTTCCAATTGCTGGATACGAAGCTTTTCAATGGTGGCTTGGGTGTCCTCTGGTAAATCATCTATATAGCGTTCGCACTCAATTTTCTTAGCATCGATATCTGGATCCCCTTCGAAGAGACGTTCCCACCAGAGTTCCTTGGCCTTATCTGGGGCATAATGAGAAGAGGTTTGTTACATTATTTAAAGGTAATTTGAAGCAGTTACTAACCAAAACTCATAAGCAAGCGGTTCTGATCAATGGTCCATACAGCCTCGTTATGTTTGATCCGCTGGCTGAGGTCTCCCTCGAGGATTACTAACTCAGGAACTAGTTTGTTGGTTACTTTTATGTGCTGGGCTTTGATTAAAACGTTGAGCTTCTTTGCTGCTTGAAGGTCTTTGGGAAGGTGAACCTGAATTTCCACATCTTTCAGGGTCTGCGACCAGCAATGGGCTTTGAATACAGCTCCATTTCTGTAGTCACTGGGCGAGAATGTGGCCTGCTCTTTGGTTTTTGGTTGTAGGCCGTTTCTTATGGGACGTTTATCTTCCTTCTGGACTACATCTTCACTTTTCAAGACCACTTCATCAATGGCAGGGGGAGCAGTTTCGCCATCGTCACATGCGGCTTCATCTTCGGCGGTCATGGTTTGGAGCCAGCAATCCGGATCGTAGCGCTGCATGGCGCCATATAGAATCTGATCCCTCATGCTTTTGGGGAAGCCTATTTTGTCTGCTTCATTACGCTTTGTGTGGTAAAAATCGGTGCTAAATCCAAACAAAAAACATTCAATGAAATTGAGTTTCAGGTTCTGATACAAAAATGTGTACTTGCGCCGCAGAAAACCGAAAATGGAGTCCAAAAATCCGGTAATAGTTTTCCTATCCTGCAGAATTTCCATTAGCATAGCATCGTTTCGCTGAAAGTCCATTTTATCTCAAAACAAATTTGGACCGGCTTACAGTTCACAGCTGTTTTGTCCATCGATTGAGAAAAGGAAGGAAATGTGGACATGGCTATAAAATAGCTACATTATTTTTTTACTTCTAAAATGAGTAAAGATTCCAATCCATAAAAATTTGATTTAAGTTCTTTAAAAAACCATAAATGGTATGTACAATTATATTATATAAACATAATTACACTAAAAAGTATATAATAAAAAAAGTTATTTTAAAGCTAGCTAAGTTTTCTATTGTGAAACAAAATCAAGTTGTCAGCGCTGTGTTAATAGAAATTTATCGATAGCAATCGTGCTGTGAAGTTGCTTTGGAAATCCGTTCCCAAATTAAATATCTCTAAAATACTCACAAAATGATCGGAAGACTGTCTTTTTGGTACAAAGAAAACGTTTCCAACGAGGTGGATTGTGTGGCCTGTCGTTTGATCAGTGGAATCGGTCTTCTTGGGATCGGTGCATATCTTTTGGCGCAATCAAAGAAGCGCCCAAAGCCCCTTGAGCATTACACTATGAAAAGTCTGGCTGCAGGTAAGCCACATAAATTGTCATATAAAATTCGGTTTTCTGATCCGTCTCTTCCGCCCCAGCCGTTGGATTACTGGGCGTGGCCCGTCTGGCAGATGCGAATTTCCTGAAAGCAACAGTCGAGGAACCGAAAGAAAAGGAGCCTAAGACTTCGCAGAGCACCAGTGATCATCAGTTCTTTGCAAGACGATAATTTAATAAGCTGTTTACATTTAAGCTGAATGTTATAATATCGAAATTTACCTTTCTTATACAAAAACATTTAAACTCAACATAGGTTTTGGGTTTTTTGGGAAATTTTAATAAGTCTGTATATTGTTACCTATTAACTTTTAGTTCATGCTCACAAATAACCTAAGAAGACTGGGGATGTAGACCTTTTGACTAAGGACCTGGGAAGAATAATCAATAATTCAGGCTCTATAACCATATTTTACATTTATAAATTTGTATAATTTTTATCTCGTAAAAATTTATAGTTGGTTTACTTAGAAAATAATTTTACAGAATTTGATAAAAACCATCAGCAGAAGGGTTTTACATGTAAATTGATACATAGCCCTTTTAATTGTTGCTTTAAATATTCCTAAAATCCCACTTTGCCCAACTTGGTGTCAGTCTTTGGATTGGCCGTGATATTCTGCACCGCCACAATCGTTTCGTTAATGTGCGTCTGCAGCTGGCGCAAGCTCTGGATCTGTAGAAGGCGCAGGATGCGCATGGGTAGGTCCAGGGCAGGATCGCTAGACGAGACCACATCGTTGCCCTTTTCGAATGGGAAGGGTGTGCCCAGAACCGGCTTCCGTCCCTTGGCGGCGGGCGAAAGGCGTTCATGCACCACCCGAGCAACGGCCTCCAGTTGCAGTAGGTGGTTTGGGTGGTGCGGAACATTCAGTTTGCTGGCCAGCAGGCGCACACCATCCACAAACGCTTTATCATGAACTGGGTGGAAGAAAAGAAGACCATTAGTTAGTACTATTCACAAGTATGGTTATAATTTCTTGCATGACATTTTTAAGTTTCTAATTGATTAACTCCATAAACATTTAATTAAAAAAATGCTTCAAGATTTTTTATAGCAAATTCAAATACTAATAATATATGCATTCGTTAAAATAAAATAAAATCGATTGATTCCCAATTGAATTTCGTTATTGGTCGAAATCTGCAATTATAGAAAACCTTGTACTTGTATAATTATGTTTTTCACTTAAATTAATTTTATGCAAGTAGCAAGCATTTTAAAGAACTAATAATAATTAATCAACTAAAAACGGGGACACTCTTACCATTGATCTTTCCCTCGAAAATAGACTGGACCTTCTGGTGGGCCTGCTTGCCATTGCTTTGGGGTGGACCCTGCTTGCTGTTGATCGCAGAAAACTGGGCCGGATCGTCCAGGAACTCGAGGCGCACGGCGTGACTGAGAATCCAGGCCAGCTGCTCCTGTTGGCTTTCCAAAGGCGGCATGTTGAGATCCGCACAGTACTTCATGTAGCCCTCCTCCCACATGGTTGGATTGTCTATGTTACGCAGCTTTTCGCGATCCTCAATGGTATAAAGTCGGATTTTCTGGTCCTCCACCCAAAGGACTGTGCTGGCGAATTCCTTGCGGTCTGCGGGCATGGAGTAATGGAGCTCATTAATTCGCTATTTGCACGCCAAAATGTAGTACTTACTGCTCAGCGCCACATCACTGGGCGTGGGATGACCCAGGGCCTCAAGTTTCAACTTAAGCATGGTTTCCTATTTTTGCTTTTAATACTGAAATCGATTCGCTATGTTTTAATCTATAAAATCGCACAGCCGGTGATGCTTCTTCTTGCCTGTTGGGATTGGTAGTGATGGGACATCAAGAACGTCAACGTTATCGATTTTTAGCTTTAGAACTGCCAACTTGATCTAGCTATTTTTCAAAATGCGGCTATTCATTTATATATGTACATCTAACCCTTTACTTTGAATTTAGTAGGAAGTCAGTATATGTTGTTTGGAAAATGTTACTGGCTTTCCAGAGGACACAGAAACGAACTTTCCAGTTTGCTGATAGCCAGGCGGCGGCATTTTTTTCTCCTCCAGTGTTTCTTTTTCGATCGCAACCAGCTTCTCCGGTGTTCCGTCAAAAGTGGTTACTTTTCCTTTTTGAGTGCTGCCCAGTATCGCCAGGATTTCCTTATGTCGCCAGGATACTATGTCGTAAAGTGGGTGCAATGCGGCATGAACGAAAGCACCGCATTGCAGAGGAGCGTCTGTTAATTCCATACAGGTTGCACGCAACAAAAGCGTACCAAAAATAATGAACAAACTCAAACATTTTAAAGGTGGGGAACTGCAGCATGCGAATGTTTGCAAAGGACTGACACTAGATTTATAAGTTAACGTTGATAAAAAAAATTTGTTTTTTCAAAATATTAAAATAGATTTGATAACTTTCAGAGAAGGAAACGCGTTTCCGGTCTGCCTTAATAAGTCTCAAATAACGAAAACAAAAATATAATTGCGCATAGGAATAGAGATTTAAGTACAATTAAATACTTGCGCAAAGTAAGGAAAACAAATTAAAAAAAAAGAAATAGCAACTTGCTGTAAACGCCGTTAACCGGTAATCAAATGTTTTAAATTAAAACTGATTTAAGGAACTGAGACCAATTTTTCCATTCTCCATTCGCGACAAGAAACAACAAAGACAAAGGCTGTATTGTATATCATATATGTATGTATATTAATTAAATAATTAAATTAAGTTTGAGGGACATACATTTACATCCTAGCAAATTATAGACTAATAACTACACGTTATATATCGAGATGCTGAGTTATAATATTTGTTTGCAAACAACTACACGAATACACGTATCAACAGCAGCACTTTCCTATTATCTCTCAATCTCTTGTAGTCCCTCTAGATCTAGGCAACCGCCCTGGAGTATAGGAGGATTACTAGAACTAGAGGCTAGAATCGGGAGATCGACAGTTCATGTTCGTTCTCTTATGTAGCACTTTAATTATATGTGAGAAAGTTTAGTATACAAATTGGTGCACCCACCCATATATATATATATATGGTTTTGCTTTAATGGTTTATTGGTTTCCTAACGCCAAGCTTTTTGGGTATGGGTGTGTTGTTAGTCGTTTTTGCGTGCTTCTCTACAGCTTTAGTTCGATTTGCTTCGCTTTGCTTTGTGTGTTTATAGCATTTTATGGTTGTGTTTTGTTTTGTTTTCTTGGTTTTATTTATTTAATATTTTAAATTAAGATTAAGATAAAAACCTAATTATTTATCTTGTCATTTACGCCTTAAGTAAGTTCAATATAAAATAAAATGAAGCAGCAGCACTTCCAGCAAATAATACAGTTAACATAAAAATTACAGCATTATGGTGTTCCATTTTTCATCTTTTTCAATTATTTTTATATGCAGTATATGTATGTATATGTTATGTATATTTATATCACCTAATTTGATTTTAATTTAAATTGTTTGTTTGCCTTCATTTGTCGGTTTGTTTGTTTTGCCTTATTTTGTTTCGATTCGCTTTCGAGTTACGCGATTAAAACTAAGAAATTGGAATTTTCGCAGACCATCCACACAACATACACATAAACATAATACGAAATGCAGTGCTGCCACTTACATGTGCCTTGTAACATTGCGTAAAAAAACAAAAATACAGTGAAATTTACATAATAGTTAAGTATGTACAATTGTTTTAATCATCTCACATTCTTCATTTCTCTGCGTTGCCCTAGTCCACAATAAAATCCATTAAACTGCAATACAATTGGGCATATTTTGGGGTCGCACAGTGGATTGGTTGGGTTTAATATTTCCTTATGCTTTTTTGCTGTTCAGTTTGTTCAGTTTATGAGCTCCTATGCTGCATATTGTGGTAATATGTAGGTATTAGTAAGTGGTAGAATTTAAAAACTATTCTCTATATATTTATATATCAATGTCTATATGTACGTATGTATGCATTCATCCCTTTTACATACACAATTCATTCTCATGTTATTAAATGTTAATTTATGCATTTATTTATATATATATATATTTAATATACGATAAACCATAGCGTGCGTATGCATATGTATGTGTTAGTTACTCCTCTTTTCTCGTCCCTTCATTTTTATTAAATTTAATACAATAAGTATGCTGTGTGCTTGAATTTCGCTCTCCCCATCGCTTCCTTCCGCATTATGTTCGTCTCAATAATAATCCCCGATCGGATCGGCTCGGATCAATCGATCGGTCTGTATCAGTTAAACTATTCTAGTTTTCGCCGTGAACAGTTTACGTTTACGTTTTCGTTTCCGTTTCATATTATCATTAATTTGCTGCTGCAATTTCTTAATGCTTAGGGTTTAGTTATAATATTTACTATTTTTAGATTTGAGTGAAAAAATATACAGTTGTTATTGTATTGACTGTTACAGTGATGGATAGTTGGAGCCATTCCACCTGCTGCTGAGTTCCCCTATACGTATCCTCGGAGCTCGGACACGGCCTTCTTCCCTGTCGGCGCCATTTAAGTAAATTTACATGCCTCCTCTACATCGGTTCAGGGATCATCTGCTGCCCTTGCGCCTCGGAGCCGCTCCTGGGCCCGTTGTTACTCCATCCAACTCCAGCTCAGTCGACTGCCCCTCGGGGGGTTCGTGGCCAGTAGTAGGACGCTGGCATCATTGTCGTATACTACGCAACGGCTGTCGTTGTTCCTGCATTGGTTGGCGGCGGTGCCGCCGCTGGTTGTGCCACCGCCGCTCCGGCGGACACACTCGTCGAGGACGTGGTGGGCGGTACAACGGAAGCCGCTGCCGCCGCCGCAGCTGCTGCCGCCGCTGCACTGGCATTACTCAGGGCCGCAGCGGCCGCCACCGCTGCAGCCGCCTTGCTCACCTGCTGCTGATCACTGGCCATTGCTGCTGCTGCTACTACAGCGGCTGCTGATGTTGCGGATGCTGCACCTGCTGATGCCACTGCCGTTGCTGCTGATGTGGCTACTGCCAACGCAGATTGGCTGCTGATCGCACTGCTGCTGTGACTGCTGTTGGTGGTGCTGTTGTTCGTCTGGTTGCTGCTGACTGTGCCGCAGCTGTTGCTGTTGGTGCTGCTGTTGCTCACGTCGTTGAAAGTCGCTGCCGGCGGCAACTGCTGGCTGCTGTTGCTGCTCTCATCGTTTACCACTGCGTTCGTGGCTGCTGATGCTGGCTTCGCTTCGACGGAACTCGTTTCCGTTGATGCCGACGATTCCGCTTTCACTGAAGCGCTTGCTCCCGAACTGGCAGCTTGTTTCTCCGCCGCGCCAGGACGCAGTTGTTGCTGCTGGCGCTGCTGCAGCAGGCGGAACTCCACCGAGTGTATGGGCCCCGTTCCGCGCGACACTTGGTAAAGCACCCGCGAAATTATAAGAGCCACCTGCTGGTCCAGAATGTGCGACATGACCAGGCCGAGCAGCCGCTGCTCCTGTTGCATGAACAGCGACCGGTTGTCTGGGTGCTTGGCGAGATGGAGCAGCGTTCCGGCTGCTCGCCGCAGCATGTCCAGGCTGGTGCCCATCGAGTCGGGATTCTCGCGCAGGTAGTTGATCCCATGCTGGTTCGCCACACCCAGCGCCGTCTGTTCGGCCTGTTCGATGAAGGCCACCAGGTAGGAGATGCACGGGGACTGCAGCGCCACAGTGCGAGCCATGGCGCTATCGGCGGCGGCCAAGTAGTGCAGTAGGTTCACGGAGAACTCGCGAAGCACCTGGTCCTCGTTGCGGCACAAATGCCGGGTGAGCACGGCGCAGAGCTTTTCCAGTCGCGAGAACGGTGGAGTGGCAATGACCAGGTCGACGTTAGCATCCGTCACGCACAGCTTACAGAGCGCCTCAAGTGCCAGGCGCTGCGGCGAGAGCGCCGTATTGGGTCCACACGACGGGAACGGATCCTGGCCATGGGCACTGGGACACACGGCCCAGTGCAGCAGTCCGTCGATCAGGGGGCGGGCAATGAGCTCATCGTAGCGCGAGAGCTCCAAGTGCCCGGCTATGTTGGCCATGGCGACCAGCATGTTCTCCCGAATGGTGATTAGGTAGTCCCACCACCACTCGCGCTCTCCTTGCAGCGAACTGCACGAGTCACTGAAGTCCGTGTCCTCCTCACGGTCGTAGTTACGTGTCTTCGGGGTGCGCCTCAGGTGCTCGTGGTTCAGCAGAAGCAGTCGCCCCAGCACCGCCAAGAACCTGGTGGATTTGGCCAGCACCGTCTCGTTGCCGGGCACGAAGGTCAGGTTGCGGAAGATGTTGGAAAGGGCGATGCAGCGCCGCGCCAACGAGTCTTGGCTCTCGTTGACCAGGTGCAGAGACGCCTCGTCCCTGGTGTAGCACTCGTCCTCAAAGCTTGAGTCACGCCTCCGCTGCAGCACCTGCGCCACATCTTTGGCCGTTGTCCGGGGATCGAAGACGGCGGGAGTTGAGGCTGGGCAGGCTGCAACGCCATTGGTCAACCTTTGCTGGGGTGCTTCGATATCCATGTCGACGGGGCGACAATCGCTGTCCGCCGAGCCTGGCTCCTTCTTCACATCAACGTTTGGCTGGGCAAATTCCTCACTCGTCAGCTTCGACTTCTTGCTTTCGGCTGGGGCTCCACTGCTGCTGCTGCCGCCGCTGACCAGTCGCCTCTTCTTGTTGAAAGCCGTTTCCTCCGAGCTGTTCTCCTCCAGCTTTATCTCCGCCTTCCTGGCCGTACTCGCCACTTCTGTTCGCGTTTTTCCCTTCTTTTCGGAGCGGACGAAACGTGCAAATGGAATGTTAACAATCTCCGATTTGAAGACGTCTATGATGCCGTCGAGGGGATCTGGCTCGGTGAATCCGTACGTCCAGGCATCGCTGCCCACGGGCTCCAGCTGTTCGTACAGGCGGTTCGTGTCTATGTCCCACGCCTTCTGGCGCTCGTCCACAAAGATGTCGTGATCGGCGGCCTGGATGCGCACTGGCACTCCCTTTCTCGTGACCATCGTGTAATTGGGCGTGAAGGAGAGCAGTAGCGAGCGCTCCTCGGGATTGGGTTGCACACGCACCTGGCCCAGATCAATTCCCTCGTCGGCATCTTCCGAATCGCTGCCGTTGCTGGCGACGCCCTTTCCGCTGCGGTCCATGTTCTCATAGTGCCGCCTGCGGTTGTAGCTGCTGATGCTGCGCACACATCGCGACTGTCGTCCGCTGGTCCGCAACTTCTCGCACATCACAGTGCCGCTGTCGGCGTCGTCATCTGCCCCTTCCTCCGCCAGCATCGAGGTTTGCTCCTCGTTCTCCCGTTCGTCAAACATCTCGGCGAGATTCTTCTGGAAGTGCTCTAGCAGAAGAGTCAGCAGGCCAGGCAGATTCGAAATGCCAAAGAACTGCACCGTAGAATCGTCGAACAATAGCACGTTTAGCACATCCAGCGCCCAGGTGCATTCGGTCAGCAGACCGGATCGCATGGCCATAAATATCCGCCACGGATCCACGGGGCACACATCGGCCTTGGTGAGCCGCTTCCTTCGGTACAGCACCGGTGTGGTGGACTCCACGCTGTCGTGCGGAAAAATCAGCTCCTTCTTCACCAGCTGGCCACCGCCACCAGGCATTCCTGGCGGGCCGTAGCCACCGCCCGGTGCCGTCTGACTGGGCGGCATCTGATGCGGATGCGGGTGCGGCGGGTGCTGCGGATGCTGGTGAGGATGCGGATGTTGATGCGGCGGAGGCTGCTGCTGCAGGGGCTGTTGCTGCATTACCTGGCCCGGCATCGGCGGCTGTTTCTGAACCATCATGCCGCTGGGTGGCACTTGGCCCACTTGCTGACCCACACCCTGAGATGGTGGCGGGGGCATGGCGTACGGTGGCTTTACCATTCCACCCGGTCCCACTTGTGGCAGTCCCGGCGAGGGAACGCCACCATGAGTAGCCTGTTGCGGCGGTGGTTGCTGGACTCCGCCCTGTTGCTGTGACTGTTGCTGCTGCGGCGGCATTCCGGGCATCCTCTGCTGTTGTCCTGGTCCGGACGGCGGACGCAGTGGCGAGCCTGGTGGCGCTATTCCTGGCTGCGCCGCCTGGCCGGCGTTCATCTGTGCCCACTGTGGCGGCGCCTGAGGCGGCTGTTGTCCAGGGGGCCCGGCCACCTGCTGGTACGGCGGTTGCTGCTGCTGCTGCTGTGGCTGCTGCTGAGGAGGCGGCGGCGGACCCTGCTGTGGCGGATAGCGGTGCTGATCCCACTGGCCCACTCCGGGCGGCTGCTGCAGTGGCGGGCCGTGTGGTGCGCCTGGCGGAGGTGCTGCACCGCGAGGCGGAGCACTTCCCCAGCTTTGCGGGGCAGGCGAGGTTGGATATTGTGGCCGATACTGCTGGGTACCGCCTTGCCAAGCACCTGGTTGACAAAAGAAAAGAAGAAAATGATTGGTCAACTGTTTAGGCACGGAGTTCTAAGGCAAAACTTACCATAAATTTGAGGCCTAGCATTGTATCCTGGATAGGGCTGTGAGTCTTTGATGAAATCGGGATGCCGACGTGGCTGTGGACTCTGCAAAAGGTAAGCATTTAAATTAAAATTGAGTTATATAGGTTATTTTTGTTGTACTGTGTTAAGCCAAAAATAAACAATGATTAATTATTAAGACTTAAAATATATATGTAGATAATGAAATTTTTGCACCGTAATCTTTGAAAAAAACATAATTTCTTAAATGATTGTTGTAAGAGGAATATTAATGGCTTTTTATTAATCTTTCATAACAACTTACTTGATCTGGTGGTGGTTGGTAATAGTCCTGCTGGGTGGGCCTGCCCGACGGATAGGCGCTGCTGGGCGGTGCTCCTGGAGCTCCGCTGGCCGGCGGTCCACCCGCAACCGTCTGCGCCGGCGGCTGAGGTCCGCCCGTCGGTGGCTGACTGTATGGTCGGTTGCCATAGGGACCGTACTGATTGGCACCAGTTGGAGGACTGTGGAGGAGAAAACAAAACAATCGGAGGTTAGTAAAGCTTTTCTCAGTAATAAATCTCAGCTTGCGAGCTCAGTCCAGTGAGTTCAAATCGGGTGGCTACAGTACAGTACAGAGGGTGGTGAGTGTGCATGGGGGTCTGGATGGATGTGATGTCGTTGTGTGTGGGGACTGATGTGGGTTAATTGGGGTGCACTCACGCTTCCCCCTCCGGCCCGTAGGGAGGGTACATGTTGCGGTTCTGGGGCGGATATTGTCCTGGACCCTGTCCGAATGGCTGGCCGGGCGGCCCTGTGGCGTTGTACTGATCGCTCGAGCCGTACTGTCCGTAAGCACCGGGCTGTGATGGATAGGGTGAGCCTGTAAAATGAGTTAATAAAGAAAACATAATGATAAGAACGCTTCCACGAAAACTGAATATTGCTTGCGTAACAAAAATATTTAAACGTTTACGAAGAGACGACCATTGAATGGAGTCCCATACGTCTGAAACTAAAAAGTTACTAAAAATAAAACGCATACCAATTTCTAAAGATATTTTAGGAAAAGTTGTATAAAAGTTAATGTTATATATCAAAGCTGATTTACGATTTAAGAAATATTATCTGTTTGACGACGTTTAATTTTGTAAATTACATTAAATCAAGTTAATAATAAAAACTGAAACGAGAAAACCAGTTTAGAATAGTAGGCCTCTAAGAGCCCATTAAGTTGTCATAAAAACCAAATAGTAAGTATTAGTAGCTTAGATTAGAAGTGTTAATAGCATTATAGCAGCCATGCAAGCATTACAAACTAGTTAGTATCACAGTCAATAGACAAAAACTAAATCGAAAAAATAGTAGGCAACAGAAAGACGAACAAAAGAACGATGGCACATGAAGGGAAAAACGTGAAAAATAAGGTAAAGAAAGAGATGAGGGAGCAAAATAAAAGATGAGTATACCTGGCGTTCTAGACACAGGCGTTGGGTAGCCGGAGCCACCCGGCGGATAAGGTGCTCCGGCGGCTGGGCGCACATGCTGCTGAGGCGACGGCGGCACCTGCACCTGACCAGGCCCATGTTGCTGTGGTGCTGGTGGTGGCCCACCGCCCACGGCTGGTAGTGGTAGTGGTGGCTGCTGCCCCGGCTGCTGCTGTTGCTGCTGTGGCGGTGGTGGCCCGGACAGACCCGGGTGCTGTGGATGCTGCTGCTGCTGTTGACTGGCCGCCGGTGAATGTGGGGGCGGTGGATGTGGTTGTGGGC
This sequence comes from Drosophila gunungcola, assembly GCF_025200985.1. Lineage (NCBI taxonomy): Eukaryota > Metazoa > Arthropoda > Insecta > Diptera > Drosophilidae > Drosophila > Drosophila gunungcola. The sequence goes on from NC_069139.1 coordinate 10,687,061, forward strand.
CACCGCCGCCCACAGCAGCAACAGCTCCAGCACCACCGGGACCAGCACCACCTGGTCCTGGTCCTGGCCCAGCTCCCGAGCTCGAGCCCGGGCCACCGGCAGCAATGGGATCCTCGAAGGGATTGCTCACGCTTATATTATCGCCGGCGGCAACAGCGGCGGCGGCGCCTGAGGGGTGGGCAAGCGGCGATTTGGATGATTGTTTGGTGGTTTGGATGAATCGAAATGAATGAGTCAATGAATCACACAAATGAATGGTTTTGTTGTTGTTGTTTTGGTAGTTGGTAGTTGGTGGAGATACATGGAAGCATCGTTGTTGTAATGGTGGTGGTGGTGGTGGTGGTTGTGGAGTTATATATTTTAGTAGTGCGCCCACACAAACGTTACAAAACATAAAAATGAATAAACAAAATACACACATCAAATTAATAATGATTGATCAACATAAACATGTAAATTCGTATACCTAAATACACGCATATATATATATATATACAGAAAGTTGGGTATTAGGCGAAATAGGTTCGAGAAGAAGCATATCATCTATCAGATAACAATTTAGCAATAATTCAAAACAAATATACCAGAACACAAAGTGGTTACCACAAAATAAAATAAAAGTATTATGTATCAGAGTGGCAAGCCCCGTAAAACTTGGCAACAGTAGTATAAATCAAAGAGCTACCCTTTTATAGTATTTAACTGATATGGTATTTAGTAGTTGGATGTATTTCAAAATAATCAATTTTAAGACTATGGCAATACCATTTTACATAAACTGGAGTAAGTTTAAACAACGCAGGGCAGCTTGGCTATTTGTACTGTGTTGTTAACAAATACGTGGACGACGTTTTGCCACTCTATGAATCTTTTTTTTTTTTTAGCAAAGAAAGGGTTGAAGTGATTCTTACCGGGATGAGGAGTCTGCGGGTTGTTCTGAGAGGGCGGCCGCTGCATCTGGCCCGCAGCCGCATAGTCAGGCTGCGGTCCGCTGGCTCCCGGATACGGACTGCCGCCCGGATAGCCGGGGTAGCCGTCGATCGCCGCGTTCGGGGCGGAGCCTGGCGGGGCCGGGAACGAATCCTGCGAGTTCGACGAGCCTGTGGAGTTCGTGGTTCCAGCATCCAAATGTCCACCACCGATTGGTTGCAAATTGTTTGTGCATTCGTTTTGTTCGTTGTCGTTTTTTGGCGATTTTAGAAGATTGGACGAGGAGAGAGTATTGAAAAACATTTTCAACGGAAATTTTTGAGAAGTGTGCAAGCAAAAACGGAACGAGGGAAAAACGAAAAGAAAATTTAAATTAAGCATGGACTGTTTGAATAAAACGGGCTGGACAGCAAACAATCACTGCACTTGGTAGACACTTACCTGGCGAAGGAACCGAAGCAGCCTTGGCTGTCTTTTTCTTGCTGCCCGCCTCCACCTGCTGGATAATGGGCAGGGGATCGATGTCACCCCGGTCAAAGTGGCACTCGAAGGTCAGCAGGTTCTTGGTGTAGTGCTTCCGCAGTGTGTACGCCGCACTGCTACTCGCCCCAATGCCTAGCAGTCCGGCAATGTCCTTCCAGGTCTTGCTTTTGGTCACCTGACGGAACGAAAGAATCGCATCGATTTTAATTGAGAGCCAATACAGGGACTCCAAAGTTCATGACGCAAGTGTCGATCGAAAAAAGAGTATCAAAAGGTTGCGAGCACAAACAGATCTTGTGTGGATGCATTTAGCAAGTGAAAAAGGAGCCAAGATTCTAAGTTAAACGATAATCTACGTACAAAACTTGGACAAATGAGGATGGGATAAAGGGACTACAGTTTGTTAAAGTTGAGAGTAGCACACTCTCGAAAAAGAGTTCCAAACATAACCAACCAAAAAAAAAAAAAATAAAGTTGTTATTTTAGCGTCTGAAAAAATATTCAGCGTTTAAAACAAAAGCATAACTTGAAAGTATAAATGTTTTAAACTATTTAATAAATTTTATTGAAATTATTTTCAAAGTGGATGCAAATAAGAAAGGAAGAAAGCGAGCACAGAAAAATGGGAGCAATCGGTAGCTCTAAATCTCTTTAATTAAGGTGACTTTAATAATAATTGATTCCATAGCTTGGATTCATTCTCTATCAAAGTACAAAAAAACTGAAAACGTATAATGTTTAATTGAATTTTAAATTGTATCTTTGTATCTGGATATTGTATTACAAATATTACTTTTGAAAAAACAAATCTGAGGGCATGCCTGGCGATATACAGTAGGTTGAGATCAAAATAATTGAAGGTAAAGTTGTGCTTGGATTCGGCATAGAACATGCAATCTAAGGGAAAACCAAGGCTTTACAACGATTGCTTTAGATTTTTCCCAAGGAAAGCTTGCCCCACGGTAAGCTAAACTAAACGCAGGATGCAGCTACAATTGGGACACATGACACATGGATCGGAGGCTGGAGCTGGGTCAAAAGGTTGGTACAAAAGTAGCTGGAAGGCTTGACTTTAGTTTGCTGTTTACTGTAGCCGAATCACAATATTGATTTTTATCTATATATGTATGCGGATTGTTCTTTGATTTGGATTTGGTTTTGGTACGTGTTAACTACGTTGGTGGTGTTTTTTTGGTTTGGTTTGGTTGATTTGGTTTGGTTTGGTTTTGCTAGTAGTAAATCTAAAAAGAAGTTAGTAAAAGGAGTTACTACGGCACCTTGCATACCTCGACGAATCCGCCACGTTCTTTTACATAAATATATAACCTATATAAATCGAGTGGCTGTTTTGAGATGGTGGGGCAGGCTGTGATCGGAGTACGCCGTTCCTCCATGAACGACCGCAGCTTGTCCAGCCAGCCGCGCCGCTCCGGATTATCGTCCATCTCGTACAGCTTGCACAGTGAGTCCGACTTCTTGGTCGTGGTGATGGTGCTGCGGAAGGGCTCCTGCGGCACCGGAACATGGTTAAACACCTGCTGTTCGAAGAGAAATATAGATATTCATAATCTTGCTTCAGTTTGAAGAACATGCTTTGTTTACCGGGCTTCCAGTCGGACGTGGCCAATTGGGTGGCGAGCTCATGTCGTACTCCTCGCCTGGGCCACCGCCGCCTGGATGCATTACGACCGGATGGGGCGACGTACTCGGCGGTGCTAGGTGACTTTGGCTATAGGGATCATTCTTGCGCGACTTTGGTGTGGTGCATTGTGGATCTTCGCCGGATGCTGTGTATAAAATAAATTAGGTCAGTCGAAAATGTCTTAAGGGCAGCTTCCTGGCTACTTCTTACCCGCTGATGCATTCGAGAGCGTGCTCTGCTGGCTGACGTCGTCCATGGGCGCGCCATCCGGTCCGGTGGTTACCACCGCGGTGACTGCATGCATGCCCGCGGCTCCCGTCGGCCCCGAAGAGCTGATCCCATTGTCCTGCGATATATGCTCCGGGCCTCCACTTTCCGGTCCTCCAACGGGCCCTTGTCCCTGCCCCTGCGGCTGTCCGCCCTGCAGCATCTGCGACTGCGGCGGTGTGCTGGTGGGCGGACCCATGTTGGTGGGTCCGTGCGGAGGTCCCATGTGGTGGGGTGGCCCCATCGGCATGCCCGGATGCATTCCGGTCGGTCCGTTGCCGTATCCCTGTGGCCCCTGCGGCGGCGTTGGACTTCCTCCGTAGCCGCCCTTGTGCTGTAAATGCTGCTTCAGATAGTTAAGAGGTCGCGGTGACCCACTGCCCTGCGGTGGCGGTGGTCCGCCCACAATCGGCGGTGGCGGTGTGCCCTTGCCCTGCACATGATTGCCGACCATCGCGCCACCGGGAGCTCCACCGGGTCCGGCTTGCTGTAGCGACGGCGGCACCCACTGATACGGCGGATATTGGCCAGTGTGGTTGGGCATGGCCCGACCCGGATAGCCGCCGGCCTGGGCTCCCGAGGGCATGCTGTTGGCTCCGCCTGCTCCCGCTTGGCTTGTGGGTGGCGGTGGTGGTCCGGTGGCGTATGCGCCAGGCGGATACTGTGGACGTGGCGGGTAATTGCCTGCAAGTAAACCAACGGTCAGTAGTGCTACTACAGATTGAGAAGAAATCTGGACATGCAAGCGAGTTTTGCCACGAAAATAACAGAACTAAATGTACAAATTTAAAACTTATTGAGTTTAAACATTATAAAAATACATTGCTTAAGGTTACTTAAAGTCGTATATCTTGGTTTTTAATAAACCATACAAGTCAATAAAAGACGGGAAATAGATAAACAGACTACAAGAAAGGATCTTAATCCGTACCTGGTGGATATTGCTGTGGCTGCTGCGGCGGATATCCCTGGGCACCGGGTGCCTGGCCTGGACCGCCCATCTTGTAGCCGCCGTGCATGTGCGGCGGCATCGGGTACCCTCCGCCCGCCCCCTGTGGAGGCGGTGGGGGCGTGGCCATGTTGTTGATACCCTGGTTGGGCGGCGGTGCCGGTGGCGGCGTCTGCTGCGGCGAGTTGCTCGCCGACGAGGCCGAATTCGATGCCTGTTGCTGCTGAGATTGCTGCTGCGGCTGGGGCGGGCCTCCTGGCATTCCCGGATGCGGTGGCATCGGCGGTGGACCTCCCGCCCCAACCGGCGGCTGTTGCATTGGTCCGCCGCTGCTTGACTGATTGCTCGCCGGACGCGAGATTGGATGGTTTTGGGCTGCAGCAATACACGCGGTTAATTAGCCGTCTCCTCAAAAAAGTATATGAATCAAAGCTAAGTGTACTCACCGACTGCCGGGGACATGGAACGCGAACCGGAGGAGCCGGTGGGCGAGGGTGTGGGTCGCATCACCTGCTGCGGATTGGGAGTGCCTGGTGGACCAGAGCCCATGCCACTGTGCGCCCCACCGCTGGAGCTGTCGTTGCTGTTCTGTCCAATTAGCTCCTGGAATGGCAAAAGAAAACCGGAACCAGTTCCGCTCTGAATGTGCATTCAATCAAGTGCAAAGGCAGCAAATGCCGGCCGGCAGGTGGCATTTTTGTAGTATTTATTTATTTAAATGAAAGTGATAGCAACTATGAATTAGCCAAGCGGCAACCGCAATTAAGCAACTGCCAACGCACACAGATATGAACGCGAGCATATGACTGAGATTGAGTTGGTATGGTCGTCGTCGTCGCCATCGCCATCGCCTTCGTCCACGGTAAACATATTCATGGCAATCAGATGTTTTGGGTGGGTGTTTTGGGCCCATTCTGATGCCAAATGTTGTTGCCAAACCATCCCGGTGGGTAGGAGAAGCACGGGACAGCAACGGCTCTTCCCCGCTCGTCCCGCGACCTTTCCTGACATTGCCAGCGGAATTTGCGACTCCTTCACCCCTGCTCCCACTCACCCGTAGCTCACAATTATTGTAACCCGGTCAGGGGGGAGGAATCCGAGTCCAAATTCATAAACGCCAAGCTGCTCGAACAATAACAACTCTTGAAACAGTCTGCAGGCACCAGAAACTCGGTGCGATGCGACACGACTTTAACTTTTTGCCGCCTATAACTTATAAGAAAATCAAGAAAAAGCTCCACACAAACAGCCCCACTCTTACACACACACATGACAGCAGCTACGGCTACAACAGCAGCAGCAGCAGCGGCAGACGTGCACATAAAGCTTAAGTCGACAGCAATTCGAAACACTCACACACAGGGCCATGCTAAAAACCCCAGCGGAGAGAGAGCTCAGCAATAGCAGGAGCTCGCTTACAAGGGGGTTTCCTCTACCGCACTTCTTAAAACATCAGTTCATATAGTTTTTCTTGACAATGACAATTAAACCGATATAAATAATCGAGTCTAATCAATCTTAATTTTGAAGTCTCTTATAATATTAAATTTAACCAAAGCAGGTCAGCAAATTATTAAATAGTTATCACATTAAATTATGAAATTGGTGTTACTTCGATAATGTGCAACTTATTTTAGTGGAGTTTTTCAATTATTTGTGAGTAACCAAGTATCCAAACCATTTAAACAAAGCATGAATCTCTGAGAGTTTTGAACTTTTCCCGCTAGTCTTGACCCCCTAAAATTATATTCAGACTAAGCCCCTGAACAGTCACAGCGGCAGCAGCAAGAAAAATACAACGAACGAGCGAACGAACGAGCGCTGTTCGTTTTGGTATCTGAGAAATTAAGTGAAGTGAAATGAAATGTACGACGACGACGAACTGACGGCACAAGGCGGCGGCATGGTATGGTATGGTATGGTATAGTATGGTGTATGGTGTATGCTGTTGTATGGGATGGGGTGTGGAGACGAAGACGGAGACGGAGACGAAGCGGAGCGGAGCGGGGCATAAAAGCTATGTGGAACGAACCGAGCAAGCAACCAACGGGCGAGCGACAACGGCGACGGACGGCTGCAACTTGAAGCGTTCAAAGGGGGAGGGGAGAGGGGGTTTCGAAGGGAAGTGGGTTGGGGACGGGAACGGAGACGGAGGCAGAGGCAGAGGCTACGACTACCCGGGGATCGGGCAAGTGGCTGTGGTAGTTATGGCGCGCTCGAAGCGAACGAAAGGCAACGGCAACGATGACAAAGACGTAGATAAGGAACAGAAACATGCACACACAGATACACACCCATACCGAGGCACGTACACTCAAAATGTTGGAATATAATAAAATGAAATAAGCAACGGCGCGGCGGCACTGCCAAGAGACCAGGCCATTCGTATTCGTATTCGTATTCGCATTTTTGCGAGGGGCTTTTTCAAAGGGGGTACACCGGTACCACTTGAGTTGCGGGACGATGACGAGAATAGCAAGCAAGCAAGCTGGCAAAATCAAAAGCAAAAGCAGGCGGGCAAAAGCAAAGCTAAAGGCCAGGCCGGATAGAATGCTTTGCGCAAAGGGGCTTTGAGGGGTTAGTTGTTATGGGGGGGGGACCACGTTTGTTGTCCGTATTTTTGTGTGCGCTTGTGGTCGCGTAGAAAAATTACTTGGAAGAAAAACAAGCGCTGCGGAAACAACAACAATGAAATCATTTATAACGAAAATAATGCGAAGCAAACACAAATACAAAAAAAAAAAAAAAAAAAAAAAAAAAAAAACAGATACCAAATAAAAAAAGAAACACCTCCCACACTACTGCTCTTCGTCCGCAATCCCACCAATTCATCAGCCAAATAAAGTTCAGCCAAGATTTGCGCGCCAAAAGTGTTGTGTTCGATTTTTGGGCACGATTTCGGAGAAGGGGAATCGCCCTTGGACCCCACTTTAAAAACAAATAAAAAAAATAAAAAAAAAAAACCCATCATCTCTCATCTTTCGTTCTCAAGATGCGATGATGATGTAGCAGCATTGGGCCACAAGTTCGACTTTTGGCCCTCGAAAGCGCACTTCAACGCTCTTTATGCCGTGTCATCTGCGGACGTTCATTTAAATAAAGAATATGCATGCCTACATGTTGGTAGGTAGGTATAGGTAGGATAGGTATGTTTATGTCTGGCTGTCAGCTGCTGCCGATGGTACCGCCGGTTCGGTTGGCTCTGGTGGGACCTTTGTGGCTTATCACCTTAAAACCTTTGGCGATGAATGTGGCAAGCGAGTGCTGCAAAAAAGCAAAAGAATAAAAAAAGACGGCGAAAACCGAAAACAAGGACTGGCATACATGTGCTTGTTATGCGGCGAGCGAAGAGATAAAAAATAAGAGAATTAAATGCACAAAGGAGCGGCACACACGGCACACACACGCGGCCCACAACGGAAGGGGCAGCCGGGAATTTATAAACACAGCCAGCCAGTCGGAGCGAAAAAGTAATAAACTCGGGGATATCATAAAAATGAAGACGCGAGGGAAGGGCCAGGCCAACACATTCTGATCGTTGATTGAAATACCCTTGCTATAAGGTTTTGCCATACTAACTATTAAGTTTTAAATAAGCATGAATATGGAGAGGTATAAAGTTTATACTTTAAACCACTGCCCTTTATTCATTATGGCAAGCGAAACGTTTTATCATTTGTAGGCAGTTATTGTTTGGTCATTCTAATTGGTATGTTTTAAATTAAATTTTTTAATTATCCAATTACATAATCAAATTGATTTACCCCAACTAAACCTTTTGATAAGAAAATTTGTGTACAATCAAAACTATAATGCCCAATGCAAGGGTACAAACCTCAAAAACTTTAGCAGTGAGAATGTGAAACAAACAAAAAAAATAGTTCACCACATCCCGCATGGTCTCTCGCAATCTCCACCCCCTCAAGTGCAATGGTTTTGGTTTTCATTTTGCACAGCATGTACGGCAGATCAGAGGGGTTTAACCCCAGAGCCAGGGAACGGGAACGAGATATATAAAGAACACACAGCCCAGCTGAGCGACAGCCAGTCGGACTGTCGCTCATTAGACATCCTCCAAGTGTGGGAGAGGGCGGCCTTCGTCTCCGTCTGCTTTTGCTTCTGCTTTTTGGTCTGAGTCGGAATCCGAATCTGAATCCAAGCGCTCGAGTCCATCCTCATGCAATTTCTGTTTGTGCTTGCTGGAAATTTTATGAGCGAATCGAAAGTTTGTGCGATTCTGTTGAGTGTGCATGGCGCACATTGCACAAGGGAACTCAGGCAGCTCCACAGAACGCAAATGAGTATACAGTCTTACTTCTCTAAGTTGCTCTTCAAGTTTAGTCAATTTAAAAACCTTGGTTTTTCTAAAGCTTTATAAATTTAAATTATAAAATTTTCAGCATTGTGAAAAAGTTTAAAAAAAGGCAAACTTAAATACCTCCAAAAACAAATTTAGTTACTTGAATTTACATTGCTCAATCAACTATTTAGATGTAGCTTTCTGGAGCTTTGAAACAGGAAAGGCTGTTAATATTTTCCACACAACAAAATCAAAATTAATTATTTTTTCAAGAATGAAGAAATACAAGATCGGTTTCGGAATTTTGATATTTTAATTTACAAACTATTATTATTTTAACAAGGTCGGTCCAATCAGTACAATATAAAAAATTGTTAAAATAAAAAAAAACTAAATGGGTTTGAGTTATTGAAGTTCGACTGTATATTGAGACAGACATTCTACTCGCATATTCGTTTACCAGCAGCAGAAGTCGCTTTGGATCTGCTCGGTTCGGTTGGGTTTCGTTCGCTTCGTTTTGTTTCGTTTCGTTCATTTGCTGGTTTTGCCAGCAGAGCAGTCAGTCGCCTCCAATCCCAGCCCTTCATGTCCCCCTGACCACTTACGACATGGCAAACAGACAGAACGACCGACAGTCCGCCACTGCCAGCAGTAAAAGCGAAAAACCCAACAGCCAACGCTGGCAGTCAACCACTTTGAGAGCTCAGACAAATGTCCCATGAATCGCACACTGGGCTCCAACCGAAAACACACGGCCCAGAGTCGGAGTCGAAATCGGCCGCCAGTCAGAGTCGACAGAACCGGCAAGAGCCAGACCCAGAGCCAGAGCCAGAGCCAGGGCAAAAGCAAAGGCAATGGCAGTGGCAAAAGCCAAAGCCAAAGCTCCGGACCGATCCAATCCGAACCGACTCGTTCGCAACGTTTCGTTTCGTTCGTGGTGTGTATCCAAACGAGTGAACTGAAAAATAAGCGCACAATCACACAACTCTCTATATAGAAATTCACAACGAAGCATCACACAGAAAAGTTTTTGCATGAGCTAATATAACCAAATATTTATAGAATTCATACAAATATTTTAATTTATTTAGGTGTTTTATAACTTCGAATCAAGGAAGGTTTAAGTTTAAGATGGCAAATAAGATTTGAGCAAAGCCCAAAAAAACTTTTGAGTAATAAAACATTATTAATTTAATTGTACTTGATTTCTTTCTGTGCAGCAACGGCAACTGAAATGAACGTTCTTTTTATTTTGTTTTTTATTTTTGCCTTTTTTCCTGGCTGCGCCGCCTGTTAAAATGAAAAACGATGATGATGCCGCCGCCGCTGCTGCCAACAATAACAGCAAAAGCAAAAGCAAAAGCAACAACGACAACGACAAAGCTGCAGAGTCGCAGCAATGAGTGGGGCACTAAAATCCCAGTAACAACGGACGGCGAAAAACCGGCAAAATTGTTCATTGGCAGTTGGCAGGCAAACTGGCAAACTGGCAGAGGGGCATAGCATACAGAAAGGCCGGGCCATGTGGCTCTTCTGGGGGCTTTGGGTTCGCACTAGCACTCGCATTCGCATGCCGGTTGGTTTGAGTTGAGGCCCAAAGCCCCAACCGTGTGCACAGCACCGCACACAATTTCGGGCGGCATTAAATGAATGCAGCAGTTGTGCTGGGCCGCAAAAATTCAGATGCTGATAGGCATGAAGATAGTCATGCCAATTGCCCACAGAGAGAATATGACGCAGAACAGTCTTGAAATAAGTTTATAAACTAGGACACGTCTATGGCCATCTATATGCTCTTGAAAATCAATGGAAATGGCCATTGTAGCTTCAATAATACGCTCAATGGTGTGCTTACTGCAGTAAGCAAACGGTTAAATATATATTTCTGCCAGTTGGCTTTTCTTCTGCAACTCAGCTTTTGCTACTTCGCAGCGCCGGGCGAATTTAAAGCAGCTTACAAAATGCAATACGAAATCGACCAGCTTAAACAACAATGGTCCGGGAGGGACTCCCCCCACTTTGGCGTGGCTTAAATGTTGGTTGCGGCTGATTACTGTTTTAGTTTCGTTTGGTTCGTTTTCAGCCGGTTCAGTTTGAACTGGCCAGAATTGAGGATTTAACCTTGCACACCCAATTATAATGTTAGGGAAAACGATTGGTTGGAGTACAGTAATTTGAGTACCATGGATTGAAATATACGTTTTTAATTGATTTTTGTTTGCAATTTTTAATTTTTATTATTTGTATGGTGTAATCCTTATGGTTATCTTTAAAATACAAACATGAGGACTGAGCAAAGAAAAGGAGCCACCGGATCGGATCCGTTCTCAAATGAAGAGTTTCAATTAAAAAGTTTTCATATACATTTAACAACTATTTGGTTTGTTAGATTGGCAAACTTGTGTTTACTCTGCAATATGTTGCAACCTCAGGTAAATAATCGCAAAAGAGGTGGATTGATAGCGACTAAAGAGGACCTGAAGAGTTGATGAATCGCAAGTTCAAATTGAGAGTACACATAAAATGTAAACAACCCGCTAAACATGGGCAACACCAACAACAACAACAACAACAACGATGCAAAGGAGATGGAGGAAAAGCAAGAACAAGAACAACAATGACCTTGGCATTGACCCAAATATATGGTAACAGACGCTTTGTGTGTGATCTTGAGTGTAGTCGTGCGAGTGTGTTGGTTGCATATACATGCCACATACCAAATAAAAAGGGAATGAGGGGGAAAAAACCGAAACACAAAATAAAGAAATGGTATGAGGCACAGGAGGATTGTCGACCGAGAACAGGGGTTGGGGGTGGAGGAGCAGCAGGAGGAGGTGGCGGAGGAGGGGGTAGCCACGACGGCCGCGGACATGCTGAATGAATAAATGGGGTACAAAACAAACGCACACATCTGCAGGCACATCACAGGCACAGCTGCGGCCAAAATATAAGTTCAATGCTTTTAAAAGAAAAAGTACTATAACAAATATTTGTACAGAGATTTGGCAGAGGTGAGCGAAACAGGAAAGTGAATGTGTTTTTTATTCAAATATATTTTTTTTTGTTTATAAAAGCAAAGACCTTATTCCAAAGAAGTCGTTTTTAGCAATTACCAAAAGTCTAAAATTTATGCTCATGCTTGTATCCATAAATCAGAAAAACAAAAAAATGTCTTATTAAAATCCATAAGCGCAGGCGCAACATTTACTTTATAAAACAATTATTTTTATAATGTTGACTGCTAATTTATGAAGTGTAGGACAATATACCTTGCGATACTTTTTAATTCATGATAGACACAAAATCGCAAAGAAATCAATCCACAAATGCTGATGACACGTGCATAAACGATTTTAAAAACATAAGGGTGGGGGACCAGACTGTCGGACGATGCGAAAAATAAACCAAAAGACAAAAGGGGAAAATGCCGCCGACGAAAGAAATAGTAATCAAAACAAAATAAAAATCATTAAAATTCATAAAAACAAATCAAGACCGTCGACGACAACAACAAAAGCAACGATAAGGCTAAAAGGAATTTTATAGTTAAGGTAAAGGGGGTGACATGCGGATGGGATGCGAATGCGATAGCGGTTTAAAGGGTTTCAAGGGAGAAACGGGATGTGTTTAGGTACAAGTGAAAAGAAGAAAAATCAAATCGTAAACCCACACAAATATAATCCCTAAAGGGTATCGGGTGAAAGGCAGCAAAAGCATGAGGAGAGTAATCTCAACCCAAAAATGAGTGCGAGTACCGGGGATAAGGGAATGGGTACCAGTTGAGTATGAGTATGAGTACGACTACGAGTGCCATGGCCAGGCATAAACATTTGACCTGAACAACTTTTGTAGACTGCCTGCCTCTTGTTGGGTAAGGAGAGGAAACCACTGGGGTACGCTTGTTGTGTGGGGGGAGGGGGGGAATCGCAGGTAAAGAGTGGCGACGCCAACGTAGACGTATGTGTGACGTCACGAGTCAAGTTCACGTGCTGTTCACGCAGCACAGTTTATTGACCCACTTTCGATGTGTATTATCTAGAAAAGCTGCCAACACGGGCCGTGAATGAGGGACTGGGTGGTCCCACGGCTAAACATCCATTGAATGTGCAAATAGCAAATGTGCTTGCCCATATAACGCTGTTATTATCACAACATACCATAAGTAATTATATACAACCACGTCCGATTAGAGCTTATTCATTGAAGCTTCTTCTTTCAAATATACGTCATTACTTAAAAGAGGACTTTTGAAAGTACGAAAATATCAATGTCATTGAGGGTCTTGTCTGGTTTGTTTGTGTTTTATCAGTTTTGCAGTTCTGGACTAGGTACTCCAGATGAAAGCTTTTCATTATGATCAGACTTAAATCAATCGCTTACCTGGTGCGGCGAGGGTGACGCCTGCGATGGCTGTGGCGATGGACTGGGCGCATGGCCGGGACTGCTGCTCGGCGGCGGTCCGCCGGCGGTGACGTGCGGCGGGGGTGGCGGCTGCTGCTGCAGTGGCGGTACGTGGTGCGGTGAGGCGGGCGGCAAGGGATGTCCAGGGCCGGGACTGGGCGAAGAACCGCCTGGCCAAGGTCGATTTGGTTCGGGATACTGCAGGTATACAAACGATCGATTAATCCTGCCTTCAGCAGAATCCATTTTCTAAACAAGCCTCACCTGGTGCGTCGAGTAGGCAGTTCGATGGTTGGGTCCGCTCGCCGGCAAACCCGGCGGTGTCGGATAGCGTTGCGGGTACGGCGAATATTGAGATGTTGGCGGTGTGTTTTGCTGCGGCGGCTGTTGCCCAGCGCCTGGCGGTGGTCCGCCCGGCACAGGACCGCCGGGCTGCTGTCCCGCCTGTTGTTGCTGCTGTGCTGTTGTTGTTGCTGCTGCTGCTGTTGCTGTTGTTGCTGCTGCGGCGAACTAGGATAGGAACCTGAATTTTGACCGTGAGCTGGCGGATAGGGTGACTGACCCCTGGAAGTGTTTGTCTGTGGATGGAAAATCAAAATAGGATCAATAAAAGACGGAGGGGTGTCATAAATACCTAATGAGTGCAAATGTTTAACCCTTTGCATGCTTTTTTAGAAGCCCTCTAGCGATAGTGCTTATATCATCTTTATAAACATACATTTTTTAGAAGACTATGAACATTTAGAAATGATATGAACAGTAAAAAAAACTAATTTTAAGAAATCTTTTAAGCTTACAAAACTTTTTCATACAATTTTCCCCAACAGTTTCCTATCAAGTTGCGAAAATGTCACGTGGGTCTTCAAGGGTTAAATTGAGGGTGCGATAGAGACGGCACATGGGTTTTTAATTACAGACATCTCGCTCTGTCTCTCTTCGGCTCTCTATTTATATCCACCCACACTATCCCCCTTTGCAATTTCATCAATTATTTGCGTTTGGCTTCGCCGATGTTGTTCGTCTGTGTGCGAGGACTGCACATTTCATTTTATTGTATATATCATTTTAATCGATATTCCACAACCTATTCCCGTAAATGCGCGCACAAATACACACCCTCGTGCACATGTGTGTACGGTAGTACTACAGTGGATGTCCTCGGATTAGGACTCTTCACATTGGAAATTTCCAGCAATTAATATTCGATTTTGAAGCTGAGAAGAAAAACTAGACGATAATTGGAATTGACCCGGACTGAACAAGTGCTCCTAATTATTTGGCGCCCACTGTGGCGTGTGTGTACACCACTCACATTCTAAGAGGGGTGAAGTGAAAAAGAAGAGACATCGACGCACCCTCGGGTGTGTTGTCACTTGACAGTCACAAATGCGCAGATTAAAAAGAGACAGTTCAAAAAATATGCTGCGAAAGGAACCTAAAAAAGTTGAAATATTTACGGCTAGATAATACAATTGAGGGCAGAACGGTTGTTTTACCGACTTTACTTCTAAAGTATAGAAAGTCATTACTTACATAATATATTGATTGTATATGAAAAACCATTTTTAAAAAGATGATTTTAATATAAATATTTTATTTATTATAATATTAGATAAAATATCTAAATAAATAATTCAAGTTTCTGAAACTAGAAGCGACGGTTTTTATGTTAACCAAACATTTATTAAGAAAGTTTTTTAAAAAACCACTTTTTTTAGATGTCCAATGATTTTTCAAGAATCAAGAATTTTAACAAAGTTTAGAAATATCTAAACTCTATAATGGCGACCAGAGTTGTGCTTGTCCTTCCCAATCAGTTCAAATTACGAAGCTCTGTCCTGAAGGAGGACGCATAACTTGGGGCAGGGACAGAGTAAAACGGAGCAGAGACCAGGCCAGTCGATTGCCTGACGCTCTTGGCTCCTGCTCCTGTTCCTGGATCCCTCTGCTACTCCGTGACCCGTCAGAGTGCCAGAAGAAGAAATCTACTTGAGTGGAATATAAAGTGAAACTTACAGACGCACACACACACATGAACATGTGCAACGACAAAGTTGCAACAAAACCAGGGAAAAGGAGCGTGGCCTGTGCAGCAGACAACTGGAGCAGGACGAGCAAAAAACAGGCATGCCATGTGCCATGTGGCGGTGTCTGTGTGTGGGAAAGAGCTTTGGATGCCATTAATGAAAGGATTTTCAACTTGACGTGGTGCGACAAGGCAGACCAAGTCGCAGCACATAGCACACAGCACAGCGACCGTCTGACATGGCAAGTGGAGAGGCGCTTGTGAAGCTAGCACAGACTTACAGTCACACAGACTTACATCTCGCCCTCGCAAACACAAAACCCCACAGCGGCGTACACACAAATGTAGCTGGGCAACAACATCGCTGCGAATGCCACAGCCCGGAGTAAAATGTGGCAATAAATCTAATGGAAACTCACAGCAATGAGGGAACGAACGAGAGTTCCAACCAGCAAGGGTGTGATGGCAGCTCAGCTACTTTTCACTCAAATCTGGCTATAATTTGCACCAAATATCGAGGGATACAATGGGTTAAATAATTTCTCACTCAAAGAAGTCAAAAATACTAAACTATTTCTTATTGTTTTTACTTAAATAGCTTTTTTAAAATTAAGATAAAGAATTATTCACTTAAAACTGCTATGGTTTTCATGGCTACTAATGGCAGGTAGGTTATACACAATTATGTTTTTGAGATGGTTACTTTTAAAAAATTGTTCAAATCAGGCAAACAATCTGCCGTATGCAACATCAACGGCCAATTGATCTAAGGATATTTTATGCTTATATGTTGGTAATATCAATATCTACCTATATGCAATACCTACTTTTAGCAATGAATTAAAAAAAAAGGTTTTGACTGAATTAGCTGAGATTAAAAAAAGGCTATTTTTCAATCGGAAAAAGACAACACTGCTACCAACGGAGCATACATAGTTAGCTGTCCTAAAGGAATGGAATGGTAAGGCAAGGCAAAGGAGCCAGAGCCATAGTCGTAGCCAGAAACAGAGCCAAAGCCAGATACCGTCGTTCGGGCAACGAGGACAACAACTACAACCATCGGCAACGACGACGGTCGGTCGGTCCACTGCAGGGTGACAGGAAACATGAATGGATGGTTTTCGTGCTCTGCTGTGTGTGCGTGTGTATCTGTGTGCGGAGCGAACGAACGAGGCAACGAGAAATAACGTTAAAAAAAAAAAAGGGAAAACTCATCATGGATGAAAATCAAAAGCAGAAACGGCAACGGCGGGTAGAAGCTGAAGTGGAATTTGAATTAATGCAGCAAGGGTCGTACGGTGGCACAAACACACACACTCACACAATGAGAGTAACGAACGAATGACGGTTGGAACGTCGGTCGGAATTACGTTCTAGCAAGGGACTTCGGGGGAATCGGGCAGGAACAACTGCCTGATGGTGGTTCGGGTCTGGGTCCGATGGTGGTGGGTTTTCCAGCTAAAAGCCGGCTACATGTATTAAAATATCGCGGGAACAAAAACAAAGCGCAGCAGCCAAGGGAGTGGTCCTGTTCGTTCCGTCCCTTCCCCTTCAGCTCCCCTCTCTCTCTCTCTCTCTCTCTCTCTTGATCCTGGGTTTATAATTTCATAACCAACAGACACAGATACATACAGATACCCACACCCACAGACGGGGGGCGATTGCATATAAATTGAACGAGGGGAAAAAACGTGGTAAAAGCGATTTCGCAGCAGTAAAGGTAAAGCCGGCAGCGGCAGTTGTAAGGGTTGTGTGTGTGCGTGGAGGTGAATGAGGGTGGTAATAAGGAAATGGGACAGGGGAAGGACGTATGTAACTGCAGGCTGCTGCTGCCGGCAAATGGGCGGAATTACGTGCACAACTCTCGAGCGGGCGCAATTTTTAATACAATGTCGCACTTTTCACGCAAGCCCATTCACAGCAGTTGCGGAAAGACAAACAGGGCAACTGAAAGAAACCAATGCATTTCCCGCTGCCAACTGTCGAAAAATATTGCTATTGTGGAGCGATTGCTAAGCCCTTGTTGTGTATTTTAAAAATTTGATAAATTATCATGTTAAGTTCTTATAAACCTTTATATTTGGGTTACCAAAGAATAAAAATATACTTTCTTTATACAACATAAACAAATCACTATAAATTTTATAAATTTAAATTGAATAAATAACTTTGACTGGTTGAATTAAAGTCTCATAAAAAGGTTTGATGTCTTAAATCAGGGAACAGATTTTTCATTAGGCGCACTTGATAAAGAAAAAAGGAAGCGTAAAAAAGCATATAAAAGGAGGTAAAGGCAGAAGAAGAGGAAGACCCAGGGACAATAACAGTTAAAGCAAAGGCAACGGTTTTGTGTGCTCCACTTTTTGTAGGTCAAACTTTAAAGGCACTCCAATACAAGCACGGCAACATATACATACTTGCTAAGAAACAGCATAAACAAGCCGACACACAGCCACCAGCTCTCTCCAAAAAAAAAAAAAAAACAAAAAACAGAAAGGAGGTGGAGGTGGAGTAGAAAGAAGGCGAAAAAGGAACAAAAAGACACAAGCTGAAAGAGCGGTAAATGCAATGCCTTTTGCCTTTCCCCCAATAACAACAAACCCGAAACCCCAAAATGAAAATAGGCCTTTAAGGCTGAAATATATGCGCAAAATTGTTGCTGCTTGCCTTGCACCTGTTGACCTCAAAGGAGAATCAAACGTCAGGGATATATGAGAGGTATAACGGGATGCAGCATACTTGCACTCAAAGAAAAGGAGGGATATGGATATGGTAGCGAGGGAGTGCGAGAGAGCCGCCAAGGCATGTCATCATCATAGTCGAGCCCTCCTCCTCCTCTCTTTTGACTGTGCGCGGTTTCACTTGATTTTCATTTTTATTTTGTTTTGGTTTCTGCTTCCTCCACAGCTTGCCGGCTAACCCCTCCTCCTACTTCTCCTTCTACCCCAAAACAGAGAGAGGGAGGGCGAGTCAGCTGTGACAACAACAAGTTTCGCTGTTATTGCCTTTGATTACGGTGCCTACTTGGCCGTTGTTGTTGTTTCGGTTGTACCTATGTATGTATTTGGATGTATGAACTACTCTGTGGGTATATGTATTTATTGCATGCACGCGTAAGTCACACTCAGCCGGCAATTTGATTTCTTTGTTTATGCACACAAGCTCACAGAGCGAGACAAACAATCAAACACATGACATTGGATATCAGCGGTTTGTACACTCTTCTTTTTTTATCTCGCACTACCCACACATATTCACATTCACCATAAACAAAAGCTCTCGAAGGTCGCATCGCACCGCATCGCACATGTCTAACCCTAGCGGATCGCTTTGATTTGTGTGCTCACATAGATTTGTTTATATTTCTCTGGCTAATCGTCGGCATCAAAGTTCGTTGACTCGTATCCGAGCCATCTCATCTACATACATCCGTCCCCCTCGCCACACAACTCATGAAAATAAAAACAATCGATCCTATTGCAGCGACATCAAATATGGCAAAAGCAGACCGATGACTAGATACGGATTCGTACTGATATGAGTTGGTAAGCCCCCAACCACCGTACTACCCCAATAATAAAACAACTAACCGGTTTTCGTTTAAATCAAAACGTGAAATCACATCACGTGCTTTCATGGGGCCAATAAACGAAACATTAAACACAACAAAACCCCAACCGCATTATCGTTTGACAAAACTGATAACAAACTCTTAGATAGTTATAAAAACCCATTTTAAGAAACTAAAAAGTCCATAGATTTACCTACGAAACTATTGGATTTAAAAACATTTTTTCATTGAAATATCGCAGTGCAATTCTTGTCGTGTTTTTTAAAAGATACGAACGGGAAGTAACATAACCTAAATAACCTAATCTTTCAAAGAAATTAGAATGAAATTTTTATGTGGCTTTCATAAATAAGTTGCCAAGATTATTTTTCAAATTATTTTATAGACTCCACAAAAACTACCAACATAATGTTCCAAATAAAAACATTTACATTCAACACTAAGTATAGCTAGATACCACACGGCTTTATATTATATCCGTTAATTTTTAGTTCCCATGAATGCTTTATTTCTTTGGGAATACTCTTAAATTAAGCGTGTAAAAGTTTTAAAGCTAGAGGGAAAGAAAGAAATGTGTCGAAACCGAAACCCTTTACCCTTTCTGTCAACCCATTTCTATTATTTCCTTTACTTTTAAACAATGCACTTCAGTGATTAACATTTTAAATTCTTCCAATCAGATTCGACCAACAGCCATCGACAATGTTGACAAGAAGAGAAAAGGAGTCCCCAAAAACCTTTAAAAATGTGAATGAATGCCTCAATATTTTTTGTATGAAACTCTTTCTTGGTCTACCTCTTCCTCTTCTTGATTTCACCGTTGCGCTGAGGCCTTTTGTTGTTATTGTTTTGCGGCGGCAAGTGCCGGTTCTTTATGTCCGTCTCCCTCACTCACCAGTCTTCACCCAACATCACCCGGCACTTAAACAGCGAAATGTCAAGGGGTGGGGGATATGCAGGAGGGGAGAAGGGGAGCAAGAGGGTGGGGACAGGCGAAAAAGGCGCGGAATCTCTGTACAATGTTTTACGCTTTGTGTGTCAGTGTGTCTGCTGCTTCTGCCTTTTTTCCTTTTCCTTCGAGTGGGACTCTTGGCAAATCTTCAGTGAACTGAATGAAGTGCGACCAAGATGAAACCCTAAAAAGTAACAGTAAATATTGCAGCCTCCCACACACTCGCACATACGAATACATGTGCACAAAACGTGACGAGCCCCTTTCCGTGGAATGAGTGGGCAGTGGGTGGGAGGGGTAGGGAGATAGCTAGCACAAAGCCACCAGCGACAACCACAACAACAAGAAACACATGCCGAGGAGGCCTGCACATGGAAATGTTTCAGTGTGTGTTGTGTGGGGTCGATGGAATCAAAATCAGTGTCAATGTCAAGACAGCTCTAAAAAGAATATGTAAGGAAACCTCGGGCGATAAGGTTCCCGGCATTCAGTTTTAAATTTATGTTAAAAAAGAAGGTTGCCTCTAGGCATGTGGTCTAAATTATGCCACCAACTCCAGCGATTGCCAACATTCGTATGTTGGTGGAATGCGCCTTAAATTTAGTAAAACGCTACTTGTGCTATGATAAATACTGTTGTTGAACTAAAGTTCCTAGAAAGGTCTTAGGGGTCACGAAAGTAAGCTTGCTATTTTAAAGCAAATGCAATTTCACTTAGGAACAGCAGCCATCATGTCCTTCAAGTCACTTAGGATGATTAGCATCGGATCGAGTGTTATCAAAAAATACATGCACGTGACATTGGAGAAAATTTAAGACACCGATGGTGTCTAAACTACAAATAAAGTTTTAGACTTTCAAATTTTATATTTTCATAACCAGAGAAATAAGTATAACAACTAACTACCTATTCCCTAATAGCTAGAACCCCAGGTAAACCATCTAATATTAGCATAAACCCCCTAGCTATACCAAGAAACCAATATAGATGTATATTTAAAAGAATATAGCTCCTTAACCTTATAAACACCCAGTTGACCACTTACCGGTGGAGGTGTCCTGTACTGCTGCGACGGTCCCAGCTGCGGACTGTAGGGCCTCGGAGGCGGTGCCCAGCCACCTTGTTGCGCCCCGTACGGCGTTGGCTGGTGCTGTGGAGGCGGCGGTCCGTGTCCTGGAGGCGGTGGTCCGCCAGCCTGTTGCTGCTGAGCCGCCGCCGCCGCTGCTGCGGCTGCCTGTTGGGGATCGTAGGTGTTGGCGTAGCGGTGCTGCGGCGGTGGCGGAGGATTAGAGGACTGCAGCAGGGAATTTAGCGTGGGCGTGGGTCCCTGCGGCGGTTGTCCGGGTATGTAGCGCTGCTGCGGCGGGCGATTGGGTGAACCGCCTGGGCCAGGTTGCTGCTGCTGCGGCGGTTGCTGTTGCGGATGAGGCTGTTGCTGCTGCGGAGGCTTGCCACCTGGCAGCGGTTGGCCATAGCGATATGGATCCATGTTGGGATCGGCGTGGTAGCGACCATACGCCGGATGAGGATGCGGCGGCGGCAGGTGGGCGTACTCATCCTTGACGCCGGGCGCATGCTCAGGTGCTCCTCCGGGCGGTGGCGGTGCCGGTCCGCCGTGGTGCTGCTGTTGTTGCTGCTGCTGCATGTGGGGCGGTGGCGGATGCTGCTGCTGTTGGTGCAGATGGTGATAGTGCATGACTGCAGCGGGATCCGGTCCTGGTGGTCCTCCAGGGGCGGATCCTGGGGGCGGTGGTCCGCCATATGGATGTGGGGCAACATTTTGCTGTTGCTGGATGCCGGGATCACTGCCGTTGTTGCTGTTGTTGTTGGGCGTGGGTGGGCCCGATGTGGGCGGCGTGGCACCACCAGGTGTCGCTCCTGCCGATGGGGGCGTGGCGGCGGGCGCAGGAGCTCCCCCACCCTGCTGCTGCTGCGTTTGCGGCGACTTTATTTTCTCATTCATGGCTGCTCATCGGCTGCTGGCTGTGCTCCCGATCTTCCAGGTTTGTGGCGGCTACTGATGGAGCACCGGTAACCACCAACAACAACAACGCTGACGCTGATGATGACGACGACTGCAGCGGCGAGTTTGAGGTTATGTTAGCTGCAAGTTATCAAAAACGGGGGATTAGCAATTGGCAAGGGGGCCTAACTAAATAGTGGGGCTTTCTATATCACTGGGCCCAGATCGGGCGGGTTAAACATAAATTATTTGTATTCGTTAATGGGCTGTTGTGTATTGAAAAGTCGGCTACTAACACACACACATGCTCACTCATACCACAACAACCATTTATTTTCCGCCGCGTACGGTGGGCAAATCGCAGTGCGTTGACAACCCTGCCGCTGGCGCTCTCGTAGCTTGAGCGCAGCCACTCGCTCTCGCTGGCGCGCTCTCTCTCTCTCTCTCTTTTCACATTTGGCGGCTATACACGCACACGCCGTATCCCTCTCCGTCCCACTTGCACTTGCTCGCTAGTCAGGCAACATGCATATGTCGCTCTCGCTCGCTCTCTCGCTTTATTAGTTTCTCTGTGAAACGAATGAAACGGGCAGCACAGTAATGATTTTTTCGTAATTATTTTCTATGCCGATTTTTCGCGTTTACACAGCACTGGAATGGCCAAGGGGCATCTCACAATTCATATATATTTATCAGATGCAGCAATTGTTTAACTTTTGGAGGGGCCGAACGCTGGGGTTTATAAATAATTGCCGCCTGCCTGGCCGTGTTTGTTGCGCGTTCACACTTTGCCGCTGCCGTCTTGGGAGGTTTTTTTTTTTAGCGTTTTCTGCGGTTTTTCGCAGTGTTGATGATGATGATGATGCAAGGATCCGACATCCAATCATTTGCATATGTATACACACGCACGCACACACACAAACAGCCTCCAAGTGCATCGAGAGGAGAGAAACTGAATTTTTCACTCGCCCTCGGGCGAAAGTCCGGCGGCAGATTGTTGTTGGCTAAAACTCTATATATTTTTGAGGGGCTTTGGATTTGGGGCTTTGCTTTTCTTAACCAGAAATCTACATACACGCACACCACTTACACATAGAAGAATATTCACGCATTGACGACCGTCCACAGACTGGCTATATATACTAAAAACGAACTCGCGTGAGAAGACAGGGACAGGGCAGCAAACTCGGTATACGAACGGAACGAATGAAACGATTCAAGTAGTAGTGTATGCAAGTCTTGTCTGTCTGCGCCTGGCGTTCTTTTTTTTTGGTTTTTCGCCAGGCTGGGGCGCTGCCAAAACGCTGCTGCGGCGGCCACAATCACACGCGGCTGGTCGCCAGTTGGGCCCTGCACAGGCTGCACATACTTTTCACTTTTAATGCGCTGTATTTCACTTAATTTTCGAACAAATTGGCAGCATGACGAAGAAGCGAAGCCTGTACAAAATAGAGGTGGAAAAACATCGATGCCACATTGTGCTGATATCGATGTATCGGTGCTCCAAACCATCGATGAGACAATCGATTACCAAACAGAAATGTTAAAACACGATTTCCTAACAGAAATATGGAAAACTAAAGGTTCCTAACAGAAGTTAAAAAAGCTACTTTTTTCCAACAGAAATGTTAGTTTTCTCGCTATTGGTTGAATAACATCGATGCAAAAATCATTAATGTAGATGCTTTTTACGCCAGTTTAATATCGATGTTTGTCTGGTGATAATCAATGTTTTTCCATCGCAATCACATCGTTTACTGTGGAGCATGTCTTCGCTAGACGGTGAGTAAATCTCCACTAACTTTACTCTGTTAGTTGCATTTCCTGCGAGCCCCCTGTTATTATACACTCCACTTTTAACGCTACTGTTACCAGCACTTTAAGTGATATCATTTAAGTTAGATAATTGAGCTTATCGTGAAGTTATTAATTAGTGACACAAAAAGTGGACGTTTGCCTATATAAAACTAAATACAAATTTTAGTTAAGTTTTTAAAATAAAATGTTTTTGTTTTTTTTTATTCTACTGGGCGAATCCTCAATAAACTTCTTGACGTCTTCGGGAAGAGCTTTTGGCTCATGGCTAATGTGCAATCCGCCGACTCAGCGAAAAGTGCTGACCTAGCATGACCATCGCCAAACTGACCAAAACTTCGTCCATGGTTTGCTTGGCATTCGGGAAGTACTTTCTTCGATTTCAAAATAAGCGCCAAGAAGAAGAAAATTAGAGATGAATTTAACATGAAATTTAATGTTTGGCTTGCGCACTGCTTGCTCTTAAAAGCACAATGCTTTTACGAGTAGATGCGCTTAACAGCACCCTGTTACAGCAACAACAGCACACGGCAAATCATTATTTGTTTGTTATCGAATATATATGTAATCGAATGGAAAATGGCGGCATTTAAAGTTTTTTTTTAATACGAAGAGGTTTCGCTTACGCTTCAAGTTTTTTAAAAAGTGTTTTCCAGGCTATGTTTAATTAAGAGCAATATGAAACGCATTTTATTTATTTCACTGCTATTACTTGTCACGCAATTTGGCGAATCACAGGCGGCGGCATTTTCTGTTCGCCAAAACCGCTTCGATGAAGTTCCAGACTTACAAACTCCAGCACCAGAGGCCAAATCCACGGAAACTTCTGAGAAATCTGAAAAAGGTGAACAATTAACCAACTAAAAAAAAAATATTATTTAACCTCATTTTTATAATGATTTATTGGATAAACGGTACCTTCTAAGCAGCCATCTTTCTCTTTTACTTTGGTGTTCTTTTTAAACGGTTATTGTTTGTTCGCTTCGCTCTACACTGAAAAAATCAAGATTTCATCTAAGTTTTCATTTTTACATAATCATATATTTTGTCTTTTTATTTTAATAAATGAAAGTAACAAACTGAAATCTTAAGAAGTCATTTATTAAATTTTTAAAAAATGATATTAAACATTGATAATATAATGTTTATGTTATATGCATTCTTTTTTCTCTGCAGCCACAAGCGGTCTACTGAAAAAATGTGAAAAATGTAAGGAAGGTATAAAATGCGTGCCCCAAATCCAGTGTCCTGCCCACGTTCGCATGGAAAGCCATGAAAAACCGCAAATTTGCGATCTGCCGGCTGGGAAATTTGGCTACTGCTGCCAGACGGGACAGAACCACACCGGTCCACGTTTGGAGTCTTCGTCGAAGGAGCGACGATCCGGATTTCCCACCATCTTGTCCCCTTCTGTTTTGGATGAGGCGCGTCGCAATTTCGAGCACCTGATGCATGGAGTGGCACAGATTCCTGTTCGGCGAGGATTTCCCGATTTTGCCCACGGCCTGGTGTTCCATTCGACGGCCAAGGATGATTTGCACAATTTTGCCATTTCAAACAGTGCCATCGAACAGGTGATGACCACTCAGTTGTTTGGCAAAAAGGAGCAGGTTCCCGTAGACGATTTTATTACCAACAATGTGCCGATCAAGTTTACGGAAACACCGTTGGCTCAGCACTGTCAGTCGAATCCGATTTGCCGGGACGTCCGATCAGTATATCGCAGTTTGGATGGCACCTGCAATAATCCCCTGCCCGAAAGGTCGCTGTGGGGTGCTGCTGGTCAGCCCATGGAGCGCCTACTGCCCCCCGCTTATGAAGATGGCGTCTGGACACCGAGGGCCCACTCCTCTGATGGAACACCTCTGTTAGGCGCCCGCAAGATCTCACGCACTTTGCTCACGGACGTTGATCGTCCACATCCCATGTACAATCTCCTGGTGATGCAGTTTGGACAGGTCCTGGTAAGTAACCATGTGTAACCTAGGCGTAACATTGATATATTAACATTTTAATTTGACTAAAACTGTGATTTTTTACAATAATGCTCTATTTTATTCACTTATGATACCAACAAAATTTTTCATGAAATTTTGAACAGATTTGATTTGATTTATCAAATTTACAAGGAATTATTTTTCAAAATAAAAGCAAACCGAATTTATTATTTAATATTTTCCAAAAGATTTCTTTGTTAAGAATAAGAATAAGCTAAGCCATTACGATTTCTCAGGCACATGACATTTCTCAAACTTCTTCGGTGCGCCTCGAGGATGGAAACCTGGTGCAATGCTGTTCCCCCGAGGGAAAGACCGCTCTGAGTCCACAGCAAAGCCACTTCGCCTGCATGCCGATACATGTTGAGCCGGATGATGAGTTCTTCGCAGCCTTTGGAGTGCGTTGTTTGAACTTTGTAAGGTTGTCGCTGGTGCCCAGTCCCGATTGCCAACTGGGATATGGCAAACAGATGAGCAAAGTGACGCACTTTGTGGACGCTTCGCCGGTTTACGGATCAAGCGATGAAGCATCTCGTAGCCTGAGAGCCTTCCGGGGCGGCCGTCTGCGAATGATGAATGATTTTGGACGAGATCTCCTGCCCCTGACGAACGACAAGAAGGCCTGTCCCAGCGAGGAAGCTGGAAAGTCTTGTTTCCACTCGGGTAGGTCAAACACTGTTTGGTTACTTGCGATTTTTTATAAATTTATACTCGGTTTTCAGGTGACGGACGGACTAATCAGATCATATCTTTAATAACCCTTCAAATTCTACTGGCTCGCGAGCACAACCGTGTGGCAGACGCGTTGAGCCAACTTAATCCTTCTGCCAGCGACGAATGGCTTTTCCAGGAGGCTCGACGCATCGTTGTTGCCGAGATGCAGCACATCACCTACAACGAGTTTTTGCCCATAATCATTGGGCCGCAGCAGATGAAGCGCTTCCGTTTGGTACCACTGCATCAGGGCTACGCTCACGATTACAATGTCAATGTGAATCCGGCTATTACCAACGAATTCTCTGGCGCTGCCTATCGCATGGGCCATTCCAGGTAGGAATATAATACAATTTTAAAACATTATCTGGTTTTAATTTCGAATCCCTTCGAAGTGTCGACGGCAAGTTCCAAATACGTCAGGAGCATGGACATATCGATGAGGTGGTTAATATCCCGGATGTGATGTTTAATCCATCGCGGATGCGCAAACGCGAGTTCTACGACGATATGCTGCGCACTCTTTACAGCCAGCCCATGCAGCAGGTGGACAGTTCAATCAGCCAGGGGGTAAGGATTGTACTTTTTTTATATTGTTAAATTGTTTTCAAGTTGGCTTTACCTCGAACAGCTTAGTCGTTTCCTGTTCCGCGGAGATAATCCCTTTGGCCTGGATCTAGCTGCTATAAATATTCAGCGAGGACGCGACCAAGGACTACGCAGCTACAACGACTACTTGGAATTGATGGGGGCGTCCAAACTGCAGAGCTTCCAGCAGTTTCCCAGTGAAGTGAGTTAGAGCATCTCTTGCTCGTATGAAGACAACTGTATAAATTGTATACCAAAGCTCATTTATAATTTTGTATCTAATTGATTTTTATATCTATAGATTGGCCAGAAGCTTTCGCGCGTTTACCGCACCCCGGATGACATTGACCTGTGGGTGGGCGGTCTGCTGGAGAGGGCCGTCGACGGTGGTGTTGTGGGAGTGACCTTTGCCGAAATCATTGCCGATCAGTTCGCACGCTTCAAGCAGGGCGATCGGTACTACTATGAGTACGATAATGGGGTCAATCCTGGCGCCTTTACCCCACCGCAATTGCAGGAGCTGCGCAAGGTGACGTTGGCCCGCCTGCTCTGCGACAATTCCGATCGCCTCACACTTCAAGCGGTGCCATTGGCCGCATTCATACGGGCTGATCATCCCGGGTAAGTCAAGAATAAAATGACCTAAGAAATGTGTTTAGTGCCTTGCTTATTTCTTTATAGCAACCAAATGATTGGCTGTGATGATCCCAGCCTACCTGCTGTTAATTTGGAGGCATGGCGCACTTGAAATCATTTATTAAATCCTTTTTAATTTATTTATCGAGCTTTTAAACTGTATTTATATATGCGAATGTTTCGCCGAATTGTATATCCCTGTTTTATGTAACTGCGGCTTAACAAAGAAACCAAAATAAAGCCACACCGAATTGGATCACACTCCGCCCGATCGATTAAGCTGATTTCCATTGCTAATTAAACGCAAATTTCTTTGTCCCCGAAGAATATTTTTTATTTACCCAATCATGAGCTCTCTCTCTCTGCCTCCTTTTGGGCCCGCTGTGAGCCTTTTTGTATTGTTTTGGGGTATTACATTGTTGATTGGGTGACAAATATTTTACCAGATAACCCAGAAGCTGCCATTTATTTTCGGCATCTCACTAATTTCTTAATTCAATTGACAAATTTTGTTTTGCACTTCTGTTTCTGTTACTGTTATGATATATGTGTGTGAATATTTATATGTTTGTTACTGGCGTAGATTCGCTTTGGATTATCTAGTCAATTAGTGGCTGTTCGCATTTGTAAATAACATGATATGCAAATATCAAGCAAATTAAAATGTATAACAGAATATTATTAAATGTCTGTATCAATTCCGCTCCATTTCACAGTGAGTTGTGTGTCGACATGTATCTGTGAAGTCTTGTTTAACCTTAGATATTCTTTATTTGAGCTTCTATTTTTGCAATCTTTACGTAAGTCATGTGAACGAATCGGTTACGGAAAACATACGCATTTGTAATCTTTGTTGACACTTAAATAACTTGACTGTTTAACAAATTCTTGGGATATAATCATTTTGATTATTGAACTTTTCATTTTGTTAGAGAGAGCCTAATTTAATTGTTTATTGCCATATATTTTCCAAATTTTATACTTCAATGTCTGGGGAATTTTTGCGATTACGGTACGATATGTAGATTAATATTATAAAAAAAATCTAAATTTAAATAAGATGCGAGGTTGTGGGTGTCTAAGCGGAATAATACCGCTACTATCAACTCTTATCTATATTTATTTAAAAGTTTCCTTTGCTAATCCACGGACACGGTGTCAATAAGTTTGTCAAACAACTTTGTTTTGATGCACCAACCAAGTTGCCGACTGGCTTGGCCGAGTGCCTTTGAATTTTTTACTGCATGCTTTCAGAGCACACTTTAGCCCGATTTAAACTGGTTTTATCTCTCATATTTTCACCAATTAGTGAACTTAAACACATCATAACAACAAAAGCAATGCCTGCATTTAATTTGTCGCTGCTCTGAATGGGACGGGCCATCGATTTGTGAATTATAATGAAGCCGTAGCCGTGAGTTCACTAGATGTGTTTTGAGCAGTTCAATTAATTTCTTTTTTTTTTCCAGCGACCGGCGAGACCAGCGGCAAGGGATTAGCGAATGCAATACCCCTTCCAACAAGGGGAAGCACATGCTGTGATAATTATTTTACCCAGCGTGGGCCATGATGACGACGTTGGCTGCTGGTTAGCTGGCTAGCACCAGTCATTTTATTGATGAACTTGCGAATGACGAAAAGTGACAATTGAAACTCAACCGACCACCAAAACGATTAGGCGGGACAAACCCGAGATCGAGGCGAAGTCGGAGTCTATTGACGTCCGTGGACGT
Source organism: Drosophila gunungcola (assembly GCF_025200985.1). Taxonomy (NCBI): domain Eukaryota; kingdom Metazoa; phylum Arthropoda; class Insecta; order Diptera; family Drosophilidae; genus Drosophila; species Drosophila gunungcola. Next base: position 10,716,028 of record NC_069139.1, read on the forward strand.
TCTCATCGGAATAGGAAATGTAGAGGAAGTAGTCCTTGTCGAAATGCTCCTGGTACAGTGCTCCCATGGTGGCCGATGTCGGGGGAATCACATTGTTCACGAAGAAGAAGAGGGCGTCGTCGGGACGGAGATTGATGCGCTTGCGGATGAGGAAGTAGAACTGGCCCACCGTCAAGTCGGCCGGCACCAGGTACTTCTTCTTGTCCAGCACGGCGTAGCGGGTCTTCGGGGCCTTCTCCACGATCACGGGCACACGGTCCGGATATTTGCGCCGGATCTTGTCGCCCTCGTTGCGGCGCTTGTCGAACGCGTGATCCTTCTTGTACTGGAAGTGCATGTCCATTTGGGCAGACTGGTGTACGAGTCGAAACGAAGCGAAACAACTGGTTTTTGTTTTGGATTTGGTAAGTGTATTGTTGCTGCCAGTTTTTGTTGATCGAAAGTATGTTTACTCTTATTCACTACTCAGTCAAGTTTGGCGGATAGGCAAGTGCCTTCTAAACACTGAGTTATTTCGTAAATTAAAATGTCACTGGAGACTTGATTCTGTGCTAAGGAGATTTGAGATATCAATTAAAAGGGTTTTTTTGTTTTTTTTTTACGTTAAAACATTTCAAATATGCTGTGTAAACATAACATATTACATTGAGTTCAAATGTTAATCCTAAAATACTCTTCATACTTTGAGAGACCTTCCCAATAACTATTTTAAAGCCCGAATTGTTGACTTGAGCAGGGCTCTATCATAATACAAAATAACATTTGTGGCTATAATGACATTTTCATCAAGGGCTTTGATGCAAATGACCGCAAGTCAGCCAACAACAGGTGCCTATGTAGGTCCTCAATTGCGAAAGCTTTCACCGCAGTAAACGCAGCGCCGAAGCTAAAGCAAATTTGCTTGGTGCCGTCGTTCCAGCCTGCTCGCCGCTCGGCCTGCCTCCTGAGCTCTCATTTCGCCATAGCTGCTGGAGCTGCTCGGTTGTTCGCGCTCGGTGAATCGGCTGCTTGTCGTCACACTTCCGTCTCTTGGCTCATTTCACTTCCGGTTGTGGGTCGGGATTAGTCCCTTTCCCACATTCAACTGCAACAGGTGTATTCACGCGAGCTGAAGACAACCATAAAAAATTAAAGATATCAACACATTCGGTGAGCAAAGTGGCCAAAAGATTGAAAAGATATGCCTTTGTAGATTGAATTGTTTATAAAAAAGAAAATCGGAAAATAATCGCGGGTGTGCGTGTGCAAGAAATTAACGAACAAATTGTGCCTTACCAAAATTTACTGACAACGCCGAGAAAAACCATTATAATTTTGTATTTATGCGACCATGTGATGGCTGAACACATTATTTTCACGATCCCTTCTTCGCCGGGGAAAATGAGTGTTTGTGTTTTATCAAATTTCGTTCCGCCCAAAATCATCTCTCGATTTAAGTGGCGATAAGCTATAAATATGGACAGCTAATCTATGTGTCTGTGCTTGGCAATCACTAATTAAACTCACGAGTGCGAAAAATTCACCAATTGAATTCGTAATCTGAAAAGTAATCGGCTTAATGGTGTTGCTTGAGTGCATCGAAATATGCAGTCTTGCTACTTATTTTGCTCAAGCTTGTGGGCTGTGAGCTGAGATTTTATTAAAATGAAATGATTTTGTGATGATTTGTCAGTCGTCTGAATGTTGACATTACCATGTGCCCGCTAATATGTTGATATTAATAGACTTCAAGATTCAATAAGATTTCTTTATAGCTTTGGATGAGTAGCTTACAATTTAATTACAAAATTAAAGAGTTTTCTTTATACATTATGATGATTGCATACAATTTAATTAAATAGAAAAATTTGTGGCCACCCAACTAGAACATTCTAACTTGCCGCTTTCCTCTGGGCTCGAAAAACTCATACTAACTTGTTTTATACTGTTGTTAATGCGGTAATTAACATTAATTCGTTAGAAACGACACCAAAACTTTTGCTGGGACCCAGAGATTATAATTCTGTTCATTGGGCCAGAATCAATTTGATTGCCTCCCACCTAATCGTGTGTGCGCCATTCGAAAATGCAGAAAAGCCAATTAGAGATATGTCTGTATATAATGAAATGCAAAACTTCGTTGGTTCGGCTTGTGCGTCAAACTAGATTTAGTTCAATTGAATATTGCTAACTATACGGTCTTGATTTGAACGCAAACAATCAGTCAGAGCTGGCAATCAAACAAAATATTGTGTAAATAATTTGTATAACTCATTTTCTTGGCTTTGTCGAAGGCACAATGAGCGATTTTTGTATACACGAATGATTTTATTATCGTTTTGTAAACCAATTGCGTCATTTTCACGCGATTTTCACGAAGATTTTTGTCAGCCAGTCTGCTATCTATGGAAAATCTGCTCTTCGGTCTGAGGCTAAGGTTCACGGCGATTTGCGCATTCCTCCGGAGTTCGCCTAGCCGCTGGTGCTAATTAATTTTTGTAATTTTTTTATTTTTCCTTCCCTAAGGTCGGAGCGGCCGGAGATGGCCGCCATCCGATAGTCAGATTGTGCACCCTGGCCGAAAGATCGCGGCAATGAAGCTATAGCTGGAGCACATGCGAGAACAAATATTGGTTAATTAAAAGGCAGAGACACGGCGCACACCTGTCGGCAGTCTTTTGAGGTCTCAGATATGCGGGGCAGAATTGAAGTAGTTTGTGGTGCCCAAAGCCTGGCCATATAGCCCCCAAAAAATGCGCTCCCAGGCGATCTGGGTTTACGGTACCACTAATTACGCGAAACTGAATGTTTCAATTAGCTGGTGAGAACTAAAATTAAGCACAAACAGAGTCGTAAATCGTCATGGCTCGTGGGGGCATTCACAATAAATTTATATAGACAGCGAGCACACTGTGTCTAAAAATAATGCAATAGGTTAAATATGAATTGTATGCCTGTGATAACATATGTTAATTAACAATCCTCGGTCGATTCCATTCCTGAGGCATGTTTGCTTTTATTCTATTTGCCTGTGTCTTTTTCCCGAGTCACTGTCCTCCTGAGTGTCGAGTGTGATTTGTTTTTCTGCCACAGGCTTCACTGTAACTGTGGTCTTTTTGTGTATATGGTCTGATTGCTCAAGAAATTTGCCGCAGATACTCTTGGTCGAGAGGGCTGACTTCGATTTTGATTTGACGTTCGCTTTTGTACGAATTTGAAAATCAATCAAACACGCGGCCGCGCCACAGAACGTGACAGTCCAATTCACGGCATGCCAAATATCCGCGCATCACCCAGCGATGCTATTTAACTTTATCATTCGCTTGATGGCTTCATTACGCAGTCACTGAATCGCCCATTCCCATTCCATCCCCAACAGGCTCCCCCACATGATGCATAAACGCATCCAGGCTAACTAGAATTCCAACAGTCCCGGAAAATACGGATATTTGGTCGGGCGAAATGAACCGCCCATTATGTACTTAGGATCGGTCGGAGGAAAAGATAGAGAGCAATGGAAAACCCCACAATCCTGGCGCGGAAGGAGGTTCTACGGCGCTCAAGGAAGTGCTCGAAGGGTCTAAAGTGCCTGTCATTCGAGTTCCAATTCCGGCTGCTCCTCCACTATCTGCTGCTAAGCTCGTTGTCTGGCCCGCATTGCGTATACGCCACGATGGCCGTCGGCGAGGCGCTGAGCGCAAGCAACTGTCACGACATCCACCATGGATTCGATGTCTACCCCAATCCCACTGCGGTATCGCTGGGTCAATCCACGGACACGCCCCTGACCCTGACATTGCCGCCCTCCGGATGGAAGTGTTGCTGCTGGAATGCCAGTAATCAAGTAAGTGACTGATAGATATACTCTTTGCACTTAATTCTATATGTTTGTCCGCGAGGGCAGCAATTTATTGGCCATAGTCAGTTTGGCCCAGACTTGAAGGCCAGTAGCCAATAGCTTGTAAAAAAAAACTTTCTTATCAAAACAAGTAAATGATAATAATATTTACCAAACTTATATGTCTTTCTATTGCAAGGTATTTTATATATTAATTTTCAATAAATATTAGTTTGCAAAGGCTTTAATATAAGTTAATTAATTAATTAGTATTTTAAATTATTTTACATAGCTGTAGCCATTTGATTAAATAAAATTATGTTTATGGTACAAATGGTTACGTGTTTGAAAAACAGTATTTATAATATAGTAATATACGCTGTACAAGCCACATTCTAGTTCAACTTTAGCCTTTTAACGAAGCTCTAAGCCCTCAGCTTGCACTACATTATTTATAAAATTCTTTGAACTGAAACAGACTCTATTAAATACCACTTTTTTTGCAGAACGAAGAGGTGGAGTGCCGTTGTGAGGGGGACGGACTAAACCGCGTACCGCAAACGCTTAAGCTGCCCATCCAGCGACTTACCATTGCGTCGGCGGGGCTGCCTCGACTACGTAACACAGGACTGAAGGTCTACGGTTCCACACTGCTGGATGTGTGAGTTTAGGTGCCTTTGGGCCGTGCCCACATATGTACTAATAGTCCTTTGGCTCGACAGGGCCTTCACTGACTGCCTGCAGCTGGAACTGATACAGGACGGCGCTTTCGCCAATTTAACGCTGCTGCGCACAATGTAAGTACTGATTGTAATTGCCTCAAAGTGGCAGTTTCAATTGCGGGAGCCCTTCGTAATATGTTCGTCTTACAAACCTACAGCTACATCTCCAATGCACCTAAGCTGACCTTTCTCTCAAAGGACGTTTTCTTTGGAATTTCGGACAGCGTTGAAATTATGTAAGTCGTTTCTCATCAGGAATCCATATGGGACAAGTCAATGAGCACACACAGCTGTGTGATTTCATGTAGGCCGGAGGAAGATGGGGTTCATGTGGTATAATCGGTAAAATTAGTACCCACACCCACCTACTCGGGTTCAGATGACAAATTTTTGTGGGAGCAACACATTTTTGCTTTGCTGTTTGAACTCGTTTTCAAACTGTTCTCCAACAGAAATTTTCGCAGCAGCAGCAGGATTACAATTAAAGTTACAACTCTCGTTTTTCCTGGTAAATATAGAAAAGCATTTTAACCCATATTTGCTAAAAAAAAAAGTTAAAAATGTATGGTCGAAATATTTATTTGCTTTAGATTGTATGAATTTTGTTATATGTTTCGCTGTAGAAGAAAAAAAAGTGAAATGAATTTAAATGCAATGCAAACAAATAACGATGTTTTTGCTCGTGTAGCGCGGAGTTCAGGAGAAATGTGCGTGTAGTTAATATATTCAGTAGTTTGTGGTGGTGGATGTGTAAATGTCTAAAAATAACATTGCATTTTATTCCGACAGACGCATTATAAATAGCGGACTTACCAGAGTACCGGACCTGGGCCACCTTCCACCGCATAATATTTTGCAAATGATGTGAGTTCTAAATATGACAACCATTAAAAACCGCAAGAAAGCGTGTTCAGTGTTTACGTTAAATTTTTCTCTTTATTTCAGAGATCTCGATAATAATCAAATCACTCGAATAGATACTAAATCCATAAAAGTGAAGACTGCTCAATTGTATGTATAAAATGTTTGCACCGTGTAATCTCTAAAGAATGCTAATCTTTATAGAATTTTGGCCAATAATGACATAAGCTACGTCGATGACTCGGCATTTTTCGGCTCCAAGATAGCCAAACTGTGAGTATTTAAAGTAGAAGAGCTGTATAAAACAGATTAATGAGTAATTGTTCCTTTTTAGCTCGCTAAAGGACAATCCAAAGCTCAAAGAGCTGCATCCAAACGCATTTGATGGCATCATTGACATAACTGAACTGTGAGTTTTGGATAGTACTCCTCATAGATTTATTGTGATCGATCCTTTTTGTATTTCTCCAGTGATCTCTCCAGCACTTCGCTAGTTGGAATGCCTTCAGTCGGCCTACAGACCATCGAAGCATTGTACATACAAAACACACACACTCTGAAAACTATTCCATCAATCTACAATTTTCGGGTGAGTAAAAGGGAAGTCTCTATAAAGTTATATACTAAATATCTGGGTTTTCATTCTGTAGAATCTGCAGAGGGCCTACCTTACGCACTCCTTTCACTGTTGCGCCTTTCAGTTCCCATCGCGACACGATCCCCAACGCCATGCTCAGCGAATGCTGGAGATTGAAAAGTGGCGGGAGCAATGCAAAAGTGACCACGGGTCCCGAAAAGAGAGGTCCACTGTGGATAATCTTGATAGTATGCCGGAGGAGTTTGGAAGTTTCGGTAGCACCGATCAATCAGCAACGGATATGATCGCCATGACATACGCTTCCTTCGATTACATGTCCGATGACACAATGAACAAGGGAACTTTTCACGAAAAGATCACCCTAAATCCAGAGGATGAAATAGACGAACTCTGCGGTAATTTTACATTCAGGTGAGTTGTTACTTAAAAAAACTCAATGCTGGATGTTATAAAAAACGGACCAAATCGTTATAGAAAACCAAATATAGAATGTTATCCCATGCCCAATGATCTAAATCCTTGCGAGGATGTCATGGGCTACCAATGGCTCCGTATATCCGTTTGGATTGTGGTAGCTCTGGCCGTGGTTGGCAATGTGGCAGTGCTGACTGTAATTCTATCGATTAGGTAAGTCCTTCAATTGCAGGTTGCTCAGTCGAATAACAATGGACACTAAAATAAACCTTGAAAGTTACCCCTATGTTAGAAATGTTTAATATAAATTTTATCATTTAATATTAAATTTTAATATACATAAATTTTATATTTAATATTAATGACAAACATTTTTTTGACTGCTAATAATCAATGTCTATTACAGACCTGAATCAACACCAGTGCCACGATTCCTGATGTGCCATCTGGCCTTCGCCGACCTCTGTTTGGGAGTCTATCTGCTCTTTGTGGCCTCCATCGATGCCCATTCCATGGGGGAGTATTTCAACTTTGCCTACGACTGGCAATATGGTGGGTTGACCTATTTGTTATGCCGATGCATGAATTTAACTGTGACTGTATTTTCACTAGGGCTCGGCTGCAAAGTTGCTGGTTTCCTCACCGTGTTTGCAAGCCATTTGTCGGTGTTCACGTTGACCGTGATTACCATCGAGCGATGGCTTGCGATTACGCAGGCCATGTATTTGAACCATCGCATCAAATTGCGCCAGGCTTCAGTCATTATGCTGGGCGGCTGGATTTACTCTGTGCTCATGTCCTCGCTGCCTTTGTTTGGTATCAGCAATTATTCGTCGACGAGGTGAGAAAACTAGGATGCTTTTTCAAACCGCTGCAAACTGACGCCTTGGTTATTGCAGCATCTGTCTTCCGATGGAAAATCGTGATGGATTCGACACGGCATATCTGATTGCCATCCTGGCGTGCAACGGCGTGGCCTTCTTCATCATAGCTGTGTGCTATGCCCAGATATATCTGTCTTTGGGTCGCGAAACGCGACAAGCGCGACAAAATAGTCCGGGCGAGTTAAGTGTAGCCAAGAAGATGGCGCTTCTGGTAAGTACAATCCTGTTTAGATTTATTTGTTAATGGTCTTACTGGTCCCAAGATATAAACACGTTTCAATTCAAGTAAGTCCAGCAACTTACAATTTGTATACTCTTGTATACAGTAGTTTAATTTAAGTCAAAAGATTGTATAGCAGTGAGGAAAACATTTCCGACTTCTTATAGATATATATTCATGATCTATTCTTGATCTCTTGTCAATTCCGACCGCCCTTCTGTCCGTTTCTACGCAAACTAGTTCCTCAGCTTTAAAGCCATCTGTATGAAAAACTTCTCAAAGTCTTTTTTCTATTGCAGGTAGTCCGATAGGACGACTGTATCACACAGCTTCCATAGGAGCAAATCGAAATCGTTTTATTAAATATTTTATTTTTGGTAAAAACTTCATAATCAAAGGCTAGCAGAAGTTTTTTTTTCTTTCTGGTTAAAAGTAACTTACAATTTTAAAGAAATCTTATTGAAAATGGCAATAATTAAATATTTCCCTCTATGACCTACATTTGACTATGTTCCTTTGATTTTTATGTGGGCTACAACCTTGTAATTTAATGCTAAACTCCTTTCAGGTCTTTACAAACTTTGCCTGTTGGTCTCCTATTGCATTCTTTGGACTCACGGCGTTGGCTGGATTCCCTCTGATCAATGTGACAAAGTCGAAAATATTGCTAGTATTCTTCTACCCATTGAACTCGTGTGCTGATCCCTACTTATATGCCATACTAACGTCTCAGTATCGGCAGGATCTGTTTACCTTGCTGTCGAAGTAAGTGGCTCAGGTTGTCAACAAACAGGTAATCTTACTGATAAAAACTATCTATCTATATTTAGGTTGGGCTTGTGCCGACAGAGCGCTTTAAAGGACAAGGACGGCTCCTCCACCCATGGCACCACCCGATTCACCATTAATGGATCCATTCAGAGGCATGCCTCGCTAACCTGCAAAATGCAGACGGTAGTGGGCGCAGAGACACAAAAAATGCTGAAGAACGGCGAGGATTATGTTTAAACTGAAGCTTGGGTATTCCGAATACACTTCTTCCCCCTGTTGTGATATATACATATACTATTAATTTACGCTCTCTTCTATGTTACACCGTCAGTTCCAGTATTGTTAGTATCCCCTGATTAATGATATTTTAAATATTTAGGTTTGTTTTTCGTTGTTTTCTTGTCATACTTAAGCTTTTTAGTCTAATCTACACAGTTGTACCTAAAAATAGTATTGCTAATTGAAAAGAAAAGAGCTTGTCCCAGTCAAAGTATATATAAATGTAAAATAGTTGGTTTCCACTTGACACACATATATGTATACGATTTTAGATATGAATGTTTAAAATGTTTAGATAGATGTATTGTCTTTTTTCAACTAAAGTTTAAATGTTTGAATAAAATGCTTTATATCAATGTTAATAAACAATGAAAATGTAAAAGTGTAAATATTTTATTTTTTGGTCCATTCATTTAACTTTGATTAAGAATGTTTTGTGTTGGGACCTGAACACAATTCTACATTGTTTTTACAAGCGATTTTACACTGATTTTGTGGCGCCATCTAGATCTGGTTCACTCCCATTGAAAATGCCCATTGGTTCAAGTGAAAAGTGCCAGGACCTGTTTTTCATCCCTGGCGAACAGCTGACTTCAGAAAGGACCAAACAAGTAACGGGGAAAATGCCGCGTCCTGTAATTTTCTTGGCTGTCTGCTCAATAATTCTTTTTAAATTCGCCTATGGCTATAAGGAGATGCACGGACTAAATGGAAAGCTATTTCCAAAGGCAGCGACTTTTAATTTTCCCGAGTACGCCTATAAGGAGACCAGCAAGAATGTAAGTTTACGAATATATTGATTTTTCTTTCTTTTAATTGCTTCCTTAAAATAAAACAGGAAATTACCTACCACGAACTGGAGGTGACTTGTGACCAGCACGCGCAGTGCATGAACATCGGTCCCGTTGGCGTGGCCAAGATCAACTGCATACGGCAGTGCATTTCGCCATCCTGTTACAAGGACATCTACGCCTTCAACGAGCTGGAGGAGGGCGAAATTGATGCCAGGCTCAACTCCTTCAAAGGATGCGTAATCCAGCGCATGTAGCAGCGACCCCAGTTGTTCAAGGAGTGCTTCATCATCAAATGGTTGGAACTCACTGGGATCACTTATTAAACTCAGATAAAGGACTTGCATTTAAAGGACTTTTGATGGCAGCTTTTAGCGGGCTTATGCCATATTTGCAAAGAATTAAAAGAAATATTAAACAAAGTATACATTGGAGCTGCATCTGCGATCTAAAAACGGTCTTTCATTTTAAAGCCAAATTAAAAAATAAACTTTTTCACTAATATCAAATGGAACACTCGAATTTTTTGAAGCTAGGATTAGAGATAAGACCTATATATTCACAAAAAAAACTCACTCATTAATGACAATAATCAAAATGTTTGGCAAAAAACTTATTCGGATTTTGTTTACTTTTTGTATTATGAGAAGAATTCAAAAATTAATTTATATTACATTCATAACTTGATTTTATGGATTAAAATTTATTTTTTCAATATTAATATGCAGATTTACTGAACTTGATTTTTGGTCATTAAAATTTAAAACTACTTTGATGTGATCAAAAACAACAGAAAAATTTTAAACAAAACAAAACAAGTAAAGACAAAGTATTTCGAACCATCGTTCGGCCATAAATAAGTGCTCCCGCCACTCAGTCGAATCGACTTCACCCAAAATGTTTGATTGGAAAGTAATATATTCAATTGCATGTACTCGGAACAAGTGAAGCAGGGAAATTGTAGTGTTCAAACAGTTACTGCGGCAATTTCCGAAGGAAAGGAAAATATAATTTGACTTTACGACATTGCGCCTATGACAACAACAACCATTCCATTCGACTCCCTCCGATATATTAAGCTCCTAGTATTCGTTGATCAATCAAGCCAAATCAAGCGCGTTGTATAACTAAACTACTCAACCACCCATCCACCCATCCACCCACACACACACACGCAAAATGATACGCACACAAGCACGCATATTTGTGCTAGTGCGGCGTTTAAGTTTAGTTCGGTAATTAAAAGCCAAATGCTCATAAAACGAAAATTTATTAGCATGGTTTAAGCGAGTGTGTGTTTGTTTGACGAGCACACAAACTACAGTATGTCGCTTGGCGGTGCGTGTGTTATACAATTGCACATGGAGGGGGCGTGGCGAGGGGGTGGTAGGGTGTGAAGGGCGGCTACTACATGTGGGTGTTGAAATCCCTATGGATTTTTAATGTGCTTAATTTGAGTGACAGCTCCAAAATGGGCACGATCGATTTCTGTGTGCTAACACGTCCCCTGCCCCGCCCCCTTTTCAAGCGAACGACAATGTCCACACACACACACCCACACAAAGAGAAAAGGACATCAAAATTGGATAAATTTTTTTTTAAAACTGATGGTTTTAAAAAAAACGATCCAAACCAAAGTTTAACATTGGATGTCCGGTAGATATTTATTTATTCTAATGATTTCAAAATTGGGATTACAGTTTCTCCTGCAAAGTAACCTTGAAACTACCTCAAAGACAACTATATCACTTCCTTATTTTTAAACTAGGATCATCTGTAAGCTAATAAACGTTAAATCTTCTCTGTGTACCAAGAAATTGAGTTAACAATATGGAACTGATAATGTTAATTTCTAACACAGTGCACACACACGCAAGCCCTGTTCCTATCAATTACATTTGTTTCCATCTGCATATATGCAAAACAATGCTGTATGGTCCTCCAAAAAAGCAAAATCAGCACTGAGTTCAGTTCATCTCATCTAATTTCTGGCTGCTAATTCAGTCGAGTGTCGCGCAGCCTTTAGAATCCTCCTGGCAAGCACTAAGCAAATTCATAATTAATACATTTGCAAAGAGTGATAAAAAAACGAGAAGCGAAATTAACGCGAACGACTTGTACAGTGGAACCTCTTCGCACACAAACAAATGCGATGCCGTCGCACGCACACGAAAGCGAAAGCCAGAAAGCCAGAAAGCCAGACGGTGGGCGAGTGGCAAGCGTTTGGCAAATTAGCCAAATGCGTTATTTGGCCCACAAGCATTTCAGTCGCTCACGGAACGTCCTGGCGTTTGGCCGCAAACTCTGAAAAACCAAAGGCCAAGAGCCCAGTGGATTGACCGAAAGTGAAATTCATAACGTTAAATGTGTGAAAAGTGTGTATTTTTATTTTAAAACATGTATAATTCATTGCTGATCTGTTGGTAGCCAACATCTGGCCGTAATCTACTGATAAATTTGTCAATTAACTTGCTGCTATCAGCCAAAAGCCAAGCTAATGAGATTGCCGCATTTGTGTCGCTGTGTGTCGCTGTGTGTGTGTGTGTGTGTGTGTGTGCAACAAGTCTGCGATCTGACGTTGGCCTGTTCTGTTCACCCGTCGCGAACTAATCAAATAAATACGCCGGTTAATTGGGAAATGCATATTAATGAGTGGCAGGCAGTAACTCCGCCCACTCGCCACCCACCTCCCGCAGGCCACCGCCCAACATCCATTGCAGAGTTCACTGGCAGCTGTTACCTCGACGCAGTTCACCTTTCTGTTTTTTTTTATGACCCATTACTTTGGGCCCCGTTGTCTGGATGGCACCGCCAACATTTTGATGAATCATAGACGGTCGTGCAAAAATCTAATATCACCGGTTGCGTTTATGTTTGCACTTAATCCGCGGGCTCAGCACTTCGATTAGTCAGTGCAGCCCCCCGCCTTTAGCCAAATGCCTTTTTAATTTTATATCAGAATTTTCTAAATATTTTCCAAGCAAATCCGGCAAATATGTGTGCGGCGTGATAAAACAATAGCAACAAAATAAATATTTAAAAAAAGCATAAGCAAAAGACTAGATCCGAGTGCCGAAACGGGAATACCCTAGCAAAACTATATTTTATAGATTGAGAATGACATCGTTTAGTGGAGTAACCTTTTTGTATATATAAAAAATCTAAAACAAATCTCGTATTCTTTATTCAAATATAAACTATAGTAGACCCAATAGAAATGAAAAACAAAATAAAACGCATTCATGAAGGGTAAAACTGTTCCTTGTTTTACTTAAAAACAAAGTCTTTTCCATTTGGACAAATCGTTGGTTAAAATGTTTGAACTCCGACAAATTATCTATAAGATAACGTGTGTTTGGGAAAGTCTTACTGGAAGATCTGTGTGTGTGTATTGTCTGCATTTATCACACCCTCCAGCAGGGTATAACAAATAATAAATCCGAAAAGTATGAGCCGAAAGAAATAAAAAATGTAAAGCATTGAAAGAATTCTCGCCCTGCCGACATTTGTGTACTTTAATCGACAACACAAAAGAAGAGGAACAACAAAAAAAGTTGAGAAAAAGTATCGCGCATACGCTACGTTGACTATTCTGCTACGCGTAGAGCGTTGGGTGTTGGGGGAGTAGATGGGGGAGTAGATGGGGTAGTAGATGGGGTAGTAGATGGGGGAGTGGGAGGCAGGTGGAGAGTGGAGAGTGGGTGGCGTTATGGATGGGAGATGGGGGATGGGTGAAGGTGGGCGCTACAGCATCAGCATCTCAGGTTGGACGGGCCGACAAACGACAGCCAACTGTCAGTTTGTAATCAACGCGTGCCAACAGCAGCGGCGGCAGCTGTGCGTGTGCATAAGAAACTTTTCGGGCCATCCACCTCTCAACCCATCAACCTCTCCACCTTTCGAACTCTCCTCACCCCGGAATCCAGTTATATGCCGTGACCTATAGCCCATCGATGGATAACAAATGGCAGCATTACATTGCTGACGAAAACCCATTGTGCCAAAGCCGGAGACTAATCACTTAACTATTTATAAACCAACGCACATGCACAGTGTACACAGAAAACAAAGTGAATTAAATGTTCTTTAATTTGCGGAATGGAATCAGTGGTGGCTTTTAGAGTGAAATCAAAATTTGTGCTCAACAGAAGGGTCAAGCTTACAAGGAAATGCCCAAATTATTTAGAGAATATTTTATAATAAATTCAACAACCTCTGAACTGTTTAAAAGGATTTTAATAAACAAAGTTACATTTATAATACTTTGAAAGTAAAAAGGCAAGAATAAATTATAAAAGTTATAAATTGCAAAAACAAAACACGAGTCAATAGAATAAGCCCAAGCTGCTTATAATTATTATGTGAAACTATGTTTATCAAGCTTGTAATGCTATTATGTATTTGAGGTATTCCTTAATCTGCGTTTAATCATTTACCATTTATGTCAAGGCTAAAGAACCATTAAAGTGTTATTTCAGACCGCAAAATGAGTTATTTTATGAGTTATCTAGAAATATCTATTTAAATTTGACATAAAATGTTAATCTCATTGGGCTATGGCTTTATATCTATTTTTAAAATCAGTGCCATATAATCATTGAATTGGTTTAGGAAATAGTGGAGATAGTTTCTTATAAATCTTATATATACATTTTTTGCCGTGCACCGTGAGAGATACTCGTATCCGAGAGATGCAGTTTTGAGTACTCGTATTGTCGATGTTAGATTGTGTGCTCAAGCTGTTTGTCTTACGGGTGTGGACGAGTAGACGACTTCAGCTGGGGAGATGGCCGGAGACTGGCTGTAGTCTCATCCGATCGAAGGTCGCCCAGCATTGAGATTCCCATTCCGATTCCGATTGCTCAGCCGTAGGAATTCTTTTGGGGGAACATGTGCCTGATTTATTTATTGCCAAACTTTCGAACGATCCAAACAGAGCAATATGAAAACAACTGAAAATACGCTGCTCGCCGGAGACTATTTGCCGGCTGCTCCGAAATTGAATTGTAAATGGCAATATTAATTGGAAATCATTGAAATTTTTTTTCGCTCGGTCTATGCATGTTCGGCGGCATAATTTATGGGCGCTAATTACTTTCGCCCAGTTGTATTTCGTGTGCTTTCCAAGGCCAATTACGCTTACTTATTGCAATTTATGTGGCCGCAGTCCGGCCGTAATTGGAAATTGTGTAAGGTCGCAGGCAATTCCATTATTTGTATGCAGTTCTGGTCTCCGGTCTTCGTTGTCGGGTCTCCGTTCTCTGGTCTCTGGCGTTTTTTCTAATGACGCCAACGCGCCGGCAACCCAGCCCAGTTTGTGTAGCCATTTGATTAAGTGACCTTATACCTTATACCTTATACCTTATACCCTATACACGCAGGATCAATTTGCAGATGTCGAGTGCGGTTCGAAGGTAAGCTCCACTTTTAGAGCCACTTTTAGAGCCTGTCCGCCGGAATGGAGTTGGAAGGCGGCCTGCAACATGCGGATGCCAGTGCCATGCTGCTGTACTCCAAGTTCCTGTCCACGGCGCTGACTGTGGCGACTGCGAACAGCTCCATCCAAACCACAGCGGCCCCATCTGGTGAGACAACCACTAATGGACTCAAGGTGGGCGTGCCCTCGATGAACTCCTATTTGGCGAGCATGGCGTGGCCCAAATCGCTGGCGGTGGCCGTCTTCCTGGTCATCATCCTTGTCACCGTGGTCGGCAATACACTGGTCATCCTTGCCGTTTTGACCACACGCCGATTGCGAACTGTCACCAACTGTTTCGTGATGAACCTGGCCATCACCGACTGGCTGGTGGGAACGTGCGTGATGCCCCCATCGGTGGTTCTCTACATAACAGGTGAGCAGGCAGGCCCATCGACGGCTGAAGATTTATGGCTCTTGTGGCTGAAGGCAGAAGGCATCGAGGCAAGTGTTTACTACACGCACCTCTCCGGTGGAAGCTCGTATAGCAAACATTTACCAAAATCAACGGGCAGCCCATTCGTGCAATTCCGATTCCAAATAATCCCATTAAAAATTATACAATTTTTCTTTTGCAAAAAATTATAACATTTTTCGCTTGCAAACATCTTGCGACTGGTAAAGGTTTTTTATTCTATTTATTTCCACAGAAAGTCTGTGAAAAATTTGTTTGTAAATATTTCATTCGAATTTCAAAAGGATATCCTTCAATTGTTTTTTATTACAAGCTTTTTTCTTAAAAATACCACTTGTAACAGGCTAATCCATTTTAAAAACAGCATAGTTGGCTAGAATGTTATTTGGTTGGTAAAAATACTGAATATTATTATATACTGAAATAAAGCGAAGATCTTTTTAAATATTAAACTTTTCACAGAAACCTTTTTTTTAAATTTTTATGTGATATGGTAAACTCACACGAAAATAATTTAAAATTGTTTGATTTTATGATCCTGATCTTGATCTTAAGAGCTTGCGCTCAGGATACGTATCCTAAACTCTAAACTCTTTTAAACTTAATATTTATAATTGGTTTACAATTGACAATGAACTGCTAGCTTACTAACTTTATTTATAAAGGAATTATTGATTCCGATTAATTTTTTTTTTATAAAAATGGATAAGTCTTATCGACAAAAAAAATAAAAAACAAGTAATAAAACAAGTCAAGTCTTTAAGTCAGCAGCCAAAAATGAGTGGCATTAACTGAAAACAATCTAGGAAATAAGTTGGAGTAATAGTACTTGAAGAAACTGCCAGGATAATGCCGCCATAATCCAGGTGCCAGACCGAGGTGCACAAACCGAGTCAGGTGAAATATTTTTTCTCCGCAGGCACTTGGCGCTTCGGCTGGATACTGTGCGACATTTGGATCTCGCTGGACATCCTGCTCTGCACCGGCTCCATCCTCAGCCTGTGCGCCATCAGTCTGGACAGGTGAGTTGGCCGACGCCAACTAATTTCTTAATTTGTCGTTGATGTCATAGCTATGTCCTCATAGTCCGTGCTCCTAAATCCTGGGTCCTCAGAACTTAGCCAAAGCCAAAGCCAAGGCAAGGTGCAAAAACAGTGCAAAATAATTTATTTGTTGACGTTTTTATTGCTCCATGAGCGTTGTCGTGGCCATTGCCAGTACATACCCTTTGAGTGTCCGACGGCACAATGGCTGGGATTGGGTTGGGCTGGGTTCCCATTCCCATTCCCAATCCCGTTCCCCATGCTTTTGTTGCAAGTTTCAATTACATTTTAATGGCATTTCCAAGTTTTGTGTTGTGGCCCTGGCTCTGTCTCTGGCTCCGGCTCCAACACACCGAGTTGAGCTGATCCAGCTGAGCCCCAGACCGTGAACCGGGGACCATGGACCTGAACCTACAACGACACCAAACGCGTTGTGTTTGCCTTTCTGGTCCTGGGCAGAAAACCGCCGGCGGCTTTGCGAACAATACGTCCGCTTGGCTTTTGTTTTTTCAGCATTTACGTGGCCGTTTCGGTTGCGTTTATAGGCCCGGCTTTTTTTATTTTGCAGGTATCTGGCCGTCACACAACCATTGACGTACTCCAAGAAGCGGCGCTCCAAACGGCTGGCCCTGCTCATGATACTCGTCGTGTGGATAACGGCCCTGTCAATCACATGTCCGCCCTACTTGGGCTGGTAAGTAAGGCTCCAGCTGCACAGCAAACAACTATTATTCAAAATCATACATTTTGTAAGAGCCCCCATACTAGAAGAAAATTAATAAATTCAGTACGAAATTTTATATTCAGTTGTGTCTGAGAAATCTTTCAGAAATATTTTAAACGGTTTTCGAAAATAAAGAGAAATTAAGAGTCAAGAAACTCGAATAGGAAAATAACAAGTAACATTAAACAAATATAAGGTTGCATGAAATTAAGTGATATCGACGAACTGTATAAAAAGTAAATGGACAATGCAATATTTAGAAATAAATACTAATAAACATTTATTCATTGAAAAAAAAGTTTTGTTTATAATAGGAAAACTTTTCCGTGGAACAGCTTTGCTTTGAATACGATTTTATAAGTTCATGTTCATTCAAATGCATGCTTTATTTCAGTGTACCGCTATCCTTTTTACTATTTTTCTCTTCCGGAGGCGTGACAAATATTTCGTGGCTTTTTGTAGCTTTTGTTTTATTTCTTTTTGTTTTTTTTTCTTTTTGGTGCTAATGGCTGTGTGGCCCAGAACAGATAATGTGTTACGAAAGGTCCCGAAACACATACGTTTATTTGTATTTGTGCCTTCTGCTGCGCCTAAAAAAAACATTACGTAATTGCGCGAGCTGTTTTTATAGTTGTTGTTGTTGTTGTTGTCCCTGCACCCATTACATTGAAGTTTTAATGAGTTGTTAATGACTTTGTTTGCCGCGGCGCATTTGCTTTGTTCTCACTTACGCACACAGTCGCACAGTCACACTCGCAACCGAAAGCCGCACACTTGACTGTTGCATACTTCCAGGCGCCCAAATTAACCAGCACTCACTCACACGCTGACTCTCTCACACACACACACACACACACACACACCACAAAGTCAGCATGTCCTGAATGCCTTTGGCCATGGCTTAGTTGTGACCCCCTAAACATGGCTTAGAGGGCACATAAGAACTGGCTGAGGCCGAATTATAGCCACAGCTGCAGGTCATTGCAAAATTTTCGAAAATTTGCGCTGGGGGAAAATCGCAATTATAACGAGCAGCAGATGCTGCCGCTTGCCACATTTCAATTCTTAAAGCGAAATAGTTAAGTAAAATAAAATTCCACAAATGCAGCTTTTTGGGTGCATGAAATCCGGATACAAATAATAACTCATCAGTACCACCTTTTCAATTTTTTCTCATTTCATAAAAGTTTGGCACTTAATTGTTTTATATCTTGTAACAAAAAAAATCCCAACTTAAAACAAAATTGGTTTTGTTTGCTTGCCAAACAAATTTGTTTGCATGTAAAAACTTTTTCAATTTATGCAAAGTGATTAAACGTTGCTGTTTTGCTTTAAAGTTGTTAAATAGTTTTAAGAGTTATTAAAGCTATTTAAACCACCTGCTAACAGTGCACAATATTAACCCGACTCACTACAACCACATTTAAATGGGAATTTTAACCATTTAATAAATTTATGTTCTATTTGTAATTTGCATTTGTTAAAATAATTACTGCATTCCAATCGTGTTTATTAAATACGTGCCTGCATAACAATCGAAAAAAAAAACTGTTTCTATTTTTGTCAGGACAATTTCGTATCGGTACATATAATTAGCGTGGCACAATATTTTATTGGTAACACACATTTACGGTCACAACGGATAATTCATTGCTGCGGTAATAGTACTATAGCATAGGAAATTTCCATTGTGAGCAAATTTTTTCTATTGGTCGTGCACATACCCAAAATGCCCGTCAAGCCACTATAGTTGGTAAACCAAGATTTCGTTATTTTGAACACTGTTTCTCCGGTGTATTGATTTAAAGTCAGCTTCGATTTGCGTTGGTTGAATGACCATTACGAGAAAACGTGCATAAATAAAAAGGCTTGCAGAAGGGACTCCGACTGGCTTTGGCTTTGGCTTTGGCTTTAGCTTAGGATTTGAATTCGAATTTCGTCCTGCTTAACTCAGCCAGTTGTCATTGCCAAAGTCCCAGGACCCTAAACGCAGTCCCACCCGCAATCAAAACCGCAAAAGCCACCGAACCACCAAACCACCAAACCACCACCTAACATCCCACATCCCACATCCTCGGAGCAAGAACCACAGGCAATTCGAACTGGAATTCAATTTGCCATTCACAGGTACGAGGCGGGCAGACATCAGGCGGAGTTCGTGGACTGCCGCTACAACCAAAACAAGGGCTACGTGGTCTTTTCGGCAATGGGATCATTCTTCATTCCTCTCACGGTGATGCTGTACGTCTACCTTAAGATTGGTTATGTGCTCACATCACGGCGACAGCGCATTGTGCGCGATGCGGTAAGCTCCATCACTATTCTCTATTACCCAACCCCGTTCGACGAATGAAATGTCCCCTGAAATTTATCATGTCAAACCACATCCAACCAACTAACCACCCGACTAACTTGTCAAGCACTGGGCAAAATATCTTTATCTGTCACCAGAAACCAAGTACTTTATCCAAGATTGTTTACGTCTTCAAATGTATGTCTTCATGTAGAATTAAACACTTATTTAAATGTAATACTCACCTTTAAATGGGCATTAATTTTTGGAACCATTTTTTTTTATCAAGGGTATCCCCTTCAATTTAAAGTTCTTATCGCTGCGAATTGAAGTCGATATCTTAAGCGTTCAGCTCTGATAAAAAAGCCTATTTGTTTTAAACTAAGTGATGGTAAACAAATTTTATATTTTTCCATTGTTTCGATTTTTGAAAGAATTTCTATCTTGGTTTATTATATTCAGAGCTTAGTTTTATGAATGGCCATCACAAAAAACAAATTGAGTAAAATTTCAATGCCGAAAAAAAATACTTTAAAAAACACATTTAATTATTATTTAAGAAATTAATAAAACCAAATTGAGTAAAATTTCCATGCCTTAAAAAATACTTAAAAGAAACACGTTTTATTATTATTTAAGAAACTATAAAAATTGCACTTTAAGTCATATTTATTTTACAATTTTGCTAGTCATGATAATATTAAAAATGTAAATGAAATTGTATATCAGAAATTCAACTTGGCTTATATCTAAATTGTGCTTAGTTTAAAACTCTTTTGCTCATTACATTCGCTGAAGACTGATGTGAAATGAGAAAAGTGGAAATAAGTAATGATAGCCAACAAACTCTATGCCCAGACATGCAATCTAAATTATTGCTTACATTTTTGCCAGTGCTCTCATATTCCTTTACCCTACTTTTTATGCCATTCAACCAGAACTCCGAGCGCACGGCAGACTACGATGTGGACGGGGACAACTTCATTTCGGAGTCGGAGCACTATCACTGCACGCCAACCAAGTGGCTGCCGAACAGGAAGTCCCGCTGGAGGTTCAGCTCGCTCCACGATCCACCCGCGAACATGACCAAGGGGCAGCAGTCGTCCGTCAAGTGCCCCAAGTGCTCGTCGACGGCAACCGGAGTAGTAGTCCCAGCGGCGGCGGTGGCCGACAAAACGCTGACGTTCAAGCACCAGCCCACCTTCTACGAGCTGGTCGAGGTGTCGCGTCTCTCCTCGCTCATTCACTGCTCGGCAATTAGCTGCAAGTACGGCGGACCCTGCATGCACTCCACGCCCTCTGGCCTCCACTACGTGGGCACGGATGGTGGTTCCTTCTCGGACACCTGCCTGGGTGCCAGTGCCTCTGCATTGGAGGTCAGCGAGAAACTGGAGGCGGAATCTCACGCCCACGCACACGCCCACACCCAGCAGAAGCAGAAACAGAAGCAGCAGGAGCAACAGCAGCACCACCCACATGGCCATCATCATCATAATAATCATGGCTCCCAGAGCCATCACAACCATCATCATCGCATGCCGATGCGAGTGTCGACCACGAAACGTGATAGCAAGACCGCCAAGACCCTGACTATTGTGATGGGCGGCCTAATTGCTTGCTGGCTGCCCTTCTTCGTCTACTATCTGCTGATACCGTTCCTGCCCCGGCCCGCCGTCCTCGAGGACCTCATGTTCGGCTTCACCTGGATTGGCTGGGTCAACTGCGCCATCAACCCCTTCATCTACGCCTTCTACAATCCGGACTTTCGCACTGCCTTCTGGCGCCTCACCTGCCGGCCCATCTGCAAGCAGAAGCGTCCGCCCAACCATCTGGCCATGTTCCGTGGCTAGTTTCCAGCAGCCGGGGATCAGGGTAGACTTGGGCGGCATTTGGGCCACAGACACAGTCACAGTCACTAGTCGCACAATATGAGCTTAGTTTGGGTGGGTTTGGTTTGGTTTGGTGGCTATTTACAGGAGTTATCTCAGGCTTATCTTTCACCCCTTTCTTTTTGCTGCTCCAACCACTTTCAACTTCTCTGCTCACAAAACAAAAAGGAAAGTTAGGAATTGGCCAGAAATTCTCATGATAATCACATCACAATCAATTAAAGAGAACTTGTCAATTTACTTGATTAATAAATAGCGTTGCTCATGAGTACAACTAAAGTAATGCCAATTAAATACAATTTTAAAGAACATTTTATTAAAATAATAACATTACATTTCCATTTCCTTTTTATTGAAATGTCAGATTGGTAACAATGCCAATAAAATACAATTTTAAAATCAATTTTTAAAAAATCACATTTAATTTCCATTTCTTTACTATCTGAAATTTCAGATTCTGTTGAAAAAGTAATGGTAATTAAATTCCATATTTGAGAATGAAAGATTGTTTTTTTGTTAATGAAATTCCATTATTGGTATTGAAGTAGTGCTGTTAACCGCCTGACTGCTTTTATTTTCACAGTAAGAATTAACTATCATTGTTAACAAAAAAATCATAAGTTTGTTAGAATGAAAGTAGTATTTGAGCAAACTAAGGCAATTCAGTGAGCTTTGAACGAAATCTTGGCTATTATCTTATGAACTGAGTATATTTTTTAAAGACTTAAGCTTTCTGTTACACCATTCCCACGACAAAGGCAGCTCCTAAAACTAAGATACCTACGGTCAATATTGATTTGGAGAAGACAGCCTTGTTAGGACGAGAAGATACCCTTCGAAAGCCTTTTGCTGAGCAGTATCTTTAAGGCCACTTCATGGCAGTAGCAGTAGCAGTAGCAGTAGCAGTAGCAGTAGCAGTAGCAGTATCTTTTTAGACCCAGTGGACTTGGCCGGAAGTCGAGATTCTTTCCTAGACCAGACCATCCCCATTCCCAATCCTATATAGTATGTTCCTGTGTGTGTGTGTGCCTGAGCTTTGATTGTGCCAAGAACGAAACGATACAAAAGACAAATTATAGTATTTGTGAATCTTTGTTGCCTGACGGCAACTGTTGACCATCAGGATGAGCAGGATGTGGAGGTTGTTGATGATGGTGACGAGGCTAGGCTCCTGTCGCCTCATCCGCCTTTGTTGTGTGCGTCTAGTCTGTGTGTAGTGTGCAGTTTGCAGTGTGTAGTTGGAAGTGTGCAGAAGCTGCCAACGACATTTCTGGCGTATCCTTTGTTGGCCAAGTCCGGTCAAGAGCGGCCTAACCCCGCAGGCACGGTACACGTATACAGTGTCCGGCCAACCCATTTAATGTTTAAGCAATCGCACGGCGCTCGGCGCACAAGCGAAAGCGAAAGTGAAACTGTAACTAAAACCGGGCGGGCTGGCTTTAGAGCTGCACTTGAGCCTGCTGGGATTTTGAATGGCCTCCACATCCAGACCCCATCCTCCCCACCCCCTTTTCCGACCTCCATTGTCCACACACTCACTAGGCTCGTTAAGCATTTTAGTCCAACTAATTTGTATAGTTGTATTATACATATATCATACTTGTACCCCACTGTGTATGTACTTTATAAATGTTCACCTGGAATGGATCTCTGTAAAGGACCTATCGGCCTACCGAAACAGTTCTATCAAAATAAACTTTAAGTTCAATTCGAAGCTAGTTTTACTATGCATGAAATGGGGGAAAGCTAGGAGGTGACTATGTCAAAAACATAAAATATGCTCACCACTCACAGCGGTTCCCCTTTGGGCATTCAGCTATGTAGTAATTGTCACACAAAAGTTTTATGGACAATTTCGTGAACACATATTTTTCGATAAAAATAAAGGTAGTCAGTGAATGAAAATTTTCATATATGTAGATCCGGTATGCACATTTTATTTGACTTTACTTTTACTAGTTCTTAAAGTTATTGCAAAAATAAGACAGTCAACGAATTTTGTTCACTTACAGTTTAAGGATTTGCCAAATAATCTCTTGCAAGAAAATTTAAAAAAAAAAGCTGACTGCCCCCCTTTGATAAGTATCTTTAAGTATTTCAATTTCTGAACTGCAGTCCGTAGTTCGGGTGATAAAAGCTTAGCCGTAGCCCCGGAGAAGTCTTTATTTATTGGACAAAAATGGGGTGGGGTTTGGGGGAGTAGCGCACTTTCCAGCGCAGCCTTGACTTCATTTTTTTTGTGATTTATTATTGGAAGTGGTAACCCGGTGGCCGCCACTAAGTTGTTTACGGCAAAGAGGACGGAAGCAAAAGAAACGCTGAATCAGCGAGCTCTGAGTACGGATACGGCTACGGACTACGGAGTACGGCTGTGACTCCGGGTTCCAGCTGGGGACTGCGGCGGCATTACATTAATTTAACTGGAAATAAGGCGTGAAAAAAATATGTGGTCATCATAATTACATATACCCAGGCCCCACCTCCCACCTCCCCCCTCCCCACTTCCCACTCCCCACTCACAATGACCACGACCGCCCACATATGTGACTAATATAAAAGGCTGACAGGCGGGGGGCGGGGCAGGGCTCTCTAATGAATTGCAACACATTGCGCTGTCACATTTCACTTTCGGGTCGAGCTCAGCGGAAACGGTCTCCCTTAATGCCCCCTGTCAACGGGCTGGAAACTCCGCCTGAAAACTCAGTACGCCGTTTCGTAAATTTGGCTTTTTATAGCCGGTACGCGTCGAAAACAGGGGTATGTTGTGCGAAAGGGAAGTATTTGGGGTCCCATTTGATAGATACCTAGCAATTAATTATGTTAAATGATCGATGAGCCTGCAATCCACTTAAGTAAATGTTAGATATTATGCTGTTACTCTGGATATATTATATTTTAATAGACTATCATTATGTTGGAAAAAAATGTATAAACAAAATAAGTAACTTACCCACTTTTGATAAATTATATTTTTACGCTAAATAAGTTCTGGCTTAGTAGAATTTAAATAAGGCTATAAAATTGAATGTGGGCTCCAATAAATTATTATAAAATTTAACAAATTTAATTTAACAGAAAGTTAAAGTGAATGTTTTTTAATTAACTAAACCTCTCAGGACTTGCACCATTTTTTTAAATTTTGTTCTGTGTATAGGGTACATCTCATTCGAAACCTGCGCACATCTCGTTTTAGCTTGTTTCGCTTGGTCCTCTACCTTTCTGCCGCTTTGTTGGCTGATATCGTATAATGTGTTAAATTAAATGGCCGCGGTTTCAGGTGAGAAAAGCCGAAGGACCAAAGGACCAAGGTTCCAAGGACGGGAGAAGAGTTGACTGCCATGTTGTCATCCTGTTTTCCGCTGCCTGTTGACAGGGTGCTTAGGCTAATTTTTTTTGTTGGCCAAAGATTTTCGGTTATGTCATTGCAGCAGTTGTGGCTTATGAGCACCAGCACCAAAAACAACAACAGAATACATCGATATTTTTTGGGGAGCATTTAACAAGTGCTCGGGACAGGAAAAGTTTTCGCAAGCCAAACTCTCATGACAAATGCCCCGCAAATGTTTTTCGAATGAACTTTGGTTTTACTTCGCCAAGTTTTGTTCTGTTGGGCAAATAATGAGTCTGCTCAAGTGCCGCCCACTTTGCATGGAAATTGAAATTCAGGGACTTGGCTTCCTGCTCAGCCGATCAATTAATGTTATCCAACTTGGGCTCGGGCTCAATTAGAGTCTTAAAGCTCCATTTAGAAGATGTTCGGCTGAAGCTCCCTCGCGGGATGGATTTCGGTACAGGGGTATATTATGGTGATTTTGATACAGGGGTAAAGAAATAGAGGGGCTTTGGGATGTGGCAGCGGCTAACATGAAATATTCATGGCTGGATTGAGGGGGGGGTGGGGTTAGCTCCCCGTATTTATGGTTATTTTGCGCACCAAACACAACTTTGCTCTCCAACCGAACTCCTCTGCAGCTTGGGGCTTCTGTTTTTCCGGGGTTTGCCCATCCAATTCGTCGACTGACTGGCTTCTGGTTAAATATAAATACACACAAGAACAAAAGAACACATGAACAGAGGAACACACATGCGGACGACGCGGGGGAGTTGGGAACAGTACACTGCTCAGTACACTGTATCTGCAGTTGCGAATTCAATTTTGAGTCTGATCAATAATTCACGTTCCCCGCACTAACCATTGTTCCTGGATAACGCTCTCCTAGTCCTATTCATCCGGCACCTTAAAGTGCTGGAAGGCTTGAATAAAAAACAATCTCCGACTATTCAAATTGTCTATTTATTTGTTCGGTTCCAAAAAATATTCCGTTCGTACACACAACTATTAATATATATGCAGATTATGCGGATTATGTATGTGATATCAGTTGGGTTGAGAGTAGAGAGTTAAGTGATGAGAGTTGAGAGTTGATAGACGGGCTTGCGATGATGAACTCCATCCGCCGTGTTTGCTTTTCCGACGGGTCGGAAGACCTCTCACCCGGAGCATCTGTATCTGTATCTGTATCTGTATCTGTATCTGTATCTGTTTGACTTGCTAGGCCTGACATGTGCGCAGAAATTCAGAAGGATTGAAGCCACCGATTGAAAGCCTCTCGCAAAAAGGATGAACTGGGATGAGCTACAGTGCGTATACGTGTTCGCATGCTGATGAGCGTTCGTCTGACTTAATCTCTATGTCGTAGCATTGCTTGATTGCGTTTATGACTTCACACACCGCCGGCAATGGATGGAGTTAAAAGTAGATTGCTTGGTACAACACGACATTTATTCCTACTTGGGTTAGCTAAGCTGTTGATGGCCTGAATAAATTATGTCTTAAATTATATACGGTATTAAACCTCAATCACACATACGCTTTCACTTCGTCACACACACACACACTCACACACACACGGTATTAAGGCTAAAGGAAAACTCTTGAAGTTCCAGGCGACTTCAACTATAAACTAAATCACAGTAACTGTTTTTGACTGGCATTCCGATAAAGCTGATTAAAGCTATTTCTCGACTTGATCCACCCAAAGGTTTCCACTGATTTCAGTACCTATGTCAGGTATGTAAATCAATCAACTACTATCTCCGGCGTTTATGATGCCCTGATATCAACTATATGATATAGATAGCATATAGCGCTAAATTCAAGTGCGATAGGGAGCAGCTGCATCGCAAATTGGCAAAGGGAATGCAGTACTCGAGCGGACCGAAAGGTAACCGCCCACCACAAGCACGCGGCTGAATTTCAGCGTATGAGCAATGAGCGCTATTTCGGCCAACCATATAAACAAGTTTTCTCATCCATCTAAACTGTCTGTGCCACTGGCCAAGTCGGGTTGTCCTGGCGCCCCAGCAAAAAGCCAACATCCAAGGCAATGTTGCCATTTTAAAGGCGCCGCCCGCTGAGCGGAAAAGTCGGGCGGAAATTACTAAATCGATACGTGCTGCCGCATATCAGATTTTCCACGGGCTTCGCATGCAAAATTCCGCCTGCAAAAATACCTTCAAGTCGTCGTGGCCTGCAGTCGCATATATGTTATTTTTATACAGTTGAACTTCCGTGAGTCTAACTTCTCTAAGTCAATTTTGTCTAACGGAAGTGAACTCTTCATAACTCAATAGCTGAGGTTTTTCTTCTTACATATATCTATGATAACCTTTCGATTAAGACCTTAATTCATATTGTTTTCCCAAACTATAAAGGTCTACATTTTGCACTTTTTGGCTTAATTATGTCCATGTCTTAAGGCCTTTATAGAACAATCTTTAACTAAATAAATAAATAATGAAATACATCCTTTAAAAGGCTTAGGGTAATTCTAAAGTGTAATAAAAACCTGAGATGTTTTAAGCAACTAATTAGTTTTTCAAATTAATAAGATTATCTTCTAAATAATTGCCTAAATTATTAAGTAAAATTTAGAACCTGAGATACTTAAGCCAATGAATTATTTTCTCCTTTAAAAAAGATACAATTTCTAAATGATTGCAAGTGTTGGGCTTAAAGAAGTTCAACTGTGGTCTCTTTTTATGGATGCCAGGCAGTTTCTGAAGGTCAACTGAAACCAGTGGAATTCGTGGTGGGCGAAAGTCGTCCCTTAAGTGGCAAATTGATACAGAATCGGAAGCAAACCCTGAAGTTGAAATTAAATATATGCGAGAAACTAGAGAACCAGAGAATTGGGTGGACGTGTGGTATGGCGGTGTAATTGCGTACGGACCACACCTCGCCTTAAGTTAATGAATACGTTAATAATACGTTATGCGCGGGCAGTTTGTACAGGTCTGTAATAGGGGGGTGAGGATGGATGGTAAGGGGGTTCCCCCCTATCGCCTGATGGACATCGTGTTCGTGGGGAACTGCGGCTTCTGGCCGGCGCTAAAGAATCGCTTGCAGGTGAGGCGCCAGAAGGCCGCCCGGAAGTCGACGCTGTAGAAGGCGTAGATGAACGGGTTGATGGCACTGTTGAACCAGCCCAGCCATGTCAAAGCCTTGGCCAGCATTTGGCTGGCCTGGTGCTCGGCCAGAAACGGGGTGATCAGGTAGTTGATGAAGAACGGCAGCCAGCAGGCGATGAAGCCGCCCACCACAATGCTCAGTGTCTGCGTCGTCTTGTTCTCCTTCTTCAGCGACGTAATCCGATTGGACAGGGACTTGCTGTTGGTGTTGGCACTGGCACTGGCACTGCCACTGCCACTGGTCTGGTTGCCACTGGTGGCCGTCACACTCGCCTGGTGATGATAATGAGGATGGTGGTGATGGCTGCTCCTCAAACGCTCCCGATCCCGATCCCTTTCCCTGTCCCCATGTGAATGCCGAAAGCTGTGTGGACGCGGCGGCTGTAATAGGGATTGACTGTGACCCGGCGGCTGGGATTGCCACTGGGCGTCTAGGAGACTGCTGCCCGGCCCCATGCCACTGGTCATGGTGGTGATGGTCGACGAGGCCGTGGAAGTGCGCTTCAGCGAGGAGGGTCGAGTGAGTTCGTAGCACCCACTCTTGGCACAGCCCGTTGGATCAGCTCCGCCAGTTCCTCCTCCGCCGGAGGGCAATGCAAGCAGAGATTGACAGTGGGTGTGGGTGTGTGTTGGGTTCCCTCCAGTGGTGGCACTAGCTCCTCCCGGAGCACAATTGTCGCTGTCGCTCAGCATCATGTCGTGCAGCTCCTTGGCTATCGTCTGGTTGGAGAAGGTGCGCGAGGTGGCCTGCCTCTGGCGCTGTCCCTGTCCCTGTCCCTGTCCCTGTCCCTGTCCCTGTCCCTGTCCCTGTCCCTGTACCGGTCCCTGGCCCATCGTGCTGCCCTGCTCCACCTCCGACAGCTCGTTCTCCACGTCCGCCGCCGTGTAGCGCTTGAATTTCTAGACACGCAAAGTGCACAAGGCGGTTAAGTCAATGCGGATGATAAATAACTAAAATGAAGTCAATGGGCGGTAAAAGCAGTAAGCGGTAAAAGATGAGCGGGAGGGGAGGGGGAGGGGGGGAAAACCGGATGTCACGCGAGGAAAAGCCGAAGCTTTAAGCACTCTTATCTCTTCAAGGAGACATGTGGCTTAGCACTGAGTTCTAAGCTCCTTTAAGGCTGCACACACATAAATATGCCACCAGCATTGTTATATAAGCTGTCTGTATGATGCGATAATCTCTGTAATTTAAGGATATGTAACACAGGGCTAGATTTAATGGGAAATGTAGCACACCTTTAATTCGCTGGAAGTGAATTTTAAGCCCATTTGAAATTGCACACAACAGACACATGTACATGCAATTTTCGAAGCAGATTTAGCTATTTGGTGAGAAATGTAAAAGACTTTGAAGTCGAAGTTGCGATTACCTTTGTTTTTTTTTTAATATTTATAATTTAACTAACTACTATAAACATTAAACTAATTTATGTATAATTGTTATAATTATCGAGAATACTAAAAGGTTTAAGGTTTTTGAATTTACAACAATTTCGAAATAGGCCAGGATGGAAAGTTTACAAAGGATTTTGCAAGTATTTCCCATTTTAATGAAAGGGTAGCTTAAAACTCATTAAGTTCGCTACATGGGTGGCCAAAGTTCAAGTGAAAAACTTGCTTTATAGCGGCCACTAAACCGCACAAACGGAAGCTGGGCGCATACCCGGTAATACCAGGGTATGGTATTTAAATCTGTGTAAGCTCCTGGCGCTTGGGAATTATGAAGCAAACGTGCCGCAGTTTGTGCCGTACGTGAAGTGGCCTTTCGAGCCGGAATGGGTTGCAATATAGATGACTTGGGGGGCTGGGCAGCTGTTGTTGTTCTTCCACAGCCACTGTGGTTTCCCAACTCCGTGTACCGAGTTCCGTATTCCGTATTCCGTATTTGTGCACTTTGTTGGCTTTGGCGTGGAAAAGGGGAATCTTGTGGGGGGATGGGGATGATGCGGGTGTCTTGGATGGCTGCGAAACTTACCTTGTTGTGAACACTTATGTCGGTCATATTGTCGTGCCGGGATGCAATGACACAGGAAATTCTTGCATACACATAAATCATGACTGCCATGGGTATGAAGAAGGAGCCCATGGCCGAGAAGATGACGTAGCCCTCGTTTTGGTTGTACCGGCACTCCCGCAGGTCCCTTCGTCCAGGCTCGTACCTGCAGGAAATGAGCATGATACAATTAATGGGCGACAGAGTCCACTAATGCAGGAATACAGGAAGTTCTCAATTATTTGCATCCGCATCGCAGTCACAAGGCCAGACAATTTTCACCTAATTATATGCGTTTGCTCAGGGAGGAGTGAGTCTTTCTTTTAATAAATTTACATGCACTCAACCAAATTTACAGTCTTAAAGCCAAAATTTTATAGACTGAATTTTATGACATTTTCAGATGAATGCTCTTAATTTTAGAATGCCTTAATAGACATAAATAAATACAAAGCGTCTTCTAATTATTTTTGTTTGTTTATTTGGGACCTAAGAGTTGTGTTGCTGCCAACAATTGTAAATGTAATTTTATGACCTTTTGTAATAAAACTTTGTAATAGGTTAAAGGACTTAAATATATACAAAAGACTTTTAATTATATTTGTTTATTTAGTTAGACAAGTTAGAATCCGACGACAAGGGTGGCTAGCACTGAACAAAATTACTTTGGCCAAATAAAAATATATATAATTATATGAAACTGTATCAAATATTCCGTAGAAAAAATGTTAAGCTAAAAACTTGAATTTCTTTTAAAAACAAATTTTTAATTGTTTGATAAACTGAAACCTTAAGTAAATTAACCATTATTTTTAGAATATTTGAAACTAATATCAAATTGAAAATATTTCCGTGTCTGACCAAAAGCCCATAATGATCTTTGGCATTTTGTAACTAAGCGGGTGCGACAATCAACAACATTTTCTCAGTGTACTTACCAACCCAGGATGGGGGGACAGGTGATGGCCAGGGCCAGTAGCCAGACGATTAGGATCATGATTAGGGCCAATCGCTTCGAGCGCCGTTTACGCGAGTACGTGAGCGGCCTGGTCACGGCCAAATATCTGTAGGATGGATGGAAAGATGCAAGGATTTACGATTTACGAATCGGAGGAATATGTATATGGGGGCGCGTCCCGGCGGCTGCTCACCTGTCCACGCTGATGGCGCACAGGCTGAGAATGGAGGCCGTGCAGAGGAGGACGTCGAGGGAGATCCAAATGTCGCACAGCACCCAACCCAGTTGCCACGAGCCTGCAATCAAGATTCCAAATTAAAAACTTTCGCCAGCCGGAGCGGGCAGCGACAACTTAAAATTCCGGTCCAAAGTCAATTTGATTAGCAACATTTTGCCGGGCTTTCAGCAAATGCCTCACCTAGGGCCAATTAAAACGGCCAGCTCGGCAAATTTTGGCAACGTTTCGGCTCCAGGTCCCCTTGAACCCGTGCACATAGGCCCCGTTAGTGGTTTACCTCTACTCCAAGAACTCGACCTCTCGACCACTCGACCACTCGACTACTCGACTGCTCTGCTACTCCACTCTGGCATTGAATTTGTGGCCACTTCGAGCAGTTGCTGGTCGACCTATAAATTTTTTAATCAAGTGCCCCTTCAATGGTCTCCGAGCAGCAAATGAAAAGTTGTTTTTGCCAAAAACCCGGGAGTAAGGACCAGAAAGGAGCTATCTCATTAGACGGAGATTGCCTGTGGGCAGCACACTTGGTTTGGCTCAACGTAAGGATGCAGTTTTCCCAAAGTTCAAGTCACAAGGCGTTAGAATTAACCAGAAAAAGGCACACAATTTGAAGTAAACTAAGAGTCTATGTTAATTACTCAAGTAACTAAAGTTAAATAAACTCTTCCTTTAAAAAAAAAAAAACCAACTGCAATATAGCCTCAGGTTGTAAATATGATTGTCACCAGCTTGTATTTATTTAAGCTTGAAAAATAAACTTTTAACTTCGTCTTTAATTTATTATGAAAACATTGCAAAAAAAAGAATGATGATATGTGCTCAGTAAGTGGTTAATCTCAAAAGTACCTCCGGGCATGAATAATTATGACTGAGATTTAAAAGGAATTTCCACAGGAAAAACTTTTAAGGTAAATAAGCAAAATAAACTTAATTTCAAAGTTTCCAAAAAAAACGCTGACCAAATTAGTTGAGCATAGATAAATAATGATTTATTCATAGATTATCCAATTGCCATAAATTCCATTTATCTCTATGAATTATCCAACAAAGGTTAACTATTTTCTGAAAAGGACTTTTTATTCCATTTTCGGATTATCAGTGGTCCGGATGATTATGACAAACTTTCGGCATGCCGTGTTGCCTTTAAGGAATTCCACAAAGTTGGGCTCGGGAATTTTCCCCTTTTTCGACTGCTCGCTTTTTTTTCAGCTGCGGAAATTGCACGAGGGCGAAGGCAAAAAATGAAAGAAATTCTTTCGGTTCAAAGAATACAAATCCATAAGGCGAGAGAGATACATACTCGCATATTCCACCTAGAAGAATTTACATAAATATGCGAGACGTTTGCCCCGCCCCTCCCTGACACTCCCACTTCTCCGCCCTTTTCCTTACCGTGTCCGTGCTCCTATTTCTGTTCGTGCCACCTTGTTAGGTTACACTCAAAACCTTATATATATTGTAATTAAAAGCTTTTACTTTTATTTTTAAAAACTACTGTACAATTTAATTATGAATTTTGCAAACAAAACTTTTTCAACTTTGTCTACAAAAGTGTACAAAGATCAGACTAACTGAAAAAATATATAAAACTTTGTTCTGGGAAGCCCTCTTTAAAACATTCTCAAATTTTGTATGCACGAGAAAGTGCTTGTCTCATTAAGAAAATGAACTTTCGAGTAATCTGGGAACGCCCCTTTGCTTTTACAAATCGCCGGCTTTACCTCACTGAAGTACAATGTTCCTAATTGTGGTACGTTTTTCTCAAAGTGTAGCCTGCGGCGCTTCCGGGCGAAAAGCTTTTGTAAGCAATTTTTTGAGGGATTTGCCGGAATGGCATCTTCATCTGGTAATCACGCGAAAAGCCCGGCAAGCGTCGCCTCAATTCGCGGAAGGACCCTAATGCCTTAATGGCATCGCCACACACTCACCCACCCACTCACTCACCCACACCCACTCACTCACCACACACCCACACACTCACCTGTGAGATGAACGGCAACGGCGGGGGGCATCACGAAGATGCCCACGAGCAGATCGGCCACGGCCAGACTCATCACAAAGCAGTTGGTGATGGTGCGGAGTCGGCGCGTGGTCAATATGGCCAGTATGACCAGCGTATTCCCGATGACGGTCACCACGATGAAGGTGGCGAATACGGCAATCAGGATGATGCCCTGCCAGGACAGCACCAGGTCGTAGAAGTGCTCCCACTCGGCCGCCGCCGCCGACTCATTGTAGTAATTGAATGTGGTCACTGGTGCTGTGGGTCCGGGTTCCGTCGCATCCGCGCCGCCAGCTGTCCCATTGGTCGAATTCACATTGGCATTCGCACTGGCATCCTCGTAAACGATGGATATGTTCTCCGGCTGCCCCGATCCCAATCCCGATCCCGATCCCAGTGCCAATCCCCGCAGGGAGGAGGCGGCCACATACATGAGCGATGGATATATGGCGCTTAAGTTATTCAGCTGCAGGTTGACAGCCATGAGTCCGCTATCGACTAGTACTATCCCTGGCAACAGCCTGCCTAATCCCTTCCATATCCTTCCATATCCCAGGAACAAGCGCAGGAGCAGCAGCAGAAACTGGAGCTTGTGGGCCACTGGTAAACGCCAACTGTTGTCATTGTATCAACTGCAATCAAGTGAAAGTGCTGCAGTTAGTATGCTGTTAAAATGGTAATCAAAGGGAGTCAAAGGAGTGAAAAAACAGACATTTTTAATGCACAGTATATTTATTTTTATTTTAATTTTGCATGCATTGTCTGTTTCATTTCTCATCTGACAATTTCCGTAATCAAATTGATTTTACTGAATTCAATATAATTTCGTATTCAATTGCAATCAGCAAAATCATCAATTTAATTTATTTGCAGTTAAGCGTCGACGTTTTACTAGTTTTTTGCAATACAGCTGAAAACTAGTCAAAGGAGTCGATTTAATCTAAGGAAAATCGTTACGTTGAGTTGCCATTATCAACAAAGTCCCTTTTTGTTTATCAAATAAATACATTAAAACTTATAGTCAGCAATTAATCAAAGTATATATATTATTATGTTATACAACTATTTTAGCAAATTTTGCATTGGAAATAAAAACGCACTTTGGTAATAATAAAAAAATTCATGGAGCGAGGTACCAATTAACGAAATGTTTGAATTTAATTGTTATAATAATTTTTGCAGCAAAACAATGGCAGTTCATGTATTTGTAAATCCAATAATAAAAAAATCCAAGCCGCAAATGTAATAAATTTCTTGCAAAATAAAAGAACCGTGAACTACATCGCAATTTATAAAGAATAAATTTCCCACAATAATTGTTATAAAATGGAATATTTTGTGAAATTTAAAAATTTATAAGGCACTCAACTCAGTCATATATTTTTATTATACGTAAACCTCAGCCAGTTAGAAATGTTTCTTTTCCAGAAAAATATACGGATTTAGAGCAGTGAAATAACTCAGTGAACGTATTTCTTGCGTTATGTTCCAAAAGAAAACTAAAAATAGTTTTACAAACTTAATTTGGAGGTGTTACCTCAGTGTTAAGAATTTTTTTTCCAAAATGTTTACAGTTTATTTACACTCGGGAGTAAACGATCCCATCTAGATTGTCACTCGTCCGCCGGATTGAGCAATTCATCAACGAAACTTTTCCACCATTCACTATTTCCACTTTCCGCTTTCCACCGCACCTGCACCATCCACGTGCACTTGGGCGATAAGATTGATACTCGACGAGAGCTTTATTAGATTTCCGCTCAAATTATGTACGACTATAGCTTTTGCTATATTCCGTCGGAATTCTATTGGAATACAGCCGGAATAAACGTCGCCCGTCGCGAGCGCGGATGACTGTTGACTGTTGACTGAGTGCAGACCCAGACCCCAGACCTCAAAACCCAGACCTCAAACCCCAGACCCCAGACCCACTGGCAAGGGCTGGCAGTTCGACACTTCTTGCCACTTCTGTTGACAATAATTTGGCATTAAGCGTTATTTATTCAGCGGCCGATAGTGTGCGTTGATTGCGACTCCTTGTGAGCGGCTGCGGGCTTGGATTGTGTGGGTGCGATAACCAAATTAAAACTGATATCGCCATAGACTAGGTGGCGGTGGTTCCGAAGGCGGAGGCGGGAAATGAACAAAATCGGAGTCATGCTGATGGCCAACGCATTTCCCGCAAAAAGGGAATAATTCAGCAGAACACATTTTGTATTCCAAAAGTGTGTGGGATGATGGCAGAAATATTGGCTTAAGACTCTCCAGCTCAGTAAAAACACATCTTCAACATTGCATATTCAAATGTGTGTGGGAGTTGGTAGAATATTCAAGATTTCTTCTTAACCAGAAAACAAGAAAGGTTGCTCGTAACTCAAGGAAGTGGAGAGGTATAAAATAAATATCATGCAACCACGGATTTTCAAATAGATTTTAAATACTGTAATTTGCTTCTTAATTTTCCGTTTAATTGTTAAGCGTTTAGTGAACATGAATTTGTTGGCATGTGTGGTTCTCCGTATAATAACATAATCACTGAAAATGGCGTAAAATGTTCAAATTTGTATTTGATTACGTGTTTCTATAGTTTATTTTAGTTTTTATTTTGTCTCTAAATTGGTTTTTAAAGTTAAAAAAAAACAAAACAACCAATGACGCCTTAATAGCTTAAAGTTTTAAAACGTTTGAATGGCTTTGTAGGCTTGATTTTGGAAAGAGCATAGTTAAATTCGTTCACCCTTTTTCACCCCCTTTTTTCAGAGGCTTTGAACGTTGACGCGGTATAGCCATAAAAGAGCTTATCGCTCCCATGATAGCAATCTGGCCGGGGCCGAGGTGCCAGGAGAGGAACTTTTACTATTTTATGCTGCGGCTTATGGGTAAATATTTGACCAGCCTAGTGACGTACTCAAAGGTGAAACTGATTAATTAGATACGATGCGATGCGATGCGATGCGATGCGATGCAGAGGGCCAAGGTATCGATCGAACCGAATGGAACGCAAAGGTATGTGTCATCCCCGAAAGATAACGTTCGTTCTTTCCTTCGTATTTTCGGCCGTAATTGAGTTCAACCGATATCTACATATGGCTTATGAAATTCCAATCACTCACACAGGGAATCTCGAGTGTGCCATTGCCACCGAACCACCGCTGGAATTCAAGTGTATTTTGAGGGGGCTTTAGTCCCAAAA
Organism: Drosophila gunungcola; assembly: GCF_025200985.1. Lineage (NCBI taxonomy): Eukaryota > Metazoa > Arthropoda > Insecta > Diptera > Drosophilidae > Drosophila > Drosophila gunungcola. Next base: position 10,752,083 of record NC_069139.1, read on the forward strand.
TAGATGCATGAGCTCAGGGGGCAGAAGGTGTTCGGGATTCCGGCCAGAAGACCTACGATCAGGGTTCTGGAACGGCCTTTGGCGGCAGCCCATCAGCAGTTGACCGCGATAAGCAATGGCGTTTTTATGAACACTTTGATTGATAATCTAATTCGCAACTCAATTGCCAAGTTTGCACGAGCAGAGCCCCCTAATCGGGGCTCTTGGTCCGTTCCGAATCCCGTTTTCACTGTCATTTCCATGACAATGGCAGCAATCAGCCCTGACTTCACCCTTTTGTGCAGTGGGGCGGGAAGCAAACTATTGCCTCAAAGGCTGCAAACTGAGTTACCAAAATCCAATTACTTTGCTGTGAAGAACAAACTTATGAATTTCTAATTGATGCCGAGCTCATCCTTTGGCCAGCTGAACTTGAAAGATCAAGGCGTAAGTTTCCGTTGCCATTGGCCGGTCATCAATCAGAACGACACTCATCTCCGGCATTAGATTAATCTGTATCATTGATGTTGGTGTCCATGGAAGATTTATTTCACACTAAAAGTTCAACCCAGTAAACAATGGGCCAAAGTGCTCTTTGTATACATCAGTGCTGTGTCGACAATATGTTTCAAGACAGATCCGCAGAGAGAAATAGACAACGAAGTCCCATTATTCAAGCCAGAAAAAATAATTTGTAATATTAAGCAGTTTTTTATGATAAGAAGAAAATAATTATTAATATTAAGCAGTTTCTTATGATAAGTTTCTATCTATCTTCAAATTATTCTTTTCTTTCTCTATTTATCGGTTTATAAATTAGCTGTTTTTGCATTGTTTTGCTTATTGCAATGGCATCATAATTGGAGTGAAATTAATTTCAAGAAATTGAAAAAAAAAAGAATTGTCTTTCAATTACAAATCTTTTTTTTTAGTCATTGCACACCTATTTATCTCCTGTTGATTTATATTTTGACTGAGATACTTTCTGAAACAAGTTTTATCAATCTCAAATTAGTTCGAAAAATATGTTGCCGTTCAAAGGAATTTTAAAAATTATTTTGTCTGCAGCCAATTAAAAAAAAAGGACAGATCTGACCGGAAAGCGAATATTTTGGCTGCGCTGCCATACATATTTACTTATTTATGCTGGCTCATTGTTGCCTATTTTGTGGAGATTTTCCAGCATTTGCCAGCTGGCGTCCTTCACCTTATTTCGCTTTAATTGACCAAGCACCATTTCATTCGCGTTATTAAGAGATATATTTTTTAGAAATGCCAGAAGGGCACTTGTGACACTTGCAAGGCCAGTTGATTTGACTTTGGCAAGAAATAATTTCCGATTTTTTCGGAATGTGTGGAATGTAATTTTGTGTGGCATAAGAAAAAACTGCTGAGTTCCGTCAAAATTCATTTGACCCACCCACACATCCAGCATCGCACTTCCGTTGAACATTTGTTACAATTTACGGCTAACATGGCGTATGTGTAATGTGCATGTGAAATAATATTTCATTTGCATTCGACAAATAAAGGGCGGAGAGCAAACGGAAAGCGAAGTAGGGGCGCCATTCAGCCACAGGCAAAAGGACCCCCGCTGACGTCAAACACCCAAACACCCAGTCAGCCAATTGAAGGCACTATTTATTGAGACTGTCAGACACTTATTTGTTCTCTTTATTTGGCAGTGCCATCGGAGTGTTTAGCGTGAAAGCATTTATCCATTACCCGGTCCTTGGTCTCCTCCGATCTATGGCAATGCAAATGTCACCCAGCCCAGCCCTCCGCTCACTTTGCACACCTCAACTGGGTGAAGGTGAAGGGGCTGCAGCGCAGAAGAGAACCAAAGTTCTACAGTCCTAGAGTCCTACAGTCCTACAGAAGGGTCCTGCAGAAGGACCCTCATCGCGCTGTTTACTTACTTAATGCAATCGCTTTCCTGCGCAGTCCTCCGTTTTCATATCAAAACATTCCGCATTGTTTAATTGACATAAAGCCGTTATTATTTTTATTGCCAGGTAAGTATTTTTTATTATTGTTGTATTATGTGAGGAGTCCTATTTAATTGGATACTTTATAAGTGCTGCGGCCACTCGTTCACATTTTCATTGTATTTTCGTATTTTAAATTTGATACATTTGTATTTGTTTATTTGTATTTTTGGCCGCGTGACGAACGCTTCACATTTGCATTCAAATTCACGTTATCGGTTGAGGTAAGCCGCCGGCTGATCAATCGGATTCTCGGATTCGGAATTTGGATTCGGATGATTGAAGACCCCCACGCGGTTCTGGACTCCGGCGGACCGATGGCTCTTGCGATCCCAAATGCGATTGCGATGGACGACCGCCTCGGTTGAGCGCTTGAGGAAAACTGAAAACAGAAAACAGAAAACCGAAAAGCTGAAAAGCTGAAAACTGACGACGAACGGAGAGTCGGCCGAAGTCGTTACTGCGATTCCAGTGAACTGAACTGTGGATCGTAAGTTGGCGGGCATGCATGCAAACACGCGACTTTCAAAATAATCCTGTGCTGCTGCCTCTGTGTACCTGCCTCCTCGTGTTTAAACAATTGTCCAAATAATCGAAATTTGAATATTCAAATGCTTCTCGCACCAGAGCGAAGCCCAGTTAATTCCAAGAACAATGTTTAATTAAGCCGAGTCTAACGCCTCACCGCTGATAAGAGCACTGCGTATTGTGGGGGTCCAGCAGACGAGTTTTACGAGAATTTCCAAATGAAAACATAAACGATTTCGCGGGTACTCAGGAAATCTAAATTAAGACTTTTATGGTAGCCTTATAGACATAGGCATAGATATAGCGAAGCGTGCACAATCTGGTCGGGTGTGTGGTCCGGCTCTATCTATCCATATATATTGTATATTCCTATATATTTCTGTGGGGCCTTTGTTTGTACATTTTATAACTTGCAGATGCGTCTCCACGCGGATTCGCAAATGCTCTTACTACACACTCATAATGAGTAGTGTCAACAGCTGCCGCCCAGAGGTTAAATTCGGTTGTATTCGATTGCGTTCCACAGGTTCATTGTTCAAGGTGAATGCGTTCCACCCACGGTTGGCGGTAAGTCGCCCGATATGGAAGGTAAACAAAGGCATGCGCTCTTCATCGTCTGCAATTCAACCGAAACAATGGCAATGGCACGCCGCAAAAAGGAAAAGTGTTTCCCAGGAAAGAGGGCCGGTGGAACTAGCTGAATTGAAACAATGTGGTCCCAGAGATCCATTGGAGTCTAGCGCCAATAACACATTTCAAATCTACCTAAGATTCATTTTTCAAATTTTGTCTTGTGGAATTTCTATAATTTTAATAACAAGAAACATATATAGTAGAGCCCTGCATGATTAGCGTCATAGTTCCCTTTGTTTTCATGATCCACCCATGTTTTTCAACTCAATTAGTTCAAGTTAGTTCTTAGCCAAAAAAAACATTTTTTAACTTGTCATGCTAAAAAAATTAAAACTTTAAATACTTTAAATAAATTACTCATACGCAACGTATGCCAGCCAGCAGTTGTTCTCTTGCCGGAAATATGTAAAATTTTTAAGTAAAGTAATATTATCTAACGAGAACGGAAAAATAAATTCATAAAGTATATAAATATTAGCAATTTAATTTGTATATGTTAAATACCCATTATTGTTTTTAAAAATTTTTTAATGAAATGAAATTATAGAAAAGATGTAAGATAAACTTTTAAATGTGAAGTTTCCTAAAAATACATTTTTATTTTATTAAGTTCAAGTTTCAAAAACATTCAATGTATTTAATTATTTGCAAAGGCTTGTTGCCCAGCTTGCGGCGCAGTTGGTAATCCCTAAATCAGATCCAAAAGCACTGCATACATTCGGGCTGTTTTTCAAAGCATAGTTGAGCATTGGCCAAAAACTAACAGTAGCCACATGGAAAATCCTCAACGGATTGTGCTCTGACCAACGGCCAGTGGTTAGCACTGGACATCACTTGGATTGATTAAAAGAGGGCAATCTGTGCGGTTCGGGTACGTGACTCTGCGGAATGGCTGTACCTAATTGGCGTCTATGCGAAAGCAATGATCCCGAAAGGTTAAAGGGTCAGGGACCGAGCAGGCACCGAAAAATGACTTCTGGTCGTGGACAAAGTTTCGCAACATCATTTAATTATCAAATGCACGTACATAAGTGAGTTTGTAGTGACAGGAAGGTCGTCACCCGCTTCCGCCCCCAAAAAGAGTGCCCCCCGTTTCCCCGTTACCCATTTCCCGGCCAACTTCAAGGCTAGCTGAAAGTTTTTCCCCAACCCAAGTTCTGGGGAAAAAACTTTCCATTTCTATGCACCAGACTTGGCAATGGCAATGCTAAATTGAGTTTAACAATTTGTCTTAGTGGCACTTGCAATGGATTCAGTAATTGCCTGACAAATCGCTTCCCCATTTGCTGTGGTGCATGACACTCACGCACTCCCGTTTCCCACCAGTGCACTTAAACAGGGCATTGGGTGGAACTCGCAGGACACGACAATTTGCCGCCTAATGTCCTGGCACCATGTGTATTACAGCGTCATAAAGTTTTAATTTCGCCAGCATAATTAGTTTGGGGAAATGGCGGAAGGAAGCCCTATCCCAGCTTCTATCGCTTTCCCGGAACTCAGTAAGTACCATTTGAACACAGTAAACAAATTACAAATTATAAATTAAAAGTATACAGTTTATAAGAATAAGTTTAAACATACAAAGAAAAATGTATTTATTTTTTTTAATTTTCTTAGAACAAAAGAAAAAGCTTGAAATAGATAAGAAGCTTTAAATACAAGTATATAAATTTATTAATTGACCTAACATTTTTGTGCGTTGTTAACTTAAAATTAATTTTACCAGCTACGTATTTAAAAAATTATTTTGGCTTATAAATGTTGCTCTTCATAAAAAATCCTAGCTACTTCCCATGCTCCCTTTTACTTAATTAATTTACATAAATTGGGAAAGCACATCCATTTTTTTTCAAATGACAATTGAATGTGCAACAGAAGCTGGCGAAACATGACATTTGGATTAGATGACCAATTTCAGAAATTTTTTTCCTTGTGCAAAGCCTGTTAAAGTTGCTTTTAATTGATAGGTGAACGAACCCGCTGGGTCCCTAATGTAAGGCGTGGCCGCTTAGAGACGTCTAAGGCCAGAAGCTATTAATAATTTTCAATCAATAAGTGTAATATTATTCGCGGCAACTGGATCAACGGAATCAGAACAGAGCAAAAACAGGATGCAAGGACAATTGGATGGGGGCCAGCAGACAGAGACTATATACTCCGATTACGGTTACCAGGCCCACGCAAATATATATACTTTAAATTTGATTCTCGAGCACCCTCGACTTTTGCCATCTTCCTTTCAATTTATTGTTCCCCTTCGAGTGGCCTTCAGGCCGGTCATTCCGGCCAGGACTTTCCCACCCATGCCGTTCCGGTATTGTCCGCTAAGCAGATTTTCAGCTTACATTGCGTGCTGGTGGAAAATTGGTAGAAGTTCACAAAGGACCTGGTGCCGGCCTTTGAGGGCGGCTTAGCCAACGGATGAGTGGGCGTGGCACACTAGCATGCAAATAGTGCAAAAATACGATTGATGATGGACCCACCCCCCGATCGACCAGCCAGGCATTAATTGGTTAATCAAGTTTACAACTGCCAAATATCCACGGGTGAAAATGGCAATTTCGACTGTGGTCATAAATGTGCGGAAGCCCCGAGAACAAATGACCCAAACCCAGACCCAGACCCAGACCCAAACTGTTTTGCGCCACGCAGAGCAACCGCAAAAGCCGCACAAACACTAAATGCGTTGACCACGGAAACACCAGAGAGCCGAAAACAGAAAACATTATTGGGAATTATGGGGCAGATGCACAGGAAGCTCACTAGGAGGAGGGCCCAAGTGGCCAGAATGATTTGTGCGCATATGAACTGAGATAATCTATTTGTAAATTATGAAAAAGTTAATTTTCCATAGAAATTCTGATTTCGTTTGAGCAGAGTGAGAGTGCAAGAGGTCTAGGAATTGCATGAAAATGGGAAGCTATTTTCTTGAAAGCTTTATATCATGAACGTTTTAAATATAATCATAAAAAAATGCAAATTCAATTATTAGTAGCTTATGTTGCAGTGGCGGTAAAAATGTATTAAAGTAAGATTGAAGATTTATTAAATTATAATTAATTAAATTATCAATTTTTTTCATATGCAATATGTTTTTAAATAACTTTACCAATAGTTTTTAAATTAATTTTATATTTAGCGTACTAAAACCATTTATAATCGTTCAAGTAACACTATAAGCTCTTATGGTGGCAATGTGTCAAATATTTAACACACGGTTCGTTTTAAAGTATAGTACCATTGAAGCGAAGGCCAACCTGATCGGGGAATTGTGCAGGCTTGAACATCCGAGCGATGTACTTGACTGTCCGTGGCTGGTGGCTGAAATTCCGCCCGACTGCGGTGGCAGCCATAAATAATGCCACATGAAGTTTAAAATGCAATAATGAAATTTATTAAGAACTTATGCGGAGTTAAAACACCGAAGACCAGCGACGACCCTCGGGCGGGAAGCCAATGCCAGTGTAAACACGGTCGACAGGAATCACGGAAGCCAAGTAGAGCAGAAGTACAGATACTCTTGCAAATCGGCAAGTCCCTAAGTTGGCTGCAAGTTGTGCGAAAGTTGGCAACTTTTGCTCGACAAAAGTTTGCCCCTCGGCTGCCGGAGCAATGGATGTGGCGAGGCGGAACAGTTGACCATATGGAAGGGTATTATGGCAGCGTAATTTACGCAGCATGTTGCCACACATGTGGCCAAGCGAATCGGGATGGCTGAGGGGCGAGCATAAAGGCCCGGCTCTTCCGTCTGAACGACCTGCTCCGCATCGGCATCGGCATCCCTTTTCCCCGGATCCCACAACTCCAGGGCCAAGCACTTACGTAAATGCCTTAGGGCAAAAGTTTTTCCCCTTTGTTGTTGTTCGGCTGTTTTAAAAGTCCCGAATAATTGAGTTTTACGCATAATTTGCTTTATTTTATTTTACTTGGCGAGGCATCCGTCCCTGATCCCCTGCAGAAAAACTGCCTCGTGTGCGGTCCACCATAAAGGTAAACAAACCAATCAATAGTCTCGTTTCGCTTCGTTTTGTTGCGCCTCTCCAAATGTATCTGCTGGCCGGGATTATCATAATCCAAATCGGATTGGAATCAATAGTGCAATGCGCAGCCAAATCCTCGGTTTTGACAAACACTAATTAAAATGAATTATTTAGGGGGGAAAGCTGGGAGGTGATGCAGCGATTTGGGCAAACCAATTAAACTGCCCGTTGTCCACGTCAGTTGGGATGCATTCGGTTAGACACAGATAGCTACAGCATAAATCCATTTATAATTAATTTTTACAAATGAATGCAATAATTTAATATGCGCGCATTACCAGCAACAAAACGTTGATCATCCAAACTAAATGGCCGGCAAAGCAATTATGTGATGAATTATAAATAATTCATGGTGCATATGTGTCTGCCTCAAGAGCGCATCCTCTTTTAGAATCCCCAGAGCATCTAATCGATTCGCTCAAACCTCTTAAAAATGTCTCCATTAGTTGGGAGTTAAGTGGGGGGAAATTAAGTGGACTCTAAGATAAAATTTTAAATGGAAGGGAATAAAAAAGATGACAATTTCCCATCCGCAAACTTCCATTTCCAAAACAATCCCCATTTAGTTGGGCTTAGAGATTCCATTTAATATAGTAGATGATACAAACATAATCATAATACATGCTTACGCCTCCATATAAGTATATATATATATTTATTTCTTTAACACATTTACAATTTATTATTGAACCTTACAATGCAGCTTGGCAAAGGGGGGAATTATTGTTTTAGATTCTATTATTACAGCTCGTTTAGGGAGTTTTGCGCCAGCTTGTGCTCCTGTTTTTGCTCCGGCCTCCACTCCTAACCCATTTTCGGATCATTCTATGTCGGGTGAGAGCAACACCTCGAGCATAATGTATATAAGTATATATTTAACACCTTGGTATTCGTAGAGGTAGGATAACAATTGTCAGATGTTCACTGAATATGAGAAAATGCATTTCATACATTTCATAGGATGCGTTGTCCACCCAAATAACAGATGAAACCGCTTTCGGTGGTTCGGTGTTGTGTGGTTTAGTGGCTTAGGGTGGTGGTAGATGGTAGGTGGTCAAAGAGCTTAGCATACACTTGAAATACTGCACTGAACAATGATTAATGTTAATAACCAACAAGACTATAACATATAAATATTCATACTTAAATTATTACAATTTGCTACCTTAGACAGACGATCGAGCTTGAGACGGCGACCGCCAATTGATGGGTCGCTTGAGTTGCTTCATTTCCGGTGCGCACAACTTACAAATAGTATTCAATTAGAAAAAATATATGTATTTTTAAGTAGATGGTGTTCGGGGGAGGGGTGTGTGAGTGTTTAGTGTAGGTTTAACGTTTTGTACATGCCCAAAAAACTTTAGCAAAAACTTGAATATCACTCGTATTTATGTTAAAATTTGCAATTTTCATATTCAATTCTCTTGCATGAAATAGGTTTTACAATAAACTTTATAAACGCCATTTAATCAGTTATCGTTATAGTAATTAATATATATGTATATGTATATATTACGCGCGTATGTATACAATAAAAATAGGGAGATGCTTAGACTACGATTTTTACAAGCCTATCCTGGGCATGCGTACTCATTGTTGGAGCCACACGCGAACATAAGTGACATGACCCTTGAGTGGATTGTAGATTATAAATTCGATTAATGCGCTTGGATTGCGGGGCGGGGATCGAACCTCAGATGGATAAACTCGTACACTGGGTAAGTCGGTATATCTGTATGATTTTTATGTTAGACCTGTATTCAATTCAAACAAACTTAGACTTGAACTCTTAACTCTTGAATATGGTTTACATTTACAATTAGTCTGCCTGCTAAGCAATACAAAAATATCTATCTGTGGTACTTTGCCGCGGAATCGAGCTGTCCTCCTCCAGCGGTGCGATCTGTATGTACATTGAAAGTGTTTCCCAAATCGCTTTGGCGCAGGAGTCGTGTGTGTTTTGTATTTGTGTTTTTTGTTTGGCACTAGAAAAGACTCGCAAAATACATAAAATGCCAAACGTTGAATATTCACAAGTCAATCTGCGAGCAATCCAAATTCAACTGTACATCCGTCCGGTTCGTCCCTCAGTCCGTTAGGTCCGTCAGCTAATCCTACTAATTTCCAGCTTAGCAGCTGCTGCAGATCTCGGGGGATCTCGATTAACACTAATGCTCGGCCCATAAAAACCGCTGTTGCCTCCACTCGAACGCTGGCCTCGGACATCCACTGAGGCGATCTCAGTTGTTGTTCTTCCAGCGCGAGAGCAGGAGCCTCCAGCGGTTTTTACGCCTTCTGCTTCAAATTTGCCATATCAATAGATGGTTGGTGCTGTCCTCGCGGCCAGCGATCTCGCTCAGCGAGTTGGCTCCGGAGTTGCGGAAATCCTCGTAGCCATCGCCACCGGAGATGATCAGGGTGTTGTTCGTCTCGGACTTGGACTTTGAATGCTTGATGGAGCTGTTGTAACCAATGGAGTTAGTTAACTTTACCATTCTCTAGAAGTTCTAAGCATCTCACTCACCCCTGTTTGGTATACTCATCGCTGGTGGAGCCTCCTGTGTCCCGCCCTCCGGCATTTGGTGCAGTTCCCTCGAGTCCCGTAGTTTCCACAAAGGTCAGGAACCGCACGTGGCCGGTGTGGCCATGGGGAATGCCTGTCGGCACTATGTTAATGGCACCCTTCTCGTAACCCTGCGCCGGGATGGTCAGCAGAACGCCCGCACTAGTGCCTATCCAGATGAGATCCTTGCAGCACAGCAGCGAGGTGACCCGCAGACAGGCGGCCTTGTGCTGCCGGATGATCTCATCGCAATTGGAGAGCATCTTGTTTACGGCGGGGGCGAGATTTACCTCGGTAACCAGTTGGTGGCTGTGGGTAAGGGAGCTCAACGAATATTTAAAGGAATACAGGATATAAACAATTCATACTCACGTATTGGAATGGAAACATTTAATGTGTGCTGAGTTCTGTATGGATATCCAAACATGATTGTTTGAGACTGTCATATTTGTGATTGGCTTCGAGTCCGATGAAATCTGTATTTGATTTATGACCTGGTCGACAAGGGACAGATTAAAGTATCTCTTTTGTAGTTATTTAAAATATAAATTTCTTACCGTCAAAGTCTCCACATCCAGCACTTTGATAATTCCCTGAATGGAACACCAAAGTCGACCGTTGACGTTTAAGAGCTTGTTCACCGGACTGGTGACCGTGCCAATGGACAGGCAATGCGATGAGCAAGTATTCCAGGAGGTGGCTAAAAGATAAACCAATAATGATTTGTATTGAGGAGTTGTTTTAAAACAATTCTCACTTACCACCATCTCTCAGGTAAACACAGATATCACCATTTGCTAATGATACAAACACACGATTGTCCAGGTACCTAAGTTCAAAAATTCAAATTTATATATATATATTAAGATTTAAGAAAAATAACATTTGTTAGTGCTTACAAAATGGAATAGACGGCTGAATGGTGTTCGATCTTGATACGATTCTTCTTAATGCGAATATTGTCAGTGCTATTGTAGACGTGGATGCAGCCGTCTTCAGTGCCAATCCACATGGTTGATTGATTGCTCTCGCCCTCCTCGGGATTGGAGTCCTGCGGCAAAAGGAAGTAAGTCACAAGTGCTCAAGCGCAGTTGGTAAGTAAAGCTCACCTGATGCCCATGATATGAGGGCGCTGGACTAGGTACACGATCCGCCAGAGTTGCACCAGATCCTGCACTAGTGCTTCCGGCGACGTTCAGCGAGGCGGCGGCGGCATCCGTTTCGTCGTCGCTGGAGCTTAGGTTCAGCTCCAGCTGAGTATCACTGCTGCCCGTGGCCGCCGCATCCGCAGGATCACCACTTGCAACTGGCGTGGGCGTGGGCGTGGGCGTCAGCTTCTTCTTTTCGGGCGTAGCCGTTGCCGAGGTGGAGGCACTCTGGAAGCTGGGCGATATGCTCTTGCGGTAGTCACGCAACTGCTGTGTGTAGCTCTGGGGAGTGCCCCGCCTGTCCTTCTCCTCCTGGCCACCACCTGCACCTGTTGGCTGTTCGCCGCTGCTGTTCCGACTGGACGCCGCCGAGCTGTACGCCGGCACGGAGGCCACGCACAGGATGCGGGCATTGCAGACACCATTGCAGCTGGTGACATTCGGTTCCGGATGCAGCGACATGATGCACACCTGACCCACATAGCCGTCGCTGTTGCAAACCCAAACATCCCGGTTGTCACTCAGCGTGGCTGCCGCACAGGTGAACTGGAGGCCAGCTCGAGTCTTGCGGATGGGTATTGAGGTGAGGAACTCCGGTATGGGATGTCGCTCCAGGGTGGCAGCTATTGGACGAAACATATAACAATTACACGTTCAAAGAGTTTTAAGGAGTCTCAGAAGACTCACCCAGTTTCTGCTTGGCCTCGTTGAAGCTCTCCTCCCACTGCGTACGCTTCTCCGTCTTGCTAAAGACCACTGTCAGCTTCTGGTTGCCATTCCTTAAATAATAAGGTATGTATGGGTAAGAGACTAGTATAAATGTATAAATTTTTTCTGTTCTGCAATTTCGATTGTTGAATTTCGAAAAATACATTAGTTCCAATGTAAGATTACCCCCAAAATTGATATAATTTAAGCTTAAAATCGAATACTATGGTAGTTATAGTGTACAAACTTTCTAACTTTTTAGCCATTATAATTTTGATCTTAGCTTAATGTCAATTATGATAACTCCTCTATATGATAACATTAGGTTCCACTTACGGTGAACTGACTGTCAGCTCAAGCATATTTAGCTGAGTGTCATTTGTCTGGCGCTCGGAGAGCTGACGCTGAACTTCGCGATGAAGATCGCGGATAACATCCTCCAGATACTGGTGCGGGTACTTCAGGGTGGCGGTTACGTCGGTGATTTGCTGCAGCTTATTGCAGTCATCGGCCAAAGTCTCGATTTCGCTAACAATACGCTTGATGTTCTCGTCTTTGGCTACGGTTCAGAAAACAAAAATCAATGTAGATCTTAAATTCAGAAGAGCTATACACTCACATTTGACAATTTCCAGGCAGTCCAGCGAGATCTTGGTGAGGAACTTGTACTTGTTGGTGTCCAGAGTGGTGGCCACAGTGCCCGGACAGATGCTGCTGTTGGGCTTGCGGATGGTGCCGCTTCGTTTCTTGATGCTCGTAAGGACGAGCAGATCGTTGAACAGGAAGAAGCCACGATCCTTGCGCGCCCCTTGGCCCGATGGCATGGAGACCAGGTCGAAGAGCAGGAACTGCCTTTCGGGGGCTATAAGATCGGTGATTCCCTCGATGACGCCCTCCAGTTCGCGGAGCGTGGCTTCCCGCTGTACCGTTCTCCATGATCTCGCGCTCCTTGCAATTAATGTGGACCAGAATATCGTGCACCAGCTTAAGCACGTCCTGCAAGTGCTTTGTGTCTGGATGATCGTGATCAGTGTGTTTTATTAATCGCTGGAACAGCAGCTCGTAGCTGGGGATGATAAGAAAACTTTATTGTCAAGGAACTCTTTAATTGAAAATTTGATTAAAACTCACTTGGGAAACTTCTGCACCGGCTTGATGAGTAGATTGTCCAGCGTAAGCTTGCCCTTGTGCTCTCGAGCTGTCGACTCAAGGAACTTGGAAAAGGAGGGTCGTTGGTGCTTCATGGAGCGAATGGCATTCTTGGCCCGATTGCAGTTGTTCACGAAGGATGTGTAGACCTCTAGAACCTCTAGTTTTGAGAACTGACAGGTCGAATACCGATATTAGAGGATATTAATTTTATACTGAGATTGTAAGTGACTTTAAATTCCTTTACACACATAATTAGTTTATTTCAATTAATTAGTTTATTAAGATGACATTACCGTGTCCATGAATGCATCGCCCACTTTCTGCTGCACATCCCAGTCGTCCAAGCGGTTCTTCAGGTCGCCCAAGAACTTCTCGTGTATCTCGAGGATGTCGGGTACCATGAAAAAGATCTCATCCACGGTGCGTGTGTCTATCATGCCAGCATGCTCAGGGGCTTTGAGCACCTTCAAATACTTGACGACCACGGTCTGCAGGGACTCCACGTAGGACTGCTCGTTGCGGTAGATCTCCTGCACCACATAGGTGCGTGTGTCCTAAAAAAAAAGAGAGTGTAAGAAGGCAATTATTAGGGATTTTTCCTTCGCACACTTTGGAGTTAGTAAGGCGATAATTTTGACCAGACTTACACCTTCATAGCCGCCTAGATTCCATTTACTACTAATCTCGAACTGCGCCCGCCGCTCGGAGTCATCCTCCGAGTCGGAGCAGGTGATCGAAGTCATTTTCTTCAGCCTGTCGCACTTATCGTTCTGATAGCCACTCCCAGCCCCGCCCCCTGAACCGGCAGCCGCCCCGAATCCCGCCTTGCTGAGCCGCGCCACCGTTGTGGTGGCCATCGAAACCGCCTGCGAGACACTGCTGTTGATGCTGCTGCTATTGCCGCTGATGTTGCTGCTGCTGTGCGAGTGGGTGTTGCTGCTGCTGCTGTTGCCGCTGATGTTGCTGCCAGCACTGATGTTGCTGCTGCCACTCGGCAACTGTTGCAGGTGGGCAGGTGCTTGGGGGAGCAGGGCGGCGGCAACGGTTTGGGAGGGCGCCGTCAGGGTGGCCTGCAGGTCCAACAGGCTGAGCCGCAGATTCTCGCGATTGTGCGACATGCTCGGAATGTGTGTTAACGCGTTTTCTTTCTTTTACTTTGCCACTTGTTCGAGAAACTTTTTATTTCACTGCTTCAACGCCTTCGAAACTCTGTAGCACCGATGATGCATTCTGTATTGTTGTTTAGGACAAAAGCACACGTCTGGTCTAGTTAAAACATCCGAATAGACTGAAAGTGCAACAAGCGACTGGCAAGAAGCAAATTGCAGCTGGCCTAGGATGTTGCACGTCCACAATTCAAACACACGCACTCACATTCACTTGAAGAACAGCCTGCGTAGTCGGCATGTGGGAGAACCACTTGCCCACGTTCCACATGCCCTGCACATACACTCAAATGAAAACAAAATTACAGCGAGATGTTGCTCTATAAAAAATCTACAGATTCTTTGCAAAGTTTTTGAAATTGCCAGCAAAGACAATTAAAAATTATGACTCATTAAAAAAATTATATAATTTTGAAACCTTTTCTTGATAAGAACAGTAATTAACAAAATAATTCGTCTTCATGAAAATTGGTTATATGGACGGAAGCTTAGTGTTTAATAATCTCAAAATTGAATGTTAAGAACTAGTTGCGAAAAAAGGATTTGGTCATATTTCAGTAAACATGTGTAGTTTGTTGGTTTAACAATATATACATACTTTTTAAAAGATTTTCTACTCTTATTTGAAGTGAAAGAACATTTTAAAAATAATTAGATCCTTTTTGCGAGTGTAAGTAACGACTGAGAGTCACGAGTCACTCACTCACTCACAGGGACAGCCTTGAGGACCCCCCACCCTAAGCGAATCATCCTCCGCCTGCATTGCACGTATTTGTGTGCGTGGCTGTGTCTGTGTGTGATTTGATAATGACACTGACCATGTTGTTGTTTGGCTTTGCTGACTGAAGGCCAATAAGGCGCAAAGGAAAAACAAAGGGAACAAGCGTGGGTTGGGGTGCAATAAAAATACATTTACGACAAAAACAAAACCAGTTGTGGTTCTGTTTTCTTGTTTTCGCATTGAATCACGGCTAACTGGTGTTCAGCTGTGTTGCTGTTGCGTTTTTAATTGCCCGATAAGGCCAACAACAAAAGCCAGGCAAGCAACATGTTATCACGCACACACTTGTGACCTTACAAATGTGTGCGTTCGTGTGAGGGTGGTGAGCTTGTTGCACAGTTAGTTATGTGGCCATATTTGCAGCATACATTTGTGCGCAGTTTAGATAGCCGTTGCAGTTACCGTTATACGTAAGTGGGTGTATGTGAAGGCTAGAGCAGTGCAGCCTGCAAAAGCCACACAATCCCATTTTACATTTCACAACCATAGACACACACACAAACACATGGCGGAGGGCTGACAGGTAATTGATTTGCTCTCTCCTCTCCTCTTCAGCCTGCCATCTCACTCGCACTTGTTTCGGTTAAGTTGAGAGTTTATATTTGCACTCTATGTATATTATTGGCGTAACGCGGCGCAACAAGAGGTTGGCCTTGTGCACTCAGGTACACATATTCATACACACACACATACATCGAGATGAGAAGAAAAATTTAATTTGAATAAAATGAAAAGTGATTTTCTTCTCCGCCTTTTGAGACATTTTCCCACGCACATAACCATGCATCCCACCTATGCAGAATACACACACACACACACGCACAAATACTCCAGCGATAGATTATTTTTCTATATTGGTTTCGTTTTTGTTGGCAATTTACGATTGGTTTTAGTTATTTTTTGTATGTTGTTTGTTGCTTTTACACGCCGTTACGAATTCCCCGCTCCACAAAAAATAAATAACAAACGAACGAGCGAACGAAACATGAACAATTCCGCCACACAATGGTCGTAGGAAAAGCAAATAAGAATTGAAACGCGCACAGTGGTCTCTTTTAGCTTTTCGCTGCTCAGTCGCAAACGCTGCTGCGTCTGCTGCTGCGGCTACTGCTGCTGCTGCGACTACTGCTGCTGCTGCGCGGGAGAGCGGCCACAGTGGCACATCCCAAAATCCAGAGGCTACAACAGGAACATGCGATTCCGCCACTAGACTCAGCGAACACATTCCATTGTGCCATATACACACTTAATTTCCATTTTTCATATTCCAACAGCACTGAAAAAACCACCCTGCCACCCCCACTCCCACTCCCACTCTAAAAAGCACCCGCAACCCACTCTAAGTAAAGAGAGGTAGAGAGAGGGCAGAGAGCCGGAGAGCGTCATGATTAAAACAAAGCACACTCATACTAGTAGATATACAGTAAATTTTAGATTTTGGGTTTATCTGTTTAGTGGCAAAACATCAATTATCCATGTGAACCAAAAGCAGATCGTAAACATACTCAAAACTTTGTGTAGTGCGTTTCTCAGCTGTTTTTATCCGTTGGAATGCCATGCGCCGCACTAAGAGAGCGGGAAAAGGAAAAGAGAAAGAGAAAGGGCCGGAGATTGTGGCTTTTCCATTCGATTTGCATGCGACAAGTGTCCGAAAGGGAAACATTGAACTAGTCAGGGAAAGGGTTAAATCTTGTGCCGGGGATATCAATCGTCCCTAAATATAAGAAGTCATGGAAACTACAAAATGGTAACAACAATTGAATTGTATTTTCCCCTAACCAATTTAAGGGCTATCCATTAAAATGAAATAAAATGAGTTTTTTACCAAGTAAATGAAAATACAAAATATGGCAGGTTCATCATTATTTCAATCAATACCCAAGAACAAGGAAGTCAACAAAGTACAAGGAATTGGCTAAGAAAAAAACAAATTTGTTTGCCAATTAAGGAGAAAGCAGAAACTTATCTTACAAAATGATTAACACAATAGTAGTAAGTACAAATTCATATTTCATTCATTCTTATACAGAATCCCCCAACTACACCTACCAAGGATCAGTAATCGAGCAAACACCGTTTGCTGGCGGTGTATAAATAGTACCCTGCAACCACTGTGCCTTTAACGGATTGGAATGGAACGAAGGGACCTTTGCGAAACGAATGGAAGTGAACGGGACTAGCACACTAACACACATTTCCAATGCGCACCGTTGTCTTTCTTTTCGATTGGAGCATGCGCCTCGGAATTCACATGGCGTCTCTGCCGCTGCCGGCAGGGGCAGCGCTGCCCACACCCGCAACATGCACTTCTACTTAGTAAGCAAAACAAAAACCGTGAGAAAGTTGGCGTGTGTATATGTTAGGGTGTATACAACAATCAGCTAGAAAAAAAGGGGGAAAACAAGAACAACAAGGGAAAGAAAGGAAAGCTAACGATCGCAGCCGCAGAAAATGCGCTCTCAGCTGGAACTGGAAAACATTTGGGAGAACAGTTGAAAAAAATCACTGTTTTGAAACCCCGCTTAAAGACAATGTATCGTAGCATACTTCAGAGCTCGTTTTTTTTAGGCACAGTTAAGATTAAATTTAAAGTTTGTGATTGGATTTTAAATTCTTTTTAGCTTGCACATCAAACAGTTGCAAATTTGTTGTAAGAAGTTTTTTTTTTCCAAATGTTAATACTTTAAATATTTTAAACTAATTTCATAAAACTAGACTTACCGCTATCGTCTTCTTTCGCTGCTCGGAGATCATGTTCTCGCTGGAACCCTTTAGCAGCTCAGCCAACAAAGCAGGCGTTGGTTTCAGGCCTCCCTTGGCGCCTCCTCCTGATCCTGATCCTGGAGAACCTCCAGCTGATGAAGTCGGCTTGGAAGCCTTATCACTAGACCCAGCATCCAAGCTTCGCTTGGCGGCATGGTGATGGGTGTGACTGTGACTGTGGCCGTGACTGTGACCATGGTGATGGTGAGTTGGACGTTCCGTGCTCATCGACTGGCTGCGCTTACTGTGGTGCGATTTGGGGGCAGGAGCTTCGGAGGCAGCGCGCTTCATATGGTGCACCTGGTCATCCAATTCCGCCTCGCTTAGATTCTTTGCGGACACGGAAATCTGGGCGGTGGCCGCGGAAATGGCCTTGCTGCCGTGTTCCAGCTGCGAGGGCGTGGAAGCCGCACGAGCATGAGAAGGCACCGGCAGATAGGTGCTCGACTTCCGCACCCGCATCGAGTTGGAGTATTGCGGCAAATTGCGGGAGGGACCACCTGATCCACCAACTGCTCCACCAGGAGCAGATCCACGCAGGTGTAAGCTGAAATCAAAGAGTCGTGCGTTAATCATTTACATTAAAAAAATAAATGAAACAAACTAACATCTTGCTAGCGCATTTAAGATTTCACATGAATAAATTATATATAAATTTATAAAATGAAATAAAATGATTTAATATTAAAACATATGAGTTAATGTGGAAACTATTGATTTTAAAATGGGTTTTTTGTATTTTATATCCATAAATTAAATGTGGTATTGCTTAATTTTAAAAGCTATTTCAGAAAAGCGAAATAAAACAAAAATATCTAGTAGTATATCAATTTAATTTAATATTATCTAAAGAATAATGAATGCGTGATTATATAGAAAAAAGTAGATTTGTAAAACGTTCAAAAACTTATAAAATTTTAAAATAAATGATTAAAATTCTTAGTAAGTTTATGGTGCTCACCTGTCCGTCTCTCGCAGCTCCTCGAGGATCTCCTCGAAGTGCATCCGGTTGGGTTTCTTCATCTCCGCTTCCAGCATTTGGCCGTAGGGACCCCTGAGCGGGCGCTTAGAGAAGCGCTTGTAATCGTAGTCGCCGCTGCTGGGCGTGGGACTTGAGGTGATCCGCTCCCTTTCCCGCTCTCTGGCCGCCCGATCGCACTCGTTGTCCGAGGTGGAATCGGTGCGTAGGAAGCTCAAGCTCCGACTGGAGACGTCGTCCTTCTCCTCGCTGCTGTGGCAGCTGAAGTTGCTCAGCAGCTGGGCCTTGTCGCGTCCCAGTCCTCCGCTGCCCCACGACGGCGAACCCTTCTCCAGCTCGGGGGTATTCAATTCGAAGGAATAAGAGCTCTGGGGGCTACTGATGTACATCTGCGATGCACCGGAGGCGCTGGCATCTGGGGATTCGGGTTTAATGGCATTCATATTGGCCACACTGATGTCCAGTGCTAGGCCACGATTCGGTGCCTCCGTGGGAGCTTGCCAATCCGCATTGTCTATGTACATTCCTTTCCTTTTGGTGGTTTTATCCAGGTGCCTTCGCTGCCGCTCATCCGTACTGTGTCGAGGAGTAGCTATGGCCTCCAGGGAGCTCCTCAGATCCACATTGGTCAAATCTAGATCATCGTGGCTATACTGCTTGCAGTGCTGCTCTATTGGCGGATTCCTGGCCGTAGTGGCCACCTCCACTTGCGGCACATCCTCGATCTTGGCCAGTTCGTCACCCTCCTCCGAAGATCGACTCACGGAAATGGTGGGCACCAGGTCACTCCTCACAGCTGTGGTCAGAGTGGAAGGCGTTTGGGAGATTTTGCAGGCTGCATGCGGAATGGGTGGCTGTATGGTCTCCGGCACAATGCCAAACTCCTCGGGCGCCACCTCCACCCATTCCTGGGCCGGAGTCTCCAGCCATTCCTGGGCGGCACACTCATAGACCGGCACTGGGATCTCGCAGGTGGTGGCTGTTTGCAGGAAGTTGTCCGGCGGTGCCTCCAGTGGCAGCTGCTCCTCCATTAGGGAGGCCAGATTGGGGGCACTGCCACTGACAGATGAGGTGGGCGGTGTAATCTCCAGTGCCGGTGGTAATTGCGGCTGCTCCTCCTCCTTGATCAGACAGTCGGTCTCCGATTGAATGGTGTCCGTTAGCGATTCCATGGTGGCGTGAGCGGCTATCACACTGCTGGCGGTGGCCACCGGGAAGAGGATGCCCGAGCTGCCACTGGCCGCCAGCTCGTTGCTGAAGATGTCCTCCTCCTGGATGGCGTCGTGGTCCAGCGACTTCTCCTGCCCGTAATTCAGGTTGATGCTCAGCTCGGCCTTTTTCAGGGGAATGCGCACCCAGCCGGGATCTGGGTGGAGGTCCAAATCGTCCTTGGAGGGCGTGGGACTGGGGCTGGGCGCCTCGATGGCCTTGTCACGCTTCAGCCGATCCCGCAGAGCGCTCAGCGTGGACTTGCAGTCGATCTGCGAGAACGAGACCGATCGAAATGGGGCCGATTTGTGTGCGCTGCGTGAGTCTGACCGTGATGCTAGCGCCGTGCTCTCGAAACTGGCACTGCCAGTGGCCGACGACGCATCTACGCATCTGCTGCCCGCAGGTCGAAGATTCAGATGCTGATGCTGATTCTGATTCTGATTCTGCTGCGCAGGTGGGGGCGGGGACTTGGACTTCTCGCGGTTGCTCAACATGAAGGCCTCCAGGTTGGAGAGACTCGTGTTTGGTCGAAGGGAGGCAAACAGACGGGCAGCGGTGCTGATGGTGCCGCCACCACCACCACCTCCGCCGCTGTGACGTGTGGTGGCTTCTTCGCTGGGCCCCCGCAGGTGAATGCTGCCCGCCTCGGACTCCGACGTTTGACTGGCGCCCGTGTCCTGGCGCTCCAGTGGCTGCGAGGTGCGGGGTTTGCGGGGCGGTGGCACCGGCGGCGGAGGTGGCGGTGGCGGAGTGGGCGTGGAGGAGGCGCGCGAACTGCTGCCACCGCCACCGCCCCGCAAAAGTTCCGTCAGCTCGCGCAGGCGCTCCGAACGATCCGACGTCTTGCGCTGCTTCTCCGGACCGGAAGTGGATGGCGAAGAAGAGGATGTGGACGTGGATGTGGAGGCGGAGGCGGCGGCCGCTGGCGATGATTTACGCCCGAAACCGAGGCGCTGAAAGCGGTCCAGGGTATTACGTCGTTTCTCCATTGTGTGCTAAAAGTGAGATGGGCATGATCGGAACGGATAATTCAAGTTAAACAATTCTTATTCATCGGCAGATTCCCATTATTCTGCCCCCCCGCCTCGAAGCCCATGTCTTTTTATGGACTAGATGTGGGTGTACTTGTGAACCAGCCCATCCCGCTCACAAAATAAAAACAAACAAATCGCTGGCAATTCAATTCGATACACTGAAATGGCAGCAAACATTGAGTCAACGTCCACACGGCGTATGTGTAATATCAAGAGGGGAACCAACCAGCTTTCGCTTTCCCGCAGGATCGTTGGGGATATACGAAATGCTAATTGAAATGAGCATGAGCATTATGTATTCCAATTTCCGGAACCCGGCCAACATGATTATATTAGGCGCCTCATCGTTCCCAGCGTCATTATAGTCACTGCACATTGACACATATACCAACCAATCCAAGGAGGAGAGGAGGTGTCAGAGAGAACACAATGTAAAGCAAGCCAACGGTGCTCTATATATAAAGCCGATTCGTGTATACATACGCACACAGTGATATTTTTAGTATAAACAACAGATCTCAGCCGCATATATAACAGTACGTATTTAAATCCAAATACATATATATATATATGTATGTAGGTGGAATATACAGAAAATACAAGAGATCTTTGGCTATGACTGGGAATGAATGAGCGAGCAGGCCAACTTACAATACACTGCCATAAAAATGGTTAAGTTGTGACAAATCATTGAATTGGTATCAACTATGCAAACATACTTAGTACTTAAAGAATCTTTTATAGTTTATCTGATGAGCTGCATTATGCCTTAATAAATATTTTATTTTCTAAAGAACTTTGGAATACTTATTTAATTTTTAAAGGCCACCCTAATATTGTTAAATAGTAAACCGAGGTTTACTTATTTAAAAGAAATGTTTTTTAGACAGGAAAGGATTAACAACCTGTGAATTTTCTTTAACAACCCTTTCTCAAACCAAATTAATTTCTTAGAAACTTTCGAACCCTTTTCTCCCAGTGCACGCATTAAAAGAATCATACAAATAACACAAAAGTAGAGCAATACTAGCATAGAGATCTCTGCTGAGCAGATTTCTCGCAGCCAACACAAATCAAAGGCGAAAATCCCACATTCTCCTGATCTCTCCAATTGAGCAACGAAACGTGCCGTTCAGGTGGTGCCCATCCATCCAACCGTACTTATTCCTATTCTCTGGCCCCAACTACAATCTCCGAGAGATCTTTTCTTGCCCATTGAATGGAAAACAAACATACGAGTAACTATATGATATATGGGATCAATAAAATCGATGAAAACAAAAGGTTTATGGCTGAAAATTGCACTCCCTGACAGTTCGGTGATGAATGGCGGCCATCGAGATTCGGTAAGTACAAATATACATTTATCTATATCTGCCTAAGGTTGATTTTCTCTTTCTCTGATATTCCATTTTGGGTGCTATACTATCTATGGTTTTTGGGATTATGAAAATATTTATTTTATTACGCTGTGCCTGCCTATTTTATCACATTTGATCTGATGACATGTTGACCTAATTCTATCTTTCTTGTCTTTACTTTTTTGTGTCTCTAAATTCTAACTCATCGTATTTTTTCTCTAAAAACTTACCCCGTTCTCCTTGTTAACTTCGAAGGGGGCATCCACATGGAAATCGCAATGGCAGGGCAGATGAATGTTATTTCGCTTAGCTTGTGTTAGATGGCTTTTATTCGTTTGGTTTATGGTATTCACTTGGGCCAGTGCATTGCAGCCACGATTGTGCTGCAGCGGTAGAGAAAACGAACTATCCCGGTCGCTTCTTTCTTCGTTTATAACATTGGCGGTCACACGCGACAAGTCGGTGTACGGATCGTACGGAAATTTGGGCTCTCCGTGATATTGTACTTGCAAACGCGATTCACTGAGCGACTTGAGCACTCCGTTGCTCTTTTCTGTCAGCACTTCCGGGTCCGAGTCGAAGGTGAGGCGTCCATGTCGATCGTAGCATAGGGATCGCGGCCCCCTCAGCAATCCCCAAGTGCAGTCCCCACTCGATCCGAAACGGCAATTGTAGTTGATGTTGTTGCTGAAGTTCGCCTCGAAGGCATTCGGATGATAGTCCTTGGGGATGCAACAGCTGTTCGCGGGATAAACTCGAGGCGGATAGTGCGAGGCGATGGCAGGTGGCTGGTGTTGCTGGCAAACCAAACGGCGAGTCTTCAGAGCTGGCTCATCGGATACTGAAGAATCCGCACAGGCACGCGGTTTTGGAGGAACTGGTGGCGGATGACGATAGCTTCGATAGCTAACGGTGGCACAGGAATTGTAGTGTTGCAGATGTTGCTGCTGCTGATTTTGCTGCTGCTGTGGCTGATGGTGCTTCTGCTTCGGCTGCTGGATGAGAAGTTGCTGCTGCGCTTGTTGCGATTGCTGTTGTAGATGCTGCTGCTGTGACAGTTTTTTGTCAATTGTATAACAACAAATTGCTGGTGACTCGTCGCTGATTTCAGATGACAGGGACAACACTGGCGATGACGCGACTCCCACTGCTCCTGTTGTTGTTGCTACCGCCTCTGTTGATTTTTCCGTTTTCGTTGTTGATGTATTTGGCTGCCGCTTTTCTATTTCTATAACCGGCGGCCGCGCAACGTCATCGTCGTCGTCAGCGGCATCCTCATAATGAGCATCGACTAATACGCGCCTCGTGGAATCGACTTCCTCCCCATCGAAGACAAAGCGAAACGACGACAAATCGGACACTGAATCGTAGTCCCCAAATGGCAGCTGTTGCTTCTGCTGCTGCTGCTGCTGCTGCTGCTGGTGCTGCTGATAATGTTGCTGATGTTGCTGCCGTTGCTGCCGTTGCTGCTGCTGTTGCTTTTGGCGGTCCATAGAGCTGCCAACTTGTTGCTGCCTCTCCCCACAGCAATTCTCGCAGAGAATCCGTGAGCTTTTCGCAGCGATGCCAGGAGATAGCTTTCGATGCTGCGTGTTGGCAAAGTATTTAGCAATGGGATCGTACTCCTCATCGTTGTTGTTGTTGATATTATTATTATTATTATTATTATTGTTGTTGTGGTTGTGGGTGAGCTGCTGATAGGTGAGCGGCGATTTGGCCCTGGCCTCCTGGCCCTGGGCGATCATTGATGATTCGCCTGGCTGCCGGTGCGGCAGCTCCTCATTCCATGAGAGCTTCTTGTAGCCACGTCCTCGCACCACCCGTTGGCCCAATTGCGGTGTGGTTGGCAGTGAGCTGGACAGCTTCCGTGGTGGATGGTGCTCTGGCACCTGCTGATCGCCTATTGGGAGGTAGTGAATGCACTCGTTTCGAAACATATATCCCAGATCTTACCAACGATTGCCTCGCCTTCGAGCTGGATGGCTTCGCTGTCGACTGTCCGCGTGGAGTGGCGCATGCAGCAACAGGAGATAAGGCGACTGTTCTTGATCCTTCTCTTGACCGATTGGTCTACTTCTACGTGTTGGGGTGACTTAGAGATTCTTTCAAGATCACTGTTCTCTCTGTAAAGCAATAATATAAATATATGGCTTGTAAATATTATTTAAGTTGTTAGAAAACAATCACAAACATACTGTTACTGCCTTAGTTATATTAAGCCTTGGCTTAATTTTACAAATGTTGATAAGCAAAAGCATACATGCTCTAACACTTGAAAGATAACTTAAGGAGTAAATAAAACAAAAGCTAACAACGTGCGGGGAAAGGAAAAAAAACAAGTTAAGTTTACCACCTAATAATCATGCAAACTTTAACGAAAGTCAGTAAAAAAATCAACTAAGTAAGCTTAGGAATGTGTTCTTGATGCAAACGACTAATATACCCCACATGGTTAATTCGCTTATAGGATATGGCAAATGTTCGCCCAAAAGCATGCCACAAGCACTGAACTTCGAACTTTTACGCAGATTAGCATGCTTGGACATTGTTTCAATTCTATACCTTCTCCAAGTGTTTCCATTCTCAGTGCCCACGAAGAAAGCCTTCGTCGGGAGACCTTCATATTTTGCTCGAGAAGGCATATCATATGTAATGCACCCCTGACGTGCCTCCGGCATTTTTTCTGATTTTTGGGATATAATAGCTGTTGCCAATACCGATTCGGTCGAGTGTATTTGCGGTAAAGTTCAGTGCCTCAGAATTAAAGCACACCGCCGATCTATTTTGGTCTGGTGCAGCGCATATTTCATTCCCAATGCGATCGAGGCTACAGTAAGATACAATATTATAATTTAAATTAAATTATGAATTTAAAAACTCTGGAGATCATAAATTGAAGTCCAGAAAAGTTTAATAAAAACATCAAAAATAAACAAAATATATTTTTTTAAAAATATTTCATATAAACTTTTTGAACTCATTAACTTCTTATAAATCTTTAAACATGTTTTAACTGTGTTTCTGTTTCTATCACATAATTAATACAATTAGTTTTTGAAGTTATTTTTTAATTATCTACGGTGTCTATCAAAACATTGAAAAGCCCCGAACCGACTGGCAGATAATCACCATTTTGGCCTCACAGAGATTTGCCACCTTTCGATTTCCACCAGCGGAACACTCGGGTGTTACGCATGCGAATTTTTAGCACAGAGCTGCCAGCCAAGCCATGACCATGACATGCCCCTTCCCTTACCCACACCCATGCCACCACGCCCCCCTTTTCCGCCCACCGCCACCGCCACCGCCACTGGCACTGGCACTGGCACTGGCACTATCCGTTGGCTGTCATTAAATATGTTTAGTTGGTTTCCCCCGTTTTTGTTGCATCCAGTGGCGTGTCCATTGTCTTTCGGGGATTGGTTACCCGAGTTGGCCACGCTTTTGTTTCAGTGGAAGACTTTTTCTTTGCCTGGCTGCTGTTGTTTTTACTGAACAAGTGGCTTTCCTATAATCTTAATTGATGTTGAACAAACAGCAGAGCATGTTGCACAAGCCGGAGACGTCTCCACTTTTTTGCTCGGGCCACAAAAATCGCCTGCAAGAGTTTACCATCGGCTGAACAATGTTTAAGGAGAGATTTGCATGAGCTTCTCTGTTATCTTTAAAATTTTAAACAAACGGTTTTAGTCAGAAAATATTCCTAATTGACGTTAAATGTTTCAAAAAAAAACGCCAAAGCGTAAATAGCTTCGTTTGGGAGGGTTATAAATATGTAAAATAAAAGGATTTGGTTAGAAAATATGTTAGATTATCACTAAAAGGGAATTAGCAGCTGTTTTATGTTAGGTATGATACTAGATAGAATACTAATGAACAAACTTACAAATTAAAACAGGGACAAAGTCATACAGACAAGATAAAAATACGCAGTCATTTAAAAGTGTAAGCATGAGTGAAAACATCAGAAAACAATCTAAATTAATAAAATTAATGAACAACTAAAAAAAAACAGTGCCAAAAGCTAACACTTTACGAGGTGTAAATATCACGCTGGTTGGGAGTCACACATTTGTCCCCAAAAAATCATTCCGCCAGCAAACCAAAAATATCTTTTCCACCAGCAGGCACAGAACACCGAAGATACTTTGAGTGAAAGATGCTCATGGCGAAACAATTGCAGTGTCGTGTAGAGACAGTGCGGAACAAAATCATAAGACTGGGACCTAAACGATTTCCTACTCATTCAGAATTGCTGCTTCACCGATCGAACCTCTACAATAGAATGAAATGGAAGCCATAAGCAAATGTATTTAAAAAGCTGTCAGAGACAGAAATGTGTTTATTATTTCAACTCTTACTCATCCAATAATTATGAAACTTTCTGTACCCTGTGGGTATATATGTACATACGGGTGTCCGTGCTCGTGTGTACATAGAATTTTGTGTAAGGCATTTTTTAGCCGAGATTTCTGGGGTGTTAGTCCATCGGATACAAATGTATCTTTCGCAGCGTAATCACTCAGGAATGCAGATGCACAGATCGTTGCGGCCTGGTCTATAAATACCCGGCCAGCTCCGACTGGCTGGCCAAAGCCCGCTTATCAGCAGCTGGACTTGCACTTGTCAAAGCACAAGATACAGATACAGATGCATCTGTATCGCATCTGTATCGCGTAATTAGAAGCGCCTCAAGGTCGCCGGAATAATGAGATCTAACTGCGAGCAGCTGATTTAACTTATCTGCTTGGCGAGAGCTAAAAACATCCAAAACAACTTTAGCACATAACTGTCCTCGAGAAATCCGTAAGTTTATTGTGAATTCTTTTTGCTGTACGCCAGCTTCTTGATAAATATACAAGTTTTTTGAGTGTTTGTCCATGGAATACCTGACCAGATAAACCCCGTACAGATATCAGTATCAGATCTGGCGACAAGGCAAAACCAGCGTCAGCAATCAGAAGTCAGAGATAAACAAGATGTAAGAACCCCACCATTTCACTAACAAATACAAGAACAACAAAAAAAAACGAAATAAATAAACCCATTTGAGAGTGAAGATACATTATAAATAGTTTGCCGCCAGTCATAAATAAACAAAAATTCAATTAAAATCACACTCTGACCGATTCTATATGGAGAACCATTAAAAAACCATAAAAGTTTTGACATGTTGCGAACATTTCGCTGTCAGCTGCAGAAGCGGTCCCATCTCTTGGCTTCCATCTCCGAACAATAATAACAATTAAGCCAGCACTTCGCCCCCCGGGTAACACCTATTTTTTCGCTCTTTTTCGTAACTATTTCATAGGCCTGCCCTCCGCCAGAGTCGTTTTGACTGACACGTGACAGCGGGATCCGTGATCCGTGCCAGATGATGCCCCCTGCTGCACATCCCACATGGCCACATCGCCACATCTCCACATCCACCGCCGGCATGCAAAACTTCTTTGTTATGGACTTTTTGATTAATCTGCAGAGCTTTTCAACGGCATATCAGCAACACCTCCAGCACTCGAGGTGCGTGATGGGATTAGGAGGAGCGCAACTTGCAGATCCCTTTCAATACCACAAGGGAGGAGGAAGCTATTCCCGATCCCGATCCCGAGCCGCAGGCGACAACAGCGCACCTTTCATATCCATCGCTCACCTGAACTTGGACTTGAAGTGAAATCAAGAGTGGCGTGGCCCACAGACCTTGCCAGTCTCTTTTGCATTGCAAATCAAACGATTCTCCCAGTCGTAGCCCCACATTAATGTTGGAGCTTCGCCAGTGTGAGCTTGAAATCGTATCTTTCGGTTCAAGTTCAGCTCGGTTTGGCTCGGAGTGAGCTAATGTTTTCATCTACATTAGAATAAGACTGCGGGATACCCGATACCCCCACATTCGTATTCTAAACATAGTTAGGGAATGTTTAGGCAGTTCAAATATTGTACTGTTTACACTGAGAAGTAAATAGTTCTAGTTTAAAATTCACTAAATCTTATATAGAACTATTAAGTTTTCTTCTTACAAACTTTGTCAGCAAACTTTATCAATTAAATTTTATTAACTGTTTTCAAAAGAGAGGATCGTATTCACTTTTCTTTGAATTTGAATTCGTGCTGAATATGGTTAAAATGAACACTTTATTATCTTATCAAATGTCGGATGATAAGTATTATTTATATTATTTAAAATGTTTTAATTTTGATTTTGTATTTCAATATTTGCACAATCTTATAAGAAGAATGTTGTTCCAAGCTTTATTTGGGGGTTTTCTTCAGTGACTAACCCATCGACTACCCGTAGAAACCACAAGTTCGTAACCAACACCTCGAGGCAAAGGCGGAGAAAAAAATTGGCTATCGGGGCGAGGCGCGTAATACCAGATGCATTGGGCATTGGGCATTCGGTATTCGGCATTCGGAATTCGACTTAGGGACAACCCAAAATCTGGCTGGCCAGGCTTGAATTATGTCAGTCAGTCGGTTAGTCAGCTAAAGCCAAACTGTCTGGGCCAGGGTTCGACATTTCACTTTTGATTTTCGATTTCGTACTTTCACGAGCCGAGTTTCTGGCGGAGTGACCCTAAAGTTCAACCCGGCTGAACCCGACTCGATGTAGAAGCGATGCAGATACAAATGGGAATGGGAATAAAAATGGAGAGGGAGTTGGAGTTGAAGTTAAAGTTGTGGTTGGGGGGCTTTAGCTCGAGCTGCACAACATTCAATTAGTACATATTAAATTTGTTTGCCCGTTGTTGTTGGTTTCTCTTAACCTTTTTTTTTTCTTTTTGGCCAGTCCGAACAATGAAGCGGAACTTAACTCGATTTAAGTTTTTATGAGCGGTATTTTGTAGTTTGTATCTGCTGCCTTGTATCAGCAGACAGCGATAAATTGTGTTATGAAAGTGCACTGCAGATGCAGTGCAGGAAGACCCCGACTTCGACTTCGACTTCGACTCCAACTTCGACTCCAACTCCGACTCCCAATCCGATCCCGGTGCCAGTCGAGAGTCAAAGTTGAACAGCAACATGGGCCGAAAATCTCTGGCCATTGATTGTTACATCGATTTTGGTGATAACTCTCCGGCAATCAACCGCAGATCAGATTCGGCGAAAACGGGAAAATCACTTTCATAAAGTGTGGTTCACTGAAGGGTTCTTTATCTTTATCTTTATCAACAGTGACTAAGTTGAAGTGTTTTCTGAACTTAATCACTTGTGAGTCAAAAAAAATGTGTGTTGATACAAGAAACCCTAAAGTCAGTTGAAGTTTTGTGTATTTAAAATACGAAAAATAATTTTATTTTTTAATTGAGGCTAAATTTTATTAATAAATGTTATGTTTTATTGAACATTATGTAAATAAGATATGATATCTTATTGCGTTATTTTTTAGACAGTCTTTTTGAAAATGAGTGTAAGTAAATAACTAAATGGTATTAGCTTTTACATTTATTTAGAGTTGGAATTATTCCATTCTTAACAATTTTAGCAAGACACAACTTAATCGTTTAAATTCCTAAGAATTTCACACCAGAGTTTCTTATCTAATCAAATAGAAACTAAGACCTGACGTGAAAATCTTGTTTTCCCAGATAATTCTGCAGAAAAGATGAGCATTTAAATGAAAGGGGATCTACAGGTATTCGCTTTAGATATTTAAATCCCCAACTATACATTTGCCAAGTTGCATAACCCACACGTTTTCCCGGATGCTTGATTAGCTGCCTGATATGAAAGTTATTCTCAGGCGCTTTTGATGCATTTCAATTATGTAAACTCCGTTTTCTCATTGATATATGCACCAGGGTCGGAGGAAAGCGGCCCGCAGGAGGAGGTGTAGTCCCATCAAAGTTCGATCGTCGTCGTTTCCTAATTTTCGGGTTCCGGGCTCCGAGTTTTCGCTGCCGGGGCGGCCGCCCAAATGCTAAATGCATGCCGAGATGCAGTTGGATAGCGTTTTGGGCGGTGGAGGCGTGGTCGCAGCTAACTACTGACGAGGTCGTGAGTATCACTCAAATTGCCTTGCCGCATTCATCATCGGACAGCGGCCGAAGCCGAAACAGTAAATGGTAACATGTGAGCATTGGGGTGGTCCCCCGATTTTGATAATGTATTACGCTATATGGGTGCCCATATAAAACAATCTGGTAAAGTGAAAGCGAGACTCTTCTAAGGGGTAAGGCGTTTACGAGGTGGTTTAACCACAAAAAACGATAAGGTTATTCCACAAAAATATTGATTATCAGCAGACAGTGTTCAATTCTTTGAACCTAGGCTAAATTACATTTTGTGATTGCATTTGGCAAGATAAACACAAAAACAAAAGTTTTTAATATAATCTTTCCATCCTTTTTTTAAATCCTCAATCATTTATATTTTTTATAACCCATCTAATTTCATAAAGTATTAATGGGCTAAAAATACAAGCGATTTTTAAAAAATCATTTTTCTTGTGTTTGAACACAAGACACCTTTTTGTAACATTAACAATTTGTTTAAATAAAGCAATAATGATTTTAACATAAAATAATATTATTCATAAAAGGTCAAGAATAACCATCAGGTCCACCCTATAAATCTGACTGACACCGGAGTTAAAGTCGTTGTTGTTGCCGCACTGGAGCTGTTAGTTTAGCCGGTTGAGGGGCGTGGCCGTTCAGCGCTGAACTCTTTTGGCAGAGACGACGTCGTTATATATGGGGTTCCGTAATGGGCCGAGCTGAGGCACATATACGAGTATGAGCTTGGAGGGACCACTTGTCCCCAGCGACAGTTTGCCACTTTCTCACCTCGCCCAGGAGGCAAAGGAGGATCGGGATGTGGCTGGGAACTGGGAACTGGGATAGGATGGGAATGTGGGCAAGGAGTTAGCAATTCCCGACCAGGCAATAAAAGTTCACCACCGGGACAGGCGACCCACATGAGGGGCCGGCAATGGAAGCTCTGCTGTTGGGCTTAGCTTTTCATTACTTTATTTTCGAGTCTGGGCTCAATCTGAATCTGTCTTGCCAATAACAGCAATGCCACCAACAAAAGCAACCGGCGAGCGGGAAAACTGCGGACTGGCAGTGCTCGTTTAAATGCGGCGTCGCAATCGCATTTGTTGTTTGAAAATCCAAAATAGACAGACAGAAAGAAAACAAGAAATAAGTATATTACTCTAAAGGTTATTTAAGGCCCAACGAATCACTGATGCCCTTTATAAAAATTGGCTAGTCTGCTTTATTATTTCACAGTTCTAAGTTATAAACTAAATACAACATCTAAGATGAAGCGAATAAATGGGCCACAACCTTTTGGACAAGATCGGAATGTAGATTAAATAAAATTTACCTGTTCTTAATATTAATCATTTATTTCGATTTTAATCTTTACTCTAGTGATCCAATTCGAAACGATGAAGTTCATTGATTGAACTGGAGCTAGCAATGAACGTTTTTCAAACACTTTCTTATCATTTCTGTTAAAATGTAAACCAATAAATTCTGTTTCCCAATAAACAAAAACTAACTAATTTAGCCGACACCTGCTTATTTGACATTTGATACTTTTTTCGATGATACAACTCAAAAGGTTTGAGCTCGTATATGTTTATTAAGGCTGGTATGCTGTTACGAATTGAACAGACTTGGGTAAGTATTAATGGGATATGGGATTGCAAAAGTAATACGAATATGGGATTGCAAAATAAAATAGAAACCAGAAACGAAAAGAACAAATAAAGAACTTAGTATGTTTTTGAGTTATCAAAAATAAATGTTGCCAACTATGTGCAATACAGAATAAAGTATACAGTTTAATTTCAAAGTTCTACGACCCATTAAGATTAAGTTTCGAGGACACAAATGGGACCAAATCTCAAGAAAGCCCAGCTTGGACAAAGGGTATATGGAGGTCTTAGAAGGAAAATCGGGAGGAGCAAGAGCTGGCGGGGTGAGAAGGAAAACAGAAATCGTTTTTGCGCAATCCTCACAAATCTGATAAGCAGTTAGAGAGCATTAGAGCAGCCAGCCAGCCATTCAGCCAACCAGCCAGCCAGCACACACTCTCAAACGGGCCAGCAAACAAACCAGGCAACCAGCAGACAAACGGAGAAACACATCCAATGAGTCTGGGCCCAAAAGAGTCTGGGGGTCTGGGTCTGAAAGCCAGCATCAGCATCAGCATCAGCATAAAGCCAGCGTCAAGTCAAAATCCCCAACTGGCCCGACCGGGCTAACTTTTGAGTGTTGCAGCACTGACTGAGCTTAGCTGGCCCGGCTCCCCAGAACTCCTCCAGATCCCCGGATCTCCTCCTCCTCCCCTCTACTCGCCTTGCCCCATTGATGCTCGAGAGTCGCGACGTAACATGCAACATTACATGCCTATAATTTGTTTTCACACAGCAGGACGTTTTCACTCCATAAGACATCAGAAAGAGGTCTTAAATGGTCACATTACTGCCATTTCCAACAGCGTTCAAATGTCCAAAGACTGGCTGCATCTTCTCCAGCATTTTGAGGCGGGTTTCAGTGCCCGTGCCCGTTCCTATGCCTTTTGGCCAGATCTATGCTACACAGCCTTCGGCCAATGCAATAATGTTTGCTAACTGTTATTTAATATAGTCATTATTTGGCCACAACTTGTCCCACTGAGCAAATGGCACTTCATTCCCCAATTTACCGACGCATCCCCCGCGGCATTCTGCCTCATCCTCTATTCACCGTTGTTGCCCGAACTTTGGCAGACGCAGTCTTGCAAAAGTGCAACCTACACTCTAAATAAAAAGGAGTCAAGTAGAGAGATTTATGGCGAAAATGTGTTCAACAATTAAAATTTAAACTCTTATCTAGGTTAAGATGTTTGGAAAGAAAGTTGATATTGTTAAACAACCTTTAGAAAATGGAAAAATGTACTTTTGTTAATGTAATGGAATGTAATTTTTTTTATTTGTAACTCTTTTCTTTGGATATTTTTAAAGCGTAAATCTCAAAAAAAGTGTTTTTTAATAATTAAAATTAATGTTTATAAATGAGTTTAAGCTAGCTATAAACCTAAGGACTGTACCCATTCTTGTAAAAATGGCAATAGCCAATTCAAATGTATTTGGAAATGAAGAATATCAAGGGTTCAGAACAGGAAACAATTTAGGCATAATTATTATTATACAGTATTATACCTTTCAACTAAAACTAATTTTTGAAAGAAAATTGATTTAAAATACTTAATTTGAGATGGAATGATAATGAGTGTAATAAATGGTGGTTTTAGTGCTAGTAGCGAATTGATCTTGCCTCAGAGCTCTAAAGATCGAATGCACAAGTGCCGGCGCTGACCATCCCCATCCCCACCCCCATCCTCATCTGCGTCCCTCTCCCACTGCGCACCCCTCTCGCTCGCTCTTTTCACAACTGAGGCTAAGCCCCAATTTGGATTATTTGTAGACATTAAATAAGCTGCGGACACTGCAAATGCAGAAGGAATTAAGTCGCGCCTGAGTTAAAAATATCCGCGAGACGTCTCGGGATTGTCCCATTGCCAGTTCCTAGATCGAGTTGTCCCGATAAAGGTGCAGCTGCAGATCGTTTTTTTTTTTTTTTTTTTTTTTTTTTTGCGAGGGAGGGGGGGAGGAGGCACGGAGCTGCAGAGAAGTGACAGTGGGTAAAAGGCATCTTTACACAATTCAATTGAGTGGCAGACGGGCCATTTACATATGAATACCAAGTGTCCTTTACCGTTAAGGCCGGGGTAACAATATAATATGGAAACAACAAAGCCAGCTACCAACTACCAACAACCAACTACCAACTGTGCTGCCCACACTAAACAAGTTAACATTAACCGTCGGCAGCAGTCAACACCAACAATAACAATAACAATACCAATAGCAATAGCAATAAAAGTTCAAAATAAAAACAAAACAAAACAAAACACAACACAAAGGGGAGGGCAAGAAAAACACAACACGAAAAAGTATCTTCAAAATACACTTATGCTGTCTTTTTATGGCATATCTTTTACTTATTTGCCCGCACTTAAGTATCGCGGCGTTCCGTCTGCGCGGCCAAAGCTGCTTTTTCACATTTTTCCTCTTTTTATTTTCGATTTGTCTGTTTCTGTTTCTGTTTTATTTTTTTTTTCAGATTTTATTTTTATTTTTGTAAATGAAATGAAATCGAAATATGGGTCGTCGGCGCGCAGTCTGATTCCGATTCCGTTTTCGAGCCAGTGTCCCATCCATCGCCCACTTCCACTCCCCCTAAAAGCAAAAAAAACCCCTTCGAAAAGCCGAAAAAAACTCCTGATCTCGAAACACACTTCCAACAAGAGATGCGAGCAAAATTTGGAGAGCATTATTGGCACGAATTATTAACCTTTTCTTTTGCCGTCTTTTTTTGTTTGTTTTTTTGTTTTTTTTTTTTTTTTTTTTGTGTTTTTTTGGTAGTGCACTTTAAGCCCACATCTCATTGGGGCGAGAAATTGGCCCAAAAATATGTACGTATATGCGAAATGAGCCGCAATTCGGCACGAAAGATCGTTCCAATTGGAACATGAGACCGCGACGAACTGCACATCCATGCATTCGTATTTATAAGTCCAAAGAACTTTCACACAACTGGGTTAATCGAATATAAAAGCAGAGCCTAATGAGGCCTGATGTACGTACTATGGATCGTTATGGTTCGTATGGGGCCTTTGGAGCTGACCTTGCCCACGGAGTGTGGGTACGAAACCTCGCCCTTGGCTGATTTTTCACCTTTTTACCGTTACTACGAGCACTCCGAACTGCGACGCACTGGATCGGTTTTAATTCCGCCCGAATCGTGGTTATCCCACTGATAACTAATTCACGTAGCGACGTTCACGTTTGTTTTTCTTTTTTGGCGCTTTTTATCCGCGGACACCTCCGAACACGGCCAAATGTAATTGCCAAATGAAGATCACTCCAACAACCGGCCCTGTGCGCTATGTGGTTGTTGTTGCTGCTGCTGCTGCTTGCGACCGCCGCATTCGAATATTCGGTCTGCTCAGCTGCTCGGCCGCACAGTGGAAGCGATCGGCAGCATTACCAACTATAACTTTTACAAAATTTAAAATCATAGTTTATTAAATTGACCTAACATATTCTTAAAAATTGTTTTTCAATTTAAAGTATTGAATAGATTTTCAACTCTTTTTAAAATTTTTAATTGATTTTGTAAATTTAACCAATAAGTTTTCTTTTTCTTAATTTTAACACCAACACATTTAATGTAAATATTAAGCCATCAATAAATAACGGGTTTTTAGTAAACAATTCCACTGTATAAAAGGCGCTAGGAAATAATGAGTGCTCATAATTGCGTATGGCAATTATGACCGCTATGTCATGTAATCGATAAATTTGTAAAGGAGAATTTGAAAATAATAATAATTAATAATGCAATAAAATTAATGTCTTTACTTTATTTGATTATAATTACCAAAAATCTAAAAACAAAATGAATATTTAAACAAAATCTTGCACATCCGTATTATTAAACAATCGTTGTTTCAACATATCAAACCCAGTTAATTTCCTTTTAATAAAAAAATTTAGTAAAATTAATATTTAAGAATGTGGTATTTGTAATTCCTTTTGTTTTAATTTAAAAATTAAACAAACACAATTCCTTGATATTTGTATTATAAGAAATATCGATACTTTTATTGATTTGTGTACATGTGACAACCCTGTTACTCAAGCCGTTGTTGTTCTTTTAATTAAGCCAATATTATTTAAAAAAAGGTACGCCCACGCCCTATAATACAAAACAAGCTAGTTAAATTTAAAGGGAATAACACTGGATAACCCTGAGAAGTAACTAGTAATTGGAAAGCATAAGAAAATCGTGTGTTTGGACTGTATTCACACCTATCATAATATTTGGGCGTTGACGCTGTCACGCAGACCAAATAAATGAGAGATTTTAAAGTGTTTATTTATATTTGCTGGTATATCTATACAGAACCATGGTCGTGCTGAGCTCCTGCTGGTCACCCATCATCTGGTCTGATAATGTCCGGACGGGAAGTTACGCCGTAGCCGCCTATACGGCTGCGCTGTCCGCCGTGCTCATCACATTGATTGCTTACATGCTGGCGGGCGGGGAGTCTGCGCAGCTATACTCACCGCTTTTTGAAACGGACATCCGATCATCGATGCCCGTGGCAGGGGGATTCTTCATCATCTACTTCCTGCTGATCATCCTGGCCTCCTACTTTGTCTACTACGGCATAAGGATCAGGTTTGTATAGCTAAAATCCTGGACGGCAGGGCCTCTTGTAATAATTCTGCCCATTATTCTTAGCACCCGGGGATGGCTGCTCCCTTGGTTGGGTCTCATCGGACTGGCCATTCTCTTCCAGTTTTGCTGGAGTCTGTGGCTTATTGGAGGCTACTACATTTATGTAAGTAATGGTTGCTCTACTCATTAACTTCAACTAATGAATCATATTTAATTT
This sequence comes from Drosophila gunungcola, assembly GCF_025200985.1. Classification (NCBI taxonomy): domain Eukaryota; kingdom Metazoa; phylum Arthropoda; class Insecta; order Diptera; family Drosophilidae; genus Drosophila; species Drosophila gunungcola. Next base: position 10,788,572 of record NC_069139.1, read on the forward strand.
ATCCTTCAGCTGGAGCAAACCTTCTCGGCTCTTTTAAACTTTGTTTGGTGTGCCTATAATGTGAGTTATAAAAATAATATTAGTCTAGAGCGAACATCCTTTAAAAACTGGATATCTTATTTTTCCTAATTAATTTCTCTGTATTTAATTGCACCTAAGAATAATTGAAATTGAATTGAACTCTTAAACTCGAATGGATATGTTTCAAAAATACGAGTGAAATTTAATAAACCCTTTTTTTCGTCCCTTCAGGTTTACTGCTGGCTTGTGGTGTTCTCGCAGTACCAGATATTTTTAAAAATCCAAAACCCAAACATTGAGCTGCTGATGCCATGATGGGAATCCTTTCAACCATAGAATACTTTTGACTCGAAACACAACATAACAGCCGTCCAAGCGCATTTTTTACAATAAGAATTCCATACATTTCCACAGATGCCTACCAAATAGTTTTATATAAATTGATATATTTTACACACCTTTATACACGATCAACTATACTAATGTATAAAATCGAATGCCTTAGTCTGCTAAACGACAATTAAACAAATAGATTCGTAAAACTAATAGATCGGTGTATATACTGGGTTCTTGGGGCCAAGAAATCATTGTGGGTTTTGAATATCAACGTTTATTACCGTAAATTAAGTTAAGGTGTACTCTAATTATACGAGTTCGTGTGTGTGTGTTTACATCGAGAAAGTTATTATTTGTACAGAAACGTTAAATGAAAGCTGACGACCTTTAACCACTGAAGCATGGGATTAAAACTGGATGAAAGTACGGGAGACCGGAGAGGGAACGGGTATGCGCGCGGGTCACTAAATATACATTAAGGTAAATCTTTAAATCTTAGGATCGAATAATTTACAGAGCCTGGTGTTGGACACAGAGCAATGGGCTAATTTCGCCGGAGGAGTCCACTAGGTCTTCTCCTCCTTCTCCTTATTGTAGCGCTCCAGTTCCTTAAGGAACTGCGCCTTGGGCTTCATCACGTTGGGCCGTTCTCCACGGCAGTTGGGGCAGAACCACTTGCCTTTCGGCTTCAGCACCAGGGAGACGCACGAGAAGTGGAACCACTCGATGGGGCACAGGTCGTTGTCGCACAAGATCATTTCGCCAAAGGAGATCTGGTAGAGAAATTCAGTTAGTATAGAGATTGCTGGGGATCATAATAGTTTTTAACTTACTTGATTGCAGACACAGTAGGTCGGCTCGTCCGGATCAATGGTCTCCGGCGGCGGCGTCTCCTCACGCGTGCTAGCATTGGCATTTGAAGCCCCAGATCCGCGTACTTTGCGTTTCTTTTTCTTGCCGGAATTGTTGCCTCCTCCAACAACTCCTGCTCCACTGCCGCTGGCACCGCCGCCTCCTACTGCCCCACTGCTCGTGGCCGCCGAACCGCTGGCCAGACTGCTGGCCGCCGCTTGTAGGCTGGCCTTGCGTCCCAGTCCCGCTCCGTTGCCGCCGCCCAACGAGGACTTGCGCTCTCCACTGCCTCCGCCGCCGCCGCCGCTGCCACTGGCTTCGTTAGCCGAGTTGGACTCGTTGCCGCCCATCTCGAGGGAGCTGCCGTTATTGACCAGGCTTTCGTTTCGCCTCCGCGAGCGCTTGCTGCCCGTGCGCTGCAGATCTCCGCCAGCACCGCCGCCTCCACCGCCGCTAACGTTGCCATTGGAGCCGCTGTTGCCGCCGTTGCTGACATGGCTGGAGCGCTCCGAGTTGGGTGTGGAGCTGCCCCCGTTGCCGGTTGGCATGGCACTTGAACCGGGCACAACTCCGCCTGGATAGCCGCCCAAGGCATAGTGATCCTTGGCCGAGAGCAGGCCATTCCCGTTCAGACCACTATTGCCAGTGCCCGCTAGGTTGCCCTGCTCCCGCATCGGGCTCTGCAGGCGCTGCAGCTTCGAGGGCTGGCCGTCCTCCAGGAGCGTCGCATACCGGTCGCGCTCCTCCTTTAGGTCCAGGTTCTGCTGGTCGGTGTCCAGCTGGCGCAGCTTGCCGTCGATGATCTCCTGCATGTGGTTGACGATCTGCATCTTCTCGTCGCCCAGCTCCTGGGCCTGAATGAGGCTCTGATGCATTCGCGTCATGCTGCGAGATCTTCGCGCGGCATCCGGGGAGTTCTGCAGGGACAGATACAGGTCGTAGTAGTGATCCACGTCGCGGATGAGGCCTGCCAAAACGAAGGGATTCGGAGGAGGTTAGGTTTTGCCCGCTCTTTGCCCGGGGCAATCTTCGCCAGAACTCACCTCTGTACTGCACGTCTATGTCGCGGATTCGGGACAACTGGCGCTGCACGTCGTCCGGCAGGTTCTCCACCGAATCGATGTAGTTGTCCACATAGGTGGCCGAATTGATGGCCTCCGATTCGGATGCAATGGGGTTTATCATGTTGTTTGGTCTGCGATTCGCTCTATTCCCGCCGCGACATCGGCTCGGAGACGTGGAATCGGCTGGGAGCTGCTCGTCCGGCGCTCTGGTAGGGATCGGCTGGATGAATATATGGCCAATTCCACTCAGATCCAACTTTTTGTATGGCGTTGCGAGTCCCAACTTGCGACTGTACTCGTGTGTGCGTGTATGTGTGCGTAGGTATTATTGCAGATATATGTATGTATACAATGGGTGTCGCTTTGCAACACCGGCCGTCTGGTGATTTGCAGCACTGAAATCAGGGTGGTTTACGGCACTGCCGTTTTCGGTTTCGACTTTATTATTTAGTTTAAATATTTGATGAAATACTTTCATTTTATACCAAATATAATAATTTTATTATATTTTTTATTTTAATATTTAAAATGCATTTTAGCACCGGGCAAATATTAAGTGTTTTTCAATAAGTTAGGTGTTTGACTGCGCGCCAAACCACGTTAACTTTAAAAAAACTGGAGCCATCGTCCAAATTTTAAAATTTTTGTGACAGTCAAAAGATACTTTAGGATCGAAAACGCTTCCTTCTACCTGTTACATACTTTTCAACGAACGCACAACATCCTTTTACTCTACGATGAACGATATTTTGTATATCCCTTGCTTATATCCTTTACACCATTTGTTTAAGACAGAAATAATGCGTTACACAGACATTATAAAATTAAATAGATATGGAGCTTTGCATTTAAGTTTAATATTTATTTACATCCGTTTTTTCAGACATACATGTGTACAAGTATTTAAATTCTCAAGTTCTCTTCACTCAGCTTAGAAATGTTTATAGTTATTAAATGCACAATATTCCTCATTGTGGAATGTAATATTTTGAGTACATATTTTATATTTTTACAAAATGTATATCTATGACTTCAATTTTTGCTTTCCTTAAGCTTTTGACACTTACATTAAAGTTTTTTAAGTTATGTGCCGTTTAAGTATATGTGTATATATTATTAAAAAAAAGTTGTTATTTTCTGCTCTTCCTGAGTTGTGCATTTGGCTTAATCCTAAATAAGTGATGTGTTGTCTGAGATTCTTTAAACCAAATGATTGTATAGCATGGTAATTTATCTTCAGTAGTTCAAAAAATCGTGAAGCGTTTTCTCCAGTCCATTACGTTCATCTTCCTGAGCTTTTAGCACATTATTGTGGTGCGTTTTGGTTTTGTAGTGTTTGTTTAGATTATACCTATGACGATAGTAAACATCGCAGATTTCACAGCTGCCAGAAAAAGAATGATAAGTAAATGGGTAAAATTCAGGAACTATTTTGGAACTTACCAGTAAGGACGTGCTCCAGTGTGTATCTTCTGGTGTTCGGTTAGTTTGCAACGCAGTAGGAACCCCTTGAGGCAAAATTCACAGTAGAACGGAAACTTATCGTGTAGCGATTGATGCCGCTTTAAAGCAGATGGGTCCGTAAATCCTCGCCCACAAACCTTACACTCAAAGGGCTTGGTTCCGTCGTGTGAGTTCATATGGTAGCTTAAAGCCTTCTTGGATTTGTAACTCTTTGTGCACTTGGTGCAAAAATGTCGACCGACGTGTTTCTTTACGCTCTGTCGAGCAAGAATACGGGGTCCTGCACCATGAACTTCCCTAAAATGATTAATATCTTTTAAATAATTAGATTGTTATTATAATTCCTATATATATACCTCTCGTGCTTGTGACGAGTGCTTCCGCTTGCGAACGACTCGCTGCAATGATTACAGGGAAACGGATTTTCGCCCTTGTGTCGCACCTTTAGGTGAATGTTGCGGGAATATGAGTCGTAGAACTTCTTCGGGCACTCTGGACAATCGAAGTTCTTGGAGCTATTGTGCCGAAGCAGATGCATCTGCAGATGGCAGACTTGGCGAAAGGAGTGGCCGCACTGTTCGCAGACGTGCTTGAATGGCTGAGCTTGAACCCTTTCGCGGCGCCTTTTTCTTTTCTCCTCGTCGCTCAATCTCGGTTTGTACTTTGGCACTGGCAGTGAGTGCTTTTGCAGTTTCTTTTTCGGTTCGGAGGACTTTGTCTCATCATTGCGATTGCATTCACTTAACACTACCTTATAGACCTGATCTCCGGGAGCCACCTTTCCAATCTCTTCTTTGGTTTCACATTTCTTAATGCTTACAATCTCGTTGCAAGCATGCTTTGGTTTTCTCGATGATTTCTTTTCTTCCAAATCAACTTCTTTTAGAGGGAGATCAATATCTTCATTAACGGAGCAATCATCTTCTTTTGACGGGGAATCATTTGACTCTAGTTCTAGTGGGAAGTCCAGATCATCTAGAGCACACTCACTGACCGACAAAAAGTCTAGTTTTAAATTTACTCCCGAGGCTTCATTGGTTTGCTGGGCGGACTGTTCGTAGAGGACATTCTCCAGCTCCGATTCGATTTCGTCGTCACAATTTTGGAAACCGTACTTTGAGACAGTTTCTGTAGTTTGGTTAAGTTTTTTATCTATCTGAATGCATCTATCACGGAATTCAATGGATTTCTTCAGATTCACCTGGCAAGTTTTACAGATGTGATGGGGTAAACTTTTCACTCCTCTTTGTATCTGCGTAGAGATAAAGTTTATGAATAAAACACTGAAATATGTTTTATTTTTAAGAGTGGGTCGATTTTTTAAAAATCCATTATTAAATATTTTCTTAACTGATCATTTTTTGGGATAAACTTAATTTTAGTTTATATAAATGTTGACCAGGTTCTAAACTTTCTTTTAAATAAACAAAAAAAGTTAATTATGTATTATATTGTCAACATTTTTCTGGTGAAAATATTTTTAAAAAAATTTGGCTAATGGGTAAATTTTGAGTATCATAAATCGACCCACCCTTTGAGCACCTACCCGCACCCCGGTGAGGGACTCCAAGTCGTAGCGAAGACCACTGTTTTTCTTGTCATAAAGATCCTTGACATTGGTATCCAGTGATAGGATTCGAAAGCAGGTGCGGCACTTTCTTTCTGGGATTGCATCCGAATCCTGGCTTACAGAGTCTATCTCGTCGGAGTGGCTATCGAAGAACGCACTGTCTGGAGTGGGAGTAGCAATGGTGGAAACAGTGGGAGTTGCATCACTATCCTCCGCCTCTGCCAAGAGCAACTCCAGCCGCTTTTTGTTCCTCTGTCTCGAGGAGCTCACTTTGCGCGCCCTTTCCACATGGTCTTTGTTTTCGAATAGCAGATTCCCCTTTAAGCACAAAAGATGTGTACATATATACGTGATTAGAATGTTAATGATGCACAAGAGGAGTTTGAGTGACACACCCATTCAGAATAACCGGCTGCCCTTGAAGACCGCATGTTTGAAAAGTTCGCCGCAGATAATGGGATTCCTCCTCTCGTTTTGTTCGTCAGGGCTGCGTCGCTTTTCCGGTGGAAAGTTGACCGGGTACTTGGAAAAGTCCAGAAAACAGCGATGTTTTTACCGGAATCTTTTGCTACGGTCTAGTATACGGAACTGGTGCCGCAACTGAGAACTGCGCACTTCATCCTTTGCCGGCAAACTGCGAAATTTCTGCAAAACAGCAAGTCGGGTTTGCAGGGCTGCACAGCCTTGAACTAGGGGATGCAACCAGGGCTGCGGACATGTGCGTAGCCGGAATCACTTTTTAGGGGGATAATATTATAAAAAATAATCTTGGATTGGTTCTTTTTTTAAAGTTATAAAGACATCCAGTTTAAATATATATGCTTTTATTTAAATTAAGTTTTTTCGATTGATACGCCCTCTGTTGTTCTGAAAGAACCAGTTTGTTCACATGGCGCGAATATTCAAATATCCAATTTGGCTTTGTTTGTTTTTAAGCACATTAAGCAAAAACAGGTGCCGCACTTCGCTAACTGGTAAAGAAAAATATATCAATAAGCTTACGAATTATAAATGTGTGTTTTTCAGTTCAAATTTAGGAAATACCTGAGCTTTTTGAAAAAAATTGCAGTAAAGTTATTTAATTTATGTATATGTATATAAAATTTATAAAATGTAGAACTCATTTAAGATTACCCAGCTAAGAAAACAAAAACATGTTTGTATGCCAATTAGAACTTTATAACAATCTTGAACTGAAAACAAATGCTTCACTCATCCTCTGGCAAAGTTTCATCTCCATCATCCAGTGTTTTCGCTTTCTCCTGCTTCTCGACTCTCAATCGATGCTGATTGGACTTGAAGTGGGTTCTCAGGCTGCTCTTCCGATTGAAGTGTGTCTGGCAGATCTCGCACCTAAGGTAAGAACATGTTTAGTAAACATGAAAACAGTATAGGTAGGGATGCCACTACTAACTGGTATGGCTGTTCCCCAGTGTGCACCACGCCGTGGAACTTTAGCATCCTGCTTTTCTTGAATGCCTTGTTGCAGATGGGGCACACGTACGGTCTATGGTCGGGGCTCTCCTTGTGGTTCCGCTCGTGGTCCAACCGCCTGAGGCAGTTGTGGAAGCGCTGGCCACAGTACTTGCACTTATAGGGCTTTTCACCGCGATGCTTGATCCGCACATGCAGACTGAGGAGATGCTGGCTGAAAAACTTGCGGTCGCACTCCTTGCACTGGAACTCCCTGACGCCCTTGTGCCGCTTGAGGTGCAGATTGAAATTGCCTTGTTCGCTGAAGGTTTTCCCACATTGATCGCAGAAATAGGGTCTCTGCTCCTTTGCAAGAGCTCTTTGCACCGCCGCCCACTTTTTTCGTGCGGCATAGTTTTCTTCTTTGGTCTTTTTTCTTATTGTTCTTTTGGTTTTGTTATTGGAAGATGGTCGTACATCTATGATTTGCTCGTTTGTGGATTTCACTTCTACGTCGTGTTGGATTCCGGGTTCCTCTTTCATGATTTCTTGGTTTACGGGTTCCTCAGGCTCATCATCCGAAAGAAGGGGCTCGTTCATCACCAGAATGTTGTCTTCGCATCTTAAAGGATCCAGTTCAACAGAAGGGGACTCAGGGCTAGCCAAATGATAAATGCAGTTGTCTATAATCTTAAACCGAGTTCTATACAGTTTTCTGTTGCTTGGTTGTGGAATCCTCGCTGACATAATCTCTTTTTGTTCTTGTGAGGTACTGGATGGTTCGATCTTCACCTGGATAATATCTTCGCTTCTGACTGAATCCAGAATATCCATAGAAGGAACTTCAGGCCCAGAAAAGAAATTTGAAATGTTTCCTATGCTCTTTGTGCGTTGTGGTGAAATCTTCCTTACACTGATTTTTTTTTTCGTCAACTGGATAATGTCTTCGCGCCCTAGGGGCTCAACGACTTTAACAGAAGGGACTACAGGGTCGCAAAAAAAATGTACAAGATTGCCTTGGGTCTTAGGCAAAGTCTCACCCAGTATTCTTCTGAGCTCTTGAGGTCTTTCTATGGGGTCACACGGAGTGTCATCCGGTATCCTGCTGCGTTGAGGTGAAATCTTCCGGAGCACAGCCATTTTTGGTTTATGCAAGGAATTTAACGGCACTAGTTGCACTCTAATTCCTTCTTGATCAACGTCGTCCTTCAATGGAGGGTCTAAATCCGCGTGTGGGTCCTTCTGCTCGGACCAGGATTCGTTTGCCTTAATGCAGCGCTCCCGGAAGGCCATGGCTTTGTGAAGGTCTAACAGACAGGTCAAACAAATCCTTGAGGGCACTCCGGGCTTCTCACTTAACTGGAATGGAATGGAATATGACCCTGTGATCATTAAGATTTTAAAAAGCTTGGTAAAATAGTTCACCCAAATCCCAGTCAGCTTCAGTATGTTATGCAGGACGTAGCTGCGTTCCTTGTGGAATAGCATCTTGGCATGCTCCGCCTCCTGGCCACAAGTGCGGCACAGCTCGCTCATTTTTCTTTTCTACGGTCCTTCCTTCTTTAAATTTAATATTTGTATTTATTTGGAGAGCAATTCTGTTTACCAGAAAAGAATAACGCTTCTGAGTAGATGGCTAAAATACTGCAGGCGTCGCGTTGTGAGTGTCAATTTTAACACTGCGCTGCAAAAAAGTTGTACTTTCTGGGTACAGATTGTAATAAATAGAAAATAATAGTAGTATTTAAAAAGATATCTGTTGAATTCGTCAGTTGTGTTTTTAATTTTATCATATCACTGACATAACTGGCTTGTTGTTGCTTAAATAAGTTACCCTCTTATATTACCGAATGTATGTACATTAATTTCCCCAAATCACGCTTAAAAAAGGAAATATAGAATCTTACTTAACTTTAAATGGAAACAATGCTTTACTCTTCCTTCAGCTCAGTTTTGCCTCCGCCACCCTGTACCTTGGCCTGCTCCAGGACTTTCTTTTGATGCTGCTTAGACTTAAAATGGGTTGCCAGGCTGTTCCTGCGATTGAAGTGAGCCTGGCAGAGCTCGCAACTGAAAGGGGAAGACAATTAGATAGGATCCAGATAGTATGATCTGAAACTCACTGGAATGGCTGTTCGCCTGTGTGAGTCACGCCGTGGTTCTTGAGCACCTCCTTTTTTTTGAAGCCCTTATTGCAGATGGAACACACGTATGGTCTGTGGTTGGGGTCCTCCTCGTGTTTCCGCTCGTGGAACAACCGCTTGAGGCAGTTGTCGAATCGTTGGCCACAGAACTTGCACACATAGGGCAGTTCTCCACGGTGCTTGACCCGCACGTGCAAATTGAGCAAATGTTGTGTGAACTCCCTGCGGTCGCATTCCTTGCACTGGAACTCCTTGGTGCCCTTGTGCCGCGTGAGATGGACATTGAAGTTGCCCTTTTCGCTGAAGGTTTTTCCACATTGATCGCAGAAGTAGAGTTTCTTCTCCTTTGCAATAGCTCTTTTCTCTGCCGCCCACTTATTTCGCGTGGCATATTTCTCTTCTTTGGTCTTTTTTCTTTTAACGGGGAGATAATCGACATTTTTCTCGTTTGGCTTATCTTTTGAGCACTCTTTGGACTTCGCCTGACGTGTCTTGGATGTTCGTCCTCGTTTTGTTCTTTCGGGAGATGGTTGTTCCTCCAAGCTTTCATGGTTTCTGGATTTCTCTTCCACGGCATCTTGGTTTCCGGGTAACTCTTCTATGATTTCTTGGTTTCCTGATTCCTCAGGTTCCTCATCTGAAACCATGGGTTCGTTCTTCACATGGATAATGTAGTCGCAGTTCAGGGGATCCACGAAAATTGCAGAAGGAACGTCCCGAGGTGTCGTAGGGGCATCAATGGCTTTATACTGAATCTCTTCCGGTGTTCTACTGCGTTTTGGTGGAATTTTCCCCAGAACTGGGAAAGGTTCTTCTGGGCCAATGACTTCCTCAGTTAAAGCACCCAAATCCTCTTCTTGGTCCTGATCCTGGAACCAAGAGTTGTTGGTTTTGATGCAGCGCTCCCGAAAGGCAATGGCTTCATTCAGGTCCAGCAGGCAGGACAAACAGATCATCGTCGGCACGCCGGGCTCGTTACTTAGCTGAAATTAAACGTAGCCCTGTTATTATTAGGAATTTACACCTGTTGGTATGATGCACTACCAGAATCCCCGTCAGCCGGAGAATGTTGTGCAGGACGTCGCTGCCTTCCTTGTCGAAGAGGGTCCTGGCATGCTCCGCCTCCTGGCCACACGTGCGACACAGCGTGGTCATTTTGCTGGTCTCCCCTTTCTTTGGAATTTAAATTTAGTTGTTTTAAATAGAATCGGTTTATTTTTGCCAGGAGGTGACCGCTTCCGACTGAATAGCAAAATATATTACTTATTCCTTGTGAATGACAAATTAACACTGCGCAACAAAATGACTGTACTTAATTTATGTTTAGTTTTAATTTTCAGTTTCTATAGAAGCATAAAATAAATTATATATTAGTTTTGCCTTGGGTTTATTTCATCAACAATATATTTTAAATATATATTAAGTAGAAGCCTTAAATTTAATAACAGAGAACTCTTTTTTTTTAAATAAATTTGATAATTAACTCAAAAGTCATTTGCCTCCAAAAGTTCTTTTACCGACAATATTGTGTTTGTCAAGATTTTTTCACATTTTTCAGGTGTCGCTTGAGGAGATCCCTGTGCTTGAACATGGCCCTTTTCGTGCATCCGTTCATGTCGCAATCTCTTGTTGCATATGTCGAATCGCTGGCCACAGTACTTGCACATAAAGCGCTTTTCGCGTTGATGCTTGATCCGCACGTGCAACCTGAGCTGGTGGGCGTTAAGCTCCTTGCGGTCGCACTCCTGGCACTGGTACTGCTTCAATCCCTTGTAGCTGCTGCTCCCTCAGTTTTCTTCTGGCGTAACCTGACTGATAATTATTAAATGGCTGTCATGTTAAATTAAACTTTACCTGGTAAGATCAAATTTGACCATCTCGTAGGCTTCAACTTATATGCTAAGGGTTTTTGTTTTAAAGAAAAAGGGCTTGTTCGGTTACGATGAAAATTAGAGTTATAAAAGGTAATTCAATGCCAAAAACAAAGAGCATTCACGGAAAATTATAACTAAATAATTTGAACAAGTTATGAGTCATAAGAATTAATTTACAGGTTTCTCAAGTCCAATATAAGTAAAAGTATCTAAACATAACGAAAGGCAATCCAGTGCCAAAAACAAAATACATTTAAAGACTATAAAAATTTGTCTTAAGCCCTATACACATTATGTTTAAACAAAACAAATTATTTCTGATTTAAAAATTGATTAGTTCAATCTTAATTGAAAAATTCTTGCTCATCTGGTAAGATTGAGCTTACGGCGGTTTGTGCTTCGTCAAGGTCTAAGCTCAGTTCAATGTCCAGGATTGTGGTTGCTTTTTTCTGGTGTGCCTGCGATTGGAAATGCCTTTTCATACTTTTCCTTCGTGAAAAGTTTATATGGCATATATCACAGCTTGAAGAGGATAAAGTCGATTCACAGTGATTTAAATATAAACATTTGGATGATATTACTTACTAAAATGGTTTTTTGCCGTCGTGCAGGACCTTGTGGTTATTTAAACAGGTCTGGGTATGAAATTGACTGCCGCACTCATCGCACAAGTAGCTCCCATCTCTGACGTGTTTCATTCTGGGGTAATTAAAATGAATAATAATAAATCAACTATTAGAGATATGACTTACACCTCGTGTCGGCTTTTGGCCGTGCTGGTAGAAAAAGATTTCTGGCAAAACCTGCACTTAAACGGCTGTTCGCCCAAATGGCGAACTCTCTTGTGCAATTTCAGCAGGTGTATGGAGACAAACCGTCTGCCGCACAAGTTGCAGATGAAATCCTTTTTACCAGTGTGGCGCAACATATGCAACTTTAGGTTGTTGAGGCTCTTCAAGACCTTCCCACATTCAGTGCACTCTCGAGATCGAGTTTTCCGCGTCCTCATTTTTCTGTCAGGCGGAATGTTTTCATCTTCCTCTGAAGACTTTACCTTCTTAGCGACCACATCTGTTTTATGGATTTTTCCTTTAAGGTCTCTTATTTCAGCATTTAAGATTGCATTTCCTGCTGCTACCAAAGTCTTAACTTTAGGTATATTACCTTTTTTTGGAATTTGACTGCCTTGTTGAGCTAAATTAGAAAGTTCAAAATTTTTTAAGTCCTCAAATTGATCATTTTCAAACGTCTTGGTTTTTTGATATTGGTATTTCAATATTTTAGATTCTTTTGCCGCAAGCAATACTTCGTTTCGATATCCCTGTCGAGGTCCTTTAGATCTTTTAAAAAATGGAGAATCTGCATTATCGTCGTATTCTTGATCACTATCTATTTCCTGGATCATATGATTTTGGTCTAGAGATAGTCGACTTTCGCATTCTTCAGCTTCTTTACAGTAAGAATCTTGAAAGAAAATTTGGAAATGTGGATTATTCTCATTAAACCATGCTTCGTTATCCTCTGATGCTTGATCAATTTCATTTGCCTGATATTTGCGGAGATGATCAAGATTGGGAGATTCTGGCTTCCATGCTTGATTGTCGATGTCTAAAGTAGACTGGATTTCGTAAGTTTCATGACGATCGTCGTCGTCCTCTTGATCACTCTCTTTTCCTTGATTTTTCAGTTTGTGAAGATAGTCAAGATCAGGAGACTCAGAGATATCTAAGCTAAATTCTATGAAATCCTGTGTACTGTTTTGATTGTCCATATTTAGTTTAGTATAGAACTCCTGTGATTCGGCATCACTTTCACTTGCTTTTGAAATATTTTCTATAATTTCTGACATGTCCAGTTCACAAGAGAAAGCCCCATCCGAATCTCCATTTGTCACCTGAGTTTCCAGATCAGAGTCACTTTCGGTTCCCTTTCTCGACATCAGTTTCATGTGGTTCCGTCCAATGCGTTCCCTTAACTTAATTGACATATTCAAGTCTTTCAGACAAGATGGGCAAATATGACGCGGTAGGTGCTTCTCTTCTCGTAACTGTAAATGGAGTAATTAGGGCATTTTCATTGAGAAATTGGAAGCACCAACGCACCGATAATCCAGTGAGATCTTTGACCTTGGCGAGAACATCCCGGTTGAAGATGATCATGGGATTCACTTGGCGGAAATAATGACAGCACAGCCGACATTGAACAGCCATTTCGATGTAAAGGCTTTGACCAATTACCCGAATTACATAGCCCAAGTGTATAACTCCAGGTTTTTATTGTTTGAGAAGAGAGGATTCAATCTGATTTTTGTACATTTGATCCCGAAAATTGAATTAAAACCACTTGGAAGCGCACGGCGGTAAAGTTTTGCCTTGGCGTCCTTGGCGTTGCCAGATCAATATCATAAGAATAACTGTTCTTTTTAATTATGAAACCAGGGATACAAATAGAACCAGTTTAATTTTAAGTGCGTTTTTATTATAAAATACCAAATGAACCAAATCTTTTTGGTTTTAAGATTAATTTACTTTTATTAAAAAATTGTATTTTGCATATTTTTATAACAAGTTCTATTTTTCTTAAATATACTTGGAACACGGTTGATGGTTCAAAAAACTTTCCTTGAACCACCGAACCGAATAAACTTCGATTTTCGACAGCCTGCATCCCTGGCATTTGTGAATGTTTGGCGCCAATTGCGTCGTATGATTTGAGTTAGAAGTTAAGTGTACAGCTCCTCCTCCATGATGGTCTCGTCATACTCGAACTCCTCGAACGGCTCTTCCTCGTCCATAAGCTCTTCGTGATCCTCGTAGTGATCTTCGTCTATATCCTCCAAAAGAGCATCCATTTCGGCCTGACTCTCCTCCATATCCGCCTGACCTTCTTCCATGTAACCAGGACTTTCCTCGTTTTCGGCATCTGACTGGAATTCCTCTTTCGGATCCTCTGCCAGCATGTTCATCCGCTTGCGATGATACTTGGTGGAATAGTGCCGATTCAAAAATTGTGCCTCCTTAAACTCCTTGTTGCAGGTAAGGCATCTTCAACCCGAAATAAATATAAATGTGGTTATTGAAATAACTTCCAAATAGTTTCAAAAGATTTCTTACATGTGGATATCCGGCTGGTTGTTTTTGTGCCCCTCTTGATGTTTGTTCCGACCCTTGTCGCTATTGAAACGTTTTCCGCAGACGCCGCAGGGAAAGGACAGCTCGTTCGGATGCATTTGGCTGTGAAGAGGCAGATATTTTGATGTGGTATGAGGACTATTTAGAAGAAGGACCATACTCACCGCTCATGCCGACAGCGGCTGGGACTATTTGCAAATCCCATGCCGCAGAATTTGCAGACATACGGTTTTTCGCCCTTGTGGTGAACCCGGTCGTGCAGTCGGAGCAGCGACTTGGTGTAAAACTTGCGACCGCACTCGCCGCACGAGTACTGCTCCTCGAAATGGCGCAGCTTGTGGTCTTTCATATTGCTATGGTCATTGAAGGACCAGCCGCATTGGTCGCACACGTATCGCTTTATTGAACGATCGACCTTTGGGCGGGGACGCCGCTTTCTGGGCTTGCGGATTGGCTTCTGAGGCGGTGACGTTGGTGGCGTAGCAGCTCTACCCATCTCCGGCACACGAAGGCGCTTTACCATCACGCGTGGAGATTGACTATTGGGCAGCTTTGGAACCGCCCGTATTAGTTTCTTGGCCGGTGGCGACTTTATAACGGGTTTCACATCCATGAACTCCTTAATGTCCTCCATGTCGCTCATATCATCCTGGGCCTCCCGTTTCAACAGCGGATCGCCGTCGGACTCCAGGGCCACCACGCTCCCCTTTGAGACACCCTTATTGGTGGTGGATGACGATGTCCTCTGGTGCAGGTTCTCGTGCGTTTGCAGGCACCGCTGCCGGAAAGCAATTGCATGGCTCAGGTCCAGGAGGCAGCAGGAGCAGATGTGCTGCGGCAACAGCTTCTCCAAAACAATCTGAGAAAGGATAAGTTTATGAATAGATCGAGGCACCAATAGAAAGGGACGCCACCTCCAAGCCTGTGATTTGCTCAATGGCAGTCCGGATGCGATGGTTACGCTTTTCGAAGATGTTTTTCGGTTGCGGCGTGAAGATTCGCTCGCCACAGATGCGGCACTCGCTAGTCATGCTTGCAGAAAAATGTTTATATGTTAATTTTAATAAAATCTGTAGCCAACTTTTTATGCGCCGGCAGAGTGGTTTTGAAACTAGTGTGACCGTTGCTTGCTGCAGCCAAAATACCCTTTGGCGGGAAGGAACCGTTGTGATAAATTAAATTGAATTTTTTTAAGTTTTTGTCTTTAAGTTAAGTTTAAGTTGTATTAATTATTTTTGCAACAATTATTTTCTTTTTTAAATTCCTTTTTTTTCTACACATATAAAATGGCACACCAACAACAAAAATCAGCTGTGTTGGTTCTTCTTCTTTCTCCGACATTCACTTGAAAAAACAGTGCAGTAATGTTACATATTTATGCAAAATTTGATTTTGTTCCGTTTGTTTAAAATGTCTGAGCTGCGTTCAGTCTGTAGAACTTGTGGTAAAAATGTTGAGAGTTCGGAGGCCACCAAACTCTTCCTAAAATCCAACTATCATTTAATTAGTTTAGTGGAAAACATTACTGACATGTTTGTAAGTCTCTGAAAAAAATCTATTTTGTTTACTTGTTATATTAATTGTTTTAACTTATTGACTAGTTAGAGCTCGATAGTTACATGCCGGATCTCATTTGTAATTCGTGCAAAATTCAGCTGGACAGGATTTCCACATTTCGCAGCAAGTGCTTGGAGGTCCATCAATCCTTTTTGGCCATCAAAAAGAAGTTTTTACAACGAAAAGCAGTAACTGTTGAGGAATTGCAAGATGGAACTCTGCTGCAGAAGTTTAAGGAAGAAGAAAACTATCTAGAGTATCTGGAAAACTATGTAGAAGAGGAGGATCTCCTGGAGGATCAGGAAGATGCAATGCAGGAAGAGGAAGATCAGGCGGCATATATACAAAAGGAAGCGGAGCAACAAAAGGAGGAGTATCTGAAAGAACAGTTTCAAGAGGAGGAGGACTTGGTGGAGTTCAACCAGATTCCCAGGATCCGCAAGAGAACTACATCCAACAGGTCGAGGCGGGAGAGACGCAATGCCAAGACGTGGATCTGTGACCAGTGCGGAGGAGTGTTCAAGTGCTCCACCTACCTGAAGCTGCACATGCAGCGCCACACTGGCCACAAGCCCTTTGAATGCGACATCTGTCAGGCGAAGTACTACACGGAGAACGAGATGCGCCGCCACAGGATCCTGCACTCGGATGCCAGGCCGTACGCCTGTCGCTTCTGCGGCAAAACCTTCCGGGGATGCAGCAGCAAGGTCGTCCACGAGCGGACTCACACGAACGAGCGGCCCTTCCAGTGCCAGTATTGCGACAAAGCTTTTACTTCGACTTCCACGCGCCAAAGGCACGAGATGCTGCACACCAACCAGCGGAAATACCAGTAAGTAGGCATTACCATTATTAGCCGTTTTTAGGACACAATACCCTTCTAGTAAGTATCGCTTTCAATCCAAATTCAAACTAATTTAATGGGAAAAAATGTCGGTAGCATTTTGAAAAGAAAATACCAAAAGATGTTAATGAAATATTATTTTTGCAAAGGATAATCATATATGCATATCTCAAATAACTCGAAGTTTATTTCTTTTGCAGCTGCGAGACCTGTGACCAATGGTTCCTGCGCTTTGCCCACTTGACCTTACACCAAAAAACAATACTGCATCAGCGGAGAGTTGAAAGTGCCCCAAAATAAGATATACATAACTTTAAGGAACTTCGACTTATTAAAAAATACATTTAAGCATAATTTCAATTTGCATTGACTGTCTAAAATAAGAAAATGCATTGAGTTGCATTGCTTTGGTAAAAAGAGAATAAACTTAATTTAACGGTGTAACGACTGACTAAAAACAAAGAATAAACATATTTTTAAATTTTAGTGAAGAGCCGGCGTTGCGGGGCGAATGCCTATTTTCGGGGTAACGGGCAGAGAATGACATTATTCTGGGGGTTGCAAATTCTGAATGGCACTTTTCTTGTTCTTCCTTGAAAACAATAACTACATCATATACTTCCAATCGATCTGGGTGGATTTATTTAAACCATGAGGTACATTTGCAGGACCTGTTCGCGAATGGCCGATCCTGCGGTAGCCAAAAACATTTTTCAGCCATCGAGTGCTTCCGTTTTGCAGCAAATTGAGGCACTGACAAGTTTGCAGGTGAGTGTGGGGGTTTTTTCGAAAGCTGTCCAAGGCAAACCCAAAAAAAAAAAAAACCGGGTGCTAGTAAAGATTTCTATAATTACTTTTCAGCTAAAAGAGGACGACAAGTTGCCCAGGTTTATGTGTCAGGAGTGCCAGCGTGATCTGCAGATCGCCATCGACTTCCGCAGAATTTGCATCGAGGCCCAGGAGCTCCTCGAGCTGCAGCTAAAGCAGGTGGAAAAGGAGGAGGAGGTCTTTGAGAGTCTAGCGGAGCAATGGCTGGATGACTGCCCGGAGCAGTTCTCCGACTTACGGCCGGAGCCGCAAGACAAGAAAGAAGTTAAGACCGTCATCCTGCAGGAAACAGAGGATGGAGATGCACTGGAGACAATGTCAGTTGCCTCAATGGAGCTTCTGACTACAAAAGTATGCCAGGAAGAATTCCTGATTGAGGATAGTCCGCATGTCCTTCCAGAATTCCCTGCGGATAGCCAGCTGTCCGAAGAAAACTTCGACCTTTTGCTCTCGCCAGAGAATGAACTTCCAGAGAGTGAAGCCGTTGACGATCCGGACTCCTCCAGTCACACGTGCAGCAAATGTGGCCTTGATTTTGACGATCTGGACGAACTTAGGACACACAAATACCATCTGCACGACGTACCTCTAAATTCCAAGTAATCATTATTTTCCATATATACACCAACTCCCATCCACTTGGGCTATTCAAAATTTAATGTTAGCAATGAAAGTTATATGATAAAAACCTTTATTTTAAAGATTCTCCTTGTTTTAAAAATTGTATTATTAATTTTACTTCTGTTTCAATTTTTATTTTAGAACGAATTCTTTAATTGTTTTTTAATTCTCGGAAATCAAAGACGTTTCTTTTAGAGATGGATTTTTGTATACACCAGATTACTAGAAATCCTCAAACCCTATCCAAATCACAGTATGGAGATGCAGTCTGTTCAAGAACACCAAGTAATGTCATTTGTCCTTCAGATTCGTTTGTGACCACTGCAGCGAGGGCTTCCGATCAGCAGCCGCACTCACGAGGCACTGCAATATGCTTGATTTTCCAGCGACGCACGCGTGCACCAAGTGCAGTTTGAAATTTCACAACCAGATACTGCTGGAGACCCATGAGGAGCGATGCAAAAGGCCATCAGAGGCCCAGCATGTGTGCCATATTTGCGGCAAGCGGCTGACCACAGCCTTCAACCTGAAGAACCATCTGGTGCGCCATGCAGGCACTCGACCCCACAAATGCCACCAGTGCGATGCCTCCTTCTCCACCGCCGCAGAACTAAGTTCCCACCGGAAAACCCACACCTCGGAGCGTCCCTACGCCTGTCGCTACGACTGCGGGAAAACCTTCCGCTTTTGCAGCGCCCGCAGCATGCATGAAAGGTAGAACTAATCCAAAGCCATCTCATTAGTTAACCCATACTTACCTGAACTATTGTACACCAAAGAATTCACATGGACGCCAGCAAACGTATCTACCAATGCGAGTACTGCCCCAAGTCTTATGTTACCGCGAGCGACTGCAGGACACACCAGAAATATCACAACTTGACTAGGGATCACGGGTAAGCAAAACTATTACAAATAAAGGTGGATTGAAATCAAAACTGGATTATCATGAAAAAGCATTTAAAACAGGTTCCCATTTTATTGTTATTATTACTTTACTTGCGTCATTCTTTAGTTTAAAGAATCCTTACTCTTACAAAATCAGCATAAACTCAATCAATGCATATATATGATATGCATGAAAAAATAAAGAAGAGATTTATATGCCAATGTTATTATTATAATGTATGTCAATTGATGAAGACTTTGCTAAAGTGACAATTTCCCTCTCCTTACATTTTCAAGTTGCGACACTTGCCGGATAAGCTTCAAGACCGTCAAGCACTACAAATCCCATCTAAAATCAAATGCACACAAGACCCTGGAGGCTCGTGCCAGAGCCACCAAGCGTTGAATCCCCCCATCCCGCCAGGAATAGTATCTAAATTGAAATCGAATTGAAATCATTGTTGTCAGCCGCATTTAAGTACATATGTAATCTATGATATTAATAAAGCTTCCGTTCCGTAGTCATGTGGATATTCCTATTTCTTGGTCAAACTAGAAAACTCTGGCGTTTTCAATGATCTTCTCGTTGTCGTAGATCTCCTTGGCGTAGCACAAACTGGGGTAGTCGTAGGCGGCACCATAACGGTTCCTGCATCCAGTGGCGGCCTTCTCTCCCGGAGTATAGACGGGCTGACCCACGATGTTCGAGGTGGCGAAGTTGCAGGTCAGCACGAAGTGGTTGTAAAAGTCCCGAGAGAAGCGCACGGCGGCACATCCCACGTGGGTGTTCTTCTCCGCAACGGCAACGGTGAACTTGGCCACAGCCCTGTTGGGCAGCTCCTCCGGGAAGCTGGCCAGGATCTCGGGAGAGGCATTCAGGCGCTCGGCGAACCAGTTCTCGATCTGCTCCTTCACAATCTCTGCATCGGTGTACTCCGACTCGGCCCCACTGTAGCTAAACATGGCGTTGTTCTGTCCGGCGTAAGCGAATCTCTCCGTGCTTCGGCACTTGTCCGGCAGGGACTCACAGGTGTGCACGTTGAGCAGGGCCAGGTGGGAAAGCTCCTCGCACCAGGACATCTTGGCCATGCGAACAGCCTTGGGCAGGCCTTCCACTCTTCCTCCAGCCACGTTGTTCCGGAGTTCGTTGAAAGGGTCAGGATCAGTTTGTGGTGCGGTTCGATCTTCACTTCACGCACATCCTTGGGGCAGTTTTCGCTGAAGTTCTGGGTAAGATTAAAGCAAAATACATCAGAAGATATTTTTTAAAGGCTTTCCTAAGATTTAATGTGGTTACTATATACAGGTATAGAATACATTCTTACTCCCTTGTTGTTGCAGGCTATATGTTTATCCAGACAGGTGGGTAGAGCACAGTAGTCCACGGCAGAGGACATCCCTATCACAGCTAAGAGGACCACTTGGATTGCAATGATGGAAGTCATGTTGTTGGTTCTCGGCTACTGGATTGCAACTGAGGAACCTTGGTAGAGTGGTCTGCTTTTATACGGCATTAGATGAACTAAATTCCATAACTCCAGCCAGACATTCGTCGAAACCCAGCTGGAAAAATACAACGGCACAGACACCAACTGCGTTTGGATTACTACCAAAAACCGACTCTGAGTTGTCCTATAAAAAGAGACTTCTATCAGCCCAAGCTTCAGTGCAAAAACAGCAGCTGAAATGGCCATTAAGTCTCTGATCCTGTTAAATGCCTTGGTGGGACTCACCCTGGCGGTGGACTACTGTGCCCTGCCCACTTGTCTGGACAAGCACATCGCCTGCAACAACAAAGGGGTAAGATTGCCTACAAGGCTGAAATAATCCACACTTACCATATCTTCGAATCAGAACTTCAGCGAAAACTGCCCCAAGGATGTGCGTGAAGTGAAGATCGAACCGCACCACAAACTGATCCTGACCCTCTTCAACGAACTCCGCAACAACGTGGCTGGAGGAAGAGTGGAAGGCCTGCCCAAGGCTGTTCGCATGGCCAAGATGTCCTGGTGCAAGAGCTTTCCCACCTGGCCCTGCTCAACGTGCACACCTGTGAGTCCCTGCCGGACAAGTGCCGCAGCACGGAGAGATTCGCTTACGCCGGACAGAACAACGCCATGTTTAGCTACAGTGGGGCCGAGTCGGAGTACACCGATGCAGAGATTGTGAAGGAGCAGATCGAGAACTGGTTCGCCGAGCGCCTGAATGCCTCTCCCGAGATCCTGGCCAGCTTCCCGGAGGAGCTGCCCAACAGGGCTGTGGCCAAGTTCACCGTTGCCGTTGCGGAGAAGAACACCCACGTGGGATGTGCCGCCGTGCGCTTCTCTCGGGACTTTTACAACCACTTCGTGCTGACCTGCAACTTCGCCACCTCGAACATCGTGGGTCAGCCCGTCTATACTCCGGGAGAGAAGGCCGCCACTGGATGCAGGAACCGTTATGGTGCCGCCTACGACTACCCCAGTTTGTGCTACGCCAAGGAGATCTACGACAACGAGAAGATCATTGAAAACGCCAGGACGTTCTGAATCCGCTTTTTGCATTCGTAAGATCACCTTCGAAGGCGTATTTTATCACTATCATTAAATGAGCATGCAAATAAATAGCTAAAAGAGCTAAACATTTCACTTGTACCCTTAAATCCTTTCTAGAGAAAAAAGATTGGGGTTAGAAACCTTCCAAGCCACTCCGCAAATTATCGATTGCTTTGATTTCGCTTTAGTCTAAATTGTTTTATTTAATTATATCATATCATGCGAGAGGTATTCATTATCTTGTCGTCCGCTTTTAACAGCTTTCTTAGGATGTCCAACTTGTACAATTAAACAAACACAATATCACAATCTTACGCAGGTATACAAAACATTATCTAATTCCTAGGACACTTCGAGTCCAGCCCTCCAGGGTTCCTAACCCTCTTGATCGGTATGAATCTTTGATAATGCAATAAATAGAGTTATAATATAATCCCGATTTGTGTTGGTGGATGATTTTCAGAGAGGGAGGCAATGCAACCAGATGATCTTCAGTTAGTCAGTGATTTTGCACTAAAATGATGAAAAAATTAAAAGGAGGAATAAGTAAAATAAGCCAATATGGGTTATATGATTAAATATTCTTTTTTGGCTTTAAACAAATTGAAATAATTCGGTAAGAATATGATGATTTTCCAATCATAAAATTAGTTAGTTTACCAAGTTGTGGTGAGAGTTGATATATAAAAGGTCTTCAACAAAACTTTATATGTATCAAAATAGACAAGACAGGCTTGAAATCGGATATACCATTAACAATTATTTAAAGGTTTATGATTGGGATTCGAGGTATCTTGTGTACGAAAGACAACAACTATAAGTACAGCTAGCATTAACTATGTAGGAGCTGGGTATTACTTTTCCTTGGGCGCCTTGTCGAATAGGTACTCCTTGGCCATGCTGTAGGCCAATCCGATGGTCAGACATCCGACTACGGTTCCCTGGGCCGCCACACGCAACTGCATCAGAAACACACTGGTGCTCATCGTTCCACGGGTCCGGTACTTGTACGCACCAATCAGTCCAGCTGCTAAGAATCCGCCAATACCTGTGAGTAAAAGTAAAAATCACTGATTAGTCTGACTATTGAATTGGTTGTTATGGTCGCAGGTTTGTTGTTGCTAACTGCTCATGTGCAACAGCTGATAAAAGGCAGACGACGGCCAAAATTAAAATAGAAATTGTAGACTGTATGGGAATAGTGCTGCCCACTAACAAGCATAATATAGGCTATAATGTAGCTATTTTGTTTTTTAACTTATTAAATAATTTGGCACAATATATTAAGTTGCTCTATTAAATTTTAAATTGCTTAGATAGCAGTAAGTAGTATTAATTCTAAAAAGTTTATACAGCATTTTTCATTTGTATTATAAAATTACGATTAATTGAATTTGAATTGCAGCTCACCAAATAAATTAAAAATTTGAACCTATGCGTTATAATAAGACATCAATAAAAATAGCTAAATCTAAATTAGCATCACTTGTTAGCGTCAGCTGTTAATTGTCACACACGCAGAGAAGCGAGATAGTTGAATATTCGAACACGCGCCAAGATCAGATGGCAACGTGACGTCACGGATGTGATAATCCCACTCCCCGTTGCATTTCTCATGAAAAACTTTTGGAATTGCGAAATAGTCCCGTTACATCATGCGCTTTCCAGAAAAATTGTAGATTACGCAGCATTACCGTTATGTCACCCAATTTTAAAATGTACCCGAATTGCCGTTAACCTCAGCAATTGATAGCCATGGCCAAGGTCAAGATTAGCCGAATTTCGCGCACACGCATTATATAGATATTAAGCATATAAAAAATATCTTCTGATGTATTTTGCTTTAATCTTACCCAGAACTTCAGCGAAAACTGCCCCAAGGATGTGCGTGAAGTGAAGATCGAACCGCACCACAAACTGATCCTGACCCTCTTCAACGAACTCCGCAACAACGTGGCTGGAGGAAGAGTGGAAGGCCTGCCCAAGGCTGTTCGCATGGCCAAGATGTCCTGGTGCAAGGAGCTTTCCCACCTGGCCCTGCTCAACGTGCACACCTGTGAGTCCCTGCCGGACAAGTGCCGAAGCACGGAGAGATTCGCTTACGCCGGACAGAACAACGCCATGTTTAGCTACAGTGGGGCCGAGTCGGAGTACACCGATGCAGAGATTGTGAAGGAGCAGATCGAGAACTGGTTCGCCGAGCGCCTGAATGCCTCTCCCGAGATCCTGGCCAGCTTCCCGGAGGAGCTGCCCAACAGGGCTGTGGCCAAGTTCACCGTTGCCGTTGCGGAGAAGAACACCCACGTGGGATGTGCCGCCGTGCGCTTCTCTCGGGACTTTTACAACCACTTCGTGCTGACCTGCAACTTCGCCACCTCGAACATCGTGGGTCAGCCCGTCTATACTCCGGGAGAGAAGGCCGCCACTGGATGCAGGAACCGTTATGGTGCCGCCTACGACTACCCCAGTTTGTGCTACGCCAAGGAGATCTACGACAACGAGAAGATCATTGAAAACGCCAGGACGTTCTGAATCCGCTTTTTGCATTCGTAAGATCACCTTCGAAGGCGTATTTTATCACTATCATTAAATGAGCATGCAAATAAATAGCTAAAAGAGCTAAACATTTCACTTGTACCCTTAAATCCTTTCTAGAGAAAAAAGATTGGGGTTAGAAACCTTCCAAGCCACTCCGCAAATTATCGATTGTTTTGATTTCGCTTTAGTCTAAATTGTTTTATTTAATTATATCATATCATGCGAGAGGTATTCATTATCTTGTCGTCCGCTTTTAACAGCTTTCTTAGGATGTCCAACTTGTACAATTAAACAAACACAATATCACAATCTTACGCAGGTATACAAAACATTATCTAATTCCTAGGACACTTCGAGTCCAGCCCTCCAGGGTTCCTAACCCTCTTGATCGGTATGAATCTTTGATAATGCAATAAATAGAGTTATAATATAATCCCGATTTGTGTTGGTGGATGATTTTCAGAGAGGGAGGCAATGCAACCAGATGATCTTCAGTTAGTCAGTGATTTTGCACTAAAATGATGAAAAAATTAAAAGGAGGAATAAGTAAATAAGCCAATATGGGTTATATGATTAAATATTCTTTTTTGGCTTTAAACAAATTGAAAATAATTCGGTAAGAATATGATGATTTTCCAATCATAAAATTAGTTAGTTTACCAAGTTGTGGTGAGAGTTGATATATAAAAGGTCTTCAACAAAACTTTATATGTATCAAAATAGACAAGACAGGCTTGAAATCGGATATACCATTAACAATTATTTAAAGGTTTATGATTGGGATTCGAGGTATCTTGTGTACGAAAGACAACAACTATAAGTACAGCTAGCATTAACTATGTAGGAGCTGGGTATTACTTTTCCTTGGGCGCCTTGTCGAATAGGTACTCCTTGGCCATGCTGTAGGCCAATCCGATGGTCAGACATCCGACTACGGTTCCCTGGGCCGCCACACGCAACTGCATCAGAAACACACTGGTGCTCATCGTTCCACGGGTCCGGTACTTGTACGCACCAATCAGTCCAGCTGCTAAGAATCCGCCAATACCTGTGAGTAAAAGTAAAAATCACTGATTAGTCTGACTATTGAATTGGTTGTTATGGTCGCAGGTTTGTTGTTGCTAACTGCTCATGTGCAACAGCTGATAAAAGCCGGACGACGGCCAACAATAAAATAGAAATGTAAGACTGTATGGGAATAGTGCTGTCCACTAACAAGTACAATAAAGGCGTTAATGTAGCTATTTTGTTTTTTAACTTATTTAAATAATTTGGCACAATATATTAAGTTGCTCTATTAGTATTAATTCTAAAAAGTTTATACAGCATTTTTCATTTGTATTATAAAATTACGATTAATTGAATTTGAATTGCAGCTCACCAAATATCCAATACTACATATGTATGTACATAGCTAAATCGAAAAATCGAGTTAAATTAGCATCACTTGTTAGCGTCAGCTGTTAATTGTCACACACGCAGAGAAGCGAGATAGTTGAATATTCGAACACGCGCCAAGATCAGATGGCAACGTGACGTCACGGATGTGATAATCCCACTTCCCCGTTGCATTTTTCATGAAAAACTTTTGGAATTGCGAAATAGTCCCGTTACATCATGCGCTTTCCAGAAAAATCGTAGATTACGCAGCATTATCGTTATGTCACCCAATTTTAAAATGTACCCGAATTGCCGTTAACCTCAGCAATTGATTGCCATGGCCAAGGTCAAGATTAGCCGAATTTCGCGCACACGCATTATATAGATATTTAAGCAGTCTGCAGCCGAAAGTTCCCATGTGACGTCACGGCGGACAAACTTCCGCTGTTTGGAAACTCGCAAAACTTACCCACTAGCATGAAGGGTGATTCCTTGGCTTTCCTGGACAATTTGTTGGCCTGGGCGGCATCTTCCTCGCTGTCGAATAAGGACTTGGAGCTCATTTTGAACGCGGGTGGATTAGCTTGGTTTTCTCGTTTTGCAACGTTCGCGAAACTTTTAGCAAAGATCAGTGTGGCCAGTTTCTAAAAATATCATTATCCAGCCAGCAACATAACTAGCGATGGCACTATTGTTGGTGTAATTAGTTGGTTGCTTCTTAAGAATTTTAACCTGCTGGTAATCCTAAAAAAATCCATTTTATTACAATTAAAAAATCTGTAATGTTTACTATCACTATTGCAAACTATTGGAAAATAACGGAAGACTTAATGCTTAAGAATAATTGCTGTCAAAGATTAAGCTTGTTTATTAAGAGAACAAAAAGTCTTACGAAAATGATGCTAAAACCAATTAGCTAAGCATTTTTTAATTTTTAGTTGTCAATTTATTAATATTATTAGTTTCACGTAGCAGCGATATCGGCAAGTTCAATATGATAGTTTTGCGCCTCGGTCATACTTCCCAAAAAATACCAAATACCACAATCAGCTGTTCGTGGCGCTTTCGGCGCTTTTCCGCCAGATGACGCTTTCGCAATTCCTGTCATGACATAAGAAATTGGTATTTTTAAAGGGAACGGGGCGGATTGCAGAAATCGACGTAGCTTTGCTTTGGCCGCTAACTCTGTTTTAAATTTGTGTGTTTTGGAATAAATTGACAAGTGAAAGAACCGCCGACCCGAAATTCGCGAAACAGAGTCGCAGCAATGACGGGAATAATTTCGATCGTAACGAGGCGGCTGCCCCAAACTTTGGGAATGCGAGCCCTGCGGAGTAATGAGGTAAATTTCTGGACGCACGGGGGGATTCCCGGTTGGGTGGGGGGACGGCCCAGGTGTGGATACATTATCCAACGATATTTTTATATCCATTCATTCACTTTCGCTGCCCGCCTGGCACTCTGCGATTATGTAATTGTATGGGTGTGTGTGCGTGCGGTGCTGAAAAATGGGGAAAACTATTGTTTTGGACGCCCACCGCACGTGATCCGACAGCCGCCATCCGCTCCTGGTTGTGCAATCACTAATTTTCACATCCATCCACCAGTTGAAGCGCTGCATCCGCCAGTATTCCCGGCTAGTCGTCTGTGCCGCCCAGCAGCAGCAACTGCTCCGCCAAGATGCCTCCAATCGCTGCCAGGAGGCCACCAGGTGAGTCCTGCCCTGTCCGCCTTTGACTCTTCATTCAGGAATATCTGTTTCTAGGCTGCTCACCTGGCAAGGCATCCACACCACGTCGAGCATGTGGTCGGAGCAGACCGTGAATGTGCCTCCTTTTGCGGACTCCATCGCCGAGGGTGATATCAAGTAAGTGCTGGCTAAATACTTGGCGTCAAGCAACAGGTTCCTAACTTATTAATGGCCATTCCCCCCCAAACAGGTTCACCTGCAAGGTGGGTGACTCGTTCGCCGCCGACGAGGCCGTCATGGAAATCGAGACCGACAAGACCACGGTGGCTGTGCCAGCTCCCTTCGCCGGCTCCCTGACCGACATCCTGGTCAAGGATGGCGACACCGTCAAGCCCGGCCAGGCTCTGTTCAAGATAAAACCAGGTGCGGCGCCCGCCAAGGCAGCTGCTCCAGCGGCGGCTGCGCCCGCTCCTGCCGCTCCGAAAGCTGCCCCAGCTCCCGCTGCCGCCGCGCCCAAGGCGGCTCCCGCTCCAGCTGCCCCCGCCGCTGCCAAGCCGCCACCACCGCCACCAAAGGCAGCGGCTCGTCCGCCACCTGCCGCTCCAGTGGCCGCCCTCAAGCCGGCCGTTGCCCAGGTGAAGGTGCCGCCAGCAGACGGATCGCGCCAGATCCTGGGCACGCGGTCCGAGCAGCGCGTCAAGATGAACCGCATGCGTCAGAAGATCGCCGCCCGCTTGAAGGATGCTCAGAACACATGTGCTATGCTCACCACTTTCAACGAGATCGATATGAGGTGAGTTATCTACTTGACATTCGGAAATAATACCTGTTTCATCATTTTCATATTAATATAAAAAATCCAAATTCTAAAATTGTGGCGAATTTCGTAATTTTAATCTTGTTTAATATCATAAAAGATGTTTTACAAATCGAACTCGTATGTCATCATCTTTAAATTAAAATAAAAATCATAAAACAAGTTGTAAAGTCATTATAAAGGTTTAATAGGTCTTTTTTTTATGTTTAATCACATTTTTTTTTTGTTATAAATATTTAATTTATGTCCCTTAGAGTTTTATTATTGCCATTTAACCAGTGTACAATCGCTAAACCATTCTTTTTTTTCAGCTACGCCATGGACTTCCGCAAGCAGAATCTGGAGGCATTCGTCAAGAAGTACGGCATCAAGTTCGGATTCATGTCCATCTTCTCGAAGGCCAGTGCCTATGCGCTGCAGGACCAGCCCGTGGTGAACGCCGTCATCGATGGC
The DNA here is from genome assembly GCF_025200985.1 of Drosophila gunungcola. Taxonomy (NCBI): domain Eukaryota; kingdom Metazoa; phylum Arthropoda; class Insecta; order Diptera; family Drosophilidae; genus Drosophila; species Drosophila gunungcola. The sequence continues at coordinate 10,816,591 of NC_069139.1, forward strand.
ACGGTAAACAGGCCCCTGCCCCGCCCTCCGCTTATCACTTGCTTATCGCCCGTGACGTAGCTTGATAAGACATATTGTTTAAAGTGCTCTTATCGGGCTACAAGTAAGCTTTTTATGTCGCTTTTGTTTATGCAACTTCCCCTGGCGATATGACGAATGTGGAATTTTCTGTGTTGCCAAGCGCTCATAGTTGCTTCGATTTTGCAGGACATCGTGTACCGCGACTATGTGGACATCTCGGTGGCCGTGGCCACGCCCCGTGGCCTGGTGGTGCCCGTCATCCGTAACGTGGAGGGCATGAACTACGCCGACATCGAGATCGCCCTGGCCGGTCTGGCCGACAAGGCGAAGCGGGATGCCATCACCGTGGAGGACATGGACGGCGGCACCTTCACCATCAGCAATGGCGGAGTGTTCGGTTCCTTGATGGGCACGCCCATCATCAATCCGCCACAGAGTGCCATTCTCGGCATGCACGGTATCTTTGAGCGGCCAATTGCTGTCAAGGGAGAGGTGGGTTATCCGACATATAATCATAATCATAATTGCGAGCTCTATTAATGATTGTATTGCAAAACCAGGTCAAGGTTCGCCCCATGATGTATGTCGCACTGACCTACGATCACCGAATCATCGATGGACGCGAGGCGGTCCTGTTTCTGCGCAAAGTCAAGGCTGCCGTGGAGAACCCAGCGATTATTGTAGCCGGCTTGTAGAGTGAATTGTCTTAAAATGCGTCCACGGCCTTCAGTTGATATTAGCCTCCTTAATTTGAACCTAATTTTTGGATATTTATTTTATATTGCGAGCGTCACGAAAAAATAGAAAAAGAGCAAACAAATTTTACTATACTCGAAACAGCGGAAGTAGTCTTAATAAATATCACGTGGATCTTTTCCTAAACATAAACTGTGCACTGAATGTTAATGTTAATCTAAGACGCTGCGATGCAATGTCACAATAAACGATGACGATTATTGACCAACCCCAATGCATGCGATTTTGAGCGTTGCAACTTAAGCCACCTGCACTATATAACTATGTGATTAATTTGCTATTTGTATTGACGAAATGTTTTTAATGGGGCCAGTTAAGGAAGTGAAGACCGGAGCTTCTCCAATTGTGTACCGTTTCTTATCTTTAATAATTTGCAAATCTAAAAAACGAACTGTAAACAGTCTTATCATTTGGTCTATCATGTGAGGTGTCTTTTGGATTGAATGAAAAGCATGCGACAATCGAGGGGCTTGTTCTTTCTTTTCGTAAGCCATTTTGTGAAAGGTTATTTAAAAAAAAGGAACAACAGCTATTGCTAAAATTAAATTTTAAATTTAAATAAAATTAAAACAGTAATTCTTATTTATAAAACAAAAATTACAACAAAAATTTGGAACCAGCGAAGTTATAATTTTGTTCATTTAATTAATTAAATAAATGACAATCCTTTATTTTTTAAACTTTTAAATACAATTTGCGATGACGAAGTTGAATTATTTCCTTTTTTAAACTAGCCTTGGATAACAGAATATAGGGATTTAGTGAAAATTTAAGACCAATCGTTTTTAGAAGGACACTTATAAACTTTCATAAAATCGCTCAGACTAAAATGATTGCTTAAAACGATGTAAGATCCCGATTATAACTGAAAAAAAGAATATTAAACAAAACGGAATACTTGTAAATACAACATTTTTCTATGTTGACCAAGTATAATTGGTTTAGCTAAATAAAACTCGGTTTTTATTGTTTTGTTATTAGAGCAAATTGGCTTGTACAATTTTATTGATTTTTGTTTGATAATAGTACTCACACTATTAATAGTGTTTACAATATTTCGAGGTTGTGCGGTTTAATTAACAATTTAAAATATATGTTCGTACAATGGATTAAATGTGATTTTAGAACTTTGTGCCAAATTATGTTTTTGGTTACATGAATTTTGTTTTTTTAAATAAATATAGAAAATGTTTTTTTTTCGTAGATCTATCAGAGATTGATTAACACAGTTTTGATTTAGTTTTATAACTTGTCTGAATTTATGTTTACCTGAGTGCTTTTTTTTTAACATTTTTGCTTATCACATGTGTCGAAATAAATAAGAACTGAATCTGACGACGATAATGATAGTAGGGAGAATATCGAAATAAAATATATAAAAAATATACTTGTGTGTATAAATGAATGTATGTATAAAATCACATAAAAAATGCGACAATCGTTTCGTCTAAAACATTTCGCAATTCAATTGCGAAATTTCGAAGAATTGACATTTTAGGCAAAAGGATTGGCATTATCTACATTAGTTTTCTTTTCTTTTGCATTTTGTGTTTTCTTTTTTTGCGTTTTTGTGCAATTTCTCGTATTAATTTTTAGCTTAACTAAGGGGATACAGAGTGTAGTTACGTGGTACAATTCGCGCTTAATCGTAGTTCCTGATGATGCTGCGTTTTTGGGTCTAAAGAGGCCTAAGGTGAAGCTAATCGTATATCGTTTTGATCTGCCCGATGGGGAATTTCCATTATCTAGGGTTGGGGTTGGGGGTCAGGGGTCAGGGGTCTAGGGCGTTGTGGGCGGGGTCAGTCGGCACTGCACTTGGCAAAGTGCAACGCTCTTAAGTCTAAGCAATTACACTAGGTATCCCCAACCTTGTGTCCGAAATGTTTTCTTAACTCTTTTTTCCTTTTTCTCCTGTTCTGGCTATAGAATATCTATATATTCTCAATCCTTTCGGGTGACTTGTGTCTCTCTCTATCTATCTCTATCTGTCTCTCTCTTTGCGTAGATCTTGGTCGGGAAGGATATGCTTTTTTTCTTTCTATACTATATATTATTTTTTTTTTTTGAATGGCTTTCAATAGAACTATTGTACAAGATTCCATTTGCTACTCTTCGTGGGTGCTTCTCGCGTCTGTCTCAATGATTTTGCAAATTTCCAAATTGCCCGAAACTTCCTTGGTTCTTCTTACATTTTTGATTTTGTCCTAGTGGCCAAAGGTTTAGGATGCTGCTCTCTGAAGATGGGTTGTGTGTAAATAAAATTCATAACTAAATTCGGGGGTCTGAGTTGCTTGAATTTGGGCTTTTTTTGGGCTTCGGCTTGGGTGTGTTTTTACGGTTCGTTTTGCTAGTACAAGTCGGAAATGTGTAATTTCATAAGACGGTTTTTTGCATTTTCTTGTTTGCCAAGTCTCTCTGGGTGGTGTTTCTGTGTTGTGTGTGCAGTGTGTTGTGTGTGCTGTGTGCTGTGTCGTCATCGTGAAGTCGGCTGCCACTTGGCCGGGCAACTTTTACCATGAATTTATAAATCAAAACGTTCGGCTGTCGGCTGTTCTGTCTAGTGGCCATTGACTGGTTAGGGCTGGGTGGGAAGGGCTTGTCGGATTGGGTGACTCGTCTTGGCAGAGGGTCTGTGCTGCTTGGTCTCCTCATGCCAGCCATATTTTATTTATTGATGGCAATTATGCCTCGACCTCGGCTATTGCCAGTAGTTTATATAAATTTGGAGTTTTGTTTGATGTGCTTTCAGCTGCATGACGCTGGATGATGATGGTTCGAACTTTTGCCAAAGAAACCGACTCTGACCACAATTTGAAAGGGCGTCTGGGCTTGAGTTTGAGTTGGAGTTTCTGTTTTTCGCCTGTGCTTGTGACACTCGTCTCGAATATTACTTAAAGTTGCGGTTCTGCTGGCGCTTCACATGCCTTCATTTTGTTTGAGATTTTGATTTTGATTATAATTTTGATTTCGAATTGGATTTGGGTTAAGTTGTAGTAGTGTTTGTGTCTTCGACTTTTGCATTTTTTTTTGTGCGGCGGCCTTGGGGCGAAAGTAATGGGCTTTAGGCCTCTCCTGGGGCGGATCAAAGTGGTCATCGCCGAAGAATCTTTTGAGGATGGATGATGCTGCCTGGAAATGATTTTGCCGGCTCAACTGCTTTTGCTTTCTGGTTTTTCAACCCCTCTTCTATGGGTGAGTGTTCTTTGAAATCGCGTGCCTTTGTTTCTGTTTCAGTTGGAGATTCTGCTTGTGTTTCTGTTACTGTTTCAGTTTCAGTTCCAGATTCAGATTCAGTTTCAGCTTCAGTTTTTGTTCTTGTGGATTTGGAATTTCACGAGAGCTGGGAATTGTTTTGTTTCGCTGTGATTTATCTGCCGCCTGCCGCACGACTCGCCCTCGGCCGCCATTTGTAAGATTTTGGCCAGAAAGTTGCCAGGAGTTTCCCTAACCATGTTCCTGTTCCTGTCGCGTCTTCTTCGCCAGCTCCAGCTCGGAATTTTGGGTGCTTTGGTGCTTTGGTGCTTTGGTTCTTTTCGGCGGGCTCCGTTTTTGCTCCTGACATTTGTCGCATTAAAACTTCCGCAGTTTCTTGTAATTTATAATACTGCCTTTTTGAAATTTAGCTGCAGTTCTTTCTCTCATTTTTGAATTTTGGCCTTGCTTTGTTTTCTGAACTTAATGGGTGGGCTGCGAATACTTAATCATCTTAATGTGGTAATAATTATGCACCGAAGGTTCCTTGAATGTTGCGACTTCTAAGCTTAATTTGTTTTATTTTTCGATTATTTAATTTGGCAGGGCCTTGGTTCGATTTTTGTATTTTCCTTATTGTCACTTAGATCATTATTAGGCTTTTTCTTTTGCAGATTTTGGATTTTGGTTAGAATATGGTTTACCTGGCTGCTTAAAATGCTTAAAATTTAAATTTGGAATGGTTTTGGAATTTTGTGGCCGGTCAGTGGTTGAATTTTGCTTATAATTTTGGTTTCAGTTTTAAATTTTGATGATTGCCAGAGGAGCCGAAAGTTGAAATTGAAATTTTGGATTTGTTTTGGCTGGTTCTAAAATAAAATAATTTAGATATAGAAATATTATTTTTGGTATGAATTAGGGAGACCTTTTAGTTGTATAAAATTTTATATATGTATATGTATAGAATTTGCATTTTTGAACATTCTAAAATATTCCTCATATATCTAGTTGGATTGCTTTTGTTGAATATATGTACTAATGTGAATTTATGGTAAGCCATTAATATTATTTTTGAGATACGAATCGGTTAATTTTGGTATTCCAGACCTGTATTTGATACTAGTATGTCTTTATGGTAGAATTGGAACAAAAGCTTAAGAAAAAATTCAAAATTTGGAAATCATTTTACAAATTTGAATGAAATGATTTTAGTGTGTTGTGCACATGTGTTTAAATTTGTTAATGGACTTTATAAAAATGATTCTCATATCGTTGAGCTAGAATGTCGCTATATTTATGAGCTGGAGTCACTAATTTTGGCTATTTAAAGTTCGAATTTAAATCTCATTTATTCGTTTAAATTTTGTGCAGGAAGTTATTAAACATTAAATCTAATTATTGAAGGATATTGATATTTTCATTGCCTTTTAATTAATAATTTGTTAAATAAAGTCTTAAACGAGAATTTCATTGAAGTTAGATTTAGAATTAATCAGAAATGTCCCAAAACTTTTTAATGGAATGGCTGATTTGGCCCTTAAATTTTGTGTGATTACAAGTTGTAGTTTTCCAGTTGAATTTGTTGTTTGTAAATTTGTTTTATCAGAAGTTGCTAAAGAAAAGTTTTTAAAACTAATTTTTTCCGGACTAGTATTTTTGATTTTCATATTATATAAATTTGCTAATTGTAATTCAAAATTTTATCAGATTGCTTCGTTAGAAATATTTTCATACTTTATCAGATTGTTTAGTCTGAAGTTTTTAAATTGAATTTTATTGAATATGAAATGATATTTTAAAATTAAAATTTTAGACTGATATTTCGGATTTGGTTTTTGAACGCATTTGTGTTTTCTTTTAATTTTGCTTTCTAAAAAAAGATTTTCGTGAGTGAAAATAGTTTCTTGCGTAAAAGTAAATTCAGATATAATGTTTGGTTTAATATAGAATTTTGAAATATTGATATTTCTTAAATATTTTTGTTCGGCTTGGATGTCATAAAGGGGACTGCCGGTTAAACTTATAATTTATTTATTTTACTCAAAAGTTCCTTTTTTGTCTTTTGTGCTTTTAAAATTTGAGTAACCTGAATAATGTTCTCTTTTTTTGTAATAGTGTGTATAATTTTGATTATTTATGTAGATGATGAAATTTTTTAGGAATGGCAGTGTTTTGTTAGTTGATAATTTTGTAATTTTTTTATAAATCGTAAGCTCTTTACAAAATTTAAAATTTACATGAACATTGACTTGACGAAATATTTGATAGCTAAATGTTAAATTATCAAAGTTTTAAAAAAATGTATTAAATAACCTTTTTTTTTATCATTTTGAAAAAAGTGTTTTTTGTTATCGCATATATTTTTGCTAGTTTATTTCCAAGTATGTTATCTTTAAAAGATGCATTTAGAATTTGGTTGTTTTTTTTTTCTTTGAGGGTTTTGATATGTTTTTGAATAATAAAATAATTATTTCAGGCTAACGTTTTTGATAAACGAAAATTTATGAAATAAAATCAAACTTTGATCTTAAAAATAAATTTTGCTTCCATAGTGCTTTGGTAGTTATGAATTTTGTAGTTATTTGAAAGTAGGAATTTTGTGTCTATTACGGTGTTTGTTTTTTGGAATTTTGAATTCAGGTAAAGAATTTTTTATGCTTTGAGTTTAAATATTGATGTTTAATTTTGAGCATTTGAATTTTTGAATAATTTTGTATGTATGCACGTTTTTTGGGATTTTGAATTTGGGAAAAGTATTCTTAATGCTTTGAGTTTATATATTGATATTGAATTTGGAGCATTTGAATTTTTGAATAATTTTGTATAACGTTCATTCTTTTTTATTAATTTTGTTGCTTGAAATTTTAATTTTGATTCTGATATTCATATTGTTTATAAATTACAACTTATGTGATTTTAAATGGGGAACTGATCTATCTTTTTGTGATTTTGAATTCTATTTAAAAGCTTGAACAAAAGTTTTTTTTTTTTATAATTTGGATTGTGTCTTTTTTTGTTGTTGTTTTGAATTTGAACGAGTGCCTTTAAGTTTTTGGAGTTTTTGTAGTAAAATGTATTTTTGTTGTTTAAACAATTTAAAACTTAAATTGGTATTCTTTGAAATCGGATTTGGAATTAATGGGTCTTGCTTTTATAAGTCAAATCGCAAAAAAAGGTATTTTATTTGGAAAAAAAATTTAAATTTTGTATTGAAACTTTTGAATTCGTATGGACTTTCTATTGATTTTAAAATTTTTCTGAATTTTTTAAGTTGAATTGGGGTTTTGTCGAATTATAGATTTCTGAATTTAAAAATTTTAAAATTTGGGTGTTGGCAGAAATTATTTATAAAATTTAATATGGCTTTTTGTGATTTGAATTTGGATGGCGATTTTTTGATTTGCATTTTTGCTCACCAAGTTAATGTAGTTTAGCTGCCTGAACTGAAGTTTTTCGTACTCTTACTTAACGATACTTATTATTAAAATGTATTTTTAGACTCTTAGATTTGGACAGCCCATTTTATTTTTTAAAATTTTTTCGATCTGAAGAGTTTAAAAAATGTATTTAAAGTTTCGTGCATTGTAACCTAATTTCGCAGATCTAAAGGTAACGATTTTGTTCTCTGAGTAGTAATTGTTGGCCGAATTTCATGAAGTTTTGAGCAGAGTAACTTTCAATTAAATATACAAATTTATTTTTAAACTATTGAATTTGGATGGCAATTTTGCGGCTTAAATTGTTTCGACCTAAACTGAATTCAGATTTTATTTTAAGTCTTCTTGTTTCTAATTTGGCTGCTTTAATCGCTATGATTTCTCTGTATCAAATTTGTTGCTGAGTCAATGACCAATGGACATTTTCGTGTTCTTAAGGGTTGAGGGTGGAATTGATGACTTCCTGAAGGATTTGTACTAATTTGTTTGCTGTACAAATTTCCATCAACATTTCTTGCGCATTAAATATTTCTTTGAAATTTTCAAAAACGTGTGATTAAAAATTGCCGCAACGCCTTTGCTATCTTTGATGAAAATGTCAACGAAATATTGAAAGCGCTAAGAAATGCTTGAGTTAAACTTGAGTTCGGCTTGGCTATAGTTTTGTTTTTACGTTTTTTGTTTGCCTATAACTCGCTTTCCTTGTATTTTTCTATCGAACTTTTGGGGTCAGGCTATCTATTTCTTTTCTTCTTGGGAATCGTAGAAGCAGCTTCCTTTGCAGCCATTTTATTGCCAAAGGGGTGTGAGTGTGGTGGTGTGTTGGTGAGCGTACCCCTGCGTGTATGTGTGTGATTTCTAAAGTGTGTGTGTGGTGTGTGTGTGTGTGTGTGTGTGAGTGTGAGTGTGACTGGGTGGTTGATTTGCGCCTAAAGCTCTGGGCCATGCGAAACGGTCTTTTGGCATTTGCTGATTTTTGCATTAAGATTGTGGTTAAACTAAAGATTCGTAAGGACGAAACGCGAATTTGGAATTTACATTCTTTCGATTTGCGTTTTGGGACACAAAATGATAAACTATTGCATTGTGTGTGTGGAATTTGGAGGGGCAGGGGCAAACTCTTTGGTTGATAAAAAAAAACAAAAAAAAACTCATGGATTCTTGGTTTGCCTTCTGGAAATGAAGCCTTCTGCGATGCCGTAGAAGAAGAGTTCGGTTTTTGGATTTTGAGTTGTAACGGCGGGATTTTGAAATTTGGTTTTTGGGCTGCTATAGAGAGTGGAAGGAGGCTCACCTTTGGCTCGATTTTGGGTTTTGAATTTGGTTATTTCTTTGTCAATAACTAGAACTTTGTTATTTTTTTGAAATTTTTCTAATGACGTTTCAAAAGGGGTTTTTGTAAACTGTTTTGGAAATTAGGTTCTAAACAGAAGTCAAAACATACTTGCGAAATTCGGAGAGCAAAAGGTGGGCGCTCTTCCCTCGCTCTCTGCTGCTGCTTCGGCTCTCTCTTTCTCTCTCTCTCTCTCTGTGTCTCGGTTTGTGCTTGTGTGTGAATTCGCCGCAGGATGTGGGCTGTATGTGTGTGTGCGTGTGCTTCCTGTGTCGAAGGGTGGCTTTCGCTGCTTGGGGTAAGTCACTGCCCCTGCTAAGATATTCAGCAGGGTATCTACGGCGGGGCAGCTTTCTCCTTTCTGGTTATCTGCTGCTTCTGCCTCCGCTGGCGTCGCTGCTCCTCCGCTTCGTCCTTCTGCTCCTTTCGCCGTCAAATGCTCGATCCTCCTCCTCAACGCAATCGAGTTCATCATCATCGGCTTTGGACTTGGGCCCCAGCAAAAGTGTACTTGGTTTTTTGGATTGCGCCTGGACTTGAATTTCGGTTTCCTTCCTTGCAGTTTCTGTCGGATTTCGGTGTGATTTGCTGGCCGGATTTGTTGCTTGGGGCACAGGGGCACTTTACGGTGGGCGGCGGCGGCGGCGGTGGGGCGTGGCAGTTGCTTAAGACCTGGGCAGTTTGGCTGGTTGTCAATTTCGGTTCGATTTTGATAGCAGTTGGGATTTTGAATTTCGTTCTTGGCGAGATTGTCATTGCAGTAGAGAATTATGAGCAGTAAACACTTAAGAATTTTGTTGAGTTTCATAACAATTTCGTTGGTGGGGATGTGAGTCTGATCCGGATGCAAGATGTGTGGTTACTGCTCGATCCATAATAGCTTTCCTTTCTTCAGCTTCTTGGGGTTCCTTTTAAAAATAAGTATTTTAAATATTTAATAAATGTATTAGATTTTTGTAGGCATAACTGGTAATATTAATTAAATGTTTTAAATATAAAACAGATATTTACCTGTAAGATATAAAAACGATATTATTATCTCTCTTTACTAAAGATGCTTCATCTCGTGCTGTTTGGCCAGATGTGTTGAGAACTTTCCAATTGGTTCCAGTTTGGTTACGATTTTGTTTCAGCTTTCCTTGATTTTAGTTGTTACTTTTGAATTTGGTTTTATGTTTGGAAATATTACGATTTGTATTCCAAAATTTTCCTTTGATTGAATTAGGTATTTTGCTGAGTTATTTCCAGAACTGATATTTTGTAATGTTTTTGAATTTGTTTTAACTTTTGCTTTAATTTAGGCTTTTGGTTTGTTGTATTGTTTTTTTTTTTTTTGTTATACTTTAACCATCTCACGAAAATGTGTTAAATGTGAACTTTACATTAACTATTTTCGCAAATTGTTCGTTTGGAGATTGAATGTTTGGTACTGGGGTTTTATACAAATTAATCTGACATTCGGCGGTTGAATTTTTGCAACTTTTCGACTGAATTTTGTTGTGCTTGCTGCGGTGGATTTGGTTGATTTTTGTGTCGGTCGTTCGGTGTGGAGATGCTGCAACAGCCTCCTTAGCGTCGCCTGGTCATGGCGCTCCAAGGAGTCCTCGATCCTGGTGCTTCTGTTGCTCCTGTGCGGCTCCTGCTCCTGCTGTTGATCCTCAGCGTTTGAAGATTGAAATGAAACTGATTGATTCTGCGCAGCAGCCGCAGTTTATATACCCGCCAGATCGGGCGAAGCGACGCCAAGCGATCCGATCGCAATCAGGATGCTAGAGCTTTGTCCATTGTCTGGCAGGATGTGGACAAAGGACGCCGTTGGCAACAATGAAAACCCGTTGGGCAAGTTTATTGTAGAAAAAGCAACGCTCAAAAAGATCGGAAAACACTCGCGTTTCCCTTGGTGGTGGGTCTGGGATCGCGGGGTGGTTACACAGATAGGAGTAGGTATAAGGATCGGGAGCGGGATCTATGGAACGCAGCATCAGCATCAGTGGGCACACCTGGCGAGCTGAAAAAGCTGCAGCAGCCGCTGGACCAAACTGGTTTCGAGGGTCCAAGGGTCCGAGGGTTTTTTAGCTACATCCTCGCGTATCCTTGACCATTTGAACTGCAATTGTCTGGCCCTGATGATGGGAAAAATTCCCTATTTGAACTTGTTTTTCCACACTCCGCTCCCTTGCGCCTCGCTTTGCCCACCGAAACAAGTTTCTTGAGCGAGCGAAATTTGTCAGCTTTAAATTTATGGCCCGCACAGGTCGATGGCGGTTTAAGCGAATGGCTGGCTCTTCTAACCCAGATTGCCATGTTTCCCCATGTAATCCAAATGAGAGGGACGTCGTCCCAGACCCCCATCCATCCGCAATCCATCACCCACATCAGACGCAGTTTTCCGCTTGTGGGTCAACCTTTTCCTTGGTCGCCAGCCGGCGGTGAATTCTTGCTCCTTTTCGTCCGTTATTTTTTTTCACATCTTTGCTAGTTTCATTTTGGTTGCCATCTTTTGAGCATAGCAACAAGTTAAGGGTTGCGCCGCATTTTTTTCTTTTTTTTTTGCACTTTCCGTTTTCCCGAATCCCAGAGCCGAGCACTTTTATTATTTAAATTGCTGTTAACCCTTGTTTGGCCTGGGTTGGTCCCGGTCATTGGGTTAGAGGTGGGGTCATGACATCCTTGCATGGCCGTGAGTGTGAGAGAGCATTCCGAAATGGGACATTAGGCGTACGGCACCGGAGAGCTCGTCCATTGTGAATGAGCCGTTTGGCTGTCGTTAATGATACGCCCCGTGTGCAAATTGAATTCCGGAAATACAGTCCAACTTCCTTAACATAAATCATGTTTTTCAAAAATAGGATTTTCGTTTAATGAATATATTTACAAATGTTATTTTAATAGAAAATACTTCAAACCTATTTTAAAAGTGGCAAGATTATGTTTGAGAATGAATAGTTATCCAGATGCACATTTACAAGTTATTAAAATCTTCTTCTTCAAGTTAATAAAATAAAATTATGACAATTTTATATTTTATATATAAAAATGTTAATTTATTTGAAGCCATTGAAAGTTGTAGATTTAAGAACGCATAGTTTTTCAAATAAATGATAAATGCATAAGCGTTGCTATAATTTACTTGATGCGGACTGAACTTTTTTAAGGTGAATAAAAAATGAGTTGCAAATAGTTTTCAAAAGAAATGAAATCTAGAAATAGTAGTTATGAAACGGTGGGGTGATTTCGGCCTAATTTCTAACCTATTTACTTAAAGTTAAATAATAAAGTGCTGGCTTTAAAACATGTCTGTGCCTCGCGTTTACAAATTAAATATATTTGAAATTCCGAATAAATCCCGTTCAGAAGCCACAAACAATATTTGCAATTTGCTTGGAAACTTCTTGCCAATTTATAACAATTTCAATTTATAATAATTCCAAATATTTTCTTGCCCAAAACTTGGTGGTACAGTTGTGTACAAAATGCCCAAACTTTAGATGGAGCCTGCCGTTAGGCTCGGGTCCTTCGGCAACCTAAAATGTGAGGAAAAAGGGGGGGGGGGGGGCCTGGATGAAAGAAAATTTACATATTTCTGTTAATTTTGCATTGAAGTTGGGTTCATAACGAAGAGGAAACACTTGAAATTTGCATACATTTTCCTCGCTCACACACACACTGACACAATCTCACACACACACACACACACACACTAACATACAGGGACGAGGGGACTTCTATATATGCAAATTTGTGTGTTGTAAAGTTTTCATATAAAATACAAGTAAAAATCGAAAGAGGGAAAATGGATTTGGGGATGCGGCCAAGGATGGGCAGCCTGCTAAGGACAACGGGCACAAGAAGGACAACAACCACACACACACACACACTCGCCATCACAATCTCACACACACTCTCACACAGACAGGGCCTACACAAAGGAGGCCCTTGCCAAGAAGGATTGTGCGTGCCAGTTTATCCTGTGAACGTTTCCTGACCGTGTGTATCCAGGCCGAGTGTCTGAGTGCCTGAAAAGTCAGCAGAAGATACACACAAACACAAGCAGAAGCACACAAACACATTCCGCTCCGCTCCGCTCCACTCCACAACCCACATGTACATATATGGGTAAAATAAATTCAACAAACGGCTTTTCCAGAGAAAATGCTGGCCTTCAAGAAGAAGGGGGTTAGACTGGGGGAGTCGGCTGGCATTGTTTGGCTCAAAAAGGCGCCTAAAAATACTCGCACAAGTTCCTATCTCTGCCCAAGCTCCGACGACCCTCATTTTTGGTTGGCCAACCATTTTTTTTTGTTCATCCTTATCCTTTTTCATGCTGTTGTCGCGCCTGCCGCCCACATTTATGTTACCATAATTTGACTTCAAGAAAAAAATAACACAGAGTGAAACAAGTTAAACTGCGGACAAGGATATATGGAATACTCTCTTTGCCAACCGACCGTGTTCTTTGTGAGTTAGCTAACTTTGACAGAAAATCTTTGATGGGCGATTATCAATTTTAAATGCAATGAATGCAAAAGGAATAATAACAGATCAATTATGTGTTAAATTAACTATTTTTGTATTTTAAGATCAATAACTTTTTGACTTTTATTTTATTTAACTTCGCCAGTTAAAAACCTAATTTCAGACCATCAAGAGGACAAGTAAAAGTTTATAAATAAAAGGACATTTTATTAACAGGTATGGTATTAAATACTTTAATAGATTTTAGGCGCATGATAAATCTTCGATATAAATTACTAGCTTTATGAAATACAAACAAAAACATTAAATTTGTATTACATTTTATAATAAGTATTAAGAAAATGGTATTTTATTTAAATTTCATTTGTATTTCTTTTTCTTTAATCATTTTTAAAAACAGGTGACTGCATTTATTGCACTGTTGCCGTTTTGTATTTAACTAAAAATAAAAGATCTTTGTTAAGTGGTAAAATGTTAATATTAGTCAGGGAATTAAAAAATGTAAGTATTGCATTGATGCATTGGATGGCGTTGATCGGAATAGAGTCTTCTATCAGCAGGGTATGAGAACAAGGACACTCATTAAACACACACATGCAGGAGACCCACACTGGAAACAGGGAGCCAACACTTGCTAACCGAATTTCCGGCTGTAGTTTTTCGGCCATGATGGGTTCATTTTTCAGCACCCACACACACACGCACACACACACCAGCAGGGGCATGTGAGGCAACCACTTATGAAGCGAAAGTTGGCATGCGCACACACACACACACACACTCGCACAGATATCCTTGAAGGGGGCATTTATGTGGGTGTATGCGTGTGGCGTTCTTTTGCGGATTTCGCAGTCAACTTGAAAGCCAACAGGCAAAACTATATGGCTAATGTGAGTGTGGGCATGTGAGTGTGCGGGGGTGTGCATAATGTGTGATTGTGTGGAAATTTTTGGGCAGTTTCATTTCGTTCATATTTATTAGTTGGCCCAGACACACACTCACACACACCAACGCACAAAACACTTATACACCCACAGGCAGACAGAGAGAGAGTCATCAAAACAGGACAACAAGAAACGGAAACATTTTTTTACTTTGTATTTTGTATTCACCCTCATCAGTGCAAGTTTAAATGATGTTGCCTCTTCTATGGCAACTATCTCCAGAGTGGCTTTACAGACAAAGAAATAAAGGTTTTATGAAGGATTGGTATCAGAAATATGCTTTTATAGATAAATGTCAATAAATTTATGTAAGAAAGAAAAAAAAAGGGTTTCCATGAACGCATTCAAACATTTTTTTTTTTTGTGTTGTTAAACACATTTTAAATTACCAAAGAACTTATTTTGTGGTTATTAAAGAAAATATACAAAATAAATCAAAATCAAGAACTATTTTTATTAAATACTTTTTTCTCAGTATATATGTGTGAGACCCATTTTCACCCATAGATACACAAATACTTGGACAGGCATCGGCCTCAAGGATATTTCCTCCCCCTTAATAGTTGGGGTTAGTACAAGAAAATAGGGGGAGGATAGCTTGGGTCCAATCGGCTGGAATGGGCTAAGCCCGACCTTCTTCTAGACCATTTCCTGACCAGCCAACAGTTTTGCATCTCAACTATAACTACTGGGCTTCTGGCTGCTGTCCCCAGCAAATGTAATCAATTTTTATGCCATTATTGATGCTTCGCAAGGCAATTTCAGTTGGTAAGAGGGCCTGGAGGGGCAGTCAGTTTCTATTTACGCCTGAAAATTGATGTGCAAATTAATTGGGAGTTTTTGGCTGATTTAGTCTGACGAAGGAAATGGCTTCCGGTTGTGTCTGGCCTGGAGATCGAGTCGCCTTTTAAATGGAGGCGTTGCTAGGCTGTGGTTGGGATTTTTGGATGCAATTATTTCAGCAGGATGAGAGTAAAAAGTAGCAGACCATTGGAATTTACATTTTCATCACTCATCAAGTGACGAATTTTAATTTAATTTAATACCTTCTTAATACGTTATTATTATCTTATTAGCTATTTTGTGATAAGGTTGGTTTTTTCGGCCAAATAATAGTGCAAAGAGTTCAAAAATGAGTCTAGTTAACATCCTTAACTTGTGGCTGGTCCTCTAGTCTTGCCTTTTTTCGTCCCTGCCGTATTTGTCTGTGTTTGTGTCCTTTTTCGTCCTCTGGCTAAGCGGAATGTTCAGGAGTTTGTGGGGCTGCCACATTTCGCATTAAACATGTGTGTTACCCATTTTTGTGTTTTTATCATTAACGATTTTGTATGCCAAAGAAGAATCCTTTTGTTTCAGCTTGAACCCTTCAGATATGTGTCTCTGCTTCTGCTTCTGCTTCTGCTTCTCTTTCTGTAGCTGTTTCTGTTGGTGTTTCTGTGGGTCCTGTGAGAGTCCCTTTGGCAAGTGTATGTGTGTTTTTGCGTGAGTGTGTCCATGTGTGCCACATTTGTTTCCTTTTATAATTATGTCAGCTGCAAGTATTTCTCCTACAAAAGAGTTTATCAGCGCCATAAAGACTCAAGTGCCTAATGGTTTTGTCCCCTCGACGCTGTGGGTTGGAGTTTGTTTTGCTTTGAAAGCTTAAATTTACCCTTCCAACTAATTAAAATATTAATAAAGGACGGTGGAAAAAAAATCAAATTTAATGATTTGTGTGGGCTTTTCCTTTAAAATGAATTCAGAAGAAGTCTTCTAAAAATGGTTAAACTTTGGTTTATCTTTTCTTACTAAAAATATGTTTTAAATTTTAAAACGTAGAAGGAAAGTAGCTAATTCCCGATAATTTCACTTTTTAATATGTGCATTGACAAGAGCTAGAAACTTTATTTGTTACCTCCTGCGGAAGTTTAAATGATTTTCATATTTTTTTGGGCAAAGAAATTCACTCTGAAATGGTTTCCTCTTAGTAGAGCTCTCAAGGATAATTTATATAATTATTTTCTTGATTGTGTTTCTCTACTGCTCCATATTCCATAATGAATCTTTTAATACCAGCCATAAAATGTCCGTTATTTTGCCGCCATCTGCAACAGTCAACACATGCATACAGCCGTATGAGTATATTAAGGATTCGCTGTATTTTCTTATCAGAGGCCTTAATCCCTGCGGGTCTGACATACACACACACACACACACGCCGACGAATTCCATTAGCATAAAAATGTCATAAATAAGAAGCACGCTTACTCGGTCCGTACTTACGGATTCGGTTATTCTCCTCCTACAAAACCAGGGGTTGTTCGCAAATTCAAAATGGCTCCGCTTTCTTATTAGAATTATTGGTGAAGGGGCGGAGGGTTTCAGCCGGCAGCATCTTCCTTTGTTCCGGGGGTGAGTTCTCGCATCGCAAACCGACAACCCAAAACCAGTTCTCAGACCCTCATGCCACGCCTTTTCTTGTGTTTCAGCATGGGTGTGTACTGTACCACAGTTGTTTGGACGAAAGTTTCGGAAGGCGGCCAAGATGACGTGCTCTAATTGATGTCGCCACAAAGGGTACAGAAAGTATTTCGCATCCAGGCGTTTGAATATTGATTTTCCACCACTCCCACCGCCCCACTTTTCGGGTGGTGGGAGGCTGGTTCATTAATTAAGCTGACTTTGACGAGGGGAAAGTTTCCGGACAAGGCGGCGGAGAGCTGCTGAAATAGTTGCTCCGTCCAAGGCAGATCCGTAATGCGTGCGGTCGAACATCAAAAGTGGAACATGAAAAGCACTCGGCCGTGGAGTATGTGCGCCCAAAACCATCCATCCATTCCCCCAAGCAGCATGCAAATTGCGTGTGTCCCACCGAATCGCCCCACTAAACACTGGAAATAATGGCTACTAAAATATCAGCTTGATTGCGTCATGTTAAAAACAATTATTTAAAGTATTCTTATACTTTTAGTTGTTAGGTATTTTGTAAAAAGAGGTATTTGACATCAAATATTTACAATTATTTTTGAGTTGGCTAGTGTTTCCATTTATAATGAACGAAGATAAGTAAAACAAATATATCATAAATAACGAATAAAACAAAGTGTTCAAAAATTAAAGCCACCTTTGCAAACATGAACCTCAGTTAAATTTGGCTTTTTTTAAGTGGTAAACAAGAATCTGTACTTTCTTGCCTTTACCCTTTAGAACAAGGTATCTAGTTAATCAATTTTTTATTTCCACTGGCACATAACGATTTAAAATTCAAAATAGGATCATATTGTTTCTCTTTCTTTTAGTTTTGATTATCCCCATTACGATTGAATCGGGTGGTGCGTTTTTCTCAGTGTCCTTCAATGTCCTTAGCCTTCAACTTAGGCGTAATTGAGGTTGGGGGCATCTTCTTGATGGTTGCGATAAATCATAAGCAAAGAGTCACAAAAAAGCAGTCGACAAAATGTTATGTACATGAATGTATTTAGAAGCCATGCTCAATGCGACTTTGGTCCTTTACCCCCATTCCTTCCCACTCCTTCCCATTCCGTCCACTTCTGCCACCGGAGCTAGGCTAAAACTTCTTGGAATTTGCTGCTGCAAATAGTTGGAGTCTCGTCCTGCCGTTACCCGTCCTCTACCCCCTGGAATATTTATAAATGAAAATTCCAACAAGAACATTTTCTATTAAATTTTGCCTCCCTCTGCACGAGAAAGTTTTCTTGCCAAGGCCCTCCGTTTGAGTTTTTGGTTTTGGTTTGGGTTCGAGAGGCCAGAAACTGTTTTCGTTTTATTGCATTACATTATATACGAATCGTATATAAACATATATATATATATATATAGGTATATATAGGTTCATTTTGCTGAGTAAACTTTTTGCTTTGGCAAAAGTTTCTTGCGAATAGAGCGAGACGGAGAGGACCCGTTCAGGATCTCCCATTACTTTTCAGCTGCAAAGTAAAAGTTCTTAGCTGCACCGCCACCCCAGTTTCCGCCCATCCACATGGCCATTTACCAAATGTGCCAACTACTTTTTCTCAAGTACCACTGCGGGACATTAAATCCTGCTACGTGCCTCGTCCTGGCCACTGCCGGATTGTTGGATTGCTGGATTGTCCAACTGTTGGAGGTATTATGCCATGACCGAAAGTTTGAATAGTTCTTCTGCAACTGCAAAAGTGTGGGCGGACGCCCCCCTTTTTGCCACTGCAATCCGTTTTGGCCCAGACTATTAGATAAGGTTTGACCCTGCCATTACTCACAGCTTGTCTTGGAGCGCTCCACACCACTATGTTATACAACGGCTGCTCTACTCGAAGATGCTCTTTCCCACACGAAGGTGATTCCACAACTGGACAGCATCCGTTCCCACAGACGGGAGCAGTCTGATCATAGGATTCGAAAACCAGCCTGTCCGGTTGCCGGCGAAAAGAGTTGAAAAGTTGCCCAAAACTGTGTGAGAAAATCTTGGCCAGATTGACCTCTGACCGGCCAGCAGAGAAGATCACAGAAGGGGTTGAAAGCAAAGACGAAGATGCTGTCTTACCCGGGGTACCTTGCCGGAAGTTTCTCGATCCCAGCGTAGATTCGTGTTTTGGAAACATATCCCATATTCCGAATCCTTTGTGACTTTTAATTTAATGTTTTTGAGAAACTATGATTATTGATTTTAAATATTTGTTAAAATTTTAATTTTTCTCTGCAGCTATAGAGCAACAGAAATAAAAATTTATACTACTTTATATATACTACTTGATTTTTAAAGAACTTGGCGGGACATGACTTATTATCTTCTGAACTGATTTTTTTAATTTCGAATAATATCAAATGTATTGAAATTAAAATTAAGTAAGAACATTTTTTATTGTTTTAATGTTTTTTGAGGAGCTTCAGGGCAAATGGAAAAGTGGTTAATTTTCAGCTATTTATTGAATTTTCCTTTGTTTAAATATTGTTGTAATCGGATTCCTCGAGCCCCAAAGCGAAGATACCTCTGTCAAGATATTTTAAGGTTCTTTGTTTCGTTTCTCAATCCCAGAGTAAGTTTGTTATTCGGTTACCTTATACAAAATTCAAGCAACAACCACAATGCCCAGCTCCAAGAGCTTTTCATTTCGTAAATTTAGAAAATTGGGGGTTGGATTCTACGCAAACTCCAGTGGAGTGTGGGAGAAAAAAGGCTTAAAGGGTGGGTAGGCTGGCAGGCGATAAGTTTTTATGTCTTGAGCTGATGGTGTTGAAAAGTTTTTGTGAAACTAAACACAGAATCCCCCCAGAATGGATATATAGTTCGGGGGTTGTTGGCCAGGAATATGGCCGCAGCAACTTTTGTGCGGGTGTATTCGAGTGGGTTTTAATGAAAGAGTGTACAATGTACACACACACACACAAACACACACACAGCCTTCCAAACCCCTGAAACGTTTTCTTGAAGGAGCCCAGGCCGAAATGAGGGGTTGTCCTTGCTGGACATTGTCAGGAGGATATGCTGTTGTGCATAAAAGATAATGATGTTGCCTTAAACTTTTGGGAATAAATAATAGTTGTAGTTCCCGCCGTCCCTTCTCCCTCTTCTCTACAACTCCATCTCCATCTCTTTCTATTACTCGGTTTCACCCCGCAGGCCCGATGTCCTTGTTTCAGTCTGGCTGTAAGCTAAGGTTATTATCTTTCAAGTTTTCAAGCCCCATGTGGAAGTGCCACAACAGGAGCAACAACAACAGCTAGCGAGCCGTAAAGGGACGGGGCCCAAGGCCTTAAGCTTATAATTAATTGCATGTTTGGTCGAGACGAAATAATCCTTTGTACAGAAATACACCCGACCCTCGAATCCTCGCCCCCTCGCCCCTTCGCCCCCTCTCCCCCTCACACACACACATCTTATGTTTGCCCATGCGTGTTTTTAGCCCAAACCTCCCTCTTCGAGGATAGTTCGAGCAGCGCCCCAAAGTTTGTTACATGCCTTTTGGGAAATTTACAGGCAAATGAATGTTATCATAACTCCCACTGCTCCCAAAAAGCCCCATCTCCGAAGGCCTATCCTATCCACGTACCACTGACCAGTGACCAGTGGCCAGCTTGTTCAACTGTAAAGAACTACGCTTAATATCCCCGTGTGTATGCGGCATCTTTTTCGGCCCCCATTTTCATAGCCTGCTGCGGTTGCCACCCGTTGGAAATTTGAAATTTTATTAAAATTGATGAATGAGCCGCTAATTAACGAAACGCCGACCCGTCAAACGAAGCTAATGCAGCCATTGTCCCTCTGATTTACCGACATCCTTCTGGGGAGAAGTCGTCCCGGCATTTATGGATATTAATGACGGGCTTTTGTGCGTGGGCTTTTCGCTGACTAATCAGTCGAGTTAGACGACTACCGCCTGTTACATAACTGGGAACAAAATTTGGTTTTAGACACTGAACTCTGTTTAGTTTCCTATACCGAAATTAAAATTAATTTCTTACAAAACGTACCATTAAATCGCTTAGTGAAGGTTGCAAAATTGGAAACTTTTTTAAGGAGCAATATAAGGTTTGTACATTTTTGAAAGGAATATATATTACAAGTAATTAAAAAATTAAATTACTTAATTTTTATTGCTTGTAAAATTCAAATGTTTCCTTCAACGATAAAATGTTATAGCTAATTATTTTAATTCAATTTTATAAGTATAGTTTTAATATTAATTAATTTATTAAATTCATTTTATTTTATGATTCAAAAAACATACAAATTGATTGTGTTTGAAAATGTAGTTTGTTTTATATATCAAATAACGATTTTTGCTAAGTGAAGTGTCAGTAATCAAATCAGATTTCGGAAGTTTTTAACTTGTTCTTGATTGCCTTCGCAGGCGCAGGCAGGGATACATAGCTGGCCAGTCCTCCTGCCCAGTTCACGCCCCTTGGCAGCTTTCGGATCCATCCTATGACAACAAGAAGCTATGAAGATTGAGGAGGGCAGGCAACCAAATGACAACAATGGCCAAATTTTAATTGAAAACTTTAATTTGGCAACACAACGAAGTTCGCCTGGAAAAGCTGCTGGGCTGCTGGGCTGCTGTACTGCAGGGGAAGGAAACTGGAGTCTGGACTCTGGACTCTGGAGTCTGCATCTTGGTTGAGGTTTAGGTTTATTTTGTCGCTGCCGTTGTCGTTGTCGCTGTCGTTGTCATTGCCCTTGGCTACATCTTGTGCAAAGGAGCGAAGGATCTGAGGCTGGCTGAGGCGAGGAATTTGCCGACAATAAAATGCCGAAATAAAACAAGAAATTCAGCTCGGTGTGCGAGAGTGTATTTACTTATGGCCAGACAGCATCACTCCTCTGAGCTGTGTGTCTGCTGGATGTTGTCCTTCGCACGCTTCGAATACGGTCCTTGTGCATCCTTGTTTCTTGCTCTTGATTTCTTGTTTCTTCCTTTCATGGCTGCTGCCGCTGCTACGGCTGCATTGTTCAAATATATGCACATGTCCTTCTGCCTGTCAGCCAGATCCTTTTGCATTTATTTCCAGCGCTCTTATTTATTTATAAAGCCAAGCCAGCTCGGAGCTGGTCTGCATCTCTAACTGCTTCTTGTTGGCCTGCCATGTAGCTGCCATGTTCGGTTCAATTGTTTGCCATTCTTGGCCATTGTCCGGACATCGCCAGTGCTCAAGTTCCATTTTGGAGCCCCATCTCCGTCTTGTCCTTACGCTTTTGTTAGCCAGTGTCTGCGATTCTTGTTCATCTTTTGTCTGGGGCCCATTTGAAATTGATTTCTGAATTATTCACAAATTTGTGCCAGCCCTTCGTTTCGCCTCAATTGGCTGCCTCGCATTAGCCAATAACTTGGACCACTCCCCGCTGCCCGCTGCCCGCTGCCCGCCCACATCCTGCATGTCCTGGCCATAAGTCATCGGAAGCTGCCTCCTTTTTTTCGTTGGCAGCAGCTTGCTGTTGATTGCTCCATCGCCTCCACAGCTCCTCCACTCTTCTGCCAGTTCATCAACTCAAATTTTATGCATTTTAGATGAGTTTTCCTCACAGTTTGTTTGCAACAACCCACACACATACCCACACACACGAAAAAAAAAAAGAAAAAAACAGCAAGAAAGAACATTTTGTTTTTCGTTGTTATTTTTATGCAACTTGATGAAAATTTTCAACATCAACATCAACTTGGGCAAAATGTCAATGGGGTGCCTGCCTTGGCCAGCTTCTCCATAGCTCCAAATTCAAGTCCAACCATCCAAGGCTGCCTGCATTTTGTGGCCAGTTCAGGTCCGGAGCTAGTCGTTAAAGAATCCTATTAATTAAAAAAAACATGAATCCTTAAAAAATAAATCTTACTTAAGAAAGTAAAAGTTTTGTTGTCCAAAGATGGCCATTATTTAAAATTCAGTTTCTATGGCTTGTAAATCGTTATAATCGACAAAGTTTAACTGATATTAAAAGCTACAAATTTCTTTCTTCTATTAAAATTATCTTACTTTAAATTCCTGTCGTCTGAAAAATCCGATCCTTGTCCCCCAGAAAATGTATCAACTTTTCTGCATTTTTACTAATTTTACCAGTTAACTTCCTTTGGTTTTCATAGTTAACTTTTACCATCATGGAAAAATGTTGTGCCTTGGTAACATTTGAGCAGAACTACGGAGCCATGGAGCAGCAGGCTAAGGGATGAGGGGAATTAGAAGGACTTGCAGGAGCAGCTCAAATTTTCAACTCGCAAGTTCAATAAAAGTTTCGACGCTCTCGTCCTTGTTGCAATTTTATTTGCTGGCTGGCTGGCGAAAATGCAATTTCCAGGACATGACTTTTCCGTATTCAGCCTCCTTGGTGTTGCTGCACCTAAGGCAAGAATTTTACCCCCCAGCAAATTGCATAAAAGTGGAGCATGCCGCTCGCCTCGAGCGCGGCAAAGCAAAACAGAGTCCTGGCCAAACTCTCATGCAGAACTTTGCTTTTCTTAATTTATTTTGCTCACGAGTTGGGCGAATTATAATTACCAGCCAACCCACCAAGCAACAACAGCTAGTCGAGCATTTTCAGGATGGTACACTAAGATTAAAATTTACCATCCACTTTGCTTTATTTACATTGTTTACAAGTTATAAAAATTCAGTGTAAACATTTTAATCTAACGATGATTTTTAAGCAATCTTTTTCACTTGCTAATAGTTTTTTGTAAGTCTGCACGAGGTCATATGATAATGGTGAAAATTAAAAACACAGGGTCTTGAACTTTTAATTTCTGACTTGATTTATTTATTTGTATCTGTATTAATTTTTATTTAAGTAACTTGATAGGAATTAATTAATTTGTTTTACCATCCAATGCATTTTCTAAAAACGGGTTTCTCAGTGTACAGTCGGTCCAGGTTGGAGGTTCGTTTGGGGTTTGCCAGCTCGATTTATTGGCTTGGCTGGCGCCGAGTTCGATATTAGTGGTCAGGGCTCTCAACAAATTTTGCAGTTAGGCAAACGCCTTCCTGCGGAAGGACGAGCAGGACGAGTAGGACGTGGAGGTCGCGGGGAGGGACGGCCATAAATATTAAATATGATACTTTATGCACTGGACCTGGTTCGCCGGCTGCTGCTGCTGCTGCTGCAACTTATCAAATATTCCTGGCCGGCAATTGGCCATCATCTCCAGCGCAGCCTTGGCCACATCCTTGCAGGATATCCAAAGCGTGGCTGAATGAGCTTCATTTGCTTGCCCAGATACGCGCCGTATTTTGCATAACAAACTTTGACTGGAGCCGGGTAGAGATGGAGTGGGTCGATTCGGAGCGGAGCCCCAAAACTAATTAGCCGCGTGGCCCGAGTCGCATCGCATGGTGTCCTGTAACGGCCAAAGCGAAGAGGTCCTCCAGCGAAGACACGTGAGCTGATGATGCTGCTTTGGGACTGGCTGAAGTCGTGAAACTCATTTTAATATTAATGACTAATTGCAGCCAACTTGTCTTTGGCTCAACCGTAGATGTCCTTTACATTGCTAAAAGTATGGTTTTTATTTGCCATTATTTTAAATTTTTTAAGTCTTTAGGGCTTTACATAACTTGTGACTTTTTAATGTTCACGTTAAGCTTCTTAACAAACTAGTTTTAAAAAGAGTGCTGTAAGAGCGTCGGTTATCTAACGAAAATCAAAGTTAAGCACCTTTATTTTTCAAAACTTTAATAGAGTCTTAAAATCTTTCTACACAAAAATTGGTTAATTTTTTCAAAATACTTCGTTTCAGTCCAAATACTAAACCCACTTAAAATTTCATTTGATTTTGCAGCGGAAGCTGTCTCAGTCCCGGCAGGAAACTCAGCCATGTCTCTGCTCGTTCCCCAACCTTATTTGGAAGGTGGAACTTTGTAGCTCATTAGAATATTTTCTGCAGAAGTTGCCTGCATGCCCAAAAACTTTGCGCAGCTAGAGAAAAAGACAAAAGAGATAGAAAGCAATTGAATGGGGCTAGTGAGAAGGCGATGTATGCATTTATTTAAGGCGCAAAGTAAAACGAGTAAAACGGGAAAAAGGCATTCTTTGTTGGCATTCCATTTAATTGGTCTACGAGTTGTTCCTGTCGGGACCTCGGATCAGCATCCCAGTACTCAACCGGGAAGTTTCCCAGGCCCAGCATCTCGGTTCGTCGCTCTGCATCTTGCAACTGGTTGGAAGCGGCTGCGAAACAGGTCCGGCCTGGTCCCGATGGTCAGTAACCTTTGGCCCAACCGCCAGTTCAGTGTCCAAAAAAAGGGTGAAAACGTCCGAAGATGCTGCGCCGATTTCTGAGATTTTCCCATGATTTTCTTCCTCTGAAACTGGTCAGCACTTGGATGGGCCAAAGGATTGTCGACGGCGAGCATCTAAGGGTGGTTTCAAAGTCTGTTCTGTCAGAGGTGACTTTATTTTAAATTCACGCAACACCTTGTGTATCTTGTTAGTAAAAATACTAGATTTCATACTCTCCAAACAAGATTTGTATTTTAACAATTTAACATTTTTAAACAAAGTTTTTTATTAAGTAAACAGTGTGTAATCCCAATCTATATTAATATATTGTGTGTCTGATATCTTTGTTTAAATTAATTGTATAAGTTCTTAAGAAGTTATTGAGAAAAAAAATAGAAAACACGCAGTACTTATTCTAAAAGTAAAATGCTTCAAAATCGTGTTTTCTTACGCAGTGGTTCTTATTATTGTAATTATTCGTACAAAAATAAAAGCGCACTCTGTTGTTTGGTTTCCCAAACAAAGTCCAACAAATGTGTGCCTCGGATAAAACCCTTAAAGTTGTGGCTTCTAGCCACCAGGTGGCGCTCTCTTCGGATAAATAAACTATTCTGAATGGAGAGCATTTAAGAGAGTGAGAAAGAAATAAAACATCCCTTTTTGTTTGGTTAATTATTTTTGTGGGGAAATTTGGTTTATTTTTTAAATATATCTTAAGTAAAATTGTAGTTATTTTTTAACAATTCGGTCTATAATTTATAAGCTAATTGCCTATCATATTTATTGTGCAGATTAACCGAATTATAAAGCTTTTTTAAGTATCCAATCAAAGTGTAATTGAATTTTACTTAATTTAACAAAACTAAAGTAAATTGTATTATTTAATTACATAATATACGCTTATAAAAATATGTATTAAAATAGATTTGAATATGTGTATTGTTTATTAAAAAAATGATCTATTGAATTTCCTTAACTTAATTGAAACAAAGTTCTAAGCATGAAACAATTTGGTTTTTGTAAAATTGCTTAGCAACAATTAATTAAAACTGCCGGTGGCTATCTGACCTACCCATTTTCTCCGTCTCACGTAATCCAACTCCTCGATTTCCTTTTTTTTGCGGAAATCTTATTGGTAAAGGCGAATCAAGGCAACCTCAAGCAAGTCCTTCGTTTGCAGCTTTTTTCAACCGGACTCGTTTTGCGCGTCGAATTCGTCGTCGCGTAGGAAAAGGAGGCAGCAATATAAAATAAATTAAAAGAAAGAGCCAGCAGCAGGACGAAGCCAGGAAGAGGAGGCGAAAAGGACCTGGACAAGGAGCAAGGAGTAAATGCTTTGCATTTTTAAAATAGAAAAGGGGCGGAGCACATTTAAATGTAGCTTGGTTTTTTTTCGTGCACTCCTCTTCGTCCTTGTCGTCCTTTTTTCACTTGGCTGCTGCCACTTACCCTGCAGTCCAATAAGACGAGGCGAAGGCAAGGAGGCGAGCGACAGAGACGCAGATAGAAACTAACTGGGAAAATCGGAGGGTGGGGTCCTGGAAATGGCAGGACGTGCACTTAAAAGTATAAAAGGCAGCAAAAGAAAATTATCAAACGAAAACAAATATTAATGCCAGTTAAGGGGAGACGGAGACGGAGATGGCGATGGAAGGCAAATGCAAATGACAGTTGGGGGAGAAGACGGGGAAGGAGCAGAAAAAGGACCCAGTGACAAAATGGCACTTTGAGGGCACGTAACGACGGTTGAAAAGGATATGAAAGAATTTTCGCAAACGTAGTTAGTTCGGTTGGGCAGTTTGGCAGCTGGGGTGGTTCAACAGCCGCTTGTCTGATTCTCCAAAGGACCAGACCAAGCCCCCAAGGACCAAGGACCCAACGCCCGGCACCGGACTGCATTCATTTGTAAATATTGTAGCCTGCAGGATACGTATGCAAATAACATTAAGAGCATCGCATAGAAAAATGTAATTTCACTTGATTTGCTCAAAAATGCAAACAGAGACGAGGAGCACACTCACACACACACAAGCACACACACTCGCTGAAACACAGACACGAAGGACACGTTCACGTACACGTTCACGTACACGTACACGGGCAGACAGATAACGGGCCATAACATGGTAGAAAGTTAAACGAAGATAAGAGCCAGAAGAAAGGAAGGAAGGAAGGAAACAGAGGCAACAGGAAAAAGTCAGCTCCCGACAGGATATGAAGTAAAGGACGCCGGGGCGGGGAAGTGTTTTGGGCCGCTGGAAGGCATTCGAGGACATCGAGGAAGTAGGCAGTTACTTCGATACGACTGGAGCGTGGTGTAAACCATTCGAGGGGAGAGGAGAAATCTCCAATTGGAAGGGCGCTCATGCTGGTTAATATAGACAAAACCTAAAATTACCACATCAAATAACGTATTAATTCAATAAATAAAGCATTCCAATCATTCTGTTTGATGTTATTTAATAAGACAGGCTTTTATCTTTAAAACTATTATTTCCTCCTGATTTTAAAGAGGTTTTAATACATTTAAAAAGCTTAAAAGGTAAGGTAATATATTTAGGTAGATCCTACTATAAAGTAAACTGTGTAAAGCAATTTATGTATAAAACATACATATTTTTTTAAAAATTATTGTAAAAGTTTAAAGTTATATGTTACAGTAGATACAAAGGAATACTTTTCTATAATAAATTAAATAAAAAAGCAAAAGAATTTGTTTCTGAGATAGGAAAATTCTTTTTTGTTTTCTAAAAAACCAATTAACAAATTCTTACTGGCCATTTATACATTTTTGTGTGATTTCAGTTGGGTTTTTCTCGAGACACCCTTGTGAAAGCACAGCCTACTTTCGAGTTTCCTGAGCCAGTGGCCTTTACGCTCCTCGTTCCCCTCAAAGTCTGGACTGGTGTCTGGCAAGCCTTGCAACTCAATCGTGGCTGCTGCTATACGGGTATCCTGCTCCTCCTGCTTCTCCTTCTTCTCCTTCTTCTCCTGCTCCTTGGCTGCCTGCGTGTCTATGGAAATATCTTATGGCTGACAGCTACCGAACACCGTCGGACAGCAACCACAAATACACTGAAAAAGACATGAAATGAGCTTTTAATTTTATAATAGAAGTTTAGTTTTGTTTCAATACTTATCTTAAAAATTAAAACAGGAGTGTTAGATTTACTATAATAGTTTTCTATTAATATAATGGAATTTATTTAATAAGAGGAGAAATCAATCAAGATTATATAAAATAGAAATTAAAGTTGTATACCGAAGTGTAAATGCGTAAAGCTATTTTTTTCGGTGTAAACACACCGACACAGTGGCAGACGGTCGGCCTTTGGCTTACATTTTAAGTGTCTGAGGCCTCAATTGCTTTACTGGCTTTTCGACTGCCCAGAGAAACGATGGCGATGATGACGACGATGATGGCGAAGGACTGTGGGAAGGATGTCTGATGGCCGGTGGCCGATGGCTGGGCTATGCAACGAAGGCGGTGAGTCAATGGACTCCAATTCGTTCACGTTACGTGCCTCGGACCGCTGGTCAGTCTTTGGTCCTTTTGTTGCACATTTTATCAGCGCTTTAACGTTCAATTCAATATAATGACTCCCCTATGCATAAAATGCCCAATGCAGCAGGATTCGGGTTGCAGGAGGAGGATAAGGATGAGGATGAGGATGAGGAAGTCCTGGCAAGTGGAACGCCTGTGTGAACGAGCACATACTTTTTATGACGCCATCGAGGACAGACAAGGACGAGAACGGGGAATGGGGCATGGGGGTCCTGAAGCAGTCGACTTAAGGGGAAGATTTTAATTTGCATTCGTTTGCTTTCGTTTGCAGGGCTTGCAGGATGTTGTTGCCTGCCTATATTAAATCGTTTTTGCAATTTTTCGTGATTTTCCCCTGCAGCTTGGGGTCTTCGTCCTCTGCGGACTTTTGCTTGGGTCCGGCAAATTGTTAAGTCGCCCATAAATTTGACTTGTTCTTGCAGTTTGGGGCTTTATGGGGCACCCACTGAGGCTATTTGCATAATGGTTTATAGAAAAGACAAAGCCCGGGCTTGGGATCGGGATTGGGCTCAGCCAACTCGGATTCGAGTTTGAGTCCGAGCTCTCGTTCTCGTACTCCGCACAAAGGACACGGCACAATGGCATCCAGCTTGGGTTGATTTTTCTTTCTCGGTTTTGTTGTGGTCTATATCCCGTTCGTTCTAAAACAGGAAACGAGTGGCTTTAAGGGCTCTGCTCCTTTGTCCAGCATCCTTGGCTCGAAGTTAAAACCATCAACCACTTAAAATAAATTAAGGCGACGCCATTTTCCTTTCGCCCCGAGAGCATTCAGCAAACAACCCCGAGCTGAGGACCAACGAGCAAGGACCAGTACTTGCAGGATACACACAGACAGACACAGGCGGACACATCCCTGCTCTACCCCCAAGACGAAGGTCTCCGTGCGCCGTGTGGCCATTACTTTTTCCAGCTTTTTCATTTATTTTTATATTTCTCCGTGTATATATAGTAGAAGCCCAAGGGATCCCTTTTGCTATTAGTTTAGCAAGAGCTGCAGGGTTGGTTGTGGTATGTGGATGTGGATGTGGGCGGTGTCAAGTACAGTTTCGTATTCTTCTGCTTAAGCATAACGAATGTCCTGGGTAGGGACCACTGCCACTCGCACTGCCACTCCCACTGCCACTTTTGGCCAACATAGTTGGTCGGACAGTTCCTGGGAGAGAAACGTCCTGGGCAAAAGTAATTTTTTACTGTTAGTTAAATAAATGCGAATGCGAAGCAGCAGCAGCAGCAGCAGCAGCTGGCACCGCAGGACCCAGGATCCAGAGTCCAGCATTCGGCATTCAGCATCCAGGGCCCAGGACGAGGGCGTTAAAAGTTTCCACCATTTACTTGTGCCGCATCCTGTTCGTCCTGCCAGTTCTTGTTTGTTTTTTTTTTTGTTTTGCCTGCATTTCTTTGGGGACCCGGACGGAGAGCATTGCCTTGTCTCGCTGGCTGAAAGACGTGCCAGGACCATGGCCAGGACTCGTTTCGTTGCCCTCTCGCTCCCACTCACTGTCTCCTGCCAGACTGCCTGGCTGGCAAGATAAAAAATTAGTTTGGCGAACAAGATGAATGCCTTTTGCTGATTAAAATTGCGCAGCAAGCGAACAGAGGAGCGGAGAAGGCAAAGTAAAACAAGGACAGCTCTTAATGAAATAATATGCGAAAAAGTTAAAATGAAATGCAAAGAAAATTCTGCTATTTATTCAAGCTTAAAGATATTCATGGGTATTTTACAAGGTATATAATCAATGTCGGATTTATTTAATTGACATAAAAGAAAACGATTTAGGATATGTGCTATTAAATAATTTAATTTTATGTGAATATTAAATATCTAAGACTGCTCTGACAGTTCAGCACATAAGTTAATGGAAAACGAAGAGTTCCCTGTATTTTCTAATTCGTTCTGTTGAATTGTGTCATAGGCAATTTCGTAAATAAATCCAAATAAATACATCATTGGCCTGAAACGAAATAGAACCCGAAAATGTGTTAGAGAGAAAACATTTCAACTCGACAATGGTGCAACAATTAGTGTAGTATTAAAAGCGTAAATCATAAATGAAGCGGGGTGAAGGGGAGCTGAAGGGCTGACCCTGTCTGGTCAATTATTTGGCCAATTGCGAACAATAATTTCCAGGCAGGACACCTGATGGTAGCCGCAGTCGCAGTGGGTCAGGGTGAACACGGAAAACATAAAACAGGGTGGTGCGAATTAGTCGCGTGGCGAAGGCATCAGTTGAACGGTCAATTTTGATTTGCCATAAATAAAGCTTAATTGAATTATTGAACGGAAAACACAAACGAGCGGGCGGCACGCAACTGTTGCTTCTGACCGCCGTGATTCTCCACTGTTCGCTCCATTTAAATATGAATTAAACCAATTTCGAGTCGATTAATGTCGACGGCTCTTCTCGCATTCGATTTCGCCTTTTTCTCCCCTTCTCTCTCGTGACTGCATTTTTTTGCGACCTGCAATTATATTTATTTTTCGGGTTCTCCAACCTTTCCCTCATTTCAGCCGGCTTCCTCTGGATTTTTTGGTTTTATTTTTTTTCGGCTGCCGGGCACTTTCAGTTTCGAATGCGTGAGCCGGGGCAGGATGCGAGGATCCGGGACAGTCCGGCTTATTAATGCGTGCATTGATGGAATACGCACACCAATCCAGCTGACCCACACTCACGGACACATGCGTAATGCAAGCGGGGGCACTTTTTTCAGATTTTTTGTTTTTCGTCCTGATTTCTTTTTTGTTTTTTTTTTTTTTTGGGAGAAACCCAAATAAAAATTGCATATTATGTAAAGAGCGGCGTCTGCCGTTGCTCATGTTGTGGCATTGCTGTTGCTGTTGCTGTTTCTCGTGTTGTTATTGTTATTGTTGCCGGTGGGGCGGCAGCAAAAAAGTGTACAAAAATAATTCTGGGTGAAGGACGAGGACACTGGCCAGCCGGCGGGTGCATCCTCCTCCTCCTCGTGCTACTCTGCTGGTCGACGGGGCGTATGTGCGATGCTCGCTCATTTTTCTCGCCTTTCCTCATCCCCATTGTATGTTAAGCGATGGGTGGGATAGTGGATTGTGGTGGTAGCCGGGGTAGCCGGAGTGCGGCGTTTCCGCATGCATCATCACAGCTGGCAGACGAGCGGCAGACACCATTCCGCCATCCCCCTTCACCCCTCCTCGCCCCACTCATTAAGTGCAATAAACTGTGCAAGGGAAAACAGAAATTAACTCCCACGCCGAAGGCCCCAATTGGCACTGCAATTGTTTGGCGAAAATCGTTTAATCGTTTGGTGGTGTATTTATTCAATCAGTAGTTGGGAACTCAACTTTCCACTTCATTTTTTCATCAAGATGCTCCTGCTTTTTATTTAAAAATTTTTTTGATTTTAAAATGACTTCTTAATTTATTTATTTAAGCGTTCCACAGAAAAAAAAGTTGTTTTAGTAAACTATAGTAAGATAAACACAAGAATAGCATAGACTAAAATTTAAATGAAAATAAAAATCACTTTTTTTTATTAAATTTTGTTGACTTGAATCAATTTAATAAAGTAAAACTAAAGTCAATGCAAAAAAAATGAAACAGTCAAGAAGTACACAAGGAGTCAAAAAAAAAAAAAATTTTTTAGGCTGTACAAACAGAAAGTAAATATTAAAGAAAGAAATTCCGAATAAACAAAATAATTAGTGCTTGAGCAAATTAAATTATTAATATTAAGGCAAAACAAAAAAAAGGACTATCAAATACAAGTCCTTACTGCATACTTTTCGGCTGCGACGAATTTTTTGTAGCTCTTGCTGTTCTTTTTTTTGTCAATTCGCTCCGGCAAAAGTATCTGTGTGAGTAAGCTGTTTGTGTGTGGGTTGTTGGTTAATGCGGCTCATACACGTAATTGGCATTAAATTAAACGCCTGCCCCAGACCGCCCCCCAATTTTCCGTCTGGTGTGAAAAAAATGAATGACCAGCCGCAGTCTGGCATTCGTTTCTCCTCTCCAGGACACTTTTAGTTTATCCTTTTTTCGGCTGGCACACACACAGATGAGCATGTATAGTATACGTATACATTTGGGAGGCTGTTGCATCTGCTGCTTATGATAATTGCCGGTTGCACTGCGTTTTCTGGCACGTGTCTGACCCCAGCCCCCCATCCCACCCCCTTTGGTTTCTCTTTTTTCGGCTGTTTGTTTTTCACATATGTGCTGGATTTTTTATCCTCTTTTTGGCCGTTCATTGACATTGTCAATGTCATTGTTGCCATTTGAGTAGTCGTCGTTTTTTACTCATTTGCTCTTTTCTCATTTTTTCGTTTGTTTTTTAAATTTTTATTTCTGCGCTCTTTGCAGCGCATTTATATTTTCATTTTTATTTTATTTAATTGCAATTTGTTTTTTTTTTTTGTTGGCGCGTGCCACTTTTACAGAGTCGAATTTAAACCTTTTTTTCTCATTTTTTTT
The DNA here is from genome assembly GCF_025200985.1 of Drosophila gunungcola. Taxonomy (NCBI): domain Eukaryota; kingdom Metazoa; phylum Arthropoda; class Insecta; order Diptera; family Drosophilidae; genus Drosophila; species Drosophila gunungcola. The sequence goes on from NC_069139.1 coordinate 10,849,441, forward strand.
AAACACTTTTATGATGTTTACATTATGACGTCACGGGCGGGACATGTGTGTATGTGTGGTGTGTCCCAATGTTTTCGTTTTGTCCTCTTTGGTTCGAAACTGAAGGGAGGTCGAAAATCAGCTGTTGTCTGCAGTTTAATTGACGTTTAATCGATGATTACTGCATACATTTCAGCAGCTACATTTTGGGGGACGTCAATTCATTTTCGGGAAATGTATCAGATTTTCATCGAATGATGCGAAAGATAAATAAACAAATAAAAAGAAACTAAGAAGGATTAAACCTTTGCATTATTTAAGGCAAGAATAAAACAAAGAAGTCAAACCAGCTTTTATAGTTTTTCAGGTTGTAAAAGAAAAGCTCTTTGATTATTCTCACAGTAAAATTAACAATTTTTATAGCATATAGCTTAAAATTTAAGTAATATCTTAAACTTATAAACAGAAACAATGAATATAATTTGTCTTTAAAATGCCCTTTGTGAACTTTTTTAGAAATGTTCCAATAATTTGTATCATCTTTTAAATGGAGTTGTATTTACAAAAGATTTTTGTGACGCCCTTTAGTTTAATGAAATATATATTTTTTAAATCAAATTAAAGGTTGACATATTCCTGAGTGCTTCTAACAAATCATTTTCAAATACACTGTTGGCTATCGGCGAAATTAAAAGTCTGCCAAGCAGAATGATATGTCATTAGAAACTGATGCAAAAACCGAATTTAACATTTCAGTGAAAATCTGAAAACTTTAACCAGCTGGAGGGACAAGGCCTCCCGGGGTTGTGTGGCCCCTCAAACAAAAACAACAAATTTCCATCACACTTCAAAAATGTTGAATTTCATTTTTCATTTTAATGAATTTGTGTTGTTGTCGCACTGGTGTTGTTGACGTTGTTGGCGGTCGTTGTTGCTGTTGTTTCAGGTTGCCGCTGGGCGGCCGCACACGCAAATTACCTTATTTAGTGCACACAACGCCGCATATAATATAATTTACTGTACATAGACCTTTATTCCCCATATATAAGCTGGCATGTCGGAAAATGTGTTTCTGTGAGAGTGTGTTTGTGCGTGGCGGGCTTACATTACCGCTTTGGCCGTTCCTGTTGTTGTTGGCGTACATAATTTACTCAACTGGTTTTTGGGTTGTCGCCTTTTTTCCACTGCGGCCATCTGTATCTGTCCCAGTCCCAGTGCCAGTGCCAGCGCCATTCCAGGATCATGATCGGGGCCAGGCCCACTCCGCAGCTGAATTGCTTCCCTCTAACCTTTATCATCCTGGCTATTTGCCAGCAAGTGCTGGTGTGTGCGTGTGTGTGCGTGTGCGTTTGGGGCATTTTTCAGGATATCTATTGGGACCAGCCGTACCCTACACTTTAAAGTTAGTGCCTTTTGGTTGCACAAATACATACATTTCCGTGCTCTGCTATTCATTACAATATTAATTGTATTAATAATATTTAATTGACTAATTGTTGATTTTTCGATTATTGATTTTATTACTAAAAGCATTACTTCTTTTCTAATATTTTTACTAACTGTATTAATTCTGGTAAACAAAAAAAAGCTTGTTAAATGTTTGTTAGAATGTTTTTGGTTTGATGCGGTAATAGAAAACACTTAATTAATTACTTTTATTGGGGTTTGCTAAAATTAAAAAACAAACATGTTTAAATAAAAAACAAAAAATTGCTATTAAATAATAATTTATAATTTTAAGAAATGGATTTTCTTTTTAAAATTTCGTTTTTCGCGTAGCAGTTTTTAAATTAGTTGTACCAAGCATTTTTTTGGTTTAATATAAGGGTTTCTTTTTTAATATGTTCGGGAAATAATCGGCATTATTATGAAGAACATGAGTTTAGTAAGTAAGAAAATGAAAGCTTATCTAATTTTTCCAAAGTTGTATCTATATTATAGCTGTTATTTGCAGTCTCTGGCTTAGTATGTTTAAATGTGTGAAAGTAGAAATGTAAATATTGTGAATAAAGACTTTTATTGGAGCAACCCCCATTTTATAATTATAAAAGCGTAGTACGCGAGCTGTAAGCTTGTTTCAGCTTCGTAAAGGACTTTCCGGATTCGTTTTGGCTGTCAGCTTGAAGTTTTCCCCCAACTTTTTGCCTGTCGGCTTAAACTAAAAATGGTAAAATTTTAAATTAACGACGCACGCACACAGCTGCAGATGGAGATGAAGCTGGAGAGACGGACACTGACAGGACTCTGCATTCTGATGGGTGTGTGTGTAAGGGTTTTGCGGGCATTTTATGTAATGTCGTCCGTAATTTGACGTTGGCGTACGCAGCCTGCATTTAAAATGAAAATATATATTGCCACACACTTTGATATATGTGCAAAGAGATGGGTAATCCGTGCGTGTGCCAAAACTCCAACTTTTGTATTTAAGTATCTGGTGGAAGGAGACCAAAGCCTACACAGAACATACCATTAATCAAAAGCTTCGAAAATGGTTTAGGATATTATTTAGCCTCAAGTCCCCACTGATGATCGGCAGCTGCTTTCGAGGATCCGCGCTTTCTATTATTCAACGCGAAATAATTGCAACTCGCAGCTGCTTTTTCGTCAAATAAATCCAACCCTCGCTTTCTTAACAAAAGGGGTGGAATGGGCTGGCGCAGGCTAAACAAACCCTTAAGCTAACCAAAAAGAGGGTAAGTTGTCCGGTCGGCCATTTTGGATTCACAGCACAACAGCGCACAGCACAAAGTTGCAAAAAGGTTAAACCTCAGTTTTCACTTTAAATCCAATTCAATTTAATTTCGCAAAAACCGGTACAGGGACTCTGTGCAGATGCAACCGATTAAATTGGGGAAAAAGGAAGAACATTGGCTGCGCTTTTCGCAGCCGCTGAGTATCCGTTAGATACAGATACAAAAGCAAAAATCTTTGCATTTCTTTCGGCACGAACAAAATTAATTATAGTGTATATCTCTTCAGAATTAATCTGCTATTAATCAAAGCATTTTTATTCAAACACTTTTATTACCCAAAAATATTTAAATTATACAATATGAAGAATAATAATCAAAATAATAAATTATATGTTAATTTAAAAATGTTCGAAATTAGTTTTTTTTCGTCCCAACGTTTTCGGAATCCCTGTAAATAGGATTTCCACATATCAATTCCATGACTATTTGTGTCTGCTGTTATCTCTCAAGGTAGAGCCGATTACCTGATGAAGCAAGCGCGATAATGATGACAATGTGAGCCGGCACAAACAAGGAAAACTTATTAATGTAATTAATTAAAACAAACAGCTTCAATTGAGACACGACAGCCCGGATGGCGGTGGGGGCGTAGCTGTGGCAGTGGGCGTTGGGCGGTCGGCAATTAAAGGAGTATGTGGCTGCCCTTGTACCGCGTCTGCAGGCGACACACATCAAAAGCAGCGGCAGCACACACAGCTATCTCTTCAAGCTAGGGATGTGGGCAGTGTTGCCAGGTCTTCAAAAAAGAACAATTATTTTTTAACCAATAAAAAACTAAATATTTGGCAAAATATTCGAAGATTTTTGCTTTTTACATCGGATTTAAAAGAAGTTAATATAGTTACCAGAGACAGCAAGCATTACATTAATCTTTAAGTAAATGGTTGATGCTTAAATAAAAGCTTTGATGCTTTTAATGACAATTTTAAAATAATTAAATACAAATAATGATAAACTATAATTAAGTTTTTTAAATTATTAAAATATATATAAATCTTATAAGCATGTTAAAACATATTTTATATAAAATCTTCCATTTAATGATATACGCACTTAAGCCTTATAAATTGTTTAGTTTATCGGTTCAATATCAATGCTTTGTCTATTTTGTCGTGAAGTTTTTTCAGTATCCTGAGACTAGAAAATCTTTGCGTAAAACTGTGTGAAAGTCAAAATAAATACGAAAAAAAGCTGGATTTGACGTGAAAAGTGCTGAACAGGCAGCACGGGATGTGGGTGAGTGGCTGGCTTGGATGCTTGGTCTTCACACCACGCGTTCGAAATTTAAATCATAAATCATGAGCTTTTCCTCCACGGCATTTTTCATGCTTTTGTTTCCCGCCCGCCGTCACTCGTCCTCTTGTCCGCCCCACTCGATTTTCTCTCAGTGTTTTTCTGTTGCTCACTCGCTCTTTCGCTTGCTGCATTTTGTTTTTCGCATTTTTCTTTCGACGACGGACTCTGGGGCGCTTTTTAGTACGCATAAAAAGAGAAAAAAGTGCCGCCATTTTGTTTTTTCCACTTATTTTCTCATTTTCGCCCGTTTCACTAGCATATAGAAAATAAAATGCCGCAACATACAAAGGCAGAGGCAGCAACAACAAAAATCGAAATTGCTGCATACAGAAAATGCGATGCTCCCCTTGGCTCATTTATTTTGCAGTCCCCCACCGAAACGGACCACCCACATCCACCCACTGACACCACCCCCTGTCAGACCTTAAGCTCTATTTGGGCATTAAGGGTTTTCGCTTGGGTCCTTTGCGAAAGGGTTTCTGCTGCCTGCTCCTTGTTTATCTGTTTTTGTGTTTTGTTTTTTTGGGAAAACGCTCAAAGACCCTAAATTATTCACGCTGCCCAACCTCCGTTTTCCCCTTTCCGGCATCATTTGGGGGTACTTTTTTCGAGAGCGGGGCCTGACATGGAAAAATTTCGTAATTCAAAATTAACATTTAAGGATGACTTGGAGCTGGCCGCCATTCTCCTTGCCATTTCCCTAGGCGCTTTCGCTGCCGTTCGGCGAAAAGGATGCGAAATGTGTACACAAAATTAACGAAAAAAGAGAAAAAGCTGCGTGCACAACAAAAAAGGATAAAACAGTACAGTTGCGACAAAAAGCGATTTTTACTTTGTGTTTGCTGCGAGTTTACGCATTTTGAGGTCGTTTGCGGAGGTATCTCTCCGCCGCAATGTAACTTGGTTTGAGAAAATGCAGGTCCTTGCAAGGGTTTATATGAAAAGGCTGAAATTCATGTCAAGGAGTGTGCCAAGGTTAAATTGTTAGTCTACTTAAGCCTATTTTAAGCTGGTTGTTGGACCTTTTTAAGCCTTGAGCCAAGTTATTAAAGTCTTACAAAAAAAAATGCTGTGACGTAATATATTTTAAATAATGTAATGAGCTAGTTGCATTTCAAAACAAAACGTATTATTTTTTTTTGTGCTTATTAATTTGTGAGTATTAATTTTAAAATTATATAAATTTAAATTTATCAAAAAATGGTGTTGGTAAATGTTTACTTAAAAATTTATCTTGAAAATATTAGCTAATTGTTGTTATAAATAGTTATTGAAATCATATATCACTTCCTGGTTGTTTTTATATGGCATTTGCCATTTATATAAAATAAATTGCATTCTCATAAAACTAAACAATCACAATAGCAATATATACACATCTAATATTCGTTATAATAGAATTTATTGCCTTGTAAAGCTAACGAAGAAGTACATCGCTTTATATTTAAAATATTTACTGTGCCTTCTTTTTTCTACCATTTTTATTAACATATTTGTTTTTGTTTAAGATTTTTCTTTTCTGGAATTCTATTTAATGTTATTGATTGAAATTTTTAAAGATCAAACTATGTTTATAATTTTTGTTTGATTTTTAAAAATTGGTATTTAAATTAAAAAATATAAGCTGTATTTAGTTTTAATTGATTCCAAAAAAATTTGTTCCTCTTTCTCTTTAAGTCTCTCGTTTTTCATCTCTATTTTTCCATTCTCTTTGTGTTTTTCTTCTCTTTTCGAGATGTCTCTGCATCTTTGCCTTCCTTGTGGCCAGGATGCAAACAATTTACGCAATCTGCCATTGCACTTTCCTCACCCCACTGCCCACAAAAAGAAAAACGAACGAAAAAGAGAGAATCCTGTGAGAGAGAGTCAGCCGAAGGATTTCTCTCTGGCAGAGGGACTGAAGAAGCAGAAAAGTTTGAATAAAATAAAATCAAATAATATGCATGGAGCAAGAAAAGCAAGGCTTCATCGCCATTCTGGCCCCACAACCTCCACATTTCACCACCCCGCAAGCCTCCCACCGGAAGTTTCCTTCCCACACACATACACACACACACTCAGTCACAAAAGGCTCGGCTTCGTATAGAAAAACGTAGCAAAAAGTCCAGGCCACCCACCTGCCACCCCCAGTTTTTGCTTTTTTCGCTGGGGAAATTTTTTGTCTTTTTTTAAGCTCCACCTACTTGCTGGCCTGCCATTGGCTGCTGCTTCCACCGACTGCGAAAAGCGGAAAAGCGCCAGGCAGCAGCCGCAGCTGCAGCAGCAGCAGCAACAAAAACTGGCTAAAAGGGGGAAAAAAGGCTAACTCGGCACACACAAAAACCCAAGCACACACACACACACCTGCCTGCCGCCTTTGATTCTGTGTTGTTTGCTTTTTCACATTTTATTTTTAACATTTATATTTGGCGTGCGTGTTTTATGAACAGGCTTCAAAGGAGACCAGGAAAGGGGGTGGGCGGGACATACACATACACACACACACACACACACAGGCATATATACTATAGTTAACAGCATTATGAAAAATGAAAACGATTTCCCTTTGCAGCGCTTATTCCTCATCCGACTAGACGCGTCTGTGGTGCGTCTCCTCAATTTTTCCCCAAACCCAGTAATGCACCGAAGAAAAATATGATTTGAAGATGTTACTATAAGTGTCAGCATTCGGTTTTCCTAAGAAAAGTTCTTTAAAATTCTTAAAAAACCATTGGGTTCATTTCGAAAATCATGTTTGTAGCTTAAAATTCATTAGATATTTACTTTGGATTCCATTTTGTTAAAGTTCTGTAAAAATGTAAATATAATTTAATTTGAACGAATATTAAACTAGTGATGAGAGTTGTATTCACTGAAACCAAAATCAAGGCAAATAATTAAATGTTAAATTTAATTATATCTAATGATATTTTGTTGACTATGTCCCCTGTTCTAGTAAATAGAATTGTTACAGTTTCTTATATATAGTTAAACTTGAATTCAAAATCGTGAAAAACAAATATTTTCTCTCTGTATGTTTGGGATCCTATTCCTTTTGCAATAGCCCAACTTTAGTCGCTTGGTCACGTTGCACTCGCATCCTGGCAGCAACAATGCGGCCCTGGCTCTTCTGGTCGGTAGTGGTTGAGTGTTTAGTAAGTGGTTTAGTAAACACATTTAGTTATTTGCCAAGCGGCGATCCGACAAACGGAAAGGCCGTAAAAGGATGAGGGGCAAACTAAGGCAAGGCCTCCTGCACGCACCGAAGGACATCGAGTGGAGCACTTAATGACACTTAGTGATACTCAATTATCACTGCGGCTCCTTGCTCAATTACTTGACGAGGCCTCTTCCGTTTTCCTGGTCGTGAGTGCTCCGCTACCCTAATCCACCTCCCCATGCAAATGTAATCTGAAAGTTTGCGAAACTTCCGCCCGATTCCCTGGCTGTCGCAGTTTTCGGCCAACTTTTATTAGCTTTCCCGCTAATTGCTTCTAATTTAATTAAATTTAAAAACTTTTGCGCGCTTTTAGTTGGAAAATATTGTGCATGCGCATTTTTTTGGGTGGCACTCGGGGAATCGGGGCAGGCAAATGAGTTTGGGAGTGTGTGTCGCATAATAGTTTAGCTATAAATTTTATGCGTCTGCTTGCATTTTGCAGTAAAATATTTTATAATTAAATATTTGTTTAATTAGTGCGAGTGGCCGCCGTCGCAGACCAGTTCGTTTGCCCTTTTCCAAGGGGCTGGGGTGGGGGATTATGGCTGCGGTTCCCAAAAACTGTCCATTTAATAAGTGGCTAGCATTACATTATTTTCCCTCTGACCAGCAGGGTCAGTTAGATAAATTTAATATTGGTTGAGAGCTGATAACTTTCCTCATGCCATACATGGTTTCACAAATAAAATGAAAATTTGCATGGAGCTGAGCTGAGTTAATTAAATACAATAAGCTTTACAGCACTGGGACTTCATTTCTTACAAGACAATTGTGTCTTGGAGCATTGTAAATTTGTGTATAAGCTTTTTGTCTAAGATAAACAAGAAATCGTCTTATTGGATCAGCAAAGTTGAAAAGATAAATTGATTGTCTGTGTTGTAACAAATTGTGAGAGTTTACTTATTTTGTGGACAATTAGACAAATAAAATATTTATAATTGAAATTTTGTTGTGGTTGCGTGTTCGTTTCATTACACGCAGCTGTAAGGTCTTTTCATAAAAGAATTTTTGATGTTAAAGTCTTAAATCCGTGTGCATTTAAACTTCTTTCCAAATAATCGTTGTGTTTGTATAAGAACTTCATGGAAAACGCATTAATAATGTATGAACCTTTTCAATATCCATTTATTGTGATTTATGTGCGAGACTCATTAAAGGAACCTCTGTGGGTTGCTTATGTTATTTGGGACTATTTGTAAATGCCGATAATTAAACAGGGCCACCTTCTTAGCCGGCAGCCAGGAGATGATTTTGGTTCTGGGGTAATTAATAAGCGTAAACCCTACCGACATTGCATCAGCTTTCTGCCATTTGTCAGCCATTGTCTGACCCCGGTCATTTATCAGCCGGAGATGTGGAAAACACGCTAGAAACCATTTTGGAGGCAAAACAAATTGGGGAAAAACAAAATAGCGCTGCAATAAGTAAAATTAATGAGCCAAGATGTAATTTTATAAATTGTGAAAAGCTTCCGGCGTGTCCTGTCCAAAATGGGAAATGAAAAAGAGCATTTGGCAGGAGTGAAAGTGAGGAATTATGGAAGCCATTTCGGTTGTGGAGAAGGAGAAATGGAGGAAAAGCCGGGAAAAGCAAGGGTGAAAGTGGATTTACTTTCGTCTACGTGACACGAGTCCTGGCCCCCTTTTGCGGTTGTCGCCGGGCGATGATGATGAGTCCCGTCCAGTCAGGACCTCCTGGTCTCCCCGCATCCCTTCCATCCTTCCTCAAGCAGGAGACACGCATCGCGTGGAACGTCTGCGACCAGATTAACGTTTACGTACCAAAAAGGGGGATCGTCCTTGCTGTCAGTGGCAGCAGGAGTATCAAGAGAAGCAGGAGCAGCTCGAACATGGCGGCCATGATTTTCGAAATTAATTCAACTTGATTTTGCTTTCTTCCTTTTTGTTTTGCTCCCTCACTTCGTTGGTCCTTCTGTTTGCATGTGGGGTTCTTTTCGTTTTGGGGGAGTGTGGATGTGGATGTGGATGTGAATGGCTGGGTGCCCGGGCACCGCAGACAAGAAATTAAAATTCATTTCAAAGGCCAAGCGGGGAGAAAGGTTGGTTTCCACGAATATTCAAGGCGCAAGCCTAAAAGTATGCAAGGACCATGGAGACAACCAACCCTCGCAAGGCAAACAACCCTTCTTCGGGGCGGTTTTGTTTTTTGCCTTTCTGTTAGGTTTTCCACAATGGCTGCCATGTTTCCTTTTCCTTTTGTTGCAAGCCAAAAAGTTTTCTATTGTTTTTCAACTGTCATGATGAACTTTTGCCTTTGTTGTCGCATACTTTTGGCAACAAATTTCCGTAACCCCATAACCCTCTTCACCCCATCTAACAACGACTGCACATATTTTATTCTGCTCGACTTAATGCGGGGCGACTGTCATTGCTTTGTTCTCGTTGCGTGTCTGCCAGCTGTCGTCTTTATGGCACAGATCCATTAATATTCTTTCGCAAATGTGTGCCTCAGGTGCAGGCAGTCTTTGTTCCCGATTTTTTGTCTGTTTTTCAGGCATTGTTTGAGACGGTGCCATAGGAACTTGTTCTGACAGCTCGGCTACCTGCGAGAATTGAGCCGTAAGCCGTGTTCAATTGCCAAGTCCAGTCGAGAGAGGAAATCTGTAACAAATCATAGTCTGTGCCTTGGCCTAAAGGCATGCCAAGCCCTGGGTCTCATACTCTGATTTTAACACAGAAAAAAATATTAAAAACAATTTTAAGCCAATTCATAGTTTTTATAAGAACCTTTTTCACTGTTAATACAGTAATTTACAAAGACCTCTTTCGGTCAAGCAACATAAAAAAACCTTAAAGCCTCAGTAATTTTTTCATTAGGGTCATATCTTATTTTCTTTAACTCATAATCTAAGAAATTTAAAACAGTAGAACAATTAACTAACCCAAGTACGATCTACATTAAAACTTTAATGTCAAGCAAATATGAAAAACATGAATAAAAACAAGGTAATGCATAAATCGAAAACAAAATTAATTTAAGTTGTAATTAAAAAAAAACCTTGAAAAATCTAAAAAAAATTAGCTTCTGCAGATTCGTAGTATTTCATTTTTATATACAAAATGCAGTGTTTCTAAATGGATTGGCATTCCAAAGTTAAGACATTGATACACATTTTTTAAATACATGTTCATCCAATTTATATTGTGTTTTCTAAGAATAAATTTCTTGTTGTGTAGGCTGCTTGGAGTATGCGAAAATTGTTGTGCCGTTTCATTTTATTTGCATGTCTCCCCATTTTATGTGCACAAGTTTTTAACCCTGGCGAGTCATAAAATTAAAACCAAAGCCGACTCTTAGGGTGCGGACTGGTGGTCCTGGTTCCGTTCCCGTTTCTGTTCCTGCCAGATTGCCTTTGAAAGCAGACCCACCATTCCCCGGCCGCAGGATTTCTTGTACTTCACCTGTCCAGCCACAACCCACTCCATCCCAGTGCGATCCCACCTTCCACGACCTCGTCTGCAGCAGATTCTGAATGCAAGCCTAACGACCTGGCATTGTCGTTGATAAGGTCCAAAAATGCTTGTCTACCGATTTTTTTAAGCCAGCCATTTGGCGAGTATGGCTGGTAATGGTTAATGTTTATGCAAAAGGAGGCTGCAAGGTTGTGGGATGGGCAGGACATGCTCGCTTGGATTCGCTCAAGCGAAAGTGCTTGGTATCCTGTTAAGGCCAAAGTCGAGAAATTTAGGGCCTAAAAGATTTTTAAGTAAATATTCGGCTAAGCTTTAAGATAATACGTATAAATAAGTCTACTTGTTTCTACCTTTCATTGGCCTTAAACCTTTTTTTTACAGTCTGTAAAGTGGAATGATCGCAGAGTTTTCAGCTTCTTATTTTTACAAAGTATACACATACAGAAACAATGGTGTCTGACATCAGTTTTTGAAAAATTATTCCTTATTTTTAATTTGGCTAATTATCAAAATTGGTTTTTGGAGGTAGCTTTAAATAAAAAAAAGTGATCCAGCTAAAATCCTAATTTATATAGGCCCCTTATAATTTCATTACAAAATAAATCTTCGTAGTGGCAAAATCAAAATAAAATCGAATATTAAAATAAATGTTGTTGATCATATTTTAGAGCGATATTCAAACTTGGAACAACCCGTTCACATTCCTCAAAGAGATGCCCTCCCCTTAAGTCATATTCTAATTTGCATATTCAAGTTGTGCGAGTGAAAGCTCAGCACCAAAGCTTTCTGATTTGAAATTTTAGAAAGCATTCCACTTGCAACCCCTTTTGATGAGCCCGCTGGAGATACAAGCACACGACTATAGATGGCGCCTCTAGTAGCTTGGCATGTTCAGGGCGAACTTAGGATTATGATAATGACTTATGAAAAGAGTATAGCCAACCTGCTTTGGAGAAGTTCCATAAATCGATCCAGTTAGCGGCGTTGTCTGCTGATCCGCCTCATGAGTGTTCAATAAGCGCAAATATTAAAAAGCGTAAATCAAAATTGGCAATAAAATCAAAGCATTTTTTATTCAAATTACGATTATAATAATAATAATAAGCACGAGCATATCATAGATTAACTAAAAGCCAAACTACATACAAATATATAATAACATCTAGCGTTACTAAGCTTTTCTTATCAACTAGTTCGGTTAGTGGGCCTCTAGTTAAGCTGGAGCTAAATGCAATTTTGTGGCCAGGTCCTTGGGGCAATCTGCAAAGATAGAGAGATGGAGAGACGTTAAACAAGTTGTACATTTTGTTTCTGGAGACAAAAAAGCCACAGGAGACGACCCGGAATGGACATCTCCGCCTTCCTTTCAGTGCGCCCCAACACAGGAGTTTACAACAAATTAAACTTGCTTGTGGGCACTAAAGCAACGGCAACAACATTGGCAACATGGCAAAGTTTTCGCTTCAGCGAAAAGTTTTAATAGAAAATTTTAGTTAATAGTTTTTAACTTTGCCGCTGCGGTGGATTTGATAAGGGACCTCTACCCAGCACACAACACATGTAGAACTTTTTAGGAAACGACCGCAGCAACAAAGGAGGTGGCCCCGTATGTGGGTGGTTGTTTTGGGTTTGAGATTGGGGTTGGGGATGGATAATGGGGTATATGTCCAACCCATGGCTCCTGCTCGGATCTGCTGGCCAGCGTCTGTCTAATTAATTAAATTCGCTTTTGCGAGGACATCGCCTCGTCCAGCAAATTCTGTCTAAGCAGCAGTTTCCTTGGGATGAACAGGGCTGGTTGACTAATTTGGGTTCTCAATAACGTTTCACACGCTAGACCTTAATTTTGGTTCTATTAATAAGGCAATCAAATATTTTATCTTTTAGATTAAATTCAAAATAATCCCCCCAGCATTTCATACCACCCAAACAACAATCACTTCAATAAGTAACTCATAGTCGACCACCTTTCGCTTTAGCCAGCAGCTTGCTAATTTCCTGTTTGCTGATAAATAATGCGCCACACACATAAGGCAGGACATAGAAAGGAGTTAGAGCTGGGCTGTCCATCCCCGCGTTATGTAACTTTAGAGCACCTAAAATATTAAAACACCCCCCGTAAGCCCACGCCCCGGTGGGGGCTTTCCTGAGTGACTGGAGGAGCGGCAGATAAGGCGTAGCTATAGCCCGTTGGCTTGGCCAGGATGCGCAGGACACGTTGGCAAAGAGCTTAAAATGTGGCCCTAAAATAACTTTGACTGACCTCCCACCCACCCACACACACAGAGAAACCCACACGTACTTCTGCTAGGATTTAGTATGCCACGCCCCCTCCCCACAAAACCATCCCTCCCTCGTTTTAACTGCTTGGGGCATACATCAAAACTTTGGCTTACGCTTAGGATTTATTTATTTTCATATTTACCGAGGGCCAACACGGACGCACACGCGCCGCAAATGAGAGGGGAGTGCTGGGGGAGGGGGAGGATATTTCGGAGGGGCAGACAAGGATCTCAAGGATTTGCACCTTGTGCGGGGCAGTAAGCAGCACGGCAAGAAAATATCTTTTATTCGGTGCCTACTGTTCGTAGGAAACTCCTGGCTGCAATTATTAACCACTATTTTCAAATATTCAACGCTTTTTTAAGGCGTAACTAATTTATTCATTAGAGTCGCTTGAAATAAATTGGTGCAATATTTATATTCTGTAAAAATGCTTGGATTAAACCATTATTATTAGAACCTCTAGAGTGTTTATAAAGCTCTGAATAAAGTTATCAACCAAAATGAATAATTGTTTTTTCCAATATTAAATAAAGGAATAGGTTATACAACAGTAGATTAAATCAAATTTGTTGTTTTTTATTTCGAGTTTCAGGCACACTTTTACACGAAATGCATTTTAATAAGAATCACTAGACATATATATCATACAACTAATAGAGATTTTGCAATATAAACTCATAGATGGAAAATTTTAAGACAATACTGTTCAGGTTTTTCTCGGTGCACCTACATCTAATTCGGGTTTTGGCCTCCTGGCGCCACTGGCCGTAAAAAAGGAAGCTGGGCCAAGGGGGCGTGGCAGAAGTCTTTTTTGTGTGTTTTAATGACTACGTGACCAGCTCCCAGGCGGCGTGTCCAGCGCTGCTTGGAGCGGCTTACGCGGCGTATGCGCGTTATCAGCAGGACGACATCTTCTCGGGAAGGACTCCCTCAGATTTTATGTATTCGAAGCTATTAAGAAATGACATTAAAAAGCGAGCATTGCCCCCGGGCAAGACCCAAATCTCTTCACAACCCCCCACTCGATCCCTCCGCTCGTTGCGTATTTAAATGCGCCATTTGCATATTTATTAGAAGGACTCGGCGCGGTTTTTTGTTGGTGAGGTTTTTTTGTTGGAGAATCTCTTGGACAGTGCGTGGTTGAAAATTATTAAAATAAGACAGAGCTACGTAATTATTTTGCACCCCACTCACGCTGGCAGCATTTTGGCATTTATGGAAGGCAAACAAAAGTTAATTTAGACGCTGCTTACATTTTACAAGCAATTTACCCGGTGCGCCACTCCAGAGTCCCCGGTTTTCTCCCATCCCTTGCGACCATTGATGTCGCCTTTACCTCAACTCATCCCCAGTATTTGGCTGGCTTTGTGCCGCCGACTACGAGTACTTTTCATCCTTTTCACAAACAAATTTGCACTTCCACGCATTCATTAATTTGCTTATTAAGAGCCGAAAAGCAGGAGTGGGTGCCGCTATGTACTATACAATGTTACTTTCTATATATGGAGTCTACTCCTGCCAGGATTTCCACACCGATCTGTCCGTTAAGCTCTTGTCCAAATTTAAGCAAAGTAGAGCCAAGCCAACTGAAAACTGAGAACTTATGCCAAGAGCCATAATAAATGCATATGACAGCCTTTCCTTTTGCTGACAAGAAGGACTTTCCCCCAATTCCCTTTCCAGCTCCAAACAAGTCGCACTATATACAATTTTATAGTCGGAACTGTTGAACTTGCGGTAGCTGCAGTTCCAAATGTCGAGCACAAAAACGGAGCAGTTCTTAAATAAAATTTCTCGAGAAAATACTTAAAACAATTTGGATATTTTAAACACCTTTAGCTTCTAAAGAAATATAAGCATATGGTAAAATATATACAAATACATTTGTAGTATATTTCAAAAGCTCTTCAAATATAATAAAATGACTTGAACTAAATTTATTTTTGTTAACTTAAAATCGTTTATTTGTTAAATTTATTCAATTATTTATTGTTTCAATCTGTTAATCGAATTTAATTAGTTAATAATAAACTGTTTATTTGAAATCAAACATCTAAGTTAAAATTAAATTTATAAATGTAATGGAAATGGAAACCCAGAATGTGTTTTACTTATATGCATGTAGCACTAAGTAAATGGAATCCACCGGTGGGGCAGTTAAAACTAAAGCGGCGGAGAAACTTACGCAGAGTTAGAGGGCTGATGGTGAAGGGTTGTGCTGGGGAAAAGCGGACTGGAGAAAGGAGAAAGAAAAAGGGCGGAAGGGGGGGGGCCAGAACAAGGCCAGTCGCAGGCATGCAGCAATTACAAAGCCAAGGGTTGTGGCTGAGAACGGGGTTGGGATGGTGGGGTGATGGGCAATGGTAATCGGAAGGGGGGTGGACACGTAGAAACTTGCAAATATAAAATTGCACAATTTAAAACGCAGACAAAAGACCGTGCTACGTGCAAGGAACAAGCAGCAAAATGTCCTTGTAACTCTGTGTGAGTGTGTAATGGTGTCCTGTGCGCCATTTACATTTCACATTTCTAGTTTTCAGTTCAGTTGAGTCATTATTTTATTGCCAAGATACGAGCGGGGACTCTGCGTCGACTTCAGTCCACTCAAATCGTCGACATCCCCATGCCCCTTTCCTCGTTGTGTCACTGCAGGACTAGAAGGACTAGAAGGACCAAAGGACTGAGGAGGCAGGAGCAACGTCTAGCACCAACAACACTTTTGCTTTTGCATTATTTCGAGAGGAGGGGTTGGAAATGGGAGTTGCAACCACGGACGTTGTCTCGTCTCTCCTGTGGGTGGCTCCTTTCGTTTTCGTCCTTTTTGGACATTGCTCCTTGCGCGCGTCTGTGTGTGAGTGTGTATGTGTGTGTGTGTCTGTGTTATTAGATTGTTTCAGCTGAAATGTTATTAGAAAATTTTGAATTCAAATTCAAATGACTTCATACTTCCTGCCCACTTCCAATGGCATTTCGTCCTTTCTGCAAGGGACGTGCACTTCCTTTGTGCACTTGTGCGTTGGTCTGCGTGTGCGTATATGAGTCAGTGTGAGTGTGGGTGTGTCTGTGCCCTGTGAGTATATGTCTGTGGCTCTGTCCCTTGCATAATAACATGCATGCTGTGGATGCCTTCTCGTCCATTAAACGTAAAATGTTTGGAGTGCAATTTGCGTTCGCTTCGGCACGTTGGCGCACTCTTTGAATGAGGTGCGGGGATAGGTCATAGAAAGGGCGGATCATCCAAAAGGGTTGATTTCTCAGCCATGCCAGCCACTGTCTTTCTTTAAAGCCCGAAAGAAAATGCAAAAGCAATAAGAACAAGGTACCCGATAAATAGTCTAATACAAGGAAACACTTTTTCGATTTTGTTTTTTTTTTTAATCTTCATAAAGCAAAATCAACTAAGTGGACTGACTTTTATCTAACAGAAATCAATTTCAATTATAATAATTTATTAAAAAAGCAACTAATCTTTTATTATATATATTGTTTTGATTTTTGAGGGCTATAATAATATAAGGATTTAAAAAACTTGCCCATCTGTTAAGTTTAAGTAATGCCCGAATGGATTAGTTATTGAATTTATTCGGATTGCTAGGTAAATTGTTTTTAAGACAGTCTGCGAAATGGCAGTTTGATGCACTTCAAAATTAAACAAAACTCGTTCAAGTACCAATGCTAGTTTTAACCTATTATAACACTGAACAATTATTTGCAATACATATTATAACAGGCACTTATAATTACTATTCGATTATTTTTTTTAGGATCTTAACCTCAGTTCTTAATACGCTTACGTCTTTTGAACCATTACCCAAATGAAATTACAAGATTAAAACGAATTTTGTTTCACAAAAACGAAATTCCTACATATGTACATGTACATGCCAGAATGGAACCTCGTTTTCAATCTTGAAGCAATCAATTATTTAATTTCACCAGCTCATGTGTATATGTGGCATATTAGTGAGTCTCCTTCCCGCCCTGACCCCTGACCCCTATTCATTATCCCAGTTGGCAAAGAGAAACCCCAGATCTACAGACTCAAGTTTGAAAAGGGGAAAGCAAGGGGGGCTTTGAGAGAAATTTCAAATATTCCTTGCTACGTTTGCGGCAAAGAAAAGTTTCAATAAAATCCAAGCACCGAGGCGGGCTTAGTCGGGTGGCCAGCCCCCAGTTCTGGCCATGGCCAATACACAACACCCACAGTGACCGCAGTCGTAACATGGTTTGAGAGGGGGAATGGACGAGGTAGTGTGGGTGGTCAGTCAACCTGCAGCGTTTGCAAACTATCTGAACTGAGTTTGGGTTCTGTTGAGGAACTGCGGTAAAGTTGCTAACGTAATCATACAAACCTTGCTCTGGTTAGATGACCACTGTGGCACATAGCTTCTTTCTCTGTCCCTCTATCCTTGCCCGTCTCTTTCTGGCCGGCAGACAAAAGACGACTTTGCCCAGTTGCGACGGCATAAGATGGAGAACATGGAAGTGGTCGGTGCAGCGGGAGGGCGCTTTTATATTCAAATAAAATGAAATTACATTGTTTTCAGCTGGCAAACAATTTGAATAGAATTTTAACTTTTTACTATTATTTTATTTCAAAGCACACAATGGCAGTAAGGACGACATCCAAGGACCACAAGATGTGGCCTGGCCTGGCATGAGGCAAAGGCAATGGCAATGGCAAAGGCAGCTGCCTCTCAGTTGCCGGGATCAGACTTTTGGCAAATGGCTGCTGAGGTCGTTCGCTTGGGATATTTCTTAATTAGAAAGATTTTGCCAAAGGGTTGTTCGGCACCTCTACGCCCCACCCTCCCGTTTCTTTTCTTAAACGTCATTAATTTCTCTTGGAAATTTACGTGGCCCCTGGGCAGTCTGCCGCCCCCATTCCTGCCATAACTTCTAATTCAACGACGACCCTTTTTGACGTTTTTAAGGGTTTAGGCTTGGGTTCCAGCTGGAAACGTGACATCACTGGCCTTTCGGCGTAATTTATCGTTTGGGGATTTGCGAATTTTTAGTTTTATGAAATTGTTCCGGTCAATTAATTGTGGATATTACGGGTGGCCGTTTAAAGCGTTTAAAGTTGCGAGTTAGAACCCGTCAGAGCCAGCCACTGCCCCCTTTGTAATCCATGCCAATCCATCTGCCAGGAAAATGGGCGGTCTGCACGCTGGCCAACGGTCCCGAATGCATTTTCCCAAAACGAAATTTCCAGGCTTTGAAATTGCAAAATGCAGAAATTTTTGCCATCCTATTTTCAGATGGCGTTGGCTAAAAAATTTGCATTTTTGCCCAAGCGAGCTGGCCCAAATGAATGCACATGCACGCACATAGATGCACTCAGAAAAAATTCACACACACACACACACTGAAGGAGTTGGGGCGTTTGAGGGGGAAAAGAGGGGCACATGTGAATATGCACGCCCAGCTCTTTGCCTTTGTTGCATTTTTGCCTAGATTGCAATTTTTTGCAGCCCAATTGAAACTGCAAAAAGCCCGAAACCCCTATCCCGAAACCAGACGGAGCACTAAAAATATTGTACATCAAACGTGCCAGTCCTGTGTTTTAGAGTGAATCGCCAGTGGTGGGAATTAGGAAACCTGTTGTTAATTTTTGAAAATTTTAACTTTTTTCTATTAGAAATTAAACATAAATTAACTGGAAAGCTAAACAAATACTTAAAAATATACAATGCAAAACAAACTTTTTTATACAAAAATTTTAGAGAAAGAAATACAAACATTTTGAAAAATAAATTTAATAATTTATAAAAAAAATTGCAGCTACACACATTTTATTTTTTATTTTATTTTTTTTAACAAATTACAAATTATTTACTTAAAATGTTTTGTATAGACAGATGTAAAGTACTTGCATTTTTAAACCGAATTCTGTTTCTAATAATAGTAAAAATATTCTAAATTGTATTGCATATGACCAAGGTCCACCCTAGCTTTCTTGTGTGTGTGTTTTTGTGTTGGCCCCGAATCCTGGGCTCCATCAGCAGGGCGAACCAATGCATTTGTCGAGCCCGAGTCCTGGTAGACAGACCCGGAGCCGCAGAGCCCGGAGTCGGAGCCACAGCCGGAGCCTATAATGCAGTTTTTGGCATGCAACGGGTGCCGGGCCAAGGGGCCAAGAGAGATGGGAACTGCAGAAGGAGTTGTTGAAAAAATTTTGGAATTGCATTTCAGATGAATAGATGGGTGACAAGGTGGGTCGGGGCGGAGGCGGGGAAGGTGCACCGGGGGTAGGTTCGCTTTGGTTCAGGACCCCAAATAAGGACGATTGAACCACGGATGCTGTTGCGATAGATGGCCCAGGATGGCTCCTGGTTGTGTGAGTGACACGCATGGCTGCTGGAGCAGAGCGAGAATGTCCCTCCTCGAACAGAATACCCTGCTTTTTGTCCATTTCGCCCATTCTGATGCAAATGCATCTCGGATTCGTCTTTGTTGCTTTTGTATCCGTACGCAGGTCGGAGAAACACTCCCAAAAATGAAGGAATACATTGGAGTGGGGGCAGCTCCCGAACCAAAATGGCATGCAAATGACTTTGCTCAGATTTCTCCTAAAAGAATTGTTAGTCGTTTGCTGGGCGACATCAAACTGAGCAGTGGTCTTAAGCCGATTCATTGGATCCTGCCACAAAAAGGTGCTTGTATTTCAAGGATACATTTTTGTTTATAGTATTCTAAAGTTTCGTTCAAGAGTTTCTGATTGCAAAGAATCAATGTGTACTTTCAAATTATAAACAAATATTTGTTCAGGCAACAATAAGTCCCACTAATGCTCCTTTGATTTTAGATTTACCAGATTTTGTTGCCTTTAATATCTTTGGGTGTCGGTGTCTTATAACACACATTACTTTTCCTCTTTTAAAACTTAAAAAAAATATATATAGATCAGAGTAACCTTTAATCATCAACTTTCCAGACAGAAATTTAATTTATTCCTAACCAGCAAGCCGCTGCAATTGCAACATTTCGGGTATATTTTTCTAGATTTTATATTGTTTTTTTGGAAAGTTTATTTCAATTGCGTGTTTCAATTGTTTTGTTATGGCGGGGTCTCCCCATTTCCGCGATTCGCTCTCTGTTTTCCCTTTCTGTTTTCACTTCCTTTTCGCTGGCTGTTTGTTTTGAGAGGAAAGTGGCCAGAGGACTGTGTCCAGAACCCGCACATCCATCCATTTCTATTAGTTATTTGTTTTCCGAACGTTTTTGTAATTATTTGCCCGCCTGCCGCATGCTAAATTGCCTGAGTAAATATTTGACAATTTTGCATTTGGCCAAAGCGAATCGTCAGACCAAATGCACTGCCTAATGACACTGAATTTCGGCTGGGAAGAGGTGATTTCGACATGTTTACCTTGGCGTTAGTTCGATTAACCACACCTAGTCACGATTTAGGTTGGAAGAGCGTTTCAGGCAGGTTAATCAATGCGAATCGATATTGATCGCGGGAAAGAGTTCATGGTGGCTGGTACTTTCTTCCATCCAAGCACTCCGAACTATTTCAATTTGCATTCCAATTAAGAGCCAAACTTACCCAACGATGAAGGCTCCGTAATATCTGCAAACAATGGAGAAATATTCCATTAAAATAATTGAATAAGTTGCAGCTGCCACACGAGAAGAGTGATAAAATATGGCTTAAGTAAATCCTCACAGAATGGGGGTGGAGAAAAAGTTGTGCCATAGCTAAAATCATATTCATAACTTTTGTTTTGTTGCAGTTTTGATTGAGTGAGCATAATGGAAAATTTGCCATGCGAGTTCCGGCCATTTTCCCAGCCCACCTTCCCTCCCACCCAGCTGTCTCCACGGAGAGTGCATTCAGTCAGATTAGGTAGCCCTTTCCCCGGAAAAAAGATATTCCATGGATCTGCGCCCCCCCATCGAGCAATTGCCTTCACTAGAATCCATGGGGCAGTGCCAAAAAGCACGCGGCGATTTTTTCAAATTTCTTTTCTTTTACCCGACGCCGCCACCGACTACATCAAAATGCATTTTGGCCAAAAACGGTTCCGCGACGAGACTTCCCATCCCTTTTGGCAAAACCAATCACAAAACAAAGCATCGGGCAGCACTCGGCAAAAATTGCAAATTTACAATGGACCCGGGCAAGGGAAATGGCCCCGGTCGGGAGTCCATGGATTCGTTCATTTCATCTGTTGCCCTTTCCTGCCACTCCCCTTCCGCATAATTTGTATGCGCGAGCCGCATAACTGTCGCCCATTCCGCGGACCTTGCCCCCGCGGAACCTTACACTGAGAAAAAGCTATAAGGCCAAGAGTATGTTAGAATAAAGCAGAGTTAAATGTTCCAGATGCAAGCAAAAGAGGGGTAATCTAGTTGGTTGGGAGTCCAAAAGAATCTGTTGCTCTACTTTTACCTCCATTGAACCGGTATAAGTTAGGAAGAATATGCAAAGACAGAAGATTTTCTTGGATTTATGATAAAACATACAACTTTTCAATTGCTCTACAGGCCGTTTTATGAGATTGCATTGTATATAAGTCAAATAAAAATATTTCCTGAGATCATTTTTTTTATTTTAAGATTACAAATACTTTTGTTGGCCCAATTAATAACCTACATACAAAAACGTCCTAATTAATTAATGTTTCTTCAACAGGCTATAGTCAAAACTAAAACTTTTGAAATAAGATAAATAAATACTAAATCCTTTTTGGTATTAAAGCATTTAAATGGGAAAGTTTGACTTATAGACTTATAAAATATGCATAAAATCGTTTGCAAATATTAAATGTGTTTACTATGAATGTACACATATTTAATTTCGGGAATTTTTCTTCAGTGACATCCCCAGTTTCGCTCCATCTTTGTGAATGTAACACTCTGAGAATCAGTGCAGTGGCCAGGCAGTCGCAACATTGGTGGCCAAAGCCCTGGCCAAATTACAATGAAGAAAAATTGCATTGCCTGGTGGCAGAGTCAGAAAGATAGACACCGAAAGTGGTGGAGATGGGGCTCAAGTCTCAAATCCCTCAAGGCAGACGTCTGAGTGGGCACTTTTTGCATATTACGCACTAGACATCGTCACGTTAGCTGCCCCAACGAAATGTTCATCAAATCAACGTTGCAGCAGCTGCGTCTCGCAGTCCCCAAACCACCGCCCCCCTTGCACCTGCCCCAAACCCTTCTGGTTCCTACTTTTGTTGCAACGTTTTATGCATTTTTTCAGCGTCTGCATTGGTAACGTCTGTTGTTTCAGCTCCAAGACAAATGCCACAGTATTAAGGCCTGTGCCACGCCCCCTCCCTGGCCGCCCACTTCCCCGCCAGACGCTGCAAAAAATGGCCAAGCTTAACAATCCGCGTTTCTGGATTTTCCATTTTTCCCCATTTCCCCCTTTCCAACCGAGTGGAGTCGCGTACGTGCCGAAGTCGCCTTGTCCCAATGTCCTCAACTAGCCCACAGCCGGCAAATGCAGCTTTCCTTTTGCATACATCCCAGCCAGAATCCTCAGCCCCAATCCTCCCGAGCAATAAATACAAAATGCAGAAATGCCAGCCCAGGCACATCTTCAAGGCGCCCACTCACCCATTTACCCCCACGCATTTTTTGCACTATATGAATTGCATTGCCAACCCTTGCAACCAGCACCAAATAGCACACTGAGACAAAAGTACAGTGCTGGGTTTTTAGATAAATTTCTTACTCTTAGAAACCCAAAAGTTCATAAATGCAATCATAAATGCCTATCTGTGTTCTTCATTTAAATGTTTTCTCTTTATACTTTTTGATAGTATATTATCTTTATGATTTTTGATAGTTTATTAAGTTAATTAAGTTATCCAAAAGGAGAATCAATATATTTGGAGAGTTTTAAAATCACCTTTAAGTGGTCAAAAAGAAGGACATTTAATTTTGCTTAAAGTTTTAAAAATGCAATGTTTTGGAAGCTTTAGTTATGTAGTCTGACCAAAAATGTCTAGTGTTCTCTGTAAAATGAATGTTACGAAAAGTTTACAACAAGTTGAAGGACATTTACGTAATTGAAAAAACATTTCTTAAGTAGGTGAATTAAATAAATGTATTAAAGGTAATAATTCAATTCAAGCACTTAAGAATCGATTTAGGAGGGTTTCCAAACAGAAACAGAACCAAGGAGCCACAAAAAGCTGGCTCATTTTGATAAGAAAAATGCAATTGCGGTGATATTTGCTCTCTGTGCACCCAATGGCACCCCAAACCCCCTCATCCGGGGCAGCTGAGGCGTCTCAACGAAGAGTCCGTTGATTTGGCATCGTGCATCGTGCAGCACCGTGGCCATATCCCGTGTCCAATCCAATTCCACTGGCTGGGCCTAACAATGTGCATCCGACTGGGAGGGGACTGGGTCCTTGGACTCGTCCTGCTACCACTGGTTCGTCGTTGTCCTCCTCATTCGGTTTGCTTTGTTTGGGTTTGGGTTTGAGTTCAGGTTTGGGTTTGGGCTTGGGAGTGAGTCGCAGCGCGCTGCTTGTTTTGTGCCATTTTTACTGCAGCCTTTGGCTTGCATTTTTTCTTGCTGCCTTCACTTGAACTGAAGTAGAGATACCCACCCATTGTCCCTTGCAGTTTTTGATTTCACTTTTTCGGCCACCCAACTCCGGCCCTGCTTTTTCCTTGGACTGAGCTGCACTGAGCTTCGATTCGGTCGGTGGGCGGGGAATGGGTGGTGGGAAGCAGGGGGCGTGGTACTTGTCCGCCCCTTTTGCGTCATGCAACACTCTCGTGCACTTTTTTTTCGATGCCGTTCTGCAGCAGTAGGCAAATAGCAACATTTTTTGCTCGCGTCTTTCTATTTTGCAGCTGCAGAGTTTTTCGCATTATTGTGTACCGTGGAGACTACACTGAGTGATAAAAGACTGTGGATCTCTTAGAACTTAAGAATTATAACTACTCTTCAATCTTTTTTGATAGAAAAATAAAGGTCTTCAATTAAAATCATTAAAGCTACCAAAAAATGGTTGCATTTTTTAAGACATCAATAGGGTGTTTTAAGTCACCTGTTCAGTTGCTAAAAACAGCTATAAGTTTTCAACTTAAATTTGAACTTTAAATTATTCAAAGATAATTCAATTTAGCTTATTAAGTTTTATTATAATTTTACAATTTAATAATAACTAAGGGATGTCGTAAGTTCTATAACTATTTTTGCAGGAGATTTATTTAAGTTTGTGGATTTGAAGATATCAGTATCCAAAGTTAATACCTTAAAAATAGCTTGAATTAAAAAAAAAATAATTTTTTATTTAAATCATTTTCAGAGTATTAACTTTGAATGCCAAGATTCATATATATAATAAATTCAATTATTTCATGCTATATATTTGTTATGCTCCTGAAGCTTTATTTGCTTGCGATCTGTGGGAATGGGAGTCCAAGTTATGAAAGTTCAACCCCCTGTTGGTTTCTATGAGGGATCCCGCTCTCCGTTTTAGAAAGTAGCATTCCTAGTGCACTGCCAGGCTTAGTCCAGTCGAACAGGTCCTGATTTTAGCCCCAGTACGGCGGCTCAGAGGCAGCAAAAGCAAAACACATTGCTGATTGCATTTGCTTTGTCTACCCCATGCCGCTGCAACACCCCAACCCCCCCGTGCAGATTTTCACCCTGCGGCTGCGTATGTGTGTGTGTGTGTGTGTGAAACACTTTGGGGCCCCAACTGCAGTGCCAAAAAGCAAACTTGTTGTTTACGTTTTGTCCCATACCCGAACTCTTCCCCGTCCTCGTCCCCCAGATTTTGCCGCCTGCTAGGCTCATGTGCAGTCTTATGATGCTGACAGTTGTCGCCATTGCTGCTGGTCCACAGGATCCCAGCCCAGCTCCCCTGCAGCCGCGTTGCCATTTTGAAATGCATTGCAGGCGGGAGTGGGTGATCCAAAAGGGGGAGTGGCGGAGGGTGGCAGGGCCAGGACATTTCATTTCTGAAGAATTGCTTTGTCGGCCCGGCAACGTCGTCGGTCCTCATACAAAACAACAGCAAAAGCTGGAGCTGGAGTTGGAGCAGGAGCAGGAGCAGGAGCTGGAGCAGGAGCAGGATCAGGAGTTGGAGCACTGAAGTACTGGAGTGGGTGGACCAGCACCAGTGCATTTGCCTTTGGCCAGGGGCGGATCCATGGCAAAAAGAAGTGCCACACGTTGCACAAATGAAATTTTGCATTTTCAATTTTTTGAAATAGGCTTTTCCTATGCTGCAGACAGAGAGAGCAGGACATCTCCTCCCGTTCTGCGGCAAGAAAAAAACTCTCCATGGCGGATGTGCGGGGGCCTTCGGCAAAAACCTTCGACTTGTCTCGTTTCGCTTTTGTTGTGCACGGAATTTTATTTCTCGGCATTTGATTTTGTCGCTTTTCGCTGGCCTGCATTGCACATCCTGCCCCTCCTTTCCCATCCAGCGAATGCATTTTTTCCTTGCCAACTGCACTCGTCCAATGCATTTCTCTGTGGCTTTCTTTTCTTTATTTTCCAGAAGGGGTGCACACAGGGGATGGGGGCTACCCCTGCGCACTTGTTATTCAAAATGGTGGCCAGGCCATGCATTTTTGGTTTTTTCTTTGCATTGCTTATGTTTCAGTTTTGTTGCCATGGCTGCCATCGCTGTTTGCTCTTTGGGTTTTGCTCTGTTTTTGTCCTGTTTTGCTTTCAGCTGCCGGTGCAACGAAGGGTAGGGATGGGCACTGGCAAGGAATGCAGTTTTACATACGGGGGGGTGGACTGTAGGGGTTGGGTGGTGCCGGGTGGATAACTGCATCTGCATCTGCAGCTAGCTGTGCGAATTCTTTTCCTGCTCTTTTTTCGAGGGGCAAGGGGAAGGGGAAGTCGCCTGCAATCGATAAATTGAAGAAGACTGCTCTCAGCTGAGCGCACCTCCAACCAAAGCCCACACCCTCATCCATCAGAGCCACCCCCGCAGGCATGGCATTCGCCTTTATTAGTTTCTGGCTGGAGGACAAAAACTGCATCCATGAAAGCTTTGTGAAAAAATGTGATCCCGATCCTGCTCGCAGTTCGTTAGCAGCACATACCATGGCCCGGATTTGAGCCTGCTCAAAGGACTATTCGGAATTTCGGGTACGATTTGGTCTTTTTGATTTACATTTTGCTTTGGTGAAACATATAAAAACCTATTTATTCTTAAGTAACACATTTTTGGTTGGAAATGTTAATTAGAATTTGGTATTTAAGCCCATTTAGTATGCTTCAAAAAGTTATAGATTTGATAGTTTGATAATATTTGTAATTCATTTCTTATCAACTATCTGTAAAACCATATTTAAAGTTTTAACTTAAATTTGAACATCATAATTTTGAATACTATTTTTGATAAGCTGGATATGATTAATAATGATATGATTGACTAAGATGATTGACTAATCATAATTTTAAATGTGACTAAATGAATTTGAAATTCAGAATTGTTGTTGATATGCTTCTGTATGCTTCAGATTATTAATATGATTATGTCGCTATTGAAAGTGATATCTTTGGGGGAATCATTCCAACACGGCTGCCAAGTTGCTCCGGACACCTCCTGCCAGGATCAATGGCAATCAATCTGCCGTCGGACAACGCTTAGATAAATTACAGAACTCGACAGTCTGCAGCAGGATTCGGGCAATTATATGGCCAGCATTATGAGTGTGCTTTGGGTGGGTGATTGGTCCGGAAAATGCATCAACTAAAATTAAAGCTGCCGCATCAGCAACGTGCAATGTGCAATGTGCAATGTGCAATGTGCAGTGTTCAACCCAAACCTGCGTTTTTGCCCAAACTTTGATTAGATAGGAGTGCATTGCTCCTAGTACATAGTGTATGGATTCGATGTGTGGGTGGTTTGGAGTGAAGTACAGTGGAGGAGGCTTCTATGTGCAGGACCAGCATGCATGCATGCCGTACATGGAATGTGCCCGGGCTTACGTGGCGTATGAAAATGCATTTTGGCAAAAACATGATTTCTGGCCCGGCAGCAATGTGGGAGGACTGTACGCCAGGGCAAAACCAAAGGGCAAACATTGCAGCCTTTCCCATTGCCATCGCCATAGCCTGGTCGACAATGCAAATAGGAAAGCCGGAAAAACGCAATGCTCACACACACACGAGGGCTCCAGAAATAACATTGCACTGGGTGGAGGCCTATAAATTGGCAGCAAAAAAGGATTTGGGTGCGTGGGTGTTGTGCTTAGGATCCCATCCCATCACTCCTGCCACTCGGAGGACAATGAACGCAGACACAGCGCAGATGACATGCATAAATTGCATATCAAAGGTGCATCACGAGCAGGATCGGAATCAGCAGGGGATGGGTGTGCATAAAGCTGCTCCTGCTGCAATCCATAGATTTATGCAGCCTAGTCGAGCCCCTGCCACATATAGTTATGATGCATCACCCAGAGCTACTACTACTGCCATTGCAGTTGCAGCCGATGCTGGCCCCTGGCCATGGTCGAAATGGTTTTCGTTTGTTTGCCCATTGCGTCCCCAAAAATGTTTGATGAAAAATGATGCACTTGCCCGACTGACACCGCC
Source organism: Drosophila gunungcola (assembly GCF_025200985.1). Classification (NCBI taxonomy): domain Eukaryota; kingdom Metazoa; phylum Arthropoda; class Insecta; order Diptera; family Drosophilidae; genus Drosophila; species Drosophila gunungcola. Next base: position 10,876,930 of record NC_069139.1, read on the forward strand.
ACCCCCCGCCGCCGCCACCTTTCCTACTCCGCCAGCTGCTTTGTTTTGTTTTGTTTTTGAAAAATTTTCAATTTGCCGGTGTCCAGCGGAGCCCAAATTGGAAAAATGCCACGGCCAGGACTAGAGCAACGATAGAGGATACTGAGCCCCGGCAACAGCAGCAGCATCGGCCGAAAATTATTAATGAAAATCAATACATAAATTCTCGCCATATTTAGATTGTTTCGGTTATGTGTTTATTTTGTATTATAGTTACGTTTATTATGGAGCCGCGGTTGAGTTACCGAGGCAAAAACAATGCCGGTCATTTTGCCCTGGCCGTGTTGGTGTTTTGTGAGAACGGGTTCGCTTTTAATCTGGCCATGTGAATAGTCTTTAATTTATTTGAAATTAAATTGCACGCTCTTGTGCTCCCCATTCAGCTAGGCCTATAGATCATGGCTGGATGAAACAGCCGCGAGCCATGGTATTTTAAAGTTATTTAAAATGGCTACTTTTGTTTGGGACTATCGATTGAAATTCAAGTTTCTATATTTATTATATTGAAATACTATATTAAGTAACTTGAAAACATCTGTACATTCTTAAAATTAAGATATTTCTCCGGTGCTGCAAATATATCTCTAGGTGACTTATTTTTTAACTATATATCTTCTGTTATCTTTGAAATATTTATTGAAAGTTGGAAAGATTTATGTGAAATATTTTTTAGCATTGCTGAATCAGATAAATTTGATAACCTTCAGAAGATTAAAACCGACGGTAGCTTTGCTTTATGAACCCCAGAATTTCAATTCCAGCTTTTTCCCTGTTCCTTAGTCTTATCGTGTTACACTCCCAACTCAATCACCCATACGCACCATTAACTTCTAAGGATGCCCAACATAAAACCAAGACCAAACACACGCATCCGGGCAAGTGAAAAAGGAGAGAAAAGCCGTTTAAATTATATCCCTGCGTTTGTGTGATTGTACATATGCTAATACAAACACACACACACACACACATGCAAGTGGAAATATGCGAGTGAAAAAGGAGAGCGTTTTCTGGCATTTTTGTGTGTGCGGCTAATGTCGAGGACTCGAGTCCGAATCCGATTGCAGCTCGGGTTTTGTTTGGCTGGGTATATAGAAAAAAACAATAGAAGACCAAAAAGATTTTCGATAAGCAGAATATAGGGATATATCTAAGACACGCCTAAGATGTTCTCTAAAAGGATAATAAAGAAAATTAGTCGTCTTAAGTTTTAGTCCAGCGATCTAATGGAAATCCTTGTTTGAAATCGATTGAAAGTAGCATAAGACGCCCAGTTCATCTAAAAAGTCATCGGCCACCCATTTCGTCCTTCGTCCTTCGTCCTGCTGCAGCCACTCTCTCTCGCTCGTTCGCTGGCTCTCTCGCTCTCTCGCTGCGCAACGATGACAGCTCGGCTCGCTCACCAACACCAATGCGCAGCGCGTTTTTCTAATGACTGTTTCTCTTTCTCGCGCATTAGTTTTAGTGTTTTGCCTCTCGCTTTTTTGCTTCCTTTTTGCACGGCTCACACATACACGCACACACAACAGGGCTGCGCATGTAAAGGGATATCCCCCTCCTACCCCCTCGCCTTGTACATAAAACATGGGCGTGTTTGTGCGGCCGACGTCGCTGTCGACTGCGATGCCGGCGCAGCAAAATTTTGTGTACTTTTTTAGGATACCAAATAGGGATACGCACCGACACAGACGCAGGACCTTTATATACCGATGCAAAAAGGGAGTAAAAATGCATTCCGCCTGCACCAACTAAAAATGCGCAAGGCAAAAAAAGTGTCGAGAAGCGGGTGGGAGTGGGTGTGAGTGGGTGGGTGGGTGTAAAACTGCATGCTGCCATTTTAGGCAGCCATCATGTAGCTGCAGCAGCTCAAAACTCCTCGACTCTAATGCACCTCTGCCCGCGTCGACGTCGCTGCTATTTTTCCAGTTTGCCACACCCAGAAAAAGTGCATTTTTCTACGACAGTTTTGGGCATTTTTGCAGTGTTTTTATTTGGTTTTTATTATCGTCCCTGTTTCTGTTTTGATTTCCCTTCGCCTCGGCTGGCCATGTACAACAAATATTCACTTGCCACTCTTTTTTCTCTATGTATATATACATGAATGCATACATGGACTTGCCAGTGTGTGTGTGTGTGTGTGTGTGTGTGTCTGTGCCTGTGCGTGTGCGTGTGTGTGGAACTGCATTCGGTTGGTGCTAAAAGTTGCACTCTATATGCACATTTTGTGTGCGTGGCCAAAGCCAATCGGGTGCCTGCTGCAGTTTTGTGCTGCTTACTTTTTCTCAACCCCCCCACCTTGGAACCCCCTTGGATCGGGACGCCAACTCAAGACCCTTTTCGGGACCTCGAGCTCAGGCAATAGACTCACCGGCCCATTTGGTCCTTAGTTTTGCGCGCTTTAACGTTTCCCAAGCCAAAAATATTTCGAAGCTATTATCTTCAATCAGCAAACGATGATGTGAAAACATTTTGGAGTAATTGAATCTGTCGTTAAGACATTTTATCTTATAAACCTTTAATCAGAGTTTTGTCTTGATATAGCTTGCAATTTGAGTGTTTGCATTTAAAGCTATAGTTTCGTAAAGATAGTAAGGATTTAAAGGTTTAATTAGATTAGATACTTGTGACTCTATGATATTCAAATACCATTTTAAGTTTATTTCGAGTACATTGCTGGGTACGTTTGGGTTACAGGCTAGATACATTTTTACATTATTTTTAGATTTTATTATAAGCTCGCAGTTGACATATAATTACAATATAGTAAAGGTTATCATTACCAAAGTTGAATAGATTTCACTTGAACATTTTGTATCAAGTGCTTTAATCTAGTCCCATTTTTCTGATTTTATATATAGATATAGTAATTTTCACTCGGTGAATCTTATATTTTGACAATGAATTCAAAAAGCAAAAGTTTAAACCAATTAAAAACAGAGAATTTTTTGTTGGATTTTGTTTTAATAAATACTTTGGTTCTTACCCCGATTCTTTAGAAATTCGTCACATTTTTTAAGAATGAAAATATCTTAAAATCCTTTGCACATTTTCAGAGCCGCCCGTCAAAAAGTCAATGTCCAAAGGGTCTTCCTCTCTAAATAAATATAAAGTGGAGGTCTAATCCTATCAGATCAGTGAATTCTCGGCCCCAGCCTCCCTCTACAACCCTTTCTTTGTCCGCTGACTAGAATTCAAAAAACAATCAAGGGGAAATGGAGTCAACCGCATTGGAAACAAATCGGATCGGCACCAATTAATAACGAATTAAAACTCCTGCCGGTAATCGACCCTTGGATTCTAATCAAACGAATATAAAGCGACCAACCTAGAGTCAGACCTACAATGAGTTCTAAAAAAAGAATATTAAAAAAAAAAACCGCCCACAGATGAGTCGCTCAGCTTATTCACATTTATAATATATTTTTTCTATATCCTTTCGCCCACACTGAAAAACACTCACACACACATACATGTCCTGGTGGGTTCTGCTGATTTTTTCGCGCGACTTTTGTGCGGGGGTCGGGATTTGTATTTTTTGCATGCTGCCATTTGTTTGTTTGGGTTGTTAGAAAATATATTTTTTGCGAAATTTACGACACGGGAAGAGGAAAGCGGAGAGAGGAGAGAGGAGAGAAAGCGGGTGCTGAAAAGGAGAAGCGGCAAAAAATATGCGATATGTGGACGCGCCAGGAAGGAAAAGGAAAGCGGCAACAATTTTTTCTATGCTGCTGCGTTTCGTGTTTTGTTTTGCTCTGTTCTGGTCTAGCTTGGGTTTTTTTTAGGCGAAGGCGAAGGTCGTTTGAGTAACCTTGTAACCCTTTTCTCGCTCTCACCATTCTCCTTTCTCCTGCGGTCTGACGAAAGTGTGTCCTTTAAGCGACATCCGCCCGCAGTTTCCCATTAAATTTGATAGTTTCGGTTTTTTCAAGGGCAATTGCCCATTTCCGGCCGAGACTTACCAGCAACAAGCAGCAGTTGAGGAAATCTCGCGTTCAGTTCCGCTTCGATCACATCGCGTTCGCAGCTAAATTCCAACTGATCTGCCCGGAGGTTGGCCAAAATGCACGGACCCAACGGAGATCCTCATTTCAGAACCAGTTTCAATCTGCGGATTTGGGTGAAAATATTCATTTTTCAGCCAGAGATTTTCTTTTGTTCGGCCAACAATTGATGACGGAAGATCTTCGCGTTGTCTTCAAACTAGTTTCTGACCATCAAGCAGCGCCTCACCTTTTTCACCCGGTTCACCCTTTCAGCCTTTTCCCAAAACAATTTCGGTTAATAACCTTGACAAGGGTGCCTCGGAAAGGGAGCAGTTGTCATTTGCCTGGGAACTAAAAAGCCTGCCAAACGGGTTTTCTAGCCTATGAGAAACATTAGTCCAGACACCAAGGACAACGAAAACTATCTACAGATCCTCAAAGCTATGCAAAACAGACAACTCTTGGAGATTATTTGGCAACCTCACTAATTGGGGTGTCTCATTCCGATGCGGGACACGGCCTCAAGAGTCAGGAGTCAGGAGTCAAGGGTTAATTGATCTCCACCCCGAAATGGGATGGGTTATCTGCATCCGGGACAGGCATCATCCCTTAAGTGTGACCAGCACGCGTGCGCTTTTCGACCTGGACATTCCAAAATGGGACCCGCACTAAGAATAGGGTTAAATGCTTTCATGTAACAAATAAGAATTTTATGAAAGTATAGTATACCTTAAATCCAAATTAAAAAACTGAAAGTAAATATATACGTTAGCCTTTACATATCATTTAAACTTGTTAATGCCAAATTTTTTAAAGAACCTTTTGTTAATTAATAAACATTTTAACAATTTGTAGGCTACGTGCATCACAATTAATAAAAGAATTGGTCTTTGGCTTGATCCCTGAAGAACGGTGCATTTCAAACTTTATTATATATGCTCTCCTATGCATTTGTTTGTTTGTTTATAAACATTTATCGTACACAATATAAGCTGCACTCCCTGATGAAATATTTTCCCAAATTGCTTCGCCTTACTCACGAGGTTAAACTTTATCCGCAGGATGGGGTGGCTCGTGAGGCGCTCAACTTACAGCAGGAGGAAAGTTTTAGTTTACGCTTTCAAAAATAATAATTATGAAAATGTTTTTGGACTAATATCAGCAGAGTTCGTCCTCCCTGCCAACTTTCCCTCCCAGAATCCCTGCCACTCGGAAAAGATTGTGTTTCCCGAGCGACTCCACTTTCATCCATGCCCTCCAGCTTGGTTCCCGTGTTATTAAAATTCTAAAAATATATAATTTCTGGTCTGGCTTCCACATCCTTTTCGGCTCTTTGGCTGCCATTTTGCAGAAGGTAATTTACTAGAAAATTTGTTTGCAATTAGTGCAATTTGAAATGTTGTATGAACAGGGATTTTAGCTGCGGATGCGGATGCGGATGCGGCTGCACTCCAGCACCCTGGTCATGCTTTAAATTTTAAATTTTTTAAATCATTCGGGTAAATTTCCGTTCGACATCGATCCGGGCGTTGTCAAGGGGTTAACACAAGCCAAGTCAAACAAAGAACATTAATAAGAAAGGCGCTTCGCCCTCATCCTTTTAGTTGGTTTAGCAATTTGATCCGGCAATGAAATGGCAGCCCGGCTCAGGCGAGCCCATTTCAGACCCCCAAGGACCCAACTTCTTAATGTCATTAATTTTTTAAGCTTACTTGGAATGCAAATGCCCTGACCCTGGCCGCATAAAAATGGCAGGCCATCAAGGAATCGCCACCAAATGAAGCGGGACGTTGGAGGGGGGAGGTGAACAAAGGAAAACGGAACGTTACGGAAAAGGGTTTAATTGTTTTGGGCGCCAATGAGGTTGGCCCGGGTGGCAGATTTAGTTTCAAAACACACTTGAGCCTACGCAGGGCATATAATTAAAGGTCTCCATTTGAGAGCGAAGCCGGGGCCAGAGGTCCTGATGATTTATTGTTTGACAGGCACAAGTTTGAGGTCCGGCTCCGGCCTGTTTGTGTTTTAGGCAAATTAGAAAGGGTTCTTAGCCGTAGCCGCTGTCTCCAGCAGCTGGGGAGTCGAGTCTCCTTTTCAAAGCACCAGCACCACCACCAGCTGCCACATCCCCCACGAGTCCTGAGCACTTTTACTTCCTCTCGGTCTGTTTGCTGTCACGCTGTCTAGCTATTTATTTATATTTAGTGTTATGTTTAATTTAGTAATGGATTAGAGCCGGCGAAAGGAAGCTGTTCATTACGGCCAGTCACGTAGTGCTTCTAAGGTCAGGGTGAGTGCGAAATCACTCCAGGATCTGGCCAAGCCCATCACTCTTTCTCTCTCTCTGGGGGCTAAAGATTTATGGAGATGCTCTCTTGAAATAATGTTATGCAAATGTGGCACTCAGTCCATACAAATACTAGTCGAGGCTGTTCTTAAAACTAAATACTTAGGCTACGTCCTGAAATCTTCAGTTTTCAACATTTTTTGGGCGATATAAAACTTTTATCGTTTACTTTCGAAAATACAGTTATCTCGTGAGGTTAATATTTGTTGCATATAGTCAACTATTTTATAGAGTCGGTTTGACTGACTTTTTTAAAATCTTCAGAAATTTCTCTGTAGTTCAATCAATTTATTTTATTATTTTATTTTGAATGAACTTTATTTTAGAAACAGTAGTAGTAATCGCCTCATTTTACACGAAATTCAATCTGGACACCCAAAATGTCGGGTGAAATAAGGATATGGTGTCCTTTTTTTTTTGGCAGCGAAACCGCTCGCAGTACAAACAGAAGTTTAATGAAGCAGCGCGGCACACAGACCATGGATTGGTTATTATCTTTTAGTTCAGTGCATAACTTTTTCACTCTGCATGTAAATTTTATGCCACAGACCAGAGTTTTGCCAACGTTGCCCCTGTGTTGGCTGCCCCACGCCCACTTGCCCCGCCTGCCTGATGCCCGATTTCACGTATTTCGGCGAAATTATTTTATAATGAATGTTCGTATTTAGCTAAAGTTTTATGAATGGCTTTCATTATGGACGCCGTAGGAGCCGGTTCGGGCCAGTTCCCACTGAAGTGAGCCACAAAAATATGAAAACCACATTTATATTGTACATCGGGCAGCTGTTCCAAAACTTTGTCTATCTCCCTATGCTGGCTGTTCAGGTTGGTGTTGGCTTCGGCTTTGGCTTTGGCTCCACTCAGAAAGTGGTTCGCATGGTAGTTCGCGGTAACTGTGGATTGCTGGGCTGGGCGCCATCAGTTTTTGGGCCAAAACACACAACACAGTTGCTACTAGCTACCAGAAGTGGGCGAGTGCACTGATTTTGGTTGGCGAACTTTTGCAGAGTGGTTTTTCGAAAATGAAATGCAATGGCATGGAATGTGCCACAAAGGATGCCCAAATTGATAAAGAAATTAAAGTTTCTAATGGAACTCCCTGTTCGTGTATGCCAGCATTTAAAGTACTTATTCCCGTACTTCCTGCTTTTTTGTTTCTCATACCAACCAAATCCCGACAAAAGGCAGTGAAGCAAAAGCGTAACGAAAATTTCAACTCAAGTTAGGTTGAATGGGGAATCCGGGGGTGGCAAGTGTGCTGACAACCCTTTCAGAATTCCGACTTGACAATTAAGTAAAATAAATGAGGAGACTACGGCATCGGAAGCCCGGCTACGTGACGCAGTCAGCAGAAGATGCCCGCAACTTTGACACCCCACAAAGGCGGAGGAAAATGGAAAGGCGGGGAAAAGCGGTGAAAAGGGAAGGGGAAAAGGGGCAAAGCCCGGGTGGTTGCCAGCTAGTATTTGTGGCAGATTGTACCCCAAGGTATAAGGCAAGTGCTGCCCCCACCTCGCTATATTACTTTACTGCTGCCGTTGGCAGCCATTATGGGTAAACTTATATTTGCACTAGGAGAGCACAACAAAGCACATGACCCCTCCCCCACCTTCGCTCCTTCCTCCGGCTGATTATCCTTCCGCTGCCGCATGTTTGTGCGCAGTTGCCGAGGTCACTAATGTCGTAAGATGAATCCTTTCGGCAAATGCCTTCAGGGTGCAAAAATAAAACATGCCAACCGTAAGCCCCTCGTCCACTCTAAATACACTCTGTCCTCCCAATTTTGGCACTGAGAAAAAACAAGCTAATTCTAGGTAACATTAAAAAAATATATTTACAAAAAAAAAGAGTCTTTAGTTGAGACGCTAAATACCAATTTAGTTAGAAATTTGTTTTTTGAAGACTTTACCAATTTTCTTAAGCAAATAAAAAGGTTTTACCCATTTGCAATAAAATTAGTATTAGTATAGCATATTACATAGTTTGATGTAGTTTATCTTCAATATCTGAGCTTTATAAAGACCTGATAGAGTGTCTGTAAGTTTCATAATGAAAAAAATTAAATAAAAATATAAACTATTGTTGAATTTGCTGGCAAAAATTTGCAATTGGAAACTAAAGGCTTAAAAAGCTTGCCACATTTTCTATTTATTTATTTATTTGTTTTTTTTGTCTGTGCAACCCCAAACCCCTTTTTGAAGCCAGCAGCCGCGTTTTAAATGTAGATTAGTTGTTGTTGTGGTGGGTGCTGGCCTCCTGACATCCTCGCATCCTGACATCCTCTCCACCTTGTCGAGGAAAATAATGAAAACAGCAACTTTCATAATGAAGGTTGCCGTCCTTCGTCCTGCGCTCGACCACGTCCCGCTCCACAGCTGCCCTCCGCTGCCGTTCCCCCCAAGCGAAGTGAGCTCAACTCAACCGTTTCTGTTCTGTCCTGTCCGCTCGTCGCTTTTGAAATTATAATCTGCGCCACGGCGCCATCCTGGTCTGGAGCTCCTCAGCCCTGCTCCTTTGCCGTGTTGCGTTTATTTAAGGACATGCGCTCGTTTTACACGCTTTGCTTGGAGGACTCGAGGGCGCCATCGGCCCAGCTCTTAACGCTGGGGTACTTTGTTTTCCCGGGTTTTGTAAATAGCTTTCCGTTTTTCGGCTTCTTCTCTGCAAAACTCAACGCCGTGCCTTAAATTTATTCAGCAAATGTCCTTAGTCGACTAATTTGCATGCAGAAATCAAATAAGCTGCATGTTCACATAATGAACACACACAAGCTGGAGCCGGAGTACTCAGTTCTCAGTTCTCAGTATTCAGTTCGCAAATGGGCAAGTACTCCGGACCGCTTTCCTAATTACTTTGACGGACAAAAAAGCAGCTCGAAGTTTGAGCGATGCAAACAATGGCCCGACAAATCAACATAAGCGAGAAAATTGAAAAGTTGACTGCGAATTATTTGCCAACTGGCATCTGAAACTATTCAATTTCCTGGGCCCAGGCGACTGCCAAACGAATTCAATTTGCCCAAGGACCCGGGGAAGTAAGTTTTATTACCACCCCCTGGCAGAAGCCAAGCCCACATTGGTCCTTTCTGGAATGGCTGCGCAGACGGAAGTCACAACTATCCCAAGTCGGCATGCGGGACCGCCTCCTCACATCCTTCGTCCTTGGTCCTGCGCCCATTTCACCCAATCCCAATCCCAATCCCAATAGCAATCCCAATCCCTTCTCATCCCCGAGGATGTTGCGACTTTTTGGCCACACCAAAGACGCCATATTAGATTGGAGTTTTCCATCGGAGCAGGAGGATAAAGAACGGGCGGCTGAATTCAATTTGCATTTTACTGCTAGTTACAAATATTTGCCTGGATCTCGATGGGGTTGGGGGAATGAGTTATTGAATTAGTCAAGGGTTTCGTATGTCTTGGCCAAACCTCCGCTTTGGGAATGAGTTATTAAAATTGTGGGAAAGAGGCACCCCGTCTGGTAAAGTTTAAATATTTATTCCTGATTAAAGATCGCATCAGTTTACAAAACAGTTTCGTATTAAACTTTCTGAGAGTTACAATATGGTTAGGCTAAGTTCCTTTAGTCTAAAGTATCTCTGGACAACTGAAATTGTTTTTTTTTAATGTATTAAATATAGTGCACTTAGAAATTGTTAAGGAACATTCAATAAAATATTTAAACTGACACCAAAGATGTCGAATGACTAAAAGCTTTGTTAACCTTTTATTAGGATTATATTATTGATAGAATTTTTTTTTAAGGCTAGAGCTTTAAATCGAACTTTAATTTAATCCGTATGACATATTTCAAGAACCCATTTATTCCTTGAATGTTCTCTCAGTTCAGTGACCACTCCTCTGCCTGATGATCTTGTGCAAACTGAGACATAAAACTTCGAGTTTCTGGGAAAATGTGCTTCTACTTCGGCTTCAACCCGTTTAAGTCTGCGTGGATTAACCCTTTTCTCGGGCTAATGTGTGCACCGCAAATATTGCCTCAGACGGTCGAGTGAACTCAAGAAAGGAAAAGCGGAGGGCGAAGGATGCGCCGACAGGAGGGGAAAGGAGCAAAGCCAGCCAAACCAGACAAACACTGGGGCTGGATGGATCAAAAACAGGCCAGTAAACAAAAAAATAGTGCATAGGAGAAGACAAGAAGATGAAGGGTTGCGTCTGGCCTAAGTCTAGTCCGGTTTTGGTCTGGTTTTTTTGCGCCTTTGCTCAGACATTTTCCTGCTTGCTTTTCCGCTTTGTTGAGGTTTTCATTGCCTTCGACACGCTTCCAGCTCGGGACTCTATTAAGTCCCATTTGAGGATGCTTGGCGCGTGGCTAGTTTCCTTTTTTTCTTCTCGGGGTGATTGAACTTTCAGTGAATATGCTGATATGGTAATTAGTGCAAGTCAGGCAAATGCATAAATAATCCACAAAAATGATTAATTACTGATCGATTGCGTCTGTGGGTGCAGCTTTTGTCTGCCGTCCATCCAGTGCATCCTGCTGCCCATTACCCAAAGTTTAGCAATTTATGATTATGGCTAGGAGTTGCTGTGCCGTCGGCAGCTGCAGCTTCATTTCGCTGGCGATTGCCATGGCCTGGACATGCGCAGTCCGTCGGCGTGTATCTATGTATCTATGTATCTAACAAAGCTACGGCCATCCTGGGCCATGGTTTCCATTTAACCCGCGTCAGCCATGGCGTTCAGTCGCAACGCAGCTGCCCACGCCTGCCTGAATTTCGCCCTGAAATGGCATTTCCACCCCATCTGCCCACCTCTTCGGGCTGAGTTGGCAGCCCCATTCGGGTGGGCAGCTCTTAAGTCCAAAGACATGGCTAGCTTCTCTTCGTTTATCCGCTTCCTATTTCTCTTAGCTTCAAGTCCTAGCTTCTAGCCACCCAGCAACAGGGGGCGCCTTTCTAAAGACTTAGGGAAAAATTATGCTTAGATGAAGTCTGTGAAATGTATGGGGTTGGTTTTTCAATTGCTCAGCGAAGGGGAAGCTTATAGTTTTTGGGAAATTATCTTCGGGGGAAATTAATTATAAATTCCTTCTGTAAAGGTGATTAAATGGAACATGACATATAATATACGAAAGTTTAAATATTTGCTAGGCTCTAAATTAAGATCAATAAATTAAAGTTTTGATGATATGATTTTAAACCAAACAAAAAAGCAATATAACATTTTATATAAGGAAGAGGCATTTTTTGTATACATTTATATTAAATTTACCCAAGAATGCAAGCCATAAATAGATAGATAAATATGAAGACTGATTTTAACCAAAATTTGCTAAAAATTGAAGAAAAAAAAATCGATTAAAATTTGGTTGAACGAGATTATTGTTGTACACTGGTATGTTATTAACACAAAAATATTATTTATTTATTTACAAACTGTAGGCTTAAAGTTACAAACTAAAGCTACAGCGAGGAATAGCAGCCCATTTATTATAAATATAAATTATAACAAGGTAAGCTATTGTAACAAGTTAAAAGTTTAAAGTTTTTACATATAATCATGATTCCATTTTATTGATCAATGCAGCCAAAGCAGTTGCCCTTTCCCTTTAGCAGCTCAATTGATTTGCATTGGCAATATTTTGCAATTTTCTCTGTTCTTTTTGTGTTATTTTTTGCTCTGTTTTGCTATTTACCTTGTCACTGTGTTTGCTTTTGTGTTTGACTTTCGACATTTTTTCGATTAGACCCTCAACCCCCGGCAATATGTTTGCTTTTTGTTATAATTCGCATCCCAGTTGTCTGTCTGCTTTGTATAATGTGGAGCCGGAGTTTTGGACAATCGCAGTTCACCTGGCTATGGGCTTTTTTGTCCTCTTGCTTTTGCTAGTCAATTTGCTGTTGTTTTATGCGATTAATCCACGACTATGGAAGCCACTTTGGCGCACATAATTGAGGTTACGTTCGGCTGCGCAAATTGCCGGCATTAATTGATTTTGGGTGGGCGGAAAGGCCGAAAAAGAAACGTAATAATCGCTTTTTTTCATGGCTGCATTTTGGCACATTTTTATGTTTTGAGTGGTCACATTTCGGCTGCTACTGACCTGCTCAACGATGACCAAGGATCGACCCCGGCTCCTTTGTCCTGCAGCGGAAAACAACCACCCAAAACAAAAAAAAAAAAGTTTGCGGCATGTGCTTGGCTCGTTTCCACCCCCACCCACCTCCTGGCATACTTATGTTTTTTTAACAACTCCGATTTATGGCTCATCCGCGGACCCAGTTAATTGCCTCTTTTTGATGGCCGATTTGCTCATCTTTCGATCTTACAAGCTGCAATCTTAAATCTCGCGCACAGCAGTTGACACTTACATTAATTCGTGCGGAGGCGATGACAATTTTCGGCTGTTTCTCTTTTTACGACAAAGATGATGGTAAATTACCCAATTAAACTTTTTTCATATTTGTTTCACATTTTGTTTTCTTCCAAGTTTCCACACAATGACGAATGTGTTTGGCGTTTTATGGGTTTGGCGTGACTGCCATTTAACTGCTGGCCAAGAATCTATGAAAATTGCCGCTGATCCGGCGACTTTGAGTTTATTTTTCAGCAGATGCAAGGCGGTGGGAAACATAAGTTGATGATTAGCAGTAAAAAATACTTGGAGTGTAGGAAAATACCAATGACAGTTAGGGACAAAAGATAGGACATTTTACCAATTATTATCAGATAATCTGTAATGATCTCTAGATTTGTTGTTCTTAAGTCGCATATTAGAAATGATTATTGTTTATTTGATGTTCTTAACATTCATAATACTTACTGGTTAAATATTTTTATTAATATTTTTACAATGGTTTTCCAATTTTTTTGTTCTCTAATTTGGCTAAAATGGGATTCAGTCCTAAACGGAATACATTTAAGAACCTAAGCTTTTGATTCGCACTTTGAATAAACTATTATATTTGGTCTGTTATTTGCATTCTTATGGCTAAAAAAATAGATAGTGGCAGGAAATTTTTGTTTTGCTCTTTAATTGGAAAAAATTAGTGTTTTAGAATTTGTAATGTTTTTGTGCGAGTTGTTGTGGTATGCCAACAGTTTTTCTGGCCCTAGACCCGTTAAAAAAGAAACGAATCTGGAATAATGTTCAAAATGGCAGCACTTGTGTTGGGTATTAATCCATGCATCACTCATACGAGACGTTGGCGGTGTGTAGAGTGTGCTGCAGCAACAACAACGAAACGCACAAATTGCAAGTTGATTTAGCAGCATTTTTTGTTTTGTTTTTATTTGCCTCAAGTGCAGTCGTCTAAAAAGTGCAGAGCCCGTGTGCCAGTCGCATTCGCAGTTGGCGGTGGCAACGCAACGCATCCTTTTCGAAAAGAGTTGGAGCCTGATGGCCCTGATGTCGTTGGTGTGAGCGCATTTTCAATCAAAATCGCTCAGGCTCTTGACGGCAAAAACAGCAACAACAGCAACAACAGCTGCAAACTTCAGGGGATTGCACTCGGCAGCATTTTGGCAAACTCGCCAAACTCTCGCGGCGCACATGAGCGCATAAAACAAACAGTGTGCGGCTGTGTGAGTGCGTATGGCACTTGGCTCTTTATCTTTTTGCCTATAAACGTCGCTGCCCCTACCACGCCCCCCCCCCCCCCCCCCACTCCTCTCACGGCCGCCCCTCGAAATTTCCCGCCTTGGGGTGCTGAATGCATTTTCGGTCAGCTGCAGCTATGTCGACTGGCATTTTTTCTCGCTGCACTTTAAGTGCAGTTTACCTCTTTGGCAGTTCTGTATATTTGCTTTGCCCCCTGCCACGCCCCTCGCCGCCCCGCCAGACTGTCCAGCTAACCACCCACCACCCACTGCCCACCCTTTTTGGGCGACTTTGAGTGTGTGGCGTTAGAAATTGGGAGAAAAAAGTTTCGCTGTGCAAATGAATTCTTACAAAGGACACGGCCCCATACACATGCACATGCACTCACACTCGACTGCATTGCCATGGGTGGCGGGTTGAAAAGGGGGTGAAAAGAAGGGTCAGTGGGGGCTTGGGGGCTAACTGCCATTGCATTTTTGTGCGTCCCTTGGTTCGCTGACGACCAAGTGGCATGTGGGATTAAACCAGTGCGCTTAAGTGCCACTGCATCCCCGCCTTTCCGGCCTTTCCGGCCTTTCCTCGCCGCATTTCTTTTTCATTTAATTAAAATTATTTGCCTTTGGCCGCGACGACCACTCGGAACTTAGCTCTTGGTCCGCGATTTTGGCAGAGAGTCTTTGCCGCGTTAAGTGCGTGCGGCGGTGGCCAATTGTCAATTAGCCAGGCTGCTGACTGGATGCCAAATGCAGCGATGCATTCAGGCGGCACTAACCAAAGCCGAACCACGCACAAAAGTATCTGCTGCACAGCAAAAAATGATTTGACATTTAGTTTCGAGCGAATGTTATGTTAAACAGAGTTAGAAAAGGACAAGTTTTACAAGAAAGCAATCTACTATTCTTTCAGTTTAAGTTGAAATAAGAATTTAAAGCAGCAAACAATTTATGGCACATAAGTGTGCTATTTCCAAAAATATTTTTATAAATTAACTTTAAATAAGTGATTGCAATATATCAGGTATTTTCCTAAAATCTATAAGTTAGAAAAAAATGATTTCTTTCTGTGTTGCAATATGTTTCAATGCAATTATTTTGCTGTGCAGCGCTCAAAAAGAGAGGAGCACAAAAGATGCCAAATAAAAAAAAAAAATCAAAAGGCTCAAAACAGAAACAATTGCGCGAAATGCTTTTTATGTTGCCAATTACAGACAACACACACACAGGGCCCAATGAAAGCGGAAACTCGTGGCCGGACTACCTTTGAGCGAGCAGGGCAAGGGGGTTGGTGGGCAGGACCTCCTTGCCGGCAATTGCCATTACACACACATTGCCGGACGAGTACCTTCTATGCCGATATGCTGATATGCCGATATCCTGATATGCCGATATGCCGACCGGCCTGGCCTGGCCTCCTATTAATAATTCCAAGATGCGTAATTATTGATTTTCCATTAACACTTCGAGGCAAGCAAAGCGCAAAAAGAGGAGGAAAAAACGGGGGAAAAGGTTAAGAGTAGCGAAGCGAGGGCCACGCATGTGGACGGCCCTCACTTTGAACTTAGGCCACAGGACCTCGGCCAGATCCTGTCTGCCGTCTCGCAGCGGGAGCAACTCCATCTCGCCCGTCGTCACCTTTGTGACAATTAGTCGGCGTGTGTGCTTATTTATTAATAAATATTTTACACTTCGACGCGTGGGGTTAATTGCAGGAGATGGAGATGGAGTTGAAGTTGGAGATGGAGATGGAGTGGAGATGGATTACGTGTAGGAGTGGGAGATCCTTTAAGCCGCACGCCGAGATCCGCTTGGGCTTAGGCATCCGCAAGATACCCACTCGTTGCGTAATTAAAAACTGGCCCTGCTTCGGGCTTTGTTATTAAACTTGGCTGCAAATTGAAAGTCAAACTGTTTAAGACAATGTACAAACACTCTTTGAGCCGGAGATTGACAAGGGTAGGCTCATGCTGCGCTGGCTGCGAATGTAGCATCGCAACCCTTGCCCGATGTCCATCCATCCATCCATCCATCCATCCATCCATCCATCCAACCATCCATCCAGCTGGCCATCTAAACATCCACCAATGTGACGCTAATTTCTTTGATTACATGTGCGCTGGAGACGAGACGAGTTGATTCCAGGAGCTTGAGACTCCGGCATCCGGGCACCAGAGCATCCTTTGTGCTCTGTCTTACGGCGGAAACGAACGGAACGTCGGCAATGACCAACTGAACTTCAAAACTTCGACTTGACCAGCGGCCACCCCTGCATTTCCGCTGACTTTTCCTTGATTATCGAGCCAACGCCAACCCATCCCGCATTCGACGTCCATTCATCCACCGCTTTCGCCGAGGGACTTTAAAATGTGTTAATTTCAAATTATTGCTGGATTGTAAGAACGACGAGGAGTCGTTCAGGCCAGCCAAGTGGCGGCAAATGAAAATCTTAATTAGGGCTAGCTGACCGGCTGGCCAGCCCATTCAACCTTTGACCCGGGGGCAGGTCCGAAGATGTGAGCTGCATTGGCGATGGAAAGTCTGAATGCCAGCCACACAGAAACAAATACTTTTAAATAACCATTTAGCAAGTGAAGCTTAAATAAATATATTAAGAGAAATGGATATTACTTTCCTCGGTTATTAAAACAATAACGCATCTTCCTATGAACATAATTATTATATATTTACTTTTTATTTCTCTGTCATTCCAGTAAAACTCGATTTTTAATTTATATAGTAACATATAAAAATGTGTAATAATAATATACATTTAAGCACAGTTATTTCTTAAATATATATTTTTAGGAAAAAGCTCTGCAATTTTTGTTATTACTCCGTAAGATAGTACTCTATGAAATCGTTATTGTATATTATAAGTCGATACGATTAATGTTTAATGTTTACATAATTAATTTAAGAGATACCTGTAAACCTAAATAGAAAAAAATGTTTTATATTGATGGTTTGCATAAATCGTATGCATTCAAATAACTTGATATGTTTTGTAAAATACCTTTATATCTATATTGTTTCATGAACTTTATAACGTTTTTTAATTCTCGAAATAAAAGGGTAAATCGAGTCGTGACAGCCTCGCACTCAGGCGCTCTCAAAAGTTCCGAGGGCAGGACGATGCTAATGATTGATGGCTGCCTAAGCAGGATGAATTCATATTTATATCCACACATCCGTTTGCATATGCATTTGCATTTGCATTTGCATGCGAAGTCAGTGTAAATAGCTGAGCGGAACAAAAAGACCGCTCGCCAGAAAGGAACTTTTGCCCACATGCACTTGCGGACTCTGGCCGAGCATAATGCTGGCTGAATGCCATGGGGGTGGGTGGGCGTTAATGGGGTGGTGGAGGTCAAAGGGTGTCTGGTGGGGGGGCGGCGTGGGCACGGCTACTTTGCGCTCTTTGTGCGACTGCCTCTTGTCCGCGTGTGGAAATGGGAATTCTTTGGTTTGATTTTTTGTTCGGTTCGGCTGTTTGCGCCGGGTCCGTCCGTCATCATCACTAAAAAGTTAATTGCACGAAAAATAAGTTAATACTCGACGCCTGCTCCGTGCCAGTCCACCTCGATGGCCGCTCCAGTCGCTGTTTAATTTAATTAGTCGCCTTCGTCCTTCGTCCTTCATCCTTCTGCCCATATCAACACGCCAGACGCCTCATGTGTGTGCCACTACCAGTAGCAGTCCCAGTCCCAGTCCCAGTCGCAGTCCCAATTCGAGTTCCATTTCCATTGCCCGCTCCTATCGATGCGGCTCCTTGTCGTCCTGCCAATGTGTGCGAGTCCTTTCGACTGTTTGTCAATGCGAATCCGCCGGACTGGGCGGCCTGCAAGTCAATTAGCAAGTGTTTTAATTGCCTTAAATTTGCATAATTTCTGTCAACAAGGCGGCCCCATGCTAAATCCTTTTGCCCGCCTAAGAGTTTTTCAACCTGATTGAAATGGGACTTGTTAAGTTTAACAAAGGTTAAATTTTCGATATAGATGGGTTTTCTTTCGCTGTTTCGATACCTGGGTTGTATTAAGAATGCTGTTTTCTAAGTCAAAGCAATAACCAACTGGTTAAACTAAAGCCTCAAATAAATATAGCTATTACATTTCTCAGGAAATTCGTTATGCCTCTTGGTCAGTGACTTTAGAGGAAGATTTTGCGTATTAGTTTCAATTAGTTGACTCTGACAATGGGTCAGTCAAGGGAGCTCGGCCACGCCCGGATTAATTCCTCATTGAGACCCTGCTACGGGCATTTCAATTAACCCGGGACGCACCTTAAGCGATGGCCAGCACAAGACAATTTCAATTCCATGAAACGTCCTTCCCATACGATTTGACCCCGTTTCCGACGAGCAGAAGACGCACAACTAATTAGACACATGCCAGGACATTAGACACACATGTGCGGTTGTGGAGCCACACTCTGATTTCCGTAACTGCTTTCGTATCCTGTATTTGTATCTGTGTTTGTATCTGTGGCTGACTGACTCGAACCGCTTGCCTGCTTGACCGTACGCAAATTACTTGTGTCATAAATTCAGCCCGCAAGAGCGACAAGAAAAGTCGGGCGGCAAACCGAAATAAAACCCGAGGCTTACGAGTCGCAAGTGGGTCGAAGAACTGGGGCTTGGCCAAGCTCGGGATCTCACGTATTTACTGGCTCATATATGCCCCGGTTGTGCCCTTACCGGCAGTTTATGGCCACAAAGTTTCGATAACTCAACCGGGCGAAACCGGCGACCTTCATAAAGATCTCAATCTTAACGATGACAATGCAAAAGTTTTCGGGCACTGGTCCCCTCAAGATCCCCGGAAACTAACGTTGCTTTTCATGTGGCCCACTACCCCGCCATTGTCTTCGCGTTAAGTGAGACAAAAGTTGACTTAAAATCCCAAAAAGCGATGGAAATAACTACATGTATGGTTCACCTTTCCAAACCGGTTGCTTATCGAAGTCCTTTGAATGCCCTTCGGGGGTTGCGAGATGCAGGAGTTGCGATAAGCCTAATATGCGTTTTCCTCGGCTGCTCATTACGTTCACATGACCCAAAGGACACGCAACTACAGTGGGACTTTTAAGGCATTCAACAGCAAGTAATATTAAAGTTTGTCTAAAGTAAAAAGCAAATAATATTATCATAATATATGGAACGTTGTAATGTGTCATAAGCAAAATAGTTTAATGCATCCTGTGAGATTCCTTCAAAATAAAAATACTGTAATAATATATGGGGGACTTTGAATGGATTTCAGAAAAAGTATTCATTGTACAGTCGTATTCGTGTTTTTAATTTTCGTAATAACTGCAGCACAACTTTATTTTCAATATCAATACTGCCTAATCTTTTTTCGCTGCCGAATGGTGGTTCATCTTTTGCATAAATGACTGTATTATAGCACTAAATTCATAAACACTTTGGCTAGTTGTAATGACCCACCCCTTATGGGGATGTCCACGAAACAAAAGGACGAAGGTCGTTTATCCTTCTCAGCCGTTTCTTAATTTGCGCTACGTGATGGAAAATAGAGGAAAAGGGGTTTCCCATTTTGGGGCCCTTTGTTTCCGAGACTTATTGTGTCTTCAGGATTAACATCGCACCGATTTCTTCCTGAGTTATGGCCAAAGTTGCACCAGTTATTCTGCGCTTCAGCCAGTCAATGAACTGACCTTACAACGATTTTTCGTTAATGGCGAAATCATGAATGAAATTGCGTAAAAGTGATTGCCGAAAAAGAAAGAACGAGGAGAGCCCCCAATGAAAGTGAAAGCGTGTGGAAAAATAATAACAATAACGAAAAAAGGCGAAAAAAAAGCGGTGTGGAAAAATGAATTATTTTCGCATATTGGGTAATCAATTAAAATTAACCGAAAACAAAATAAAATAAAATGAAATACGCGAACTACTCGTACAGGCGCATAAATATGTATGTACGTATATGTACGGGTTGGACGAGGCAGGACATTGTTGTCGAGGTCGTTGGGGATTGGGATGGGGAAGGGAAGGGAAGGGAAGGGGTGGGGTGGAAAGGGGAGGCGAGGGGTGGGCGGAATGGCGGGCAGACAACCTCTGCCCGTGACCCCATTCCAATGGGGTGCGTGTTCATTAACTGGCATTCTCATACTCACACACGTGCGTTTACGCATATAAGTATGTCCTCCGGTCCACTCCGCCGCCCACTTTACCACCCAATTTTCCACCCACCCCCCCACAGGTCATCGGACTGCGTCAAGGACCTGTGCCGGCATTTTTATTTCGTTTTTCCGCTCTCTCACACCATTGCAATTCACCACTGCATGTCATAATAACAACAAGCAGCTCCGTGCAACACCAACAAACAGCTGTAACACCCAAGGCCGCTGAAGGTCAAACCATAATCGTTGATAATGAAAATTATTTGTTTCGCATTTCGTTTTTTCCCGGTTTCGGTTTCGCTCCTCTTTTTTCGGCCTTTTACGCCTTTTTTTTGGCCAACCGCGTCCTTGCTTCGCATTCGTTTTTGTCACTCGTTTTCTTTAATTTGCATTTAATGCAATTCACCGCCCATCCCCCGGCGTCCACTCATTGTGTAAATTATTGCCCAAAAAATAAAAAGCCAAAAACAAGGAGGGAAAAAATCGCGTGCCCGAAAGTATGCAACATAATTAAAAATCAATGGCATACAAACAGATAAAGGCCAGCGCCTGTTTGGGCGGCGGGGGCGTGGCAAACAGCCTGATTTTCACATTAACAGACCATCCCCTCACCACACCCTCTCTTTGCCCACAGCATCGTTGCTGGCTGCAATTTATTTTTGATCGTTTTTTAATTTATTTTTTTATTCGCATAAAAAGCGCAACAAAAAAATTATGAAAAAGCGCGCGAACATGCAGCACACAGCAGAAATCAACGAGGACGAAATGAAAAAAATAAACCAAAAAAAAAGGGCAGCCGAAAAAGGGAGCACAACAAAAAGCAGGCCAAACAACGCCGGTCAGCGGATGGAGCAGGAGCAGGACGAGCCCACATGGATGTCCTGGCTTCCACAGCGCATTTTTGGCGGTGTGGCGGCCAATGAACAGTAAAACTGTTGCTGCGGTGTTGCAACGTCAGCAGAGAACGGCCAAAATGGCCGAAGAAAAAAAAATACCATGGCAAAGTGTCGAAAATATAAAAAGCCCAATGTGGTGGGCGAAAAGGTGGGTGTGCAAATTGGAGCCTGGGTGGTGACTAGATCTGACACTAAAGCACTATAGAAATTCCCTCAGTTTACTGAACAGAAATAGCTGGAATTTAACTGAAGATATATGCCTATTCATATGTATCCATTAAGTTTTGGCATTCCTTTCTGGTATCCCATGATTCCCGCTGAGCTTTTGTTGTTCTTCTCACCTGTTCACTGACGTAAATTCAGGTGTAAGGCGAATTTCCTCGCAAAATCAGCTTAAACACCTCATGGGACAGAGCGAATCCAACCATGTGTTGCATGCTCGGATCGAAAGGATGTTGCCTTTATCTTTCACCCCTCAACTCCACAGCCCATTCACTTACATTTATTTGTGTTCCTTTTTTTTTTGGTTGCCCCTGTCCTGTATAAGCGGATATCCTTTCACCTCCCATTTGCTTTACACGGCAGTTTGTTGTGCAGCTTGTACCGGCTTGTAAAAATCACGTGGAAATATTTAAATTGCAATATAATACCAGCCATGCTCATTATACATATATGCATATGACCCAGTGGAATAAACGTGAAGTTTTTCGTCAGATTCCTTTTGTTTAAAGTTCATTCCTTTGATAAGTAAAAGTTACAACTGGATTTGCATGGGAATATTATTAAATTAAAAATTTATATAGAACTGAACTTTTAAGCTGAAGTAAATATCGTTTTATTGATATTATCAATTATAAAAAATAAAATCGGAACTGAATTTGTAGAATTTGGAAGAACATTAACGTAGGAAAACTTAAGCTTATTTTTAACAATATGACAACATCAATATAAAATATTTTACCCTGAACTCATGTCAGAATTGAAGTCTTCGGCACGTGGCCAAAAGGAGTGAATTGCAGAAATCAACTTTTAATAGGGTAGTTAGCCCCCATCAGACACTCCCACACCGGTGAAATCAGGAAAATTACGACCAAGAATCACCCGGCTTTGTTTGTTTGCCATCAATGGAAGTTTTTAATTTGCTTCACAACCCCGGCCAACGACTTCGCCTTTGCCTTCGATTCAGCTCCGTTTGGGCGGCCAGCAAACTGCAGTTTCGGCCTGCATAATATGCACTTTGCATCGTTTTCGGCCCAAGGGGTTGTTAGCCGACCTGCAACTTGTCTAGTACTATTATCCTGCCCTCGGACGCACGGCCCGCTGAACGCAATTACCCAATACCCAAACAAAACTCCAGCAATGGCAATGCAATGCACCGGTTTCTTCTGCCGACATGTGTGCAATTTCATGCAACTTTGTTTCGGGCTGCGTTATTTGGGCGAAAAGTTTTCGTAAATTGCATTCCGAAATTGCCTTTAAGATTAAAGTAATGCGAAAGAGTTGGGAATTAGTTTTGGCTGAAGGTGGGCGGGCGCCAGTTGGGCGAGTCGCGCAGTCATGACGCCACTTCTTGACCCCAAAAGCAAGCCATTCCGCGAAGGGTGCGCCCAGATGACTTGGCTGTGTGTCTGTGTGCCCGGAGCGGCGACACTTGTAACCAAATTGACACTAAAACCCCCACCAACCATCCCACTCCGCCCCCAAGGACCGGTCCCAAAGGCTTCGAAGACGGCGACGACAACTTTGGCCGCACCTTTGCTTACCCACATGTGGCCAGTCGGTAAATAGTGCTCGTGCTTGTGCTCGTGCTCGAGCTCGTTCTCTTGCTCCGTGTGTGTGCGTCCATGTAAAGTAAATATTTTCAGTCGCAAGGATTTCATTATCCTTATCACATGACAAGCGGAATTTTTTCGCACCACACAAAAGGGCAATAGCGGCAAAAGATATTACGGCTCCAGTGGCGACCCCAAGGCGATGAATGGCTGCATGTGTGTGGGCTGGGACGTCAGGACGTCGCCTTTCTGTCGTGTAATGTCCTTTAAGTCCTGCTCGGTTCAACTTTAATTACAAAGAACCGCCTTCGATGCGAGGTATTCTCTGGGCGTTCTGAAATTGGGCTAGGCTGCACCATGACTTTTGGGACTTGAACAAAATTACAAAAAATTTTTTAAAAACTAGAGACTTTAACGATATACAACTTTAAGATCGTATTTATTTAAGACAAGTTCTGCAATTAGATCTGCAGTTTTTTGGTCTACAAAGCCATATAAATATAACAACAACATCAACCCTAAATTATAAACCATTTTTTTAATCAGATTTGTAGATACTTAAGCCAAACGACTTTTAAGATATACCACTTCAAAATATAACGTCTGTATGAAAAGTTATGTGTTTAGAATTGCAAGAATATGGTAACTTTTCAGCAAAGTCATTTTTCGGATATTAAGAAAGGGGTTACATCATAAAAATTACGAAAAATCGATCGGAAAATACAAACCTAGTTTTAAATGCAGATTTGTAGAGACTTAAGCCACATGAATTTTAAGATATACCACTTTACAATAGGACGTCTGAAAGAAAAGTTATGGATTTAGAACTTCAGGATTTTGGTCACTTTTCTGCAAAGCCATTTTTCGGATATTAAGAAAGGGGTTACATCATAAAAATTACGAAAAATCGATCGGAAAATACAAACCTAGTTTTAAATGCAGATTTGTAGAGACTTAAGCCACAAGACTATTAAGATATACCACTTTACAATAGGACGTCTGAAAGAAAAGTTATGGATTTAGAACTTCAGGATTTTGGTCACTTTTCTGCAAAGCCATTTTTCGGATATTAAGAAAGGGGTTACATCATAAAAATTACGAAAAATCGATCGGAAAATACAAACCTAGTTTTAAATGCAGATTTGTAGAGACTTAAGCCACATGAATTTTAAGATATACCACTTTACAATAGGACGTCTGAAAGAAAAGTTATGGATTTAGAACTTCAGGATTTTGGTCACTTTTCTGCAAAGCCATTTTTCGGATATTAAGAAAGGGGTTACATCATAAAAATTACGAAAAATCGATCGGAAAATACAAACCTAGTTTTAAATGCAGATTTGTAGAGACTTAAGCCACAAGACTATTAAGATATACCACTTTACAATTGGACGTCTGAAAGAAAAGTTATGGATTTAAAAGTGCAGGATTTTCGTCACTTTTCTGCAAAGCCATTTTTCGGAAATTAAGAAAACTTACGAAAAATCGATCGGAAAATACAAACCTAGTTTTAAATGCAGATTTGTAGAGATTTAAGCCACAAGAATTTTAAGATATACCACTTTACAATAGGACGTCTGAAAGAAAAGTTATGGATTTAGAACTTCAGGATTTTGGTCACTTTTCTGCAAAGCCATTTTTCGGATATTAAGAAAGGGGTTACATCATAAAAATTACGAAAAATCGATCGGAAAATACAAACCTAGTTTTAAATGCAGATTTGTAGAGACTTAAGCCACATGAATTTTAAGATATACCACTTTACAATAGGACGTCTGAAAGAAAAGTTATGGATTTAGAACTTCAGGATTTTGGTCACTTTTCTGCAAAGCCATTTTTCGGATATTAAGAAAGGGGTTACATCATAAAAATTACGAAAAATCGATCGGAAAATACAAACCTAGTTTTAAATGCAGATTTGTAGAGACTTAAGCCACATGAATTTTAAGATATACCACTTTACAATAGGACGTCTGAAAGAAAAGTTATGGATTTAGAACTTCAGGATTTTGGTCACTTTTCTGCAAAGCCATTTTTCGGATATTAAGAAAGGGGTTACATCATAAAATTACGAAAAATCGATCGGAAAATACAAACCTAGTTTTAAATGCAGATTTGTAGAGACTTAAGCCACATGAATTTTAAGATATACCACTTTACAATAGGACGTCTGAAAGAAAAGTTATGGATTTAGAACTTCAGGATTTTGGTCACTTTTCTGCAAAGCCATTTTTCGGATATTAAGAAAGGGGTTACATCATAAAAATTACGAAAAATTGATCGGAAAAATAAATCTAATTTTAAATGCAGACTTGTAGAGATTTAAGCCACAAGACTTTTAAGATATACCACTTTACAATAGGACGTCTGAAAGAAAAGTTATGGATTTAGAACTTCAGGATTTTGGTCACTTTTCTGCAAAGCCATTTTTCGGATATTAAGAAAGGGGTTACATCATAAAAATTACGAAAAATCGATCGGAAAATACAAACCTAGTTTTAAATGCAGATTTGTAGAGACTTAAGCCACAAGACTATTAAGATATACCTCTTTACAATTGGACGTCTGAAAGAAAAGTTATGGATTTAAAAATGCAGGATTTTCGTCACTTTTCTGCAAAGCCATTTTTCGGAAATTAAGAAAACTTACGAAAAATCGATCGGAAAATACAAACCTAGTTTTAAATGCAGATTTGTAGAGATTTAAGCCACAAGAATTTTAAGATATTCCACTTTACAATAGGACGTCTGAAAGAAAAGTTATGGATTTAGAACTGCAGGATTTTGGTCACTTTTCTGCAAAGCCATTTTTCGGATATTAAGAAAGGGGTTACATCATAAAAATTACGAAAAATTGATCGGAAAAAATAAATCTAATTTTAAATGCAGACTTGTAGAGATTTAAGCCACAAGACTTTTAAGATATACCACTTTACAATAGGACGTCTGAAAGAAAAGTTATGGATTTAGAACTTCAGGATTTTGGTCACTTTTCTGCAAAGCCATTTTTCGGATATTAAGAAAGGGGTTACATCATAAAAATTACGAAAAATCGATCGGAAAATACAAACCTAGTTTTAAATGCAGATTTTTAGAGACTTAAGCCATAAGACTTTTAAGATATACCACTTTACAATAGGACGTCTGAAAGAAAAGTTATGGATTTAGAACTGAGGATTTTGGTCACTTTTCTGCAAAGCCATTTTTCGGAAATTAAGAAAACTTACGAAAAATCGATCGGAAAATACAAACCTAGTTTTAAATGCAGATTTGTAGAGATTTAAGCCACAAGAGTTTTAAGATATACCACTTTACAATAGGACGTCTGAAAGAAAAGTTATGGATTTAGAACTTCAGGATTTTGGTCACTTTTCTGCAAAGCCATTTTTCGGATATTAAGAAAGGGGTTACATCATAAAAATTACGAAAAATCGATCGGAAAATACAAACCTAGTTTTAAATGCAGATTTGTAGAGATTTAAGCCACAAGAGTTTTAAGATATACCACTTTACAATAGGACGTCTGAAAGAAAAGTTATGGATTTAGAACTGCAGGATTTTGGTCACTTTCTGCAAAGCCATTTTTCGGAAATTAAGAAAGGGGTTACATCATCATTTTAATACATCGAAATCTTTTTCTTGACTTTATACAGGGTATTTGTTGTTCTAGCTTTGTCGCGGCTGTTGCTGTTCGGTTGCTTCATTGTCTCTTGAGATATTTCATTATGCGTGTGTGTGCCCGGTGGGCTGGTGTGAGTGGCACTCCTGTGTGCTTATCCGTAACGGCGGTTAAGCAACTTAACTATTTGCATGTTTGTCCTTCGTTGTCGTCGCTGCGGTTTGTGCCTAGTTTGGAGTCCTCGAAGGTGACGTCGTTGGTCGGCGTTCGTCCTGGCAGGACCTTATTGTTAATTACATCGGGACAAGGCGGCTGGCAAGCTTAATTGAAATGAAGTCCTGTTCCGCTAATGTCTTTATCGAGTCGCCTTGTCGCGAAAGAGTAAAGAAGAAGCCGCCTTGAACCAGTTTAGTAGAGCGGAGGCAATGGCAATTATTTGTCAATCAGCGGGGGAGTTGGGGGGTTGGGCCATCGGAAACGAAGTTCGCTTGCAAATTGCGGCTAAAAGCAACTGCCGCTGCCGCATAGACGACAACAACAGCAACAATGGCATCGGACAACAAATTGATATATATGGACAAGTCCGCGGATTGACAAAGCAGCTGCAGCGTAAAAACCCAGCCATGTTGCCTGTCCGTTAAAGTCCCCCCTTTTCCAGCCCTTTGCTCAACCCATTTCCTACGAAACGTGGCATTTGAGGCTGCCGCTGTTGTCGCGAAAAGTGCATTTTGTTGAATGTCGAACGGGGCGTATGGGCAACGCATTGGAGGGTGGTGGGCATGGGTTTTTCTAGGGGTGTTGAGGGTTTATAGGAGGGGTCCAAATGGAGGGTCGTAAAGGAAACAGAGCCGCTTCGGCGACTGTCGCAGTTGCATTGAATTTTTGCCATTGCAACGATGGCTGACAGACGTCGGCATCACCATCCCCTCCTAAACCAGCAGTAGGCGGGGCATTTTTGTATTTTTTGCACTTTGTTTTTCAAACGCAAGCGCGCATTTTTAATGCAACAACAGCTACAACAACGCACAAAGTGCAGGCCAGAGCGAGAAGGCCTGCGAGGCGAGAGTGAGAGTGAGAGTGAACGAGAGAGAGCTAGTGAATCAGTTTTATCCGGGCTTAGTATTTTGTTTTTGCCCCCAAAACCCCCTCCCTACCCGGATGATGCATTTCTGCCATCGTGTGGAATCGCTGTTAAAAATATTACACATCGAAAGTTCAAAGTTCGGTTGTAGGGCATCCGTTTGCATGTCCTTTGAGCTGGCCCTCGGATCCGCTTGATTAATTAAAAGCAAAATATGTTTATGGCCAGCAACAGTTCCTTGGGGAATAACCGGATGCTGGCCTGGCCGGTGGGTAAAAAAGTGAGTGCGTGGGTATGAATTATGCAGGTCCTTATGGGTAGCCAAGCTGGTCACTCGATTCGCCGACATGAGCATGAGGCAACTGTACCGCTTGACACTTGGCAGGACCTTCTCGGGCAGGCCAACAAAGGCCTAAACGGCCAACCCCCTCCTGCTCATCCCGCTGCAGTCTGCTCCTTCCTTTCAGCGACATCGCTGATTGCATTTGCTGCAACATTTTTCGTTTTGTTTTGTTTGCCTTGCTTCCCGAGAGGAAAGGGGCCGCTGGTGTTGCAACTGCTGCAACTGCTGCACTGCTGCAATGTCCTGGCATTCGAATGGACTTTTGTTGTCGGCTAAAATGCAGCTGTCGCGATGCATGGCCACCTTGTATCCCGCTTCCAGTGTCGCTGCTCCCCGCTTGTTTAGTTTTTCGCGCAATTTTCCGCGCTGCTTTTGTCATTTTCGGGGGTTTTTTCCTTCCTGGGTGCCTGCTGCCTGCCTGCTGCCTGCCAGGCGATATTTTCGTTATATAAAGCCCTGGACACGGACCCATGCTTTTAGGCAACGGGCAACGCATGCAAATGAAACTGCAACTGCAGCAACGCTTTGGGGAATATGCAAATCAGCCATCAGCAGCAACTGCAGCTGCAGCAACAAAAGGCTCAAACTAGAAATGCTTTATGTGGGCATCCTGTTGGGTGGGGATAGCCTCCTTTCCCAACCGCCTGCAAGCGCATAATTGATGCTTTTCGGGATGCAACCAGCTTTGCACGGCCATTAATTTGCTATCGAATTGCTCTCAACTAATTGAACAGCAGCCTAATGCGAATTTAATGAAGATCGCTGTTGGTTTAGAAGAGCGAAGGGAGAGGGTTGATTAGAAACCAGATAATAACCAATTTCGATCCAACAATTATTTTGTTTTCAAGCCCATTCAAACATAAATGATAAGGCCGTAACGGTATTTCGACTAAATTTTAAATTTTAGCAGTGATTATCGCTTTTTGACCCGAATAGCTACCATAATCGGAACTAGAAAAAAAATTATTTTTGTTTTTATTATAATTTTCTTCTTGATTAGCATCATGACCGGTTCAACAGCTTACCATTTTAGTGAAACGAACAATGAGCTGAAAGACAAAACCAATATTTATTAGAATAAAGATTTAAGATTTAAGATTTAAGATTTTTTAAATTTTAAAAAATATTGTTACACTGTTTTATTTTAACGTTGATTTTGCATAAATATCTATATATCTTAGCACTAGAATTTATAACAAATGCTTAAAATATATATATAAAATGTTGACTTAAAATTTAAAGAAGTTTCATCATGGTATGAAACTAAGAAAGGCACATTTTGTAAAAGCAAACTAAATATAGAAAATCAAAGAATTCTTGGATTATACTTATTTGAAATATGTATTTTAAGTAAAGCCCAGAGGTAATTCAGATAATTTTGTGCGGCTTGCATTCTCGGGTCTCTTAGATATTAAATGACGGATGAGCCGCTGCCTGTTGCGGCCCGCGAGCTCATTAATTAATGATGACTGGTCGGGACAAAAGGGGTTTGCAAAGGGTCGCGGGTGCCAGACCGCAGCAGGTGGCTGTGCGCCTACTCCCGCCATAACCTTTGCATTTGTGCATAACAACTTATGAATCCATAAGCTATCTGGCCATCTCTTTATGAGCAGCTCTCCCGTATCGGACCAGGCCAAGCCAAACTCAACCAAACCCAGGCCAACCAAACCAAACCAAACCAAAAGCATACCGAGCCCGAAGTAAAAGCAGAACGGGCACAGCGGCAAAGTCAATAGCCAATGCCATCGATAAAGCCATAAACTTCATGTACTGGGTGGGGATTGTGGGTGCTGTTCCTATCCGGCCTAAAATGCGCGATCCTCATCCTCTCGTTCAGGCCGTTTCCGGGAATACGCGGCGTATGAGTAACGAGCGCGATGCGTAGGATTAAATGCAGGCTCTGCCTAGTTTGGATCTGTCCCTCCCCTTCTATATATCACTATGTATGAATATACACACATTTATCTTTGAGAGCATACATAGAGAATTGCAGTGGCTGCCGCTGCATTCGCCCACCAATTTTTCTCCGCTTTTTTGATGCGCTTTTCCTCCAGGACCACCAACCCCCGCCCTCCTCCCCTTTGGCAGGATGTGCATGAGTTAGTGGGAATTTATGCTGGATCCATTGTTGTTGCTCTTGTTGCTCCGCGAATCCTTTTGGCTGGGTTTGAGTACGGATGTCGCTCTATATTTTTTCCAGCTGCAATTTTCTTTGCTGGATATTTTAATGCCAACTCCGACGATTTACCAATACCAGTGTCAATAACCAACACCCATAAATGGCGGCAAAATAAAATACAAAAAAGTGTTGCATACGCGCAGGGGCAACATAGAAAACTTTTACGTTTCGCTTAGGTTTTTGTTTTATTTGTTGCTTTCAGCTTTCCTTTTATTTCGATTTTTTTTTCTGTTTCTTTGCCACTGCAAATGAAAACGAAAAAATTGCATTTTCCCTCGCATATGTGATGTGTGTGAGAAGTACGAAATCAAAACAAAACATGGCCACATGGCGGGTCCTGTGGGCTTTGGGTGGTGGTGGAGGGTTGGTGGCTTGATGGGTTGGGGGTGCCGCACCAACAATGCCGAACCAGGAGCAACAGCTCCCACAGCTGCCACACTCCCTCGCTGTAGATGTATCTGTATCTGTATCTGCGGCATGGTATGGTCAATCTGACCGGCAAGGGGCTCTGTTTTAGGTACACTTAGGCTCGATAGCTGCAGTTTTTCGCTGCCCAGTCGACCAGCCACCCAGCCACCCTACCACTGAACCACTGAACCACCCCAATCCCCAGTCCAAAAACCACCTCATCAGCCGCTCGGGGGCTTGGGTGTTGCATACTTTTTGGCGTTGTTTGATTTTTAGGCGCAGCAAAATGCGTTTTGCTCTTGATTGGAAGCGTGTGAGTGTGTGTGTGTGTGTGTGTGTGTGGGAGGAGGGCACGAGGGGAGGGAGGGTGTGAGCCATGTGTGAGTGTGTGTTTGTTAGTTGTATGTGCATTGTCCATGTCCTTCTCTGGCCGTGCCGCTGTCGTCGCGCTTTGTTTTGATTTTTCGCGACTGAGCGCGCGTTGCTGTCTGTTTCTCTCTGTGTTTTTGGATTTGTCCAGCATTGCATATGTGCGCCCACTGTTCGAGTGTGTGTGTTTGTGTGGTGGTAGTGCATGTATATGTACATTAGCAGAAGCAGCGCTGACGTCGCAGTCGCAGCAATTTTTTGCGCCAAAGCCAAACCAAAAAGGACGAGGACAATTCGGTTGGCGCTGCTGCCGCTGCCTGCGACGTAGCCGCGGAATTTTTTTGCGCGTTTCGCGCCCAGCCAGCGGCCACTTTCATCCGTATCCACATCCACATCTGCATCATCCTACTCCATCAGGCGGCCGAGGGGCTGGCGCGTCCCTCATAATCAACGCGCTGCAGCGACGACGCCATCGCCATCGCCATCGACATCGACAGCGGCTCTGTGACTCTGGGGCCCGTCATCGTTAGTGAATTTTGCCAGGACATTGCAACAGAAAACTGCTAAACGCGAAACAAGTTGCGGCGCTTTTTTCTGCTCCTCGGGTTCACGTCTCCCTGTCCTGGCCTGTCCTGAATCGAACTGAGCTGAACTGAACCAAACCAAACCGAACTGAGCCGTGCTGCCGGGATCAGGCAGCAGGCAGCAGGCAAGGCACAGGCACATCAGTAGGCAGTGCAAGGCAGGCAGGCAGGCAGTCGGCAGGCAGGTCGCCACTTCTCGCAGACTTCTTCGCATCTGCATAAATCAAACCCAGAGGCAGTAGCAGTAGCAGTAGCAGAAGCAGAAGCAGTTTTCCACCCCAAGAAAAAACTCTACAAGCAAAATAGAAAAACAAACAAATAGAAAAGACAGACATAGAAACAGAGAAGAGATATGGAAAAAAGTGCCAAGTGAATGTGAAAAGTGAAAGTGTGTGCAAAATGACTTGAAGTGCAAGACTAGACACCTACATACCACCTCCATTAACCAGCCCGGCCCCCCCTTACGTATACGTAATGCGGCCCAGGCACTCATACGCCCCGTTGGCCCGCCAGCCCTTCGAACTAAGACTCGGGCTGGGGCACGAGCAGCCATCGCTGGCCATGCCATCTTGAGTGAATCGTAACCCGCCAAAAAACCCAAAAAAAAAACCAAACCGGCTTGCGCCAAAGACAATGTAAACGCCGGCCCTAGAATGTAGCGCAGTTTTTTCCTCATTTCCCAAAACTAACTAACAAAACCAGCCAGCCAACAACAAATAACAAAATAGACAAAGTTACATTTTTACCAATATCGATAATATTAATCACTTGATAATCAGCGCCAGTCAAACGCAGCATTTCGTTCGTAAGCAACAACAAGCAAGCAACCAACAACAACTAGCCAACAGCACAACATAGCAAGTCTAAGCCAAGAAGCAACCAAATAAGCAGGCAGTACCAGTCAGTCCGTAAAGTCAGCAGAAACACGAAAAAGAAGTAATAAGATTGAGTAACTCCAGTTTCAGTTCCGCACCGATTCCGATTTGAGCCAAAATTAAAACGTCTGAATTTGATTTCGATATCGTCTGGCCCGTTCCGTCTTCAAGTCTCGGCCACAGGTTCGTCATCGTCCCGACACACTCTCAGTTTCTACAAATTCAGACGTAGATCCTTAGTTAATTCACCTTTTGTATTGTGCATTTCGGCAATAACTATTTGGAACACATCCAAGGGAAGTCAAAAAGCAAGAGAAGAAGAGAGAGAAGTCAACACTCGAAATCGAAAAACTACGAAATTACCTGAAAATTTTTAAACAACCAAAAAGTCTATGAATGCAACAAAAATTAAACACGCTAAATTTTACAAGTGCAAAATTTTCTTATAATAATTTATCAAAAAAAAAAAAAAATAAATTTAAAAAAATTATAAAAGAATAAAAAGAAACGACTCTAAAGCATACAAAAAAAAACGGAACTATAGTGAAAATTAATCAAAATTTAGAGAGAACATTAAATGCAAACGGAATATCAAAAATTGTTGAGATGTGATATTTTTTCGATGTACTTTTATTTGAGGGTAAGTTTACAAGTTTTTTTAAAATATTTTAGCTCTTAACTTTGATGTCCTTGGCGACTCAACAATTTTTACAATATTTGTTTAACCACATTTTGGTCTATTAAATTGAAATTGTTGATTTAATTTATTATCAAAGGCTACCGGTTATCTGAAGATTGTAAAAATTACAATAAGCTTAAAGTCCACCAATATTATACAGATTATGACTGCTTTATTAATCATATTATCTTATTCACTAAGGTTTTATTTACCTACCATTTGCTGTTTCTTTAAAGTTAAAGATCTTACTTCTACATTTCTCAGTTCAAAAGTTTTTGCTAATATTTTCCCACTTTAAAAAACAGTTCACAAAAAATTAGTATTCTATAGTAATTTATAAATATTTATTTCTGTCGATCTAAATATTTTTTCGAAATATATAAACTCACTGATAAAAAAAAATTATCATAAATATATTTTCTTATATATTTTAAAATCTATAAAAATAAAATAAAGCTAACTCTTGTTAAAATGCAATTTAACAAGATTTCTAAGAGTGCTTTAAAGTTTTTTCCCTAATAAAACCTTGTTTTCCTTAAATTTAAAGATTTCATAAAATTCCCCAGATTTACTTATAATACTTATAAAATTGTCTTTAAGTTTTTTTTTAGAATATTGTCTTATATTAAAGGCATACGACATTACAATTTGAGATCAATTTTTGACTTATTTATTTTATAAATTAATAGCAAGAGCAATAATATGTATATTTAATGTAAAATACTTTCAGTTTGTAAATTGAAAAAAATATACATTTCCAATGTGATTCATACACAATTTTCCCATTATAAAAGCAAAGTAATTAGTTTCTGAGAAAAAAGGCTTCCTTGAGTTCCTTAGTTCAGTGGGTCTGAAGATCGCAGAAGGCATTAGCCCAGCTTGAGCTCGGCTCCTGTTCCCAAGGACTTCGTGTCCTGTCGTCGGGTGGCGGCGTTCAGCTGCAGCAGCAACATGCAACAGCAACAGCATCGTGTTGCTGGTGTGCGTGTCACTCTCCCCAGCAGCAGCAGCAGGAGCAGGTTTAGTTGTAGTTGTAGACTTTTTGCTTTTCTACATCCTCACACAGACAGGCAGGCTGGCAGGCAGGCAGGCGAAGTTTTGGAGCCATGCACATAATGTAAACAAGGACATGCGCAGTGCATCCGCATAGCATTCCCCGCTTCCCGAAACAGGAGAAGTGCATTGCAGGCAATGCAATTGCCAACTAGAAGATAGCAGCGCCACCAGCTGAAGGGGCAGTGGGCAGTGGGTGGTGGGGTGACTCTGGGTGGTTCTGGGTGGTGCTAAGTGGTTTGGGGGCTGCTTCATTTACCACCAGCTGCACTAGTAAATAGCAGATGGCAGCGAAGCCGGCGTCGGCATCGCAGTCGACGTCAACTTGCCACAGTTTAGATATGAAAAAAGGAAAACTCCAAAGGGACAGAGAGACGGAGAGACAGAGAAAGAGAGAGGAGCAGAGAGAGAGAGAGAGAGAGAGAGAGAGTGGGGAAAGAAAGAGAGAGAGAGAGAGAAGGCTGCGCAACGAGAGCTGCGAGTGCAGCCGAAAGGATGCAACGCTGCAAGGCAATTGCACTCCAGGACTCTCACACACACACGCAACTAGACTGAGGCGGTTGCTTCTTTTTTTGGTTGTGTTGTCTCTTTTCGGCTTATTTTTAGAAGTCCTTTCCAGCACCCCCATCCCCCTATCCGCCCCCTGGGCTGCAGTTTATTTACTTGACCAGGCCTCGGAAATTTACATGGCAGCCGAAGAGGGGGTTGCAGTACCAGTAGCAGTAGCAGTAGCAGAAGCAGTAGCAGAAGCAGTAGCAGTAGCAACAGCAGCTGTTCCTGGAGCCCCAGCACGTGCAGCAAGCAACTGCCCTTAAGCCACCCAGCCACCCAACCACCCACCTGGCTGCGTGATTTGTGCGTTTGCCAGCAGGACGATGATGAAACTCATAATGATCTGGCGCCCAAAAAGGGGCAGAGGTGGCGGTGGTGCAGCTGCATTTCTTTGCCAGCATCGCCGTGCGTGGTTGGTCGGCTCGAAAAAGGGTCGGCGGGATGGAATGGCATGGCATGGCATGTCATGGCATGGGATCGGATCGAATGGATGGGTGGATGGGCTAAGTGTGGGCGCGTAGACATTGCGTAGAGCTGGAGCCAAGTTTTTTCTATTTCTTGGTGGGCAGCCAGGGCACACCAACCCACCACCCCACCACCCGTTGTTCAAGCCGCGCTTCATTCGCACATCGAGTGGTCAAAGTACATAGACACCCGGCCCATGTGTGTGTGCGCTTTTTGCGCGCGCGAACTTTGTGCCAAAGGAAAAAAACTTAAACAGAGATGCTTTTACATACGGATTGGGGTGGGGGCGGTGGTAGGGGTGCTGGTCTGGGCTCGCTGCATTTTGCGCGTCTGTAGCTTTTTTTGGCGGCCATCGATGGGTGGGGGTATTGCTGGTGGTGGCCATGTACGCGTCGTCGTTTGCCAAAGTCCGTGTCCGTGTCCGTGTCGCGATGACGGAACGCCGAACGAACTAAACGGAACGCAATGCACGGCATCGCAACGCAACGCAACGCATCGCATCTATCGGCATCGGAAGGCATCGGCCGGGCACCGCAGTTGGCATACGGCTTTTGGACG
The DNA here is from genome assembly GCF_025200985.1 of Drosophila gunungcola. NCBI lineage: Eukaryota > Metazoa > Arthropoda > Insecta > Diptera > Drosophilidae > Drosophila > Drosophila gunungcola. The sequence continues at coordinate 10,912,422 of NC_069139.1, forward strand.
TCTTTTGAGTAGAACATTGCTTTTTTATATTCTCGGCTCGACGCACCGCACCGAGCAAAAGAAGTAACGCAAACGCCAACGCCAACGCCACGTAACGATAGCTGCCGCTCCAGCGAGGAGCCGCAGAGTTGGTCCAAGTCGTCGACGGTTCGGTTCAGTTTCGGACTTGCTTATTTTCTAAAAAATCCAGCAACCAGCAACCAGCATCCAGCACACACACACGCTGTGCAGTGGAGTGAAGTGGAGTGGAGTGGGGCCGCATTATTATATATAAAATATATATATTGCATATATATATATATACGGTATAGAATATAGATATATATATATATATATATAAATGGGTGCAAAGTGCGCGCGCGTTTGCCGCCCCCAAAGTCAACCGCCCACGCCCCCCATACCGCTGAGGGGCTGAGGCTTCAGTTGCAGTTCGAGTGCCGTCAAATACTATTTATATACAATAAATGAAATAAAATATATACAAATATATATATATCTAAATATATGTATCCGGCCGCGAGTGTCCTTTCGTGTTCCCGTGTGCCCGTGTGTGTGTGTGCGTGTGTGCGTCGGCGGGTGTGTGTTACAATAACAGCTTCGATTGAAGGCAAACAACGAAATTCTAATGCAATCAACTGATTTTTTTGACACTTCCAATTGATTATTAAACACTCCAACGCTGCCCCCGTAAAGACCAGCATTTAAAACGCTCGATTAAACCAAAACGAATTCCTGACATCTTGAACCCGAAGATCCGGCCCTCGATCAAAACAGTCCAGTCAACGGCGTCCACTCGTCTGCGTCGTCGTCTGCTGTCGTATACTTTGGAATTTATAATTTAGAATTTGGAATACCCCAAGATGGCCAGCTCTGAGAAAACTGAATTCTCCCATAAGCAAGATGCTATTAAACTATAAATATTAAATGGGAAATCCGCAAAAGGCCACTGACTGACCTCTCATGTTTGCACACACTCTGGCTCTGGTTCAATCCGAAAGATTTTGCCAGGCACTGCAACCGATTGAAAAGCCCCCAGAGCTGCATCGCGATCCTCTGGAGCGGCTGGCTCAGCTCATCCAGCTCATCCAGCTGGACCGTTCGCACCGCTCCGCGTTCCCGGCGACGGCGACGCAGACAAAGATGCTAGAGTGGCCCACGAACTGCCTTACAAGAGCCACCAGGATCAGGATCCCTGGGATCGCCCAGGCCGTAGCCGTGGACACGAGAGAGAAACTGAACATCGCCATGGATAAATAACATCAGTAAATTGTCCTGTACGTGATCGAACCAATGTCCCATATGCCCCATGTTAAGACCCCCAAAATGCACTTGCACCTCATTATATGAAGTCTTTGGGAAGTTTTCTCTATTTAATAAATTTTTGAATTACGAAAGTGATAGTAAACAAACTATTATTCAAAGGTATAATATGTTTAATAGCTTACATAGGTAGGAAGACCCCTAAAAAACCTTTTTTTTATTGTTTTTCCTACCGAACTTATTTTATAATATTTGTTAATGGACAACTAATTTATTTTATTTTCTTTTAAGTTGGCTACTTTTTACTTTGTTTGAATTTTGTCCGAAGCATATGCCTGTATTTTTTTGTATTTTGTATATTAATTTCTACAAGCTTTCATTTTTATAACTACTTGTTAGCTTCATTTGAGTACCTCGCAAACGATAGCACGTGTTTGTTCCTCGAAAAAATGAAAAAATGGAGAAAATCCTTTGCAATTCGCAGGGCACTATAAAGTTATTTCCCCAACGCAAGTACCGACGGCAACTCTGAGTGGGTCCTTGTCAGCAATCTCAAAGCAGGGCTCAGATTTTCGAGTATCTTGTGGAATGTATGTCGAATATTGGGGAATCTTGAGTAGAGGAGAATGTTCCGAGAAAGTCTTGCCCACCTTCGCAGGATGCTCATCCTGCAGTTCTCCCCCTCACTAACACTAACACTTGCCTAACCAGACACACACACACACTTGCATACCCATTCTCCATTTTGTTGGGCTGCCCCAACTGGCAGCGACGTCGACGTCGGCAGCGCTGCCAACGCCGACGCTTGCCCCTCCATGTACGAAATGTATTTGAAATGCGCACTAGCTCTAGCTCAAAGAGCTTATGTGTCTGTGTGAGCTCCCCTCCGATGTGGCAGTGTGTGTGTGTATGTGTGTGTGTGTGGGAGAGTATCCTGTTTCGGGTGGGTGGGCAGGAAGTCCTGGCTGCGCTGCCGCTGATTTTATTTGCAAAGCCCCACTGTGTGTTTGCTGTTGCCTTTGGCTTTGCAATACCTCCCTGGAATTATACCGCGTCCTCCCCCCGGACATTCGCGTATTTTTTCGCGGCTGCGGCGGGCAAACATTTTTTGCTGCCAATACACATACCAGCCCCAATGCACACTCACACATACACAGATTGGCTGGGGCAGAGAGTCGCGGCAACGACAACGGCAACGACAACGACAACGCAACGACAACGACACCGTCAGCGGTCGTCCTCGGCCTATTCGCGGCGAAATAATTTTTCGCATTTTTAGTACAAAGCTTCACATCAACGTCGTCGTACAAACAAATTTTTATTTTCGGATTTTTCAATTACGTTTTCATTTATTTTTAAGTATTAAGTTTGCGTGCACTCAAAAACAAAAACAAAACTAAAAAACAAAAATAAACAAAAAGGAAACAAAAAGCAACCAAAATCAGCAACTAAAACTCGAACAAAATCATAAGGAAATTCTTACCCAGAAAGCAGTTGATAGATCGTGTGTCCAAGCATCGAATCAAAAAGAAACTCATTCAGACCAAAAGGAATCGAACCACATTTACCGGCTTCCAAAGAACGATTCTCAAGTGTTTTTTCGCCGTCTCTCCAAAAGTCTCGACTAAACTCTCAACCGGCAGGAACTCTCGACGATTCTCAGTTTGTTTTTTGTTTGAACTTGTTTGCCCTCCCACAACACAAAAACTCATCAGTCCATTTTGTTTGTTAACGTAATACCAAAAATGTAACGAACTATAATTAAAAACAAAAAAAGAACAAGAAAATTACGTAAAAGTCGCGAACAAATTGAATAAAAGACACCAAATGAACAAAGACACAAGTTACAAAATTCAAATGTAAAATCAAAAGTACAAAGCAAAAAGATTGTTGGCAACATTTTTATAAGTATATATACGTATTATTATGATTTGTATATATTTTTTATACGAACTCGAAACTACAGAGTCCAAAACTCAATTTTGATACGCAGAATTGCTCATGTGATGCTCCGAATCCTCCGACGGGTAAGCAAATATTGTGTTCTCTTGAGAAGAAGACGCTGGCAGAGGGACAGAGAAGGGCTATTTTGGGAGAGAGTGAGAGTGAGAGAGAGGGCTCCGTTTTGAGAAGTGTCTGAACCGGCAATACGAAGACTGCCAGCCGCAGGCTTCGGGTCTTCGTGCCTTTGTGCCTTCGTGCCTTCGTGCCTGAATTTTGGCTGCTTCGTGTCCTGCTGCTTTCTAATTGCGTCCTCTCTCTGCCGGCGTCTGTGTGCGTGTGTGTGTGTGTGTGTGTGTGTGTGAGTGCATTACATTATCCTGAGGCAGCGACTACACCTACAACTACACCTACGCAGCAGCTTCGGCATCCGACTTCCGATTCCGAATCCGCTCCGATGGCGACTCGGCAAGGAGCTCAGCTTGCTGCGGCCGCTGCCTGCCTGCTTCTTCTCTTCTAGTCCTTCTTAAGCTACGCGCGCGTACGGTCGTACCGCCCGACCTACCGCCCGCCCGCCCGCTCGAACACCGCTCGTGGCCGCTCGTTTCGGCAGTCGGCAATCGGCTCCTCCTTGGAGCGCCTTCTTCGTGCAGGTATGCGTGCGGTTGTGTGTGTGAGAGCAGGCGCACACTTACTTGCACTTACTGCGTGTAGGAAATTATCTGCTGCCTCTGCCGCGGCCGGCGTCGCCTAATACATATATAAATAATATATATTATTATATGGGATATACATATATTTAAAAGCGACGACGACGTCGTGTATATAGAAAAGGCAGCTCGTTATCGCAGATGCCAGGATAAGGGATGCCAGGGCGTGGGGCGTGGGGCGTGGGGCGTGGGGGAAGGACCGCCTGCTTGCAAGAAAGTGTAGCACACTTATGTGGGCAGGGGCTGACTGAAGCAGCAGCAGCAGCAGCAGTAGTAGCAGCGGCAGCTGAGACGGAAACGGAAACGGAGACCGAATCCTCGACTTCGACTTCGACTGAGGCAGCGCCTTGGTCTTCTGGCACTTTACTTTCGCAGGCTAGAATACAAAATTCAGTACGTTTCCAGTCACGCGCGCTGGCAGAAGTTTTGCTTGCGTATGTCTTCTTTCGACGACGCCGACGAACGCCGCCTCCACTTGTGTAAAAATTCAAATCACTCCAAATAAATTATTAAAATAAAATAATAATAAAATATTAACCCAAAAAAAAAAAAAACAAACAACTAAATTGTATAGCGTGCATAAGCTGTGTGTCTGAGTTGAAGATTCAATTCAATCAATCAAATAAATTAAAAAATTCTTTTTAAAAAATAAATTTTAAAAAACAAAAAAATAAATAAATTTTAATATCAAATAAATTAGAAATAACCAACTAAAGCCTAGTTCAGCCAGCTCAATCGTCTCGCCCATCGAACCCAGTCACAGATCCTCCTCAATTAGTTCAAGTGTCGCTGTCTTGTGGTACGTGCAACTTGCGGCGCCTTTATTCGCTTGCCTTCTTTCGCGATTAGCCAACCAAAGGGCCACAAACACACACGCCAACAAAATGAAAGAACAAAAAAAAAAAATACTAACACAAGGAAACCATTGAACACACCCACACACACGTATTCGAGCGCCACTTGCTGCTGTTGCTGTGGCATTGGTGGCCACATTGCGCATACGACATGTTAGCCCGCAATTATTCTGCCTGCGCATTGGCAGGCGCCGCGTCTTGTCTTTGATGGGGAAAAACTTGGCAGGAAATTATCTAAAGCGCTCAAGGCAGCTAGAGCCTCAGATTCGCCGCAGCCCCGCTCAACTTTGTCAGCAACTTTTCCCACAGGCACTCACAGTCACACTCACATTCACACACACACACACACACTTGCACACAAACACCAGCAGCAGGCCATACTTATATAGTTTAGATACAGCGGGTCGTGTCTAATTTTATATAAATACTCTCACACAGACCCTGGCACACTCGGAGCCGAATATAAAAGCTGAGGGGCTTCGTTTCTTGGGAGACATTTGATCGTCTTGGCTTGCAGCGACAGCAGCGCCGCAGCAGCGGCCAGTTAGAGGGTTCAATCCTTAGTCAGTTGGTCACTCAGCTAGGGAACAACAACAGCGCAGCCAGTCAGCAGTAATCAGTAATCAGTTGCCCGTTAGTCCCATAAGTCCACACTTCGATGATGGTACGTGCCAGGTTGGGGGATGATGAGAGCATCTCAAATATGTTCAATATACTGTTAATGTAAATAAACTAAATTCCCCAAAACTGTGATAAAGTGCGAATAAAACACAACTGTGAAAAACAACAATAATTCATCAACTCAGTTAATACATGTTGTGAATAATCAGTGTTAAAAATAATATCAATAAAAAAACATAAAATAAATATTTTTAAAAATTTGTTTTCTATCTTTATTTGACTTTTTACTTTACCACAATTTGAGCTTCAGATTTTGTTTTTGTAAAGTATAACATTTTTGGGTTGTTTTAAATAAGCAACTAACACTTTGTTTTTTAACGGAGCAAAAATATAAATTTATAATTTAATCTTTTGATAGAGCTAGCTAAAAATAAAAAAAAAATAATTTGTTTGTGTTGTGATTATTACTTTGTAAGTTTTATTTTGAAGTTTTGCTTGTTAGCTTATAGCAGTCATATAATATAAAACATGTTTTTCATGAATACAATTTTTAAATTTAGCCAAAATTAAAAACAAATGAATGCCACATATAATAAAGTCTGACAAAACATATAACAAAGCGAAAATGCTCGAAATTCTAAATTAAACTTGTAAAATCGAAAGCGCTGCGGCAACAAACTTCTGGAAACCCTTTCCGAATGAAACCATATAATGTAACTAATCTAAATAAAGTCAACTAAGTCCAAGTAACCGGAAATGATCTGAAACAGTGAAAAGTGTGGCATAATTTTCGGTGTGCCTCGCCACTAAGTGACAAGAAATGTAGTAAGCCGTGCGGCGGTGCCTTAAATAAATAAATCATTTTCCCATCCGCTTATGAAAAATATACAAAAAAAATAATATGTGCAGTTAGTGACCCCTGATGACCCCAGTCCCGGCCCCCCGTTGACCGCAGCGCTAAAGTGAATTGTGTTCGCCATCCCAAGTCCCAAACGAAAGCGACCCCTCCGATAAAATCCGTGCACAACGACTCGGCCAGAGAAATGAGCCGCCCTCATCCGAATTCCGATCCGCATCACCAGCGACCGGAGCGGTCCGCGGATACTTCCCGCCCGCTCCCGGCAGCGGTACAGTCCCGCTCCTCGGGAGCGACTGTCGCTGCCGCCGCTCCTGCCGCCAGCTGCCCACGCTGAACACACGGCCGCCATGAAGCGGGCCGATCCTCTGAAGCGGCTCGATTCGCACTCGCCACTGGCACTGTAACTTAAATTAAGGGTAAAATATCGCAAATGGTATTGGTGCAAAAAAAAAAAAAAAAAAAAAAAAAAACAATGAAAAACCTAAAAACAAACCACAAACAATATATAGAACATTTAACCCCAAACAAAAAATCAGTTCATATCTTGTGTAGAATAATCCCAAAATTGAGTTTAGGAAATTAAGAGCTAAGATAAAATATAGAGAGGCTGCAAGTTGTTTTCGGTTTCTAAAATTTGTTGGTTTCAGTAACTACACAGAAATATATAATTTTGATGAATATACTTAACTTATGTTTGGAGCTGATATTTAAAAATAATCACATAAATTTATTGGCAATCAGAGAGTACAATTATGGAAATGATAATAGTTTGTTTTAAAGTGTAAACCTGATAAAAACATTTAGTATTTGAAATAATTCAAATATCAGGGCCAAAAACCCCTTAACTTTTAGTTGTGTAGATATTTTTATTTATTTTATCAATCCAAGAAATCTTTGTTGCTTAAATTTTATTGCAGCTTGCAGCTTGTGACTTGCAAACCCTCTTACCACTTATAAATATTAACCCTATAAATACGACAAATAGCTCGCACTTACAAAAAATGTAGTAAAGTTAGCATTACGTTTCGTTGAAGGGCAGAAGCTTTAAGAAACAGGGCTTGTGAACTTCCCCATTGCATTTTCCACAAACATTTCAGCTTACCATCTGAACAAATTGACCAGATTACTAATCTCACATTTTGCGTTGCGCCCTGTGCCATCGTCTGCTTTTTACTTGCAGGTTACACCATATCGAGAAGTTATCCAATGAGAAAGCCGCTTAAATTTTGGTAAGTCTACTTCAGTTTATACTCCAACTTTAAGTCTACGCCCAGTCTTGGTCTAATGAAACGCCTTTGTGCTCGAGTGGACTTCATTTTTTAATTAGAAAGTCAACACACACACACACATAGAGGGGCAGAGTATCCTTAATCGAAAAGTGCTGCCATATGGAGAGGCGCCTTTGTGAGCTGCAGGACTCTGCAATCCTCGCTTGTTTGCCTTTGTTTATTTGTGTGCTACTTAAGATGAAATGGCAAAGAAAACTGACAGAGATGGTTGTTGGCTAAGCAGGAGTGAAGTGAAGGGAGACTGCCCCGTGTCCGTTTCAATTTCTCCTACCAACTCAGCTCAACACGCAGACATTTTCTTTGACTTACCGCCCGCCAACCCGCCAGCTCGGGGAGAAAATAAAAAGGGAAAACAAACAGACGCGTCTGGGCTAGAAGAAGGCTAGTGTAGGGAGTGCAGTGCAACAGCGGAAACGGAAATTGCTGAAGTTGCATGTGTGTGCCATGTAACCCTGTGCCTGTGTCTGTGTGTGCGTGTGTGTGTGTGTGTGTAATGAGGCGCCGTGTTATCCTTTTGCTGACAGCAGACGCCGCTAGTTGCTGCGTTGTTGGATTTACAAGCAGGCTGCAATTATTTTCAGCTTAAGCGACAAAATAGAAGGAAGCAAGTCTTAAGCATTTCCCATTTCCCTTTTCCCATTTCCCAGCCTCGTTATTTTGCAGCTCGATGCCGTGTAAATGAGTTGGCTGCTCTTTCCACTTGTTATTGCCAACTTTAGAGCTGGTCTTATTCGTTTCGTTTCGTTTCGTTACGTTTTGTTTTTCTCGCTTAAGCCCACTTGGAGTAGGAACTTTGGCCCTGCGGCTTGAGTTGCGTTGCTCATGTGTTGGTGGCCACCCCCCACAATTTCTTTTCAGTGCATAAGTAAGTGCACCTAAGGCTACTTATGAAAAATGCTAAATTAAAGTTGACTTTCAGGCGCACAATGCCCAGGCCCATTCTCCTCTCTTTTTGGCCAAGTTGCCTGCCCAAGTCCCGGCCAAGTTGCCCGTTTTGTTTCGTTCGCTGGCAAGAAAGTTGCTCTGCGACCCCCACACGAAATGTTTAGCACATTGTACGAAACTTTGCAACTTTTGCCAGCATCCAGGTGGAAATGTCATGTAGAAAGTTTCGGGCCTTTCGCCATGCACGGCCAACTGCTCTGATGGTCGGCCGGAAATCGTTTTAAGAACGGAAGTGAAAATTTCTACCATGCAGCTGAGCGCAACCATCTAAATATACATCTATACACGGCCCTCGAATAATCTCTTATTGAGACCGAACAATATAAAAAGTGTAGTGTGGGGGGGCGGCTGGCTAGTGTAGAGGTCTGCCAGAGGCAGACCGAAACGCAAATTCATTCAATTGCGAAAAGAAAATTACCCTAAAACGCGCTACAGAAGCAGAAAGAGACAGAGCCAGCGCGGCAACAAGTCGCAATGATTATCTGGAATTAAATAAAGCCCACACTCGTCGCATTTAGTATAGCCCGATTCCGATTCCGATTCCCATTCCGAGTCCGAGCAAAATATCTAACTTGCGCCGGCCAATGGCAGAGCTCACTTGAGCGCCGGCCAAAGTTGCACGCCTCGCTGAGCAAATGTCGCGGCTCTAGTTGCCCTTCCCCCTCCACCGCCACCTCCACCTCCCCACACCCACTTTTCAACCCACCCACCCAGCCAGTCGCTCAGGGACCACCCCCCACCCACTGGAAACTACAACAGTCTGCTCGGTTCCGTTCTATTCCGTTTCGAGCGCTGGAAATTAAGTCAGCAAATGACTTGTAGAATATCAACACATGTCCAGGGTCTAGTCTGCGATACCCTATACTACTAAGGGGTATATCTAATCTACCAAAGCTGACAAACAAAAGCGCTAGAATAATCTTTGGGTTTTCTTATCATAAACTAAAAACCATAAATAACAACACCTATATTTAAGTGTATGGAACTATTCAAAAGATAAGACTAGTGATAAAAGCAATTAGTTTACTATTTATCAATGTTCGATATTAAAAATCAACGAACTTAGTATGCTGCCAATTACAATATAATTTCATATTTTATTTCAATCATTTAGTTGCATTATTAATTTTTAAAAATTCGAAATATATATATGATTGGCACATAGCACCACTTAACAATCAAGTTAGTTCTGATAGAAAATCAACTTTTTTAAAAACGAATTATTAAATTAACACTAAACTTAAAATCTTGTGCTATTGATACCAAGGGGAGGGCATCCAAACATCGCAGTGCTGACGACACTTGATCTTTCTTGTTTTTTGTTAGCCTATTTCGGACATGGACAAACTATTGCAATAGATCAGCGGTCGAGCAGCAGCCAGGCGAGCAACAAGATAATCAAGTGTAATTTATTTCGTATTTGGTGCGCGCCATGCATGAGTACGAGTTCACCACGACAAGTGCGACTGCGAGCATCTGTGCGATGCCATCTAGTCGCTAGAACGAGTATTTGGTATTTAGTATCTAGAGAGGAGAACACAACACTCACACACTCACACACACACACACACACACACACACGAGGAGACACCCATTTGCGATGGACTTATATAAACAAGCAGGCGAATCAAGCCTCAGCCCAACCCCCAAAACTAGACCGGATGCACGAGCACTTGGCGTGAGGCGATCTGAGTCGATCTGGGTGTCTCATATGGCGGAATCATTCAAGCATCCCATCTGGCTGCACTGTGTCTGTGTTCTAGTCGGATCTAGCTTTATTCGGCGCTATCTCGATCGCTCGACTGCACTGCACTGGTCATGCCAAGGTTCAAACTACACTAAAAATATTGGAATGTCCACAAATTGAACTGTTATTAAGGCGCTTTTAAAATACCACTCATTTATTGATTTTTTATTCAATAGTTTTAGTTAAATAAATTGTTATTCAAATAGTTTTTGTAAAACCTCGACTTTATATTTAAATTAATTATAATGTTAATATACTTTTTTTAATGATCTATTAAAAAAAAGAAAAGAAATTAAAAAAAAAGAATGCCAGTACATTTTTATAATTTAATATATAATTTTTAATATATATTTTAATATAATTCCTATGCATTATTTGGGAAAGATCAGTAAATCTGGTTGTTTTATTACTTATATATTACATTTTGTTTTGTTCCATTCTCTATTAACTAGCACTTTTAAATATTAGCTTTATCATATTTGAATTGTATCAAATTGTAATTGGTATATTATTATATTCCGTTATCTTAATTCAATTGTTTCAACCTATTTTCGGTATAATATTTCCACTTCTTTTGTGACAAGTATAATTTTCTTGCTCTTTCAAATATTTAATTTATCTTAATTTAATTAGGTATAACCTTTCCACATTCTTTGTTTCAAATTAATAACAATTTGGCAAGTGTATGCCCAGGCGGAAGCTCAATGGTCCCACTCGCATCGATGGCCGCTTTCCACTTTCCCACGTGCTCCGGTCCACAACAAGTGGTCGAGACACACCCTCTGTCCCAAACTTCCACCCCCATCCCATGACCATTTCCACAGCCATTTCCACTGCCATTTCCACTACCATTTCCCCCCGCCATGCAGCACGCACCAAAGTGGCCGAAAGCAGGGGAGACCCAGCACAAATACGTATTAAAACGTTAATAATATGCGAGGGCCAGGCCAGCAGCTCATGACAGCCTCAGCCGCGAAAGTTGCCGGCTGCGATGAAAAGCCACAGACAGAGCCAGAGCAACAGCAACAGCAACAGCAAGAGCAAAGGCAGCAGGCGAGGTGAAGGCACCTTTACCTGCCTGTCCAACGCAAATCTTTCAAGAGTAGTTCCGCTTTTTTGTTGTGCCCGCAGTCACGGCGACACTTCCGCTGGCGGGCTTTACTTGTTTACTCTGTGTGGAAAGAGAGTTGATGGAGGTGGAGGCATGTGTCACCAAGAACTGCAGTTTCTCCCCATCCACGCACTGATTTCGGCCCTCTGATTATCTTCATATTGTATACAATTAAAACAATGACGGTTTTTAAAGGGTGGCGATGGAGGTGGAGGAGTGGAGGAGTGGAGGCGTGAAATGAGCGGCACAGACCAAGTTAAAGCCTCACTGGGCTAACGATTGCCGACTCCCGATTGCCGACTCCCGACTTTGGGTAATTACTTTCGGGCCGGGCGGAAGTGCTCACCATTTTGTTTGTTGTTTCCTCGACTTTATTTCTTACTGCGTATTGGCCAGTAATAATAATGTCCAAAGTTTCCGAGGGCTGGGTCCAAAGTTTCGTTCTGCCAGTTGAGCAGACTGAATATAAGTTTGGATTGGTATGGTTGGATATTGTTTGGCAAGGGGCCGGGGAAGTGGGTGTAATTCTTTGCGCTTCCATAAGCAGCGAATCGGTATTTTTCTACTATATATATAGTCTCCAGCGGAAGAGGGAGACAGAGAATTGATTTCGCCGCGCTTCGCATTTGTTGACTTGGACTCAGTTCCCTTTGATTTAGTAGGGGAATTGTGCCCCCTAGACCGCCTCAATTGTCTCTTATAAAAAAACATAGATAGAGCTTCATTGGCTGTGTGGTACTGTTCTAAAAATGAGAAAGAAGCACCTCCTCCAGCTAAGGAAAAGTCAGAAAGATGAGAGGTATGTCTGCGACCACAGAAAGTTTGACCAGGCCGACTTCTAATCAATAAATCACTTCAAGGTTTTCTTAATTAAAAGTTATCCCTTGCACCCGACCACAAAAAGACTTGTCGAAACCGTCCCCATCCTTTGGGAACATACTTGTAGACCAAAACTTTTTACACAATCCATGGGAAAAAGGACAAAAAATTGATTAACTGCCGGGCGACCACAAAAAACCAGAGTTCGCACAAGCAAAGTTCCGAACCCTTTCCAATAAGAAAAAGTTTCGACTTGAGCAAGAAAAGTGCAAGCCAAAGAAGACACACCAATAAGGATCGGGGCAGGGGGCTACGAAACTATAGCCCATAAAAACTGAAAACTATTAAGCGCTTAAGTCAGGCGGAAAATGAGACAAAATAGTTGGCAAACTGAGCTCAGACTGAGACCAATGGCAAGGAATATGCGAGCCATTAATTAAGGGTTGCGGCATAAGAAAAAAACAAATCCTTGGAGTGGGTGGGGGGGGGGGCAGCTGCTTCGCCAAAAAGGACATTCGAAATGGCATAGGACTAATTGGCAAGCGCGAACAGAACAATGCCAAAGAAAAAACCAAGCAGAAAAAGATGAAAAGCGTGGAAACTGTTTCTTAAGCGACCGCAAAGGGCGGGCAAAAGGAAAAAATGTGAAAAATCAAAGGAAGCAACGGCCCCACTTGACATTTGAGCAGGTTAAGCCCCTTAGCGCAGGACTCGCTTACAGTTTCTTGCGGCACTTCTTGGGCGGCAAAATATTTACCCAGCGTAAACAATACAAGCCACTTTTGGGGGGTCGAACCTTTTGTCACTACCAAATCTCGGCTGTGCCTGAAAACTTGGCTATTGACATAATTGTGGGTGGCAGTGGCCCAAGACTCAGTACTCTGGGGCTCAGGACCCAAGTCACACTCAAGGCGTTGCAGGCAGACACTTAAAGGCGGTACTATGGACCCCCCCAAGAAATGAAGACGAAAGCGAATCCACCCTCAATTAGATGTCAAGAGCCTTGGCTTTCACTTGGCCAATTTAGCAGCCCAGTCCACTGGATAAATGGGCTTAATTTGCAGTTACAGTTCAGCTTTCATTTACATGCTCGTTACGAGTTGTTGCCGCAAATTAGCCAGGTCCTTTGTTCGGCAAGACATTGCTGATTAGTCCTAGATGGCTTTCTTATTGGCACTTCCGGGCCAAACTTTTGCAGCACACTTTCAGGGCGTTCCAATGGGAGTTAAGGCGAAAGGACGGATGGTGCGGATTGTGTGCGGAGTGGCTATCTTATCGGATCCAGTCCTTGATAAACCCCGACCGACGCCGATCCATCTATCTAATCGAATGGCGCGCGCTTTTAGTTAAATTATTGACTCGACCTGTTTGCACAGGCACTTTTATTTGCTTCAAGTACTATTTCGATTTATCAGCACCATCTATATGCATATATCTCTATCCGTATCTATAAATGCGAGTGCGGTTTACCCTTAAAGCAAACAATCGAAGCTCTGCTCCGTTCTAGTCCCATGCAAATAGACCGCGACTACATTTGTTTGCATTTCGGTTTGGGCCCAATCTTATCAGGCAGCAGGATAGGTGGAAAGGGGCTAATTGCCGGGGTGCTGTCATTGTGGGAGAAATTTTCCAGGAGTGGGCATGCACATTAATGCACTATCCAGGCGTCTAATTTATGTGCGACCTGTTACTTGCTTGCAGTCACCTTCTTCCGCCGGTTAGCGTATTTAACGCTCTGCTTCCGCTCCCAATGGGTCCAATCAGTCGCGAACCACCCCTACACTTATGCCTTATTCCAGCAGGTAACCCACCCCTTCTGCTATCCTTTTCCCAACTCGGTTCCCACCAAACAGATATAGTCGGCGGCCCTTCTGCGGAATTTCCCGTTTATTGGTTTCTTTCCGGATATTGTTATGTTCGGCTGTGAACGCCTTTTCCTTCCGCCGCTCGACGCCTTCGCATTGCCAACCCCCCCCCCCCCCACCCCAAGCACGGCTGTTGTTGCCTCGAAAAGTGCAAAATGATTGCGGTTTCGTGTTCACTCCCAACCCCCCTCCAAATCCCTCGCACCGTTCCATTTAATGTCGGAGCGACACGCAAACTAAAATTGTTGCTGCTGCTGTTTTGTGTGCACCCTTTCAGTGTTCCAGCCAATTGGTTAATGTTACTTGTTCCTTTAGTTTTAAGTGATCGTTCCCACACTTTACAGCTTGTCGGCCATTGAAAGTCGGTAGCGCATTCATTCTAATCACAATTTATTGATATATTTTATTCTAATATATTATAATACGTATTTCGTAATGGGATAAAGCGATCGTCTTATTTATTTCAATGGTTTTTGACAGTCAAGTTTCAAGATCAGTTCAGAACGATCACCTCAGCTCGTAACACATATTAATTAAATCAACATTTATTTGTCATACTAAATTTGAGTCGTTTTCATTTAAAATACCAACTATTAGTTGGTCAATAGTTGGTTCGGCCAATGTCAGCTGTATCACTTGCATTGTTTTCTCTATTTAATGAAGTTCTTGCTCTGTCCAGTGACATCGTACGTCGCCCTTCGACCAAAGCGTTCGGACAATTTGGAGAAGAATCCCGGTTTTTTGACTTCAGCAGATTTCGTTGGGGTCGTTGGGGACTTGAGACCCATAGCAGGAGATGCTGCCTTCTCGTAAAGGATCGAGGGTCTTCCGGTTGTTTGCGGTTGTTTGACGGCAGTATGTGTTCCGGTGTCTTGGATGCGTTGTTGGGAGCTCGCCAGCTTCTGGACTTGGGCCAAACGTCGCTGGGCACTCAGTAGCGTGGGCTTCACTTTCATGAAGGCACTAGCTTCTCTTTTGGGCCGCGCCGTTAGCCGACTCGAAGCTTCGGAACGTCCTTGGGCTGTTGGGTTTGAAGGGATGAACTTGGCCGGCTGACCCGAAGAAGGCATGTACAAGGGCGAGATGAGGGCACTTGTCAAACGGGCAGCTATGAGATTGCTGTCCAGAGGGAGCTTTGCTTGAGCTGTGGTAACTGTGGGAGTAGTAATCCGACTGCTGACTGGGGTAAAGGTCGTAGAAGCCAGTGATGTCATGTTGCGGTCGGAAGAGCGCGGTTTGGGCACGCCCAAGAGCATGTAGGTGCAGTATATGTCGTCGAACTGCTGCCCCTTCAACGACTGCTCCACATCCCGAAGCTGGTGGCCCATGCCTACCAACAAGTCGAGACGGGCGGCATCCTGCAGCTCCATGGGTTTCTCCTCAAACGGCCGTAGTCTGTCGCACTCCTTGTGATCCAGATTAATCCACTTGTCCGACATGACTGCCAACAGGGTGGTACGCTTGGATGGAGTCGAAACCAAGAACTTCTTAATCAGGTTCTCGCAGTCCAGGGAAATGTAGTAGGGCACACGATACTTGCCACGCAGAACGCGAACCCGCAGCTCGTTCAGAGTAGCGCCATCGAAGGGTAAGGTACCACTGACCAGGGCGTACAGCACTACTCCCAGTGACCACGAGTCCACCTCCGGACCGCAGTACTTTCTGCCCTTGAAGAGTTCGGGCGCAGCATAGGGTGGACTTCCGCAGAACGTCTCTAGCTGGGCATTCGGTTCGAAGTGGTTGCTGAAGCCAAAGTCGGCGATCTTTATGTTCATGTCCTGGTCCAGCAGCAGGTTCTCCGCCTTCAGGTCGCGGTGCACGATACGCTTGCTGTGGCAGTACTGGATGGCGGACACCAACTGCCGGAAGAACACCCGGGCATCCGCCTCCTGCAGCCTTCCCTTCTTGACCAGGTGATCGAACAGCTCGCCCCGACTGGCGTACTCCATCACCAGATAGAGCGTCCTTTCCGACTCAATTACGTGGAAGAGGCGCACTATGTTCGGGTGGTTCAGCTGCTTCATGATATCCACCTCTCGATAGAGCCTCTCCATGTTGCCTGTGTTCAGTTGAGTCTTGTCGATCACCTTGATGGCCACCTCCCGACCGGTGGGCACGTGGATCGCCAGCTTGACCTTGGCGAAATTGCCCTTGCCCAGGGTCTTGATGATCTTGTACACCCCATTGCCGTTGCCATTCACGTACGACTGGAACTTGAGATCGGATTTGCTGCGACTGCTGCCAACGTTTCCCACATCCTGGCCAGCTGCGTAAGTGGGCATGGCGGCAGTGGACCTGACTGACTGGTCCGTGGTTTCGGGGGTGATCGTATAACCCGGCTGTTGGGGTTCCGGGTTTTTCTCCCTGTCGGACTTTTTGTATGTGTTTGATGCTGTCATTTCGGGTCGATCTATTTTCTCAAATACCAGCAAAGCGTCAGGCAAACTGAGTTCTTGAATTACTATCCACACACAAGGTCGATCGAATGGACGGGCAGGGACTGCTATATCACTTGCTGTATCACTGTACCTTCAACTTCTTGCTCCTTGATGCCCCAATCCGCCGGACACCTGGCTATTTGGTGAGGTTCTTGCGCTGCTCGGTGACATCCTTCTCGTTCAGGTGGATCACCCGTCTGCCGAAGCGAGCGGTCAGCTTGGAGAAGAATCCCACGCGCGAGGCGGGCTTGGTGTCATCAGCGGACAGGGGTGGCGTCTGGTAGCTGTCCTCCTCGCCGCCAGCACCACCTCCGGACCCACCTCCACCCCGTTTTCCACTCCGTGCCTGGCCGAAGTGAAAGGTGGCCCGCGCCACGTTGTGTCGAGTGAAGGGTTTGTCGGAAGCCCGTTCCACCGCAGCCGCTGCTGGAATCCGTTCCATCAGCCGTCCACCCATGGCCGGCGACTTGGGCACCAAAAGGGGCGTGACCGCCGGCTCCGCCTTCTCGTAGAGCGTCGTGGGTCTTCTCGAGGATCCCTGTGCTGGATTTGGAGTTGCAGCACCGGGGTATTGAAGCCGGGGCGGGGTGCTGGCCAGCTTCTGGGTCTGGGCCAACTGTCGCTGGGCACTCAGCAGGGTCGGCTTCACGTCCATGTTGGCACTGGCCCTCTTGGACTGCGGCGTGTGCGGCAGGCTCGATGGCTCGGGTCGTCCTTGGTTGGTGGCCTTGCGCGCTGGTGTCCTGGCCGGAGTGCGGCGGGTGGGCTTGGCCGGCGGTCCCGAGGGCGGTGTCGAAGTGGGCGTAATGGGCGTAATGGGGACACTAGCCAAACGAGGAGCTACGGGGCGACTGGAAACGGACGCAGAGTGGGTGGGCGGATTCTTGTCCAGAGCGAGCGTCACTTGAGCTATGGTAACAGTGGGCGTGGTGATATTCGTGAGCGGACTGCTGACTGGTGGAGTAGCTATGTCCCCTCCTGACGCCACTGCCTCCGATTTGGCACTGCGGTTCGAGGAGCGGGGCTTGGACACGCCCAGCAGCATGTAGGTGCAGTAGATGTCGTCGAACTGCTGACCCTTCACCGACTGCTCCACATCCCGACGCTTGTGACCCATGCTCACCAGCAAGTCGAAGCGAGGGGCATCCTGCAGCTCCATGGGCTTCTCCCGAAACGGCCGCAGTTTGTCGCCCTCGTCGTGGCCCAAGTTTATCCACTTGTCCGACATGACAGCCGACAAGGAAGTGCGCTTGGCGGGATTCAGGACCAGGAACTTCCTCATCAGGTTCTCGCAGTCCATGGAGATGTAGTAGGGCACACGGTACTTGCCGCGAAGGACGCGTTCACGCAGCTCCTTCAGGGTGCCACCATCGAAGGGGAGAGATCCACTCACCAGGGTGTACAGCACCACTCCCAGCGACCAGGCATCCACCTCTGGTCCGGCGTACTTTCGGCCCATGAAGAGTTCGGGAGCTGCGTACGGTGGACTTCCGCAGAAGGTCTCCAGCTGAGCATTGGGATCGAAGGTGTTGCCGAAACCAAAGTCAGCGATTTTAATGTTCATGTGCTGGTCCAGCAGCAGGTTTTCCGCCTTCAGATCGCGGTGGACCACAAACTTGCTGTGGCAGTACTGGATGGCAGACACCAATTGCCGGAAAATTACCCGGGCATCCCGCTCCCGCATCCTTCCGTTCTTGACCAGGTGATCGAACAGCTCGCCCCGACTGGCGTACTCCATTACCAGGTAGAGCGTCCTTTCCGACTCAATCACTTGGAAGAGGCGCACGATATTGGGGTGGTTCAGCAGCTTCATGATCTTCACCTCGCGGTACAGCTTCTGCCGGGCACTCGTGTTCAGTTGAGTCTTGTCGATCACCTTGATGGCCACCTCCCGTCCGGTGGGCACGTGGATCGCCAGCTTGACCTTGGCGAAGTTGCCCTTGCCCAGAGTCTTGATGATCTTGTACACCCCATTGCCGTTGCCATTCACGTACGACTGGAACTTGAGTTCCGTGCTCCCGCCATCGGCCACATCCTGGCCTGCTGCTGGAGTGGGCGTGGGCGGCAGTGCCGCTGCAATCGCGGAAGTAGGCGTGGCTGGCTGGGCCATGGCTCCGGTAGTGACTATGCCCTTTAGGTGGGGATCCGGGTCATTTTCCTTGTCTGACGTTTTGTATACGCTTGCTGCTGTCATAGCTGTTTTATCACTCTCCTTAGCCAAACTGAAGTCGAGGATTCCTAAGCTGTTGTCCACCGACATTGTAATACTGGGAATTTAGAACCTTTGAGTCAGATCCGGAATCTGAGTGGCCTGGCGAGAGTGGCTCCTGTCCAGGTTCCCCAAGTGTGCCGAGCACGCGTCGTTCGTTGGAAATTATCGCCTCCCGTCAAGGTGTAATTGCTGGGTTTTCGTCAGTCATCAGTCATCGGGGCCGTTGTTTGCACATCTGCTCTATTTCGTCACCCTCTCGAGCCGACAGCCCGAGCTTTAAGATAAGAACGCGTGTTTGCAACCCTCAGCCACCCCGATTTCCATGCATGGCTGATAAGCGGCTCGTCCTGCTCCTTGCGGCAGGATCACTTTGTCTCGACGCCCGACCGCACGAGCATGGGCATGAGTCGGTACTTCTTTCAGGAGGCGCTATCACCAACCCCCTGGTTCATATGGCACGAGCCTTTTGTGATCCTCCGATGCGATCGTGTGCCCCTGTTGTTCTTGTTTGCGACTGGCGAGGATACGACCCAGCTGGTGGTATTCGGTTTCCTTCGTCGGGGAGGAGTAGCAGCTGCCTTCTGTTGGATAGAAATCAGAATGATATTATGAGATGTTGTTATTGGAATAGGGAACTCAATGGTGGGGTCATAATGGAAACTATACTTTCGTCAAGTCAATTCGATTAGGAAAAAAGGCATATGGTTAAACATTTATAACTCTTATTAATCATTTATATTGAATATTATGATTTATTGTTTGATCCTAAATAAAAACACCATCTGCAAATTAGTATAAAAGTATATGTTAAAGATTTATCCTTCGTGACAATATTTTGTAATACATATATATTATTTAATTAATTTATTAATTCAATTTTTGTTAAGAAATCAAAGCAATTTACTTACTAAAGAATAGTGTTTATAAAAGCAATCTTGCAAACCACTGATATTTTAGATATTTTAATTTACATAAATAAATGTCCGGAAATTTATGACATTTTCACAGTTAATTAATTGATCCATACACATATGTTTGAATTATTTTAATTACTTTACTATAACAACGAGTCTGCGCATTAAAAATCTTTACATTTAATTATTAATTTAAATATTTAACAACATTTTTCGTTTATCATCTACAATCTTTTTCCAAATCTTATATAATTCCGCATTAAAAAAATTATTCATAAGTAAGAAAGTATCTAGTGGTGCTATCATTAACTATTTTGTGCATTCTCTGTGTTCCACAAACGATCGAATAACGATTAATCATGTTTATTTTCGAAGACCTTGAACCACTGTGCAATAAGTAATTTACTCTCTCCCCTAACAATGGATTTTCAATCGACCCGAAAAAAAACTAATCTTTCCCTTTGTGATACAGCATTTTCTTCAGTGCTCGGTTCTTTCTATTTTTTGCATGTCCTGGCGATCTCTACCTATACACACACACTCTGTTACCTATGAGGGAACCACCCTAATGGGTTTTACCTACCTATGGATGTATTGTAGAAACGAAAAACATTACAAAGGAACGGGTCCTTAATCTGCCTTTTCTTTTCCCTTGCTCGTTCGCTTGCATTTCTCTCTTTGGCTTTGGGCTTGTGTGACGATTTCAGGTTTTCTCTGCCTGCTCCTTTTTGAGTGTGTGTGTGTGTGTGTGAGTGCCTGCGCGTCCTTGATCCTGCTGACTTGTTTTGCCTGCAACCTTTAATCGTCATCCCTGCAATGCCTTTTGTCTGGACTCCTTTTGCTCTAGCTCTTCGCTTCCTTTTTCTGCTCCTTTGCTTGCCTGAGTGTACATATGTATGTATGCACGCACGTATGTGTGTCCCTTTTTCTCTCTGTGTTTTTGAGTTTTTGTGAAATATTTGAATTGCAGCTGCCACTTTCGGGTCTTTGTGTTTATTATTTTTGCCTGCTCTTCTTATTTTGTTTCCCCTCTATCTTCTTCTTTCCTCTTTTTCGCAATAACAACAACCGAGATGTGGAAATTTACCATAACAACAACAAGTATTTGGCTTGGCTTGGTTTTAATTCTGGGAACTTGTGATCTGTGATCTCTTGCTGGGTTTCTTAATCGCTCCCCTTTTGCCACCAAGTTCAATGCACCCCACCTAGGGTTACCCCACCACTTTTCACCGCCACCCCCTCTCGAATTTCCCAAGATACAAACACATGTGCGGGTCTGCCATCTCGTTTTCCCCCTTTGTTTTTCTCACTGCCCATGGGATCTTCAGCTTGTTTTTTCCGAATGCCTCTCCTTCTGGTTCTTCTATTTTGATTCTGGTTCTCTCAGGCCGTTTTCTTTTTGTCTTGTTTTTTTTTTTTTTTTGTCTTCACCCGTTGTTTATCCGTCTTGCCCACTGAGTCATCGCCTTGGCGACTTTTGGGGAACTTCAGGCGCCCCATGTCTGCCACTCTTTCATTCTTTAACACACTTACCGCACAAAGCGATGATATACATACAGTTGATCCATTAGCTGACCTTAATAAAACGCCTCTTTTATTGAGAAAACAAAGAACGCCCCCCTTGAAGACACATACACAAGATAAGGCATTGGTCCCCATGGAACTGATCTGGCTTATCGAACCATGGATTTGGTTACGAGCAGAAAGTGGAGTCCACGACCGCGTGCTTGGTTAATTACACACTTTACTTACGCATCGATGCCCCCTGGCGGCAATCAAAATCGAATTAGCGTTAATCCCAGTCCAGTTCGCAGATGTGTCCGCAGCCGTTGAGCCAGAGCTAACTTTTAGATACAAGGCGTTGCATATTTGAGATTCGAGTAGCTTATACAAATTGTATCTAGCATTTGTTTGAGTCCATACAATTTGCCAGTAAAAACGACCAACTACAACCGACGCGAACGCTGAAATAATCTTTAAAACGAAAAACGTCTGAAAATAAGCCTTAGATCAGGTTTTACAATGGCTCCTCTCTTAGCATAAAGAAATCGTCGTTTTCCTAAGAGAGAATGAGAGAGAGAGAGCGTACTGAACGCAATGCGAAAGACAGGTCTTGAACGTCTGAGACGGGCTGCTTTGCTCTCAGCAGAGAGCCTAAGAGAGCGGAGAGCGTCTTCTTACGCTCACTGCTCTTCCTTCATTACCTGCTCTTCCTTTGCTCACTTCGCTACTTCGCCCGTTTCCCACTCATTCGCTGGGGGCTACTTTGAAGGTCGTTTCGTTTCCTTGAGCGTTTTCTTGAGCCGTGACGTCACGGCTGCGAAGGGGAGGCACTTCGTCTTCTTCGTTCTTCGGGTTCCCAGTGTTCGTGCTCACTGCTCGGCTCGTCTTTGCGGCGAATTTGGCATTGTAGTGGTCTTCGGCCAAGTTTTGTTATTGGTGTGGGTTTTCTTACAGTGGTTGTTTTCTTACTTTTGAGACTTCCCATTCGCCTGTGTCGTCATCGGTGTGGGTGTGTATATGGGTGTGGGTGTGGGAGTAGCCGAATGGTCATGTCTGTCTGAGCCGTTCCAGTGGTATTGGTGCACCAATAAGAATCGGCCAGTGGTTCCACTTCTTGAACAGCAACAACCCCATCCCAGATCCGCACCCGCACCCCCGGCCGCCCCATCAACCGCTTTGTTTGGCAGGGAAATGATTAAAAAGTCACCACAACAAATAATAATAATAAAATGCATTTCTTTTGGCCCGCAAATATTTCTTTCATTTGGCCATCGCTTTGGCCGGCTGAAAGGAAAAATTATAATGACAAAGTAGGCGACAAGAAGGGGTTGGAGTGGGTGGGGCCGCTTGCAGACGTAGACGATGATTATAATAACAGTTTTCGTTTTCTGTGATTTCGCCTCGATTCCCGATTCGAGGACCCCTCCTTGAAGGCAGGGCCTTAATTAAAAAGCTTTTGGCCATTCATTTGGAAAAACATTTCCCAGTCTAATTTCATTCCTTTTGAAGCCAAGGAAAAATTAATTTTAGAAAAAACTGTATTTTAGGTAAGACAACATTCGATGACTTTCTTACATTTTATAGTTTACATATGAGTAATTGAAATTTACGATAGAACAACTAACTTTCTTAATGGAACAGTTTTTTATACTGTTCTTTTAATACTTCAATTTTTGAGCTTGACTTTGAGGCTCGGAATTGAAAGTGGTGGGTGTTTTTGGTAGAGCAATTTGCATTTCGACGAACCAAAGAAGCCAAGACAAGTAGGCCAAAGTGACATGTTAATGAGCGGCTAAGCGGGTAATTCAGAATGCAGTCGATAAGGCGGCTGGCTCTGGCAAAAGTATCTGCCAGATACACGTGGCACGCACACCAGCTGATGCCCCAAAAACCGGAGAACCGCATTATGAATCAAACCGACAAATCACAGTTGGCCACCAGCGGACACGCGCCACCTGATCGGGATGCCATATGTACGGGGGTGGGGTGGGGTGGGGTGGAGAGTTCGAGCTCTTTCTTCGGCAATATTTGATCGTGCTGAATGCGGAAAAAACAGATTGCAACTGCAGCTGACTTTGCCGGGGACAAAGGAGCCTCCGGCAAACAAAGCAGCCACAGGATATGCGATACAGCCACTTTTGCACATTGCCCCGATGAGTTATGGACTCCAGTTCAGATCCATGGCCTTTGGATGGCAGCATCTTGACAGACAAAATGCGGGTGCATATCGATTTCGACTTCTTGGGCCGTGATCTGCATTTTTGCGTCCTTCTTGCCGCATCGCGAAAGGTGCAAAATGAAGGACGAACGTGCCGCAAAATGTGTGCGGCGACTTAGGGCTTTAATTGGGTTTACGTTTCACCGTCGATATTCAATAACAGCTGGCTGGCTCTCGGCTAAATACACAAATTAACCCGTTCAAACAATGCCTTCTTGGAAAGTGTCAAATTCGGCCTCCGATCAAGGACCAAACAATGGCCAGCCAAATGAGGGAAATGGAATCCATATATATATCTATATATATATATATGTACATTTATATATGCGAGACAATAAAAGAATAATCACAATTTTCAGCTGTCAAAGGAGGGGGGAAAAATCTCCGATTTTCATCAAGAAAACGGCTGATTTTCTCACAGTTTTCCCGGGGCATTTTCGTCAATCATTTGTCGGCCACTTCAGCCCTTTGGTCGCGGCAAATCCTTAGCACTTAGTTTGCATCGCATCAACCATTCATTCATCCCCATGCCCTCCGCCTCACTACCTGCCATTGTCAAAGAGTTTTCCTTTCGATTTGGTCTCCTCGCTTTTTTGTTATATTTTTGCATAGTTTTCGGCTTTGTTCCTTCCCGGGAACCGAAAACGCGCAGAACACTGCTTAGGGATAAACAATATTAGCTGACTGAAGGATTTGCATTCCGCACTCCATTGTTGCGACCTCGGCCCAAAGAATAGTCAATATTATTTTGCCCATGCGGCAGTTTGCCCATCGTCTCCTCCAAATGCGACACTTCTGCCCACATACCACATACAGCATACGGAATAGATAATGATGGAACTAATCCTTTGCCTCTTACCAGCATCGCGATGGCTTGGCTTGGTTGGGCTTGGATTGGCCTAATTGAAAAGCGGCGGCAACGAGAGGACAGGCTCAGAAAAATGCATTTCGGCGTCGCAATTCAGAAATCTGAAATCTGCATAATGCAAGTGCATCATCTCATCTGTGCCCTGTGCAGATGCACACAGAGAAATACTTTTTAAGAAATACCTTTTGAAAAGTAAATAGAAGTATTATGACACACTTGGGATTGAACTATTGTATTATTCTGAGAGGCAAAACTAATGCTATATTCTAGCAATTTCTTTATTAACATATTTCAATAACAAATGTTTACTTTAAACTCATTTGCTTTTCAATACAATTTATCAGTAAAATATAAAGTGTTTAACCCTTCTAAAAAAAAGGTTACATTTCTGAATAAATTTTTGTAATATTTTTATATATAAACTTATTTATTTGCTGAATTTTATTTTGTTAGTGACAAATATTTTGATATAGTTTTCCGCCTAGTTTTTGGCCAAGTGCACATGTAGCTGATGCAGATGTAGGTGGCGCCTGGGGGGCTGCTTATTAGCGAAGATTGTCAGTCAGCCGCCTAACAACAACGGCAGCAACAACAGAAATTGATTACCAAATGTGCACGGCTTTCGAGTGGTTTTAGGCCAGGACAAAGGGAAAGGCGGGGGGCTGGCTAATAAGCACAAAAATCCACATAGAGCAGCAATTCCTTTTAATTGAAAATCTCTCTCTCGCGCTTCCCATTTCCCAATTTCCCTCCTTTTTTTTTTGTTTTTGTTGTTTCCATTTTCACAATTTCTTTGCGGCTGCAGTGCGTTTAGTTGATGTAGAGGGGGTGGGGGCGGGCAAGGGGCGTGGCTGCAGCTCCAAATGCATTCGATATTGCATTTTTTTTTCTCCGGCCACATGCAAGGATAATAAGGACTTTAGCCGGCTTGGCACATTTTTTTTGTTTTTCAGTTGTTTATATTTTGTGTGTGTGTGTGTTTTTTTTTTTT
This sequence comes from Drosophila gunungcola, assembly GCF_025200985.1. NCBI lineage: Eukaryota > Metazoa > Arthropoda > Insecta > Diptera > Drosophilidae > Drosophila > Drosophila gunungcola. The sequence continues at coordinate 10,937,587 of NC_069139.1, forward strand.
CTGTGACTGATTGACTTGCGAAGCGTCCGCTTAACCATCGCTGCTGCTCCACATAGCTCACACCAGCGGGCGGAATGGTGTGTTTTCCGGCTTGCTGGCAAAGTTGATTGCAGCAAGGACTTGCGTCTACATTGCGGCCCGAAAAATTGCATTGGATGCATTTGCTGGGCAAACAAACTGCCGAAACAAGAGTCATGAAAAAAGTTGAAAGCCCCCAAACTCTGGCTTCTCCTGCTCCGCGTAAGACTCGCTGCATGTGCAATGCATATTAGCCGAGTTGTGTCCTGAGTTCTGAGTTCTGAGTTCTGAGTCCTGCTGAATCCTGCTGAATCCTGCCGAATCCCAAATTCTGAATCCTGTGCCATCCTCGGCCTGTGCATTGTTCTTTTGGTCGAGCGCCTTTGCCCCTGCCCACGGAGTTGTGTTTTTTTTCTGCGACTGCCTTTTGTTTGATTTGCGAAATTGCAATATGCTGGCTGTCTGGCCCAACTCGTCTCGTCCTGGTCCTTCGGAGACCCCTCTCCCCTCTCCCCTTCCGCCCTCACCCAACGCCCCATCCACACACGCAGGATAACTGCAGTTAGACTGCAGTGGAAGTGCAATCGGTTTATTCCAGGACATTCCTATTTTGGGGTTAATTTGTAAAAGCTTTGCCTTGGCTAATTCCCATCTTTAAACGACAGTGCATTCCTTTTTATTTTTAATTTGAATCGTTTTGAAAATTTTCTTTTGGCAATTGGCTTATATATTTTCCTTTTTGTTCTTTATTTGTCTGGGCTGGCAAATTATTTATTTCTTTTTGCTTTTTTGTTTTGTTTTGTTTTGTTTTATTTAAAACAAATTTTGAAACATATTATTTGTATTTTATCAACTATTTTTAAGACTTTTGCTTTTATTGAAATAATTTAAGTTGTTAAAAAAGTTTCTTTCCTTAAAGTTATGGAATAAATATAGACAAAAATATTTTTATTTATTTTGCCATTTTTTTTTAATAACATTTTTATTTAATATCTTTTCCAGACATTTTATTTGAAACAACTGCCTGCATTGCAATTGATTTTTTCAAATACATTTTATCCTTATGGGCCTGGCCGAAAATTCACTTGTTCAAGTGACAGATTATCCCCATAAATATTTTAATTTGATTCATTTGCAACCACTCGTAGTTCAACCCCCCAAAAGCGATGCAGCCCCGCCCCTGATCAGGTTGATGTCCGGTCCCCGTTTCCAGCGAAACCTTTTAATTCGAGTGCGTTTTTCATCATCAACCAGGACCCTCCCAATCCACTCCACTCCACTCCAGTGCCCATGCCCATTCCTCGAATTCAGATTTCCGTTTAGGTCGTGGCGCACTGAAAGTCTTGAGGCTACGCCGGAGACCCTTCAACCGACTGCGCCAAAATGCACTGGACGCTGGTCACGACGCGGAGCAGAAATCAAACAATCAAACAAAATGAAATCGCCGGTCAGACCCCCATTCGTCTCTGCTACTTTTCTCCCTTTTTCTTTATTTTTTATTTTTCAATTTTTGTTTTTTTTTTTTTTTTGTTTTTGTTTGCCACTGCTGCTGCTCGCGAGTTTTTGTTGGCTTTGTTCTGCTGCTGCTTTTGTGCACACGCCCCCTCAAAGTCCAGTTTTGCAGTCATCAAGTTTTGGCCTCCCCCTCCGGGCTGGAGCACCCATCCCCCATTCCCCTCCACTGGCTGGCTTCCGACTGCCCATGCTTCTTTGGCATGTCTTCGCATCCGTTGCATCCGTCCATCTTGCCCGGCTCCACTCTCTAGTCCAGTCCACTCCACTCCGCACCCGCATCCGCTGCAGTGGCTGGCAGACGGCGAAGGAGCCACCCTTCGAGGACTGCCACCAAACCCACCAGCACCGAAAAACTCCAACTGCCAGCCCCACTCTATATATTTTATTTTTAATTAATTAATGCGAATGCAAAGTACAATTTCTACAAGGAAAACTTGTTTTGCAACTCTCGCTGGCAACCCTTTTGGGCGCAGGCTCCACCCAGCCACCCAACCACCCTTAGCCACCCATCGTTACCCATTGCCACCCAATGCCACCCACTGGCAGCCAACATCTCATGCCACCTGGCTGTGGCGCCTCAAAATATGCAGCGAAACAGCATAGCCGCCGTGTGGCAGGCAGTGAAGAAATGCAGTTAATTTACTCAGAAGTAGCAGGGAAATGCAGTGGGGAAAAGCGGCTTCAAGTGGGCGGCGTTGGGTTGAAGAAAATCGCTGCTGCAGAAAGTTGCTGCTGCAGTTTCTTTTGTTTTTGTGTGCACGCCGTAATGTGTATGCAACATAATTTTTGCGCTCTTAGCTGCCGCTGGATGGATTTTTGTTAGTACTCACGGGAAAATTCTGGGGAAATGTGCAAGGAAAAGCGAGGAAATGCGAGGAAAAGTGAGGAGTTGCCAGGCTGGATATGCAGTCACCTCCTTTCAGGCATAACTGCGATGTGTGCGCTTGTGTGCGTGTGTATCTGTGTGAGTGTGTGAGTGTGTATTTCTGAGGTAGTTGCCGCAGTTGAAAAACTTTGCTTGGCAAGGTGAGTGGGGTTGGAAAACCCTTACAGCTCTCATTCACTAGGCCTCCTCAGTATTTTTACATTTTTTTCTTCCATTTTTTTTTTTTTTTTTTTTTTTTGGGCGCTGGAAAATGTTGCAAAAGTTATTTCTTCACCGGTTTGCCATGGCTCTTAATGAAATATCCGCATGGGTGCGAGTGGGTGCAGTTGGCAGCAAAGTGGTCTCCACGGGTTACTTAATAGGCAACAGCCCGCTCACATGGCCGGGCAATAGACTGCATTCGTTTTTGCACGGTAAAAAAATAAAATGAATTTCACACAAAGGAGTGCCCCAAAATTCCACATACATTTATAAACATTTCTGTGACTTTTTTAAGCAGCGAATTCTTAAGCAAAAAGTGGTTCACATCCTTTTGCCATTGAATGTTATATCTCTATGCAAACGAAATCAATTTAAATCGATTATGACAGCCCAATCAATATATATGGTATTTTTTTCGGTGTGAGCTTTAAGGTCGTATCAACTGGGCGAATCGAGCTGAAAGAATCCGACAGTTTGGGCGACAGTTCAGCGACACGCTCAAAGGCCTCAAAAGGAGTGCGGGCACGTCTTTCAATCTCTGACTTTTCCATACCCACCGCCCCATGCAAATAGACAGCCCTCCACCTTGAGCAAAGTAGGATAAAAAGAAAATGCAGCAAAAACGCAGCTGCAGGGCCAAAAAACAAAAAAAAAAAAAGCAAAGGGGGGAAATCGCAGAGGACCGTTGCCGCTGCAGACACATTTTAATGATGCATGCAACAGTAAACTGCAATCAGATATGCGCACATCGTTAGTCTTCAGCATCAGCCGCCGTTTGTTGATTATCTTAGAATGGAGAGCACGGCAAGAAAGATAACCCATACGCCCCGTTGGCCGCACAACCATGCACTCTCCCCCTTGCATGGAAATTTATTTGCCGAGCAAATAAACTGCAGCCTCTCGTGTGCAAGAAGTCTGAAGCTGGCCCACAATTCTTGGTCCCACTTCATCCCTAAGGAAAGTACAGAGCACAGAGGTGGAGATGGAGGGATTGAGCGGGAGCCTCAGAGGAAACCCCTAACGGAGGCACTTTTTTATGCAACTTCTTCAGCTCGAGTGGTTTCCCAAGTTGACGTTTCAAATGTCAATTGTGTGCTTAACTGCATTCTTTTGACGTCTCCGTCGTCGTCGTCGTCGTCGTCGTCGTCATCGTTGGCTTTCCTTATTTGCCCCCGTGTGTGTGTGTGTGTGTGTGTGTGTGTGGTGTGTGTTTGTTCCTCGGAGTAGGGCAACCCGTCTCAAATCCAGACTCATTCCCATTCCCATTGGCACGTCTTTGTCTAATTTTGGTTTCTTTTTGTTGCAAATTGCGGCCTAAGCGGGCATCAGGGAGGGATCGGAAAGGGGCGGAAAGGTGAGCGGAGGGCAGGCGGTCGTGGCTGGAGATCGCTTTCGCAGCTAGTTGGCAGTTGGCAGCTGGCAGGCACTTGATCGAATAATTTGTACTCCATTTTGCAATTTACATCCCATAAAAATTAGACTGTTATTTAAGATTTTATTTGATTGATTTTATTTTAAAACATTTTGTGTGATTCTGAAACAATTTATATTTCCAATATTTACTTTTATTTAATTTATTTAACATTACAAAATCAAGTAACTTTTTTATATTTCTAAAATATACATAATTTATAGGCTGAATTTTTAAAAATGAAAATGAGGAAGTTTAGACTCATATATATTTTATATGATTTTTTTTTATTTATATATACAAAACATAAGTTTATTTGTAGATTATATATATTTTATAAATGTTTTTAGAAGTACTTACATAACCAAAACTTGTTGTAATAATGTTGCTTTGTTAAACTTTTTTATTAGCCACTATTACAGTCAGCTAAAATAATTAAGCAAACTTAGACAACTTTTTTCGGTGCTCGAAGGTCTTATATGCCCCACTGGTGGCACTTGGCACAGGGCAGTCGTAATTTCTTTTCTTTGGCTTTCACTTTGTTTGAGCAACGTTGCAGCGACTTTTGCCAAGTCGCTGGGAAAATATGCCGCATTCACACACACGCAGGCCCGCTCGCACACACTCTCAGAAGAACAGTGGCCCAGAGTCAGCGAGTCAGACTGCAATCTTGCCTTCAATTAAGCTTTGACAAGTGCATTGCACACAGGAGCTAGGGGGGGAGTAGTCGGGAGTCAGGAATCAGGAACAGGACGAAGGACGAGCATTGGGTAGGAGACTGAGACAAGCAGAAGGAGCTGCCTTCCACAAAGCACATAAATATGAATGAAGGCAGGACGATGTACTCCTTGCCATGAACTGGCCAAAAAAAAAAAGGAAAAGAAAGATGGACTGAAACCGGCCCAAAGAGCCCGGAGTGAAGAACTGGTGAGCTGGTGAGCTGGTGAGCTGGAGAACTGGAGAAGGAAACGCAAATAAATGAATTGCACTTTTCCTTTGCTGGAATTTTCTTCTTCTGGCGCCCCGTTTCAATGGGCCGCGCCTCAATGGCAGTGGAAAAACTTTGCATATTGTGTTTATTCTATGCCCGCGGAGATAAAGAGCTCGAAGCCAGGTGGAAGTCGCAAGCGGAGGAGGAGGCAGCCCTTAATTAAGCGGGTCCAAGTCGCAGTCCGTTGGCATTATGCCTAGATAATGGCAAGGCCGAGCTGAAAAGGGGCCATTGGGGGTGGAAGGAGAGCGAGAAGACTCGCTAGCAGATATGAAATGCAAATTATGCGGCGAATTGTGTGCTCATTAATTAAAATTGAACCAAACGGAGGCTAGAACTGAGCCTGAGAAAGCTCAGCCGTCAAAGCGCCAGCAGCATCATTAGAGCCTGGCCAGCTTAACCAGCTGAATCCTCAATTCCCAATCCACAATCCCCGATCCCCAATCCTTAATCCTTAATCCTCCTGGCCAGAGTTCTCTCACTGTCCACGCCACTGCACTTTGAGGTGAACACTCAAAAGTTTTTGAGCCACGAACGAGGGGGCAGATTTTCCAAGGGGGGGGGTGGGCTAGCTAGCAAAATATTATACATATATTACATCTGGCCGGGGGTCTGAGTCGAAATGCAAATCTTGCAGATTTTTAATTTCTTTTCAACGAAAATTTTATTTTCTGTTTGCACTTCTTGTTGTTCGCCCAGGACGTCGGCAGGACCAACCCTTTTTTATTTGCCATCCTGCCAAGGATGCCGATGGCTCACCCCGCGATGCGTTGCTGCTTTTAAGCTTTATTATTATGTATTATAGATTCATATTATGCACTTTTTAATTTTTTTGTCTGCCATCTCGGGGCTTGAGACTCTCCAGACCGACAGCCCAAAATGAAATGCGTTTTGCCTTGCCGGTAAAATAGAAGGGGAATGCCTACCATTTTGTCGAATCGAAAATACTCTTTTCGCTTTCGCTTTAATTTAAAATTGACAAAATTATAAGATTGCCTTTAAAACTAAATATATTATAATATAAACCAAATGGCTTTTATGTGATTATTGTTTTAAAACAAAGTTAAACAAATGTTCAAAGATATTATATTTACAAACAAATTTTAATTAATTGGTTGAGCATTTATAGTTAATACGAAAATGGTACCTAATAATTTAAACGTATTTATTTTTAGTTGATATTTTAGCTTTGAAAGCATATACGAAAATTGTATCAATTAATTTAAATGTATAATTTTTAAACAAATAATTTTTTCTTTATTGAATTTGTTATTTTTTGTTAACGAAGTATTAACTATAATGAAATATATACATATTAGTAACTCTGAGGACAAAAGGGAGTTTCACTTTTACTTATGCGGCAGCTGCTTAGCAATACCCCTTACCATATAGGGTATTTAATAAAGAACTCTTAGGAGTGGGTAATGCTGCTGCAGTCAGGACTCGAATGTCCTTGGCAGAACCACCCTTTTGGGCTTTAGAAGACGGCGGTGTGGGTTGTCTTCTGGTTGCATTGCCACAAGTTGCTGTTCGAGATCTGCTAGCAACCCACCCACATCTCCCTCCGACTCCGACTCCGATTCGGTTTCGGATTCGGATTCCGTCTCCTTGTTCTTGTGCAATGCCTTTCAAGACTTTTCGCCCGCCTTCCGACTTGGCCACATTTCGGGGCGGCTTTTGGGGTTGCATCTGGGAGATACACTCGCGTAATGAATTCGGCCCGAGGGTGGCGACAATGAACTTGCCTGCATTCGCCCCACCGCCCCCTTCTCACCGCAATGTTAGGGCGTTGACATGTCAAGGCAAAGTATTCCAAAAATTACTTGCAAGACTCGCCGGCGAAAAGGACTACCCCGAGTCGAAATAAACCGGACTTGGGCGAGGAGAACTTCACGCTTTGCTTGCCAGGAGGCTAGGAGGCCGGAAGCGTAGAAGCGTAGAAGGGTAGAAGGGCAGAAGGACCTTGCGAGGGGGAGGAAAAGCGGGCAGTGTCGACCAGCTGGGAACCAGAACCTGCCGAATCATGTAAAGCTATGCCGGAAAGGAAAGCGCCTTGAAGCAGAACCAATTTCGATTTCCATTTCCATTTCCATTTGCATTCCCGTGATCCCGGATCTCAGATCGCAGATCACGGAACCCGGAGAAAACGGCGAGGGTGCGCTTTTCACACGGTTTCTGTTTATCGTTCGCTCGGAGCAAAAGACCCAAGGGTCGGCCATAATTTTTAATAATTTCCTTTGTTTAAATAGTTTTTCCTTTGGCAAACAAATTCCCACCGCAGCAGCAGCAGCAGCAGCAGTGGACAATTGAAGTGTTAGATGCAAAGATCCAATTGCCAGCAAGTGGCTGTAGAACAGTACAGATACGCACAAGATAACTTGATTGCACTAATTTGACTGCTGCAGCAGCAGCAGCAGTGGCAGTTGAAGAGCAAATAGTTCCCATGGCGGACTAGTTTCATAGTTCCGCATGGCACAATTGCCTTCCTTCCAAGTTGAGACCTCAACTGGTCTGCTGGGGGTTGCTTCAATCAACTTCTGACAAGAAGTGTTAAATCTGCACTCGCTGCAATTGCAGCTGGAGGCCGCTTTATTAGAATATCCGGCAGCTTAGGCCGCCGCAGACAGGCTGTCTGCCCTGGTCCACAATGTCATAATTCATAAATCAACTAATTCTGGAGTCGCCACGGTTCGGCTTGAGTTCTGCTCAAACATATAGCTATATAGAGTCCCCCTGCTCCACAAAAACTAAATCTCTGAGCTCGACTCGAAAAGTTCTCAGGCCTCTCAGGCGAAGTCAGGAGGAAGACGATAACAAATAAAGGGTTTCGAGTTGCCTTAATGAACCGCAGCCGGACAAAAGGTCGAAGACAAGACAAGACCATCATCAGCGAAAACAAAGGCCTTGGACTTGGACCTTCAAGCCAAAAAACCCAAAGGCAAACAAAGGTGGGCCCCACACGAAAAAGAGAAGACGTCACGGCGGTTGCCTGCACTTCCTGGCAAGGAACAGAACCGAACAGCACAGCACAGAACAGAAGGCTAACAACAAATGTAAGGAAAAGACGACGCTGGGTTTCAATTACCGCGACCCAAGATTTCACTTCGCTGTGAGAGATGTTGTGAGTGACCTCCCTTAATTGAGCGTGAAGCGCTGCAATACTTTGACACCTTTATGACATGGACATGGACTTCGACAGCGCCATCGGTATGGCATCAGTATTGACATCGAAATGGATATAGCGGCTGGACAGGGTCTGGACAGGGTCTGGACGGGGGCAACCCCCTAAGATGGACGGACGGAACACTGGCCAGTGGACGACACTAATGAACATTAATGTTCGTATTGTGTAATGTCGCGACTTTAATGTAAAGTGCAATGAAGCAATGCAAGGCCAGGGGGTAGTGCATCCACCGGATGCACTCATTAAGTGCTGCAGCCTTTGACTTGCGCACCCGAACCGAAGAACTGGACACAAATGCGAACAGAGCTGGCCTGGCCTGGGCTGGGCTGGCTGAGTTATGATGCCAGCTGACGAGCTGTCAGAAGAGTCATAGTGGCAGTCATCCACCGAGGAGCTTGGATTGCTTGGATTGCTTGGATTGGTTGGTTCGACTGGAATGGGGTTACTGCCGACTGGACGGCAAGTGGTTGTTAAGTCTGATTCACGGCTCGGTTCGGAAATCGGCGGGCAGCACGTGCTCCCCTCCCAGCTCTTACCCTTTGATCTGCATCTGCATCTGCATCAGTATCTGCAACTGCTACTGCTTCTGCTTCTCCATCTGACCAGAGGCCACACTGGTGGGTAGGGGCTGCTGCTACTACTTTACTTCCCTGCGAAAACCATTTTCCACAAATTTAATTCCATTTATGTCGCAGCAGCAGCGGCAGGAGCAGCGTCGTTAGCTCATCCTTTGGCCCTCCTTTCACTGACTGCGCTCCTCCAGCGACCCTTCAAAAGTTCTTGAAATGTCAAGCGGAGGCAGCGCAGGATTCTCCAGCAACTAAATTATCATAATGAATCTCGCAACTACTTGAGTTTTGTTTGCCCCACTGGCAACTCAACTCGGTCCGAGGCGGGTTAAGCGATGGCTCTGCTCCTAACCATTTTTTAATTGAAAATGTCACTTGTCGAGGGGACACAGTACAAGCCGAGAGGGTGGACAGGCACAAGAAACCTAAGCTGAAGTAGTTTTCATTGCAATTACGAAAGGAATTAAATGCAGCACAGCCACAAATCGCTTCAAAAGTTTTCCAAGAATTTCATCTCCGATGCATAAATCAAGTATTGTCTCTGCCGCTGCAGACACGGCCATTGTTTGACCAAGAAAATCTTTTCCATTTAATCCAAACACAACGAGGAGGAGGAGGAGGTGGAGGTGGAGGAGGAGGAGGAGGAGGAGGAGCCAACGTGAACAATGGCAATTGAATTTTATGCTTTACAAGATTTTATTGCGACTTTCTGACTCGACGCCTCAGTTCAATTGCCAGCTCCCCAATGAAAACGAATCGCAGTCCGCCTTTATTAGCAGCAAATTTCATTATTCAAGTCAATTTGCCTCGGAGATGCCTCGAAAAGTTGCTCGATAGTGCCACCATCCCCCCCTCCCCCATTCTTTGCATGGGTTCAATTGAATTAAATACAATCAATTTGTTGATACGCAGATGAATTTAAACAAATTTAGCTCGTGTGTGCGGCAAAAACATGACTCAGCCGCATTGCTGTCCAGAGCCCAGGGACCCGGGTCCCAGGTTAGTCACTCCGGCGGGGCAAACGACACCCAAGTGCCGGCCAAGGCTCTGGACATGCAATCAGAGTCACCTATGGCAAAAAAAAAAAAAAGGGAAGCAAGTGAATGAGGAGCACAAGATAGGCTAAAAGCAAAGGTAGCTGTCCCATGCACAACCTCTAATTATCTCAAGCCATGACATGAAGTCATTTCTCCGTGTGCCCCCCCATTAATGGCGGCGCTCACGCTGAAATTGAAACTTCAAATATTTGTACGCGGCTCAAGGACTCGTTGGCAAGAGCCCGCCATGTGTGGGTAATTTCCTTAATAACCGCCAGCCTATCGCATTAACATATCTCGTATTTGTCATAAAAATAAGTCAACCACCGGCACCACCCACCCGCCTACGACAAAATGTCGCAGCTGGTCTCCGAGGAGGAGCGTTTTGTTAAGGAACTTACTATCCCCCCCTTCCCGACCTTCAGGTGGGTGGACAGTGGAAAAGGAAGGAAGTGTTTATGCCTGCTCATGTGCGTCTCGTAATGACCCCGGCTAAATGGACACATTACGCACTGGACACACGAAAAATTGAATTATTTAAGCGACTTTGGAGGCGTCGCATTTGGAGCCACCAAACGGCCAAAGTTGCGTGTCAAAGTTTTCCCCCAACTCCTCAGCTGGCTGAAACTTGCACTCCCACTCCTTAAACTTGTTGTAGAAAACAAGGCTAAGAAATACGTTACAACGGGCAAAGACAGCCGGCCCAAAAGGTGGAAAACCCTATACACAAAACAAAAAAAAAAGAAAGTTTAGTTTTAATAAGTGTGTCTTGAAAATAAACAAGAGACAGTAATAAAGTATAAGTAACCCTTATACTTTTTAGTTTTATTTTTATACTAAAGACTCTAAAATTTTGAAACCACATAAGTTTGATACTTTCGTGGTAATAATTTAGTACTCATCTTTATGAGCAATTTATCATACCCAATAGATTAAAATTTATGTAAAATAAGTTTTGTTTTGATACCTTCGTGGTGTTAGTTTAATACTCATCTTATTGGGACATTTTTTATACACCATAGTTTAAAATCCATAATAAAATAGTTTAGTTTCTATGACAATTTGTTTTTTTGGGTGTAGATTTTATGAGTTATGGAGTGCCTTAAAGTTCCACTGGGTGACTTTGAGACTCCGTTTACGCTCCGTTTCCAGCAGCACACGCCAGACAGCAGGACACAGCCCAAGACCCATGGCCCACACCCCAGGAAAATGTAACGGCCGACGATCGACGACAGTTGGTTTCCCAGAGCGTCTTCAAGACGCTTAGAGGGGGTGACTTATGCTGCCAGCTGCACCTCGGATTGCAACGTTAACAATGCACCGAAAGAGGGTTACTGCCACGCACCAAAGCGGATGTTAGGGGGAAATCACTGGGACTTCATATTCATTGAAATGCTGGAAGTTCTGAAACTTCCATAGCTTGACGGGACTGTACACAAATTAGTTGGCTAGTTGGAAGCGAGTGCAAAAAGCACTTACGATTAAGAGTCGGGTTGGGATTGGAGGTTGGTGGGGGGAGGCAAGTATCATTTGGCTAACGCTTGAAATTGGCTTCGTGACGCTTATCGCGATCAATAAATAATATACGAGCTGCTCTAGACAGAGACGGGTAGCGACAGATAGATACACGAACGACATCGAGGCGGAAAACAAAAAGTATCTGCCAGATACATTTGAGTAATTTGCGTCGTTAGTGCCGGAAAGAGAGGCAAAATAATAATAATAAAAGAAAGTACGCTTGATTACAATGAAAATGTTTTTAATGCCCGAGCTCCCAGCTCCCCTCTTGCACACCCACACACCCATACACCCACACACACACACACAGAGACAGAGAAAGATATCTGCATAGATAGGCGAAGCAAAAGGACACACGTTAGGCATGCATTTTGCCCCCCTTTCTTTATTTCTTTTTTTTTTTTTTATTTTTTTGTTTCGATATCAAAAGCGCGATAAGCACTAGACACGAAGGTGGGGTATTAGGTGCAGGTGCAGGCTTGCAGGTTGGACAAAAGCCCAACGGAGGGCAGAAGGAGGTGGAAAAGCCTCAAAGTCGAACGCGAACGGCGAACGGCGACCGGCGACCACTGTCCAAACAAAAGTCGGAAAAATGAGCAGTGGGAGCCGACTTGGCCACATATGGCCATTTTCTGGCTGCCATTGCGTGCCTGGCCCGTATACGTATCCGTATCTGTATCTCGCCGTGCTCCTGCCCGTGTTTGTGGGTCCGTAGTATCCCAGGCTGTGTGTGTGTGTGTGTATGTGAGCTATCTAATCAAGCGCTGAAAGACAATAAAAGCCAACAACGCAGCCACGACAAACAGCGACCACAAAATGTGCTTATGTCTGAAAACAACAGCAGGACAAGACCATCAAATTGCGTGGAAACCAAACAGATACCCTGGAATAAGTGATTTAAGCTTCCCCGAATTTAAGATTAGCAACTCTGAATCTGTCAATTTGGAACCACATTCTGTCGATGGAAAGGCTAAACTGAATAATCCAGAAAAGACACTCATAAGATCAGAAAAAAAAAATCATAAAATCACAGAAATTATATTTACAAGTTATTAATTCTTTTTAAAAAGTTTGTTTTTTAACTATCTGGGTATTAATATATTTGTTATTTAGATAGACAAATATTTTATATAGTATACTCTAAATTGCAACTTTTATGGCTTGTACAACAATTATAGCAATATTAGTTTCTCATTCATTATTTTGAATAGCTTTTGTCTGGCCGCACCCTCCTCTGCACTGCAAATACCCCTTTGAGAAAATCAAAGTGGATGCCAGGCAACCTACTTCTCGGTGGCTAAGTGCAGCGGGAAAACCTTGCCCGGCTCCACTCGAAAGTATCGCACGGATGTCGTATCTATGGGCCGCCATATGGCGACCGAACGGCGATATCTGTGAGAGTGTTTCCATGTACGAGTATCTGTGCGAGTATCTTATCTGGCAGTCGGGGGCTTAGCCAAGGAGCGTGCACCTCATCCTCGGAAAACCAACCAAAGGGACCCCCGAAAACCAACAGTGGCCATAACAATAACTGAGGCTGGGCTGACATCATAATAATTCGAGTTTACTGCATTGCAATCCCGCCACAGAGACCTTTTGGCAAGTTCAGAGTAAACTTTTCGCATAAAATGCCGGTTTGAGACAGCCGGAGCTGGAGAAGGCAGAGAAGGCTGAGAAGGACATTTTCTTTTAGCACAATTCACTTCACAAAGTTGCTGCCAATTCTGGTGGAAACGACTGCCAGCAAACTTTGCGGCAACATAATTTTAATGTGCTTGTGGCAGGATTAGAGCTGCTGTGGCAACTGCAACTGCATTGGCAAATGAATGCCAAAGCCAGTTGAAAGGTGTTTCGGAACTTTATTGATGTCGTCGACTTCGGACGACTTCCGCACCACCCGTTAGGCAAATAGCACTGAGATCAGTTAAAAATCGGTTCCCGTCTCCATAAATGTCAACTGCCACCACCAAGCACGCCCCTTTCCCTTTGGTTCCGTCTGCCTGGCTTCGCCTCTTTGCCCCTTTGCCTCTTCGCTTCTTTGCCTCCTCGACTCCTTCTGCCCCTGCTCCTCATCCTCATACGCTCGTATCCTCATCCTCACCCTCACCCTCATCCCCCACCCCCGAACTCCACCTCCTTCCTCCGGCGATCGCCAGCTTGTGCGCACGCGCATTGAGGCATAGACAGCGAGTCCAGGTGTGCTCCGATCATCGTTCATCGCTCGTGGCTGCCAAGTACGTGCCATAACCATAACCTGTGCACTCGAAGAAAAAGGAAAGTGTATTGCAACTATACTTATAAGGTGGCAAAACCCTGTTAAGTTGCAAAAAAGGGATCTCAATTGTTATCAAATTTGAAATCATTTAGTTTTCTTGTTAGCTTAAACATTGTCTTCGTCTATGAATTACATTTTTTTGGGAAACTTTCTTATTTAATTTTATTTTTTAATAATTTGCTTTGAGGAATTTTCTTCTTGTTGATTTGGGAAAACTTTTTTTTACGGAACTTTCTAATTATTAATTTCAATAAAATTTTTATTTATTTGTTATAATTTTTTTTTGTAATATTAAGCTTTCAAAAATTATGATTAGATTAGTTATCTTTTTTTCTAACATAAATTATGTAAAAATAAACATTTTAAAATTCGTGTATTACAAAATAATCTCAATAAATTTATTTACATTAACAAGTTTAAACGGCTAAAAGATAAATAAGAATTGCATCCTTCTTAAATTTGTTATTTAAAATAATAAAAATTCGATTATAATCCTCAGTGTACCAGAACTCCCCTTGCTTCCAAGCAATCGTTTGCGATCATCAGCTGTTGTCTGTGGCGATCGTTTCCTTCCGCATCCGTATTGGCATAGGGGCTGCAGATTCCGTCCCGGTTTCGCATTGCACTTCGAGATTTCCCCCACCATTTGCGCATTTTCCATTTGCAGGGAATCTCAGCTCGCCAGATTGCTGTTTAATCTGGCACAATGGATCTTTGAAGCGGAGTCATAAGGCCTAATTGCCAGTAGTTCGGTTTTGGGACAGTTTTTTGTTTTAACGGATTTTAGAGTCACTTGACCGTAACTCAATTCCACCTCCCCCCGTGGGCTCTTTTTATGAGCCAAAGCATATTTTAATGATGACACCCGACCACGAGAAGCAGAACACACAGAACATACAGAACCGAGCACATGGCCGTGCCACACTTCGGTCGTTTGTGCGACGAGTACATTACCGTGTGCCGCGATCTGTGAAGGCACATTCCAAAGCACACTTTGAGATACACATGCCCCGACACTGAACACCCCACCCTCTCCCCATCCGAAAACCAGGCGCCTCCCTCATTTCCAGCGCATGCAAAGTATCCGAAGCCAGCGTTTTCCATCGCAACATGAACGGAAAATGTGTTAAGGTCGTAATTATCTGCGCTGCCGTTTGTAGGTGGAAGTTCGCCTCAGCTGGCAACTTTCTTTGCTCCTTGTTCTCCTTTCTTTTCCTTGGCCAGCGCCATATGTTGATGTTGCCCTCTATGCGCTCCTCGCGGGGTTGAAGTCAGAAGGGCCTAGGCCCATTGATAGCGCTCCTAGACCAGGCCAGCCCAAACCCTCGTCCCGAAGGTGCATTGAACTTGGGATTGCCAACTGTCTATCGCAGCAGTACAAGAGTATCTAGGGAAAGCGTTCCTCAAGAAAAGGTTGCAGACACAACAAGGCAATTAAGTAGTTTTCTTCGATTTAAGTATAGGGGCACGTGGGTCTCATCTACCTATCAGATGGCTTAGCACATAATAGAGCCCTATACTTGCAGTAAGCAATTTATAAGGATCTAAGTAGTCTATGTACTGAAATGGCAGTCAAATGAAAAATCATTTGAGAATTGAAATTTTTTAAATACTTCTCTCAGTTAAGAATAAAACAGAACAATGTTGGAAGTTGTAAAGTTGTCATATTGGCAATTTCTTCCATTTACTAATAAATATGTAACTTTTAGTTGTAAACTTTAGAACAATAAGATATTGTTTGATATATAACCTAAGTACCTAAGTACCTAATATCTTCTTAGTATTTTCTGTCTTTAAGCAACTAACGAACTTAAAATTATTTTTCCATTGCAGGAGGATCTATGATGGACGACAGAGAAAAATAACGCTTTGTTTGTGGTAATTTAGACAATTCCAATATCCCGATCTGCTGTGCACAGGAATGCCCTGGCCCTGCTCAGCTTAATAAGTCCTTCATAGGGGTGGCTGTTTCAGTTTCTGTTCCTGCTCCTGCTCCTGCTCCTGTCCCTTGGCCCGTTGCCTCCTCACCCTCTTTCCCTCCGGGTTGTCCTTGCAAGCTGCAGGCCCGAGGAGGTACAGTTGCCCAAAAAAGGATCGAGGAACGGAGGGGTGGCTTCCGTTGACATTGACTTGGGCCTACGGCCTGCATTCCATTGCACTCGCAATTGAAATCGAAGGGCCCGAAAGGGGAGGATTCTTGGGAAATGCATATGGCCCCTGGACACTGTAACGATTCAACTATGTAGTACATAGTTTGTATATATACACCAAGTGTGATCGATAGTCGATGCTTTGACGCATTTGGCGAGCTCCAAAGTCCCCGTATTGATTATTTCGAGTGCTTACGCATTCGACCCATGGCCATATGCAAAGTATCTACGTGTCTGTGTCTGTGTCTCTGTATCTGTATCTGTGGCAGAGGAAAGTAAGTCAAACTTGTTTATCAGCGAAAACCAAGTGACTTATCTTTATTTTGTACAAAGGGGTACAGAAAGGGGCGGCTACACACACCGACTCACTCCCCCACTCGCACACAGAGACAGGCAGAGAATAAGCTCAAGTGGAGAAATTAGATAAAAACCAGTCTGATGTGGGAGGGTGGAAGGGTTGTTGGGTTGTGCTGAATTAAGGACAGCACCCTGAATGCCCATCCACCAGCTCACCCTCTCAGGATCAAACAGCCATCCCCTGGACAGCCCCAAAACCGAGCACCAATCAAGTGGCCACCCAAACCAAACCGAAAGATTCGGGGCAGCCACTTTTACTTTCCATTTAAACACTCGCCCATTCTCAGTCCCAATTTTTCCACAGCAGATATTCCAACTTACGCCTCCCATTAATTTTGCAGAAAGATTTTTTGAGCGCAAGCAAGGATTATTAAAACGAAAAACCAAGCCAAACCAACTAAAACCCAAAACGACAAAAATCGACAAAAAATCGACAAAACGAAAAACGAAAAATAAATCTCAAGAATCCATTCGCAAGTTTTCGGGCAAAGCATCGAAAACACACTTTTGAGAATCAAATCAAAGCGAAAACCGAAAAACACACTGGAAAGGAGCAGCAAAGACCTGGAGAACGAGAACGGTAGTCAAACGAAGGGAAATACAAATCAAATCTAAATAAAATTAAATGCAAAGGACATTCGCATGTGTGTGGTGGTGGAAAGAAAATTCAAAACAAAATTCACAATTAGAAAACGCAGGAAAAAACGTAGAAAACGCAGACACAAAATCAAGAGTGCCAGCAGCAACAGCAGCAACAACAGCAACAAACTGTCAACAGCGGGAAGAATTTTGAACTGGAACATTTCGACCAAAAAGTTGGGCGACAGCAAAATTTCAACGTTTGGCGCACTACAACACAGCAGCAGCAACAGCAACAGCAGCCACAGCAGCAACAGCAGCAACAGCAGCAAGGACATCGCGGCCAGGCAGCCAGAATTGCAGGAGCAAGCGGTTTTGAAAGCGCAGCAGCAACACACATC
Source organism: Drosophila gunungcola (assembly GCF_025200985.1). Taxonomy (NCBI): domain Eukaryota; kingdom Metazoa; phylum Arthropoda; class Insecta; order Diptera; family Drosophilidae; genus Drosophila; species Drosophila gunungcola. The sequence continues at coordinate 10,954,679 of NC_069139.1, forward strand.
GATAGCCACAGCCCCTTCGTCTCACACGGACTAGGACTAGGACTCAAAGAAAAGAAAAAAAAAAAAAGAACGGTCAGAAGGATACCAAACAAACACTTTGGCTTAGAAAGCGGCCAAAGGACGAAAGAACCGCGGCCAGGACTTAAACTTGAAATCACGCATACGCCGCGGCGAAATCTCGCTCTCTCTCTTTGCCGCCGCGCAGGGGAAAAGCCAGCCAATCCGAAGAAGCGCAGAGATTGCCCGAGGGGTTGCTGAGGGGAAAGCGGAGAAAGCGGAGAAAGCGCAGAAAGCGGAGAAAGCAGGCAAAGCAGGCGAGAGAGCTGCTGCTGCTGCTGGTGGGCATCATCTTATGATGTCATCAGAGGAGTACGAGGCGGACTGTTTTGGTTTGTACAGCGATGAGAACAACGTGCTGCTGAAGGCAACCGAGCCGGAGACAACAGCGGCCACCAAGCAGCAACATCATCAGCAACAGCAGCAACAGCAACAGCAGCAACAGCAGCAACATCAGCAACCACCGCCGAGCAGCAACGGTCACACGTCACCAATACCCTTACAAATCAACGGCGACGGCAACGCGGCGAATTGCGGCGAGAGTACCAAGACTAATACCAATACAAGCAGCAACAGCGGCAACAGCGGCAACAGCAACACCAATACAGACGCAGACAAGGAGCAAGAGAGAGAGAAGGCGAAGGAGAAAACAAACGACGACGAAGCCGAGTCTGACGATTCCGACGACGACGTCGTTGTCGTGCTCGAAGGCTGCGAAGGCAACGCCAGCAGCAGCAGCAACAGCAACAGCAGCAATAACAGCAGCAACGCCAGCAGCAACAACCACAAGGCGGCGGCAACGACAACGACAACGGCAACGGCAACGACGACGACGACGACGGCGAACCATTGTAATCGCAGTGGCGGCAGTCGCAGTCATCGCAGCGCCCGCAGTAGTCGGCAAATCAGTCAGTCAACGGCCGTCGGCAAGACAACAACGTGCGCGGCTAAAAAACCAACAGCAACACTAGCGCCCACGCCAACAGCAAAGAATTCGAACGTAAATTCAAACGGTAGCGGTACGGGAAACGGAAACGGAAACGCGAATAGTAAAGTGAATCGTCGTTCGCGTCAAAGATCCTTGAGCAAAGACATAAGCAATCAGCAATCGATCAGTCATAGTATTAGCAACAGCAACAGCAACAGCAACAGCAACAGCAATAGCAGCAACGGCGGAGCAACGGCAACCGCTGCTGGCTTCATGAGTAGCGCTGCCGCGGCTGCTGCGGGTGCCGCTGGTGGAGGAGCCCTGTTCCAACCACAATCGGTCAACAGCACGGCCAGTAATAATAACAATAATAATAATAACAACAATATCAGTTCGAGCACAAACACACCGGCTGCAGCCGTAACTAGCCACTCGCCCACGAGCAACTCACCGGTTTCGGGCGCCAGCTCGGCCTCGTCCTTGTTGACGGCCGCCTTTGGCAACCTGTTCGGTGGCTCCTCGGCCAAGATGCTGAACGAGCTCTTCGGCCGCCAGATGAAGCAGGCCCAGGACGCAACGAGTGGCCTGCCCCAGAGCTTGGACAACGCCATGCTGGCCGCCGCCATGGAGACGGCCACCAGTGCTGAGCTGCTGATCGGCAGCCTCAATTCCACGTCCAAGTTGCTGCAGCAGCAGCAGCAGCAGCAACAGCAGCAGCAGCATGTGAACAACAACAACAGCATGGGGCACGCGAACAATACGCCGCTGAGCAATGGCACGAATGCCTCGATCTCGCCGGGATCGGCCCACAGCTCAAGTCACTCGCACCAGGGCGTTTCGCCGAAGGGCAGTCGCCGGGTGTCGGCCTGCAGTGATCGCTCCTTGGAGGCGGCAGCAGCAGATGTTGCCGGTGGCTCGCCGCCACGAGCGGCATCGGTGAGTTCGCTGAACGGAGGCGCCAGCGGGGCCAGTGGCGAGCAGCATCAGTCGCAGTTGCAACACGATCTGGTGGCCCATCACATGCTGCGCAACATACTGCAGGGCAAGAAGGAGCTGATGCAACTGGACCAGGAGTTGCGCACTGCCATGCAGCAGCAACAGCAGCAACAGCAGCAACAGCAACAGCAGGAGAAGGAGCAACTGCACTCCAAGCTCAATAACAATAATAACAACAATATTGCTGCCACCGCCAACAACAACAACAACAACACCATGGAGAGCATCAACCTGATCGACGATTCGGAGATGGCGGACATCAAAATCAAGAGTGAGCCGCAGACGGCCCCGCCGCCGCAGCAATCGCCGCACGGCAGCAGCCACAGCAGCCGCAGTGGGAGTGGCAGGAGCAGTGGTAGCCACGCCAGCCACGGCAGCCACAGCAGCCTGGCCAGCGATGGCAGTCTGCGAAGGAAGTCCTCCGACTCTTTGGACAGCCGGGGTGCCCAGGACGAGGCGCAGGACGAGGAGGAGCAGGCCGCGGCCAAGCCCGAGGCCAGCCAGCTGCCCATGTCCATGCCGATGTCCATGCCCATGCCCACCAAGAAGGAGGCCGTGGACGACATGCTCGACGAGGTGGAGCTGCTGGGCCTGCACTCGCGCGGCTCCGACCTGGAGAGCCTGGCCTCGCCCAGCCACTCGGACATGATGCTGCTGGACAACAGCAAGGACGATGTCCTGGACGAGGACGACGACGACGACTGCGTGGAGCAGAAGCGCGAGTCCAGCAGCAGCAGCGGCGGCGGCTGCCTCAAGAAGCCGGGCATGGAGCTGAAGCGCGCCCGTGTCGAGAACATCGTGTCGGGCATGCGATGCAGCCCATCCTCCGGTCTGGTGCAGTCCGGACAACTCCAGGTGAACGGCTGCAAGAAGCGCAAGCTCTACCAGCCGCAGCAACACGCCATGGAGCGCTATGTGGCCGCCGCGGCGGGCCTCAACTTCGGCCTCAACCTGCAGAGCATGATGCTCGACCAGGAGGACAGCGAGTCCAACGAGCTGGAGTCGCCGCAGATCCAGCAGAAGCGCGTGGAGAAGAACGCGCTCAAGTCGCAGCTGCGCTCCATGCAGGAGCAGCTGGCCGAGATGCAGCAGAAGTACGTGCAGCTGTGCTCGCGCATGGAGCAGGAGTCCGAGTGCCAGGAGCTCGACCACGATCCGGATGCCGAGCAGGAGCACGAGCACGAGCACGAGCACGAGCACGAGCAGGAGCAGGAGCCGGATAATGGCAGTAGCGATCACATTGAGCTGTCGCCATCGCCCACCCTAACCGGAGATGGGGATGTGAGTCCCGCCCACAAGGAGGAGGCGGTAGGACAGGAGCGACCCGGCTCCAGTTCGCCCTCGCCGTCGCCGCTGAAGGCCAAGACGGCGCTGGGCGAGAGCGGCGACTCGGGCGCCCACATGCTGTCCCAGATGATGAGCAAGATGATGTCCGGCAAGCTGCACAATCCGCTGGTGGGCGTGGCCCATCCCGCCCTGCCGCAGGGCTTCCCGCCGCTGCTGCAGCACATGGGCGACATGTCGCACGCGGCCGCCATGTACCAGCAGTTCTTCTTCGAGCAGGAGGCGCGCCTGGCCAAGGAGGCCGCCGAGCAGCAGCAGCAGCAGCAGCAGCAACAGCAGCAGCAACAGCAACAGCAGCAGCAGCAACAGCAGCAGCAGCAGGAGCAGCAACGTCGCTTCGAGCAGGAGCAACAGGAAGCAGCAGCGCCGCAAAGGAGGAGCAACAGCAGCAGATCCAGCGCCAGCAGCAGCACTTGCAGCAGCTGCAGCAGCAGCAGCAGCAGCAAATGGAGCAGCAGCACGTGGCCACGTCGGCGCCAAGGCCGCAGATGCACCATCCGGCGCCCGCGCGACTGCCCACGCGAATGGGCGGGGCCGCCGGGCACACCGCCCTCAAGTCGGAGCTGAGCGAAAAGTTCCAGATGCTGCGCGCCAGCAACAACAGCTCGATGATGCGCATGTCCGGCACGGACCTGGAGGGACTGGCCGACGTGCTCAAGTCGGAGATCACCACGTCGCTGTCCGCTCTGGTGGACACCATCGTGACCCGCTTCGTCCACCAGCGGCGGCTGTTCAGCAAGCAGGCGGACTCCGTGACGGCGGCCGCCGAGCAGCTGAACAAGGACCTGCTGCTGGCCTCCCAGATCCTCGACCGCAAATCGCCGCGCACCAAGGTGGCGGACAGGCCCCAGAACGGACCCATCGCGCCCGCATCACAATCAGGTAATAATGGTTCACTACTCCTAGCTAATAGTCAAATGCCCTCCCAAACGACCGCCAGCGGGTCGAGTGGGCAGCAGCAGCAGCAGCAGCAGCAACAGCAGCAGCAGCAGCAGCAGCAACAGCAACAGAATGCGCAGCAGCAACATCAGGTCGCGCAGCAGCAGCAACAGCAGCCGCAGCAGCAGCAGCAGAGTGTGGGTCAAGCGCAGCAGCACCTGCAGCAGCAGCAATCGCATCCGTTGCTGCCGCCCAGCTGCCAACAGCTGATCTCGGCCCCCCGTCTAAATGGCAGCCAGCTGTCCTTCGCCTCGCCCGCCGCTGCTGCAGCCGCTGCCATGGGTCTGCAGATGCACCATGCCGCCGCAGCAGCAGCAATGTCCGCCCAACAGCAGCAGCAGCAGCAACAGTCGGGCGATCCCGGCGCAAGTACTAACCCAAACGGCGGACCAGCGAACCCCACTAACAGTAGCTTAAGTACCCTTAATATACCGCCTCCTCACATTCGTCCTTCGCCCACAGCGGCTGCAATGTTCCAGGCGCCGAAAACGCCGCAGGGCATGAACCCGGTGGCCGCCGCCGCGCTCTACAACTCGATGACCGGTCCCTTCTGCCTGCCGCCCGACCAACAGCAGCAGCAGCAGTCGGCCCAGCAGCAACAGTCCGCCCAGCAGCAGCAGCAGCAGCAGCAGAGTGCGCAGCAGACGCAGCAGCAGCTGGAGCAGAACGAGGCCCTCAGCCTGGTGGTGACGCCGAAGAAGAAGCGCCACAAGGTGACCGACACGCGCATCACCCCGCGCACCGTGAGCCGCATCCTGGCCCAGGATGGTGTGGTGCCGCCCAACGCTGGACCTCCGACCACCCCCCAGCAGCAGCAGCAACAGCAACAGCAGCAGCAGCAGCAGCAACAGCAGCAGCAGCAGCAACAGGCGTCGAACGGCGGCAACAGCAATGCCAATCCCGCACAAAGTCCGACGAGGAGCAGCGGAGGAGGAGCCGCATACCACCCACAGCCGCCGCCACCACCACCACCCATGATGCCCGTGTCCTTGCCCACATCGGTGGCCATTCCCAATCCCTCGCTGCACGAGTCGAAGGTCTTCTCGCCGTACTCGCCGTTCTTCAACCCGCACGCGGCCGCCGGCCAGCCATCGGCCGCCCAGCTGCACCACCAGCAGCAGCACCACCAGCAGCACCACCCGCACCACCAGCCCATGCAGCTGTCCTCCAGTCCGCCGGGCAGCCTGGGCGCCCTGATGGACTTCGCGCGACTCGCCGCCGCTGCCCCACCCGCCGTCGATGCTCCACCCCGCCCTGCTGGCCGCCGCCCACCACGGCGGCTCGCCGGACTACAAGACCTGCCTGCGGGCCGTCATGGACGCCCAGGATCGACAGTCCGAGTGCAACTCGGCCGACATGCAGTTCGACGGCATGGCTCCTACTATATCCTTTTACAAGCAAATGCAACTTAACACAGAACACCAGGAGTCGCTGATGGCCAAGTGAGTTTCCACCTAGTCCGCTTTGTCTGTGTGTAGCAGAGAAAGAGAGAGAGGGAGAGAAAGGGATAGAAAGAGTAAGAATAGGGCTAAGTACCTTTACTTAACCCCCTCCACCAACGGGGACCTCGCTTACAAAACGAAACCAATCAAGTGTCTTCTTCAGTTTATTTATTTCCCCAACTAAATTCCTTTATAAAATGTAATCAAAACCTTATTTATTGCCCCGCCGCACACTTAAGCCCCCAAAGACCCTCAAGTCGTCATCATCATCATCATCGACTTGGCCTGGCTTGAGTTGCATTTCGCAACAGCCACAGAAATGGAAAAAATCAATGACGAGCAGCCAATCGAAAGAGCTGCACTCGTTGGCCTCTTACTAGCCCCCCCTGCCTTTCGCCCCCTTCCGCTCCCCTTCCGCCCCTTTTTAGTATTTCCAGCTCAGCTTTTTCAATCAGTGGGCTAAGGAGGGGGATGAATGCGGGGGCTTGGGTCGGTGGCACCCTTAGACATTCATTATTGGCACTCGAAAGTGCAGCCACGTTAGACATTGGCAATCCAATCGAATCCCCATCTCGCTCTGCCACACACGAACATGGAAATTTGGAAAGACAATCGACCATCCGTTCGACACATATCTCATACATATACCATATATATCTATATCTATATCCACAACCACAACGCCACCAGACATTGCGAATCCTTGACTCCTTTGCACTCTTCTACATTGACACCGATGCACCTGCGCAAGGCCAAGCTGATGTTCTTCTGGGTGCGCTATCCCAGCTCCGCGGTGCTCAAGATGTACTTCCCGGACATCAAGTTCAACAAGAACAACACAGCACAATTGGTGAAATGGTTCTCGAATTTCCGGTAAGTTGTGCAATTAACAATTATCTAATTGTAGCCCTAAGTCCATATTGATAACCATTGAGCAGCATTCATATTTATGATTTCGTTTGGTCGCCTAAGTTTCCACTTTTAAGTTGGGGTTTGTTACAAATTGATTGCCCCAAAATGAGACTGCCACCTGTCGAAACCCTCGACTTGCACTCAAGAATAAAGTCTCCGGGGACATGCAACACCATTCGGCTGTCATTCCGCGCCTCCAACTGTCAGTCCGTGAAATTGCGCAAGAAGTTGCCAAAAAGTGCACAAAGACTATGGAAAAACGACAGCTGCCAGATAGTCCGGGCTATTCCGGGTAAGGAGATGGAGAAGGAGATGGAGTTGGATATGGGGTGTTCTGAATGGAACATAGCCGCAGTGAAGTGAGGTAGGCCCGCATGCAGTCGTCGTGATTTGCGCGCCAAATCCGGGCCGCATCTGTCCGCCCCGAAAACGTAAACTAAATAAAGGGAAAACAGAGAAAAGTAGAGAAAACACAGAGCGTGGCATAGGGTCTCACCTGGATTTACCTTTCAACCCTCATTCATCGACGGCTTAGCAGCTGCCCGTCTCCGATTTGTCTAAGACATGCGCAACGTCTTAAGGAATTGTCCGCGAGACACCCTAAGAAATTCCCCTACCTGCGCACAAGCAACACAAAAGACAACAAATCAAGACCCGGCACGCTCGGGGTTTCTTCGTTCGTCAGTTTGCCGGAATTTTCTTGGGGTTGCAATACCTTTTACGATGGCATAGTAAACCCTACTTTGCATGGGAATCGGGGAGTTGGCATCTTGTCTTTGCCATTGCCTTTGCCTTTGCCCTCGACTTCGACTTCTTTTGGCGAGAGGTTAAAATGGGTGGGAATATTTATTTTGATTTCCTAACTGGTTCTCGATTGTTTGTTTCCGTTTGCTTAGGGGTAGCCGAAATGTAACGGTTATTTACGTTCCTTTCTCACATTGAGTTCTTTAGTTTGATTTCGGCTTTCGGTTTGCCTTTGTTCTCGGGGAAATGCTTTCCCTTCTTAATCGTTTTCCCCCTAAATTAACCTAGGAAATGAATACTTGTAACAGCTTTTTGCTCTCTCTAAGCCACTAGTTAATATTATGAGTTTCCCACACTCACAGACACACATGCAACACAGAACATAGATCATAGAACATAGCACACAGAACCGAACACAGATACTGGGGCTGAGTGCTCTAATAACATGTTGCTGCAAGTGGCCACTTAAGAAAAATGCAAGGGGTTAGGTCCCCCGTTTAGGATGCCGCTGAAGATGAGTTGGAGAGTCCGGAAGATGAGCTGCCACTCGAGCTGGAGATTCAAGTGTGAAAATAGCGGAGAGCGAGGCCAAGAAACTTGTGGCGCTGGCTTATTAAAAAGTGTTGCCTACTTAAGTGGGCCCCACCCACTCACACTCACTTACATACACACACACACGGCACTCACCCACTTGGCACATGTGTGTGTGTGTTGGCTAATTAACAAAAGTGCCTTTTGTTCGAGGTCCTCAAGCAGGCCACTTATATAATTGCATTAGCTGCAGTAACTTCTTTTTGTGCTCGCCAAAATGCAAATAATGAAAAGAAAGCGGCAAAGGACATGCATTCACACACACACACATACACACACTGGCACTCAGACTCCTGGCGGGCTAATTAGTTTGTTTGCCAGGATACATTCAGTGGGTTTCTTTGGCCGCTTTTCATGGCGGCAGCTACTTGAGAGTTCCGAGCACAATGGCCAGGGCCCTACTGGCAAAAGGCGCTCAAGGATACGCCCCACACACACACACACACATGCCCACCCACTCACTTACACCCACATATACGCTGTTCTTTTTCCGCGTTTTGTTTCTCATCGAGCCGCTTTCCTTTTTTTGAGGTTAAGTGTCCTTTTGGCGCTTAGAGTAGCTTCCCCCGCTCTTTCCCATCCTTCGTCGCGTGAAAAGATCTTGCTGAGAACAACAACAACAACAACAAAAACAACAGTTACATTTATATGAAGTCACACACTCACACTTGCCACACACACACACACTCTCAGACACCCAGACACTCAGATACGATACACGCTCCATTCTGTATATGTATATAGACGTATATGACTTGTACAGATGCTTATATATAGATACAATGCAAAAGTGTTGCCAATTACTTCATTAATGTATGAGGTAGAGATGTCTGCATATGTGTGGGTGAGTATGTGTGAGCTTATTAATAACATTCTACTCGTTCGTATTCGTAACCGTAATCCGTGATACGTAAATTATTGCGGAGGAAGTGATGAAGAAGAAGAAGGTGCGGCGAAGAAGGAGACACACGCATACACGAACAAAAACACACACAAAAGCACACACTGGCACGCACACACTCAAGCGAAATGAGAGAGTAAGAGGAAGAGTGGGAGAGAGAGCAGCGTGGGTGAGAAATGAGATGAATGCACTTGACAAAGCAACGCCTGCCTGCCTTTCAACAAGTGTTTTAGTGGCACTGCCTCTCTCTCCTCTCCCTCTCCATCTCACTCTCACTCTTCTCCTATGCGTGTGTGTGTGTGGGTGAGGCCCAAATAAATAGGCTACGAAATATTATATGCAAACTAATTAGCACTTCCGTCAAGCCCCAACGCCATTGCATCTGCACATCTGCAGTTCCACTTGCACGGCTTATTATCTAAATTAAGTGGCGCATTTGAAACCGCCAAGCCAAGCTTCCTTTTCCTGCCTGCACATGTGGTTGCATAAGGATCGCCTCAAGCTCCTTTTCACGCCAGCCACAAAGCTAATTGCAATTCAAACCAAACCAAACCCAACCGAACCAAACCAAACCTAACGCAGCGGGGTTGAGATCCTGGCAATCCCTAATAACTATGGACACCCGGCACAATGAACTGTCACACAAAACTGTCACACAGCGATTCCTTTCTTTCGGCCAGGCCAAGCCATCAGCCTCATAATGAAGCCATCCAAAACCCATCCACCCATCCACCCATCCACGCTGTTCAAGTGCCGCCGCCTCCGGGGAACCACCAAAGGGGGCGTGGCTATGAGCTGGGGCTGGGGATGGTGTGGGCAAAAGGAAAAGATTTTCTATTTGCGCATTCTGCGCTTATTGTTTGGAAAATCAACACGAGCGCTGTGGCACAACATGAGAAATGCATTTGGCGCTGCTACTGGGAAATCTTGAAATTAGCGCGATTATCGGAGCGTTGTCAAGAGGCAGGGCAATGGGATGGATGAAGGGGGTGGGGAAGGGGGGCGTAGACTCCAAAGGATTCCCGGCAAAAAGACAACAATTAGTGCGCGGCAGACAATGCAGGATCCGTGAGAAGAGAAGCGAGGAGATGGTGGCGAAGGCGAGGCAGTCAGGCCGGAAGACAAGCAATCACTTACAGTCGCCAAGTTAAGCATACACCCCCACGTCCCATCCCCTGGCCTAATCCCCGACGTATCCCCCTGCGAATGGCAGCCCACACACAAATCACTTGACTAAACAAGGCGACGCAGCAGCAGAAGCAGCCCGCTGCACTTGCTAATTAAATCCCCAACCCCCAAGGCAGTGCTGGCATAGAAAAAAAGCAACCGCAGAAGCTAGAAGATGCCGCCTCGACTTGCAATTGTTATTGCACCACCACGAGCTGCTGCTGCACATTTGAGATTTATTAAAAATTCTTTACACACTCACCCACCCACACCCACACCACACCCACACCCACACACACACACAGACACGTACACGACGCGCCTAAGAGTATGCAGCGAATTATTAATAATGTCATACTCAAACAGCTATCCAATATAATGCATTAAGGGACCCCCTAGGCACAGAGTGAGCGAGCTAGCATGTATGAGTGAGTGAGTGAGTGAAAGAGAGAGAGAGAGAGAGAGCGAGCGAAGCATTAGCAATTTCCTTTACGACTTTCCTCCTTTGTTTTCCCACCTCTCGCCTTGGTTCGAACCTTGATTATTCTTTCATTTGCGTTGCGATTTTGTAAATTTGAATGCTGAACAAAAAATATAAATAGAATAGAATTAAAAAAGAAAACCAGAATACTGACCAAACCAAACATTCCTCATCTACGCATCTGCAGAGAATTCTACTACATACAAATGGAGAAATATGCACGACAAGCTGTCACCGAAGGCATCAAGACACCCGATGATCTGTTGATTGCTGGAGATAGTGAATTGTATCGCGTGCTCAATTTGCACTACAATCGCAATAACCACATTGAGGTATGCCAATAACCACGCCCACACCCACTAACACTAACACTAGCCCCCGTAACCCGTAAACCGACTCCACATGCACACACACTCCCAGAAATTGTTCAGAAAGTGTGTGTGGATGCGAGCGTTAGAACCACCGTACCACTAACCAGATGAAACCAGATGAAACCCCTTTGGGAGCCAGTCGCTAATCGAGAACAAATCGGTTCACAGGTACCCCAGAATTTCCGCTTCGTGGTCGAATCGACACTGCGGGAGTTCTTCCGTGCAATACAGGGTGGCAAAGACACCGAGCAGTCGTGGAAGAAGTCCATATACAAGATCATCTCGCGCATGGACGATCCCGTGCCCGAGTACTTCAAGTCGCCCAATTTTTTAGAGCAGCTGGAATAAGTGGAGGAGTTGGCGCTGCCGACGCTGCCGCTGCCACTGCCGCACTCGCTGGGAATGCCACCGCCCATCAGTCCGGCCTCCACCACCACCTGCAGCAGCACTACGACCACCAACTCCAGGGCCGGCAGCAGCCATTCGAAGGCGCGGCGCAGGCCAAAGCTAAAAGGCTAAACCTGCGCAGGAAACACGACTGGATATGATCAACTCCCCAGCCAAACAAAAACAAACAGTATCCAGACACAACAGACACACACACAGGAAAAGGAACTTAGACATAGCTGAGGGTTTTGCAGACACACAAGAGTCGAAAACGCGTTTAGAAAGCAAACACAATGAGCCAAATATTTTTTCAAAAATTTCTAAAACCACACAACGCAAACTTATAAACACACTCACACACAATACACATGAACCTCAGCAAAAGAGCGATCAGAATATGAAGAAAAAGTAGGCCAGCGAGATTCTAGTCTCCCAGGCCGATTGAACAGAACCAGAAGTAAACATAGAGCAGCAAGTCTTAATCTAATGTGAAATAGTGCAAATTGAACAAAAAAAACCTGAGCCACACACCTGAGAACACCCACACACCGAGCGTAATTTACAGGCAGTGTAAACTGTACTCGCCGTTGGTTTGTTAGTTGAAATTTTTTTAAAAATATTTACAGCATATTACGTATACGTATGAATATTTAACAAATAGTTGAGCCGTCTAATGATCTACCGAAAGTTGACACACATTCCAAAAAAAAAAAGAGACACCAACACAATAACCACACGCATTCCACGCACACACACACACACCCACATCGGTACAAAGTGTGTGTTCATTTGAGAGAGCGAAAGTCGCTTAGCCAAACAGGAAGTGGACTTATCCGCACTGCTTGGCCGATCGACTTTTCGGTAAGCAGTTTCTCCCGCCCAGCTGTGCACTGCTTTACAAAAGCAGGCACTGCTTTGGCGGGCAAAAATCGGAAGCTAATCTTAAAATCTCCCGAAAGCTAAGATTGCTATATCCCCTTAACCCCCCTTTAAGCGCTAAGCATATATTTGATGTCTATTAAGCGAAACTAAAAGCAAAAAATTACCAAAAAAAAGTTAAGAAATTGCGAAAACTATTTAGATTTTTAATAAGAAAGCCAGAGTTATTTGTACGAGCAGCGGGCGTTAGGGTAGTTAAATTTATCATTTACAATACGTTATGCGAACCTATGACCAAAGTTAATTGTTAACATGAATCCCTTGAATACGGTTATTTTTAATCAATTCTTATACTTTAGTGCCCTACTTTTGAGCACGCATCTTAATTTTATAGAATAATCAACATACACACCAACACACCAACACATCACAAACACACACACACACACTAGTCTGTTATTTATGTAAATAATTTATACGTTTAGTTAAGTTAACGTTTAGTTTAATTAATTTACTTTACTTGGCCTTGAGTTGCAACAAAACAAAATATACACGAAACACCAAAAATACCAATTAAAAATATCGTTTTTTCTTCCTCTTGATTTAAAAAAAAAAAAAACATACCATTTATACGATTTTAATCCCCGATCTCTGGCTGGCTGGGATCGATCATGCACTTCTCACTCATCAGCACAGCAGACACAGCATGGAAAGTGGGCGGGTTTAGAGGGATATGTTTGCCTGCTCTCCGTCCGGCGAATTTTGGGCCAGGGGCGGGCAAACCCTGTTGTTCCTGCAGCTGCAATATCTCATCTTCGATTGCAGCTGCAAAGCGACAACAGCAACAACATCATCAACTGCATGCAAAACATTTGAATATTTGGCACAGACAAAATCATATTCCTCGAACGAAACGAACGAAGCGAAATCCATCATTTCGGCCCAACAATTGCTCCGACGAGCTCCATCAGCCAGCCAGTTAGTCAGTTAGTCAGTCAGTCAGTTAGTGAGTTAGTCAGTTACTAAGTTAGCCAGCCCCGCACCCTAGCGCCCTCTGGTGGGAGTTTAGATTAGATTAGATTGGATGGAAACACCGCTATAAGGAGCAGACGAGATCGCACCCCAGCAAACCTTTCGGCCACACCAATGATCACGAAATTATTGAACAATAGTTGAATTTTAGCTAAAACTAAATTGAAACGAACTAAGCGAGTTTTTTTAGGCTTAACCAGAGTTCCCTACGGGGAAACTGAGCAAAATTTGATTGCACTTTGGCGTAACTATGACAAAATTAGTCGCGTATAAGACGGTGAGTTTCCTAATCCAGAAGCGAGATCGAGTGGAAGAAACGAGGGTTCTTCAAATCGAAATTGAAAGTGAAATTGAAGTTTGGATAATTGAAAATGAAAAATGCATTTGCGAAATTAGTATTTAGGGAATCGTACAAAGCAGCAGAGGCAGGCAGAAGCATTCGCTAATCGAACTGAAGCTTAAGTTTATCGCATTGAGTTACCTTAACCCCTTAGTTTCACCCACCTTCAAAGCAGACAGAAGTCGAAATTTAAGTCCGATTTAGGGCCCCAGGAGTGACGCGTTGATTGTTAATGCCTTTACAAAATTTACGAAGGAAGCGGCTTTTGGCAATGAAGTTGAAATTTAAAAATGAAATTTGAAAATGAAATTTGGAAATGAAATTGATCTAATTACAATTGTAACTGATTTTGTGATAGAAAAAGTAACTAACAACAAACTAAAAATCTAATTAACTGCATTATTGTTTCGGATAAAACCAATATGGAGGTCCCACCTCCATACGAAATTATTGATTGATGTAAAAATAGTTAATTGACAATTGCGAGACGAGCGAAATTGAGAGACGAAAACCATTTAGGCAATTTAAGGCGTATTAACAATAAACGTTTGGCTAACAAAACTTTAGGCGAAATTTTATCTTTAAGCAAAATTTGAAAGTAGCGAGGAGCAGCCGCATCTAGACCGTCGAAATTCAGGAAGTTAACAGCAATACAAAATTACGAAAAATTAAGAACTCACTCAAACCTTTATGTTCTGTTCAGTTTCCATCAGTTTTAGTCAGCGCTTTCTTTCTTTATCTCAAGGAAGGCGAATGAACCGATATACTTGCGTACCAACAAATGACACTGGAGCACACTTACACTTGCGTATATTTAATGCAACATACATATTTCATACATTTATACTAACATAAACATACATACTTAAACTTAAGTCAACAAGTCAAGAGGGCGGGCCGCAAAGGGTCCGTCTCGAACGATAATTGGTTAATAAAAGCGAAATTAATTGAGAAAACAGAAAACACAAATGACGGCGCTTGGATTTTTCTTTACCAAAATTTATCCCCCACCTTTTGGCCGCTTTTAAACCACCCAATTTTTGGTTCAACTCTCCCCAACCAACCAAACAACCAACCTCCGTCAGAAGCACTTTTGGCATTTGTCACCGCAAAATTGGAACTGATTGGCAACCACAACACGACCACCATCACACACATCACTAAACCCAGCCACTACAGGCACCACAAAAACCTCAACTAATCGGTGGAGCGCAGAGACAAGAATGGTAATCTAAATTCTCCATAATTCATTTTAATCGAGCGACGCAAACCAAGCGAATGCGACACCTGGCGGCCGCGGTAAGCAGCTGTTCCCGCCTTCAGCCACGCCGAACAAACTTCGGCCCCTCCTTTCAAGAAGCCCCCGAAAAGTGAGTTAAGTTCCGCCAGCTCCAGAGCAACATTTCGATGTTTGGAAATTCCAAAAAGAATTACAGATCAGCCATAGGCCAGAGAAAGTTCGTTCCTCGTTTTTTGGCCAAACTGCTGCCGCGGCTCGCCAGGTACAGTTTACACCAAGGAACTAAGTTAGCCTAAGCATTTAGATTAAGAGCAGCAGAAGCAGCAGAAGCAGCAAAAGCAGCAGGAAACCAGACAGAGAACGACCGCCGGAAACGAAAACGGCAACGGACATCCGGCCAAAGCAACAAATCAGCGACAAGAGTGACCAGTGTTGGTCAGCAGCAAGAATCGAATTCAAAGCACAGCAAAACTAAACTTAAAAACCATAAATGAACACTGCACGCAAACCGATAACGAAAACGAAACGATCAGATGATCGAGGCAGACGATGAAAGCGATGAGAGGCGAGATAAGTATATACCTACTACACGTAAACCAATTACCAAATATAAATGCAGACGCAGCCATATGCAATTTTAACTAGATTTTAAAAGCATTAATACCGCAGAATACCAAGCAAACCAAAAGAAAAATACCCAAACTTACCGATTACTGATTACTGAATGAAAACATAAGAAAACCGATAACAGAAATTGATCAGATTTGTACATAGCGACATTTAAATACAACTACATACACGTAATTAAAATATTACTACAGTCTAAGCATAAGCGACCCCCGACCCACTCAGAGCCCCTGAAACAGGTCATTCTGGCCAAGGCCAGGCAAATATTCACTCACCGCCTTACTGCATTGAAAATGCGCGCAAATCGATATCCGTTTGATGGAAGGAGGAGGGGATTGAGATAGGACGTGTGCCAAACCCAAATCGGTATATATATCAAGCAGATCCCCTTTGGCAAGCCCACACACGCACAAAACACTGAAGCAAGTCAGTCAAACTTACACGTAGGGTACATACTCCATGGTAAATCAAAGCAAATCTATTCGTAACTTCAACTTCAACGTAACCATAAGTTAATTAAACATCCTTGGTTTGGAAAACATCTGATCACAAGACAGAAAGGGAGAAGTAAACTAAAATACACAGAAATTTGCAGTTTTGGTATACGTAAATATGAAAAACGAAAAATAAAAAATGAAACGAAAAATCTATTTAAACGGCGATGAAATATTTCCAAAAAACAATTGCGTTTTTTTAGTAGCAAGCGCGATTCTCAAAATTCCCAACAACTTTTGGCCCACAATCGAAACACCAAAAAAGAAATCAAACATTTTGGAAGTCAAATTTTTATCACTTATTTGGCGTAGGAAGAATCAGACAGAAGAGATGAGGAGAGAAGAGTATGAAGATTAAGTCGTGGTGCACACAGCTGCATACCACACCTTTAATTTAAATAAACTGCAATAGAGCGGCGCACAGTGCGCATACTTTCGGCATGCACTGTGCGCCTGCAAAAGGTACTTAGTTAAACAATCGAAATTCTTGCAAAGTTTGCAACAGCAACCAGTGTTACTAACATTTTTCATTTGATCAGTCAGGAATCAATCTTACGCATCCTTAGTTTCGAAGTTTATGAAGAAGAGGTTAAAACTTTTGGCTTATGACGTAACCCCAACATTTCGGCCGCAATGAACGTTGCCCATGGAAATTCCAAATTCAAATTGATATATATATATACAACAACATCAAAAAGCACATGAGAAAGTATAAAAATATAAAGAGAAAGTTGCATAAACCCCAAAATAAAACCGATAACCGAATAAAAACAACAACGATAAAGATAAACAAATACCTAAGTAACCGATAACAGTGAAGCGAAGGAAGAGGAAGAGCAGAATTTGCAATTTAGTTTTAACAGCCAACAATAGCCAGGGAAACATACACAACTCGTATGTGATATTTTTGAGTTAATCTCTCACATTTTTCCACAACCACAATAAATATTTTTACTCAAATATACAAAGCGAAAAAAAAAAAATAAAACAAAAACCGAATTATGAACAACAACAAGCCCAATTAGAAGCGACAATACGAAGAAGAGATCATTTTATAACAACAGCACAAAGCACTTCCAGCAGCAACTTTTTTTGGGTTGTCTACACATATCAAAGAATAATACGCTATAATATACGTAGGGAGCGATAGGAGAGAGATATTTCTTTGTGTTGAGTCCTTAAGCCATCCTGAGTTCAAATTTTACACTGAATATAACTGAATATTTACCCATGATCAAATACAAATATAAATATATATACATATAAACCAATACCAAAACTAATCCATAAGTGTTTATAGTTGAATTTTGACCGAAGAATGCGGGAGAATCAGATTTTATGCCACAGTTTCATTTGCAATAGACGATCGTGCCACGCACGAACCGGGATAATTTATAGTACAATACAATGCAACAAGCAGACAAACAAGTAAACCAAATAAACCAATAAGCAACCAGCAACCGATAACTTTTTATAAAACGATTTATATTTTTATACTAAAACGAAATCAATCAACAACAAACGCAGCAATAGCCAATTAGCCAAATAAGCCAAAACTTTTAGTTCGTTCACCGAGGTCTTCAGTTAGCAATTAACGACAACAGCAACAATTATGTTTTCATTTACGAACCAGCAACCGAGCAGATCTGAGTGCCCATTAGACCCGAACCCCGAGGGGGTATATCCGCACCCTGGACGAGCAGAGCACGCCACACAATAAATTGCCCATAGAAGGGCAGTCCACAAACTGCCCAGTGAACCAAAGACGAAGCCCCGAAGAAGATGCCTGCCTGCTGAACCCGAGGGACCCGAGACGACCAGAGGAGTAGCCACAATCAAAACGTTAAGCAAACCGTGCTCAGCCTGCTCAGCCAGTTGCCGGATATATCTCGCCGGATTGGGGTCAATCAGCCAGACGGGAGCCACACTCAGATCCACTCACATAGACAAACAAGAATAAGTGATAAAAACCCTATGTTTCACAATTCTCTTACGAGCCACTCAATCAATCGAGAGCCAGGCCCCAAAATGAGCCAGAAAACTTTGCGTGCGTTTAACTGGTGCCATTCCTGGCAAGCCAATCTAATCGAGGCCATATATATATATATATATATATACCCACATACATATATATCTGAGGGGCGTGCAACGTGCTGCGAAACGAACTGCAAAACTCCTTTGGTTTACTCTAACACAATAAACAGCAATAAACAGTCACAGATACAGATGCACTTGCAGATGCAGCAGCAATAAACAGGTGAAAATTGACAAAACGCAAATCGAGACGGGGGCCTGACAATGGGCCCCAGACAATAGCCCAGCAATATTATTATTATTTCCCACTCGGCGCCCTTTGTAATCCCCCGAGGATTAAAGGTGCGCCACCAGCCGTCGTCAACAGAAGTACAACCAAAACGAAATCGCACCCATTGGCACCACCATGAAGCAAGCAGCCGATGCATTAGCCCCCACAAACAGAATCAAAATCAAAAAATTAAATTAAATGAAATTAAATTAAATGAAATGAAATGCAATTGCCAGGAACGGAGCCAGACGTTTGTCCAAATTCTACACGAAATTTTATGTAAAACAACTGTAGGAGCAAACGAAAAACGCAATTCCAACGAGCCAACAAAAATGCTTAATAATCGATTTTCAGTTTCAAGTTTTTCCTTGTCGGCCATCGATCCAGGTTTCGATCGATCGACCATCCTATAATTTATCCGAGATAAAGGCGTGCCACGCTGTTCATGTGGCATGTGTACAATATGTAAAGTAATTTAAACGTAAACCATGTAAACGAAGGCGATAAGCAAACAAATGAAACAACAATATTTATACAGAGACTGCAAACAAATGTGATCAGATATTTTATAATGTATAAGTTTACAGAGCAATCGCGTTAGCTACCGATGCTACCGATCAAATCAAAAGCGAACAACAGCGAGGGCTACAAACACAGCAACAGCAACCACAGTAGGCGTTAAGGTAACCGTTAGCTAACCGTAACCCTAACCGTAACCGAAACGTAACGTAACGTAATGAAGGCCGTAAACATAAGCAACCGATAAACAAAAGTATTTATAATGATATTTTTTACAATAGCATATACAACTAAATATAGCAAAACGACAAACAAACCGAGCGGGAGCCGCAGCTAGAAGAAGTACCCATTAACCTTTAACCCTTGACCCATAACCTATGATCCTTGTGAGCCCGAATAAATCCCGAATGAAGGATCCCAAGAAAAGCTGCGGCCTCCACGCGCAACAGTTGCCTTTCACAGAAACAATTTACCATTTAAGTTACCAATAGTGAAATAGACAAGCCAGAACGACGACTACGCCCCCCTGATAAACGCAGGAAAATGGGGCGTGGCGCCGCAGTTTTTCCAGCCAGTTTTCAGTTGAGCATCTCCTCAGTTCGTTCGAGTACAACAACAACATGAAGAGGGTAGAGCAGAGTCCTTGAGTTCACGTTTCATACAAAGATTATATTTAGTTTTCGGAAGGAGTAGGGAAGTAAGTAAACGGAGAAATTAAAGCAGCATCGAAAAAAGTCTTAAGATGGAGCAACCAGTATATAAACACACATACACATGTATAAATCAATCTTATATATGTGACCAGTTTGATTTGGATTTAGTGAGTCGAGTTTTTCAGTTGGATCAACAAAGTTTGGCAGCATTTTGAGCCTTAGTTGAAGCATTCAAGCGTTATGCAAAATTGAACAACTCTTGAGTTCAGAACAATAGTGCCGGTAACATTTATACGATAAGTGAAACTATATAAATAGACATATATATAAAGTACATACTCTAGACGTCGTAATCCGTATTTCAGCATAGCTAACAAATGTTCTAAATGTACACTGAGTAAAGGAAGAATTCGGAACCCAAGCAACAATACTAAAGAAAGAGATGAGAAATCGAGTGAGTGAGAGAAGGAGATTCGTTGCGCAGCATTTTGCGAGCGGGAAATGCAGATTGAATATCCCCTGGTACTGGCCAAATGACCTCCAAAAACCCCCCAAGAACCCCGCCCCCAGCACACGAACCACACTCAACCACATTACGATCCACAACCTTATAAATATATAACTTATTACTTATATAAGGAAA
Organism: Drosophila gunungcola; assembly: GCF_025200985.1. Taxonomy (NCBI): domain Eukaryota; kingdom Metazoa; phylum Arthropoda; class Insecta; order Diptera; family Drosophilidae; genus Drosophila; species Drosophila gunungcola. Next base: position 10,974,671 of record NC_069139.1, read on the forward strand.
TAAACTCAAAGCAAACAAAACAAAAATAATAATAAAATACAAATACAAGATAATGGTAGTTGCTATTTTAAATATGTATTACAAAACCAACAAAAAATACAAAAAAAAAACATACAAAACTAAAGAAAACAAACCGAAAATCAGTCGAAATAAAATGATCTTCAGCGCATGCAGCAAAAGTCTCTAATAATTGTTAAGCAGGAACCAAAAGCCAACCTAAGCAACAACAGCAGCAACAGAATCCGATTCAGAAGCAAAGCAAAGCAACAGCAACAGCAACAGCAAATCAGTCAGACACACCTATATATATTACCTTAATATATATATATATATGTATACGCAGTTTGTTCCAAGCCAAAATCAGTACGAGAAACTATATGATATTTGTATGCTTTTTTACTCACACCATATAAGCCAAATGGAAATTGGGACAGATCGGCTGGAGATCCTTTGGATTCTCCGCCGCCTTTAGATTTAATTTACGCACTCAGACACGCAGACAGTAACAGACACACTCCGACAGAGATACTACGAAATTGAATGTCAGCATAGGTATAATCGTAACGAGAATCAACTAAAATTTATACTCATAGTTTAGCAGTCGCCGTAATTGATTTATATTTTGTCAGCCACACGAAGCAGAATCAAACCGAATGACGAGACGAACACAACTAAGCTAGATACAAGATACAGAGAATACCCAAAAGAAACATTAAATAGAACTCATCAATCAGCCACCTATAACCGAAGATCAACAACAGTAACTACAACAACTTAATGCCGTTCAGCCAATAACAACCATCGAAGAAGATCAGTTCACAGATGCATCAGCTTACTTATCGTTTTCCAGGATAGATATTTACACAGATACATACAAGTCCAGCCCAAAAATAACCACAGACCATAATCAAAAGCAGCAATGGAACATATTTCAGAGTAGGATCAGAGGAGGAGCAAAGGAAACATTTCAATCAAGTGGTAGCATTTCGAAGAACGTTTTAATATTTCGGCTTAGACATATGTAGAGAAAATAAAATACAACTTTCGGCTCAAAAGCAACGCGCTGCATTTTGCAAAACCAAAATAAAAAACAAACAAGAAAAATACTTGCAAAAACGCAAGTCCAAAACAAAAGAAAAAAAAAAACTAAATGAAGTAAACAACTCTCGGCTAAGACTTTGGCGTGAATTTCGGGAAAAAAAAAGAAAAACTCAGACGTTGATAAAGACGAAGATTCAAATTGAGACATCAAAAGAAAAAACCAAATGTGACTAAAGACGCGATGCAAGTAGCTCAGTATCTTTTCAGTTAGTTTCACGGTTCGCAGACCCCCAAAAAAATAATGTTTAGGTGTAAGTGTAAAATTAAATATAAACGTATTTCGGTAATGTTCCTAATATACATATGACAGACATTCGCTCACATACAGACACGTGCGCATATATGCATATGGAAAAGGATATATGTGCGGGGAAATTGCAGTTTCGGACACACTCGGTTAAAATTCAGCATTTAGCAGTTTGGCAAGTAAATTTAGCGGAGTTAACAAAATATAGGAAACAAAAATTGGTCTGCGAATTCGATTCAACTGGAAAACTTTGACAGACTGGGCTGCTTGCAAAATAAATTAAAATATTTAAAACGAAATTATCTAAATAATTTACAGGCAGCATTCTATAAGAACAATTGCAGATTACTTTCAATTCAATTCGATTACTTTATTTCCCTTTGAGAAGAAGACAACATCTGTACTTTTCAATGAATGACAACGCGTTCAAAAAACCCAAAAAGGATAACAACAACAAGAAAGTACGTTAAAAAATCACGAAATGAACTAAATGAAATGAACAAAATTGAAAACCTCTCGGCCATGTTTGGATAATTCTCTCTCGGTGTAAACATTCAGGACAAATTTACAAAAAAAAACAAAAACAAAAAACAAAAACTAAAAAGAAAAGGAAAACTTTAGGATTAAAAAAAAGGGAAAATACGAATTCAAAATCCAAAAATTATATGCAAAATTACTGAATTTTGGAACACAAAATTTCGTAACAAAAACTTAATTTGTAAGCGAAAGCAGCAAGCAGTTGCAGTTCGGAAAATAGTAGACGAAGCAGGGAAGTAAGCAGTAGAGAAAGCAGCCTAATACCAGAACGGGAAAATGGAAAACTTTGAAAGAAATTTTGAAAACGTGTTGGAAAAATATCAGAAAAAGTACAAGCTTATTTTAAGCACCTTCGCGCCTTATCTTTAAGAACGTAAATAAATCGATGCAAAATGAGAAAATGTAACCAAAACAAAGCGATAACAAAACACAAACTTAAATTAAAATAAATTTAATACGAAATCATTGTACATTTAGAAAATACGAGCAAAATTGAGGAAATTTTCGAACATCTCCTGGTAGTTAAACCTATCTAAGATTAAGTTTGATTCGATCCGGTCAGATTCGGGCTCGGATATTGCAGAAAGCAAATTTATTTCCCCTCAGTTCGGGTTTTGTGAAAAATCAGTCTTAAATTGTAGACACAAGCTAATGAATATGGAAAAGCGGTAGATGAAAAAGAAAAAAGAACATGACTAGTCAACAACTCAAGCAGGGCCAGGAACTGATCCCAAAAATCGCTTCCGGTCCTTGCTGACAATTGAAACCGAAAAAGCAACAAACAAAATTCTAAATCATTGCAGCAGCAGATTTCAAAATTAAAAGGAAAAAAAAACTAAATTAACAAAATTCATAACTGCGGTTCGAAGCTTAGTGGAAAAAGTGTATGAAAGGAATGTTAAAAATAAAAATCCAAAAAGCTGAAGCGAAGATTGAAAGCAAAATTAATCTTTATGTTCCCCAAATCTCTGTAAATGTTTAGATGTATGAAAGAAAACCAGTTGAGGACACTACTTAAGTTAGGTTTTGGTGGGGCTAAGACCGACTTCTAATAAAGATGTGTATGTAAAAAAAAAAACTAAAATGAATACTATAAAAGTAACGCTATGAATCCTAACCCATTTGCCCGAGATTTAGTTTTAAAATTTGATATGTATCTATACCTTGTCCACTATCCACCAGCTAACATATATATGTATGTAATGCCGATTTCCATCTTTTGAGATTTGCTAACGATTGACCGAGAATTTGGCGGCGATGCCATTTAGATTGATGAGTTCCTTTCCCGAAAGCGTAGATTTCAAAAACTCTATTGGGATTTGTGGACCGGGCCGAAGCGTTGGCAGTTCTCAAGCCTCGAAAATAAAACCAAGCTGCTCGGCCCAGCGGCCAGGACATCGGCATTCGGCGGGCCGAGCAACACCAGGACATCCAGATCCGTTTCGCACCATAGCACCGAAGGCAATACAAGCAACCAGCGGCGAGAGAGAAGCAAAAAAAAAAAGAAAGCAGAAGACAAGGCAAAGGACAAGTTTCGAACCAAGGATTTCGGTAACATTTCGAACGCAACTTTCGGCAGAGTTTCGAACAACTTTGGATTAGGCTTTTGTTGTTAATATGTTTTTTTTTGCGACCACGTCTCCATAGCACTCGAGCAACATGCAATATGCAACAGCAACATGCAACACACAAGCACACAGGCAGCAAGCAGCAAGCAGCAACGTGATACACGAGTTGAGCAAGTGAAAAGCAATTTTTGAAATGGGGCCACAACGTCCGATCTAAAGTGCCTTCAAGTAACAATGAAAACAAAAGAAAACAAAAAGAAAATACCAAAAATAAAAACTGTTAATTTTTTATGTAACTAAATCATGCGAGAAGGAAGAAATTATAAACAAAAATTGTATAAAGAAATTAAACGTGTAAAAAGTATAAAAAAAATTTAAAACAAAAACTAAGCGATAACGATGGTGAATGCGAAAGCGGAAACGCAAACGTAAACGAAGAAAAAGGGCTCCAAATAGACCGGAATGCAAGCAAAAACCAAAACTGCCTCCAACTTTGGCCTGGTCACACTGTCCCTCAGAAGGAATTTTCTGGCCTGTCCAACAAAGCAGCGGCAAATCGATGGCAAATCTCAAGCAAAAACAAAAGAAACCAAATCCCCACTTTCGAGTCCTACCCTAGCAAAAAAAAGTTGTAATTGACTACCTTAGTAAGCGAAAAAATATGTATGTATTTAGTTCTAGTACGTAAACGAATGGAAATTCACATAAAACTCCATTTAGACGAACATTATGTATGGAAAAATTATTGATTTAGACTAGCGAAGACGGCAACAAAGGTTTGGATATAGACACCACGAGTATACCCTAATACCCCATGCATACGCCTATAGCGCTGAGTTGCTCATCTATCAATGTACTTTAAAACACTTTAAAACACGACACAGCCACACTGACACTTGCATGTACTATGCTACATTTAATTTAGATTTAGAACCGGAGAACTAAGTATTCAGCTCAAAGTTAAGCGGAGAACGATGAGTTATGAACTAGGAACGGCATACTGAAGAGGTGGCAATTAGGTATAGAGCGAACTATATTTAAGGACTCGGAACTAGCGGCTCCAAAAAAAAGAAAACGAGAAGCGAGTGCGCAGCGACACAGGATCGCAGATAAACTATAAGACTTTCCAGAAACGAAGGGGGAACCTGCCGTTTCCCACTTTCGTGCTTTTCTTCCTACCCCTAACACACTGCAGACACACACACAAGAGATCTTGAGTTGGCAGCATCGTAATCGTTTCTTTAGTCGACGATGGGAAAGAACTAGCAAAAATTAGCAAAATTTAAAATTGATTATGTATCACACAGTCACAGACGCACACCTCATCCACACACACCCACTCACCCAGACACCATGTATATAAGTATGTATATTCCTTTGAGCTGAACATTGTATAACCGAACGATTACGATAATACACACACACACACGAAAACGAAACACGAAAACGAAAACCAAAATGAAAACAAGGACACACCGAGGTGTGTAAAGGGTTTCTTTGCTTACAACTTTTCAAACGTATTAAACCGTTTCGGCCAACCTTTAGGATTGAAAAAAGATCGACTTGAGGAACACAGCCCCGCCCAGCCGCGTCCAAAAAACAGTGATCGGTGGGCGGGAGAATGCATCGTTTCGGTTGATGGATGCAAACGATCAAAATTTATTGGGCCTCACGGCCAAGTGAAACCAAATCGAGCCATGAAATTGATTTATGTTCAATTAAGCAAGCGGAAACGCAAGGCGAAAATTGTGAAAAATATAGAAAAATGAATACTTTCAGTTACAATACAACAATAGACCGGAATGATTTCCAAGCAATAGTACAAACAACTTTAGAGATAACTTTTATAATGTAATTGTAAACTAAGAGGTAGCAGGAGAGCTCCGGGTTGAGCGAAAGGCGGGGATAAATGCCAAAAAATGAATAGTTCTCGACAGCCCGGAGCGAGGTGAGAATTTAATGAGAGGAAAATCCAGCGAATGCATATACGATTTACCCTAATTTATCATCAGTTAACAATTTTAACACACATTTTGTTTGAAATTTGATTGGTGCGAAGTAAGCGAAATTAATGGCCAGCAGTCGCCGATGACATTTTCAAAATTCCAACTTGACACGAGCATTAAATGCCGCAGAACCTTCCCTTCCTCAGAAGCTGGAGGCCAAGAAAAACGATTGAATCAAGTCAAATCACTTCACACACAGTTTAAATTTATAAGAATATGTACTAACAATAGGAAACGTCTCCCAATTTCCCAACACCCCAGTGTCCCTGCCCCAAAACTCACACATTACTATTTACCACAATATGAAACGAAAGCAAAGCAAGAAAAGAAATGAAAAGAAAACCAAAAGTAATGCAAAAGTAAAATCAAGCAAAACAAACATATATGAATGTAATACGCGGTGGTAACATACAAAGTTGGGAAACGAGAAAATTTCACAATCGACTATGTCGCGTATACACTTACGATAGTACGATATACTAACTTTATATGATTAACTAACTCATTTCGAATGAACCATAGCGATATATGTATAAGCCACGTTTTGGTTTCGGTTTCGATTTCGGTTCCGTTTTATACTTTGGTTTGGTGTACACTTTTGGAAACTTCGGAAACGCATTTCAGGCCAGCAAATTGAAAAGAATTAACATTTTTGGACCAGTTTTGTTCCCGCAAAATCGGAAAAATCGCACAAAATTGTACATTTAGCGCAAACAAAAAATTGCAATTTAAAACCCCCAAAAACGGAAAATCGAAATTTGGATTTACATTTAGAGAATGCATTTAGCGCAAAGCAAAAGCAAACGACATCACACCACACTACACCATCACACCACGAAATGAATGAAAATATGTATGAGGTAAATTCAATATTTGGGATATAAGCGAATATAATTACATACAAATTTATATTTATGCAAGCGACAAAATCGAAAGACAACATACTAAAAACGTGTAATGGAAAGAAAAATGTAAAGCAAGAGCAAAACACTAAACTACAATATGACATTTTTAATCGAAAAAAAACAAACAAAACTTATTTTATTGAAAAATTATGTAAAATTTACTAAGGAAAAAATGCAAAAAACACACAATAAAACTATATTGTTTATTTTCATCTTTAAAAATAAAGTTTTAAAATCGTATAAAAATAGTAATTGTCTTCACGGAGTTGTTTTCTTGTTGGAAAAGTAGTGAACGGTAAGTATACTTGATATTATATTGATACTTTGATAGATTTGTCTTCCCTTTCTATTGGCCATTGCCAAAGCAATACTTAAAGTAAAAGTTTTAAAACTTGTTTAAATTATTTAATAAAAATTGTATGGTCCTAAAATTTTACCTATTTTCAAAAAAGAACGAACATTTTAACGGAAATCCGACTTCAGAAAAGCAAAAAACCTTAAATTAGTTTTGGCAAGCCTAAGCAAAATTTCAACTTGATCAGCGTGCACTGCGGAAATATACAGCTTATAACCGAACGGACATCACGGACAAGGTCAAACGATTTTGATTAAACCGGCTGGCAAGAAAACATTGAAATATTTGTAAAATGTTTTAGGAAACCGCGAGATCAAAAAATTTTAGCCGAATGTTTCTTTGGCATCTATGGGATCGACCCATCAACAAGATTTTTTAGCGTGATCGGCGTACCGTATAAAATGTCGCGAAATGGACTAGAAAGGAAGATAACTGTTTGAAAATAAAATTCCTACTGGCATACGTGTCGTATGAGTAATTTCTATTGAAACTAGCGAAAGCTAACACCCAAACCTTAGCGAAGACACCTAATACTACACAGTTAGCGAGCGCATGCTCCTACTCGATTAATTCAGCTTTCGATTGATTGTCGTAATCGAGAAAATGCCATCTCTAAAGCGTTAAGCAGCAACAAAAACAGCTGTTCGTACATTACGCAAAGGTTTTTTCCATTTTTGTTTATTAAAAATGTCGCTGTTGGCCGCCTTTGCCAGGTGAGTGGATGCAGGGCCATCTTTGCTAATACCCCCGCTAATCCTTGGTCAACATTTTCTGCTACAGACTGGGATTACAGAGGAGTGGCGGTGTAACCGGCGCCGTCGCTGCACGTTGTCTCCATATATCGCCAGTTCTCTGCGCGGAACCCCTCAAGAAAAAGAAGAAATTGGATCCGCAGATTGTCAAGCAGCGAGAGGATCGCAAAAAGAAGAAGATCGAGAAGCAGATCCGTCGGCTGGAGAAGAATGCACGCCAGCTGAAACCAGTTGAGGAACTGGAGGTCCCACTGGACCTCATCGATGATAAAGAGTAGGTGTTCATGTTGGGTACCATAAGATCACAAGATGTAATGTTTTCCTCCCCTTTAGTAAACGCCAGAGAAAGCTAAACCCACTGGGCAGCGCAGAGCTGGAGGAACGTGCCCTCCTCAAAAAACAGTGGGCGCACTATAAGCACGACGAGCGAGTTGCCGACTTTCAGATTATCGACCGACTGGTCCAGGCACAGAACAAGGCTCTGGCGGAGCTCCGGCGCGAGTCCGAGGAGCTCTACCAGGCGGCCATCGAAGTGGACCTCCAGTTGCTTCCTGTCGCCGTAAAAGGACCCGTGGCCACGCCCCCCATTAAGAACTATGCCAGTCCCGATGGCGACTACCTGCATCAGTCCATGAAATGGGAGGTCAAGTAGGGTGTACATGTGCCTGAAGTCAGAGATTTGAAATAAAGAAAACCCTTATACCATATTTTAATGGATGTCCATATTTTTGTTGCCTCTGGAGTACAAATAACAGATCACTAGATAAACTCGACATCATTGGACGCCTAAGGATATAAATTTATGCTTTTGTCCCATGCAAAAAACAACGTTATTTTGAATTGCATCGAATTTCCGACCTTGGAATTAAATAATGCTTTTGGAGTCCATTTGATGCGTTTTGTGGCGGTTTTATTGTTATCAGTGAAGAACGAGAAAAGGGCAGGTGGTCGTGCCTGCCGAGCCCTTTCGGTGTACTGTCGAAATAAATAATACGCGAGACGTAGCAGTGACTGCTGTTGATGTTGATCTTGGGATGGGGTTACGGAGCAGCTCCTTACGCGGGTGGGGTGGCGTTGGTCTTGGCAGCGGCCTGCCGCTTTTTCACGCCCCAGTTGTACACCCGCGCCATGTTGACCTCCGTGGTTGTGATTTGATCCCTGCAAGAGAGAATTGCCTTAGAAAAGAACATATTCTTGAAGGAGGCAGTGCACTACCAACCTGAGGAAGTCCTGGTCGTGTTCCACGGACTTCAGGTTGCCCACCGCTGACGTGACGTTCTGCTTGAGCAGCGCCTCCGCCTCGTCCAGCGGATACTCCAGCATCACACTGGCCCCCAGCCAGAGGTAGACTGTTTTTGTGGGCGGCACCAGCGTCTTGATAAACAACTGGTCGCTGAGCAGGAACTGCGTCTCGCGCTCCTCGTCCTCCTTGCGCAGCACGTTGACCATCTCCAGGGAGCGCTCCAGGTCGGGGATCTGGGACTTGAGCTTGCGCCGCCGCGCCTCCAGGTTGTAGGCCATGAATCGGTACTTGCCGTGCTGCTCGTCCAGCCGCTGGAGCACCTTCTCGCAGTTCTCGTTCTCCGGCTGCGCCATGAACGAGTCGATCTCCTCCTGCAATCGCCGAAGGAACGTGGATTAGCCTCAAGTCTCCAGCTGCAGGCGCAGGTGCACGCTTGTAGGTTAGGACCACTCACCAGGAACACTGCCTCCGGGATGCCGGCGAAGGTCTTCTGGTTTTCCGGTAATTTGGGCATTTCCACCGAGTCCATTATGCCAGTCATCCTGATGCCTTTATCGGTGCTGTCAGCAATTGCAAATTAATTTCCAGGAGGCTGTAAAAGTCGATTGGTGAGTCAAAATTCAGAATAGAGGTGGAAGCCAACATCGATGTCATCGATGGTTTCAAAAAATCGCTATTATCGATATTTGGCGGGGACTGCGATGTTTATCAATCTCTAACGACATTTTCTTGCCATAACTTTTCAAAACACCAAACAAAGAGCTAATAGGTTTATTGATGTGCTTGCTCTCGACTAATTTGGGTATAATGATCCTAAGCCAAATAGTTTTACTATAGCAAAATGATCATAGGTTCAGGCAGTAAATTTGTGGCACAGTGTAATTTATGACGCATCTCTAAGGCCATGCCCAGCTTATATCGATAGCTCCAACAAATCGCAGCGTCGATAAACGCGCCTGCTTGTGAAATTCGCGGAAAGTAAAATACTGCGAGCCGTAAATAAACCTCAGGATGAGCACCTGGAATCCGGAGAACGATGTGGACCTGCTGTCCGGCTCCGAGGACGAGGAGGAAGTGGCCATGAAGCGGGACTACCACGGGCGGGAGGCACTACTCTTCGTGGTGGACGCGAATCTGCAGAGTGCCGGCGTGGAGCGCCTTTTGGAGGCACTGAACATCATTCGGACAGCATTTATATCCGGGATTCTGGTAAACGACAAGGACCTGATCGGACTTATCTTCGCCAACACGAAGCACAGTCCCCCGCCGCTGGAATCCAGCGCCTTGGACAGCATTGTGATGCCAGAGAATTGTGCTGTGTTCCTGCCCCTGCGACAGCTTACCAAGCCCATTGTGGAGCACTACCTGGAATTCATGGGCGGAGTGGAGACGCAGTTCGGCGAGATGTACGGCTTGGCTGAGCCCGATGGACGCGGGAGATTCGATCTCATGATCCGTCTTTGCATAGAACTTCTGGAGAAGTGCGGCAAGAAGCTGAACAACGCCAAGATCGTTTACCTAACGGATGTAACTACGCCGCATCCCTCGTCTAGCAATCACTTCCAGGCTGCCCTGCAGAAGGCCAGCGATCTGGAGGGCAAGGAGTTCGAGTTCCATGTTATTCCAATGGTGGATGACTTCGACTACGAGCCGTTCTACAAGGAGTTCATTACGCTCTCAAGAGGTAAGAAAATGTTGGGTTATTTTAATTAAGTCATTTCTTCAAGATGTTCATATGCGAAGTCTGTTCCCCTCGTTGGCGTTTAAATTTCGCCGTTTGAGGTTTTAAGACTTTGCAGATCAATCATCAGCAATCATTCACCCGCGTCCAAGTGAAGCCCAATTGGCTCGTGGTTTTGGATTGGCTTACAAGCCATTACAGAAATCTACTTAATATTTATTTAAGTTATATAATTTTAAGACCTCCATTTTTAGATTATTTAAGTAACACAACTCTTATCCCTCGCAGCCATCGAACTGGACGCCTTCCAAGTTCCAGATGCTCAGATGCTCCGCGAGATCTTGGCCGATCGCAAGCTGAAGCAGGACTTCCTGCGTCGCTGCCTTGGTCACTTCAGCTTCTATCTGGGCCCCAATCTGTCCATGTCTGTGCAGTACTACAACTACTTTCAGCGACGCGCCTACCCGCGCAAGGTCCAGATTCTGCGAAGGGACAACAGCGTAGTGCGCAGCAAGCGGGTGATAATGGTGCAAAAGAAGGACGAGGAATCACAGGACATTCTCCACGAGTACCAAATCAAGACGACGGGCGGATGGTATAGTTGCAACGTGGGCGGAAAGAACCTACGCATCAGCATGGATCAGTTGAACAGGGTGCGCGACTTGCATAAGCCGCGAATGATGCTGCTGGGGTTCAAGCACCGCTCTTCCCTGCCGGAAGTGAGCTACAGCAAGCCTTCAAACTTCATGTATCCGGACGACCAGAGCGTCATCGGGTCAAAGCGTCTGTTCCGGGCGTTGTGGGAGCGCTGTTTGGCCCGCGATAAGATTGCTATCTGTCTGTTTATGTGCAAGCGCAAGTCCATTCCCCGCTACGTGGCTCTAGTGCCTGTGGAAGCCCCGGATAAGGATGAGGAGAAGGGCTACCGCTCGCTGCTCTGTGGCGACGGGTTCAAGATCGTCTACCTGCCGGAGTCAAAGCACATCCGTCACATCGACATGTTTGACTGGAACAATACAGCGAACACGGCCAGCGACGAGGGCGTCGAGTTTTTCCAGAAAATCATTAAGAAGCTCCGCGTTGATTACCAGCCCAATTTGATCAACGACCCAAGTCTGGACGCTCTGCAGGCGAATCTGCTGGCTCTTTCCCTGGACTTCACGTCGGATAGCAAGGGCATCGAAAATCTGCTGGACAGCACGCAACAGGATAAGCGTATCGAGAAGTTCTTGCCCGATTATGAGAAAATCTTCATTGAAGAGGTGGAACCAGCCAAGAAGCGAACAGCCAAATCCGACACAACAGGCGCAAGCGCGCCAAAGTTAGCCAAGTTAGATGAGGAGCAGCTTAAGAGCCTTGAGTTTGTTCAGGGTCTGATCAAGGATCAGCGCTTGATAAGCTGCACGGCCACGCAACTTCAGTTTATTTTGGCCCATCACTTCGATTGCAAGATGGTGAAGTCCGCAACCAAGGCGAAAATGGTAGCGCAAATCGAGGAACTGAGTATTTGATTAGGGGAAATTGCTTACCATGGCGAAAAGTGATATGAATGTAATAATTCAAAGTATACACATATACTTAAAACATAATTGCTAATATTTAAGATTGTTTTGTTTATAAGTTCAAGTTTGCTAATTTTCTGATTGATTTGCGCTTAATGTAAGTTCGGCGCCCGTTTTAGCCATCAACATACAAAATAAAGTGGAGTCATAATTTATAATTTTGTGAATGCAATAAGTATTTAAGTTTTTGATTTCCTTCACGACCAAGTACAAATGTTTATAAAAATTCGAAATAGCAGGCATAAAGAAAAAAGTCACAGCTTACATACATAGCTTAAAACTATTTTTGAAAAGCGATAATTCGATAATAGTAAAAAAGCCATCTCTAAGAGGCCAGTGTTGGACAACGTCACTCTGGGCCAACACATGTCCGCGCCGGCTTCTGAATTGCGAATTTGGACATTGCGAATTCATTCATTTTTGTTGCGAACCGCTGTCACAGAATGTCGCTGCAATTCCAAAACGACTGCGGAGATTCCGTGAAGCAGGCGATCATCGAGGAGCTGCAGAACCTCCTCAGCTCGGACACGGGTGTCTTGCAGCAGGCGGAGAAGCGGACGAAGCAGCTGGAGTACACAGAAGGTGATTTGGCGGGCAGCCAGTTTGGCTTGGCGTGGGTGCGGTTCATAGGCACATGTACATTGTTCCTCCTAATCCATCTCACCCTCTTGCAGGCTATGGCGTCTACCTGTCCGAGATCATCATGAACCAGGCGCACGAGCTGCCACTGCGCCAGATCGCGATCGTGATGCTCACCCGCTACGTGGAGAACCACTGGACGGATGACCAGGAGGCGGGCGGCAAGGCCAAAGGGTGTATGGCCAGCGAGCAGGCGAAGCGCACCATCCGCAACATCCTTCCCAACGGACTGTACGACCCGAACTCCAAGATCCGCTCCTCTGTGGCGCACACCATCTCCACCATTGCGGCCACAGACTACCCACACAGTTGGGCCGAACTGTTCGACATCATCGTGAAGTGCCTGGGCGGCAACGAGGACTCCATACACGGAGCCATGCAGGTCCTGCAGGACTTCACCTACGACGTGGAGCAGATCAAGGAACTGGGACCGGTGGTCATACCCGAAGTCTATCGCATTTTTGATTCAGAGCAAAATTACTCGATCAAAACCCGCGTGTCGGCAATCCGTATTTTGAAGCCCCTGTTCGCATCCATTGCCACACTGATCACCAACAAGGAAGAGCAGAGCACCATGATGAGCTCCATTCTGACCAATTTTATGGACAAGCTTATGCATTACCTGAGCATGAATAGCGGCGCCGGATCGAGTTTCCTTCTGCGCTCTGAGATCATCAAGGGTGGGTTGCCTTTGCTCTTTCCCAGAAAGTAAACTAAACCGGTTTTTTTCCACCTTAGTGTTTACCCACTTGGTCAACGAGACGCCCAAGTACATCCACCCCTTCATGGACCGCGTTTTGCCTATCATCTGGCAGCTGCTCACACAGATAGCCGAGACCTACGTGAAGGTATCGGTGAACCAGACCGAGTCGAATCCTCTGGCCAGCGGCGACAGCGAGGAGGATGACGAGCAGACCAATTTCCAAACGCTAATCATCCAGATCCTTGAGTTCATCAACTGCATCCTGACTTGCAGCAAACTGCGCAGCTGCATAAAGAATGTGCTAGCCGATCTAATCTACATCACGATCGTGTACATCCAGCTGAGCGAGGAACAGCTGGAGGACTGGCAGGACGACCCGGAAAAGTTCGTGGACGACGAAGATGATGGCGGAGTGGAGCTGACAGTGCGCATGTGCGGCCGCGATATTCTGCTGGTGAGTGGGAGCACCCTCCTCCAAAGACTCCTCATTCTAACTGTTTAACTTTAATCTCTAGGCCATTAATGACGAGTTTGGGGCCAAGGCCATTCAGCCATTGCAAGAGGCTTTGGGCAGGCACTTTAGCGTGGCCGAGGCGGAGAAGGCGGCCAACAATCCCAACTGGTGGAAGATTCAGGAGGCCTGCATGGATGCCGTGCACAGTTTCCGCGACATCATCCTCCTGGGCGACACCACATTTGACCTACTGAACTATTTGACCATAGTTCGGAATCTGCTTGTGCACCAGGAATCACCGCCTCTGGTGGGCCGCGCCCTTTGGACACTGAGCACCTACTCCAAGTCGGACCTCTACAATCCACAGATGTTGGCCGAGATACTTGATGTCACGCTGTGCAGCCTGTCGCCGGAGAAGTCGCACATCCTGAGGATCAGTGCTGTACGCACTCTTAACGAGTTTCTACAGGCGAACGAGACGAGCGAGGGGGAGAAGCGCACTTTATTGGTGTCCAAGCTGCCTGGATTCTTGGACGGAATCATGGCTTTGGTGCCGGGCTGCAAGGCCGCCGTGTTGGCCCTACTAATGGAGGCCTTGACCATTATGGTCAAAGTGAGTTGATTAGAAAAAGCTGCTAGCTACTTGATGTAAACAAAATTGGTATCCCTCATTTCCAGTTCGATGCTGAGTTCGCCTTTGCTGGCCAGGCCAAGATCACGCCTTTGACCATTGCCGTATTCCTTAAATACACGGAGGATCCGTTTGTGCTGGAAACGGTCCAGGATCTCATCAAAGCGCTGTGTCAGCGCAAAGAGTGTCTCGGACCGCTTCAGGAGAAGTTCATTCCCACCATCGTTAGCATTCTGGGGCTGACAGGAGCGGCTTCCACGGAGAAGCAGGACATTGCCCTGGACGTTCTCAACACAATCGTGCGCTACACGGAGCCGCCGCTGAGCAACCCCCTGCTGGAGACGGCCTTTCCCGCCGTGATCAACTGCGTCTTACACACTGACGACCATGCCGTTATGGTTGCCGGCGGCGAATGCCTGCGCAGCTTCATCAACGTCTCCCCGGAGCAGATCTGCAGTTACAAGAACGGCGAGGGCATCAATTGCATCATGCAAGTGGTGGCCACGGTTCTGCTAAATCCAATGAACAGCGAAATGACGGCCGGCGGTCAAATTGGACGCCTCGTCATCACCATTATCACCAAGATGGGCAGCATGCTCGGCCAGAATGTGGACATGCTGCTGAAGGCTGTGATTAGCAAGATGCAGAACCTCGAGTGCCTAAAAGTTATCATGAATCTTGTTTTGATATTCGCACATCTGTTCCTCACGCAAATGGACGCGGTGCTCAATTTCCTGTCCACTGTTCCCGGACCAAACGGTGAGCCAGCGATGCAGTTTGTGCTCACCAATTGGCTTTCACGCCAGAACTCCTTTTTCGGGACCTACGAGCGAAAGGTAAGTGATGTTTTGATTTACAATAAATTATTTGAAATAATCAATTATTGTGCTATTTAACAGGTCACCACAATGGCTCTCTGCAAGCTGTTTGAGTATGGAGTGGCCACACAGGACAACCGCTTGACCACAATAACCTTCAAAGAGTTGGTGGACGACCCCACAGATACCCGCAGACGTACTCGCTCTGTGGCGGCTGCAACCCAAAAGTGGGTCACCATTCCGGCGCTCGTCAAGATCTTCAAGGTGTTGATCTCTGAGTACCAGCATTTCCAGGAGGGCAAGACGGACGAGCCGCTTACGGACAGCGAGGAGGATGGTGAGGATGGGGAGGAGCCCGGAACTCCGGGCAAGCCGCGCTACATCTCCGATCTGTTCGAATCGGACGAGGACAATGCCGAGGACGAACAGCAGCTGCAGGAGCTGCTCAAGGAGATCAACTACCAGGGCGACATTACCGACAATCTGCAGAAGTTCCTAACAACCTTCGCGCAGAACGAGCACTTCCCCACTTTCTATGAACACCTAACCGAGGGCGAACGCCTTAATTTGCTCACCAAGGTGCAGCAGAAGTAGTTCTCAGCAGGCGAAGAAATCGCTTAATTTTTATATGTTGTGTTAATCGTATTTATATGTTGTTGCTGACCCTTGGATTAAATACACATTGCTATATTTTCTAATTAAGACAGATTTGAGCTGAAATGAACAATCATCTAACGTTGTAAAAATGGAGTATCAGTTGAATTTATATTTTGAAAAAAGAATAACATATTTAATTTACCAAAACTATTATTGCTTTTCAAGTCGAAAAAATGATGGTAATTAAAACAAAAGTAGGTGATGTACAAATCAAAGCTATAAACACTAAAACAAGTGATATTTTATTTTTTTTAAAAATACAATCCAAATTTGATGCGGAAAAATGGAAGTTGCCAACTGGGAGCCAGTTCGGATGATCATAAAGCCACCTCGTCGTGACGGAGCTTGTGCTGCAGTGGAATGTCGGGCTTGTAGGCATCCTGTTGGAAGATACCCACATGATCAAAGTCTACATCAGGTGAGCTCCGTCATACTCACCATGGGCTTTTCGGAGCCAAAGGCAAAGAACTTTCTTATGCAGGGAGTGAGCAGCACTGGATCCACTTTGTTGGGATTATTTTTGCCAAAGACCAGGGTGGCGAGCAGCGCTACGATAATGGTGATGGAGGCTCCAAAGGTGGTGTACCACATATAGGAGATCCGGTAAAGCGGAAAGACGTCCCTGCGGTTTTCAGGAACCATAAAAATTGATTTATTTATTTATTGAAGGCATTAACTTCTCTTACTGTGCAGATGCCATTAGGTGAGTTGTGTTGGCCAGACTGGTGGTCATGTTAAAGCTGTAATCGCATTGCTCCACATTCAGCGGTTTCGTATGGTAACTAATGGCTCCGGAGGCGATGGCCCACTGGGCATTTAGACTCACCCACGACATGGCTATCACACCCATAACTCCGCCAAGCAAAGCGCTCTGAAAAATTTAACATTAAATATGATTTTAATGAGACCGGAAGCATGAATAAACTAGCAGTCAAGGAATGGATTCGATATGATATAAAACCATATATGTATAAAATCGAGATATAATAAATAATTCTTCCAAAACAAACAAATTTATAAAATGTTATCAGATCGTATCTAATGCAGCTATAGGATATAGTCAAACAATTTTAATCAAATCTCACAAAAAAATGATCTGCGAACACATAAAAAAATACTATTGCGAATTTTTCAAATCTCTAGCTCTTAAACTTTATTTTTTCTTTATTTACTGTTTTACAAACTTTTTTAAAAAACGGTTTTAATTGCAAAATTATTTCATGCTTGAAGGTAGAATTTCTATTTTATTTATTTATTTTTAATCTACAATTTTGGTAGACTTAGTCAAACTCATTATTTGAGCAAATACAATTTTGAAACTGTTTTTAAAATTTAAATAAATTATCTTTGTAAGAAATATATATTATTAATTTTATATATACTCACATTTCCATTGATCCAGGGTAGAAAAAGACCCATAGTGAAGATGCCGAATAGCGGACCGTTCGTGATCGCCTCCAGGCTCATGGTCAGCTGGAGGACAGTGCCCATGTGCTCCACCACGTAGACGAGGCACACACAGAGGGCGCCCACTCCGACGACCACCAGGCGCATGATCCAGTTGGTGGCCGAGCTGGAGAGCGGCTGCTTCACGTACGGCTTCACGAAATCCTCCAGCACCACGGCGGACATGGAGTTAAGGCAGGTGGACAGGGAGCTCAGGGCGGCACTGAAGACACCGGCGATGAAGAGTCCGGTCATGCCGGGCAGTTCGCCCAGGGTCTCCATCACAAAGAGCGGCAGGAGTTGATCTCGCGCCTTTGCCAACTGGAATCGGATCGAAATCGATGTCAAATAAATTGCAATCTTAGAATCTAGGGCACTTAATCCACCTTGGTCGTGAGGGGATCACAGTTCTGGTAGGTGGCATAGATGAGCAGGCCATTGTAGCCACATAGCGCCATTAGGATGAGCACGCCGGCGCAGAAGATGCAGAGCGCTTTCCGGGCATCACCCAGGGTCGGAAGCGACAGATACCGCTGGATCATGTTCTGGGAAACTGCGTTGGTCTGCGTCCAGTAGACAATCCCTCCAAAGAACAGACACCAAAAAGTATGGCGCACTGTGGGGTCGAGGCTGAGACTGCAACCCCAGAGTATTGTATTAAATGTAATATATTTTGTAATAATAATAAAGTACTTACTCTGGCACTTCCAGGCGATCCGAGTTCCAAGCCCGCTCCAGGACCACACCGGGTCCTCCAATGTCCCGGGTACCCTTGATGGCCACAAGGCAAAGTGCCCCCAGCATGGACACCGCCTGCACCACATCTGTCCAGACCACCGCCTTAAGGCCACCAAGACTCGTGTAGAAGACGCAGATGATGCACACGATCGGAGTGATCGTATGGACCCCGATCCCCGTCACCTGGTTGAAGGCTAGCGCCGGTACATAGATCACGATGGGCAGATAGGCCACCTATGGAATTTATTTCATACATTAAAAGTAAAGGTTAATTAATTTTGTTTAATTTTTGTTTTTATATTAGTGTTCCTCCAAGCTTGCCATCATTTTTAAAAAATTAAAAAAAATTTATATATTTCGGTAGAGGAGCCAAACGGAATAATTTTTATTTTTAAATTTTTTAAATTTTTTTTTTGGAAAAATGCATAACTTTGGACTTCTTTAAAATTTAAAATTTCGTGGTTGGTTTTTATTAACTTTCATCCCACTTGCTAATAGTAAACCAGACTAGCAAGCAAATAACCTTATATTTATACATTAATTTACAAATGGCTAAAAGACTAACGATAACAATTTGAATAAACAATTATTTTAACCATGAGTTTTCTGATTTAAGAACAATGGGCCAAGTGAATAATTGGAGGTTGCTGACTAATGTACTCACATTCATAACGGCAAACATAATCGATCCGTAGAGGCGTAACCTCCGGTCAAAGCGTACCTCCAGATACTGTCGAAAATCCAAAGAAAGTTGAGATAAATCCACTGAATTTTATCCCAAGGGACAAGCTCACCTCGTAGGTGGAGGTGATGTTCAGGTCGTGGAAGACGGGGAGGTAGAACACGCCCATCACCACGCCCATTCCGATGACTCCGCAGGCCACGTACAGGTACTGGACCCCATAGGAGTACACCTCCGTGGGCAGGCCGAGCAGCGTGATGCCGGACACGAAGCTGGCCACCAGGGAGAAGGCGATGGGTATGACCAGCATCTTGCGTCCGCCCAGCATGTAGTCATCCTCGGACACGGCCTTTTTCATGAAGCCAAAGTATATTCCGATCCCGATGCAGAGCAGGAACATCGAGACGAAGGCCACATAGTCCGGCCAGGCGAAGCGCTGCAGTTCGTCCAGAATCTCCTCGATGCTCGACATGGCGGTGACTAACTACGTTGGATGGTTGGCTGGGATATGTCCGACTCTCGGGTCCGTCGGTGGCTCACTGAGCCACTGAGTCCATGTGCTGCCCAGATTTAGGTGCCTAGGCTTAGGCGGCTGTGATTCAATTCAATTCCGCTCAATTATCAATTGTGGGGTAATTTAGTTTCGGCGGGGCAACGGGGCGCATGGACTATCTTTAGTTAAGCCGGCGGGCGGGGGAATTACGACACCTCCGTCTCCAGTTCCGGGTACGTCCCATTGATCATCGCTCCTCCACGATTCGCACTAGGATCGACACGGATGCACCTTCTAGTCAATTATGTCACCCTGCACGCAAACTGATATTCCCAGATATGTGTCAAGAAACCAGAGACGCGACCTAATCTCGGCACCAATCACAGCCCAATTCCGGAGGTCGCACTGCGGATCGGCATTTCCTAACGCCGGAGCCCAAATGTAACGCCCAATTGACACTCTGGGAATTTTTACTGATGCGGATTGTAGTTGCACAAGAACTGAGTGGGAGCCATGCGCCGCCAGCAGCTTACTACGTATATAGTCATTCACAGAACCACCTGGCATAGAGCCAGGAGAACTGCAGTGGGGGGCAGGGCGGAATCAAGTGCAAGATCACCGGCGAATCGGCGGGAGCAATCATTATAGCACTCAAAAAAATTTCTAAAGGTTTTTAAACAATTTTATTTCTTCTTATCATCTTTACATCAACTTACAAATATAAAGGAAGAGCGAATACATAAACATACGTTTATCATAAACAAATTTTAAATGTATTGATCTTTCAGGCAACTTTTTAATATAATCAAACGTTAGTAATCACAATTAATTTTAAAAATAACTAAATAAAATAAAATGGTATAAATAGTTTTATTTTAAAAACGTTTTTCACAAACGAATTTTAAATGTATAGATCTTTCTAAAGCAACATTTCAACATAATTGAACGTTTGTAATCACAATTTAAAAAAAAGGGCAATTATCAATAATGATTAAAAAAACAACAATATTTTTTTAAGTGTCTTAACCATTTATATTAGAAATTTTTATAATTATGCATTTAAATTGTTTTAAAATACAATTAATTTTAAGGGATAAGTAGTGTTCAGTGTGGTTGTCCGTCAACTTGAACGCATTTGTATCAATCTCTCAGAGAATTTGATTCACTGCGAATCACCGGCCTGCAGTTCGCTCTTCAGTATCCAAGAGGCGGCCCTCAGCGCAATAGCGGCAACCACCGAGTTGGGATTTCCCGAGATGGGACGGGGCAGGACTTGGGGAAAATATTCCAAAAATATAAATATTACGTTCTATACAGGGCATTTTCAGGGAATTTCCAGATAGTATTTGACTCGAAACCATAGGGAAGTTATCTTTTCTTTTTACGAGAAAATCTTGTAACAAATGAACATGTACTACATATGTATTTAAAAACACATGAAAATAAAAATTCCAAAAAAATATATATATAAGTAAGTGTTATTTTTAGTAAGTTTTATTTTAGATATTTTGAAATAAAACTCAAATATAACTTATATTTTATACAGACTTTTATGAAGAAAATGTAAAAATAAATATTAGACCTGTTTTTAAATTACTAATAATTTATTATTCAGGTTTTTAGTGCGATTTAAAAAGTAATTGAAAATACATAATTTGTGATTTATATTTCATGTATTTGAAATTCTTCACAGTACTATTTTGACTCTAGTTTCTATACTTACCGCTGGCATCCACCACACGGACATTGGAAACGCCTTTTAGTCTAGGGATGTCACTTCATTAACTTTGGTTTAGTTTAAGATAAATTTCTACCTCAATTGCGCATCCACGACGCTGCCCAGGGCACATGTCCCTCCTGGATGGTGCGATCCGAGGCCAATGTGTCGCATCAGGCACTCCAGATAGTTATCCGAGGGTCGATGCTCAAAGAAGTCCCGCTCGAAAGGACCGAAGTTGGAGCACTCCTGTAAACGTGGCCAATGAATGCGGGGCTGCAGTGGAGCGAAGGCGGAGGAAGTGACTATCTGAAATTTAAGAGTTATGTAAATAAGTATAAAATAATAAATTGTTTAATTTTCAAACCGCCACTGCATTTCGAATGGCTGCAATGGTGCAGTCCACATCATCCTCGTTGCTGAGGTAGTTCGGATCTATAAGAGGATTCCTTCTCATGTGGCGGTTAAGGAGGCCCACGGATCCTCGTGACTTTGGGTGCAGGCAGCTGGAAATGACCACAAACCCCTCCTGGGAGGCGTTATAGTAGCGTGGAAAGAGAGCCCGGAAAGCTGGGCCCTTAAAATTCGATATGGACATCAGCGAAGATTCGTCGATGGCACCGGCTCCAAAGAAGGTGATGCCGAAGGCTGATCCTCCATAGCTGGCCACGTGGCCCAGCACTCCAAAGTTTCCCAAGGGACCGGTTCCGGAGCTGAGGAAGTGGATCAGCGTCATGGGATTCAAGAGCGTGTTCTGGTTTAGTGTGGGTCCAGTAACGCCCATCGAAACGAATAGTGGAAGATTAAAGTGGTCGTGCAGGTTGTGTCCCATCAAAGGCAAACTATGCTGCACGGGAATCCCAATTTTGTCCAAGGCCGATGTATCTCCGATTCCAGAGGCCATGAGGAGCTGAGGGGTTTGGTAGGCTCCAGCGCAGAGGATTAGTTCTCTCCTTATTTCAATGCTGAACTCCTGCTCCCTGCTCTCCTCATCCTTAATCCCCACCAGAATGGAGGTGGCATGGAGGTTAGGACTGGAGGAAAATTGAATGCGCTTAACCAAAGCTTCGGGCAGCAGGCGAAGATTGGTCCGATGGAGCACCGGATTAAGGAACTGCTGCACCACCGAGTATCTTAGGCCATTCTTAATATTATAGGTAGATCGCCGAAAGATCCAATCCTTGTGGGCAAACTGCGCCTGTGCCTCGTCCAGTGCTTCAGTGAGTTTGGAGTACCGTTGCGGGATTTCGAACATCTCCGATGGCTTGGGCCTAGCAGCTGCCATAAAGGATCTCATGTGCTCCCAGCTCCAATCGCTCAGATTGTGGAGATCCCGCCAGGAATCGAAGTCCGGCCCATGACCATCAAAGTGCAGCATGTAGTTAAGATTGGCGGAACCACCCAGTCCCTTGCCTCTCGGGAGGCACTGCCTCCGTTCAATCAGTCCTTTGGAGGAGTGTTTCTGGGGAACGGAGAGGAAGGACCAGTCGTTGATGCCCTTCTGCTGAAAGGTGGTGAGCAGAGGAATTCGGCTAAGCAGGCCGAATTGGCCACCAGCCTCGATGAGCAGAACACTCCCATTGCTGTGCTTGGCCAGCAGGGAGGTGAGTGTGCTGCCTCCAGTTCCAGCTCCAACTGGTCATAGAACAAAGGAAGGTATTGTTTTAAGTGCGAAGAATGTGAATATAATTTAAGCCAGGTGTATACAGCTACATTGTTTCAGAAAATTTAATATTTTGTTTCCTACTACCAATTAGTTTTATTGAAGCTTTCAGCTAAACGTTGGCCATAGATACATATCATATCCCATCTACCACTTACCAATCACATAGTCGAATGCAAATAGACGCTCCTCGGGTGCCAGAACATTGGGTATGGAAGTCTTGAGCAGAGTGCCCGTCAGGATTACCATGACAGACAAAAATCCTATGATAATCCCACCCAACACCAAGATCTCTGCAGAAGACAGACCCTCAACAACTATTTGTTTATACTACTTTTTGAGCTTACTTTGGATTTGCAGACCCATGCTGTTCTGTGCAATGACGAAATCTAACTAGTTCGAAAGGGAGAACAACTGACTGACCACCGACTTGGTCTAATCCAATTAAAGCCCTTGAGGGGTGGAATTGGGCGCCAAATTTAAATTCAACTGAGAAGCAAATCGGCTAGAGATGAGCTTGTGCAAAACGATATCTTTCTTGTGATGCGGCATCTTTATTACACGGGTAAAAGCTAAAAAAAGTTAAAAAAAGGTTTTATATTTTTATAGCGAAGAGTAAGAACACAAGTTTTCGAAAGCTAACGACATTGAAAATGGAAAATATTTAAAGCTCAACAGTTATTTGCTAAAATAAATACTCAGAAGGGAGTTTCTTAGTACCCACAAACCACCTGTTAACTCACTGTACAGCAAAAATAGCTTATCTAGCCTTTTCCTGCCAAACCAGGCTAACTGCACTTCGATTATTATTGTTATCGATTGGCATTCATCACTGGCAGCTGTAAGCCACCTAAATTCTTTGTTATTGCATTCGCTTGTGCCACTGAAGATCGACTCTAGGCTGTCCGAAAATAATATGTGGGCGGCTGTTATCACTCGACAGTGGAAGTCTGACACCAGAACAGCTGCTAGTCAAGCGAGAACAAAAGGCGAGCTGCAACAATAGCCCAGATCCAGATAATCAGCAGTGGAAGATCACCCAGTGAGCCCCATTCAGAAGTCAGCAGAGCGAACAATGAACTAGCCCCCATACTCCGATCACAGAACCGAAGAACGTTGGATTCCCTAGGAGCAGCAGGTGTCCCACAATGGGCGACCAGCAGGAGCATAACCTGAGCCAGCTCCTGGACCTACTATCCAAGGATCAGCGGCAGGTCTTTGAGGTGAATTTTGGGGATCTAGTCCAGTTGCCATTACCTAATTACGTTTTTTATTTATAGACCTTTATCCAGTGGCTCTATGGCAAGGCCACCGGACCCATTCAATCCCACCAGAACGCCCTGCAATTCCTACTCCAGGCATCCCCCTATCCCTCCCTGCAGCTGCTGCAGTTGCTCCACGAGCGCTCCAAGCTGCACATTGGCCAAATGATTGCCACCTTGCTGCGACAGCTGTTAGACGACGATGTCTCATCGCCGCGTTCCCTTTGTGTGCTGGCCAACTTTCCCGCGAGCATTTTGGAGGCGGCCACGCTGCGCCAGAAACTGATGACTCGACTGGCGGGTGATTCAGTCACCAGCGAGCACTTAATGCTGGCCATCCTGGCGCGCAGCGAGGGACAGCTCCTGGAGGATCTGCTGCAGGAACAGCAGCTGGCCCTGCGGACGCAGTGCAGCGAGGCGGCGCCCACCAGGCAGTTGGTCTTGTGGCTGGCCCTCGGCCAACGGGAGCACTTTGTGGCGAGTGTGTGCCAGCAGCTGAAGGACTTTCAGTGCTTCCAGGATCCCGCGCTGAGAAACAACTTGCTAATCCTTCGCCTGGCCAATGAGTTTGCTCTGGGCACCCAGACATTGGATGAGCTAGGCTGCCTGGACAAATACCTGGCAGAATTTAATGCTAGCGCTGTGCCGGAGGAGTTGCAGGAAGTTCATCAGTTCTTCTACGCAGACTTTCAGCGGCTGTCCACTCTTCTCAACTTCTTGCGACCGCGGGAGGTGACCAAAACGCTCAAAGTGGAAGCCCTTTTGCGATCTCCCGGTGTGCTTTCCCTAATCCACGAGAACGGAATCCAATGCGAGCACCACGAATTGCTCCTCCTGCTCGAGGACACCTTCAAATGGCAGCAGCAGACTCCTGCGCTGAAGTGCCATTACCAGCAGGAGGTAGAGATTCTGAGCTACTACAGTGCCCTTTGCCATGTGTACAACGTGGTTCTGGATCAGGGCGAACAGACGACCAAGGCCAAGCTGGTGCAGCTTTCCGGCCAGTTGAGGCAACTGCATCAGTTGGGCACCTTGTGCTCCCTGCTGGAAGACATCTTCCTGCTTGTTTTCCTTCGCTGGGAGCAGCTAGAGCAGAGCCCGCAAAAGAGGAGGGAAGAGGACGAGGACGACGTGGATGATGACGACGAGCAGTACGTCGACGATGACGTTGCCTCGCCACCGCGTCCAGCTGCAGTTCACAACCAGCGCACTCGGTACGGATTCATCTGCCGCTCGCCCTCGCTGCAGGCACTCTTCACCTTTCTGAAGGCCTTCGTCACCAAGAAGCTGCACTCGCAGGACTACAAGTGCGCCACGGAGCACCAGCAGAGGTTCCAGCGCCTGGTGGATGCCATTAGCGAGTCCCTGTGGAAACTGGGTGTGCTGCACAAGATAGAACAGTCGCTGACCAAGTCGACGCCGTCGATCAACTGCCTCCTGGAGCCGGAACAGCTGCTCCAGCTGGTCCAACTCCATAGCACGGCCAAGGAGAAGGCCTCCAGCGACGACGAGAGTCGCGAGCGCAGCAACCACGCCTCCAGTCTCAACCGGAGGAAGGCCCGCAAGCAGCGACGCGCGGTCAGCTTCAGTGGAGCAGTGGCTCCCAAATCCACCACGGATGGAGGACTCACTCTGGACCAGTACCGGGCTAGGGTGCAGCTGCTCAGTGGCCGTGACAGCAGAAAGAGTTCTTCCGCCACTGCCCCATGTGAGCGCTCTATAATTCCCAAGATGCTCAGCACGCCGGAGCAACTGGCCATCATGGCACTAGCCCTTAAGAACTTCAACGATGTCAAGCAGATCATCGAGGTGAGTGGCTTAAAAACCTGCGACAGCGGTCCACTTTGTTGGTCATATTGATTTCGATTCACAATTAAATTTACTTATACTTAGTATCAGCGTCATCATTTGCATGTTATAACAATTGAATAACATTTAGCTATAGCTGCATAAAAATGATAACAGTGACCTGAAAATATGTAATCCACTTATTTCAGCCAATGTGCTATCAGTTGTATACTAAGAAATATTTTTAATAACTTAAGCATGGAAAAGAAACAACTTTTAAATGTGTCTTATCTTTATCATTCATAATCTGTAGACTTTCCACCTGGAGAAGAGTCAGCTAAACCGTGAGCTGCAGTTCATGGAGCAGCAGCAACTGGTCAAACAAAAACTATCCACTATTTACGCCAACTATCGGGCGTTGGAGGCGCAGCAGGCCAACTCTGGGGAGACCACGGTGGAGCAGATCAAAGGCGTGGCGGCCAAAGGCTTTGAACTGTCCAAGATCATCAGCGTGGTGGACAACTTTGCACAGGCCCAACGTCTGCAGCAAAGCTCAGAGCTGAAGGGACTCATTATGCGGCACAGTGCCAACGGCCAACAGGGATTCCTGCAGCAGTTCGAGGAGCGCAATCTAAACGCCCTAATTATATGCGACCTAATTGTGAACCTGGGCTTTAACCGGGAGATAACCAGCAATCTGTTACTGGTCATTCGGCGCCAGCAACAGCAGAAGATGGCCAGCGATGAGTCGTCATCCTCTCCGGGCTCCTCTGACATTGGCGCCATGAATCTCCTGCAGAATCTCTGCGAGTGCATGCGTCTTCTGGAGCGATCTGGCCTGCAGCCGGCCCTGAACGAGCTTCTCTCCCTGAAGAGCTATCCACTCCGACCGTCGGTCCTGGCATTGCAGCTCCAGCGGGAAGCCGCATTTCAAACGATCTATGGAAAGGAACCTTCCCAGTACTCGCATGGGCAGGAGCTACGTTCTAACGCCGGACAATTTCAGCAGCTGCGCCCGCGGCACAACTACTATGCCCGTTTCTGCACCTATGTGCAACAGCTGGCGCGGCTGCTGCAGCTTAGAGACCCCAACCTGGAGTACCACACCACCCAGCTCCTTCGCAACGATCCGTACGAAGTCATCGGGGAGCTGATCTACGAGTGCGGCATCACACCGCTGGAGATCGAGGCGAGTGTGGCAGCTCTCCACCTTAATCTCGTCCATGTTATTGCTCTGAACATCTGCCCCCAGTTGGGCGAAGAGCCATCAAAGAGATTGCCCCGCGTTGTGGCTCCTCAGAAGCAGGAATCTATACACAACTACATAGCGCAACACAACCAGCTTTTAGCTCAAATACTGCAAGCCATACAGCTTGGAAACCTGCCGGATGGCGAGGCGAGATTGGACTTCTCTTGTCTGGGCCAGCTGGTGCACCTGCCGGAGGTGGAGGTTCTGGCCTCAATGCACGACGGGAATCGCGTCTTGGCCGCCTTGAACGCCTACAAGCTGGACAGTGCCAGCCTGGAGCAGTTGGTGCCGGATCGGGAGCAACTGCTGCAGATCCTTCTACTTGGAATTGGTGGTCAATCATGTGAGGGAATGCCAAAGTATATCTATCCACTTAATATTTATAAATGTTCTCTCTCCCCTTAGATTCTCCAAAGCAACTAAACACGCTAGTTGACCAACTGATTGGGGATCTTATTGAGAAGGATCCGCGTAACATCCAGCTGGTGGTGCACATGAGCAATCTTGGACTGCGTGCTCGCCTGCTGAAGCAGCACTTCACCCGCATTCCCAGCAGTCAGCAGGCCAAGGAGCTGATTGAACGCACTCTGCAGCACCGCCGTGCAGCCAAGTCGATTCCGCCGTTCCTGCGCTCCGAACTGGAGCATACGCTATCGGACATAACCATATATGCCCGGGTGTCGGCTCTGCTCCAGTTCGAGAGCTGGCCGCAGGCCTACGACTTTGGGCGCCAGACCCCGAACGTGATCTTCGAGCAGCTGCTGCAACGGCGGCGATTCGGCTTGTGCCTGGAGTGGAGCCGTGTGGTCTTCCTGGCGGGATCAGCGGGCCAGCAGAGGGTGTGCCTACTCACCCTACTGGACGCCCTTCTGGAGCTTCGGGATGGCGAGGAGCTGGACGAGTCGCTGCTGGGCATTGTGGAGATGTTTCCGCCCATCTCGCTGGTTAATTTCCTGGACACGCACAAGGACAAGTTCAGGTCGCTGCCGCTGCTGCAGTGGGTGATCAATTACCTGGAGGGTCACGCCCGCGATCCGCGTCTGTACAAGAACTATCAACTCTCGCTGGAGCTGCTACGGCAAATGGATGTCAATGAGCGGTCACAGTTCTGGAAACTCCTCCGGCATCCACTGCTGATCGTAGAGCAGCTGGTGATGAACGCCCGCTTCGAGTTGCTGGGAAAGCTGCTGGATGCGGCTCGCTGCAAGTTGCAAAAGGAAAAGCCCGTGGGCCCTTGTCCCTACTGCTTCGAGAAAACAGGACATGTCTATGATGTACAGTCCAGTTCAAACTCGGGCAGTGGAGCAGGCGGAACGGCTGGCAAAGTGCGCTTTCAACTGGGACAAACCACTTCGGAAGCTTTTATTCTGCTCAACTTCAACTCCTACCAGCAGGATCACTTTGTAGGCCAGGAGTGCTTAGACCTGCTAATGCGAATTTATGCGAGCAAAGCTCTGGACTACCACGTGGCCAATGTGCGGGCTGCTTCCGAGCCGAGCTCCCTGGGCACCGATGTGCAGAACTCACTGGACTCCCTCTGCGGCGCCTTCGTGATGCCGAAGCAGGCACCCAACCGGCAGCAGTGGACGCGAGACGAGGAGGCCAGCCACTGCATGTGCTGCCGGCGGGCTGCCTTCACCATGCTGATGCGACGCCATCATTGCCGCCGATGTGGGCGGGTGGTGTGCTACGCCTGCTCCACCCATCGGCTGAAAATCCCAGAGCTTTACGACGAGCTAGAGGTGCGCATCTGCAACGATTGTGCCGCCAGCTTGGCCACCAGGGATCAAGGAGACGGGGCTTCAAGTGAGCGAAGTGCTGTCTCGACCTCCGGTTCAAGGTCTTCGGGACAGGGCGAGTCCTGCAAGTGGCGCCTGAGCGGTATCATAACCCACGACAAGCTGCTGCGCGAGGAGTTCTCCTACGAGCACGCCCCCAGTGTGGCGCTCAGCTTGTCCATCCTACGTAACCATGTGGAGCAGCGAAGCTGCGTAGACCTGCTGCTCTTCCACTGCCGCAAACTGGAGAAGCTGATTGTGCCCAACCCAGAGGTGGACTACGGGCTGGTGGCCAAGATGATTAACTGTCTGGCCTTTGCCGCAAAGGTATGATAACATTTTAAAAACTAAACTAAAGAACTAAAATTTATAACATATCCTACTTGTTTCCAGGTGCGTGGTGCTCCGGGAGAGTTTGAAAACATACGCGAACACTCTGAGATCATCATGGCGGTGGTGCAGCAGGGTTGCGAGTCGCTTATCCCAACTGGGCCGCTCAACAACCACAATCTGCGCAAGCTGGCGGATGCTTTGGTGGAGGCGGAGCATTGGACGCTGGCCCTCGAAGTGCATCTGAAGTGTGGATTTGCCACCACGGGAGTGATGGCGGCCCACGGACTGGCCTGTCTCCGTGCCGGCTGCTACGATGCAGGTGAGCCCGATCCCGTTTTGATCTTCAAGACCCTTAGTTCATTCGTATCCCTTTCAGCCCGAGAGAAGTTCGCCCACTGCATGACCCGCCTTTCCAGTGAGCAGCTCAATAGTAGCATCTGCAAGAGCATGTTCGGAATCGCCTCCCCGGAGGCTGTGCTCCTGCCCAGAAAGCGGCCACAGCGCGGGCCAGCACTACTCCAGGAAATCCTGCAGCTGATAGCGGCGCAGCCGCAGGCACAGCCTCAGCCGGAGACTCTTCACCGGGCCTCGCTCATTCGCAGCTCGAACACCTCGCTGGCCTCGCTTTTCTCGCGGCGTCGAGAGCCCTACGTCCAGCAACGTCCTCTTCGAGAGCCGGCTCTGAACGTGATGAACGCACTCGCGGGGCTCAAGAACATAGCCAAGGGTCACTATGGCGGCCAGATTGCTGCCAGCGAGGAGAGTAGGCGGCAGGAACGCGGCTTCGAGGAGTCGCTGCACTACGTGCTCACCTACGGCAGCCATGGCGACATCCTGACCTTCCTGATGCGACGTGACGAGTTGCGGGCAGCACTTCGCTACTGGCAGCATCAGCAATTGGACGCCGATCTCTTCATCCAGCACATCTTCCAGCCCCAACTGGCCAACGGCGGTCTGCCCGCTTTGATAGGTGAACTGCAAAAGCTGGACGACGCTCAACTGAGTGCCTGGCGTCTGCCGCTGCTGCAGACTTGCCGCCACTTGGAGCAGCACCAGCAGCTCAGCTCTCTGTATCAGCTGCAGCTGCTGCTAAAGGATCCCATCCGGGCCAGCATGACGTGCGTGAAGTTCTATCCCCTGCAGTGCGAGAACTTCCAGAAGCTGCAGGCCAATGCCCAGCACCTGATCTCGGCCCACATGCACCTGCAGGGGGAGCTGGATCTGGCCGAGTGGGAGCATCTGCAGCGGCAGCAAGCTCGAAGGGGCAGTGTGGCCAGTGGAGCTAGTGTGCGCGGTGCCTGCTTCGCCATGCAGATGGATGCTAGGGCCCTCAATGGGCACATCAACACCATCAGGCGGCAGTTGGAGGTGGCCAAGTTCTTGGCTCAATGCGAGCAAGAACAGGCCCCGAATAAGGCCCTTAAAACTATACAAGCTTTGAAGCAGGTAAGAAAGTTAATGGAGCTTATAAGTAGTTTTAATATGATTAAATCGAACCCTTTTAGATTCGACTGGAGTCTAGTCGTGGTACTCTGCCAACTCTTTTTGAAGGCGCCACAGATCGCATTCAGCTGTGCATCCTAATACTGATGTGCGGCAAGAACATTGATGAAGGTTTCGGCTTGGCGTACGGGTAAGAAAGATATAAAATTGGGAAGTTTAAACAAGATTTATTAGTATATCCCCAATTTAAAACTCAGTTTTGCTAACATATGTATATCAATTTTCGATTTATACAGAATTATGCAGGACTATAAGCTGGCTGCAGTGAAGGTGTTTGGAGCCACGGCCAAGTACCTGGCCCGGAACCAGCGCCTGGGCGAAGTTGAGCGCCTGCTGGATTGCATTGGGAGCAACAACGGCGGTGGCATTGTGGCTGAGTCCGACGAGATCCTCTCGATCGCCATCAACGCCGCGGTGCACAGCAGTGCTCCGGAGACCAAGCAGATGCTGGACCGGCTAATCAAGCGCATCAGCAGCGTGGAGCTGCGGATTTCCTCCTACATCTACATCGGGCAGCTCAAGTCCGCCTATCTGCTGGCCAACAAGCACGAGCGACTGGCGGACATCCGGAAAATCCTGCGGCAGGCGGAGCTTACCGGCCAGGTTCACATCAAGAAGCTGTGCGAGATGAAGCTCCAGCTTAGCGCCCCGCCAACGCCTCTGTGATATCGTAACCCCTCGGGCAACATCAATTCAATAATAATATAACTATTGTTTACAGGTTTCACTAGCTATGGGAAATACTAAAATGATATATTTTAAATGTTGTATCTCCCAGGAAACGCAAATCATACGCCAAAAAGATACCATATCTTAACATAGTCAAGCTCAATTAATGGGGAAATCAATTTTCTTTTGAGATACAAAATCAGAAATTATCATCTTAGTAGTTCTGACTAGTGATAGCCCTAACAATTTGTCATCTGGGCTAGTATAGGGAATTTTTTTAGAATATAACATTTACATAGATCAATTTTAATCTTCCCAAAGGGCCAGCAAGTATTTCACCCTTGAGCTCAAAAAGACTCTCCCCACAAGTAACCAAATTATATTATTGATTGTACTGTATTATCTCAATGTTATTTTATAGTAATTAAACTTTTATATGTTTATTCAAAATTAAGGCGCCCTCGTTTGAATTTCTTTAATTCTTTCAACACTGCTGGTAAAGAATTTTACAGCACTGCTTGAGACAAATGAGACAACTCTATTAGAACTGAGTGGTAAACATATAGAAATATAAAGCAATGCGGGCGGTTATACAAAGGGTTAAGGCCGCCAAAGTGACGGGTAAGCCAGGATCAAATAGTGGCAATCATTTATCTAGCTTTGCAGTGCTGTTTTAGTGATGGATGAGCTGGTGTCCTCCATTGGTCCAGGTCTGTGCGTGCTGGTGGGTATTAAGGCCAGCGATACCTCCAAAGATGTTGAGTATCTGTAGGTAATTCCCTTTTGAAATAAAAACCAGCTATACTATTGACTGAGCACTTTAACTCCTATTTTAGAGTCCGCAAGATCTTGGCCTTACGTTTATTCGAGGAGGAGGGCAAACGGTGGCAAAAGTCTGTCAAGGATCTGAATCTGGAGCTGCTCTGCGTGTCCCAGTTCACATTGTACCACCGGCTCAAGGGCAACAAACCGGATTTCTCGGCGGCCATGAAGGGCGAGGAAGCCCAGCAGCTGTACAATCACTTCCTGGATCGCTTGGGGCAATCCTACGACAGCAGCAAGATTAAAGGTGGGTCATATTCTGGGTATCTCCCGGCGGTCATAAGTAATGCAATCCTCCCAATAGATGGCAAATTCGGAACCTATATGCAGGTGCACATAGAAAACGATGGACCTGTGACTATTAATCTGGAATCTCCAGATCAAAAGCAAGCGGACGAAGGAGTGGACAAGTGATGACGATGAAATATACAAAGACTACATACGTTTATGTACCACGGGGTTTTTATTTAGTGTATTTTTTAGCAGCAACTTAAACCTATCAAAAATCAGCGTACTTGTCCTTAGGCTTCTAACATCTCCAGATCCTCGATTCCCATTCCCTCCTCGAGCTTCTTTTCGAGCTCGCGCGCATCCACGTAGGTGATCTTCTCCTCGGGCAGGTCCTCCTCCATAAGGGCAGCCTCCTCCGCCGCCTCCTTGGCGCGGCGCTCCTTGAGACCGGCGGCCGGGGAGCGGATGAGCGACATGTTGCGCTGCACATCCTTGACGTCCATCTGGATCTCGATCTCGCGACCCTTGCGCAGGCGGTCCATGACGAAGTGGGTGGTGCGCTTCTCCTTGATCTCCGTCACTCGCTTGATGGCTTCCAATGCCTTCTGCCAGGTCTCGCGGCTGTACTTGATGGGCACATTGCGGCGCTTCTCAAACTCGAAGCTGGGATCGATGGCCAGCTCCTTGCCGGCGGCCTTGCGGTGCGCCTTCGTCCAGCCGACCTTGCGGGGATTCTTCTTCCGCTTGAAGGCCTTGTGGCACTTGCCCCGACAGAATTTGAAGATCTGTGGTGGAAATAAGTGAACCAAAATAAACATCGGAGCACATGTAAACAGGATAGCCAATCGATCCTACCTTGCAGTCATTTCGGACGAAATTCACCCCGTGGCCTGGGTATATCTTGCTGGAGCAAAAATAACACGTTTCAATGCGCATTTTCGCAAATTACGACGAATAATTTGCGAAAAAAAACAAAGCGCAAGCAGCTAGCACGTGTGCTGCTGAAGAAGAAGAGAGATGAAAATATACCGATGGCGAGCAGTATGACCAGGGTATGAGCATTTATCGATTACATAAATTGACTACAAGCTAAAATCAAAAAGTAGCTAAATAGCTATGTCAAAAACAGCTATTTATATTCAGTATATTATAATGAATATTACCCATGAATTTTTGACTTATATTATTTAATTTAAATTAATTTAAATGTACAAGAAAATTTTTTATAAGAAATATTTTATAATGGCTACACAGCTCCATAATAAATTTCAGTACCCTTTAGTTCGAACTATGTGTTCCTTTTCCCTAAATTTGTAGTTAAAATGGTTCCACCTGTTTTCCGATTACTGCGACTGCCTCCACCCCCCGCTATCAGCTGTTGCGCCAGCTGCTCGCCCACGGCTGCGCTGGTCACACCGCCAGCATCCAAACAACAATCCGCTGCCCCAGAATCGGACACATCACCGAGACCGAGATCTTGCTGACGTGCGACCAGATGCAGAGCCCCGCCTTCGCGTACCGGGAACCCGCAGATCACTCGCCGCGCGCCATGTACATGCGCGACTGGAGGTCGGCCCTGCGGACGCCCACGTACCGGATTGGGAATCGGACGGTGCGCTTTAACTACCACTTCGCCCTGCTCATCGCCTGCGCCCTTGGCCTGGTCCTGCTCTTCTACTTTGCGCGCCAGGGCTCGCACTCCTCCTCCGACGGCTACTGGCTGCGCCGGAGCTTGGTGGACGCCCGGAGACTGGACAGTGGCGCGGTGGCCCAGGTCTACAATGCCACATATCCGCTCACCCCGCCCATGGTGCTGCGTGGCGGGGTCATCAACTACCGTATAGCCATGATCGCCGACCTGGACACCAGCTCCAAGGTGACCAAGAGCGACGGCAGCTCCACATGGCGGAGCTTCTTGAAGAAGGGCTACCTCACTTACACGGTGGCCAGGGCCGAGATCCAGATCAGCTGGGATGACGGAGCACCTACGGTCCTGGAATCTGCATTTGCCCTTAAGGGCCGCGGCATGGAGCTCTCCGAGTTGGTCACCTTCAACGGGCGGCTCCTCAGCTTCGACGATCGCACTGGATTGATTTACGAAATAGTTAACGACAAACCCATTCCCTGGGTGATCCTGCTCGACGGTGACGGGCACAGTGCCAAGGGCTTCAAGTCCGAGTGGGCCACCGTGAAGCAGCACACGCTCTATGTCGGCTCCATGGGCAAGGAGTGGACGACGAGTGCAGGCGACTTCGAGAACAACAATCCCATGTACGTAAAGGCCATCTCGCCATCCGGCGAGGTGCGATCGCTCAACTGGGTGGACAACTTCAAGCAGCTGCGCCTGCAGTCCCAGCAGATTTCCTGGCCGGGCTACATGATCCACGAGAGCGGGACCTGGTCGGATGACAAGCAGCGCTGGTTCTTCCTCCCCAGACGCTGTTCCAAAGAGAAGTAGGTTTCCCTGTCATTTGTTAAGGTCTCCCCTTATCCCTTTATTTTCTGCAGATACAACGAAACCAAGGACGAGCACATGGGCTGCAACGTCCTGGTCTCCGCCGACGAAAGCTTCACCAACATCGAGACCGTGCGACTCGACCCCGAGAATACAACGCCCACGCATGGCTTCTCCAGCTTTAAGTTCCTGCCCGGCACCGATGACTCCATCATAGTGGCCCTCAAGTCGGAGGAGCTGAATGGCAAGATGGCCACCTTCATCACAGCCTTCGACATCACGGGCAAGACGCTGCTGCCCGAGATGCGGATCGAGACAGATTATAAGTACGAGGGATTCGAGTTTATTTAGCTCGCCTCTTCGTGCCACTACACTCCACTCAAGTTCGATCCAGGTGCTCCAGTTTTAAGCGTGTACATACTGTATTAGTGTCCCATACTGTAAGCTTTATATTTATAGTCAGCTAGGTTAGTCCAGAGATGCTCATCTGCCTCGTGACCCGTGACACCCTTGTCCTGTCTTGTACCATAGCGCAAATCAAATTTTAGTTTATTTTTATTGAAAATGAAATATATAACGTACAAAGCCGGCGGCAAACTCAGAAAGTCCTTGCATCATATGACTTTAACCTTCGCATCCAATCCGGCCACCAGAAGATCTGCTTCGTCCACGCGTCCCTCGCTGGCCCGCACCTCCAGCCGGTCGGCGTTGTGGTTAACGTTCCAGAGTTCGGGCAGGAAGCGGGGCTGCATGGCGTGCAGGAAGTGCTCCCGCCACAGTCGCTCCAGCTCCACGAGGCCACCGAACTTGTCGCGGTACTGTTGCACCACTCGCTCCCCGTGCTGGCAGTAATCGGAGTTTTCCACTCTGTATTCCGTGGTGGCAGCCTGTCGCAGAATGTCCTCCGTGACCTCCGTTTGGTCGGTGTAGAAGTCGAGGAGGGTTCGCTGCATTTCAGCCACCTTAACAGCCGGTATCTTTGCGCCATGGTATAGCAGCGCCTTGCCCGCGGATTGAACACGTCTAGAAGTTGAAATAGAAAAGAATAATTAAATTTATAAATTAATTTGGATTTAAATGTTTAAATGTTTCGGAAATTAAGTGAAACCATTATGATAAACATAATAATTAATAGCTATCAGTCTCTCACATTTGGAAGGTAATTGCACTACTGTTATGTTGGCTCTAAATATATGATTTACATTTGGTTCAAGTTATTAAAGTTAATTCCGAACATTTACTGGTTAAAATGAAATAATTAACAACATTTTTATAAATCCGTGAAACCTAACCAAAATCCTTTTCATGAAGGTAAAAAATAAGTAAAGATACATACTTTAGCTCCAGATTATCTCGGTACTTGACGGATCCATCTCCATGCTTGAAAGGCGCTTCGCACTGGGCGGCCAGTTTGGTCCGCACCCGAAGATCCGAGATGTTACTCATCTGGTGGCAGTTGGGACAAAGGAGCAGTACGTCGTGGGAGGAATGAGACTTCATGACCATCGGAAAATGCTTTCTGTACTCCCGGGGCACTACATTCTTCCGGATGTAGGCATCTCGATCGCCGCACACTACGCACTGGTTTTCCTTGGGCGTTTGGTAGTAGCGACCCACATCGCCCACCGCTCGACCCGCTGGTTCGAAGTTAAGGCGAACGGTGAAAGGCTCCTCGCTGATTTGAGTGCCCAAGTTTTGAGTGAGGTACCAGGAGGCTTTGCGCCGGTCAATGGTGCACAGCAGTTCGCCATCGGGCGCCTGGAGGAGGCAGTTGTCGTAGAAGTCCTTGGATCGCGTGGCCATTTGCCGGAACGGTTGCTTCTTTGGCAGCCATTTCTTGCTTTTGGTTGGTCCACAACTCTTTGAGCGAGTGACTCCACTTCCGGTCAGGCTGAGTGAGAAGCCCTTGGTGAAGTCCACGTCCAGGAAGGGTTCGAATTTGTTGCGCAGGCTATCATCGTTTAGTGACCGCCGTTGCCAGAAGTATTTGGGTTCCAGATCCCTGGCTAGCTTCTGGTAAATGGCCACCGCCACCAGGGCATCATTGGCAGCATAGTTTAGCTGTTTTGCCTCCAGTTCCTTGGCCTCCCAGTTGGAGCAGACCAGGCGCCAGTGCTTGTCCAGTTTATAGTTCAGGTGTGTCTGGGACAGCTTGCCCAGTCCCTCGGGCTTGTGACCCGCCATAACGCACAGAAAACGCAGGTCCAGGGTGCTGGCCACGCCCACTCCGTAGTCGTGGGATAGCTTCATAGCGTCCTCCTGCGGTGCCACGCCTACCTTAATCACTGCATCGTCTTCGAGTAACTCCCGCAGGTCCTTGGGCATTTGCTTCATGTGGCAGAGGCGGAACAGGGCGCATAATCCCCGATGGGAACTGAGTTGTAGCAGCGCCACTGGTCGCCGGCTGCCTCCCACGGTGATCCATTCGCAGTCGAATCCGAGGACTTTGAAAGTCTGGCAGTGACTGAAAACCAGGTGGAATTGTAATCCTCTGATGGGCAACAAAATGTAAGCAATACTCACTTCTTTAGTTCATTCAAAACCCATTGCGTTGCAGGATCATGGACGGAGTTGACCACTTTTATGTGACGCCGGGGCAGCGGATTGCCAAAGGACCACACCCTTCGCAGGGGACCCAGCAGAGACTGCCTGTGCCTCACCAGAACGTAAACCAATCCCACTCCGGCAGCCAGCACAGCCCATTTCCTTGTGTTGACTTCCGTCATGGCACTGGGTTCCAAGTGCGGATGGAACAGCTCCTGCGGCCGAATGGGTCACCAGCTGCCCTGTTGATAAAGGACTATTGGTTGGATCCGCTCCGTGCGATTCCAACTCGGAGCACTTGGCACTTGGTCTCCGGATCACCGCTGAGATTTTGAGTTAGCCTTGTTTCTTAATTTCCCAAAGAAACTTATTGTTTACGTATTTTTGGTTCTAAATCCTTCACAAAAGATTCAAAGAAATGGTGAAATAAACAGCTGATTAAAGGGTCTGCCAACTTAGTTTAAAAAAACAGGTCTAAAAGAAAGCTAAAAAAAATAACAAAAACTGTAATTTGAAAGAGGTGAATAAGACGTCAAAAATATGTGCAAAATATAGGACTACATTTGCATTTAACTATTTAATTGCCTTTTATCAGGCCTTGTTTTTATTTATCCTTATTTTTTTATATATTTATACTATTAAATAATTACTCGTTTTATAAGTTCATTCTCCTGTACTTTTGTCTATTTCGAATGTTATTTTAACCACATTTTTTTCATTTGCTTATTTTTTAGAAGTGGTTGAAAATAACATTACCGTTATTAATCTTACACCGTTAAAAAGGTGGCATCATTGGTGATGTGAGTTCGCGGGTGGCAGCTCTGGTCCTCATGCTTTTCCGAATCGCCGTTTGCGAAAAGATTTAAAATGTTAAATTAAATGATTGCTTTGCGTGCTAACAATGAATAAAACTGTGTGAAACGGGCGGCGGGGAAATGATGTGCGAGTGAAAACCGCGAAAAAGTAGGTGGAAGACAGAGAAACCAAGCGTAAATACGGGAAGGTAGTCGAAAAATCGATTTTTTTAATGCAGGTGAGACACCGTTAGACACCCCTCACACGCACACTCACACTAATGCAAATTCTTTACAGGATGCTGATATTTTAAAAGGATTCTGAAATTGTAGAGAAGAAATCCTTGCGATGCCGGAGAACCTGGAGCTGCAGCAGTTTCAGGAGGGCGCCCCGCCCCCAGATCCCGCCCCCCGTTGGCTAGAGCGCCTGCAGCGCCGATTGGGCGCCAATTGTCCTTACCTGGGCATCCTGCTGGCTACGCTCTCCTCGCTCTTCTTCTCGCTGTGCTCGGTGATCGTCAAGGGCCTGGTGGATGTGAATCCCATGGAGCTGGCCTCGTTCCGTTTCGTGGGCGTCCTGCTGCCGGCGCTTCCCATCCTGATCTACACCCGTCAGCCGGTGTTTCCGGAGGGCAAGCGAGTGATTCTGCTGCTGCGCTGCTTCATGGGCACCACGGGCCTAATGCTCAGCTTCTACGCCTTCCGGCACATGCCCCTGGCGGATGCGAGTGTCATTATCTTCTCCACGCCCGTTTTCGTGGCCATTTTTGCCAGGGCCTTCCTGAAGGAGCCGTGCACGCTGTTCAATGTTCTGACCATCAACATGACATTGGCGGGGGTAGTGCTGATCACAAGGCCACCCTTTCTGTTTGGAGATTCCGGAGAGAGTGAGGATGTCTCTGACAAAACGTACGACATCTGGGGACCCGTGGCCGCCATTTCATCCACACTGTTTGGCGCCAACGTATACATCCTGCTGCGAGCCCTCAAGAACCTGCACTTCTCCGTGATCATGACGAACTTTGGAACCGTTGCCTTGGTCTACACTCTGGTCGTGTGCGGATCCATTGGAGCGGTCTGCTGGCCCAGCTGCGGACGGGATCGCTGGCTGGTCGTGGTCCTGGGCGTGTTCAGCTTCCTGGGCCAGATCCTGCTCACTTTGTCCCTGCAGATAGAGCAGGCCGGACCGGTGGCCATCGCCCGCTGCGCCGACATCGTGTTCGCCTTCGTCTGGCAGATGCTCTTCTTCGGGGAGACGCCCACCGCCTACTCCCTGGTGGGTGCAGTCATGGTGATGGGATCCGTGGTCCTGACGGCCCTCAAAAAGTGGGCCGGCACTCTGCCGCGTGAGTCCTCGCTGAGGAAGCGATTCAGGCTCATCCTGTTGGAATAAGAGTTCAACTTCGTTTGAAGAAGTTTGCGGTTTCTCCCCCGTCTTGCCATCGTTCTCACCCAATCCCTGCCAGCATCAGCATCAGCAGCAGGCACCAAACCATCTCATTCATCGTAGACTTAATTTATATCAAGGCTCAGATTGTAGTTTAATCAAAAGAAATCAGAAGAAGGACGCGTGATAACCACTCCACTCATAAGCAAATACTCGTAGTGCGTGTTTAGTTTAGCCAATTTCGCCGATTTGTTGTTTTGTACATTGTTATACATGCTTAAAATACGATAATAAATACAACTTATGAGTAAAATGGCAACATTTTATAATTTCATTTTGAATTATGCGGGTAAATCGCTTCCACTTTCACACATCTCTACACCTTACATATTTTCTACATACGCTTCTTTGAAATGTCTTAAAAGCTTACAACTTTTTGACTCTTGTTAAATAAATATAAAAATTTTTTAAATTTTAAAAGTATCAACATTTTACTCTTATTATTTTTCAGACACGCCAACATTTTGGTTTATTTTGGACATTAAATATGTAGAAGAAATGTAGAAATATGCTGCAGTGGAAACAGCTTGTCAGTAGATATTTGTCAATGGAGTTATCGAGACATCGATTGCAGAATGAATTTTACTTCCACCTCTAGATTTTCGTTTGTTTGTTTATTATTGTTGATGTTTATATTCTCGAAGCACACTCGAAAGAAAAGGAACGGAAACAGAAACAGAAAACAGGCTGCCAGGATTTAGAAGCCCAGATCGGCAATAACAGCGTCCAGTTCGTCCTGCAGATTGGTGGCCCGCGATCGCACCTGCACAATTTGATCCTGCAAATTGTCGACGTTCGCCTGGAGCAGCACATTGCACTTCTTCATCGCCGCGAACCGGCTCTCGTGCTTCTTCACCCGCGGCTCCACATTCGCCTTCTTCGCGGAGTTGGGCGAGTCCTGTAGGATAATTTACGGGTAAGTGGGCGGAATAACAGGGGAATTCCAACTTGTTAACTCACCTCCGGCTCGGACTCGCTGCCCGTCTCCGCCTCGCTGGCCTCCGAATCCGACTCCTCGGATTCATCGTCGGATTCCTCCTCCTCCTCGCTGGCATGCTCCTCCTCGGCCTCCTCCTCATCCTCGTCTTTCTCCTCGCCGTCCACATCGTCCTCGTCCAGCTTCATTGAGGCAGCCATCTTCTGCACCTCCTTCTCCAGCTTCTTGAACTTCTTGTTCTCCTCCCTGCAATTAAAAAAGGTTCCTATTTTAAACCTGGCTCAAACATAAAACATATGTGCTTCTCATGTTAAATTAACTTTAGAATTTTGAAAAAAAACCCTTGGCTGGATTAATTTATGTATATTGTTTAAAAAATTTAAATTACAAAGAATTTCTAGTTCTAGATCAACATCTTTTAAGTCAGAAGTTCGTTAAAAGATTGCCTTCAGATATTACATTAATTTAAGAATACTAAATTCCTTGGAAAGCTTAATTTTTCAGTAGGATTTTCTCCTAAATGTTTAGAAATAGCCTGTGTTATTAGAACTTATAACTATAGTTTTTAAGCCTCTTAAATCCCAAACTCACTTGAGGATCACATGGTTCTTCTTCATGGCCTGCTTGAGGGCATCCTTCTCCTTCTTGGCCGCCTCCTCCTTGACCTTAAGCTTGGTGAGCTTGCTGCGCAGGACCTTCAACTCCTTGCCCGAGCGTCGCTCCCTGCGCTCCACCTTCTTCTCCTCCGGCTCATCGGGATCACTTTCGCTGACCTCGGGCTCCAGTTCCGGTGAGCTGTCCCTTCCGAAGTTGGCATCGCTGGGTCGTCGCGAACCGTCCAGGGATCCACCACCCTGGGAACGCAGTTGATCCAGATGGAAGAACAGGAGAATTGGGGGTACAGAGATCGGATTAGTGAGGGCATCCTCTGACGGAACCTGGCTTTACCTGGTGCCGTGCTGCATGGTAGTGGTCGTAGTGGAAGCAATCGTCGTAGTCGTCGTCGTCGTAAGCAAAGCAATTACTAATGTGCGGTCTGTTAGTGCTTGGTGTCCCCTTTGCAAGAGAGCGTGTTAATCGGTTAGTTGCTGCGGAGTCGGCTGCGGAGTGCAAGAGCAAAGCTTCCAGGGGCGGAGGATGGGAGACCGGACGTGTCCTGAACGGGTCATATATCCGCTTGGGTCTGGGTGGGATCGGGAAGAGGGACTCTGGCATGCAGCATGCAACCGGCATTCGGAGATTGAGGCTTTCTGCATACGATTTCTTTGGGTCTTTATATGTATATATATGTTAACATGTTTATATATTATATGTATCATAGCTAAACTGTTGGACAGGACATACTAATTTGAAAAGTAAACATTTAATATTCAGACAAGTGAGTATTTACTTTACCAAACATTCTCGACACCAAATACTCACAAAAACTTGGTAATAATAAACTTTTGACGTTTTTTCGTCTGCAAAGTTTATTTTGTTATGGATAAAATTGTGTTGAAGCCAACCAAAAGCATAATTAAGGAACGAAGAATGTAAAACCAGACTCACTGTTGCACATATTGTAAATATATGGCTTCCAAAATATAACAAAAATGTGCAAATAAGTTAGGGCCACTTTTGAATTTGATTATTATTTTTGGTTCAATTATTTTGTTTTTTTTTTTTGGCAGACTTGATATTATTATTCCCAGAGCATCGTGTGCAAAGCAAACCGTCGTTAAGCAGGAGTTGTTTGCATTTAAAGGGGAGTTTCTAGGAGAGCTTCTGTGTAATCCAATCCCAGACCCATACAAGATTTGTGTCAAGTGTTGTCAGCTGATCTGTTTCTCTGACTACAGTGGCTACTAGGGATAACTAACGAGGGGTCTAGGGTAAAGGCTACTAATGGCGATGGCTTCGTTAACTGCTCCCATCTATTTGCCGCCCTCAGCGGACGCAGCGAGGCGACGCCGTTGAGACTAAAAACAAGAAAGCAAAACTAGCTTCGGGGTCCGATGCTTGGAGAGTAATTGTTTATACTATGGATAACGCTAGAGGTAAAACAGTAGGAGTATATAGAACTCTATAGCCTTGTCCTATCGCAATTTAGGAAATTGAGAACGGAAAACTTGACAAAAATTAAGTACAGTACGGGAATAATTAATATATAACATATTACAATTTAAACCATTGCTATTCCTTGGAGGAATATATAAAAGAAACGGAAACGAAAACGAACCCGAACCCGAACCCGAACCCAAATCCTATTCTCAACTGACAACACTTTGAGCGAAATCCCGCCATTATAACTCCGAACCCAGTCACGAAATCCGACTAACCTGTAGAGCCGCCGCTAATTTGCGCTCGAGCAGCTGAATCTGGCGGCGCTGCTCCTCGATCTCTGTCTTGGCCTCCACCAGCAGCTCGCTGGTGCTCTGGTAGTTCTTTTCCACCTCCTTGGACGATTTGCGCGCATCCTCCACCTCGCGTTTCAGGGAGTTCACGTAGGTCTGTTCGGCGGTGGGCGTGGGATCCATGGTGGCCACAATCACATTGGATCCGTACTCGAGGTTCTTCTCGCGCGATTTCTCGCGCTCCAGTTCGGTTTCCAGGGTTCGAATCTTGGCCAGCAGCTTCTTGTTCTCGCGCTCCTGGGCCTCCCGGTTGCGCAGCTCCAGGGCGAGCATCTGCTTGGTGCTCTGCAGGTCGTCGCGGATCTTGTCAATGTCGTCCAGCTCGTCGGGACTCTCCTCGTCGATGGACATGGCCGAAACGATGCTGGGCCGGGATCCTCCGGCTCCCAGGGCAGTGGCACTGCCCGGACCGAGGGCATGGCTGCTGGGCGCCTCGCTCAGCATGTTGACCTTCGACTGCGACTTCTGCAGCTGCTCCTCGATGGTCATTTGGCGGCGGAACTTGCGCAGTCCGTCCAGCACCGGCTTGCTGCGATCGTTGGTCTTGGTCGGCTTCAGCTTGATGCCGCCCTGGATCTGCTTGAGCAGCTTGTTGTGCGAGTTGCCCTTCTCCGTCTCGTAGATGAACTTGTCGTCCACCTTTGTCATCGACTTGCACGTCAGGACGGGCTGAGATCTGTGAAGAGTGCATATTTAGTGCATGTTTGATGAATAACATGAAAATGGCACAAGGGAAAGACACTCCACTAAATAATAATAATAGTATTGTAGTTGCATAACTTGAACAACAGAGAAGTTATACTTTGGTTTCATTTATTATTCCGATTGTTCCTATGGGACCTATATAATAGAGTAGACTTATATTGTACCTGAAATAGTTAAAATCTCTTGTGAAAGTTTTATCTACATATTGAAACTGAGAGACTA
This sequence comes from Drosophila gunungcola, assembly GCF_025200985.1. NCBI lineage: Eukaryota > Metazoa > Arthropoda > Insecta > Diptera > Drosophilidae > Drosophila > Drosophila gunungcola. Next base: position 11,018,401 of record NC_069139.1, read on the forward strand.
GCTTGCGTGGAAACGGAAACACGGACATGACTAGTAATGCTGATCAAGAATATATTATGTATACTTTATAGGGTCGAAAATGTCTCCTTCTGTACGTTCCATACTTTTCACTTGAATTATAATTCTCTATGTTAGGGTGAAGAAAATTGCATCTAAATTGTAAACCAATTTATTTGGAATTATTTAACCATCCACACACAAAGTGCCGTATTCACCATAAATTGTTTTAAGACTTTACCGCTGTGGCTTTAAATTTCTGGGGCCTTAATACCTTTTTCAATTATTGCGAGTGTTTCAATCGGTAATTACTGCGCAGCATGCGGATACCACTCACCTATCGTTGCAGGCCACATGGCGCAGCTTTTTGCCGCTCTCCACCTCCTTCATCATCTCGGACCAGTCCGGACGCCTTCGGGGTCGTGTCCTGCGAATCGATGCGGATCGGAATTATAGTCATCCTGCGCCTCGAAAGGGAAAGCTATCCGCATAGCGGATGTATTGGGCTGGAGGGGGACGGGGTTCAGGGGTCAGGGGTCAGGGTGTCAGGTGCTCCACTCACCTCAGCTTCTCGAGAGTGTCCTTTTGGTTGCTGGAGAGCACTCTTTTCTCGCCAGGGGCCAGGGGCGGGGGTGGCGGTGGCGGGGCCTTGGGCACCAACGAGGGCAGCGGCGGCGGGGCGGGAACTGCAACAACAAAACACGGAATGCACCCAAGTGGGTGGCGGTTATTCTCTGGCTGGCGGTGGGGCACTCGTTGGGTGGTGCAAGTGGGGCCGAGGTTCGGGCATCGTTGGGCATTAGTGCAAATCGCCGGGCGCTGCGTGCACTCGCGGTTATTAAATATAATTTTAATTTAATGAGTTTGCAATTTGTGTCAGTTGTTTGTTGTTCTTTTGGCTCCCGCGGGGTTTTTAAGTCCACCCGCCGGAGGGTTGGCCACCCCAGCATTTAGTTGTGCCTTGCGGGCAAAGTTGCTCCATACATATCAATACAGGGTAAAGAGAAAGTATGGGCGGTACACTCAAAGCTCAAATTGTTATTATCTGTTTTTAAAATTTCGAATATAGTAGGATACCCACTTTTTTCCCAATGAAATGTGGGATATAAGTAAATTGTTCAACATATTTGCTACTACTGATTTTGTTATTCACCGACTCATAATGTTTAACAAAAACTTCATTCATATTAAAAGCCCAATTCTTAATTTAATTTAAATAGATCAGGAGAATAGTGTGATTAGTTAGTTTATCTAAAGTTTCGCATTGTGTAGGCGTAGCTGGGGGCAGGCAGCCCAGACACATGGCTGTCGCTGTCGGAAGTTGCAGCAGAGATTGAAAAGTTAGTGCCTGCCTCCGCTACGGTTTCGTCCTCGTCCTCGGCCTTGTCCTGAAACCTGGACCTGGCTTTGATGGTGTTTTATTGCCTTAACACCATTCAATTCGGCCGACTGGGGGCGGACAGTGGTGGCGCCAAGGGGGTGGCACAAAACTTTGATTGCATTTTTTACTTTGTCGGGTTTTGCTCGACTGGCTGCCCTGCCCCACTCAATAGCATGGGTTTTAAGTTAGTTTAAACTCTTTTAGCTGGGTCCCTTTTCCGCCTTCACTTCACTTCACTTCACTTTGCTTCTTAGTCGTGTTCGTCTTGGTGTTCTGTTAACAAGGCCAATTAGGATTGGCAGTGTGTTCGAGACCCCTTGCAGCCAGCTGTTTCTAATAAATTTCCGCTTAAATTGTTGGCCTAACAATCTACACTTGGCCTGGCGATTCTCTTCTCGTCCCTTCTCCTTAAACCAACATTAAGCAACTCGAGGTCATCTTTCCTCCTTGGCCTCGTAATAAACAATTGAAAAAGTTGAAAATTTTCAATTTTTATTCAGACTCCCACACAGTCATATATAAACATGATTTTCTTTTTAATTTTTTAACGATTTCTTTTGCGTTTCTTATGCTTTTCTGCCTTGTGCTTTCTGCTTGTTGTTAAAAAAGTGTAAAAGTCAAACAACAAAGGGAAGAGGAAAACAATGAAGGCACCACCAAGTGATGAAAAGCTGACAAATCTGTTAATTAGCTTTGTTTGAGTGAATCCCTGGCTGACAGGGGGAGGGAATTGGGTGGTGTTTTGGGCGGGTGTGGGTGGTTGTCGGAGTGGGTGTGCCACCAAGGCCACCCCAGGCTTTATCCTTTGTCTGAGCTCCAGTTCAGTCTACCTTCTCCGCTTTCGGTTTTTCGGTTTCTCGGTTGCGCCTGGCTGGATCTGCACTTAATCTTTAAGTGGTTGGCTGCCTTTTGCGGTGCATTAGTATCCGAAACACCTCCCGAAAACCCCTCCACCTGATAAAGCGAGAGGTGGGTAACTAAAAAAAGAGGGAGCGGTAATGAAACTAATCCGAACTCGTGTTACTTTACTGAACGAATTCAGGGCAAACGAGCAACTTGATTATTGTCTAGAGCTGCTACACCTCCTGCTACTGATCCTGCTCATGAATTTTCCCCAAACCTTTCACGTCTGCATGTTAATGAACTGCTTCTGGAAGCTCTGATTAAAATACGTGGTCAACTTTTGGACAGCCAATTGAGGACGCATTTAGTGAGTTTCGCTTAATTCGGTTTAGTAATTTATGGACAAAAGAGCTCCCTTTAACCACTGAGTTCCACCCACCTCCTCGTCGCCCCCTGGCAGTTATCCTAAATCAGTGCCAAACAAAAGTGGAGGCGAGCAAGAAACAAAAGAAAGCAAAACAACATCAGGCGATGAAGAAACAAGGAAGGGTGCGGTGCCGGGCAGATAAAAGTCTTCATTCATTCATGTCGACAAAATTATTTCTTATTTAAATAAAAAGCAAGCACTGCCAGCGGTGGCGAGTTGGGGGATTGGGGGCTCGGAGCTCCGAGATGATGCTACCCACTTAATATACCGCAAAGCCCGCACTTACGACGTCGCAGAATGAATAGCGGGGTATGTAAACATAAATTTTGCGAGCTCACTCTGGCTGTTGTGGCACCCTCCTTGTGAAAACCCCCTCCTATTCCTGGCTCATTGTGTTATCATCAGCAGAATATTCTATGCATGCACAAATGTTGCCGTTGTCATTGAATCAACCCGGAGTATGGAGTGCCGGGTCTTCAAAAACCGGGAAACCCAGTGAAAATGGAGTGGGAAAAGGGAACTGCTGCTACTGTAACTGGGTAACTGGTACTGGTAACTGGTACTGTCAACTGGGGAGTGGAGTCCTGGACATGGACGGCTGCCTGCCTCCCGATGAGTGACTTCCCAGCTTCGAGGCTCCGCTCATTCATTGTCTGCCGGGGCATGATGAAGCACCGCTCAGCCAGCCCATATATTTCATGGCGGAGAGTGGTAGGGAGTCGTTCCCTCGATGCTCCTCCGTATGATAAGCGTTTCTGACTTGGCCAGAACTGAGTGCGAAGGGGCTAACAAGGATTAGATGGGGATTTGTGCAACTATTTTGAACCATATTAGATCGTAAATTTAGCTTTCATTTCACAGTGAATTTAATTTCGGAAGTGGATTTTAATTTCAGTTATTGTATGCTACTATTTTGTTGTGGCTTTTTCACTTTTCATAATTTAGGGGGTTATAGCTACAGGATCCGGATTTGTCTTAAACAAAAGTTTACTTCAAATATCAGCTTTTCAAACTACAGTTATATTTATTCTGTTTGCTTTAAACGGTTTTAATAATTCTCTTTTACTTATTGGAAAATTGTTCAACCCAAGAAATAAACACTTTTTCCATTTTCTTAATTAGTTATCAAAATGTAGTCAAAACTGCTTTGTTTACTGATTTTTTTTTGCCGTTTTCGCTTGAAAGTAACCCTCATTTAAATATCCCTATGCCTCAGGTGACATGTCTTAAGTCCAATTAGAAAATTTAATTTCAATTTGAATTCGCTCTGCCGTCGTTTGGGGGACATTAATCCAATTATGCAGTCAACCATTTCATTGTCGCCCAGTATAATTATGGCCAACAGCTATTGGCCAATATTCGCTAAGAAGTATGTGTGTGAGAAAACTTTGAACAATTTCCTTTACGTCATTTTGACCACGCTATTTCTAAATTTGAAATACCCTAATCATCTTTAATGCTTGGCTGGGTGGGACGCACACAAAGAGCCAGAACGAAAATCACCCTCACCTATTGAAAGTCGACATTTCTAATGACGGGCAGATTCAAGTCTGCACCACCACCCAAAACCCCACCCATCGCTTGACCCTGGGAAACCACGCGAAGAATGGAGCTAAGGAAACGAAAGAAGGCGAAGAATTTCAAAAAAAAAAAAAAAATTGGGCGCAGCCGTTACATGTCTCGCATCTACACACGCATACATAGAGATGAGGCTCATTTAAATAAAAGAAAATATTTTTGTCCTGCCGCTTTTTGTCTTTTGAGGACAGACATTCCAGCCGCCTAACAGGGGAACTTGTGGCCAGCGCCGTCTTTTATTTCGTTTTGTTTTTTAGTGGCGGATATTTGAATATAAATGGCGCATTTAGTAAGACTCTATCAAGCTCGTTCCCATATATCTTTGGCAACTTTCGCTTGGTCCTTATCCGCCCCTCAACCTTCGGAAGATTCACTTCCAATTCGAGTCCGAGTTGGCCTTTTATCATTCGATAGTTGTGAGTTTTTTTTTTTTTTTTTTGGAGGAAAGAGAAACTTGAGAGACTTGGGACTCCTTACCATTCCTCATCTGGCTTTAAAACATTCCATTTTATGTTGTAGTTTTGACAGAATGAGCAATAATCATGAATTTTGTCTTAGACCATAAAAAAACTCCGTTCCACTCAGGACCCTCCCTCTCAGGACTTCACCCCAAACACATTAAATAAATGTTTCGCCTTTTTTTCCTCGTGGCCTTCTTTCTCGGCTGCTCCCCTTTTGTTTTTTGTGTGCTTGATAGGGTGACAGCTTTGAAAAGGACAAACGTTGCCCTGTTTTATTTTTGGCGGACATCGTTTTTTGGTCATTTTATTTAGTGACCTCTTTGGCCAGTCTCCGCCTCTTCGATCCTTTTGTTTGTCGGTCAAGATTAGGAGGCATTTGCGGGCACGTTATTGCCCACTGATTAGGACGGAGACAAAGGCAAGTTAACTGCCTCACACGTAGCCTTTTTGATCACCCTACCCCGCCCGCCCATTTTCCCAGGTCCTAACGAGCTTTTCACTTCATTTTAGTTGCCTGGCCCAGGGGTAAAACCCGAGGCTTGGCCCACGGGCGGCATTCTGCAATTCAATTTTGAGGCCAGGTGACAGCATGCTTATGCAACGTTTGGTTTCTTTGTTTTTTGAAAGCCTTGCTTCTACCACTTTACCACCAATTGAGCCCAGCCTCGCGGCGGGAAAGTCCATTACAAAATTACAACCTCCTCAAGTTGAGTGTGTGGCAATAAATACGGAATTAGAGAACATTTGCTACGGCATACCTTTGTGTTGTTTGCCCTTTTGATGGGGGGGCCGGTTGGATCCTCCCCGGAAAACGAGATGAAAACCCAAATAAAACCCACTCGCAACTGCAGGCAGGCAGGAAAACACTTTGCGCCTCTTTCGGCTCAATGCACAACACTCACTAAAATTTAATAAATAAAAAATGATATTTATATTGCTTTATAGCCTTGTTTTTCCCACTGTTCCTCTGTTCAGCGCCCGTTGTTCACGTCCCTTGTCTGTGTGCGCTTTGTGGTTTTTGTTTGGGCAAAACATTTTGATGAAATATTTTTTACACACTCACTTAAAGTATATAAAATCGCATATTCCTATATGAATATGTGCCTGCTGCATACAGACTTTTGCAATTTCTATATTTTCCTGCGCTTTTATAAATGAGCAGACAGCGTTGGTGTGAGCGACAGGTAACAGACATTGATGGCCTCGTGAAGGTTTATTTATTGGTCGAAATTAAAAGGTGCCGGATATCGGCTTTACCTCATAGTTCTATAAACGACAATGATATCTTGCACACGTAGCTAAATTTATTTCTAAGAATTTGAGTCGGGCTTTAAATCGAAATTTATTTGGAGAATATGAAATTCAACCGCTAACAGGCGTATGAGTGACGTATTGCAACTTTAATATGAAAATGCTTTTGGCAATCAACGGGTTGCTTACTTGTTATTTAATATTTCTGGCAATTCAAATAAGTGTGTATAACGGCATTTAATAAATAAATAAGTTAACTAACAAGGTATTACGATTATATTCAAGGTTATATCAAAATAAACACTCATACGGCCCGTAAACCGATTACGGTTGATGTTTCTGCAAACATTACGCTTACGAAGATTATTCAACAAAAATACATTGTCTGTGACACATATAATCTCTTGAAAAATCCTCACGTTCCCATCCCCAATGATTCTTTTTTTTTTTGTGCACACATCGCTCATACGCCATGGTGACGCATTATTTGCTTTGTTTGCTGCGCTCCCAGTGGCCCTGTCTTTTGGCCAGGGCCGACGAAAATCGCAAAGGCGAAATGTGAAAAAATATAGCATATATGTTATATCGCCACAGTTTTCCCCAACGTAATAATAAAATTTCTTGTTAGACATTAGACATTAAAGAAGCAGGGGCCAAAATTTACAGCGCTTGTTGAGTCGATCCATTCGCAGAGGTTAATCGGGTTAATCCAGTCGGGCATCGGGTTAGGTTCCATCACTGGAGCTGGCTCCGGAGCGGATCGAATCGGATCGGATCGGACAACTTACCACACTTGATGCTCGGCTCGCGTTTTATGGACGCTTTGCGCAGGGTCTTGGTCGTGAACTCGGGCTTGGGCTCCTCTTTCGGCTCCTTGAGGAGCTCATCGATCTTGGGTACCTTCTTGAGCACGGGCCGGATTTTGGCCAGGTCATCGGTGCTCTTGCTGGGCAGCGGCTTCTCCTCCCGCTTGACGTGTCGCAGCTTGGGCTTCTCCAACTTGAAGCGGCGCCGCTTGTCGCGTTCCTCCTCCGTTTCGCCCTCCTCGACCTCGTCGTCGTCCTCGGTGGCCATCTTCTTCAAGGACTTGTCCCGCTTGACCACCACGCTGCGTAACTTGGGTTTCTCCATGGTAAAACGTTGGCTTAACTCACTTTCCGGTTCCGGCTTCTTGTTGACCGTGGTGGGGCGCAGTTGGGCCGCCTTCTTCACGTGCTCGGGCACCTTCTCGTCTACGGTGGTGTCCTCTTCCTCTTCCTCCTCGCTCTCCTCCTCGGACTCGCTCTCCTCCTCGCTTTCCTCCTCCTCCTCCTCGGACTCGGTTTCCTCTTCAGTCTCCTCCTCCTCACCGCTCTCCTCTTCTTCGGAGGAGGATTCGGGTGGTGGTGTCGGCTCCTTCTTCTTTTTGAGTGCCGAAGTGGTGGCCGTAGGCTTTTTGGAGCTCACGTTGGGCGCCACTTTTTTGACTGGCTCTGGCGCTTTTTTGGTGCTTACAGGTTCCGGAGTCTTCTTAGTCGCTGTAGTGGTTGTGGCCAGAGAAGATTTCTTCACAGGCTCCGCAGCCTTTTTGGCTGGCTCTGCCACCTTCTTGGTCGGTTCAGGAGTCGAGGTTATTTTCTTAGCGGCTGCAGTGGTGGTTGCAGCAGCGGCTTTTGGCTTCGTCGCTGTGGACTTTTCTCCATTTTCCTTGGTCGCCGGAGTGGCGGCCGTTGTCGTCGCTGTTTTCTTGGCCCAGGGTGTGGTGCTGGGCTTTGTGGTGCTGGTGGTGGCAGTGGTGCCGCCATCGTCCTTCACCCATGGCGGACGGAATGTGGTGCGTCCGCCGGGCGCACTGCTGGCACTGCTTGTCCCCGCACGGGGTGTCACAAACGGCATTTCGTCGCTGCTAGAACTGCTTGCTGCGGTCTTCTGGACTTTTCTGTGCTAAATCCTCTGGTGTTTGTTTTTTTTTCCCTGGTGTGATTGCTATTGTTAAATTCTCCAGGGCCCGATGTCGTCGCCCGTCTATTCGCACACTCTTTTTAAATAATTTGCCGTGAATTCTTTGCTTGTTCTTTTCGTTTTTGCTGGCGTTGCTGCTGATGAAAACACAAAACTTTGCACATTAGCACCGTCGAGGGAAGTTGTCCGAAAAAGTTCTTTCATTCAGATTTTTCCGTTTATTTTTCTATTTTTTTTTTTTGTCTTGCTTCGCCCTGATATTTTTTTTGTTAACGCGTATTTATTTTCAAATAGATTTTTATGTATTTTTTCTGCGCGAATTTGTTGCTGGGAATTTTATTCGTGGTCCGCTGCCGACGATGAGCAACAGCTGTTTGAGATATTTTCAATCCGATTCAATTCATGTATATTTGGGTATGTTTCATTTTCAATGTTATTTTTAACTGAATGCGCTCATTAGCTTTGCTAGCTGTTGGTGATGTTTGTTTTGCTAATTCTACTGAGAATGTAGGCCTTTGTGTCACAGTCATGGACAGGGACATCCATGGAAGTATGGATATCGAATGGTGTAGATATAGGAATTTAGAGAGGATTCGGGGCGGTCGGTGACGCAGATGGGGAAAATGCATCAACAAATCCTAACTGAGTGGGATGCTTTTGCAGGCAACAAAAACAGCTACAGTTGAGGTCAAAAGTCTACCACGAAAAAGAGTAATCAACAAAATTTACCAAGGTTGTTTATCTTTAGTTGTTTAGATTTATCATTCATTTCTTGTTTTTTTTATAATTTATGGATTATTGATTAACAACCGAAGAAACAAAATTGCAAATCTAAAAGCGGGCATGCATGAAAGCATTGCTTTTTGAACGTTTAAATATAAGTAAATGTAAATATTCACATTCATGCCCATTGATTTTCTTTTCAATATTTAAAACTTGTCTACAAACATATTGTACCATTTGGTTATCTGCTGAAAAAATTTATTTATTGTAGCAATGTCTTAGTTCTCAATTTTATGATAATTATTTACGGCGCAGTCTGTATGTACATATGAAAGCATAATGATCTTAATTCACAGAACATGTAAAAAAAATATTGCAACTTTGATTGCAAAAGTTGAAGGAAAGGAAACTTTGGCAACTTTTGGTGACCACTACTGTTTTGACCACAACTGTGACTCGCAAATGTCCAGCTAAACGGCTGCGTATGTGTGTTGCGTCCGTCCGTACATATGCATGCACTCCAATAAACAGAGCAAACAACAACAACAACAACAACAACAGCAGCAGGAGCGGAGAGTACGGGAATAGAGCAACAAAAACAATAACAGAAACGATTTGCTCTGCCACTGGCTGCGATATGTAAAAGGCGAAAATATTTAATTTTAGGTTCTTTGTGCCGTCGAGAGTGGAAAAAAGTGAAGAAAAAAAAAAAAGAAAGAGACAGGCGGCGAGAGAGAGCCGCCCAAGTGGGAGATACAAAACGGAACCAAATCGAAAGAATAAAAGGAAACATATCTCTGGCGCTTTCGTCTTTTGCCTTTTTTTCCCTATCCATTTTGTTCTGTTTTTATTGTTGCTTTTGTTTTTATTCAACTGGCTCGTTTCACAAAGTAGACAGCAAAACGTACACAAAACTGGCTGTATGGAGAAAAAAAGGCCAAAAACTGGGGGACTCGAGGGGCCAGAATGAAATCCAAATTCGTTTCATTCCATTGCCATTCCATGGCTGGTCCAAAAACTCGACCCCCCTCACCCTCGCCTCCATTTCCTCCCATATTCATTTCAATTCCTCCCATTCGGGACGTTTGCAAATTTTTTGGACAGAACGACGAACACTTTCTCGGTCTTTCCTGCATGGAGGCGTTAATTAAACATGACATGCAAATAAAAATTATACTTAGATTTACAGTCGGACATCTTTGGTAACAAACTTCGTGTCTTATTTTCGAAAACAATGTTGCTTTCAAGGCTTTCTAATCAGCTTTCGCTTACAACTACATCTGTAGTGAAATTTTTAAGGAATGTGAAAAGGTTTTTTTTTTAAAATAAATTTTGTTATTCTTTCAGTTTAACAACCTTTTTTTACTTGGTACTAACAAAACTATAACTGGACATCAAACTTCCAAATGTCAGACGTTTTATCTTTTAAATCAACAAGAAAATAAACTGTGGCAGCGAAGTAAGACTGTGTTCCAAGAATTGCAGACGATGTCAGAACAGAGCAAAATTGAGGCAAAAAAAAATGAAATTTCAATTAAAATTGTTAACGAGACTGGCTAATTCGACTCGAAAGTTGTGCGGAATCGTGTTTGGAATGGCAACCAACGGCTAATTCCTGGCCATATTTCATCCTAAGATTGCCTGTCAACAGAAGTGTTTAAAAATATCGTCCGGGATATTTTGGGAACAGCCCATTCATAACGCCCCTCCAGAGAGATTTATTAGATCGATTGGCCAGTGACAAGAGCTGAGCGAAGCGATTTCGCAAGTTCTGCGCATTTCACCGCCCAAATGTACACAAATATGCGGCGGTGCTGTATTTTTGGATATTTCACGGATTTCACGGATTTTTCGAATTTTTATTATGTGTATTAATTGGTTCATTCGCTCGCTGCAGTTTGCGTTGCACATTCGCGTCGTTGTGCTATATATTGTACACTATATATATTTGTACTGTATGTGTATGTGTTGCTGGTTGGGTCAGACACCCGCACACTACCACAACCGCAAACACCACAGATACACACACACACACACACACACACACCCCGGCACGGACACTGACACAAAGAGTGAATTTTCAGCAGCGGAGGCAGCAGCGCCTATGACGGCGTTTCAAAAACTGAATTCATACATTTTCCAACGGCACGGCAATGCCAGAAAATTTTGAAAATTTTCACACTCTCTCTCCGAGTATCGCTCTCGTGGGATTTCGCTCATTATCCGCTTTTTGGGGGGAGAGCTTGAAATGAAGTGAAATGAAAATTTTGTTGACCGACACAGAGGAATATTTTTAGCATCTTTTTCGATTTTCGGCACGGCGGATGGGTGATGGGAGATGGGTGATACAGCGAATCCGATTGACCTTATGGCAGGTGCAGTTCAATGGAATTATTAATAACCAGCTATGTGGCCCACTTCAAGGATACAGGGCCCCCCCCCTCCCAAGCGCCCTCGTCGTCCGCTCATTAGGCGGCTCTTATCAGACTCTCCACACTGAATGGCCTACAATTACGCAAGTTTCTCGAGCGGCGTGGGCGTCGCAGCCAATTTCAGGGGGAGTGGGTGGTGGGACGTCTTACCCTGTGATAAAAACCACTCGTCTAGAAAGTCCAAACCCATTAGTGCTTCTGTGCGATGGTCTGTCCTGTCCCAATGCGTTACTTCTCTCCGCTTGGCTTTCAATATTTACATTGTCTACTAAGTGGTTGCTTTCCGTTTCACTCAATTTTGGCTGACATTTCTAGGGAGCGGTGCAATCGATCGATCAAACGGTCAGTGCGTGGCTATATTTTTAGTGCTGTTGATCGCATATCGATCGGACTAGGGATAGACTAATTGTGGGTTCTGATAAGCTGATTAAGTTGTTGCACATTGGTACCTAATATAAATAATTAATAAATCGCTAAAGATATACCTTCAGAAAATTGTATAAAAATCACGGGTACGACAAGAGCCCAGTTGAACAGACTTTTTCAACCTCAGATAATCTGTTGTTTAATAAAGCATTTCATATCTCGACATACTCAATCAAATAACTGCATTGAAGCGAAAACGTATGGTTTAAGTAAGTTTTACCACCACACAAAAAATTTTAATTTATATCTATAAACGTTATTAAAGGAATGTTTTTAAATTTTTTATAAAGCTTTGCCTGAAAGCATGGAAGACATTTTTTTTGGCATTGACGGCATCAGCCAAAAAGTATGCCAAATTAAACCGCCACACTACCACACTCACAAATACGAAAACATTTCTCTCTTGCAACAAATTGACATTTTCGTTGGGGACACAGCTTTTCGCAATTTTTAATTATATATTTATTTATATCACAAAATGGCTCTCTTTTTCTACAAAAAAAAAAAAAAAACATATGTTAAAAATCGGCTTAAAGGCGATTGCGTTTTGGTTTGAATTTTCAATATGTGACGTCCCCCGAGGCTTTATTAATTCATCTGTTGGTCCCAAAATCGTTTTTCCGCTTGTGAGAATTGGGGCTTATGGACCCCTCGACCCAGCCCCCCGCCAACGCCCATGCTGAGCCAATGCCAAATGGTCGGAAAAACCTTTCGTTTTGAGGGGTCGTCGACATTTTCAGCGTAGCGTGTCGACCAAAAACTTGCGCCATCGAAATCGAATTTGACACAAATTAATTGCTATTTGATTTGACAAGTGCGAACGCGGGGCGGTAGTCCAGTGTATATAGATACAAAGAGCAACTGTGGGGGTTATGTTTAAGTGTTATCATCTAGAAATTGCTTTATTTGTGAAATGTTCGAAGAGACATCTAATGAATACTGAATGAACTCCTTGGCGTTGTGCGGGGAGCCGAGCTTGTTGTGGCTTCTCTTAAGCTGTTTTGCGAGGGATGAGGGTCCCAGGGTCCCAGACCCTAACTAGACCTTGGGCGCAGCTGCCGGGGCATGGGGTGGCGATTGGGGTGGCAATTGGAGTGGCGTTTGGGACGCCGCCTGGGGATGTGCGTGCGGTTCAATGGGGACGGGGGTGCTGCCTTCGGTGGCGTTTAGGTGGGTAAAGTGCGGCCAGCCGGAGATCTCCGCGAACAGCCTGCCTCCGGGACACTCGGTGTCACGAACCTGTCGGTGGCCCAGCAGCTTGTACGCGGGGTCAATGTAACCCTTGAACACGCCGAAGGCGATCAGGTTTTTGGCCGCGTCCAGCATCTGTTTGGGCGGCAGTTCAGCTGGAATTAAAGAGGGATAGGCTATTAGTAAACGAAATGCTAATTTGATGTATCATCATATCAAAAAATATGCTTTTCAAGTCCATGAAATATCTACTTTGTCCTATTTCGATTTCTAAGAATAACGTTAAAATGCTGTTTAAAGGCATTAAATATATACGTCTTTAAATACACCAATTTTATTGAAAAAGGAATACTGCCAAGTTAGTTGAATTGTGCTCGAGTTGGCTTTAGCGCAAAACAGTTGAAAATAAATTATAATGATAATCAAGATTTTTCTGAACCCACAAATAAAAGGCTTACGAGTGTGTTTTTACTCACTTCTCCAATCTCCGATCAGCACGATGCCCACGCTCTTGTCATTGTACTTGGGTGCATGAGCTCCGATAACGTTGAATCCCCTTCCGGTGTATATCATGCCATCGCCGCCGATGCCGAAGCTATAGCCGATGTCGTTCCAACCGCGCTCCAGCTGGTGAAAGTCCTGCATGTCGCGCATGCTCTTCATGCAGTCGGGAGTGCTATAGCACACCGCCGGCATGTATGAGTGGTGGATGATCACGTAGGGGGCGGGACCCTCGAAGTGCTCCACGGACTTGGGCAGGCGGGCCCCCCAGTCGGAGCGGGACAGAAGTCGAGCGGTGGCCGCTCCATCGCCCAAATTCGCATGCTGCATGTGCTGGCTATAGCCTGAAATTAAAGAATTAGGGATTGGGTTAGTTGGGTTTGACTGGTATTTAATTGCTTTTTTTATGAGTTCCCCTTTTATTTTTTTTCACTGAGAAACTTAGTCAGACATTAAGTCAGTTCACTTTAATTTCGAGAAGTGGTAAGGTACATCCCACATGAAAAATTTGGTTTTCAAATTCAGCTCTGAGTGTTAACATTTTGTTTATTATTGTGAATTCCTTGACGTGTGGCGTAAACAAGTTCAATTTTAACTTGTGCCATGAGTTATATCTGGCACAAAAACACCATCACTGCCAAGACAGTCGAAATTTGTTGGCCTTAATTGAAAAGGGGGCGTGTGTAATTGGGGGCGCGTGGTCTGCGGTGCTGCTGCTACCGTACGTCGCTCACATTCCATTGATAAATGATAGTCGGCTTCCCCACGCGGCGCTGCTGTCTGCGGATTTCTGCGGCGCTGGCTGCGGTTCCGACGACCCACGATTTTGCACTGACGTTCGCCGACTCCGCGGCTCCCCGATTCCGCTGAAAACCCCCTTTACGAGCTGAAAACAAGTCGCCGATCGGCTCCGATTGCCAATAGCGATCGTCATCGGACTGCTGAGCTGCTGAGCGGGAATCAAATATGCTAAACTGCTGTTGTGATAGGTGATTTCTATTTGATTTCATTTCCACATAAATGTACGATATTCCAGGGTAGAAACGAGGGGTTTTAGTTTATAAGTATTTTTACTTTACAAAAATAAATATTTACGCTAAATGTCAAAAACTTTATATTGTTTTTATTTTTTGCGTAATATTTTTCAATGCCTCTGTGAATATTTACATTAGCCCTCAGAATACAGTTTGCCGTGTTTATAGGAACAAATTGATGGTTTTTAACTTGCAGATTATCTTCATTTAAACGTATCTATTTCCTCTGCTCAGTAGGGCACTCTCGATTCGTTACGGTTAGATCTATATCAGCATGACTCAGCTTGAAGCGCTCAATGCGAAATGTTTAAAAGCCAAATGGCAGAGGAAGTCGCAACAGGTGCTACGGGTCGGCTATCATCTATCATTGGCGTGACCGTTTGGCCGTTGACACTGCGGGCCGGAGAAAAGACCGGAGCTCAGTTCCGTTTGGCCCTGGTTCCCCTCCGTGTGTCATAAATGCAAAATCAGACTCCTATCCGAAAACTATTTCATTCAAATGTTGCTCTATGTTTGTATGTATGTACATATGTATGTATGGTGACTCCGAAGTTGGCAAACATATAAGTAGATGATGTGTGGAAAATTTTCGGGGCTTGCAGTCATCGCCTTGGTTTATTTGCCGGCATCTGCCAAAACTTCGGTCCACTCCCACTCAAAAGAACGGCTGTGCGCCCCCAGCATTTATATGCATACGGAAAACTTAGACGGGGAAGTGAGCCGATGGAAAAGCCGGAAAAACGGGCGCCGGAAAAAGGAGGCGCAGCACTTGACTAAGTTAATGGCAGCAGTTTCTAATTAAAATTTACGAAGAGCGAAAGTTGCGTGGGCGAACAGACGAGGTCAACTTAACAGCACTGCTGAATTTTTAAACTGAAAATGAAGTACAGAGTATAAAGACATAAAATATCGCTTTTGGTTTATAAACAGAATGGGATAGATATATATTAAAACAATGTTTTTAATGAATAAAAATTAAAGAAACAGCGCCTAAACTTTATATATTGTGAAACGAAACTGGATAAGTGCGGCTATTTTTGGTTTTATTTTTGAATATTTAATAGAGGATTTGCTAGTGCTAAGAATAGTAATGTATAGATTATATAAAAATTAATTTAATGGGAATAGAGCTTTCCAGTGAAGTGCTTTTAACTTAATTTGAAAATTTAAAATTCGTTCTGAAGGATCTCAACTACTATTACTTTGTCCCCATTTGTTTGTGGGTGTCGCGCCCGCAGTTTGGCACCTATCCGGGATCCAGGATACAGGATCCTGGACTTCATCGACGGCACGTGCTTGAATAATAAACAGTTCAGGAATGGAGGAAAAACAGTGAGTGGTAGGATGTGAGGGCACGACCAAATCGGCGGCTGTTTAATTTATGCTGTTTTAGTTTTTAGTGTGTGTGTTACATGTTAATTACATTTATATTTACAGCCGAGCACGAAGGGCTCAAAATCACCCCAACTCCCCTAATTGTTACCCTAATTACGCGGCCTAATAAAGTAAACATTAAAACGCGTTGGCCTAATCAATGTTGCAAACTTTGTGGCACTCGCTCGCGCTCAAGCTCCTAGAATTCACACCCCTTTAATGACGAAACTATCGCCTCACTTCAGCTTTCACCTGTACAAAGTTCTTTGATAATTTTCATTTAATCCCACTGCCTTTTAATGGGGCCCGCTACTCTGCTGATTAAATTCTCGCATAATTGAAGTATTTAAATTACCAGCAAATAATTAGAGTGGCAAAAATACACACACACAGACACACACACACACACACCTAGCGGTGGGGAGGTCCCGTAGGTAATTGTTTGTTTTTAATCAGGCAATGCACATAATAGAGACATTTCAATATTATTATGTTGACGATGCCGAAGAGCCAGTCAGTCTGGCATTAAACAAATATCCGCTCCGTCTCACATTGTTTCGGGGGAATGTGCGAAATTAAGTCACGCTCGATTACAACACAAATTAAAAAGCAACATGCAAAAAAACAACCAGTGTTCGTACAACGGGAAAACAAAAAAGTACCCGGAGCAAACAAACAGAAAAAAGAACACAATAAAATCAGCAGAAATGAGCGAAAAAGCAAAAAAAAAAAAAAAAACTAGAAAAGAAAGCGAACGTTCTAGGTCAAAAACCGAAGAATAAATTCACTTTGCTTAGTTTTGGTATTTTATTAGTAAAGTAATATTTTTGTTATTATTAATTCTCTTAGATTTTCATAGGTTTCCACTATCAACAAATTTTCTCTGATTTACAGCGCTGATTTTAACAAATTAAAGCTAATTGCGCTGGCGAATCGTGGCTTTTTTGTGACTAAATTTTAATGATTTACAAATTAAAATGTTACACAAGTTATTCTAAGGAACCTATAAGCGAATTGGTAAAACTTTAAGTTTGGATTATATATGGCTTAACAATATTATTTTGAGCCACAAACACATTTTGACACACATATTTCCATTCACCTTCTAAAATGAACATGTAACGTGCTTTTTTTATTTCTATGGACATGCATGCTTGGAATACTTTAAATTTGTTTGATTTTTAATGCACTTCAACTGTTACTTGAGCTTTTTATATAATAACAACAAATTTCTCCCCATGTGATATTAAGTTTCATTGATGTTTTTACTTGCGATCGAAAAAGCTTGTTTCCTTATCTCTTTTCGCTTTTGAGGCCAGAGAACTTAATAAGCGACGACTCTCGGTCGCGGTTAGGGTGTGAGTGGTGTGAGTGGTGTGAGTATAATTATGAATATTAAAATCAAAAACCATTTCACTCGCTCGCTGGCTGTTAGGCCGTAAATGACAATTTTGTTAAATGTCAGTAATTAATTGATACAAAAAATCACATATCTGACAGATTGCAAATTGTGCATATATTATATATATAGAGAGCCGTTGCATATATAATCGGGGGGTTATCAGTGCTCAGCTGTCGCTGATTGCAGGTGTTGGGAGCGCAGAAGTTAAAAAAAAAAAAAGAACCGACCCATGCCCGCGATAAGAGGCTTGCTATCTATCCGATTCACATTCCCAGGGGCATGTTGATAAAAAAGGCTCTCTAACACCCACCACTTACCCATCATTGATAGCAAAACTAATCCCAGTGCTGTCATGTTGCTGTTTTTGGCTGATGTTGCTGCTGTGATGTTGCTGTTGCGCTGGTTTTGCTGGCTTTTTGCTACTTAGGAACTTGTGTGCGCGTAGAAAATGAGACTTTGATTTAGGAACTTTTGTGTCGATTGCTGTTCGCAGTTAGTTGATTGTTATTTGGTTTTTCTACTTGTTTGTTTGGTT
The DNA here is from genome assembly GCF_025200985.1 of Drosophila gunungcola. NCBI lineage: Eukaryota > Metazoa > Arthropoda > Insecta > Diptera > Drosophilidae > Drosophila > Drosophila gunungcola. The sequence continues at coordinate 11,035,898 of NC_069139.1, forward strand.
GGTTGTTTGTTTCGTTGTTTGTTTGTTTGTCGGCTGCTACCGGTTCTCGTGGCAAGAGTTGTGCAAATTTTGACGGTGTGTGAAGGTCAGACTTTGGTTTTGGCAGCGCTCACATAGCGGCCTTATGCTCCGTATCACAAGCGCGAATGTTGGCCAGCATAAGGGCGGGCCTGAGTTTATAGAAAAATTCACACCGAATTCGCACCGCCGCTGCTGACGTCGCTGCTAGCGTTGCTGTTGCTGTTGCTGCTGCTGCTGCTGCTGCTGCTGCTGCCGTAAAAGCAATGCCAAACAAATGGTTAATCGCATGGAACTTATGGCTCGATCACTCTCGCCGCTCGCTCTTTGATTTCGATTTAGCAACCGCTACCGCTCTCGGAGTAAGCTTTTCGCTGCCTCTGCCGCAGCTACCGCCGCTGCCTCAGTGGACGTCGCTGCTTTGGATAGCGCCGCTGCCGCAGTCGGCATTGCTGAATTTGATAAAGTTGTTATCAGCTAAGGTCATGCAGTGGTCTTTAGGGAAATTTAATACGGCTATCTAGCGATCGGTTGGCGGTGAATTACCCTCTTAATAAACAACTTTGCAAATTCATTGGCCCCATTCAACCGCATTTAACCTCTTCCGATCGGCGGTACTTTTTCCCCATGAAAGGGTTCTTTTTTGATCACTGCTGTTACGAGGGCCATCACACGTGTCAGCGTGAATCGGCAATTCATATGCACCGATATAGATATGGGTACAGGGAGAGAAAAATTGCACTTGGAAAACTCAAAAAATAACCCAAAAAAAAATATTTGTATTTTACTGAATTTAGTTCGAAAAATAACAATAGTAAACCCTATATTATAGATAAAAAAATGAATTTCTGTGAGCAATACCACTTTCCACCATGTGTAAATATTTATTTTAAATCGCCCATTTTCTCTGCGTGCACGAAATGAGTATACTTTAACCTATCACTCTGATATGTAATTAGGGTTAATCATTAAAAACGTTGCCTAGGCTGTAGGGCAAAATTCATGCCTCGCAATCACAACTTCCGACAGGGGCGAGTAATTAACAATTATGACTGTTTTGGCTTATCGCATTAAGAAGACCATGATGCAGATCGCTGATCATTGGAATTGGTGTGCCACTCCGTAGTAGTAGTTCAATATCGGCCAGTCTTGAAGGTTGCCACTGATAAGGGCTCTCTATTGGGCTCATAAATATGCCGTGGGGAAATTTTGTTGACAATCCCTCCTAACAATAGTTATGTAAACAAAAGTTAGTCCGAGATCACCAGCTGCTGACTGTTTTCAGCACCTGACAACGTCTAAGATTAAGTTATTTTGAATACGTCTATAGCGATTATTTATTGTCACTGTTACTTGGCCAAAGTTTTGCGGAAAAAATCACTCCCAGACTATGACTCATCCATTGTCTTTTCCCATCTCTTTCAAAAATGGTTATAATCAATTTTTCAAGACACTGTTGGGCTTTTACACTTCTTTCCATTTTCTGTTTTGATGAATTGACATAGTTTAAGATGACAATGTTTTAAATAATTTTTGTGTTTGTATATTTAAAATTTCATCAAACTGTTAAAGACACTTTTTTGCAAAAAGAAAAATATAAACCTCTCCTTTGCCTCTTTTTACTCAAAAACAAATTATTTTGTTAATTTGCTCTCTTAAACAACATATTTATAAGATCTGTATCATCAAGGCGTTAAGTAAGTTAGAAAACAATTAGGAAATCTATCTTCTTTTTTTAAAATTATTGTATTATTTAAAAATGATTTATAATGGTTCTTAATTGATTTTTATTTTTCAAAGGGATATTTAATGGTTGGCGTCCTAAACAATTTCTCTGAAATCTTTACAAAGGCTTCAGCGTATATTTTCTCGTATCCAAAATAGGAAGATCTATTTATTCGCTGTTTTAGTGTTTTAAAATGTTTCTATTTTTTATCGCAGATTTTCGGTTGCTTTACTCAAAACTGTGACTTTTTCGCTGTGACAGCATCACTGCGTTCGGCGTTCTCTGTATAATTTGCTTTCTTTGACCACCGCCACCGGACATACTCTTTTTAATTTGTGTTCGTGTTAAATTTATTTTTTTGATTTTTTTTTGTGGTCGGGAATCCCCGTTTGTTTTGGGGGAAGCCCGCTGCAAATGTGCTTTAGTCGGAGCGCCGAGATTGGATAGATAGACAAATTAACAGCATTTTATTTTCCGTCGTCGATTTATGGCGAACAAACACATTTCATCTTCATCTCGATCTCGATCTTAATCTAAATTTGTTTTTGTTTTTTGTATCTGCGAGAGAGTGTGCACACTGGTTTTTCAGGTCGAAAATTTGGGGGGAGCACCGCCAGATGCGTTCTGGCGCCTCCGTTAAAAGAAGTCCAAATCACCGAGCTCATTTTCTCAACCTGCGCTGCTTTGTATTATTTGCTGTTTATACCTGCGGCAAGGTAAACACGCAGACAACACCCCCCTGCCCCAGGAACTGAAAATTTATTACACTTCAAAACGGGGAAATTTCTCAAACGCTCTTGGAAATTGTTGAATTGTTTTAGCAGCAAAATAGTTGTGGCGGTACTTACCACAACTTGTGGCCAGCTGTTGTTGCTCGAAATGCTCCGAATCCGCGAGGATTGCTGGGGGTTTTGTCGAGGAAATGGAGACGGATCCAGACGCTTTGTCGCCCATGTTGCGTGCCAATATCTTTGCAGCCAACTGAACTGAAGTCCGAACCCATCGAACAGAACTCAACTATTTCGGTCTTCAGCCAACAGGTGCCTTTGATTAGGTCTTGTAATCTCGAGTTGCTCTTCCTTTTTTCGGGGTGCGTGAGAGCTCCTCCACTTAGAACTTCTAATGAACACATAATACACTCTCGGGTCGAAAAAGTAGGTATTTAGCTAAATTTTTTTTTTGTTTTTTCTAAGCGCAGAATATTTGTTTTGTCCCATTGTTCGTTCTCGTCATTTTCAAGGCCCACACCTGGATACAACACAAATAATTAACGATATGTTTAAGACCACAGGTGTTCGATTCAGATAGCCACACAACAAAAATTGTTTATAAAATGGCTGATGAGTTTTCATTCAAAAATGTTAGTATCCTAAAAAAGTTTACTGTTAGATAAATGTTTTCCAAGATCTGAAATAAATCAAAAAATCTGCTAAGCACATTTTCGTTTCCTTGGTGTTACTTTTGTTGTTTGTGTTACGAAAAGTAATAATATTAAGATGTAAATGATACTTTATAATAATTTTTTCTTAAGGCAAGCATATATTCTTAAAATCAAGTTAAGTGAGTTTAAGAAGTGGCTATAATAATCTTTGTAGATCCCCCAACATATCAGGGACCAACTCCCCCAGTTAGAGCATTGCGCGTTCGACTTTGTGTTGCTATTAAAGCTGACCATTGTGTTCATAATTTACCATTCGACGGGCTACCCGCTAATCGCACATCTTATCAGGGTATTAAGTGTTGCTCACTAACTACGCCTTGGCACGCTCTCACGATGAAAAATGCTGAGGGGGCAAAAATCACACGCAAAATCACAGGCCTTCTTTCATTCACCTCCTTCCCCGGCGCGGGGTATTCACCGAGGTAAACATTATCGGGCCAGAAGCTCTACACTCTCGCACATTAGACAAATAAACGGGTGTCTCTGCTGCTGTGTGTACTACAATTAACAAAAGTAATTGTACTCGATGGGGATTCCCCGGGGCCTCAATGAAAACTCTTTGATGGGTAAGCCGTGCAAAAAACAAGGGAAGGGGTTACATCATTAAAATTTCAACAAAATGTACCCATCTTAGACAATTACACCACAAACTTAAGACTTTTTAACACCGGGTTTCTGGCAGAAAAGTTATGTCCTTAGAAGTGCTGATTTTGTGTCACTTTTCTGCAAAGCAATTTTTTAAGGAAAGTGGAAAATGGAATGGAAAATCATTAAAACGTCCGTTTAGCCAGACACATCAAATAAAATGGAATAATTTCGGTTGGATAAAGTAGTTCGGCCGTATCAGTTCTCAATATTTCAATTCCACTATCGGAATAATCTCAATCGTTATAAATTGGTCCCAAGTCAAGTGAATATCAGGCAATAATGTGAAGTAGTAATTTATTGATTTGAAGGCAAGGGCTGCTTTTTCAATGGCTGATGAAAGACAAGTACCATAGTAGATAGTGGGGGGTTTTTTTTTTATTTAAAGTTGCTTAATCGAACATTGAAAAAACTGACCTTTGTTTTGGCCAATACATTAATAGTTAAACTCTTTCAAATGATTTATTCTGTGACAAAACTCAATTTTATTATACACAGTAAAGTGTAAATTTTGATTTTGTTGCAAATTGGCATTTTTGTATTTATTTAAATACAAGGGAACAGTCCAGAATAAAGTTAATCTCTACTTATAATTTAAGAGAACTTGTTTGCTGTTTGTCGTATACATTTCTGTAGAGACTTATTTTATCAATTTAGCTTGCAGTTAATTATTAATGGGAGCAAGAGAAAGTAATTGACTTGTGTTTATGAATTATTAAATACAACATTTCGTGTGAAAAATTAAATTTATAGAAACTTCTACTATTTAGCAGATTTGAAGCTAAATATCTTTTTTACAGCGTGCAATCTCATTAAGTTGTATGCCAGCACCACCAATTGAAACATTCGGCATGCCGAACAATTCATCAGATGTCGCCATATCATTGTCTGTACTGATTAGTTACGCCTTGCTGGCTAGCAGGCAAAATCCCCCCCAGAAAAAAGGAGGAGGAATGGCGATGGGTGCTGGTATCCTTGTAGCGGCACGCACATGCCATATATTAGGACGCATAAAATGACAAACGACTCGCGAGGCGCGTAAATTGAAAACGCGCTGAGCCTGTGCGAGATTGCCTGCGGAAAGGGATGGATGCTGGGGCGGTGGGGAGGGGAGGGGAGGGGAGGGGAGGGGAGGAATTGGGTGGCGGGTAGTATGGATTTTGGCGACTTTTTGCCTGTTTGTTATTGCTGCCTGAGCTGCCTGAGCTGTTTGAGCTGCCTCACTCTCGCACTTTCTGGCACTGGCTGTCGGCCAAAACTTTGCCAAAGTATTCAAATTAAAATTTCAATTAAGGAAGTGAATTTGTGTGTGCCGAAAGTGTATTAAGTCTATATGGCGGTGGCATCTTGGCATTTCACTGCTGCCGTATTCCACGTGTGCCTCGTCCGCCACGCCCCCACAGCCGCCCACTTAGATATGCCGCAAAGGAGGCTGAAATTGAACCGAACTGAACAGATCCCACCCAGCTGTAGCTTCGTCGTCGCCCGTTGTTTGATTTATTGCCAAAGTTTGTCGTCTGTCACATGACATAAGGAGTACTTTGTTGGAATATTTTACATTTTACGCGCCCCCAGCACCGCACACACCTTTCCCGCTGACATTTTCCATTGAATTGGCAATGAGTACGAAAGCCGCTCTGATCGGCCTATGTGGGCATTATTAATAATGCAATCAATTTGTAAACAATTTGGCATATATCAATGCGCTTCGTGCCGGCCATAAATCTTTGGGAAATTAGCTCAGTCACTTGCGCCCCTTCTGCCATGAACTTTGGCACTTAAAAATATTAAAAGCTGGTGTTGTTAGGTTTGCTAGGTAGGACAAAAGAGGTTATACATTTTTTGACATTTCTTTCGAAGATTGCTAGTTTGTTTTACTATTTATCATCAGGAAAATAATACTAATTTTTAATAATAATACTTTTTAAGCAGAACTCTAATCTGTAATAGACTTAATGGTGAGGATTTTTGAAATGCTTTTTTAGTTTTTACTTGTGAATTACGATAATGGAAGACTTTATAAAATTGTTTGTTTATTATATATCTGTCATGGTTGGATAATCTCAAATTGGAAAAATTGATGACAAAGAGTAAACAATTTTTAAATTGTTATTTATTACAATCTACTCTATACCATTGGGACTTTCCCTGGTATATTTTTTGCGAGTGTGGTCATTTGCATGCCAGCCCCCCTGACAGATGGCTGGGTTGCCCTCTTGATGGATTGGCGGCTGGTTCTGGCCTGGAAATTTTCCGGGAGCAGGCTTTCCGGGAGTGTGGACAGGGCCGCTGCCAACAGATTTTGCCATATTTCTGCGTTTTGGCTGCTTCAGTAGCTGCTGCTGCTGCTGCTGCTGCCGCTTTGGCAGTTAGTGACAGCTGCGGCGATGGCTGCAGTTTGGGGGGAAAAAACCAAAAATGGAGAGCCCGGGAAACCATAACGCATGTCCGGTTGGCAGCCATGCATATCCCAAAAACCGGCATGAGGACAGAGGCTCGAGCCTTTGACCGGCGAAAGAATGAAATTCGTTTGGTGCTGTTTGCCCAAACTTTCAAAATTCAATGGTCAGAGTAGGCAGTACACAAAGGAGAGTCAACAGAATAGTGAAATGCCACTCGTACAGTAAACTTTCAGCTCTCAAAGTCCTGTAGCTCCGGTGTGGCATATATCTGCTTTACAGAGGTAAGTTCAGAGTTGGATCTGCTCGAGCTAATTGAATGAAGTTCCCCCTGAAGTGTGTGTCCAGCAGAGATTCTTTGCCCGCGAAAGAGAAATGGCAAATGGATGTTGGCCATCCTCCACCACCCAGCCTTTGTTCCATTTTCCTTGGCTTGCCTTGGCTTGCGTTGGCTTGCCTTGGCCCCAATTTAAAAGTTTATGAACTTGTCAGCCAACTGGCTGACTGGCTCCACTCCGACCCCATTCTAAAACCCCTCTTTTGTTTGTGTGCTTGCAGGAGGCAGGAGAAGGATCCAAGGAGCAAGGATGTCGGGGCGCCTCAACCAGCAGCACGCGGCGTATGCGCAACGCATGGAGCAGGAGAACAACCGGGTACAGGCCACCCAGGCGGTGAACCGCTACTACAGCCACTGGGGCAAGGTGACCTCACGCTTCGAAAACTGGACCAACAAGGAGTACTACGAGAAGGCCGACCAGCAGCTCCAGTCGCGCCGCGACCACCAGGAGAAGCAAGTGGCCCTCGCCGAGCGGCAGGCGAGGCTGCGCCAGCTCTTGGCCGCCGAGAGCGAGGCCTACGACGGCGAGATGGAGCGACGGCGTCGGCCTCGGGAGCCCGGCGGCGGTGACCTCCAGATGCTGGGACGCGTCAACCAGTCGCTCAAGGAGCAGGAGCAGCTGCGTCGCAAACTGGAAATGGAGGCCAAGCTCTACGGCCGTTGGCGGCATGGCGTCGACGACGAAAAGCTGCTCTACCAGTCCAAGTCGGACAACGAGGTGCTGGCCAAGCTCAACTGGCTGGACCGCCAGATCGAAAGCCAGCAGCAGCGCGAGCAGCAGCAGGCCCTGGCCGCCGAGCGGCAGCTCCAGCTGCAGCAGGAGATCAGTCGCACGGAGCAGGCCCAGAAGGAGCGCCAGCAGATCCGGGAGCAGCAGCTCCGCGAGCTGCGTGCCCTGCAGGAGTCCCACATGGCAGAGCTTCGGCTGCGGCAGCAGGAGGCGGACAAGCTGAAGGAGGAGGAGCAGCACTTCCAGCTCTTCCTGGCCGAACTGGACAAGGAGCGGGAGCTGCTCGAGGAGAGCAGTGCTCTGGTGCTGAAGCCCGTCGACTCCGGCCACGCCTTCAACCTCAAGAAGATCAAGGTGTTCATTCGGCAGCGCAGTGAGGCCAGTCGCAAGCAGATCTCGCTGTGCGTCAACATGCTGCAGCGCATGGCCAAGTACGTGGTCAAGACGGAGGAGCTGCAGGCCCTGCTGGAGAAGTACCGCTCGCAGCTGGAGCACGAAGAGCTGGCCTGCGCCCAGATCGAGACCATGTACGAGTCGGAGGCCAAGTACAACCTGCAGCGCTGCGAGGAAAACTGGCGCGAGCAGCACTTGCAGCGCTACGGCGAGCTGAGCAAGCTCATCGACCAGGAGCGGGATTGCCTCGGCGGCCTGCTGAAGGAGAACGTCAGCCAGCAGCAGGCTCTGGTGGAGCTGAGGAGCCAGCACCTCACCGGCATTGAGCAGGCCAACAAGCAGCTGGAACAGCTCAGCCAGGAGCAGGCTGAAGTGGCTGAAGTGGCTGTGCCGTCGGCTAGCAATCTCAGGGAGGTGGAATCGGAGGCTTCCCTTTCGGGAGCTTCGGCTCCGGTTGAGGACCTCCCGCCCAAGGTCAGCGACTCCTTCTCCAATCTTAATTTGGACGTGTGGCAGGACCTGCCTCCGGCCCGCGGAGAAGTCGACCTGCAGCGTGTCGACAAATCGCGGTCCCTCAATGTGGTCACCTCGCAGACGGCTGCTCCTCCAAAGTTCGCCCGCAAACGTGTGGCCTGGACCTAACATTACCACACTACATATCATGTCGTTCCAGCTTAAATTTCAATGGTATTATTAGACCTATTGTTAGTTTAATCCGTGTTTAGCCATAGTTGTAATCCCCCGCACACACTCCACTCCACTCCCACACACGCCACTCCAATGAAAACCGCTCGAATACCACTCTGTGCACTTGTAGTTGATAAGGCCGATAGATAGGCGCTCCCCCAAAGGTGGGCCAATAAATCACTTAATTTGTGGGCCAGCAGGAAGTGCGTCCTTAATTATTGTCAAGTGAAAGTCGGGGCGGGATCAAGTCGGAAGCTGAAAATATATATAGCAAGTGCGGTACACACACTCTGAATAATAAATTTCTCTAGTAAGTTCAAACATAGCAGGCTGGAAATGGTTTGGCTTATGTTTCGACCTACTTACACGTGCAAATTATCCAATACAATTCCCTTTGCATCTAACGCGTTTTGCATTTTATCGAAACTAATTAATATTGTAGGTTTTGGCAAATCTCTGAATGTAGGGCGGCAAAGCTCAATAACCCATTTATATGGCAAGTAAAAACCAGTTGGTAACAAATTGACTTATGTTTCGGCCTACTTAATGAGAGACGAGTGTCTGATTTTAAATGATCCAATAACCCCGGAAACAAGTCCCTTGCATCAATAACCCATTTACATGGCAAGCAAAAACAGGTTGTGTTCCATAAGTCCATCAGCAATGTTTTGTCCAGTTCCGAACAACCTTACGAAACACAAGTGTGTGATGAAGTTGTCAAGTCCAATATGCTTGGTTTAATTATGGCAGACACAATTCCGATTTGCATTTAATCGAAATTAATATGTTCGAGTTTTGGCAAATCTCTCTTGAGCAATGGATGCCGGAGTAATATTGCTACATATATGCAGTAGCAGGCATTATTTAATGCAGGTTATTCATCACCTATTTGAATAGATTGCCGCCACTCCCCCAGTTCCCATTTCATCAGCCGTAAGCTGCTCCTAATGGCCAAAATGCTCGCAAATGATGATGAATACGTTTCAATTACTCCACTCGAACTCTCCATCATCAGAATCAGAATCAGCATCACAATCGGAAGCAGAAATAATATTTTGTGGGCCAGCTTTGGAGAAGTATGGTTCTCCGATATCATTTGATTGCTACCTGAGCAAGTTGCCAAAGGAGAATGGAGGCGAAGCTGAAAGGTCTGTTCATTTATGAAATATTACAAATTATTATCTGCAGTTATTTCGGCCAAAGTCGAGCCATTGGAAACGAAGACCCGGCATTGCAGTCGATTTGGTGGTAATAAAAGCCAGTTGTATCCAGATATGCATGCGCTCGATGAACCCACATGAAAAGAGGTATGCATGCATGCCACATATAGCAAAACATGCCAAGCGCATCGCATAGCAGCGCTTTTGATTAAATTTCTTTGAGTGTTTGGGGCACAAAATGCAATTTCATTTGCACTAATGGCTGGCGTCGCAGTCGACGTCTCTGCCGGTTGCATTTCCGCTGTCAGCAACAATGCTGCAGCGGCGCGGCAGAGGAAAACTGGGCGAAAAACTGCAAAGAAGAGCGAAAAAACAACAAAACGAGCGAGAAAAAAGCGAGATTGTTAAATTGAATTAAAACCAACAGCGCAGTGGGTGGGTGGGTTATGGCTGCCAGCGTCGGCCAAGCGGAAGGTATATCATGAGAAGAAGAAGTGCATGCCGCTCCTCCAAAGCACCAGCACACCATCAGCGGGAAACCCTTCCATTCCCCCCATTCCTCCCATTCCGCCCACTCCTCCACTAGCACCCATCTTTAATGGTGTTACTGCAACGGGAGGCTGCCATTACCAACTCTTGGGGCCATCTGCACAAGGTTTGTTCAAGCAATAAACGAAATTTGAAGGCTTGTTCAGCTGCACCGCCGCCCACTCAAGCACCACCCCCCATCCCTCATCCACCCAACTCTTTCCCCAGCAGCCCCACAATAGATTACAATGTTTGCCGGGCGGAAAAAAAAAGCTATTATTTTTTGCAGGACTTAAAAAAGCACAATAGCAAGGTTCAACATTCAATTGTTATAAATTGAAAACAATTACGTTAAAAGTTGTGAAAACAAGAAATGAGAAAGATTTTGGGAAGCTGACCTTTATATATTCTTGAAGCTGGTTCCGAAAGTGAAACCAATCATTTTGGCAACTAGTAGTGGAAAATATATTAAAACTATCAAGAAAAGTAAAGTTTATTAATACTCGACTTTTATTTTCTGTTCATTCAATTATTTGTTTATGTTTAATGACCATTAACAAGTTAATTCTGATGGTAGTTAATAATTAAAAACAGATTAAGTTAAATGTGTCTTGTACAATATTATTGCCCTTGCTATTCCATTAATAATATTATCTCATAAATATTTGGGAAAATGTGACTTCCGTTCTTTATTGAATTAATGCATCAAAAAATAGTCAGATGTGCTATAAAAATAAATAATAACAAATCAAGTAAACTAAAAAAAAAGATAACCTTATCAAGCGCTGAAAAACTACTTATTGAAAATTAATAATTACATATGGAACTTGTAAATATATTTTATGTAAATTTAATGCCATTTAATAGTAAGCGGCAATTATCATAAAATAATAACCGCTGCTAGGTCAGCATAATTAAACTAACGCAAATTCCATTATTTATTAAATTCATAGTTCGCGATGTCAAACCGTCAGGCGTTCATTTGATCTGTCAGTCAGCCTGTCATCTGCCCTGAATCGCATTTCCTGCAATCAAGTTATTTGCTTGGCAGTTGAGTGTGTTTTGGCTAGGCAACTAGGTGGCTTTCCAGCTACACAGCTACACCCTCGTGGAAATGTGCGTGGAAATCCAAGGCAAATTTCCGCATCAAAGAGTTTGGCGTGCCCTGGATTTTGTGGCAACGTGTTGCCATCAGCGGATTACTGAATGATTACAACAGGTGCGAGCTGACTGGGCAACACAACCTTTCTGCGTTGGGTGGCATAATCTGTCAGCCGACTGTCCCTTAAACAAGATTAACTGTGGATATGGCTGCGGAGGTGGATGAGGAGGAGGCTGGCAGGGAGCAATCGGGCCGTAAGGAAGCAATAATGCGATGAAGTCAAGGCGTGCTCACGTCTGCCGCATCCACATCCACACAACCGGAGACTCAGCACTCTGGACTCAGAGCCAGTAGCAGACCCAGACACAGACGTATAGGGCCCTTTTATCCGGGCGACATTTACGTCAACAATTCTGCAAACAATTGGCAAATGTGGCCATAAAAGCATGACAGTTGTCACAGCCGCCGTCGCTGTCCTTAACACCCAACCGCCACTCTCTTAACCCCCGGCTGCCTCTGCTACTTTGAAATGCACAAAGCGGAAAAGGAAACGGATGCGGAAATACATGTATGCGTGATGTTGCTGCTGTTGCTGCTGCTGCTGCTGCTGCTTTTGCTGCTGCAACTGGTTGTAGTTGCTGCCTGTCTATCTGTCCGTTTGTCCGTCTGTCCGCCTGTCTACTTGTCCCACTGTGCGAGTGATGGTTGAGCCAAAAGCCAGCATGTCGCCAACAGACTAAGCCCAGCCAGGCCACACATAATGTCGGCTAAGCCTTCAGTCAATTGCATTCAAATAAGCGACCAAAGGGGCTCTGGTTGGCTACTGGATGGCTGCTGGGGAAAATGGTTGGAAAATGCGCTCTCCTGGCCTCCGTTTACATATGCAAGGCTTTCAGCTTTCAGCTTTTAGCTGGCAGCTCAGGAACTCAGGAATGTTCAATTTCACCCATGGCCAGTCTGGGCCATCATTTCATGTATCACTTTATGTCCGTGGTTAGGGATTGCGTTTAAAGTTTAAACAACGTTTGTATTATCTGTGCCGGGACTCGGTTGCCATGGCTGCCAGGGCACACTTCAATGCCACTCCCAATCCCAATCCCAACCGCCAACAGTTTGCTTCATTACTCTCCAAACCCCAAACATTCTCTGCCCACCATACAGATTCACTGTTTTAAGCATGCAAAAAATGCTGCGTAAATATGCCAACGGAAAAATTAAAAAACAAAAAAAACCGAAAAGAAAAGAAAAACAACAGCAGCAGCCACAACAATAGTACCAGCAGCAGCAGCGGTGACCGTGTGAGCCGCAGCAGCAACAACATCGACGCTGAAATCGGTTCTTGTTCTTGTTGTTGCTACATGCCTGCCATTACACACATATACATATGTAATTCAGTTTCAGTTTCATAACTAAAAAACCATAAAACAAAATTGTGTACATACCGCCCGCCCGAACTACCAGTCCCGCAGCTGAGTGAGCCACTGAGTGAGCGATCCCGAAACCAAAGCAATCCTCGCGCCAACCACCCACACAGCCAGCCATAAAACCACCCACCCAAAAGCACACAGCGGAAAACATTTTGAACAGAGTTATAAATGTGGAATAAGCAATTGCAATTGCACAAGAATCACATACAAGCATATGCAGTGGTTATTTTATGGTTTCGGTTTCGGTTCATGGTTAATTGGTTTTCTTCTGTGAATGGTTTTAACTTGTTTCATTTATTCTTTTATATTTATTATATTTTGAAATTTGGTCCTTTCGGTCATCATTTTATATAAATAGCATTTACTTTTATAAATATGAGAAAAACGTTCATTTAGATTGATTACAAAGAGAATTTGTAAATCATAAAACATTAAATTTATTCTTAAACCAGAGACTGTTTTCTAAATAAAACGATTTAAAAATTAAAATATGGTTAAATTTAAAATTTTAAAATTATTTACAAAATGTGCCTATTTATTATGAAATAAATTATCGACTTAGCAAGTTACATATGCCTTTCGAATTTGCCGTTTTTTTTCAGTGTTCCCAACCGCCTACAGCAAAACAAACAGAGGTTGAAGAGCAGCATGGCAGAGTGGGGATAATCAGAAGCCCCAACTGAGCAAGTACAGTGGAGATTAGCTAAATGAAAAGCCCTCGAAAGGCAGCTCATGCGCGTGCAAAGAGGTCGCAAGTTTTTGCTGCGGCCAAAATTCCCCGCAGCCACAAAAGGCAAACGAGAAGGCAACACTTACAACGGCAAAAATTTCAGGGTTCGGCCATGACGACTCCCATATTACCTCAAGACACACAGAAAAATGGGTATTACTTTCGCCTAGAAATTTAAGACTTTTTTGCATTTGAGAATAATAAATTGTTTTAAGAAATTTGGTGTCAGTGTAATATGAGTGAGTCAACCTCTGACAAAGAAGTATATGACGTGTTAGTCACGCATGATTAGGCTCGAAGGGCGATTAAATCATTATCATCACAGTTCCCGGGAAACAAAGCGAAATGAAAACATCAATGCCGTTATCATTATTTAACAACAAATTTACTATCTAATATTTATTTGTTACTGTTTCAAATTGTATACCGCCAGAGGTGTGAAGGGCGAATACAACATGAATAGCAAAGTCACCAAAAAACCTATAAAAAGAACTCATAAATGTAATAATCTTTTTGAAACACTAGCCAAACGTTGAAAAACCATTAGACAATTATCTTGACAATTGTAGTTAAAGTAGTAAACTATTATGTAAATAGAGTACGCTGAATAATTTCGTATGACTACGCATGATTTGATTTTTGGAAAGTTAAGCAATTAGAATACCTTTATTGTCTATTTAATCATAATATTAATACTATTATTTGTGGTACAAAGAACAAGCTTAATTTGCTTGATTTAAATATCGACAGAAATGTTAAGGCTACTGATAGAATTAAGTGTTAATTTTAAAGTTGCATCGGTTTGTCCACGGGAATGGAAAACATCAGGTAACTAAAAGTTGTCATCCCGATTAAATCCCTGCTTACTGACTGTGGCTGGAGAGCGGTGCTCGCCACTCTGCACTAATCTGCGAGCTCATGGCTGAGTTTGCATTTAGGCTGTTTCCACTGTGGCCACACTACAGCTTTAAAGTTTGTGCAACAAATTAGAATTCATTTGCAGGGACACAACACTCGAAATGGCCGGGAAAGTGGCGAGCAAACAACGCACACAGCCAAACACAGACCATAAAGTACATAAAACTGGCCAGCAACAAATGCGACTGAAAACATTACGGAGCACACACATATAAACCTCTCATTCGGTTATTTCGCATTCAGAAAATGGCACTAATTATACAGTTATACGGTTTTATGCGGCTTGAAGCGCCACTGGCTTGCCACATTTTTGGGTACGTTTCCTGCTTGCCATTATCTGCCAACCCGGCATCCTGCAGCCCAGCCATCTATAGTGTCGCCCCACCCCCCATTCCATCTTAACATGGTACCTGGTACCTGGTACCTGGAACCTTTGCGACCGGGAACCTCTGCGACCTCACCTGCAACGGTAATTAACGTTCTCGAACGGAACCGACGACTTGAAGCGTTGCCCTGACACAGGTGCCACGCCTCCATCACTCCGTAACCACCGATCCCCGCCCACTTGGCCAAGTCGGAGAAGTCGCAGTCCATTGGCAGTGGCAGTGGCAGTGGCAGTCGCAGCTGCAACACCTGCAGACAAACGACAGCGACGAAGGACGCGGTGCACAGGACGTATACGTAACTTTTGTAATTAAAAGCATCGCACTGCAGCAGAGCTGCGGCAGCGCGCCAACTGAGCAGCGACTGAGCTGCGGCGACAACAATGCACTCATGCAAAAAGCTGCAGCTGCAGTGGCGGCGGCGGCGGCAGAAGGGGTCTTTTGAGGGTGATGGGCCAGCGGCAGCAGCTGCCTCTTAGTTACTCCTTCACAAAGGGCACGGCGGTGGACAGGAAGGCGAGGAGGGGCGTGTGCCGACGGGACTCCAGAAGGGGCAAATGCCGAGCACACTCAAACAAAAAGCTTGGAGGAGCGCACAATAGTTTTTTGGTCCTGGGGTCGCTGTTTGCCAAGTGGGTTGCGATAGGTCGCACACTCAGAACTAAAACGTTCCTCTAGTGCCAAAAATCCAGCAGAGAAGAAAATATTTCATAAAGTCCACACAACGCAGTTTTGATTTGACAGGCTTACACGATATACATATACAAAATTGATGAGTACAATTAGTGGTTTTTAGAAAATGTAACACTTTAAGTAAAGTAATACATACATACCTATAAGCAGGCTTAGCTCTTCATTTGGTATTTAATATTTTCAATATGTGTCAATGCTTTTTTTTTAGCGAAAACAATAAAACTAAAATTGCTGCGACTTTTCTGGCTTGTATACTATTAATTGGTTGTCCTGGGGCATTTAGAAACGACATATTCGTGGCTTGTCAAATAAAAAACGCTAAATAGATTCACAACGTTGAGGGACACCAAAGGCTATTTCACGCTGAATGTAGTGGACAGCTGGATAAAAAGGTAAATTATTTTTAAAAATATGTAAGTAAATTTAATTTACGTCGACGCATATCTTTTTTCCATTTTAGCTAAATACGTTTAGCAGTGAAGTTAATTAACAAATGGCGTCTTCTATTGTAAGTCAATTTTTGGCTACCAATTTTTTGAAATGAATAAAAAGTGTTACTGTTAGCCTTTATAATCTGATATAATATGTACAGAAATAACATACAAATATTTCTGATTGAATTTAAATCTTAAAAACAGGAAATTAAAATGGTCAAAATTATAAAAAAATGTATAATTTTTTTTTTTGATCACAAAAAAATAAGGCAACAGATAAGCAACAGATCAAAATTGGCTATTTTTCTGAGCTATCCACTTATCAAATTATTTAGAAAGAAAACATTGAGATATGTAAAAGTTGTATGCCATGGAAGATTTCTTTGGGTGCAGGACGTTTTGTAAAAGGCAAACGGAAAAGGGAAAGTGGGAGAGCTGGAGGGTACTAAATGCGGTTGCGGTTGCGGTTGCCAGTGACTCGCTGTTCTTGGAGTCATCTTAGCGGGTTCGCCGACCACAGTGGATGTGGATGCAGCTGGAGAAAATGCGAATGCGAACGGGGAGACATGCTGATAAACAGCAGCAGCAAAGAGTCAGCATTTGCAAAATCAGAATCTGGGCCTGCCTCTGGGCGTGGTCATGGTCTCTGTGGCCCAATTTCACAGAGTGCTGTCTGGAGAGGAGCGAGCACCTGGACACCTGGACACCTGGACCCCCTGGCAAGATGATCAGTTCAAGGACGGTTCTTGCCACTCCATTCCGAGATTCATATCTAGCCGGAGGCCAAATGATATGCCATGTGAGGCATCCGGCCGGGATTCGCACAAGTTATGGCAGCAGTTAGCCTGGGGTTAACCCTGCGGCCGGCTGCCCGGGAACTCTATCATTCTGCCGCATCTCTCGTCATTGTTTTTCATGGCCCGGAATAGTTGTCACTGGGCCTGGCTTTGGGCCCAGCCCAGGACTTAACAGCAACGGCCTGCGGGTGCGTGGCCCTGCATAAAAAATGGCCAAGTTTAATTGATAAAGTTTCCCTGGCAGTGCCATGACGCCGCATTAAGCCACGCTGAGGTCCGAGGGCCAAGGGGAAGGACCTCACAGCTGCGTTGGGAATAAAATCTGTTTGTTCAGCTTCAACTTAAAGCGTTTACGTGTGTATCCTGTCGTTTGTCCTTTGCCCTGGCTGCGTACTGATTCCCTCGGCGCTCGTTTGCTCAATCGCAGCCAACTACTATACTTGGCGGGCCCATGTTCGTATTGATGCAGAGAGAAAAATTATAAATAGATTCTAACTTATTAACGATAATAGGCCACTTAAAGCTGTACAACATTACCTTACCTTCAATCTCGTATATTTTTCAAATCTCAAGAAGTGATTTATCAATATCACTTCAGATTTTGTGGCTTGTCTTGTAAATGCAATTAAAAATTAACGATTAGATTTCGGAAAACAGTTACGTAATTTCATTCAGATCTTTCAAAATTATATTTAAGAAATTACAAAAAACAAAGTGTTTTTAGCTGAGATATTAAATATTATTTATTTATTATATTTAATTTAATGCATATTTTGATACAACAAGTCCGCGGAAATTAATTAAATTAATTTTATTTTCGCGTGCTTGTAGCTATTTGATGAAACAGGATTGTTGTAATTTTGCCAGTAAGCTAAATGATAATTTGGTTACTATATTGATTTCCCCCTTTTTTTCTCTACGTGTCCTTGTATCTGGTTCGTGACCCGGTGTCCTTGCTCGTGTGATTCCCTAACCAACCGGACGAGGCAATCAATGCAAAACAAAAAATTTTATTCCATCACTTCATCGGCGACATAAAAATGTATAAGTTTTTCCTGGCTGCCCGGCGGCTGACACACGTGTTGTCCTCGTCATCAGGTTGCTCCACGGAACTCCCGGGAGCCTGATGTGGACGTGGATGTGGATGTGGATGTGGATGTGGATGTGGATGTGGATGTAAATGTGGATGTGGATGCGGATTCCGATGCTCAACTGGTCACGTCCTGTTTGGCCCGGCGCTTTTATTAAAAACGCTATGCAGAGCACATTACAAGTTAATAATTCCCGTGCCGATCTGGCGAGATGCCCTCGCACACGCATTCGTGGCGGTGGAAAGAGGGGGGCATGACCAGGCTGGTGGCATATGCCACACATTCGTCCTGGCGCTGAAATATTTTGCCCCTTGGCCAGGCGCAACATGAATCGAATCATTTTTATTATTCCCACTCCCAGGAAGGGACAGTTTCCTCGTCCATCTGGCGGGCAAGAGGGGCTTCCAACCATCCGGGGCCAGTATTCACCATCCAGCAGCCAGAACCCGCATCCGCATGGAATCGCTCTCGGAACGAACGAATAATGGTGTTTGTGTTCGAAAATACATTTATTTGAGGGCGTTGCCAGGGATTACGATGGCAACGAGATGGTGGTGGGTGCGGCAGTGCGGCCATCTGTATGCCCTTTGCTCTGCGGCTGCGGCAGTTGACACAAATTGTCAGTTCATCAACGCCTACCGGGCGTATGCGTGATGTGGCCGTGAAATACTGAGCCAACGGCTGTCGCTGGCCAACGAGCTTCGTTAGCCAACTGGGCCAACAACATGGGGCGTATAAATCCTGCACGTTTAACCATAACCGAATCGAAGCTAAACGAGCACCCCCCCCCCCCATCGTGTACCCTTTACCCCCTTTTTGGTCGTCCTGCAGAGTCCATTGTTGTCCACATCAGTTTGGTCGTTGCTTGTGCTGCCAATGTCATTGTTATTAACTTTTTATGGCTTATTACATAAGCAGCGCAAATCCGACTGACAACGCATACGTGACAAATCCTTGCGAGGGTAAGTCATAGTCTTGTGTCCCACTAATTAAATATATAAAGCGAATGCTGGCCATAAATAAAACAATAAAAATACGCCCGATTGCCGGGATAAAATCTAACCCCAAATGAGGACCAAATTTGGAGGCGAATCGAGAGCCAAAAACATATCGATCTCAACCTTTCGAACCGAACCGAACCGAGCCGAACCCTTGACCTGGCCAAATCCAAATCCCTTTCAATCGGCTGGCTTCGACTCCAATTCCCAGAACAATTAGTTCCGACAGGCCCGAAAAATCCGAAAAGGGATTTTCACACGCCGAATCAATTGACAAAAGGTATTAAAAGTTTCGCCAGATGAGCGGTGAAAGTTTCTCCCTTCCGAAGCAGAATCACGGCAAATGCTAAACAGCAATTCCCCGACTTTGTGCCCCATTAAATGGCAAACCAATATGGTGTGGGGCGGGGCGTGGGGTCCAGACTGGAGTCCATATCGTAAATTGTGCGAGTCGCAAAATGAGATACGTAGTTCGCATACCAAAGGATTTGTAAGTAAAACATTTCTGATTAGCTGCCGGCCAGGGGGTCCTTGTGTTTGTGGATGGGTGTTTCAGTGTGCCATTGCCCACTGGCTATTTCTATTTGATGTCCTCGCTGTGGTTTCTCTAAGGATCTTAGTTTCTCATCGGTTCGGTTCAGTTTGGCTTGGTTTGGTTTGGCTTGGTTTGGTTTAGTTCGGTTCAGTCGGCACTGGAAGTGCGCAAGCATAATAAAATCAAGATACAGATTCAGGGGCATTCAGTGGGATTCAGGGGGGATTTGGGGGGACAAACAGGATGGGGGAAGGTCTGCGTTTCTGTCTCTGCCACTAATTGAACTTGTGTGAACGTATTAAGGCTTATGTGCGAATGTTTGTCTGGCTCAGCTCAGCTCAGCTTAGCTCGGAACTCAGAACGCCTGGCACTGCTTAGGATGAATAAAAATATTGTGTTAACTTTGGAACAACTCTCGGTTGATATAACAGCCTGAGGGAGGGCGTGGCAAGTGGCAAGTGCCGAGTGTCGCCCTCCCCGCTCTAAGTGTATTTGTTTCATTTGCCCTGAATGCTAATGATGGGAAAATTTGCGAATTTGCGCCAGGCAAAATGGGTGGTTGATGGCTGGCTCTGGCTGGCTATGGCTTGCTGGTTGCTGAATCGAAGCCAGTTTCTGGAAACGAGACTCTGTCACTGAGTCCCGCAGTCTGAAATGCTAATGATGTAAAAAGCTTTGCCAAAGCTGAAACAAACGACAGCCGTTTGGGGGCAACGCTGTCTCGAAATGAGGAAACTGACTTAACTTAATTGAAGTTGCTGATGGCTTGGTTCATCCTCCTACCCTCCATCAGTGCCCCACTTAA
The DNA here is from genome assembly GCF_025200985.1 of Drosophila gunungcola. Lineage (NCBI taxonomy): Eukaryota > Metazoa > Arthropoda > Insecta > Diptera > Drosophilidae > Drosophila > Drosophila gunungcola. The sequence continues at coordinate 11,055,875 of NC_069139.1, forward strand.
GAGCCAGGCCAACTTCGATCGGAAGCCAGCTCGATGGTATTTCGTAATTAATGAATTAGTGGCTCTCTCCGTTAGCGGTTACCCTTGGCTATGGCCAGAACTCTAGCCAAGTCGCAAGTTACCAGACTTCTCAGGGAGTTCTCACGCAGTTCTTCGGGTTGAACAAGTTCGCTGAGCTGATTACACACAAAACTTGGCCAAGATGGCTCGCTCGGCTATTCCATTATCGGGCTAAGAGCTCATTGATGAGCTGCCCCTCTCCAGAAGCTCGTTGCAAACACTTGCCGCCTGAATTATGATTTCATTAGAATCTCCTTGCGTAATAACTCATTATGGCAGCTGCATTTAGCCGGCTTTAATCGCTTTTATCATCAGCTGCTTTACTGCTTTGCTGCATTCTGCTCGACTGAGTGTCCGAGAATGTGCAGCATTTCCGGCTCGTTAGCTCCCCTGTACGGTGCACGTGCCATGCGGGCCTGTGTCCGCCTGTGGTCCTGTTCCACATCCTGTTCCTGCTCCTTGTTGCTCCTGCTGCCGGTGGCCGACTGCCGCAGACAATGCTCCATTAGCATGCAGCATATTTTAATTAGCCAAATAAATTTACCATCTCTCCCGGCCAAGTTGACTAAAGTTAAGGCCCTCTTTCTGGACCAGCCTCTCGCTTGGCCAGAATTTATTGGAGCAAAAAACATGTACATGGCTGCTAGCGATGTATTTGGACTAAAAGATATCCTCTAAATAAGTTTTTTGTTCTCCAAATATTCATTTACCAAATTGACTTTAAATAATTTAGTTTCTTACTACTATTTTTTTTAATATTTTAATTTTTAAATATTTAATTAATTCAGCCGCTGTGATAAAATGAGGAATTTTGTAATTGATGCATACATTAATATAATTATTATCATTTAATTGCCCTGTTGGTATCAGGTCAATTGACCATTTAACTATTTGAGTTACTGAAATTCATAAGAATATGTAAATGAATATTGTTTAATTCATAACGGTAATATATTCATGTCATTGCCAGTCACATGCGTCAATATAAATACGATATACCCAAGGACACTGCCCTTACGGAGCACAAAAAGTATACAAAACACGTCGGACTCCCTGGCGCCAGTTTAATTTCACTTAACGTTTAACCTGCTGCCATTAATCGAGCGCAATTAACGCGCCTTTAATGGCAACTTTGCTCGGCTTCGCAATCAGTTGGCACACACAGACACTCACACTCACACACACACACACACACACACACACACTGGCCTACTCTCACTCGCTCACACACAATCACTCGCTCATACATACATGCATATTTAATTAGCAAAGTCAACGCTCAGTACTCAGAGAAGGTTAACTGGAAAAGGGACGCGTGGGATGGTCAGTGGCAAAGCGTCGCTTGATAAATAGCCAATAATTCTTTCGCAGCCGTGGGGCAGGCAGTCCTTACTCAACCGCCCACTTGAGCCACTGAACCACTCAGCCACCGAACCGTCCCACCACCCAACCACCCAACCACCCACAACCGCCGGTCAAAAGCACTAGGCTCGTTGAGAACGAAATAAATTGCCGGCATCTAACCTTGAGCGTGTGTTGTGGCTATTATCATTTGTAATTTGCAGCAATTAGTTGGGGCTCAAAAATTCTAAAGCAAACTTTGCCGGGTACAACAACATCCGCGGATGGAGTGTGGGTGGTAGTCCTCAACTAGGATTGGAGCCAGCGGCCACGTGGTCCTGGCACAGACCCAAGTCCTGGCAGAGGGCAAAAACAAACAGCGGCAAAAAAGAATTTATTGAGCCGGGCACAGCTTACATATTTATAAGGCACATTAAATTAATTTACGCATGTTTGTGCCTCTCCAGGCGGCAGGGGAACTTGGCCAGTTGGTCGGGGGGGCGGGGGGTCGACCTCTGTTCACAATTACCGCCCCGGGGGGCAGTTCACCGGCGTTGATGAGATCTACTGCTCCCGAAACATCCGAGCTGACAAAACCTCACACACTGCGACCACCGAAAAGCAATTGAATGAATAATAATAACTTCAGTGGTCGAGGGACACCCATCAAAGAACTGGCACTGAGGAGGGTTGTTGAATTACTAGACCTAATGTACCACAACTGAACAGCAGGTAAGCACTACCTTTGGTTCCAATAAATGTTTACTAAACTAAACTAACAATTGAATAACTACAGAGCCCAAGCGGTATTCATTGAAGAAACGGCACTGCTGCAAGTAAAAAGCGGAAAATGTGTAAATTTGGTTCCAATAAATAAACATATAATTGTGTTATTATAGTAATCAAAAACGTGTGACTGAGGAAGGTCAAATAGGAATAGTTCCTATTAATAGCAATCCCACCCCTTCTTAAGTTTCCCTGATATTTAAAACCTATTACCAAATGACTTAAATATCGGTTAGCTTTACATCAAAATAATAAATTAGTACGAACAAAAACTGTAGCTTTATAAAAGCTTATTGATTTTGGATTCGAAAAGCATGGAAGTGTTACAGCATTGCAGCATAGTCTCCTTTGCCTGCGGGTGGGTATTAGTCAGTATCATTGGAGGACCCCGAAGCAATCAGTGGTGTCGCCTTTTACTCGGGGAACTGCAACTATCCCATTTGAATGCCGCCAAGATATCGATTTGCCCAATCAGTGGCAGCCATCGTGGTTCCTTTTCCAGAGGACTTTAAGGAGATTTCCCAGCATACAGTCCGATTCACAGGGAGCTATAATCTCTATGCAGTGTTTTGAGCAGAGCAACGCACTGGATGCATGCATCTAATCAATACGAAATGATGCCCTTATGCAAGCATTCATTTTCCCCTGTGTCCTTCTCTTCAAGGGTATTACATTCGTTGCGGATGTCCCACCTCTCCATGGGTAAACAAACAATTTATAACAACCAGCCAGGCCAACAACAATTAGTTGTATTGATGGAAGCGATGCCATCACACATATGTCCTGGCATAAATAATAGATTCGAAGCCGCCACCTCACCACATCCCCATCCCCATCCCCATCCCCATCCCCATCCCCATCCCCATCCCCATTCACATTCACATTCACAACCACACCCATTGTGTCCCGGCACAAGGCACAGATGTAGAGTACACATGCAAAGTTTTTCCTGCCATCCGAATCCATTTTACACTCGCACAACTCAAGCCGAAGGCAAATGGTGTGCGACTTATGCTGATCCGTATGCCACTTCCCCACTTTTTCGGGGTGAGGAGTGCGGGCGGGTCTTGGCCCGGTCCCCTTGTGTTAGATAAATTGCAGTTTAAACCTACTTACATGCATGTGCTGGCCCCACCCCAACTGCAGAACGGGGCCCAAACCGAAACTGAGACTGGTTCCACGATTGCCATAAACATTTCGGGCACAGTCAGCAAAAGAAATTTTCCGGGCGGCAAGGGGAGCTCCCTGCACTTGCCAAAAATGCCGCAAAATCGATTTTTAATTGGAAAATGTACCCCGGACACATCTAGTTGAAAGTGAGGTGCTGCTAAATAAAAGCTCGAATGCTTTTCAGTTTCAGGGCAAAACACGCATACTCAAATTTACTTAAAATGCTTAAATAAATGGAAATAATATTTCTAGGTTTTTAATAAACAGTATTTGAATTTAAATTTACCAAACAAAATTATTCAAATAACATACAAGAATTTAAAGTTATTTTACATCGCTTTAAAATGTAGACTATCAATTTAATTGTTTTCCAAGGCGATCAACAAATGCTGTTCTCAAAATTTAAATATATATTTTTTAGCACTTAATATAAAGCCTTTAATTTTTTTTAAGCGCAACGCTGGTTAAATGGCATGGTGTGCAAGCGCTGCCAATGTTGCATGCCGCATGTGAATGCACTTCCTCACCCTCGTGCGCCTTTTTTTCCACTTTTTTGACTGCCTGCCAAGCTGAAATTGGAATAGACTCCGGCTTTGTGCTGGCATTGTACGAGTAAGCGGCTCAATATATTTTTAATATACTTAGTTGGTTGGCGACATTGTGCCGTGCGGACGGAAAGCGGGATGGAGCGGGGCTGCCTCGTTGCCAGACAGTCAATTGGAGCTGTGGCGGTAAAAGTTAATACGATTTAACCGGCTCAGAGGCCGCAGACAACGACGAGCAGCAGAAATATGTAAAATATGCCCGAACTACGCCACTTTGCGTGGGCCCAAAAAATATGTATTAGGCCACTTGGCTGCGGCTGCCTCTGCCACTCGAGGGCGGGGCTCAGATTTGTTGAGCTCATTCGCTTCATGAATAATTTGCGCCACAGCGTCGGCATCCCGAGGGCCCCTTAACCCTCGACCCTCGACCCTTAACCCCGGGACCCTCACCCACTCAGCGGGGTAAACAATAAACAAATGGGCAAAAACATATGCAAAGAGTTTCGCCGAGCAGCGTATTCAAATAGAGCTGACAGACGAGTGACAAGTGCCGCGTGGCGTGGCGAGGATTGGGGTGGGGTGTTGCCATCGATGGCGTCATCTCCCCGAAGGGATGAGGTCGGTCTGGCTTGGGTTAGGTCCTTGGGGTCCTCGCAGTTAGCAAGTCATCCAGTCATCCAGTCATCCAGTCATCTAGTCATCTAGCCATCAGGCGTCTCCGAGCAGCAAACAAATGGTCTCAGGTCGCAGCGCGATAAAAACGTGTGAAAAGGCATTTGGCAAAAGGCCGTATCCTCATCTCATCCACTGACATCCTGCGCTGCTCCGGACCATCTCACTTCACCTTTTGGCAAATGATAGTTTTTATCTGGCCGCCCTAGACTCCACTCTAGTGTTTTTTCGGTGCGATGAGTTATGGTAGCTGCATCAAAAGGCTTGGCAGAAAAACAACGGCAAGGCGATGCCGAGAAGGTGTATATGGATCACATGTGTGCGGCGTCGGCGTCCACACATGACCGTCAGCATCAGCCACGCCATCAACATCCGTCTTTGGTCGGATAGCTGCTCCACAGCTTTTCCTACCCTCATTGGCGAGGGACAAACGTGAGCTCAATCCATCACTTGCCTGTCATTGCCGTCTTGGCCAGCATTCGAGCATCCGAGCATCGCAGCATCGCAGCATCGCAGCATCCATCCTTGCTGCAGATAATGTTTATTGGCCTGCTAGCTGGTTAATTTTAATACCGCACACAGCCTGATTTATGGCCCGGCGTTGGACAATTGAAGGTTCTGCCCGATGGCAATACAATAAACTGCACTTGCCAGCGCGTTTCGTCCGTTTCCCACCCTCTCGCTGTCTCATTAAGCGGGCTCCCGCGATGGCAACATAAAAAACTCGTTTACCTGCATTAAGCGAAACACTCAGCAGACGGTTCAGGCATAAAGGAAATGTGACAGCGTCTGGGGGGCAAGAGTGGGTGTGGGTGTGGGTGTGGGTGTGGGCATGGTTATGGGCATGGGTATGGGCGGTTCTGGGCGGATGGTGCTTCAACGGAATCCCAGGCGGATGCCACAAGTGCCCCACTGCTCGCACGTGAAAAGAAATGGCTGGCTTGTAGCTGTAGTTGAAGCCAAGCTTCTGTTCGCCTCCTTTGTGTTCTTTTCCTTGCCCCCCCAGCAGCGCATCCGAAAATGCAAATCAACTGGAAAGCGGGGCACCCCATCACCCCATTACCCCATCACGCAGCCCCACAGCCCCCAAGTAATTGCGCGCACTTGGCGGTTAATGAAGGCGACAGGAGCAATCTCAAAAGAAATGTATAAAATTTGTACGGACCGAGGCAGGCAAAAGTGCAGCTCCCCATACAATTAAAGGAACAACTTGCTCAAAGATGGAGGTGTATTTACTTTTGGGACATTCTTAATTTCTCCCCGATAGGAGCAATTAAGGAGGCGCCACAAAGAATGCTGTGATTTTATAATTTAAGTTAAGTTAATTATTTAGCCTACACTTTTAAATGGGGTTTCTTTAAAAATGGGATAAAAGCAATGACGATCTTGACCTTTTTTAAAAATAAATTTGCTGGCATTGGTTTTATACCATTTCCGGTTCTTAACCTTTAAACGACTAATGCTTATAATTAGTTAATTCACACACCCACAACTACAAAATTGACGGTTTAGTAGAACTTTAAAACACTATGAATTCTAAGATAGGAAAATTTTCCTCAACCTCATTATTGTGTTGGGTCTTCCACATATTTGAGCTTAAATACAGATTTAGGAAGGCACCATGCAGACAATCTTCTTTAATGGTTAAATGCTTCGAGCACTGATCGATTATCCGTTTTCGGCCGTTCCTGGCCAAAGAAAAGCTCCCTCTTTCACTTGCCCCCTCCTTTTCGGGGCAACTTTTTAGCCCCTTGGCCTGAAACTTCCTGATGCATTGTTTGCTGTGAATTTTCAGCCCTGGCTTTGTTCTCCAGCCCACTCGACTTAGCTCATCTCGAGCCAACTCATCTCGTCACCTGCTCCGCTCGGTCGTTCGCCACGGATGTGCTGGGGAATTATGCGTCAAATGCTCTACTTCAGCCCGGCCCGCTTTATCCACCGCCCCCTTTTCTTATCACTCGACCCCTTTGCTCCTAGCCTGCCATTGTTATTGTTGCCATTCGGTGCAGGTTAAACGTTGCGTATGCGTGATTTACATGCGCTTTGTTTGGGCTCCCCTTTGCTGCGGCTCGTGTTATTGTTATCGTTTTCGCTCGGCCAAAGCCAAAGCCATATCCTAGGCTTGTCAACTGTGAACTGTAACAAAAATTAGCAGCAGACAAGCACCGACCTCGACATGCCAACTATGCACTGAGAGAAAATGGTTGTCAACGGCCAACTGCTCTTGGAAAATGTTTATAAGAATATTCAATACACTTTTCATTCTTTAGGTATGAGGATAAACAGCTTCTTTGAAAGAAGACCCCATTGAATTGCCACTATAATCTGCAATCTTGCTTTTTACGAATGAAGTAAGTGGAATAAGAGGAAAACATAAAATGAAAAAGTTTTATTCGGTTAAACTTCTCTTTGAGACCAGGGTATCTTTTACCTTAACAATTTTCCCTGAATCCTTTTAACCAATGTTTACTTTACTTAATTATTTTTAATCTCGAGTGGACTTAAATATTTAGTTTATCGCTATGACAGGTGATCAAAATGAAATTGCTGCGGACTATAGTCAATGTATCGATTACTTTTTGCTCCCCAAAATTAACATTTGATTATTTTCGTTGTGGGTGGGCTGAAAATAGTTGGTCGTCAAAGTTGCTTTGCTTTGAAATGTTTGCAAAAGTAATCAATTGATTTTTTTTTTTTTTGGTTATCTAATTAAATCAGCTATGCACGAAATTAGAATATTGCATGAATTTTTGGTTTACCATGATTTGCATGTACATATTTGAGGCAGTCTAACGATGTTTCACACGTTTACAGTGGCCAATCTGCGGTGGCATTACAATTACCCTCATCTGACGTGTTCGTTATTAGTTTAAGCCGCCCTCTTTTCTCTCCGTGCAGGGCCTGCTCATGTGTGTGTGAGTTTCGCATTAGCCAATTATGCAGACGAGGCATTTAACAAGCAGTCAAGGCAACAGGAGCAGTCAGCCAGCCAAGCGACTGACTGCTACTGGGCTGAGCCTGAGCCTGAGCCAGAGCCGCTTTATGCCTTTGTTGCCGTGTATCAACTCGGCAATTTGTAAGCAATTTACGTGGCTCGGGCTAATTAACTCGCCATATTTTCTATGCCTACAAAGTTTCAATAGGCCGGGCCAAGACAGCGTCTTCGCCTGTTTTTGGGTGACCCACTGACTCGGTGACTCGCTGGCTCGGTGACTCGGTGACAGAGTTTCATGTTAACCCAGTGACTGGGCCAAGAGAGTGTGCTAAGAGAGCTGGAGCTGGAGCTGGCAAAGAGAATGAGAGAGAGAGAGTGAGAGAGAGAGAGCAAAAGAGAGTGCGATTGCTGGCTCTTCAGCAACACTTAGCCCACTTTGTCAACATGTTGCAGGCACTTTCAATTATCTATGCGATAGAAAATTAAAATAATGAACAGTGGCTAACACGCACACACCTCACTGCACATGTGTGCGCGCCAGCGCCATTCAAATAGGTTAGGAAAATATGTAAATGCTGCTGGCATATCGTACATGGGAAATATATGGAATATGCCATGCCAGCAGTCGAGCACCTATAGATGAATGCGAGTGGCAAGTGGGCGTGGAAATTGCGGCATTTACGTGGCGGGCCAAGGTCTTGTCTCTGCCTTTCCGCTTTTCCTTTCGTCTCCTCTCGTTTTTTGAAGTTTTCGCCTCATGGCTCATCGAGCACCCCCTTCCCCCACCCCCCATCCCCTCCCCCCACTTACCGCAGCCCGCCTTTCGCACTCATTTTCAGTCACACCCCATGGCAAGGACACCCAAAATAAACATAATCTGAGCCGGGGTGTGTGCATGGAAATGCTAAAAGCAGTCTGCCAACAACAAAACCAAGAACAACGTGGCACATTATTTAATCAAGCGGAGAAATTGAATAGGCCCTTAAAAACTTTTGCCCGAGGCACTTAACCCCGAGTGCAAATAGGAATTGACGACATCGCCAGCCATCCAGCCATCCAGCCATCCATCCAGTCAATTTGAAGACTACCAGCACCGAGAAAAGGGAACATCCAAGTCCAAGACACACCCGAAAAACCCAAATCGCAAATCCCAAAGCCAGACGAGCAGAAAAATGACCTGATAAGGGAATTTCATGCAAAATTGGTAAGCCAACAACCTGATTACTTAATTGCCAGTTTGCGGGCCGACTTCTGCACCGTCTGCGAGTCATAAATTTCACAGCTCAAAGATGTCGCTGCAAATGGAGCATAAAGTGTTTGGGTGAGTTGTGACCCGATAGTGGGGAACGCCGAGATTTGTGGGCGAAGATGATGGCTGAGGTGGGCCAAGGCATTTGACAAGGGTCCTCGGATGAGACGTCAAGAAAGCGAACACGTTAGTAGTGTTTTTAAGGGGAAACATTTTAAGCGTTGCTCGTAATTACATACATTTACCGACTACTCAATAATCATTTTACATTTACCCTCCTCCTTTACTCCTTTCACCCTGTGCAATTAAGGGATTAGGACACTTAACTCTGCAGCGACGACTTTGGACCCGCCACCCATTTGGCCAATTGAATTGGAATATCTTTTTTGGGATGGCCATTGCCTCGAGTGAGGTCGAAAGAGACTGGTTATGGATTGGTTGGCGGCCAGGCAGCAAACATACTTTTAATTCTCACGCTTTTGCCAGCTGCCATTACTTCAATGCATGCCCCTTGTCAAAGGACGGAGTTCAGCAGGCCTTGGGGATGGAAATGGGAATGGAATGGGTTTTCGGGCACGAAAGTAGGGGCTCTGGGGAAGGGGAGTGCGAGTCGAGTCCTGGCCCTTGGCTGACCATTTCCATGGCTTCCGTTCACTCGAACTGCTATTTGATTTCAGCATTGATTTATGAGCGTGTCCGGTTCACGTAGACCCCGTACATAGCCTGTGAATTCCCTGCCCAAGTCCGTATCCGCATCCACACTGCCATCCGCATCCACACTGCCATCCGCATCCTCATGGCCACGTTCGTGTTTCACTGCCGATGGCAGATTTGCCTTTGCTTTGCATTACGCTCAGTTGAGCCGGCGACTGGCAGCTGATTGCCCAAAGTCAGTAAATTAAAGTTCATTCAGCAGCTCTAAAAGGTTGAAGGGGATCGATTCGGTTCGGTTCGGTTCGGTTAGGTTCCTGGCTCTGACGCTGACGCTGACGCACATTTGTAATTTATTCGCTGGCAAAAACCACAAAAGCAAAATAGATATTTATTAACATATAAATTATGCATGTGATTGGCCTCCATGGGCGGTCCGATACGAAGTTGCGATGTAAAGTGAGTGAGGGATGAGGGCTGACAGCAGGTTCGATGATTAATCGACTGTTCGGCAGCGGCCTTTAAAGCCAACTGCTAATTTCCGATTTTAAACTTACCATCGAACGTCCGCGCTCCATCCACTTTGGCGTCCATTCCCCCAAAATATCTCTATTTTACGAACCTAAACTCTTTCATCGCAGCGCAGATAAAGTGAAGGCGAGGATAGTTCTGCCTGTCACATAAATCGGATCAATAAATGATGATATTATGCTACCGCAGGGACACATTCAGCTGCCACACTGACACAGAGACATTTACACAGAGAGAAAAAGTATGAGTCAATGTCTTGATTTAAAAATGATGCTTTCTTGAGGGGTAAAATTTATTTTAAATGCTTGACTATTATACATTTGCCTTAATTTAAAATATTATTATAACATTATGCATATCATAATTTGTTGTATTTTCCAATTATGATTTAAATTTTAGTTGGGACTTAGTTAATGGAAAACTGTGTTGTACCTCATGAGAAGGCGGTTTTATTTTAATTCCAGCAATCGTTCAGCTGACTTCTAGAAGGTTTTGTTCATATCTTGGCCCTGACAACTTTCGCGGTATTTTCGACATAGGAATCATAAAAGTAGTACGTGCTTTTCTCCTGTGCAGGAGACCCAGAGAATGCTTTCAAGTCGTAGGTGGCAACACATTAAGATAAAGTGACAACGCCTCCATGGAGCACAGTGGGCGTCGAGGATGCGCGCCCCTGTGGATGCAGAAAAGGGGTAGCCCGAAAGCGAGGGGTGACTGTAGGTGGGGGATGGGTGTGCTGGTGTGCTGGTGTTCTGGTGTTCTGGTGATCTGGTGTTCTGAAGGACAAACAGAAATCAGGCGGCAAATATCAAGAGAACGGCAGTGGCTTGGGTACACAAATGAATTGCGGGACATGTACCGCTTCGCGATGGCTGCTGTAAGTGCGTGTGTGTGTGTGTGTGTGTGTGAGACGGATAAGCTTTTATTTTCGCATGGCATTTTATGCGCATCACGCATACGCACTGTTACACACAGGCGAACGAACTGAGATAGCAGTTGATAGCAGATAGCATAGATGTGTGCTCAACACACAGCGCCATGCACAAACGCAAATAACCGCTCGCTTTTGCATCAAAAGGATGGTGGGGGAGGGCGAGGGCGAGGCTGTTGCGTATCCTGGGGGCGGGGCAAGGGTTCTGGCTATAATGACATTTAGCTTTTGAAACAATGTAAACAGCAGCGGCAGCAGCAGCAGCAGCAGCAGCGAAGACAACGTCGAAGTTCAAAGTTGGCCCTTGCTGTAGGCCGCCAAAAGTTGCCCTAAGTACCAAGGCACACACACTTGGACTAGAAGAAGAATAAGCAGGAGGCGGAGTCGACGAAGGACTCATCCATGACAAAGGACCTCCAGTTTGTGTGCCCTGGAATTTTGCATGAGCTCCAGCCACCGCAAATAGTGTAGGGATATACCCGCACCCAGGTAAACTGTCAAGTTAAGCCCGTTGAGAAGCCATAAATTGCCTACCGCCGCTACCGGAGGTGGGGTTGGATCCAGTGAAAGCGACAAGACGCTGACATTAACTAGGCCAGATATTGAGACAGCTCCGAATCGGTGGCCCAAAAGGGGGCTCCTCATAGAGGACCATTCCTCAGGCAATCGGACAACAATCGGACAACAACCTGCGAAGAGGCCTCTCCTCCCAGAACGGGTCAAGTTCCATTGCTGGCTTTGATTAAGTGCGGCGATAGCATGGAGAAATCGTTATCCGGGGCAGTTATTGTTGGGCAAATTGATGCTTTCACGTGCAGATGGACGGACAAATGGATGGATGGACGGATGGTTATATGGTTGGATGGCCGCAGCCGAGACCTTTATGTATACAGCCGACGAGCCTTTGTTGGCGCCGAGTATTCAAATGACATATTATATAACATTGTGAAAACATTTACGCTCGCTTGTAAATATTTCAATTTATTTAATGCCCCGCCCCAGACCGAGTGGGTGTCTTTTATGTGCATCTAGCTGGCCTGCACTCCGCAAAAGGGGTAACAGAGCACCAAAGCACCAGAGCATAAAGAATGGGCTGCCATAATCATATGCCAATAAAAAGTCGGTTAGCAGCGACTCAGCTTCGGTCTTAGACCGGGTTTTAGGGTTTTAGGTCCAGGTTGGGGATTGGGGATTGCGAAGTGGGAGACTGGGGACTGGGACACGTTATCATTATGCGCTACATCGCTCACACATGTGGCCACAGGAGCAAAAAGGGCGAAGCGGGGGCTTTATAATACATTCAATTCATGGCCAGAACAAATGATGTGGAAATGTAAAATAGATGCCCGGCCACGCAAGATGCCGCACAAACACACTCACGTCCAGACAAACTGGCGCAGCATGTGGCATCCACTGCACAGAAGAAAAAACAATCAGCTTTGTAAATGGAAAACGAGTGGTGTTGGGTTAGGGTTGTGCTAACATTTGTTAAAAATAATAATTAACTTATTGATTGACAGCTTTATAACTTTTAATAGCTTAACGAAATTTGTTTGATTTTAATCTTTTTTTTTTGTTAACTATTTATATTTTTGGACATGATTTCATTAAAGTATGTGCAACGAAAACATTCATGTTATAAATTTAAAAATAAATTAATATTCCAGTTGAAATATGCGAGGCTTTTTAATGTTGCTATACGCTTTTTGTGCCATCTAACTTGTTTGTTTAATCTTAAATTGCAATCGCAGTTTAATTTTATAAGCTTTTTGGACGACACACTAAAAAGTTTCTCTAAAACTGACAGTCGCGAAAGCCTAATTTTCAAATTTAATTTATAATCAATTTTTTCGTGTGTGAAATAGAACAAGAGCCATTCAACATAATGGTGGGATAATCGCTGCCGACACATGTACACTTGAAATGTCAGTGGATTGCCAATTGCCCAAACCCCGTCACGTTCTGAATGGCCGGGCTGATGTCAATGCTGATGTCCATCCGGATAGGATCGGATCAATGCGAATGGAGTCGAATGGAGTGGAATCAAGGAGAGGGCGGAACTTCATTAGCTGCAACGGCGTCGTTTAATTTTAATGCTCATGTGCCTAAATGCAATCCAAAGCCGAGAGTCAGATCTTTGGCCAGTACGAGTGCTCGCTTTTACGGCTTCGAAGCCTTAACGAGCTCTAATTGAACTGAGGGGTCCAGTGTCGCAGAAAGCCCGGAGCTGCTTTCCTTGTAATTGGCTAACTGTTATTGTTAAGTGGGAAATGGGAAATGGACAGTCGACAGACCGATATCTGCACGGAAATCGAGTGTGGACGAGCCAATTTCATGGTGGAATACATGAGACTTTAGTAATCAAAATGAAGTCAAAATAACCGAAAATGACAGGCAGGAAAGATGGCCACAGCCAGCCGAGAAGTGTTCCCTTTTGGCAGCATCACTCATACGCCGTGTGGCCCAAGGCAAAAAACGAAACTTTAACGCATGTGCGGGCGTGGCAACTGTCATTAGATGGCCCCTGCTAATGAAATGAAATCTCCTTCAAGACATAATCCCATTATGCTTATATATGTCCTGGCATATAAATATAAATGCGCCCGATATGATGTGTTCGGCAATCAAAACGGAGTGGGCCGAGCGTGGGCCACATGCTCCCTGCATTGTTATGACTCCCCGGGCTATTAATTGTGCTTAGTTCGGTGGTGCGCACTTAGTGTCCCGGCACTTTGTTAATCGCATGATGGAGAGCTGGCCAGATGGGAGCCAGGAGTCCTGATAAGGCCGCCAGGATGTGCCCGGCTGCGCATTTTCTCGGTGTGTCTTCATATTTCGCATATTTCAGGCATTTATGGCCTGGTATTTGCCTGGTGCTAAACTCTTCCTGCCTCGCACACTCCCACACAACTGACCTTTGAACTAGTTTTCAATTAAGACTGCAGGACGCTGGGCCTGGTGGGCCTTTTATGGCATTTACTTAGCATTTACTTTTGCTTAAAACTATAACATGCAAGCAAGTTTCATAAATCACGGCTCTAAGCCGGCCAGAAGTGAAAAATCGTAGCCCCAATTTTAATTAAAAGCGTGCAAAACACGATACCCTGCCCCTTTACCCCGCCTCCTTTCACACACACACACACACAAACAAACCGTATACAATGTGTTCCAAAGAAAGCTGGGCAAAGCCTTGCCTGAATAATGATTGAAAAACAAGGCAAGACTAAGGCTTCCCCCCACACATTTCCACACCTCCTGGCCAACGAGTTGTATAAACTCAAGAATGAAGTTTGTTTAAAATAATTTGCAGGCTGTCCAGGCTGAGACCCCGCCGCCGAATCCTCATCCTCCCCAGCTCAGGTCCAACACCAGCTCTTTGTTTACTTATTTGCAGAGCCCATTTGTTGCCCGGGTACGTGAGCCCCTTCCCCTTCCGCTTCCCTCATCTTCCCTTTGACTCCCCTCCACAGATGACGGCGACAAAAGTCTTTAATTTCTGGCCAATACCAACGGCAACAGCTACGGCAGTGCCAACGATGCCAAAAGCTTTTCAAAGCCACCGAAACGGGGGCGTTAACAAGCGCCAGAGACAAAACTTGCCGTTTATTTCCAACTACAACGCAGCTAGACAAACACATACAGCCAAATGCACTGCAAAGAAAAAGTATTCTAGAAAAATATATAAGTCTTAAGATACCTTAAAGCTATACTGAAAGTAATGATTTATGGTTTGTATATATACTCATTAAGTAGGTATTTATAGGTACGAGTAAATACGTAGTCCAACAAAAGCAATAACATTTAAAAAAAACATAAGTAAATAAAACTACTATTTAAATAAATATTTATATTTAAATATCAAGCTACTTTATTCGTATATCCTAACAGAGCTTAAGCTTTGCTTTAGCTCTTAAAACCCACTGTAAGCTTGTACCCTTAACTAAAATATAGCATTAAATAAATTAAATCATATTTGTATTTGTAAAAGATTGGATTTTATTTTATTGCAAGTGAAAATTCTGTTAATTGTATTTAAATATCAGAACATGTTTTCCAAACCTTTTTCATTGTGTATATATATATTTGGATAAGAACAAGGGGGCGTGGATTCTAGTGGGCGGTGGAAGTGGGCAAAACGCTTTGAATCCTCTGCAGCCGCAGGGTATCAAGGGATTAGTTCTTGCACTTGAGCAAATATGCAAGAATCCCAAGTTTGTCTTCTCTTAATGAGTCGTCTCCAGTTGGTCAATGGGATGGATGGATTGGTGGAGCGAATTTGTAGGCAGTTAGGTATTCTGTAGGGTATTTAAGCATTTGCCTCCCTTTTTTGTAGAGTACAACACCTGAAAACGAGAGTTAATGTCAGCACTTAAACAATTAAGGTGGCTATATGGCGATATTAATATGTTGCATGTGTTTCACAATCTCAGGGTTAGTAATTAAATAGTTATAATATTAATTATAATGGAAATTAATTGAACATTTCTAGAGTTGGTATAAAGGTATATGGGACATATAGGGTATATTTCCAATTCGGCTTTTGCCCATGTCAATTTTCAGACTCCGCGGCGCTGTTAAGTATGCATGGGCACAAGTTGATATCGAGGTATGCGTACCGTCATAGTCATGGCCTAATAGCGTTTTGATACCCGCACATAAACAACAATAGCCCCACAACAACAACAATGGCCTTGGAACAGCGGCAATGGAAGAGCAATGACAATAAAATGCAAAAGAGCCAGCCCACAAACGCACCACCCCCTCAGCCCCTCACCCTCTCGCCAAAGAGAGGTAATCCCAACCTGATGCTGTCTGTTTTGTAGTGTCTACGCCTGTGGCCTTCATCAGCGCGGGCGGAGCGGGTTAATAGCAATAATGACGAGGAGGGGCTGGGGCAGTGGCAGTCGCACTGGGGGTTCCAGGGGCTAAACCCTCCCGCTAAACAATATGTAGCGCTTTTGTCTCGCAGATTAATACGGTACAACTTTAAAAAAAAAAAAGATTCTCGCAGTAGAAACAAATTTATTGATTTTCATTAGATTTCTGCACAAACACAACATAAAATTTAAAGCTCACATAAAGTTTCACCTAAATTAATGGAAAACATCTCCAAATAGAACGAAAACATCTTTATTAGAGAACACTATGATCACTATGAAGCCTGTCTTTTAATTGACTATTAAATATACATGTCTAAACAAACTTATACGCCAATTTGTCTACATTTTCATGTGAAAATTGTTTTCTCAGATATTACGTCCAATTCCTGCTTAAGAAGAAATTTTGGGGATTTATTTTGGCTTTCCCTACGCCATTAACTCAAAAAGCAATAATTACTTCGCTTTCCGAATTGAAAACCCTCCGAAAACGCCAACTCCGTTTGCCACTGACTTTGAGGAGTGGGTGGCTGTTGGTGGCTGAATGGCTGATGGGTAGAAGACAAGCATTTTGGATTACGTAAAAGTAGGCACTTATTATGCTGGCAAGCACAACGAGTTGCGATTTATTGTTTGACGCTAGCAGCCGCGTGTTGCCCGCGCTTTGAGGTCACGGCTCCGGCTCCGCAAATGTTGATCTAATCCAGAGGCGGAGATGGAGATGGAGGTGGAGGTGGAGGTAGAGAAGGAGACAGACAAACAACACATGACGTGACCGTGTCGGATACGGATGAGGATACGGATACGGGTGCGGATGCCGGGGTGGAGCCATGACTACGCCGAATGGCAAAACAAACTCCAGCTGCGGCTTCGTTTCCGCTCCGAGGTTGAGCTGTGGCTCTGACGAATTGCACCGCCTGCAGGCGGAAAGCGCGGAAAAGTCGGGGCCGGGAAAACCAGGAAAAAGGGGCAGTGCCGGTTAAGTGGTGCAGTCAGGCAAAAAAGTTTCCGAGCCAATCTGCGGTGCTCCGTTAACCCATTTGCACATCCATTTCGGTCCAGCCCACTCCAAAACGTGGCCAAAAACCCATTTCGAATCAACCTAACCCAAACCCCATAGTGAGATATTACCCGAATGACCTTTCATCTTGTCCCCGAAATGGCATTTCAATCAATTCATAGGCCCTGAAAACAACACGAACATGGGGGGCCTGGTGCCGACCACTTAATGTCACAATAAAAATGTAACTAACCATGAAAATTACATGTTTCCCAGCAATTTGGCATTTTGACATCCCTCGTCTGACGTCTGCATATGACGATTACCCCCCGACCCCCTGACCCCCTGACCCCACAACCCCGTTTTCCCCAGTCAAAAACCCAAAAACCCATCGCCTCTCTGTGATGTTTGTCCTTTGAGTTGAGACGAGTTGACCAGCGGATGGGGTCGAAATTGAAAGGAGAAACGGAGAGGCGGTGGGCGGGAAAATCGAGGATGTGGGCACCAACCAATATTTATCAACAACGTAACGTTCGTGTTCGGCTCACGGACAAACTTCTTAAAACTGTTGTTGCTGCTGCTGCTTTTGCTGCTGCTTCTACTGTTCCTTCAATTGCCGCTGCAGAATTATCGAAAAAATCAAATAAAACACAAATAAAGCAGAAAAATTGGAAAAATTGAGATGGGAAAAATAGAAATTGTGCTGGCAAAATGAACCGAAATTCCTAGCAATAAAATTGACTTTTTTATTTTGTTTGTTGGCAGCCAAAATGAAAGTACAGCCACTCATTCATACATGTTCGTATATATATATATATATATATATATATATATATATATATACATATATAGAGCGATATGACCAATACCTAAAACATACACATTATATAATGTATAAATGCGAAAGTTGTCAACGGTTACATTCTTGGGTTGGTTTCTGGTCGGTCTCGGTCTCCGATTCTTTTCCCCGCTTGCCCTCTTTCTATTTTTATTTTCCGTTTTCCCAGCTACGTTTTTCACTTCAGCTTTGCATCGTAATTCGAGTGGAAAATTGACATATGTTTACTTTGTTGCCGCCGCTGTCGCTGCTCCTGTTTTCTCCTGTCCGGCTTGTTGTTGCCAAAGTTTTTCCTAGGTCCTCCAATCGGCTAGTTGCCGAAAGTCGAGCGTCATTAGATTGGTACGCTGCTTTCACTCGAAACTCTGCATCGAGAGGTGCTTAAAACTAAACGTGGAAACTTCAATGGCTGCGAGTGATCAACATGGGAATGGCATAGCGAAATTAAAAAAACAATATACCCTAGGACCTATCTTTAGACATCAAAATATTTATAAAGAAAACTTATCACCGTACTTTAGAAACCATCACATAATATATTATATAAATTATCTAAAAGCTTTTGACTTATACTTTATTGAGTTTTTGTAAGCTAATTTATGGGTCTATCGGTTTTATAATAAAATTACATTGGTTTTTCAAATTTTAGCATACCCTTCTCATATTGTATATCCTAGGGAATTCCAGCATCGTGTTTGAAATTTTTGTTTTTTGTTTTTGCATAGCAGCTTGCAAACAATAAAACTGCAATCATTTTAATATTTTTCAAATATTCTTACAAGAGTATTTGCATTTGTATCGCCTAAATTGTGAGGGTTTTCAACGAAACGCTTTTTATTTTTTTTTTTTAAATTATTGAATTATCTGTAGAGCAATTGCAGTCTGAATACTTTCGGACTTTGGCTTAACAAAAACATGAAGGCTATATTTTCAACAACGATTTGTTCAGTTGTTTGTTAATGCTTGATAGGATAGTTTAGTTGCTTACAATATCGGCATTTCGTTCTAGGGAATTCATGTATTTGGTAAGCAGCTTGCCAACAGCTTTTAAAAATTGACACACTTGTAGTTTCCAGGCATGATACTATAATACTTTTATATTCAGCAGCTTTTCGGTTTGTTTCTGTCTGAAAGCCTACGCTCATCACTGCCTCAACCTTTGAATTTCTCAGGCAGTGCTTAACAGCTTTATCCATGCCTCAAAGGGAATCCTTGAGCCAGCAGCTCGGGGCTCCAGATCCTGCCGAAGCTCAGCTCCATCTGCTGCTGCAGTTGGCTCCGAGGTCAGGGTTAATGTTAATCCCTTTCCGGCCGGATTACAGCGCATTCTGCATTCCTTTTCAGTGCGTGCCCATCGACGTTCTCTTCCGCATCCGCATCCGCATCCGGATCCGCATCCTCAGCGCTGTCGTTTCGCATTTCGAGCGGCTATAAAAAATTAAATTAAATTATTGAAGCATTTTATTACATGTTTCTGCTTTCTTCTGCCACTCCTCCCGCCCTTTGCATCCTGCTTTTATGTAGCCATTCCCATTCCCATTGCCTTTCACTGCCATGGCTTGAGCATATTTATTAAGCAGGAAGAAATTGAGAGAAGCCCATCATGATAGTTGCTATCGAACATATAAGTGCGGCCGGGG
The DNA here is from genome assembly GCF_025200985.1 of Drosophila gunungcola. Lineage (NCBI taxonomy): Eukaryota > Metazoa > Arthropoda > Insecta > Diptera > Drosophilidae > Drosophila > Drosophila gunungcola. The sequence continues at coordinate 11,075,101 of NC_069139.1, forward strand.
GGAAATTGCAGGGACCGAGGGTTAGCATCAACAATTGGATATCTGTGTTTGGCGAGGACTGGGTTAAATTGCCCATTGAAAGGCCGCCGGGGGCATACAATTGTAGAAGTCACTGCCGTAGTTGCAGTTGCAACCACCGAGGCCATGGGTGCTCCAGTGTCAGCGCACCGAACACACTTCCCAACAAAAATGGGTGTTTTTAAAGCCCTTTAAGAAGAATGATCTCATCGCTGCATTGTTCGCTCTTTTTCAAATTGTAAATAAATATGAACTTCATTACGCGGGGCTCAAACTTGTAAATCATTTACTTTACCCGCATACATGTGTATGTATGGTTTAATTATTAAATACAATAAACGTTATATTTACCTTTTTTATTGTATCATATTATTAATAGCTTTCCAGAAATCTTTTAAATTCTTTTATATTTAAAATGCATCCGCACCTCGCATTCGCACCTATATGTATGCAAATCAAAAGTGGTTACAGGTATTATAAATTCTGGAACAACTTTCTCTTATGGCTGAAATATTCAAGTCTTTTTCATGAATACAGTGTCTGTTTTGCAGACACATAATAATTTGAATAAAATACAAATAATATGAGTCGGGAAAAAGGATTTGCTTGTTAGGTAGTGCCACTTCTATGGGAGCAGAAAGTTGCAAAGTTGCAGGGACTGAAAAACGAACGCCCATAAATGATTAATGGCCAAAGTTGAATTCGCATTTTGATGGCCCAAACACTTTTCATAATTTTCAGCGCTTGAAATTAGTCAGCTCTTTTTGGTCAGGATGGTGCATCCGTCCCCTCCCCCCTCTCAAATGCACATTAATGGCCATTTATAACAATTTTTGGCTGCCAGCTCGCCAAACATTCCAACAACTGCCATTGCAAATGAAGTGTAAAGAAGATAGGAGCCGTTTGGGGGAAAAAGGGGTTCGGTTCGGTCGACGGTGTGGCTTTGAACCGAATTAGAAAGCGGAATGAATGCAATGCTCCACTCAAGTTGCCAAGCAAGACCGACATGAGCCAATTTACATAACCCAGAACAACAAATAGTTACAAATTGAAAACTTTTGTCTGCCAAGATTGTAAGCGATTGTCTAGCGCCCCACATTCCCCTTTCCCATCCCGCCGAAGATCCCGCTTCCACTGTCATTGCCATTCGCAGTGTCTCCAGTTGCCATTGTTATAATCAAAGTAGTAGCTGAGTAACAAGAAAAACAGCAACTGATGCTGACAGCGAGCGAATGGAATGAAAGAGATACGTACGCTGAGATACGCTGCGAAAGAGCAATGTGTACGCGATTGGATGATGGCAGCCAGAACGAAAAAGTATCGACAAGTTTGACGCTTTATGGCATTGTTTAGTGCCGCACATTTCGCCAAAAAACGTTTTTCAACTTTCACACAATTGCGCCATTTGTGCCGCGTCTTCAGGGGGCAAGAGGGCTATAGAAATAGCTATAGATTTAGCCATAGCCATGACTATGGCAAAAAGGGGGCGGAACAGTCGACACAAATCTGCTGACGGAAGCTTCGGCTGCTCCGTAGTGCTTTTTATACGGAAAACGTGCAGAAAGTTTGAGTGCCAGCTTAGGAGCTGCTGGCAAAAAGTTATAAAACAGTAGATAATAAAATAATAAAATATATGTATTTGAATTGTAACCGACGCGTCCCATACACAGACACACAAAGACACACACACACACACAGAAACACATCACACACAGTCACACACACACACTCGACACACATAAAGTTTTTCTTTCAGGCGATAAAATTACATGTCAAATTGATTGTAACCTGCTATTTGTGCGCATTATGGTGGCCATAATTAAACCCCCGATGGCTGGAGGGAAATCGCCACACGATGGCTGGTCAATCATGGGTTTATGTGATGGCTTCAACTTTCTGCATTGAATGAGAATCCGGCGCCTGGCGGATGACCTCAGTTTGAATTTAGACAATGCGAACCGGATATGGGTAGCAGCCATATAGTGTTACCATCGAAGAGTCTGGGGCTGCTATCTTGAGTTATGTCTGCTCGGCAATCGCTCGCGAAAATATTATTTAAATATTACTTTTCACCAAAGCGCGCCAAATCCTATAAATCAACCGAAAGTCGACTTTCGGCTGAAAGAGATCTAGATAGAAAAGTTTCTCGAGGCGCAACTTTCGAGCGACGAACAACAAGGAAGACGCCTCAAATAATTTCGCAAGAATTGAGCAAACTTTAGAGGATTGCGATTTGTTTTTCCCCATGAAAATGGGAAGTGGCAAATGGAAAATGGAAAATTGAAAATGAGAACCTGGCTAAGGGGTAAAGTCACCTCGTTATTTCCCCCTGTACGATATCGGAATCCCTGGCAGCGTTGAGTGCTTGGCTAAGCCGAATCAATGTGATTTTTATGCTAATACAATCAATCGGTCTAATCGAATCAAACGTTTTGACAACCCAACGGCCTCAAATGGAGCGTTTTGGGGCTTGTCCCAGCTTTTCTCCTTTGTCTCTTGTCTCGTTCCGACGAATAAACTATCGCTGGGACAACAAGTACGCAATATGCATAAAACTTTATATGGCATTTAAATCGCTACAGGGCTTGGTTAACACCCCCTTCGCCACATCCCTTTTTATGCCATCTGGCCAGGGCAAATCCCCGTGCCCATCCCATTTGGCTGCTTACTTCGCCTGTTAACTCAAGCGTCACAAATGCCGGAAATCGAATACAATTTGTAATTCTGATGAACAGTTGAGCAAAACTTAAGCATCGTCTGTCCCGCCTGCTGTTACTGTTGCTATTGTTATTGCTGTTGCTGTTGCTTTTGCTGTCGTATTGTTGCTCCCGTAACGCTTGCTACTCCTCCTATGACTATAGCCATGGCCATTGTTGATTCTGCTGGTGATTCTGATTCTTATTGTCCTGGCTTTCCTCTTCCTGCAACTACAATACTTTTGGCATATTTAGTCCGGCTTTCACCTTGCTTTCGCCCGACTTTCTTTATCCTCTGGCTCGTCCTGTTTTCTGTTTTCTGTTTTCTGTTGCTGTGCCCATCGATTCGGCTTGGTTTCCATTTCGTTGTCGAGTCCTCGGCAATCGCCATGTAATGCCAAATTGGGCGACATCGTTATATGTTTTGTTTTTGCCTTCGCCCATGGAATCGGGAGTGTGGGGATGTGTCTACAGGTTCACTCATCAGTTGGCGCTCTGTTAAATTTCGCACACGTAGCAGCATAAAAATTGACACCGATAATTCGAGTCCGTGTGTGTGTGTGTGTGTGTGTGTGTGTGTCTGGGTGTTTGTGTGCAGCGTAGTCGGCGGTACGTATACGCGATATAAACACGCACACGCCCCAAAAACATACATCATGTCGGAAAATTTGTCGGTCGCCAGCGGGGAAAGGTGAAGGGCGGGGATAAAGAGAGGAAGGATTCAGAGTGAAGAGGAAGCTGTAGGGGGGCGGGGGGGGGACTATATGTCGCGTCGCTGTTTACACAAACAAAGTTATCAATTTTACACACGACAGTCGCTTCGCTTCGCATCGCTTCGCATCGCCCCCGCCACATCGCATTCCCCCAGTACATTATTTCCCAGCGGAAGGGCTTTCCAAAGTGGTTGGGATAAGGGCAAGGTGAGAGCAGCGACTGCCAGCATTTCCATCAATTCCGTATGCAATCAATGTCCAAATCGAAGACGCAAAGCACCGAAACCCCTCAGACATAACAAAAATACAGGCAAGCTTCCATGCCGCAGACGGCCATGAAACTGAACTCTGACAAACATGTATATTTATATTCATTTATTCATTAGAAGTTATAGTTATAACTCAAAATATATACGAGCTCAGCTTAATATGTTTCCTTGGAACTCCAACTAGAGCCAAAAATTCTTGTTTGAATTCTGGCAGCCCAGTTCAGGTTCAACTTATTATTATAAGTTCTGAACAATGTTGTTTTAAAAATACCTAATATTTAAGTAAATCTCTGTAAGTTGTTTTGCACAAACTTTTGTGCTAAATTATAATATATTTTAGTTTAGTAATTGAAAAAATAAATCCATTTTAGTGTTTGTGCTTTTACTTTAAGGCATAAACAAATCTTTTAGATGTTTTAATGCTTAAAGAGAGACATTTCCACGTTTTACGATGCCAGACAGACATCAATAAGTAAAAGCTGGTGGAGGAATGACTGTTTGCGAGAAAACGTTAACAACGTTTGGGGTCTTTTCATCCTTCCCACTTATGCCGAAAGTGTTCCTTTCAAAGGTTTTTGGGGAAATATTGAATTTAAAAATATTTAAGCATACTTTTTGGGGCACCCTGCAGTAGATCAAAAGTAATCGTGGCTCAACCACACTATAAGCGCTTGAAATTTTGCAACAATTTTGCAACATTTTTCATAATTCTGCACCCTCCCCGCCGACGACAGCCAGCAATGAAAGCAGAATTCACTTAGGGCCAAGAGAGATGGATGAGGGACTGGAAAAATGTCGCCGTCGCCGCTTGTTAAACTTAAGGAATGTTTGGCTTGTTAGTGTAAAATAATGTGAGCGACGTGGGAGGTACGCTGCTAGCTTAGGCGCCCGTTTGGTCTGCTGTCTATTTGATTTGCCAGGACATGCCATAAATGGGAGTTTGGCAAAAGGAAGACGAATAAAGAATTCCACTCAAATTGCATTTATTGGAGAAATATTTATAATAACTTGGAAATTCAATTTCCAAAGACAGTATGCTAAACGGATTTCAAGGGGGGAGTGCAGCCACCGAGGAGGCGAAGCAAAGGACTTTCCGAGGTGCGGATGTCAGTGTGCGTGTGTCTCTGCCAGAGTATGTGTAGGTATTCCAGTGGCCTGTGTCGTGTCGATGGCTTCTATGTATGCCCGCGTAGAGAGATATGTTAGAAAATTAAAATCGACCATATGTTGCCTCATCGATTTTGATAAGTCGCCCGCCAGCACAGCGACATCATGCGAAGCAGCAGCAGCAGCAGCAGCAGCAGCAGGAGCAGCAGCAACAGCACCCATGGCCGCTTCATATCCGTTTCCGTTTTGACACAATGGGCACACAATGGTGTACGAATGCGTGTGTGGGTGTGTGTCTGTCGCTGCCACTTTCAATTGCAAAAAGCTGACTGAAAAAAGGCGCCTTGTCATGCATGAGTTCTCTGCCTTTTATTATTGATGTTGTTTTGTATTAATATTACTGGTTCCCCATTGTTGCTCCTTTGGACGATCTTGTCTGTGTCGTTGCGTGACACAAATCAAACGGAGCCCTGTTAAATATTTCATAAGCACATTCAGCCACGCACCTCCAATGAACTTTAAGGACCTGCAGGAGCAGCATAGGGCCTTAACCCTCCGACGCCCCATGTGCCGCCTGGCGCTCACCATTCAATTTGGCTTCAATAAGTGTTGCCGCAACATGTTGCAGCTGCGCAGGCGCCGTGTGGCTCCTGCTGCTCCCGATGCTCCCGGAGATTTGCATATTGTTGGAGGACTCGGAGGAGCAGCTCCGTTCAGTTGTTTAGCGCGCCTCAAGCCACACACACGCAACGAGCGCTGAGAAACCGGAAACGTGGGAACTTGCTACCCGTGAACTGTGACCCGTGACTCGTTACCCGCGACTTCTGGGGAAACGTGACCCCTGGTGAAACGTGACTCGTGTGCCTGCTCGGCTGGCTTTCGTATCTGGCATCTCAATCGGAATTGGTATTGGAATCGCGTCATTGGAGTGACTGATTTCGAGTTGCGTGCTTCTGTGACGGTTCGGAGATGCCAGCTCCTTGCGTCGCGTAAGGGCAATTACGTAAGGACGAAGACCTGCCCCCGCGCAAAAGGACACAAACGCAACGCGCTCGAATGCGTTACGTTGCGCATGAGATGGCGGCACGCAGTTCGCGCTACATTTACTCCGACCGCGGCCACCGAATCTAGTCCGCTCTTAGGAAAAGGTAGCAGTGTTTAACCAACCCTCGACCGTCCCAAGCCCCCTTCACCTCCCTTATTTTCCCCTTTTCCTCCACGCCCCTGTCGAACATAATTAAGTGTATTATCGGAACGTGACCAGAGCGAAATTGCTGCCTGCGGGCCAGGCAAATGCTTCTGCTTTTCCTCTTCCGCTGGCCAAAAGCAATGAATGGACAGCTTAGTGTGTAATGAAGAAATTACCAAAAGCTCGAATTCTCCAATCCCATCCCATCCCATCCCATCGCATCGCCGCCCTCCCCTCATCCGCAAGGACATCTTCGGCTCGTTGTTGTCCTGTGGGCGTCATGGTGATTGAAAACTCGACCGCATTGCGGTCTTGTCATCAGTTTAAATGAATGTGCTGCGGTTTCCGGAGCTCCGATAAGAAGGAGTCCTGGGCCTAATCCCTTTCAGTTATTGTTTCTCCACAATTGTGTGGACTCAAGAGGGGGGCGGGGCTGGGGCCGAGAGTCCTTCATCATCATCCTTTGTGTGTTGCCTTTCCAGTCAAGTCAAGTCGACTCGAGTTGAATTGAGTCGAGACGAGTCGAGTCGAGTCGAGTTCCGCGATTGCCATCATTTATTTTAATTACTTTTCTGTTGTCGCTCTCCTCCTTTTTCATCCTGGCTGCAGTTATAAGTAATTCGAGAGCCCCACAAATTGCGCATGAAATGTTGGTGGAATACTTTATGGCGCTGCTCGTGATCATGGGATTAACCGCACCAGTCGACAAGCAGAGCCGGCGCAGCAGCCAATACTTCGGTGAGTACGGACTTAAATCTAATCAGACAACACTCAAAGGGTAAAGCCAAAGCCGCCAGGGGACTGGGCAATCGTGTCAGAAATGGCATTATAAATGAGAATAGCAAAGCCGAAGGTATTGACATTCGGAGTGGAGAATGGGGAGTGCGAAGCAATTAGATTGAGGGATATGGCAGGGATTACTCTGGGCCATTGATCTCAAAGTGGAAGCAGGGGAATAAAAGGACGTTCCATTTTTGGAAGGGAAAGCCCTGTCCCTTAATTTAATTTTCTATATCGCGAGTTTTCAAAACTTAAAACAAAAGTTGCTTACAATTTTAAACCATTAACTGGCATTTTTGCTAGGGTCGTTAAGGTCTTGGCCTACGATAACATTTGTATAAATAAATACATTTTTAAACCCACCATTTACAATTTGGGATTCAAAATCACAAATATTTATTCTTGGTCTCAACTCAGAACAACAATCAACATTTTTAATATATTAAATTAAATGAACAAGTTAGGAAATTTTATTTTTACCCCTTTCCATATTTCTATAAAAATAAATGGTTTTTATTAAAAATAGGTGCAAAACTATGCAACAAATATAAAAACTTTATATAATCATTACATACTTGCTTAGTGTTTTTATTTTTGTTGTGTTTTATTAATTATTAAATTATTTTAAAATTTCTTTGGCCACAAATTATTTATTATTGAATTTCCTTTTAAAAGTTTTTTCATTTCCATGTGAAGGTATTTTGCCATGTAGCTAAATAGCCTTGTTGTTTATTTTGTTATGCACTCGTTTTAATTAAAAACTTTGGTACGTAGTTTATTCAATTAAAGTGCCCAAACTTCTGATGTCATTTGGGCAAAAGTAAAATTGGTGTATATTTTGTGCCACGCTCCCTTATGGGTAACTGATCTACAAAAGGGATCCGAATTCGGTAATCTCCACTCCCAACTGTCCGGAATTGTTTATGATCCCATCTATTTCGCATCTCACAACCGCAGTGTGTGAGTTTGAATTGCGACCAGGAGCAGCTGCAATTGCTCATTTGTAATTTATGGCACCTGAACTCAGTTTAGGGTCCGCTTGGGGGACTGCAGCTCGCTTTAACAGAGAGTGAAGGGAGCAATGAGAAGTGGGGAGCGGGGAGTGGGCAGGGGGAGGTGTTAGCCGTGGCCACTGAAGCAGCGGTTGCGGTTCGACCCGGCAATTTTCCAACTTACCACCCCGCACTTTGTATGTAAATACGCAACTTTTATTAAAAAATTTTATGTTGTTACATATTCTTTGCCAATGTGTGTGTGGCTGTGGGTTCGAGAGAATGTGTTGGGCTGTGTGTGGGAGGGAGTTTTTTATTTTGTGGCCAGCATAAAAAGCAATTTCGACTGAAGTGCTTGCGATGGCCTGGCCAAAAACGAAATCATCGCTATCGGCTGTGTGAGCAACAGTTTCAATTAAGTGTTTAACGTCATTTTATTGCTTGATATTTGATAGCTAAATTTGCCCAACCACAATCGCACACGCACACACACAATGGATCCTGACCTATAAATCAATATGTGTTTATCCACTCCATATCCACATATCCACAGTCGCAGTACCAGTCCCATTCCAAGCACAGCTGTATTTGTGTTTGTATTTGTTTAGGCACTCATGGATTATTAGCGCATTAGTCGGCTAATACATCGCCAGTTGGGTGGCGAAGCAGCAGAAACAGCACCACTGGCACCAGCACCACCCAAATAAATCACTTGGCCGCCCATCGATGGATCATAAACGTGGGAATGGGTATAGGTCCGATGGGCTGCATGCTTAAGCTGGAGCATAAATTAGGCACGAATACTCGTTAATCAAATGAGTGCTGATTCCCAGCCAGCTGAGGCACTTACACCAGCGGATTGAGCCACCCCATTTGTCTGTCCGTCTGTCTGTCTGTCTGTCTGTCTGTCTGTCTGCCTGCATATCTATCTATCCATCTATCTATCTGTCTGTCGGACTGTCTATTTATCTGACGCTTCCTGTGTCCATCCATCTGTCTGCCCCCCAGGCTCATGCCCTGGAATGCACTTGAATACGTTTAGATTGACGTTCAGATACAGCTGTTTGAATGAACTACCCCGGGGCTGTTTAATGGGATTCCTAGATTCTAAAAATGGGACCCCTTTGGATATTCAGATATCTGTATCAATGCGAAAGGGTCTGGATTTAATTGAACCATTTTCGAAATGTTTTGGTCTTAAATAGTTGACTTGGAACTACGTAAATAAACATTGTTTCTAACAGAGTTTAAACAATTTTGTAATTGCATTTAGTTCTCCAACCAAATTATATTCTTTATTTCCAGGCATTGTTTTGAAAAATTAGGAAATAGTTTGGGAAATATCTTGTTGAAATTGTTGCCTATCAACTAAATAATTTCTACATTTTCTGATAGGAATGTCTTTCAAATCGCTTTCTTGCCATAAATAAATTATGCATTTCTTATTTAAGACTATTTTAATTCAAGCACTTTAAAATTTTGTATTGTTTATTTTGTACCCAAAGGTCACATGGCCGCCGCCGAGGATCTGTCCAATCTAATACCAGATAATTACGATGGACTCGACCCACTATTCGACAACTCCACGGAGCGGGAGATCATCGCCGCCTTGGGCACCACCGCCCGCCTCCACTGTCGAGTGCGGCACCTGGGCGATCGGGCAGTGTCCTGGATCCGACAGCGGGACCTCCACATCCTGACCATCGGCATCATGACCTACACAAACGACCAGCGCTTCCTGGCGCGCCACATCGACAACTCCGACGAGTGGGTGCTCAAGATCGTTTCGGTGCAGCCAAGGGATGCGGGCATCTACGAGTGCCAGGTGTCCACGGAGCCCAAGATCAGCCTGGCCTACAAGCTGATCGTTGTGAGTGAGTGACTTCCACTTAAGAGGGGTATTATGACTTATGAGGAGAGAGAAACACTATACTATACACTGGCCATTGGTGGGTTTTCAGATTTTATGGTACATTTCATAGATAATAATAAGAATTTCGCTAAGAAACAAAACTAAACAATGAAAAACAGTACATTTATTAATTTAATACTTAACAAGAAAGAAGGCAAACTTCGGCAAGCAACAGTTCATATACATAAAGTTATGGTTTACTTGCGTATATATTTAAAAGCATTGAAACTATGATGATTTGCAGCTCAATTATTCGATAGTTCCTATCACAGCTATACGATATCGTTTTTCGATTGTAACAGAACTAAAAGAGTAACTTTGTCGTTAAATTATTAATAACTCAAAAGGAACTTAAAAAAAATGTTCAAAATAGAAAGCTTACATTTAAAAAAAAATTTTTTTTTATATTTTTATTGTTTCTATGGGAGCTATATCATATATAGGAGCTATAGGCTACCTGCAAAAAAAAAAGAAAATTTTTGGGAAAGTTTCTGGCAGATAACATTAAATCTCAATGACAATTTTTTGTTTGGTGTACAACAAGAACTGCTTGCTTAACAAGCTCAAAAGTACAATTAGGTAAACTCTGCCAAGCAATGAAAATCTGATCAAAATTGATTTTTCTAATACTGGCTTTTTGGAGAGCCCTATCATGACCCATCATAATTATAGAATCGATTTCTCCCAAGTACACACTTCATTGCCCCCTTTGAGTGTCAATCGATTGGCTGTCTTGTAAGTCCATGTAGAGGTTGTTTACATCTCTGTTAAGACAGCAGCCCGAGGGCGCAAAAGGGCGCAAAGAGCTGGGATTACTTTGACAAATTAGTTTATCAAACACCCAACGACTTCACACAGCACACAGTGGGGCTGGTAAGGGGAGAGGGAAAGGGAAGGGGAAGGGGAATGGGGTGGCACAGAGGACCCCCCAATGGCAACTTGTTGACTCACCCATTAATCGAAATCGGCGCCGCTCTTTGACAGCCTCCAAGGCCCAGATCCTGGCCAACCGCGAGCTGTTCATCCAGAGTGGCAGCGACATCAATCTGACTTGCATCGCGCCCCAGGCTCCAGGACCCTACACGCACATGCTGTGGCACAAGGACACGGAGCTGGTGAGCGACTCCTCGCGGGGCGGCATCCGCGTGGTGTCCGAGCAGCAGATGAAGACCAGCAACCTGGTGATATCGCGGGTCCTGCACACGGACTCCGGCAACTACACCTGCTCCGCGGACAACTCGAGTGAGTCCTTTAAACTGAGCCCTTTACCTCTGTTGAACCCGAAAATGCAGTTTTAAACCAATTAAACCAAGACACTTTTAGTTTGTAGAACACAAGTATAATTTCACTTTAAGCTTTATTATGCTTTAAACATGCCACTAAATAGCTCTAATTAAATATTCATGTATGCACATTGCGCATATTTCAAACCATAAATAACGAAACACAGTTATAAACAATGTACTAAAATGTATTGAAAATTAAATTAAGATACTAGTTTATAACATTCCAAAAGTCATTAGTTCTATAAATAATTTGATTTAAAGAGCAAATCGAAGTAAAAACATATATACATATTACTCGTTATGTTTTTAGATTTGCGTGATTTGAAAATAAATCAATGTCATTAGCGAAAATTGTGCTATATTTTCTTTAGCCATTAGGCCTTTTTTTATTTATAAAACCTTTAAATTACAACGAATTAAGAAAGTATAAGTTTTAAACCGTATATAAGAGCTTCTATATTTAATGAGCTCTTTTTTGTAATCATATTTTAAATATATTTGCTGTTTGCTTATTGAAACTTAGTTTCATCTCTAAATCATGAATAATTTATTAAAATATTTTTAATAGTGTTTTTGTTTTCCAACATGCAAATGGTATAATATTGTTTATACAATATTCCAACCTTTTTTATTACCTCTTCCAAACAGATTCTGACAGCGTCTTTGTGCATATCATTAAGAGTGAGCAGCACGCGGCCATGCAGCACGAACTGGGGTCGAGGCTGGATCTGCCCCCGCTGCCCCTGCTGCTCCTGGCGGTCCTGCTGGTCGTCCTGCTGGCCCCCACCCCCTCCTCCACGCCCCTCAACCCCCGTGCAACCCCCTAAGCCAAGCCAAAGTCGAGCGGCAACTTATGTTCGATGTCTGAAGCTCCGGGAGCCACAGAGCCGGGTAAGTCGGTGATTTTTAATGCCGCCATCAGCTCAGGAGTCGTAGCCATCATCTCGTTACAGGCCACGCCCCCCGTTACTGCCAGCGCCCACGCCCACGCCCTCGCTAAACGCCCCGGAAAAAATGGCTGGATGGAGGAGGTTAACGACGTCGATGTCGCGTTGTCTTGTAAATATGTAAATTGAGTTTTTGTTTATGTTTGTGTTTTGTGGCTCAGTCTCTAAGTATTTTTATACGTAATTAAGTAAATAGGTCGAGAGTGCATATGTGGCGCAATGTAGCAATTGAGCATAAAGCGTATTTGACAGATACATTCCTGTGCACACGATCGCATACCTAGAGATACCAAAGCGAGCAATCGAATCTAATCGATTCCGTAACGAATGTAAATAAATGTTTAATCTTAATAATAGATGGGCGAGATCTAGATTAATTATGATGAATCGGCGGCTGCAATTTAATTTGCCCGCCAAATGATTGATGGCGATACGAATGTGTCCGCCACCCCTCGGCAATTTCGAATCCGGATTTGACATCCTGGGACCCGGATTATGGTCCTTAATTGCCAGGGTGGGGCCAGGGTTCGGTGTTCGGACGGTAATTGAAAAACGATAAGGTCAGGTGGGGTCATCAGCAAATGCTCAAAACCCTGCTCGCCTCAGGCGCCGACACGCGGGAACATCAAAGGCGGGACACTTTCGATTTCGGGATGTAAGGAGGAGCTGACGAGGTGAGAGTGGTATGCCTGGAGCAGGGTAATTGAAATATTCGAGGCGTGCATAATTCACACTCCTCGACGGCAATTACAGCTTAAGCCCTCGGACAAAGTTTGGAACAATTACCTGCTGAATGCAGGGACTCGACTCGATGACAATTCCGGCTTCCAGTTTCAAAGGCGCCGCCAAGCAGGCACACAATGAGTAATGGCTGGGTAAGGGGTGGGGAGGAGTGAGGAGTAAGGACTCGCTGGCAAGGAACAAGCCGCATAACGCATCTCCTTATTGCCAAGTGTTTGCTGAATTTTGCATAAGGCGGTGGTAATTGAAATAAAAGACGCTTCCAGCCGCTAATGGGTCTGCACGCGAGGACTGCCAGCTTCTTATCCCATTTCCATTCCCATTCCCATCCCTTCGCCACCGCAGAGTCCCCTTGAGTCCCAAAAAGGAAAGGCACCGCACCACAGCGAAAGTAGGCGAGCAGCATCCATCACAATCCTGCGAAAGGAGCGGGTTTTCAAAAGGGGGAAGCACGGGGATCGGGGCTGGTACCGGGTACATGGGCGTAAGCATGTCTTGGCGCCCACTCCTTTTCCCCCGGCATTTTGCAAATCTTTGGGGAATTCTACGCATCTGAAATACGCGCTGCCTGACAGTCACAGAGTCCCCCACCCAAGCCAAAAACCCCTCGCATTCCGGAACATAACCCCTTGGAAGGACGCTTCTCGGGTTCAGCTCAATGAGTTGCAAGAACAAGAGCCCAGGGTCCGGCTGGGTGGGACATCCTTGGGCCGGTTGTGGTGTTGCTGCCGCTTCACCTTCACTCATAAATTGTACAACGAGAAATAAATCAAACCCAGCCTCGACTCCGGGCGATGATGCTGCTGCTACGGCTACTGCTGCTGCTGTTTCTGCTGCCTGAGACGCTGTCAGTAACAAATCATACTCAGGGCTGCAGCCCAGTAGGAGCCAAAGCCGGAGCCGGAGCTGTAGCCGGAGTCTCTGGCAAACGCCGTAGTCGTGGCCTTTGGCGCTGCCATTGCCTTAACCGGAGCCATGGCCCGTAGACTTGTTTACGGGCTTAATACGCTGCGTCGGGCAGCAACAACAACCACAGTTGAGGCCAGATGAAAGACCGCAGGTTAGTATTACGACTACCGGATACCCATCGCGTAGTTTAACTTCCTCAAGACAAACTAGTTACAAGATAGGCGTAATAAATTCTTTGTAGTTGAGTTATGTATAACTCAAATAGTTGGTTAGACTGTAGCTTCCTTGGAATTGGCTTATACATATTGATTCAAATCTTCTCAAAGTTATTTCACCAATTCAATATTTAATTAATAAAAGTTCTTTCAAAAACGACAATTTTTCTCATATTTTATAGACATTTTATTAAAAATCTCTGAAATCATGCAAAAGATTCTTGCTACCTTTACGATTTTTAAAATTTAAGTGAAAACAATATTCATCAAAAGATTCTGCAACATAGCAGGAAAACACATAAAATCGACTTTAAGCAAATTTTACAGGAGAGGCATGGATTTCGTTTGCTCAATGTTTCTCTATGACTATTTTTAGAAGTCTGAAGTTGATTATGGCATAGTAAAAATTTTATTTGACCATTATAAAGATACTTTCATATTTTGTTATCGTTGTTACACAATGTTCACTAACGAAAGAGCATACCTGAAAAGGCGGCCAGCTCCTTATTTTTATTACTTTAATGTACTTCGCTTATCAAGTTAAAAAAGCGTTTTAAACATGTTTACTTAAGACTTTAAAGTCAACTTTTTTATAAGAAAATTGGAGCCAATTAGATCTCATCGGTACTGTCATGAGATTCGTTGTTATGTGGTGAAACCGTATGCTACGTTCCTCATTAGGAGTTGCATCGGTTTATATCGTCACAGCCCAATTGAGCTACAAAAAAACAAACAATAAAAAGCGAAAAACAAAACTACCTTACCTTGTGTTGCTAGGTAGCAAGTAGAAAAAGTGCGTATACGTCCTGTTGGCTCCTTGTCTGGGCCAGTGTGTGTCTGTGAGTGCGTCATCAAGACCAGAGACAGCAAAGGGGGTAGGGCGAGGTAGGGAGGTGTAGAATCAACAGCAGCAGCAGATTCGGATCCAGAACCAGCGGCGGGCGGAAGTGCTGGCTGTGCGAACACGACGACTACAACTACAACGACAACGACAACGACAACAGGGACAGCCGTACGAGACAATCGGAGTGAGCGGGACAGCTCCGGGAGCGACAAGGACAGAGTGTTGAGAAACTACGGGGCGTAGACGCGCCGGAAAACATTTAATTACTAATGAGTTTTTCATGCTGTAGCTTGCGAAAAAAGGCTTTAAAAAATAAAAAAGGAACTAGGGATTTTTAATTTGCTAATTAGCACAATAACAGCAAAGCCCTAAATAATTTGATTGATTGGTTGGGAGAGGAAACAGCAATCAATTATTTAGCCAGCATTTAGCAATTGATTATCAGGTATTAGGACCCGACAAGCCTCACTGGCCGGATGCGAAAGTGTGGGCTTTTCCGAGCCCATCCTTGAGCTCTTCATCCAAGTGACATGCATAACTTATGACCAGGACAGCAAAGACACTGGGAAGTTTGGCCAAGACAATGACAGCTTTCGACAGCATTTAAAAGGCCTTAGTCATCGTTAGTCTGGACATGCCATCCGTCTCGAAATGAACAGGGGGAAAAAGTTTATCTTCGATATTATTATTGGGGCATAACTCTGTCGGTCATAAATCAAATTAGAAGACCGTTGACACTTGGAAACACATAAGAAATGCAAAAGATTCTATTAAATGTTGAACCGATGGATAAAGCCAGACACACACAAGCCAGAAACTAGAGCAAACAGTAAAGTAATTGAATTGTCAAATACCCAGCACCTTTCCCACAAGGCAAAGACAAGCCCAACCCATATACCCCTTTTGAAAACAGTTCGAGGGTGTGTCAGGGGGCCTAAGAAAACATTTATCATGCGATTTAAGTTGGCCACGACTTTTGCACAAGAGAGATTTAAGTGATTTGCTGACTGGCTTTAAAATCAAAGTGCGGATAATGAATGGTCTGGTTGGGGCTTTTGGTCCTCGCTCTAGTGGCCTGGCACTATTTAGTTTTGCCAGCCAGAATGTTTGTTTTCGGCTCAATTTAAGTTCTGTGGCCGTGCACAAAAGTGCAATGTGCAAAGTGCAAAGTGCAAACTGGCAGGCATTTTGCAGCAATTGCCACAGAATGGCATCGAATCGCAGGCCCTGGGCCTGTCACTCCTCGCATGCGACACGCGATTGTTGCCGCTAACTGCTTTTCAGGGCCCAAAGTTCGCCGGAGTTTTGACTCGGAGGCGCTGGTGTCGGACCATGTAGTTTAATCTGCAAACAAAATCGTTTGATCCATATCATCAAAGCGGATGGACGGTGGGGGTCAGATGAGGTGGAAACGGAGTGTAACTGACAAAGCGGAGCCAAAATGTAAATGCACGGAGCAATTGCCCCCCGGCAAGAGGTTAATTTCCCCCAGGAAGCGCCCCGGCTCAATGGCCTTAAAGCAGGAATAGCGCCGGCTAAGTAAACTCTCACATTAACACAAAGCCAATACCAAGCCCAAGCCCAAGCCCAAACCCGAACCCGGAC
The DNA here is from genome assembly GCF_025200985.1 of Drosophila gunungcola. Classification (NCBI taxonomy): domain Eukaryota; kingdom Metazoa; phylum Arthropoda; class Insecta; order Diptera; family Drosophilidae; genus Drosophila; species Drosophila gunungcola. The sequence goes on from NC_069139.1 coordinate 11,091,324, forward strand.
CAAAAACCAAAAACCAAAACCAGTTAGGTCGCCGTCTATTTGCGGCGGGCCAACAGACCATCAACATACCCGGTACTCAGGCTTTGTTGGGTTTTCCATTTCCGGATTTTTCCGAACAGGGCTAATTAGAGCAAGATGAATAAACCAAAACAGAAAAGGCAAAGCCCAATATTTGGGAGAATTGGAAAAACGTTTTTTAAAGAGCCACTTGAAAGAGCCACTACTAAATCACATTATTTAAATGCCAATATTTTTATGAATGTTATATTGAAGGTAGTGACGAACATTTTTTTGTTTTTTAATTATAAGCTCAATAAATAAATAAATATATTATTTAATTTAAACCCTTAACTTCTTAACGTCTTTAATTTGATTTACCTATTTTATAACCGCTTTCACGTCCTTATGCTTAACATAAAGTTTTTAGTTTAAAACACATTTTGAGCCTACTGTGCGGACAAGTAATCGGGCCTTGGTGTTCCATTACTAGACTCTAAAAATTGCTTGCCTAGTTTATAAATAATCATTTGAAGATATATTTTTCGTGCTCACGGGCCGTTTATGTGTGAAGCTCTCGACTTAAAAGGCTTTTCAGCCCGGCCCATTAGCAGTCTTATTTACGATGGCGAGTCTACCCCTAAGATCTACGCATACTGGGTACAAAAAGGCGAGTTCCGTGCGGGCCCACCTGCTTGGCAGGCCTTCAGTTGCAGATTCTGCTCCGTGCGGCTGGCAAACCGAACAATGTGAAATTACCGCCCTGAAATATGGACACCCGCTGAGATTTTATAGCAGTCAACTTTGAATTATTAAATATGTATTTCCAGCCACGCCACAACCAGAGACTCAATCTCCAGCAGGAGCGGAAGTCGCAGAAGGAGCCGCAGGAGCAGAAAAGGCAGAAAAGGCAGCGAAGAAAACAGGCGCAGTGCCGACGTGCGTTAAGTTCAAATTTAAAGGGATTTTCAGGGATATTTGGTAGGCCATTTTTAAATAGGGAAATCTAAGTTATGGGGAATAGAAAATATCCTTAAGACTTAAGCCATAAAAAGTTACCATAACTAAGCGGAGCTTTTTATAGCTTAAAGCTTGCCATTAAAAAGCTTCGAAGCTTTCGTTAGGGAAAACTTTTCGATTCTCATTATTTAGGCCTTGTAGGCTAATCAAAGCTCTGCGGGATGCCGCCGCATAATGAGTTCCAGTTTGACTCGTCTATGACATCCCTGCCTTGATGAGACACTGCCTCATTCTGGCCTCTGATGGCCACCCAAAACACACCCCCCCAACCCCCCGTTTGCTGGGAGACAAATGACAGACCATTAGGCAGTCAAAGCGGCAAGCACATTAGCAGCTTCCTGGGACAGCCTGCTAATAAATATACACCTCAGCGTCACTTCGCTCCTGCTGCTCTTCCTCTTCCCTCTTTCCTCCCACTTCCGCTTCCTGCTGTCACTGCCACTCCCCGCTGCCACTCCCCGCTGCCACAATTCACATGCATATTCATAAGCTGTGTGCGGCAGGGCAGGCTGGGGTAAAAATATTTTCATAAACATAAATTCTCATTTCTGTTGCATTTCCTCGATCGCCTTTTGCCTTGTTTTGCACACTTTCGGCCCTTTTATCTCTCTCGCCTCGACGTAATTTCTTTCGCTTGGCCTGGCCCAAGCTGCACTGCAAGAAACGGCCGAGTGCATTGAGTGCATTGCCCTGCACGCAAGCCCCCTGGTTGTTGGTGGATTTCCTTTAATTATCGGAATTACACATTGAATTCGAGTTGGTTTATGCAAATATCCTACTCCTCTTGTCGCTGTGTTGCTTTTCGGCTAATCTTTTTCCATTAGTTGCAGCTTGTACATGCTTGTGTGTCCTTACGTTGCGTTACACTTGGCTTCGGTTGCTTGTATTTGTTCCGCATTTAAATTAAAATTGAATTTCCAGTATGCACGTGTGTATACGGGCACACACTCACTCACATTTTTGTGTACAGCTGGGCCCAGAGTAATAGCCCGCTAGTAATATCTGAATTAAAATTGAATTTCCAGCATGCCAAGCACTCTTATATTTTCCAATAAGCACACTCATATTTTCGTACTCAGTGTAATTGCTCTCATACACTTATTTTTGGTCGAAATCTTTACAAATGTGAGATTAAATTACAACATTTTTGGTGCTGGCCTTGAGTGCTACCAGTTTGATATTTAATACAAAATATTTGGCATGATTGCTCTAACACTCCACAAGCTTAAATGTTCAATTTTATATTTGCGAATTCATTTCATATTTATCTATCTATCTAATATTCTAAGATTCTTTCCCCCAAAATCAGAAGTAATATGAATGGTTGTTAATTTTTTTATGATAACGTTTAACAGAATTAAGTATACGACGTGTGAGACTGTAAGCTACATGTGAATATCCCCTTAAGCCATTTTGTTTTTAACACTTTGGTATTCACAGCCCTTATTTTACCAGCTTATCGAAACAAATGAAATGATAATTGGGCAGCTGTTATGTTTAACTGCCATTGAGCTTTCACGACCTCTTGTGCTAATATTTTGACCGCACTTGTTTAAATACGAGTGTGTACACCTCGGTGCCACCTTTTCGCTCCTCTTTTGTCCAGTGCATGTAAGCTTTGGCTTGGAAGTTGTTCCAGCTCCTGCTGCCGTTGTTGCTGTTGCCTTTGGTGTTGCTGCTGCGCTCGCTGCTCCGATTCGCCGGCGCTTTTTCATTCGCAGCTCGAGCTTCTCTGGCTTTCTGCTTCTGCTTCTGCTTCTGCTTCTGCTTCTGCTTCTGCTTCTGCTCCTGCTCCTGCTCCTGCCGCCTTGCCTTCATCATCATCCTGTTGGCTTTTTTTTTTAAGTTGGTACAGTTTGCACGCATCGGTCCGTAAATTTATGCATTTGGCTATGCGAGCGTAATAAACAAGACCTTCAACCCACGACGTCGACATCGTCCTTACTCTTCTGCTTTCTCCGCCGGCTCAACTGTCCTCTTCTACCGCTGCCCGTTGTCCTTTGTCCGTTGTCCGTTACTTTGCGTTGCTGTTGCTGCTGCTGCTGCTGTTGCTGCTGCCGCTGTCGTGGCTTCGTTTGGTCACTTCCATTGCCGGCTGCCAGACTTTTATTTTTATGCGTAGATATTAAATGTGTTTCCTGGCACTTTATTTCGCCGTTGCTGCCGTTCTTGTTGCTGGCGTATTGTGCCATTTTACACCAACGCAACGCTGGCACATTGGCGCAAATGTGCGGATATCACTAGAAAAAAAAAAAAGGAAATCGAGGGTATACAGAATGGCGAACGATAAACACAAGCCAGCTAAACTACAGCCACAAAAAGTGAGTCAAATCGCTTTATTTCAAGCTCGGCGCGCATAAATAGGCAAAAGGCAAAGCCAACGACTTGGGAACATTTTTCGGCAGCAAGTCATGGCCACATTTCTATGTAAAAAGTGCGCCCATAAAACTTTGCCAATTTCAATAACAACATTTCATTTTCAGTTCGCAGTTCGCAATCCCCCCTTTCTCTGCCTTAAAAAAAAGCGAGAAACACTCACTGGGGAGCTTGGCTTTGAGCGAGAAGGCCTCGAGAACTGAGAATCGAGAACTGCGGGCCGAGAATCGAGAACTTGGCGCCAGTGTGCGTGCGGCTGCTGCTGGCTCTTCCACTTCCTGCTGCAGCGCCACGCCCCCCTGAACATAGCGCCCTGCCTGGTTATTTCCTTGATTTTAAGTTTTTATTTTATTTTATTTCCTTTTTTTTTTTTTTTTTTTTTTTGTTGCCCGACACCACAATGCGCGACTGGTGAAAGGAAATTCATAAAAATGTTAATTTTTCCGGCGGAAATATAATTTATGTAATGCGCAGTGGGCAACCAAGGGGGAATCCCCTGCAGGTCCCAATGCTGCTGCTGCTGCTGCTGCAACTGCAAGCGGTGGTGACTGCGGTGTCGCGGATTGGATTGCAATTGGATTGCGATTGGAAAGACAGTTTAATATGACTGAAAATACATACATCCGGTGCAAATGAATGCAGGTCGTGGAAAGAGTTGACAAAAAATTGGAAATCGACTAAAAGGCCCATTACAACAAGCGCGGAGTGAAAAGGCCAGCTGTGCGTGTCCTTTTTCCCGCCAATTGCACCAGAGTTGGTCGGAGGAGCGCCACCAATTTGCATAATTCAACGTTTTTTACCCACCTGGCTGCTGCGCCCACTGTGCATCTAATTAATGCCATTCCGCCCTCATTTATTCTAGGGCCATGCTTCAAAAAAAATTCGTAAATGGGGAAAAAAAGGTAAAATCCCGGACTTTGCCGAACCGGAAACCGAATCCCAGACCGAATCCCAGACCGAATCCGAGCCGGGTTGGCATGTGTCGGGGTCATTGTTAGCATTGCGGCAGAATTTCCAAGTTTCTCCATGACCATTAATCTTGGCAAGAAGGTAATTGCTTAGCAATTACCCTCTGCAGCAGCCCCTCCACCCACTCTCCATCTGCCGACTCCATCTCCTGGCTGTCATCAGAATACAGAGAGCCAAACATAAGACAGAACTCTTTTTCCAAGTCCCATTTTACCATTTTAGTTGCCAGTTTGCCATAGAGCGTCGTGTTCAATTAAAACATTGGTTGCGCATTTTATTCCGAAAATTGTTGTGGCTTCGACGCTTTCCACACTCAAAACGTACCAATTGCGGTCAATAAAATGGCTCTGCGCGTTGATGAAGATTGCAGCATGGATTAATTGGTTATTTATTTGTTTCAAAAGATGAAATTACTGATTGGCCTTGGGTGCACAAATTAAACAAATGCAATTATTTTACAATGGCTGCTCATTTGGAATTGGTGAAATACAAATATTATGATTAAAGTGAAGAATATGCTGGAACAATTGACTTAAATTAAGTTTAAACTTGTGCAATGAACGTCAGAAGTATATTTCATATTTCTTTATGTTTTAATAACATTTCTTACCGAATTCATATGTTAAATCTAATTAACTTTTTATGACATAGAAATTGTAAAATAATTACAAGAATAATGTATACATAATTGTGAGCAAGGCTTGTTAGTATCTACCATAATGCCATATTAGCATTTTTTTATGAAATTGTTGTAATGCTTTCTTAGGCCATCCAAATAATTTCTCAGTTAATGTAAGCACGCAAAAAATTATGTCACTTTTTGAAATGTTATGCAAAATTTTTCATAAAAAAAACTCATGGATAAGGAGGTGCTCACTGTGAGCCTTTAGTGCCATTAGGTGGATCAAAACTTTGCATTTTTCTTTTCGGTGCACTTGCAAATTCATCAGCGTCCGTCCGCTGGGACTGCTTATATCTCCGGATCTTCCCCTGCCCGCTATGCATTTCCCCTCCTGGCCCACAGCTTTGGTTTTGTGGTTACATTTCAGCGGAAGTCCCACGCAACGCCACCGGCAACAGCTGCACTCACGCTCTGCCCGCTGAAACCCCCCACCCACCTCCATTACATTAATACCTGGTAGTCATGGAGTGCAGGGGTATATGTACACCGTATTCAGTGAGGTGTGCATAGCGAAGAAAAATAAGAAATACATACTCTTGGTCAGAAGCTGAATGAATTCCAGGACTTTAATTAATTAAAGACCGTATGAGCCATGAAATGGAAACCCAAATTGCAATGCTTCAAAGCTGTTCACATTTATGAGTTTGAAAGAAAAACTTCCAGGCTAGAGGCTAGACACTTGAAATAAATATGTACTGATGACAAATAAAAAAAGATTATAAAGTACCATATAGGTCATTAATCTAATACTAACATGTCAAGTAGCTAAATTTATTTACAAACAAAGTTTAGATCTAGAAGGAAGGATCACCATAGCATACATAAATAAATTATATTACAAGTGTTTAATTGCAAAGACAAAAGCGAATAATTTAAAACATAATTAAAATTTTAATTTATTTAATTTGGATTTATTTGGCTTAAAATGAATTGTCAATTAAAGTATTAAAATTAGTTGAGTTCTGATAAGGGCACTTAGTTACTAGAAAGGCTAGTCAGCGAGAACTGAGTACTAAGTATTTGAAAGTCGGGCAACTGAACCATATTTGTTTTACTTTTTCCCTGCTAGTGTCATATTCTCTATGTATGACAATATCGGTACATAACCCGACCCGCGAGGTGGATCCTCCTGCTATTCCTGCAACTGCAACTCTGGCTGCAAGTGTGGATGTGGATATGTAAGTGGACGTGGATGTGGATGTGGATGTGGATGTGGCCCCGAAACGTGGCCCCGTCATGCTGCGCCTGCATTGTGTTAATGCTTTTTGTTAAGCAACAAGGAGCAGCAGCAACAATGTGCGACGGCGGCACGGGCGGAGGAAGCTTCATTGTGCAGTTTTGCAGCGTGTGTCGCTTTTTGCAAATGTTTGCCGCACACAAACACACAAACACACACACACACACAGGGCACACACGACATAGAGCAAAAGCAACAACATCAGCAACAGCAAACAGCAGCAACAACAACAGCAGCAGCAACAGCAACAACAGCAACAACAAAAGCAGCAACAACGAACGGCATTAGCGACAGTCTGGGCGGTGGGGCATGCTGAACGGAGGGCGTGGCTGGAGGGCCAGCTCTTGTAGGATACTTTAAAATTAGGAGCACCGTAAACGAAAATGCTGCAGCCTATGCATGCATTTGTCCTGTTTCTCTTTTTTCATTGTGTCCTGCAGAACGAAGGTGAAGCGAGTGAATGAACTTTGTGAACGGAACCACAAATGGACCACTTCCACAGGGAAACTGCCAAAAAATTGCACCACTTTAGTTAAGCGATTAAACACTGCAAATGATTATGATGTCTCTGAAAATCTCGATGCATTTCATGGGTATTTATTAAACAAATAGACCGATCTTAAACATATATTTTATTAACAGGTCTTTAAATTTTAGTGCTTACTGAACGATTTTTTAACTACAAGGCTTACCGACAAACAAACAAAAAAATGTCGAACATATTCCCCTTTAAAGTAAAAGGCATTTTAATGTAAAATTATTAGTCACCTGGTGGATAACGAATTGACAACAATTAACATTTACTGTAAAAAAAAGGGCTTTGGCGAATACAATAAAAAAAAAACGATAAATAAATACAATTGACTTGAAACGATTTTGCAACTTAAAAATCCATCAATCAATTGGATTAATGGTTGCAGTTTGCATGATAAAATCCCTGACATATTTACTTTTTACTCACATGAAAAATAATTGGGCTTAAATCTTTGTTTAAACTAGTTTAAGGAAAATACGTTTTGATGTTATTAAGCTAAATAGGAAATCAAACCAATAAGTTCCAATTAATCAGTTTCTGAATCAATGGCAATGGCATTAATTACCAAACAAAATCGAGTATTTATAAAAATCTTCAAAGCACTTTATCGCCAAGAAACACAGTGTGCTAATTAAGAGTACAATTTGCAAAGGACATGTGATTATGGTTCAATAACAAACGTAATAAAGCCAATTAGTTGGCAGCTTTGAATTTGGCATTTTGCAGCCCGTATTAGCCTAGAACTTTGGCTAAAAATAGCCGTAGCTGCTGTGGCGATTAAAGTTTGCAATTAATGCGAGTGAAATAAAAAGCAAGTGCCAGGCCGATGGCCGCAAAGATAAGCCCAGCAATTGTCCGCTTTTTGTTAGTCCTGCGAAATGGCCGGCATTTTGGGTTTCTTTGTTGGCAGATAGTTGGGCCGATAAAGGGTTAGCTTCTATGGCTGCCCGAATGGCCTCAAACACTCTTTCTGAAACCCGTTCAAACACCCTGCCGCGCACAAACAGTTTGTTCAAACTTGGAACACAACTCAAACTGGCAACTCAAATAAGAATCTGCAAGGTATTTACCTAAACGCGAACTCAAACTCAAACTGGAACTGGAACTGGTGCCTAAACTCCCCAAAAAACTTTTCCTGCCACCTATGAACCATTTTTGTTGCTGCTGCTGCTGATGCTGTTGCTGCTGCTGCTGCTGCTGCTGCTGATGTTGTTGCTGCTGCTACGACAACGACAACTTGCAATTTTCCAATAAGAGCAGAGGCGAAGGTAACGCCGAAAAATTGTTCAAGCACAAACAACGCACGTTATAATATTATAAAACGAAAGGCAGCGGCAACTTACTCAAGCGATAAAGTCAGAGGGGCGTCTGGCGGGGATTTTGGCCTGTTCTGCGGACCCATCAGAAGTAAAACAGCTGCTCTTTGGACACAATCCTGGTTCTGGTTCTCGTTCTGCTACTACTTCTACTTCCACTTCAACTTCTACTTTTGGCCTGGCCTGGCAACAAATCGTTGAAATAAATGAAGCGCACTGGGCGAAATCAGCAAAAGTTTTCCACAATTTTTCTTCACTTTTGCAGTCGATGGCGTTTTGCCCCGACCCCACTTTTAGGTCTCCTTTCCACAACTTTTCCTCTGCGACATTTTCGAATTTTTGGGCTAACGCTTAGGCCACTCTTCCTCCTGATTGCCTCTCGCCCATTGTTGACTTACAAATTTAGGTTGCTGTGCGCAAAAAGTTTGTTTTGAATTGTAAGTAATTTCTGATACCTCACCTCGAGATGTCCACGTGTGCGGAGTGTGTGTGTGTGTGTGTTTGTGTTTCTTTGAAAAGCAGGTTAAGTGTGCCACACACTCAGATTCACTCAATTAAAGTTTGTGGACCGGCATATGTCTGCCAAAGCCCCACCAAAATAACCACGCTCCGGTTAACATACCGCTTTGGATTGGGGGTTCGGGATCCACCATACACCATACAACTTACACCATACACCATCATCCAAGCCGCCATTCTCAGCACTTTGTCTCATAAATTTGTGCATAACTGTCAAAAGCAATTGCCCTTAGCCTTTGCGGCAGTTTAAACTTGGATGATATATTTGTATATGGAGTAAATACGTACGGCTCACACACATGCCCACCATTACGCCCACGCCCACGCACACACACACCGCCGAGGGGCGATCGTGGAATTGTAGCTAGGTCCCATGAATACTTAATGCCTGTCCGCATAACCGCAAACTAAATTTTCCTAATTTTCACGTGGCTCTTTTGTTTGACCAAACGCCTGTTTTGTTTGTCGTTTTCGTTTTTAAAAAAAAATTTGCACCTCTATGTTGCCCAAAATAGGGAATTTCATTTGCATCAATTTTTAAACGGTTTAGTCGAGCACACACGCTGAAATTGGCATAAATTGATGGAAGTTCACTTCACTGGGCGAGAGTTGGCAAATAAATTTATTATTACTCTGCTGATGAGAAGGCCGCTACAGGATTACATTGAATATTCCATTCTGGGGCACTATAACTAAACTACTGCAGACTGCAGTCATACAAAGCTGGCATCCAAGGATTGCTGTTAATTTTATGAAGAAAAAGTTTTCAAATATTCAGAGGTAAAAGGAAAATATTTTAAAAGCTTTTCACAATATTTAATTACCACCCCATAATGTTTTATCTGGCTGTTCATAAATTTTGTAATATAATAATGTTTGTTTAAATATGTATTTTTTGGGTACTTATGTTGCCATCAGTTTTTATATTTTTAAGCCAGTGGCAGTGAATAAATCCGCATCATATATTGAAAATCCTTTTATATTCACTTTGCAATAAGGTTTTACCTTAAGAGTGAATACAATGTTTTTGCCTAATATACATATACTGAAAAGCTTTACATCAATCAATATAATTATATTTCTTGTCAAGCTTGCCGAATTGAATTATTATTTATTTTATATAAAAACTATGTTTTATTATCATCCCATTTTAAATTTTTATTTTATTTAAATGTTGTAATTCGCCTTAAAAGAAATAGTTACTAGCTAGGATGTATCGGGTTAGAGATCCAATCGAAACATATTTGCAACCCTTCCATTTGATCGCTAAGAAAGAAAGGATTTTCGTGCAACTATAAGTACTATAACTTCTCAACCTCCCCCCTTGGCTAGTAATGCAAATCGGCGTATTGTGCCCTGACAATAGCAGATGCCGTGACATTGTTGTCGCTCTCCGCTCGCTCTATTGTGCGGTTTGCCAGCAGGAATACTCATAGAATGACAATGGCAATGGGATATGCAGGGGGTGGTGGGTGGTGGGTGGAAGGATGGTGTATGCTATCTCCGCCATTGAGGTGTGTGTGCGTGTTCCGGGGTGTCATTGTTGGCGTGAGCTCGTGTGTGTAAGGCCACTCAACACGCCAGTCAATTTATACTAATTGTAAGTGTCACATACATTTGTCAAATTTTAAGTTATGGCCTCCACATCGGCCTCCGCTGCGGTCCTGTGGTTGTGCTGCGGCTTACTTCTGGTTTTTGTTGTTCCTGTCAGTGTTGCTGCTGTCGATGTTGCTGCTGTCGGTGTTGCTCTTGCTGCTGCTGCTGCTGCTGCTGCTGGTGCTGCTGTTTCTGCCATGAAAAATTGTTTATTGTAATCTGTTGTCCAAGAATGTTTGACACCAGGGCGAGCAAAATAGGAGTGGCAAAGCTGGAGTGGCGGAAAAAGAAATTTCCTTAAATGCTTTGCAGCTGTTCCAGCCACCAACTTCAGCTATTCGCCGAGGCAAGTGGCTGAAATTACAGTGGAAAACAAGTTGTGTAAGCTGCTTAGCTGCAAGTTGTGATTAGCACACCGAATTTTCCGCCCATTTCCACCCCCCCCCCCCCCCCTCTGCAGAGAATGCGGCTTTCAAAGCGCGTCCTTCATTAGGGGAAAAAAACAACACCCAGTTTTCGGTGAATCTGGAAAAAAATCACTCACTCCCGACAGGGAAAAAGCTAAGAACATGAAATGAATTTGCGGAAAACCGAACAACACATGCACTGTGAAAGGCAGAGAAAGAGAGATAGCGAATGACAGAGAGACAGAGAGACAGGGAAAACAAATCGTCTAGATTCCTTATTGAACAAAAATTTCCCATGCTGTTCGGTGTGCGTGTGTACGAATGTACAAATGAAATCAGAAAATATATATTAACAAATCAATAAAATACTTCGAATTCTTGTCCCAGTCAGCCGAACAAGATTTGTTTTCTGCCTTCCATTGCTTTAGGCAGGTATTTAAAGCATTTCCATATTAAATACTTGACAGATATTCAACCCGTTCTAATTGAGTTCGGTTTTTGCCCGACGGCGCCGTCAAATAGTTGGTAAGTGTTCGCAAATCAAATATTCGTCAGGTATCCCCAGCCGCAAAATCGATTTCATTTTAAAATTCTAAACGAAAAAAGAAGTGCGAAAAGTGACTGCAATCTGATCCATTTCTATATTGAAGTATTAGAAAATTGGCTTCAGATTTGTATTTTAATCCACAAGAGAGGAATAATTTTATTTGATCGCGTTTGTAAGCCTTTGAAAGTTACAGTTAAGATATTCAACTTCTTAAGAGGTAACAGAAAACACAGTGATCCAAATGTTTTTTTAAGGGAGTTAACAAAAAATGCTTATTCATGGATCCACGGATAATAAACTTCTGTTTCAGCTCCAAGTCAAATTGTTAATTTTAAACATGAATTGTAATCAAACTATCGCAGAGGATAAAAAAGCATTATAATAATTTATTTTACCCTTATTACAACAAATCAACGAATGAGCCAAATATGTTCAAACCCCATCCCTAATTATTTTACATTATATCCAACCAACTGCGAGCTGCATTTGATTAATTAATTTTTCAACAATTTGATTGTGCCAAACAAGCTTAATCGCTAGGTGCGAAACCATTTCATTAATGCTCTCAACTATATTTTTTCAAATAGATAAATATATTTATATTTTCTTAATTTGACTTATAAGTGTAATAAATTCAGAAACCATTTTATTTGCTGATCCATTTTAAAAAATAGCTTATATTTCGGACAAGGTAATACTTCACAATTTGTATTGGAGCGAAACTACTTGGCGATCAGCTCTATATTAAACTATTTTCCATTTGCGTCGAGCTTCAGCTACTTTTCCCTGCGGCAGAGTATAAGCTTCATATATTTTTTCTATTTATTTTTCATTTTTTCGGTTGGCGACTGGATGAGTGGATGGGTGGTTGGCGGGTTGGTTGTCGGTTGGTTGGTTGGTGGGTCGAGTGGGTTGTGGGCGGTGTGCCTTGCCGCTGCCCGGGCAAATTTAAATGTTTTTAGTTAAAGCGGATTAAAAGTTCGCTGCATGCCGCACATACATAACCCATGCCCAGTCGCTAACTGCCGCCCCCAACCACCCGGCTAACCCCCACCCGACTTCTGCCCATCGCAGCATTCAGAGCCCCTCGTAACCATGTGGCCTACTTTGGCCCGAGCTCTGGCAGCTAACCCCATGCATAATTAACGTGGCGTGGCCCTGGTTGGCCTGCCACATCTCTTACAGCTCCTCCGCCGGCTCCGGATCCTCTCCAGCCTCCAGCCACCAGCCGGCAGCCAGTGCCTCACAGCCCATGCCCCATACCTCATTCTTGTGCCGGGGATCTACGCACATCGAATTGAAATTTTTGGGGCTAGAGCTGAGAAATTGATGGCCACTGCCGAGGCGTCTATTTTATTGGCATGGCATAAATTATGACACAAGAAACTTGTAAGCCGCTGGCACAATTTTTGATTGTCTTCGATGCAAGGGCAGGAGAAGGAGCGAGAAGGAAGCGAGAACTTTCCAAGAAGAGCCATAAATTGCTGGCCTTTCAATTGAAAATTAAATAGTGCCAGGGATTATGCATCCGGCTGAGAAGGACACCAGCCGGACGGTCTGGGAAAGGCAAACGTGACAGCGACAGGACAGCTGCCTGATTTAAAGGATATGCGCGTATAACTTGCATTTACAATTGATTTTAAAATCTCCAACAAAAGCCACTGTCAACAGTCGGCGCCGCAGATGCACTGCTAAAAAAAATCAGACTAAACCAATGTTCAATAGTTTCAAAAAGACAATAATAAATAAGAATATCTTTCATTTGAGAACATTTTGAGAACAGTCTTTAAATTTGATATTATTATAATTGTAAATTATTAACAAATATTTTACAAGATGCTGATTAACCTGATTTAAAACAAAATAGATTTAGGCAAATAGAAGTAGCCCGATCACAATTGCAATTCAAATAATCTGCTGAATATTTCCCTTTTATATTTATTTTAAGTTTTAAACGGATTTAAAAGGATTTAAGAGGAGTGACATGGATTAAAATGGACCCGCTGACTGCATATGCATGCTGCATGTATTTATTTTTGTTATTTATAATTGATTAGAGTCTAAGGGGCTTATTATATGAGTAATAATAAATATTGGTTACTATTTAATCAATTTAAATTAAGTAATGAGTACTAGCATAGCTAATAAATAACACCGTTTAAGTATATACCAATTTATATATTTATATTTACCAAATAACGGACACTGAGGCAATCTTTTTTTTGCAAAAAATAAAATAGTTTTAGATTGAAGCGAATCCACTTTAAAGTAAGGAGTTTTATGGCTGCTCTCGATTTGCCGAGAATAACGTTGATTTATTTATGGCATTTTTCCTAGTGTGGCTTGGCTGCCGGGCAGCATTGTCGCATTGTCATTTGGCAGCGTATCTCCACCACCACCACCACCAGCCCCTGCCCCTGCCACGCCCATTGCAATGAATGCACTCACACACTGTGTGTGTGTTTGTGTGTATATATATGTGTGTGTATGAGCCAGCGATAAGCAAGCGACGAAACGAACACAGTCAAACCCATTCGAACACAAAGTGTAAAAGGATTTCGCGGGGCTGGCGATGAAAGGGTGATGGTGGGCGATGGGTGGCAGTGGGTGGCCTTGGGTGGAGGGGGTGGCGAGCTCAGGTTGGCTGCTAGCGGTAACAGTTTTCAATAAATACTTTTGCCTACGTGTCCGTCCACCCTTTCTGTCTCCCTGACTATCCATGTGTGCTGGATTGCCGGCGTGAGTATGGGCAATGCACAAAAGTTTTTGCTCACTTTGCCTGTTGTTATGCACCGCTTATACGCTGCCACCGATCTGGGGAATATCCATCAGATACAAAAGCTGAATATCAATTCAATGTTTTTTAAAAGCGGCAGTTACAAGTAAACACCCCTAAAAAATGCGGCACGTTTATTGCTTAAATATTTAAGGGAATGCTTATTTTGTAACATTATTTATTACGTTTCTTATTGAAAGGCAAATCAATTGTATTAGAATATTAAGTTAAACTGTATTTGGTAATGACTTTATTGTTAAGTAATAATTATTAGTTAAGCGTGTCATAAGAGTATTCCCAAATACTCACAGACAATAAATTTGCTAAATTATAACAACTTCTTACTTAACGTAATTCATTTCGTTCCTTGTTAAAAGGCAAGTCAATTGTCTAATTATTTCAAGTGAAACTGTAGTCCATCTTAATACTCACAGACATTTATATAAATTTGCCTAAATTATATTAGCTTTTTACTTTTGTTCCGATTAAAACAGCATAAATTTAACATATTACAACAAAGGGGTTGCTCTAAAAACCCCCATCAAGCTAACCAAGTATCCGCCACTGGTCCAAAATACCAGTGGGGTTAATGGAGCCATTATACTTTCGGTGATTTACGCATTGGGTACGGGCTCAGCCAATCTTCGATAAAGATTAACTAACTTAATTGCCGGACAAACGATTAATCCTCGACTGCTTTCAGGGCATTAAAGCTTCGATTTTGCAACGAAATAAATCCGCCATCCGTTTCCTGCTGTTTTTTAGTTTTCCGCTTTCCTTATTCTTTTTGTTTATTGTTCGTTTTTTTTTTTTTTTTTTTTTTGGTTTTTTTGACTGCTCATTTCCATGGCGCGCAGTTGGCATTGTGTAGAGGCGTGGCCGGGGGCGGTTGGTGGCCTGGGGGGCGCGGGGCGTGGCGTGTGCTGAAAACTTTGCGCTTTGTAATTGTGTAATTATGGGAAATTAAAACTGTTGGCAAAACTTTCTGCACACGTGGGGCGGCTGAACGAGTGCGAGTTCCGGAAAAGTGGGTGGTCCGGGGAGGTGTGCGGCGAATAAAAACGGAAAATGGGAAATGGAAAATGGGGATAAAGGATAAGGGATAAGGGATAGAGGCCGGGGGATCGGGAATCGGGTAAAAACTGTGCATAGATAGCTTCGCAGTGTGGCAATGGCAATCGATAAATGTTTTGCATTGCAGTTGCAACTTCAGCTGATTCGGTTGCTGATTCGGTTTCAGTTTCTGTTTCTGGTTTTCTTCTAGGGTTTCCCAGCCGGCTCAACCTTCCACTCCTCCCATTTGGCCCGGTATTTATGCAACTGTTTTCAATGAGTGAGCGATTTATGTTAAGTACACATGTTCTCATTGGATTTTCCGAGCCACAGGGAAAAAGGAAAATGAAAAGGGGTGTACTGATGGGAAAGGAGGGAAAGGGGGGCTAGCAACACGCACACAGAGCCGCACATAAAAGACATCTGCAGAAAATGAGTGTCGCAAACACGCAAACAGATACAAGGACATTCGAGACGAACGTGTGTGTGTTCGTGTGTAAGTGTGTGTGTGTGTGTGTGTGAGCCCCATAACAATAAAAATTTATTTTCAACTTTTTATCTTGCCCCGCAACCCTGGTTCCTCATTTCTGGTCCTGTCCTGCACCTTCCTTCTTCGTTTCCTTCTGCTTCTCCTTCTGTTTCGGTTTCGGTTTCTCCTCTGGCCATCGGTATGTGCATACGTATACATATTATTATAACGCATTCGCCTAGGTGTACCAGCCACCAGTACCAGTGGAGATTCGTCGGTGCGCACTTTGTGTGGACCGCCTGCCATTCCGCCTTCGCCACCCCCTTACCGCCCTTCGGCTACCGCCTTGGTTAACTGTTTTCTGGTTGCTGGCATGAACACGTACACGTATTCTTTCAACCGTGTGTGTGTGTGTGTGTGTGCGGACCGCACAGGAAGAAAAAAAAGCCGGCAGACAATTGAATTCGATCGAAATTTATAGCCTGCGATTTGTTACTCAAAGTACTTTACGAAAACCCCAATTCAATGCCCTTACCTGAGCCAATGATAATATTTTAAAGGAAAAACATAGACGTAGATAAAGTTGGCGGGCACAAAAGCGACAAAACGGAAGTCTATTTTTAGTTATCTGATTTTCCTGCCACATTTACATCATATCTCATAAACGCTCTCTCAAAATTCCGTATAAATCAGGATGTTATTTGGTTTGTATTGATATTTCCAAGTAAAATTATTAGAAAATATAACTTTGATTCTTTTTAAAGCTTACTAACCAATAATTCCTAACTTTAATTACATGTGGATAGAATTGTAACACGTAAGTCTCCCATTTGTAAGTATGACAACCAATTAGCATAAACAACACTTTTAATTACACTATTATTTAATGTAAAAGGTATAATTAATATAACAGGGAAGGGCAGAAATGTAATCTTAGGGTGACTTAGTAACTTATTACTATGGTTTCTCTAGAGTTTAATTAGTGGGCTTGTAAGAGCATTAGTCTAAAGATGTCTTAAAAATGAAATTTCAATTGCTTTCACCTCTTTGAACCCAGCAATTTCATTGTTGGTTGATTTTCAAGCTGCATAACCTGAGATACCAAATGCTTGGAATTTTTTCTGTGTGTCTGTGTATCCTGTGCCTGCAGCTACATACCTGGCAAAGGAGAGCAGGACCTGTGCGAGAAGAAGAAGAAGCAAAAACAGCAGCAGCAGGACTATCAAATTGTATTTGTAGCCAATACAAATGAGCATACGGCAGGCCATTTACCAAAAGTGGGCAGTGCCTGCCCCATAACACACCCACCCATTAGGAACTACCCAGATACAGATTCCACTTCCTACACTTCCCACCTACAAACTACAACCTACAACCTACTGCTGATGCACTGGGCCCAGAAACTGCCTTATGTGTCGAATGAAATGAAGCGATTTCTGCTGCCAGTTAACCCATTAACGACGACACCTCCCATCTCTTAACGCCCTGCTCCAAGTCCACCCACAGGGGCTTAGTTAAGTTGGCTTTGTCCAGGAACACTCTCTAATGGAATAACTGTGATAATGCCCCGGTTACAGGCACACACACACACCCACACATCCACACACGCACCAACGCACACACAAAAAGTGAAGCCCGCAGGTTAAATTCGGCTTTTTACACGCTCATCAGAAAATGAACTATGTATGTGGAAGCCAAATGAGCCAAAGCCAGTGTGCCTGGGAACTAGCTGGAATTCGGATCGAATATAGTGCTTTTTGATTTCATCGTTTATTGAAATGGAACCTGGAAATGGTCTTTGGCTATGACTGGCACAACTGCCAGATGGCGTTGTAAATAGAGCATCAAACCGGAGTTGATGGCCACCGAAAGACCGAAAGATGTAATTAAATCCTTTCTTTTGCCCAGTCAACATTAAAACATCTCAAAACGAGTAGGTAATTTAATAAAAATTTAAGTCATTTCAATGGCCATCACTTATTTTTCAAGTACAATTTTTTTGCACTTTAAACTACTTAATTACCATCAACAAAACCTAAGCTAATATACAAATAAAGTGTAAGCATGTTAAATTCAAATATTTAAATGCAATTTCTACAGTAAGCATCGATGTCATATATATTCACATATATAAATATGGCCAACGATTTTTCCCAATGTATGCAAATTTGATTTTTGCAGTACATATTCTGTGGATGCAAAATTTTGCTGATATCATAGCCATGGCATAAATAGATTTCTGGCCCCTTTTTCGTTTTTTTTTCATAGTTTTTAGGGATTTCAATGTATGTATACTCGGTTGTTGAGCTTTTGGGCTTATATTTTTAGTTTTTGACATATGTAGGCAGGAGACCTAGAGAATGCGGATAATTAAATGCCGATGTCTTTTCCCAAAAAAAAAAGGTTGTCAAAAAAGTTGCCTATTTATTATATAAATGTGCATTCAACTGTACTGTACTGCAGAGTATTTAATACGTGTACCCTTAGATATATAAACAGGAAAATGTGTTTAAAATATTCAAAGCAAATGTGAAAACTTGTAGATTTATGTGTGGAATTTAAGCATCGTGTTCATATATGCCTAATATTTTCAAGGGAAATTAGGAACGAGGAGATGGTGGGCTTATTTTTCACTTGATTTCAGAAAAATGTAAGGAATTTGTGGCAGAATGTGTGGAAAAACAGTTGAATTGATCGAATGAAGTAGTGTATTTGGTATTTTCTAGCCTTGATTGCGCCACGTGCTCTTGCATATTCAACCGGAATTCCGTAATGCATTTGCAACTTGCAACTCTTGAATAATTAACCAAATCTTGATGGTCCCCAAATGGGCAATCAGTTGGCATGGCCTCTAATCCTGTTTGCGTCGGCATTAGGGGGTTAAGCCCCATGCTGCTACAAAAATGCAATTGCTTGGGAGACGATACGCAATAGCAGCTGTCACAGCTTTAAGCGGCAACCTTCGTTATTTCCAGCATTCTACTCAATCTCTTGTTGAGTTTTCCCAGTCCCAGTCCCAGTCCCCCATACTTTCCCTTGGGTGCTCTGCTTTTTCACTCCCATTCGTCATCGCAGTCGTCATCACATCTTGTGCAGTGGCAGTAGTTCCTGAAAATTGCAGCAATGTTGCATGTCAGCTTACCAGCGCGCTTTTTACTGTAATGTCGCATTATAACTACGCGGATGCTCCACTCGGAGCACTTGCTGCCTGGGAGACAATTTGACATAGCCCGCTAATTGGCAGCTGCAGGATGGAGCGGGAACCAGAACCAGAACCAGAGTAAGAGCCAGAGCCAGAGCACGAGGATGCTGCAAAGGCACCCTTCAAATCAGCATCAAATCTGACATCTGACGAAATGGGTTGAATTTTAAAGGCCCTCACAGTTTTGGCCCATAAATTTCTTGATGGCTTTTTAGCCATTTCCGTTGCCGATGGGCTATTATTATTATTATTATTATTATCATTATCGGCCCGGGCACCTGGCCATAGTCATAGTCATAGCCCATGGCTGGGGCTTTATGTTCTTGGCCACTTTTCTGGCCACACGGATTTCCCGCACACACACCGGAAAATTGGGCGGCGGCTGGGTGGTTGGATGGGCAGTCCACGTAGACAGGCTTACGCATGCCGCAATAATCCATGGCATAAACATTGGCAAATCCGTTTGCGTTTTGTACAAACATGGCTAAAACGTATTGGCAACAAAATTGGGATAAAGCCGAGCCACAATGAGCCGAGTCAACAGAAAGAGTCGGACGATTATTTTGGCACGTGGATGCGTTTGTTAGCATTAAGTCATAAAAACGTGCTACCCCAGAGAGTGGGAATGAGATGAAGTTGCCGGAGAAGGGGTTCAGTGGGTTAAGGGGATGCCAATGGGGGGATCTGGGGGTTCTGAGGGTCCAACTTGGGGGCCAGTGAATAAACGACGATTTTTCGGCATGCAGCATCGAGTATTTTCTATGGGATTCCGTAAGCTCAAGGAGCTTCTCCAGCTGCCATTGTCAGTCTGTTTATCGTTTAGAGCTGAAAAGTCTCTCGCTCTCGCTTTCCGTTTCTCTGCACTGAAAGAAAAGTGTGAGAGAATCATAAATTGCATGACAGAAAACGCATTAAGAAAATATACACTAATTTCAAAAAAAAATCAAAACTAAATAACTTGATTATACATAAAACACCTTGCAAACCAATATAACTATATATTTACTATATTTAGACGAAATCTTAGATTTGTTTGTACAATTTTTATCAACTTAAGATTGTTCAATTCAATAGTTGTGTTTTTTAATAAATTTTTTTCCCCCTAGACAGTACTGATGTTTATAAGTCACTTGCTAGTGTTCCCCTTATGTGATGACGACTCATGGAGATTAAATGTGCAAACCTAGGAAAACGTTATAAATTATAACTTTAAGTGCGTTAAAAAAAACCTGAAAACAGTTTAAGCTTTAATTAAAAACTTTAATTAAAACATAAATATTTTGTTACACAACATTTTTCGACCTCCTTTATTTGAAGGAAAAACTATATAATATTAGTCTGTGTGTAAAAAAGTTGGACTTAAGGGGTAACATGAGCAGACCAGAGTAGGAAAAGGAGCAACCGGGAATGCAGGGGAAATGGGGGACAGCATCTGCACAATAGAACGCTTTGGGCCAATTGTAGGGACAAACTGACTTTGCTAGTCATTCCACCTGCATTTCCCCCGCAGGACGACCACCCCCTTTCCACAAGTGGCTGCTTTGCTATGCTGGTCGCAAACCCCCTCGAACCCCCTTCGAATCCGCTTCGAACCACCCTCTTGTGTAGCCTCTGCTGGCGCCTTTGTTTTGCTTTGAAAACTCTCAGCAAATTTGTGGTTCCTTTGTCCTGACTTTGGTCCAATCATTGACAGCTCCTAATGCAATCTCACCTTGTGCTCCAGCACTTTATAAAGTTATCCTTGGATCTCAAAGGGGGGGTGATGGGTTGTTCTACCCGCTTGTGGGCCAATTATTGGCTAAATATAATGGAGATATCCGATAAACCGATTGCCCCGCAGCTCCAGTCGAAACATTTTCCACTCGATTGATCTGGTGCCGAAGACAATATGGAAAGCCATCGGGATTATGCCGATACCGTGAGCGTTAACATTACCGTTAAATTCCCCACATCCGCCCTCCTTTCAAGCAAGACAAATATTTGGATGGGCCAAAATATGGGGGCTTTCTCCATTGTCTTTTGTTTACCTGGATGTATCGATAAATGTATCTATGCAAATGTGGACTCAAATCATAAATCATCCAAGCCGAAGACGGAATGGTACTTTGGTGCTTTAAGATGGGTATGAAATTGAGAAATTATCCCAAAAGTTTTGTGCTTAATTCGTCGGCAATTTCTCTGGGGAAGGAATTGGGATTGGGATTATCTGATTGAGGTTGATTCACTTAGTCCCTTGCTAACTACTGTTTCAAAATTCGGAACTTTCGAGTGCATCCTGTGCGTAGTTTCCATGCAATTGGCCACAGTAATTTCACTTGGCTTTTATCCCCTCTTCAGATCCCTACTTTCCCCGCAAACGTCATTTCCGACACCTCGGTGCCATTCCCCTTCCCCTTCCCTTTCCCTCCCCCTTCCTTCTCGTTCGCACGCACACACACACATCCGATTACCAATTTCCATGCACTTGAGAGATTTCATTAGCTACTGCCGTTGTTGTTGTTGCCGCTTTCCATTTGCCATGGCGTGCCTGGCTGGTTTTTCTTCTTTGATTTCCCCAACTTACTCAGCACAGGAAAAAAATTAACTTTTCCTTCATTAAATTCGACTATTCTTCATTGTCACTTAAAACTTAAATTTAAAAGGAATAATTTAAATTAGCTCCATAATTTGAAATTACTTAATAAATCTGTTTGATGGCATAAAAAGGCTATTTAAAATGTGTATTTCTGGTTTAAAATATATGAAACAGAAACAGTTGCAAACGATTTTGAAAAACTAAAGAAATAAGGACATTGCCTCATTTCTCCAATAAGGAATAAATAAGTATAATAAATTTATGTGAAATCGCAGAGTTTTCCTGCCATTTCCGCTCTATATTCATTTTCCTAAGTGTGCTTAAAATTGGAGTTGCAAATTGATTTTGGAAACAGCAGGTAACAGCATTGTTTAAGTCGATTGGTCTGTCTGTCTCGCATGTTGAAAAGTTTCTGTTTTTTCCTGTGTGCCTGAGGTCTTTCTCTACGCACTCTAGCTTTCTATCGCACTTGAGCACTTTCCATGCGTTTAAACAATTTCCCCACAATTTTCCATTTTACAAATGTTTTTTCTTGGCCCATCGCCCGTTGCGTCTTGAATTCGTTTGTTGTTGTCAAAAATGTTGATGAAAATTTCATAAATTTATTTTCGGTTTTCCTCCTACTTCCTGCTGCTGCTGCTGGTGTTGTTGGCCCAGTTGTTGTTGCACTTCATTCGCTCGTACGCTTCTGAGCCATTAACTATGCCACTCGTTTTCAGTGAAGTGCAGAAGGAGCATAGAAAAAAGGGGTGCAAAGTGGGGTATGCTTGGGCAATAAAGCCAGTCGAGTTGCTCATATCATTTAATATTAAACACTTTTAAGAGTCCTGCAGTCCAGGTAAGTTGCCATGGTCTCGATGCGTAAGTCATTTTTATCCGCTTAAGAGACTGGTGGCCATTTGTCTATGTCTTCTTACTTGGTGCCAGTATTTCATATTGAATTTTTCACTGAGCATTTATTTTACACAGCGAAAATATGTAATAAGTTATATTTGTTACGAGGTCAAACTTATGTTCCCAATAATACAATAAAAATAAGTAGTAAATCCACTTTCGGACCACTTGCAATTTTTCGAATATAAACGAATGTATCACCTTTTCTTATATTGGTTGAACAAAATCACCATATCTGGAATGATGATAATTAAGATTAGTTGTTAATTACTTACTATCATATAGGTTTTTAATGTGAAAGTTTTAAATGAGAGTGGATCGAATTGCTTGTCTTCCAAAAATCTAGAATGAGCAATGAACCCATTATTCTGCGTTCAGTAACTTCTAATGTGTTATATTTCCTCTAATGTTCGGCAGATGTGATCTGGGATGTCCATCACCTAGTTGTGTTCTTAATGGTGACGTCAGCGCCCGATGGCGTTATGTTTTGCTTGGCCTCTTGTGCAGAGTTCGGTAAAGAGCTTGATGATGTGTCGGTATTGGCAGTTGCGGTAGTTGTTTCGGAAGAGGAGGCTTCGGTGGTGGTAGTGGCAGTGGCGGTGGACTCCGTGGTTGTGGTTGTGTCCGCCGCATCACTGCCTGCCAGGAAGAACAGGACGCAGACGAGGAAGGCCAGGATACAAACGGCGGCGAAGTGCATGATGTTGTGTTTTGACTTTAACAAATTGAGCGCTTTTAAAGCATGATATCTTAAAAGTGCATATGTTTCCCGGTCTAGAAATAATACCACTTATAAATTTCTAAATTCATGGCTAAAAACATTTACATACATATAACAAATATGATTGCTTAGTTTAAATTACTTTATTTTGAATTAAAATCCATCGCTGATATATAGGACTCTTAGCAATATTGAGCCACCTACAACTGGGGTTCCCGTAAATCAGTTTTTGAATTTATAACATGTTTTTCTCCATGTGCTCACACACACACACACACACACACAATCAGATCAGGTGGGGTCTGAACATATCGATGTATGAATTTTCCGACCTTTCCCCCAATAAATTCTCGAGGCAACGCATCGAATTGGACGTGATTTTAGCTTCACGCACGCACGGCGCACCTAAACAGAGGAGTTAGTTTCATTTAGAGGGGTGGCTCAAAAGGGGGGGTGGCTGAGGGATTGGTTACGTTGTCCTATAGACCACCCATAGCCCCCCACCAACCCCCCTCTTGGCAGTGCTGTTTTCTATGTCATGGCACGTATTTTGGATTTCTGCTACATTTGAACTTAATATTTTCCCGTCTCTGTTGCTCAGTGTGTGTGTTTGTTGTGTGTGTATTTTAGCTGGAAATTTGCTCGCCTTTTTTGGCAACATCTCTGTTTTTGCCTGGGGAATTTCTTTGGCGTGTTAATGCCTTTTGGCTATCAATTGGCCATTATGTGCCGGGGGTTTGGGGCCAGAAGTCCCGACACCGGGACCTTCTTCTTCCGCCACATAACCATTACCAGTTTGTAATTCCGTTGTGATTTGGGATTAGGTCTTCTCCTGTCCTGTCCAGTCCCGTCCCGGGTTATCCTGTTCATGGCCAGGACCAAAGAGCGGGTGTCCAGGCACATGAGCACGCCATAAAAATATCTTGGCACAAGGCAATTGAATAAATTGCGACCTTTACATTGATTCCGTTGCCGCATCATCCTTGGCTGCATTCCCTTTTCCCATTTCGGGACAGTCTCTCTCACTCTCTTAAGTAAATAAAAGCGGCAAAAACCATTTATTTTCCTTTGACTTTTGCACCCTTTTTTCCCCTGATCCCTGTCACGTAAGCTGCCACACAGTGTTATAAGTCCATTTTGGCTGTACAGTACATATCTGCAGCGCCGCAGTGTGTGTATAGCTGGTGTCTCTGTTTGCGTGGGGTGCTTTTTTGCTATTTTTAAATCGAAACATAAATACATGTTGGTTTAGCCACTCGGCTAGTTGCTAGTTGGGCTTCAGTTCCACTTCCAGTTTCGGCTTGGTTTTTGTTGAACACATAACACATAACACATGCTGAGCTGACCACAAGTCGGTCTATTAATACGCGCAAATAAGCCGCTTAATTAGTCTTTCATTTTCGGGGGCACATCGGCTGCGGCAGTGGCCATGGATTGTGGTTGCCACCGAATGTGGCCAGTGGCTGTCGGATTTGCGGGCCAACGTAGCGTATGCATAATGAAGATGATCGAGGCGATTCTGCAACGCGTACGGGCCACCAAATCAGACGTTAATTAAATGCTGCCATAATAGGATGGAAACTTTTACCCCCCAATTATGTGGCTCGTTAAGTTGCTGCCACATGAATCCCTGAATCCCCCCTCAACGAAATGAGAAAAACGATTAGTGCATGCGCAGTTTTCTTTTAACCATAACCATATTTTCATTTATTATGGAGAAACATTGTTCGTTTATTTTTGCATTGTTTAAACAGAAAAACATACTTGACTCCGCCTTGGTTAGCTTCATTTACCACTTTCGTTAGTTTAATAATTTCATTAATTTCATTTACTATTTTATTTTTTTTTTTTTGGTTGAACCGTGATCGAATCGACATCGACCCGTTCGCTCTTATCGCTTAAAAGTCTTATCAAGACCGCTTAAAACCGACCTCTAAATGTACAATTATCAAGTATGAATATTTTACACAGTAACTAGATGATGGACTACGTAGAACAATTTCGCGGCTGACAACCAGATAAAAACTTATCCATATACACTGAATAACCATCTATATATATCCGAGGTTACCTCCCTCTATTCTTCTCACTTCCACTTCCACTTTCACTTTCACTACTCCTCGTGCAGGGTGAATGATTTTGGTATAAATAAATAAACAATCGAGGGCCCAAATAATTTATGTTTGTGTTTTATTGTATATACAATCGGACATGTCTGCTTCAATGAACCCAAATGAAACTGTAGGCCAAAAGGTTTTTAATAATTGCTGACTTTTGGCCGGTTTGTAGTGATTATACCCCTGTGTCAAACCAAATGAATTTCAAATGAAATACAATGACAACACAGCTAAGTTATGTGATGAATGGGAAATAGCTGCTGCTGTTTACTTTGTTTTTTTTTTTGGTAATTTTCTTAGGTATGAATAGTGTTTGTTGCCTGGACTTTTCCTGTTGACTGTGGTTGATTAAAAGTTTTTTCGTAATACTGCCTGCCTGCCTGCCTGCCTGCCTGTCCGTCTGTCTGCCTGCTCGGGAATGTCTTATAGATAATACTCGTTAAAGGACACACTGTATATGTACACTAGTTCGTAAGACGCTCCTCCGCCCTCATTAAATGCACCTGGGGAGGAGCGGTTCAGTCCCAACTTGGCCGGGACTGTCGCTCAGCGTTTGGAGTTCGAGTTCGACTTGGGGCACCTCCTCGAGCCGCATCAGCTCCAGCTCCAGATGCCCAAAAGTCCAGCGGCCAGGTGGCTCCAATTCCAGTTCCAGTTCCAGTTCCTGTTCCTGTTCCAGTTCCAATGCCAATGCCAGTCGGGGCTCCAGTTGCCATTGAAGTTGAAGTGGCAGTTCCAGGCGACAGCCGCCACCGTCATCGACATCCTGGTGGCAAGGACGAAAGGCACTGGAAGGGGGCGCAGGGAGCTGGCGCTGCTATTGCCATGTTGCATGGCAGCCGGATGCTCCCCGTTGATGACATGCACCACCACCGAGGCGGAATCTGCAACGAGTGGGAGGCGGGAAATGAATGTGGCAATGGAAACGCCGCTGGTTCACAAAGTCCTCAATAATTGCCCCGGGCACACTCGCAAAATTGGTTGCTCCGAGTCTACCATACACAGCGGAAGAATTTTTATTGAAAAATAACCCGGTTACCAAATATTTCAAATTAAGCTTGGGAAATTGACACAGCACGTTCTTGGCAACTGAATAAATTTAAGTTATCGAATTTCATTTAAACCAATAAAATAACAAAAACAAGAAGAAACGCTTTAATCGACTATTACATGCCCGTTACTTAGCTAACCAATTTAAAAATAATTGAAAATAATTTCGTTTTGGCTGGCGCCATTTGTCGGAAAACTTACAATAATTCTCATAGCTTCTAAAACAATCGTCCGATTCGGAAAATTTTTTTATAAGTCAATAGATTGACCGAATACATATTTACTCTACAAGTAACGGGTATGAAAATAAGAAACTCACATTTTGTTTTCAATTGAGTCCTTGAAACTTTGTTCTTTGCCGGAGGGAAAACAAGTCAGGAATGCTACCCTCAATTAACAATAACTTATTTTACTGACTTAAAAGGAAAATGCTTTTAACACACTGAAGAAGTCTTTCTTGGTTGTTAAAATAGAATAGTAAGCACACAAATAAGGGCTCCAAAGGTTAGCAGGTATTTCTGTCAGTACCCATTAGAATGGCTGACGCACATGGGACACAGTGAGTTATTTATAAAAGGTATCAATAACTTAATACGCCCACCAGGAAAACCCTGGCTAATAGCACAATCAGTCATGCTCTTAATTTCACATCCGAGAAGCTCAAAAGTTTAGAAGACTTGTGTGCAGATTGCTGCTATTTTAAGAACCAAAATGTTTAAATTAAAAATTAAGCAAGTTGCCAAGACTTTCAAAACTTTGCTAGAGTCAAAGATTAATCCCTGGTAAATAAGGGCTTTCAGCGTGAACTACTTCCATCATTTATCTGTGTGTCTAAGACTTTTTGGCCATTATTTGAGTGTGCTGGGGAGTTGGCACTCAAAACGACTTACCTGAGCTGCTCGGGGAACACGTGTAGTTGCCCGAGTCCGCCGGCGTGGCCTTGGCGATGAGCAGCTTGCTGGTGCGAGTGGAGCGCTCCGTGATGACATTGATGCCGCCGCGCTGCGAGTAATTCATGACCCGCTTGCCCTTGTACCAGTAGATGAACGATGGCGGCACCGGCGACTGCATCGCCAGGCAGGTGAGATTGATGTCGCTGCCGCTCTTGATGAAGAGCTCCGCGTTGCCCAGGATCTTGGCCCGCGACACTGCCATTTGAGAGGTAATAAAAAGCCACACGGGGCAGGCCATTAATTAGCACTCCGCCCACTTGATGGCCAGTTACATCGCCTCCATCGTCCCCGATACTCACCCACCACGTTGAGGCGAAATCCCTGGCTGATCTTCGGCTCGGTGGACACCTGGCACTCGTAGGTGCCCGAATCCCGGGGCTGTGGCGATGAGATGCGCAGCGTCCACTCGTCGGAACCCTCGGAGTGCAGCGACTGGAAGCGCTGGTCGTTCGTGTAGGTCAGAATGCCCACCGTCAGGATGTGTAGGTCGCGTTTCCTTATCCACGAAACCTGGGGGGAGCAGAAAAAAGGCCATTAAATAAGTTAGGAGCCCATAAAACATAGCCCACGGATGCTGCTGAAATACTTTACAGTCTCCCCCTCAATGCCTTAAACTTGAACAAGTGACAGAAATTCAAGGGTTTTCCAATGATAGAAGTTTAATAAGTTTAATAACCCTGGCCTCAAAACAAAAACCACCTATCGCGTTATATTTATCATCACCAAACTGCGCTGCTTTTTATATACAAAAATGCATTTTAATCTAACTTTTGTAACCACTTGGCACAAATAAAAAGGCTGACCTACATGTTCAGAAAAACGAGGGTACAAATTTAATAAAAGCCTTTTTGGGCTGCTTTTCTTGCATGAAAAATTTCATGCAGCTGTCAAAGTGGCGGATGAAAAATTATTTCGTGTTTCAAAGGGGAGTTGCTCGCATTCGTTCATGGTATGGAAATGTTTCTTTATTTGTGCGGTGATATTTTATAGGATGTCAGGTGCAAGGTGAACATTGCACGGAAAGGGGTGTTTAATTGCATGACACTTAGCTACTGACACCATCAAAATTATCTACCCAATCTGTCAGTTATAATGCGATATAACAGCGATAAGATCGTCTGTGATATGGATTGTTTGTCATAATAATTGTCCATAAGCAGATAGTTAGATTAGACCATTTGCTTTGAGTTAAGTTTTTTAAATTGGCCATTTTCAATTTAGTTTAAGAACAAAACTTTTTGCCATGTCTCTGAGGACATTAAAATGTATCCAAAATATAAACTTTTCACTTTGTATTCTGGGGAGCAAGTCACCAAATCGTTCTGCATGGCTTGTTTCCCGAAACACTAATAAAATTGCGCTTTTATATGTTCTTATAATTAGCCGGATTTTTCTCGAGAAACAAAAGTGTGTAGTGGCTTAAAAGGATTCCTGCCACTCGTTCTTTGTGTTCGCTGCCAGAATTGTGCTACCTGAAGGATACTTTAGCTGCCAAGCAAATTGAGCAACTTTAAATGGTTGCCCAAAGTTTTGCCATTTGTGGGCGGGGCAACTAGAAATTCATTAATTGCCTGTTTCGGCTTTGTCTGGACTCTAATTTATGGCTGCCATTGGGTTACTTAGTGGGGCTCACTTCAGAATAGTTTTATATACATTACGGATTTCGAGTACATGGCAGCCTCTGCCAAGAGGAAATAAAGCACTCCCATTGTGCAAGGCTTAATTTGCTCGTTTGTTTGGGTTCAATTAATTATGGATTAGTGCCTGGCCAGTCGGGCTCATAAAGAATCCGTTTGATTTATATTTAAATTAAAACACATTCATTAAACATCCGTTCGCTAATTTTCAATGATCAATTAAAATTAATTGCATTTCCCCAGTGCAAATAAGTTCAAGGCGAATCTTTGGTTATCACCGCAATTATTCGATTGGTAGTGAATACCCATAAAAAAGCGAAAACCAAACAATTAACACATTCGCAATGAAATTTCGTATTTGAAACAGCGTTTTTATACTGCTCATAATATAAAATGATTGATTAATGCAAAATGAAAAGAATTTAGCTTTTAATTTACAGAAAAACCAATTTGCTACAAAAGTATAAGTTATAAGCCGATTAACTAAAGGCATAACGAAATATGTCATATTCTCGTAACAATGTTAATGATAAATATGATAATATGATTAACACAAAGAAATACAAAAAATATCTAAATAAATTATTGTGTGTCGTCATAAGAATATTTATTAAGCTATTTTTTATTGAAAACAATTAAAACAACTGAACAATTGTTTTTTTACCTCTTGCCTTATGCAAACTAAAAATATACAAATGTTAATTAGTTACCCTTTTTTAACTACCTGTATGCTTAAACTATTTCTTTAAAATTCAAAATTTACGAAAGCCTTGTGCTAAGAAAGAAAGTTAAGCCATTTAACTGACTACTCAATGAACTAGTTTACTTCACTTAAACTACATTTCCCAAAAGTGATTACACATCGTTTAGTTTTCCATCGGCTTTTCCTTTGAGTCTGCCCCCCACCCACTCCCCTGAAGTATGCAACGAATTGCAAAAATGCCATTTAGAGGAAAATTTTCATGTCATGCATATATTGCGACAATCAATTAGCACGGAACTTGGGCGGTTACTTTGAGTGACTGGCAAATGAATCCCGTGTTGGGAGTCGTGCAGCATGTAGCATGCAGCATGGCGTATGCAACGTGCTGGAGACATCGCCAATTAGCCGCATATAACGGGAGACAATGCCTGTGCCGGAGGATTAGGGACACAGTTCGGAATTGGGACCCAAAGCTCCGCAGCTACAGATACAGCCATAGCTACAGCTACAGCTCCAGCTCCAGCTCCAGAGCTCCACAGCACGGCGTTAATTACTCAATTCAACTGACTTCTTGCTGAAAGTTGGGCGGGCGAAGGAGCGTGGCTGACATCGTTGTCGCTTCCTGGCGCAAAACGGGGGCCACGGGACCCAAGACACGGACAACGTAAAATTTATTACACCGCATAATTGCACAGCCACAGAGCGCTTGCCAAGGGACAAAAGGTTAGAGGGGTTGGCGGTCGGGGGTCAGAGGGTCAGAGGGTGGCTCACAGGTCCTGTGTTGTTGCATTGCTAACAAATCGCCGGGAGCGGAAGCGAAGCCGTGTTACAAATGTGCAAACCAGAGCGAGCCAAACACAAAGTGCTATTGGGTGTTCGAGGCGCATTCAACCCACAGACCACCAACTTTATGGCGTAATCTTTTAAAAGTAATCTACAAATCTGCCACACGACCGCCGCAGGTCGTTTGTTTTGCCTTATGCCTTATGCGAATATAATGTTGCTCCCAAAGGGGCACGACGAGCAGCAGGCAACATGGGCATATTAATTGCCGAGAGGGAGCTTCACCACCCAAGCAAAACCACCACCACCCAAGCAAAATTGCTGACCCCACTTACCGCTCGATCGCCCAGATTCCGCACCCGGCAGTGCAATAGAGCCGCCTGACCCACGGTTGCGGTGACCTCGCGCCTCGAGGAGTTGTCGAAGTACGGCTGCGAGTACGGGGTCTCCCAGTAGTGCGGTGGCACCTCGCCGCCGACCAGGCCGCAATCTGTAAGCAAACAGGGGATGCAGTCGCATTAATACATGCACAGGACCAAAATATCACTTAAACCGCCCATCAATTATGTACTTTTACATGTGCAAAAGGTCACTTTTCCCATTTCACATGAATAAAGTCCTTGCCAATTGAATTTCGCCTCATATAATATGAAGACTTTGTTAAAAACAGATCTATTTTTTAAATAAGTAAAATATTGGCAAATTTAACTTATATGTATAATAGCCATTATAAGCATGAATTAAATAATTATTTCTGTTTTAACAATGTTTGTATAATTGTTGATGGTGATACATTATTTAATTATCGGAAAACGTGTTATTTGTATTTATTCTTTGCATGTCAATTTATTTTATTTTTAAATGTTAAACTCTGAGATTATATATGTAATTTCCTAGTTTTATTTATTAAGTCATACGCCATCTTTCGCTTTTAAATTCTCTTATTGAAGGCTTTTTACTGTGAACTTTTCGCCAACATTTTTTTTTGCACTGTATGAAAAATAAAATCATTAATGTGAAATAAAAAACTCACCGAGGAGCAGGACCAGCCACAGCGGCACCAGGCAAATCGCTTTCAACGCTCTCGGGCAGTCCGTGGTCCACATGTTTTATGCTCTCCACTAGGTCTGCTGCTTCTGCTGCTACTGCTGCTACTCTGATGGCACGGAGGAGTGCTCCGCTCCTGCCGGCTGCTGTATTTGCTTCGTTTACGGATTAAGCTTTAATAATCTGCAAAGGAGGAAATATTATTACCAGCGCTTTTTATGGGGCCAAAGGCAAAGGACGCGCCTGGAAATGAGCTGGGGGCCATAGGAATGTAATTTGCCGGACAAATGATGGGAGATATATATATATATATGCAGGATGTGGGGTAGAGGGATTCGTGGAGTGGGCCAAGCCAATATGCTTCGCTCACCAACCGCAAAATTGTCCCCGCTTCTCGGCAATTGTTTAACACAGTCAGTTTCATTGCTCTTGGATGGCCAAAAGATTGAAAAATAACGATAAACCTTAATAAATGACACAATGAAACCATAAATATAACCTCACTGATAAATAATCAAATAAAAATTCATTATATTTCTCAGTATTAAAACATTTGGGAAAATACCAATTTTAATTAATTATTAAAACCATAAAATGAATTAAAAAAATGTGGGTCACTAATTAATCCATTTGGATTTCTTTTTTTTTATGTTATTAAATATTAAGTGTTATCTCGTATCTTTTTTTTCCAAAACACGCAAGCCAAACTGGCTAGCTTATTAAAGAAATTAGACCACTTAAACGACTCTCTAATTTAATTAAAGTTTTATGGTGTTAGATGAATTGTCGAAAGAAATAAGGTTTGAAAGTGGGTCAGCAATCGACCAACTGTCACTGCCAAGAATATATTATGAGTAAAATATTCCCAGCGGTTTAACCAATTGCAAACATTATTATTTTACGGATCTCCTGCATATACCGACGATTAAACATTATTTATTGATTCTCGGCGACTTATGTGTGCTCATTTATGGAACTCAGTGCATTGCAATTCCAATTAACAGAACAAGAGCCATCGCCGTCCGGGGAAAATACATCTGAACGACGGGCTAATGAGGTTAATGCCGGATGAAGACGACTTGGTTGCCAGGCAACCAAATGCGTTTCAGATCCGCCTCAGGAACTGCATTCGTGAGCGATGGGATTGGCGAGCTCCACCATATTCCGTTGCCATGTGGCTAAAGCAATTACGGGGCATCGCAAAGGTAAGGGGGAATCCGTGGGGGGAACTGTGCGGGGGCAGGGGCTGAATGGCAAACTAAAGCAAAAGTCAAAAACTTCTCGAAGGATGAAATTAAAAAGTTTCCCCAAGTTGAGCTGCTGGCTGCTGGCTAAACGACCTTGTCAACTATATATAGTTTTATCTGGATAAACTCGATATTGCTTTCGGTCTTCCTTCCTCGTCTTCCTCTTTGCAAATTTGTCAGTCTACTGCCATGGCTCCCCCGAGACCTCGTCGTGGGTGTCCCGCTCATTATTTATGACTCCAACTCAGTAATCAGTCAGTTGGTGAGACGTCCGGGGCTCCTAGAGCGGTCTTTCATAATCCCAGTCATTACTCAAAAATATACATTTGTTGTCAGTCCAATTAGCTGCGTGACTCCAAGGGTCAGCACTCCGGTCCGGTTGCCGCCATTTGTTTTGGTCACTTTTAGCCTTTCAGCCGACGGCTTATTGGTTGCCTAGTTGCCCACTTGCCCACTTGCCCAGTTGCTTGATTCCTGATTCCTGGCAAAAAAAAAAAAAAGGTTCATTTTTTCGCAGCTATTACAGCGGAATTATCGCCTCGCCGTGTGTCCCCTTCGCTCTCCATGGAAATTAAACAAAAGTTTTTTTATCCGGCCAGCGAACAACGTTATTCTGTTGTTCTTTTCCCAACTTTTCAGACCTGTCAAACGGAAAAGGCGGACAAAGGGCGACCGCAGTTTGGCCGGTCAGTCCCTCGGACTTGGGACCCCATTTATTGTTTGTTTTTCTCGCTCGTCCTTGTGGCGCATTAAATTAAATTCCTTCACTTACGGGTCTCCGCAATGACTGCCCAATGACATCAACGTCATCCTCTCCAATCCTTGGCGTCCGATCTGAGATTCTATTGCGTTACTTTCGGTCCTGGCTTTGAAATTCGATTGCGCAATGCGCAATAATTAGGCGGCCCTGCTGGCATCGCTCATTCAGCAGCAACAGTTGCACAATAACCAACAGCGCTCAACAATGTCACAATTCGGCAATCAAAGCGTTTGAACAACTGCACAATCACCAATTCACCAATCAATCCGTTCAACAATGGCGCAAAAAAGTGCCTTTGGTAGGTCTATTTTTTGCCTGGCTGTCTGCTGCAGCTTTACTGGGTGCGTGGGTTAATCGCGCGGATTTCGAAAATATATCCGTTCGGCGGAAGCGGACACATGGACCCACGGCGGCCAGAAGGACCCACGGGCACGGACACGGACACGGGCACGGACACGAATACGGACACGGTCACGCACACGATGACAGCGAGGCGAGCGACAAGGACGAGCGGGCCTTGTGCTATTGTATTGGCCGACGTGTGTATGTTGGCCACATTAGGTGCTACGGCCCTATAGGTATGCACACTCACACTAAGGCAGGGGCTGGCTGGAGCACACACCGATACGCGGAGAGAGGCATTTTGTGTATCCGTCTCGGGACGTGACCAACGATGGCTCCGTGCGATTTAGTTATTAAACGGCTTTTGGCTTGGCTTCTGCTTATGCTTCTGCTTTTGCTTATGCTCCTCACTTGCCCTCACTTCATACTTTCTTCGTCTGTTTTCATTTTTAAATGTGGCACAATGTGGCGATGTGGCGATGGCACTTTCCCTTTCCCCGGTTCGACCCCTGTGACTGATTTCTCCGACGGCGGCGGACGGGCATCCTTGCGGCAGGATTCGCGTGCTGGAACTGATTCCGTGTCTATCTCGGCGAGCTTACAGGACTATTCAGGACCGTGACTCCGAAACGAGAGAGACCGAGACTCCGAAAAACGTTCGTTGGCGCAGGCGCCGTTCTGAGGTCCTCAGATGAGGATGAGAGGTAGTGAAGATGAGAGGATTTCCCCGAAAGCCAGAGCATATCAAATATTAATTTGCCTTCCATTTGTTGCCGCTTTCTTTGCATGCCTAATGAGCAGTTTCATTTTAAAGGCAAAGGGTTTATTTTCTTCTTATTTTTTATTTTTTGTTCGTTGACTCCACTTATCCCTTGGTTTTTCCAGCTAACCGCCAAGCCGGATCGCTTCGCTCTCCATCAGCCGACACGAGAGACTTCGCTCTCGATGTGATACTATCTGGGTTATTAGCACAACCTGCCTCAATGCGAGTCACACGAGACGCAACTCGGCCGAAACCAAATCCGAGTGCAAATCGTGGCCAGACGAACCTAATATGCTCCATAGTCACGTACAAATGAATATTCGTCGTAGTAGAGACGCCTTCGTTTTGGCATATTAATATAGTCTACATTTCGGGGCACTGGCAGCGCGAGCAAGCCCAACCTTTTTCCCTTTTTCGCCCCATGAATGATTTACACGGGGCCATGGAAATGTGATTTTTACCGCAATATATAGGTATTGGTATAGGCAATAGGTATGGCTATTCGCCATCGCCATTGCCATCGAACCCCTTCCGCGCAGAAACAATTGAACAGACAGTTATAGGCCAATTTCACTTTATGTCCATGCGTCGTACTCGAGAGAGATTTGTGGGGCTGTTGAATGGGTGGCATAGGGCTGGAGGCGGTGCAGGGGTGCATGGCTGGTTTATGGGGGTCTATGGGTGACAGGGGGTACCTGTACCAACACCTGTACCTCGTTGTTGCGCCGGCCATGTCAAATGTTGCGTGTTATAGCCCGCAAATGTGGCTGTCGAAAGCGTATCCTCCCCGCCCACCCGCTCCCACTCGCACTCCCCCTCACAAGTACTAGCAGCCCGACCCTCCGAAAAAAAACCAGGGGCGGACGGGCATTTCAACGCATGCCTTACGAGCTCATAAATAAAATGCCCACCCGGTCGGAGGCCGATAAAGTCGAGTGTGCTTGACTGTGGAATGCCCTGTAGGCCTCACAACATCGCAATGCAAATGAGCCTGGCGCCCAGAAAGAGACAGACGCACTCAGACAGACAGGGACAGGTGGATGGCGGGGGAGAGGGAGAGGGACAGAGGGTATACAGCGAGCCATTGCAACAGAAAATTGACAGACAATGGTCCTGTAATTGACACGCCACCTAGCGGCCATTACGAATGATTAAAGGTGTTTTACCCCTCCCATTTGTGCAAGTGTGTGTGTATGCGTGTGTCTATGTGAGTTGACATTTGATTATAGAATTCCATTACCAAACAATCGAAATGGGAATACAGCGCAGGGAGTTGGTCAAAGCGGAGGCGGAACCGTGCTAAGCAGTTTACACATTCCATAATTAAACGAGCACGCAATCAGGTCAAATGGAACATAGATAAAAATATATCATATCTGCTCAGAATTGAAGCGCTTTAGCTTTAAGCTTATTATAAATATGAAGTTGTAATTAGTACATGGATAAACATGTTTTGAAGATAATGTTTTCTCAAAGAAATATGTATTCATTTTCAATCCTTGATTTAAATTTATTCAGACCCCTGAGGACTGGAACCTCATGATAATGTAAAATGAGGTTTTAATTAAGTTTCTGGGCAAAGTTAATATTAGAAATTAATTTAAAAACATAGTCATAATGGTAAGGCAAAAGTAGGGTTTCAACCGAGAACACTAGGCAGTTGAAAAGCTTTTTTAATCGGATGATAAGTTTTATATATTATATATTAATTTAACAACAATTACCAATTGTCTAAATTTCTTGTTAAACGATAATTTATTAAATAGATACAAAACAGTATCTAATAAAATTGAAAATAAAATCAGTTTGAGTGGGTCATACTCCCTGCGTACTGGGTATCTGGGATATATCGACTCCGCGGCGATACTTAACGCTTGCCGGCCCATTCAAGAAATCAAATTAGTGGAGCAATCTATACGCAACACCCACTTGCCCCACCCGCTGAGATCCTATCTGTTCACCTTTTTGCTAGTGAATTTATTGTTGCCAATTAATTTGTTAAAATTAGTGGAGCAGGCCTTGTCGTTGGCCGTGCATTGTGGTAGTTCCAATTGCCAGCTCCGCGGGGGATGGGCATGGTGATGGAGATGGGGCTGGAGCAGGAGCAGGAGCAGTAGCAGGAGCACAGGAGGAGTTCCATGGAGAGCTCTGTCTTCAACTGCTTATCGATAAGCGAAAGTGGGCATGGCCCCCAGACGTCGTCGCCTGCGAAATGTATGCCACGTACACGTATTTATCCATTGCTTAGCTCGCCGGCGCCATTTATTGTTCACAGCGAATGGGGCTGTCCCAGGGGTGGGGCTAATGGGGGCATGCCAGGGGTGCCCGGAACGCAGGGGGTACGAGCCCGCTTCCTTTGCCTTGAATGAATGCTAAATTAATTTCAAATGAATACAAATGGCTTTTCGCTTTTAAGACCAGACCAAGGCAGCAGGAAGAAGCGCCGAGCGCAGCAATAAACTCCCCCATCACACAGCCAAAAAATTAAGGGCTTCCTTCTAAAGGACCCTCGAAATTTAAAGTTTATTTCTCTTAGCCAGATGGAAGAATTTTATTCAAAGCGCATTTATAAATAAATGAACTCCTGACTTTCAATTAGTCCGGAAGGGAAAGACTTATTATGATGCAAGCTTAAATATATCAAAAATAAACAATGACCAAAATGGGAGATTTAAGCAAATAAATCAAGTTCTGAAAAACTAGTTTGAATGCAAGTCTGTACGAATCAAAACTTAAAAATTTATTCGTGGGAGAAGATTTATATTTTATGGGTGTGTAATATGGGAACATTCATCAAAGTCAAAATTGGATTTATCAATTAACTTATACCCAAATTGCTTTTATAAATAATTCAAATTCTGATTTTCAATTAGTCTGAAGGTGAATAATTAATATTCAAGCAAGGTTTTATTTTAGTTGAACATATCAAAAATGTTTAAGTAATTATTGCAAAATAAATCAATTCAATGAACTGTCTCATTATATATAAGATTATAAGAATTTTTATATAAAAAATGGTGCATGTTTCTAGGAGTATCAGGTGGGGAATATTTATGATAATCAATTTTAAGAACAAATATTGCGAATAATAAATTTTGTAGGAAAATACAAATTTATAAAAGGTCTTTTGTCCCTGACGAAGCAATACCAATTTACATATGAAAAGTTTAATCCAACAATTTACATTTTAAATTAACAGACCGTTTCTCTTGGCAGATGTATAAAATCAAAGCATATTCTTGTGTAAAATAATTTAGAATTAAACAAGAAGACAAAACTCCTTGTGGTTGGAAAATCATGTCTTTAGAACAAGTAAGAGTGTTATTAGTTTTTGAAAGATATTTCATCTTTGATGATTCTTAAGACCCTTAAGATTCATTGTACTAAGCATATGCTTACAATTATATAATTTATAAAGGCATGATTTTACCACCATAAATTTCTCTCCGTGAGCCACTGAGTCGTTTTGTCTGCCTGTTTCTGCTTTACATTTCTTGTTTCGTTGAAATAACTCCAAGTCTGGGCCAGCTCCTGGGTGCTGCCTCCTGGCCGCCTCTCTCCGCCCAGATCCTTCTGCCGATGCCGATTCCAATTCGTCTGCGGGCTGAGCGTTTCGGTGGGTCCTCGATGTCGAGTTTATCAGATCCACTGCTGGAAATTTACAACGCCACAGTCCGGCACAGACAACGTGGCCGTTAATTCAATTCAGCGTAAAACTCGCCTTCTCGGCTTCTCGGCCCCTTGGAACCCCCACATCGCACGCCTCTGCTTTGGGCCGCTATTATCCAATAACTAGCGAAGCCGGCTAATCGCATGAATAGTTTGGGCGGCGTAATTGATGTTTACGGCAAAACCGCCCCATACCCAATCCACAAACACTGGTGGAAAATTTCCATTTCGTTGACTAGTTTTGGGGGGCGGGTTAGTACACCTGCTCGGTGCTTTCAACGATGCCTTGATTTAATGCATTTCATTGAGCAGCCACGACCACGCCCACCTAACAAGTGCCCCCATCACGGGCTAACTGGCCTCCCCAATTCCAAGTTCCTCCCGGCCGGCCACTTAGCATTCATTATTCAATTTGAGCCGCATTTAGATGCCAGCCTGATTAAGATCCCCATTGTGTCGACGGGATTCGAGGAGGGATTCCCGGCGAGGTGTCCAGGCCGCAGTCGATCGGCTGGCCACAGAGAATAGGTCAGAGTGGTGCCTCTGCCCGGGCGCATAAATAAACGATGGGATTCCCTTTGAGACGCCACCACAACTGTCATCGCAACTGGCAACTGGCAAGTGGAAATTGATGGGGATGGGCATTGGAGAAGGAGACGCGCAGACAGCAAATTCGACTCCGAATCGGGGAATCCGTATTGATTGACACGCTCTGGTTAAGACCAGCGATTTGGTTTCGGATTTTAGGATGCCCTGTCGTGCATCGGTCAGGCCATTGGATGCCATTGAATGCCATTGATTAATGCAGTTAATGGCAAATCAAATGCAGTTGAGTGTCTATTAACCAAAGCCATGGATCTTTAAAAAGGTTCAATGAATGAGCTGAGAACTCTGATTTCTCGCTTGATTTAATCTTCAGAATTTAGCTTTTCCATTTGCCAATTGATTTTAGTGTTTCTTATTTTCAGCAAAAGAGACTCAATAAATTTTCTATTCAAAATGGAAGCTGATTTATTTCAAGCTATTTTATTTCACAATTTAGGTTTGTGCAGTTAAGACGTCAGTGCACAACGATAACCTTTATATAAAGTCCTTCAAACTATTTTTGTGGGGAGACAAAGAAATTGCTTACAATTAAAGTGAGAAAGAAAAATAAAAGTATATTTCCATTAAAGTAGCCAGCTCAAACCTTTGTATATATTTATAATTTATAAATAATTAATTTAGATTGCCACAAAGGTCAGGGCATTTTAAAAACACGTATACGACTAGTTCGACTGCTCTACTTCAATAGTTTACTTACAGATTTTATGAAACATTCTCATAAAAACTATTAAATGCTTTAAACAGCATAAATGATGTTTGAGATGTTTTTATTAATTTTCAAAAGAAAAACTAGATTGAATTTGTTATCGCTGCAAAATATTGATAAATCCCCCACATTTCAGTGGCGATTTCCACACGATCCGAGAGTTGAGAGCACTCCCCGAAGTGCTTTCGCTGGGACTTTCTCCTCGTTGGCCGACGATAGCATTTCATCTGGCCCCGGAGGACAAGCGCCCACGACCACGCCCCCCTCCCCCTGTCCCGCCCCCTTCCCTCCTCCCGCTTTCACATATTTATGTGTCACATGGTCAGTTAAACTTGTGCATTGCCTCTTCCGCTCGTGTGTGTGTGCGGATCTATTGATTTATGGCCGGCACACACTCGCACAACACAACACAACACAGCACAACACACCCACGAACTGATGAAGGAGCGAGATAGACTGAGAGGAAAAACAAAGAAAACTGCATGCGATAGACTACAACAATATTTATTTATACTCGACACAATAATTAATTACTTTTCTTCATCCGTTTGTGCAAATAACCAAACTAACTAGGCGAACAGTGCGTTTCGCAGCTATTGGGCGACTAAGTGACTGCAACGGGTGATAATTGGTTGATAAATTATTCAACTTTCTTTTCCTCTTGGATTAAATGTAAACCATTAACCGACTGGCGCCACTGATGGTTGTTAATGGACCCTAATCGATAAATTGAATCTTGTCAACTTGTCACTTAGTGATGACTTTGTTAGCTTGAAATAGTATCTTTATGTTTGTTTTATTACCAATAATTCTTTTTTAATTTTTTTTTCAAGGAAGAAATGTTTTCTTGTAGAAATCTAAAACAACATTTAAATGTCCGATTTATAAATTATTGTTCAGGGCTTCTCAACAAAAAAAATTAAAAATATTAAAACTCTCATTTTTTTGTCTAAAAATAAGCAACATTATTATTTACTTTAAGCCATCCTATTAAGGGTTTTAAATGCTTTGTTTTGCTTTTTTGATGGGGAAATCTCTCTGTGTTGATTCATTAAATTCCAGACGACAGCACATGATTTGCTGCGTGGCACTGTGATTTATAGTTTTCGCACGCACTGTATATGCAAATATAGTGGCCACTGCGGGTGCACTCGATAATCCCCTGCTTAGCCCCGCCCCGCCCCGCCCACTTCCGTCGCTCGAACTCAACACCCCGGAGGGCATTTACATAGATGGTTGAGCTGGGAGTTTTTCCTGGACATTGGACAGTCGACAGTGGAAGAAGTGGGGGAATTGGACGACATTCAACACTCAACATTCAACATTCAGCATTCAGCCGAGCATAAGCATCTGATATGCATCAAATCTAACTCAATTGCTGGACCGAAGAATAACCAGGAAATACTTGCGACTGGAGCCCAGGGAAAACTTTGGTTTCTTTGTATGAGGAATCCTTTCTCCTTATTCCTTTCTCCGGATCCCTACCCCTTCCCCGAGTTCTGGGATTCCGAATTCCGGAGGCCCGGTGTCCGCATGTCCTTTCTCGGCTGGCTGATGTCCATCTCCAGTCGACATTTTCCTTTCATTTTCGCAAGTGGCTCAGCTCGGCTTTTTTATATTGCCATCCTGATTCAGCTGCTGGGGTCTGGAAGCCGAATGAAAGGTGGTAGGATGTGGGATCCCGGCCCAAACTCCTCTTTGGCTTTCTATGCAAACAAAAACTCTTCGTTCGTGTATTTACATAAGCCTAGACATATATATGCGAGCACACACACACACACACACACATACACTCAAGTCTTCGGCGCCAAAATACATAGATGGCCATATAAAAATATGCACATGGCTGTCTCTGCTCAGTCAGTTGTTTTCCGATGCCCTTGCCAAGTGTATTTACATTTTTTTCACGCATTTGTAATGCAGTGAAGCATTTAATAAACGTTGAAGAGGGGTGCACATTTTTGTACAAAATAATACTTACTCCCTTAAAAATATACGAAATCGATTATTTAAAGAGTCTGTTTTATGTATTAAAAATAATATTTTTAACATCTTAATTCCATAAAAAATATATGTTCTTAAGCAGGCATTAATCTTTGCAGAATATATAGAAAATATAAAATAATATAGACAGTTCAAATAAGTTTAGATATTACAAATCCTGAATTGAAATTCTTTATTTAATGAAGTACAATAGAGTTAAGTGGTTTGTTTTGAAGAAAAAAATATATTTTCAATGGATATTCGAAAGGGTATAAAAGCATTCACTTTTCGATCCTTGCAACCCATCCAAATGCTGTTGTTTGGCTGTCGCTTCTGCGGCTGCTGCCTGCGTCTCTTGAAGATATTTGGCTAAAGGCTTTTAGGACAGCTCAGGACTCGTTCGGCTGTTAGTTGCCGCTTCCAGCGAACATAAAAATGCCCTTAAAAGCAACAGAGACAAACGCAGAAGCAAAACTGAGGACTGGAGGCCGAATCAGGGGAAATAAAACGAAAACAGGCAAATATAAAACTTATACCGAAAAGGGATTGACGGATATAAATGGTGATATGACCTAAGGTCATTTGTATAAAATTAAGTTGAACCTCATAAAAAAAACACAGCAAATGACAAAACTTACCCGCAGACAAAAGGGGGCGTGGCCGTTTGGGGCCCTAACGCCCTTCAGTTATTTCGGGGCTTAATCAAAAACTTCAATTCGATTTACAATAAGCCGGTCGGCGTGGCGGCGACCAAAACCGGAAGAGGAAAAACTAAATTGTGATTCTTACATTCGAGGGAAAGTTTCCGTTTTTTTCCATTTTTCCGGTTTTTTTTTTCACTTTTCCGCTCTCTGTCCCCCTTTTCCCTGCCCTTCCATCTTTAATAAACATTTTTATGCCGTATGCTAATAAAGATTCTGCCTCTCGTCGCTGTCTCTCTTGCGTTTTTAGGCCCAAAGCTATTTGCCGAGCTCCATCCCACTTTTAATATCCAGCCACGTATGTCATGGCAAGGAACCATTAAACACAAAACACAACGGAAAAAGTAAAGTGGGCAGGGGGGTCTTTGGTTTGTCGGAGGAGAAATGTGGAAAAGTGGAAAAGGGCGAAGGAAAAGCAAAGCAGCGAAAAAAAATTATGCCCCAGACGCCGCTGAATTTTAAATGAGCCTTTATGGGCTTCATTTCAGCGTGTAAATTATCTCATTTGTCAGCAATTGCGCTGTGTGCGTGTGCTCCATTCTGTGTGTGTGTGTGTGTGTGTGTGTATGTGTGTGTGTAGTCCTAGTCTACAGGACTATATGGCTATATAGTTCCGCCCCCCGTTAAGCCCTGTCCATATGCGACATGTACTCAGCCATTTGTAAAATGATTCAATGACGTCTCCTGGCATTTAATGAGATAAGCACTCGCTTGCCCCGATAAGATTGTGTGTGGCATGCCGGCGAAAGACAAAACGGCTCCCACATCGTATTTAAATATAGATGTCGTTCATCATGCAAGGGGGTTGATTCATTAATTCCGAGCCTCTGCTTAAATTACATCCGAGCTTCAGCTACTTTCGGGGGATTAACGGTGGCGTGTCTCTTTCACCGGAAGTTTCACAATACCAAACATTCTACCCAATAAAGGTGCCTTTATAAACCACTTTGGTGCGACAGTCAAAATAAATACAGTCTTAACATCTTTCCTGTAAACCAAAAGTACCTTGTAAACTGACAAATGCAGA
The DNA here is from genome assembly GCF_025200985.1 of Drosophila gunungcola. Classification (NCBI taxonomy): domain Eukaryota; kingdom Metazoa; phylum Arthropoda; class Insecta; order Diptera; family Drosophilidae; genus Drosophila; species Drosophila gunungcola. Next base: position 11,134,309 of record NC_069139.1, read on the forward strand.
CGGCTTTTTTGCAGCTTACAAGCTACTTTTTGACTTAAATCGCTCAATGTGTTTCTGCTCATTTGGTTTTTTTTTTTCCCAAGACACCCTTTTAGAATTTTTTCTTGAAGCTTACATCGCAAATGGGCTTCGACTTCTTTATATAACTTTTACATATTAAATTGTACTTCAAAATGAAATACATTATAGAGTAATTTTTTTTATGGTTAATTAAAATTTAAAAGCTTTATTATCGGATTATGAGTAGAGGAGCTTAGAGTTACCATCCAACAACAAGCTCAGAAATAAAACCGCATCGTAAAACTCTTTGTGGCCCTGATAATCCTGTTATGATAATTGAAACAATCCCATTCAAATGAATTCAAGTTTGAGTTCTGACCGAGAGTACATAGCGGGTGGATCTGATTACTGGCCATCTAAAAGTCAAAACTTTCGGTTAGCAGTTGCAAGTGGTTGAGTAGGGCACCACAGCAGACCCGCTGATTGCATGTCGCAGTGGGAAAGCTGAACTGAAAATCGTGTTTCCGTTTTAGCTTGGCCAAAAGCGACTTTAATAGCAGCTCCAGTGGCGAGCGAGAGAAACTTTTTTATTGGTTTAGTTTTTTTTTTGTTTTTGTTGACAGGGGTAAATATGAGAAGCTACGGTGGAAAGAAAAGCGGTTTTCAAAAGGATGCATTGATGATGCTGCAGGTTTTTCGACTTATTTCCAATCGATGATGTGAGTTCCCGAATTTTATGGGACAGCCTTCGCACACGCTGCCATATGCACATCCCCACTTCCATATAGTAAATTTGTATCCGCTCGTACAAAAACGGAGAGAAAGGGACGCCGAGGGCCAGAGTTACGGACATGTTGGGCCGAAGACCCAGACCCACCTTTTGACAAGGGCATAATTAAAGCATAACAGCAACAAAAACCACAGTGGGCGGGGGCCTAGTGCCTCCCACCGCCCCCTTTGCCGCCCCGTTCGCGGCGAAAACCCACGAAGTACGGGGTGAAAACAGGTTGTTACTTCCTTGCAAACAAGGTTCCGTTACCGTTATGTAGACGGCCACATCTACATCTGCATATATATGCATGTCGGTGAGTGTACGACAGTAGGTTTGTATGTTTGGGCACAGTTTCGGAAAAAATAATAGCGCTGTGAATGAACATTTTATTATTTCACCACTGGTGCGCACACTTAAGGGTTTTCGGGCAGGGTAACATAAACATAAATAATTAATTATGTTTTCTTATGAGTGATAATATTCCAGGGTAAACACGTTATAGCAACCGGGACAACTCAATTTCGAGGACTATTTGTCGTACAGTTTTAAATAAATCTTTGCTGTTCAACAAACATAACTTAATTTGCTAAACAAATTCATTTAAAGAAGAATATTTTCAACTCGTATTCCCCTTTTAAAAGTTTGACTCGGGACTAAAATAACAAACTTTGTGGTATAACCATCGCACTCTTAAAATAAGACTTACTGAAAACTTTTAGTTATAGAATACGTTGATATGAGTATCTCTACCACTTGAACTGATTCTACTCACACACAGACTTTGACTCGGGAAAGTTTGCCGACTGTATTTATGGGCTAAATTCACGATTGCTATTTGGTTGACCGCACCTGTGGGCGCAGATGTGTGTGTTGCTGTGAGCTTGGCGTATAAAAGAAAGCACGTTATTGCCAATTTAACTTACATTGTGCATGTGTCTTTAAACAAAGATTTATGTACCCACTTGCATGCACGACGTTGGCCAGGGACTCCAGGATCTCCAGGACCTCCAGAACCTCCATAAGCTTCAGACCCGCGAATCCCGTGTAGCAAACATTTGTGAGCGGGTGTTTTTTTTTTTTTTTGGGGGGGGGGGGGGAGAGGAGGGCGCATGGTTGAAAGTGGTGGGGTCAGGTGTGCGGACAATAACTCGCTATAGATGGGTACGTGTGGGTTGGCCACTTAAATCAGCATAATGATATGCACTTATTGTTGTGGCAAATTTGTTGCGGAAGTGCTGCGAAAACCACATCGCACAGGATGGGGCCATAGACGAGCCATAAACCCGGCGGATTCTAATCCAGGACTAAACACTAGATCCCGGGGATCCTGTGGGGTGAGCTCACCTTGTCCTCAACCGCATGTCGATGTCGATTTCTTCATTTGCCTAATACGAGTCGACGCCATCATTAATCTAAAATATGGCTCACACACACGCACCCACTCCCACGCACCCACACACACACACACGCACATACGCATGTCGTGCATGTAATTATGCTGGAAACAGTGGCGTGGAATGGGGCAAAAGGGGGAAAAAGGGGGTATGGAGGATATTTCCACCACAGAGACACACATTTGCGTAAGCCCTGTTAATCGTGACAAAAGCTTATTGCGGGTTATTTGGACTACTTGTTTCGCATCCGGCGTTGGCACAACGAAAATCAACATTGCCACATGTAAATACATATATTTAAGCATATACCTATATATGTTCTGTACAGCGTTCGTATGTCTGCGCACAGAGAAACAAAAACCCAGTGTTTCGCACCCAAAGCGGTTTCACGCAGTCAGGATTTGATTTCATGTTCGCATGATTGAGGATTCTATGTCAGCACAGCAGAATGTTTCGAGTGCAGGGCTTACGAATTTGTAAAGTGGTCTCAGGCATAATGCTCATTACGCAATATTGGTTTTATGTCAGCATTCTAAGGCATACAAAAATGTTGACCACAATCGAAAATGATCAGTAATAATGAGTGACAACAAAATACAAATCTGTAGATCCTTTAGCACTATATTAGAAGCCTTTTAAATACAAATATTTTATATATTTTTTTACTACTATTTTATATATTTTTTAATACCAATTTCACAGGACTTCTTAGTTTTCGTTTGTAGCGCGTGGTATTTGTAATATCGCGGTAAGAAAAGAGTAGCTGTATTTAATTTTATGATTTAATGCCAAATTATTGTTAAAATAAAGATTAATATTGTTTTGTTTTAATATACAATACATAGGATACTCTATTATTAAAAGCAAACTGCCTGTTTTAATTTTGAACATTTTAAGATATTTATATATCCTATCCAATTGTTTTACCATAGCTTTTTACGATAACATTTTTCTAAGCTCTTTTCTGCAACACCAGCACCCATTTTTTCTGGGAGTGCAAAGTTATATGTGCGTATTGGTGTTTCGTTTGGGCCTGTCATCTAAGAGAGGAAGATGCCAAGGAATGAGAAGCGAAGCTCGCGTCACTTGCACACATAATAAACATTTTAAACATTATTCTTGTGTTAAGCAGCTTCTTGGATTGGTGCTGCTGTTTCTGTTGCTGCTGCTTCTGATGCTGCTGATGCTGCTGCTGTTGCTGCTGTTCGTTTTCGGTGAAATTTACGGGTTTCAACGAATAATGGTGCATGTGGGAAATGAACGTTTTGTGTTCGCTTTTGCCTGTCATCGCAGCCACGCAGCAGAATCCGCTCGCACATTCCAAAACATTCGCCACTTTATCAGCATTTTACTTTAGCCGTTATTACCAGAGATCCACTCACAGTACATTAGCACACCCACAGAAGCCCACATCCGCACCATTACAACACCCCAAATTCTAACAAGGACACCACTACATTTAAGCCCTCACGCATGTACATCTCAGCGAGGTTGCGACTCTCCAAGGAAATTAAAAAACAACTAAAACAAATTAACAATATAATGACAAAAGTCTTATGTGAACTGTGGTTGAGGCGCCGTCGAGGAGACGGTGGAAAGCGCAGAAAGTATGCCTAAGAGGAAGTCAGCGAAGAAATGGAAAAGCACGGGGAGAAATTTTATTTCATTTATCTGTTTGTTTGTTATTAAATGTTTTGTGCAACACAACATATGTTGTAAGTAATAAAGAAAGAATTTTTAAAGCTAACAAAACAAACATTTTAAAATTTAAGGGTATTTTATTAAAGTTATACAGAACTTCTGTTTTCTGATTTTAGACGTACAATTTTAAGCATCCATAAACCATCCAACCATAAACTAAAATGCTAAATGCCAAAATGAAACAAGTAAGAAATCCCTAGTAAATTAAAATATTATATGAATTCTTTAGTGATAAAATATTTAATAATTAATATTATAACTAAGTTTTTATAATAAAAAATGATTTTTTAGAAGTCAGTAACCTAACCATTAAAACGACTAACATAAACCAGGTCAAGGCATTATTCAATTACCAAATTTTCGTTGGAGTATTGGCTCTGTGTAGACAAAACTCAAGGCCCTGGATTAGGTCTCGCAGCTAAATGGCAAATCAAGCATTTGCACAAAATTGAATTACCTACCCAGGCATCTGAGTTTGCAGGCCCATTACCAGGAGTCGAGCCACCCACATACCCACTGTCAGCTCCGCCCACGTTAAGTATACGCCATGGATTCGGAGCAATTGGCACTTTTGCAATGGCAACCGGGAATGGCAACAGCAATGCTTTTAATGATGATCGATTTGGGTAAACAATGAAATTTCCGCATTCAAATTTTATTGCTGGCAATCAGCGTGGCTTCCTGCTCAGTAACGCACACACAGCCGTCCATATGTCCATAGGATAGATGTTTATAAACGATGCGCTTTAATATTAATCTATGGCGCAACGCCTGTTTGCTGTTTGTCGGCTAAATTTGCTGCGAGGTTGAGTAATGCATGTTGTCATTGAAATTACCATATGACATGTACATTATCGCATTTGAGGGGTTAGATATTAAACAAGTCGAGTGTCTGTTGGCTGATGAAATTTTTGCAACGATTAGGGTGATTTTAAATTTTAAGAGTGGGACCAGGCTCACCGTTTAATACTAGATGGGTAAAGCGATAGGAGGTATTTTGGTCACAGGGTCATACTAATAAAGGTAAACAAATCAACGGCGTTGCCAGACTGCTTTTTGGCCACTCTGCCTTGTATTTACTAACAAAATTACCTGTTCCTGCCCGTTCTTGCAAATCAATTATGCCGTAAATGGCAGTGCAATAAATAAGTGTGCAATAAGTAATTACCCATTGATAAACGAAGCTGGCTAAGAAGTACCAACCAGAACAGCGAACAGCTGGCCTTAGACGGAGACACATTCCAATGCACTTTCTCCCGAAGAAAACCCGTCGAGCGGCTTATTTGACATCCATTCCGATATCAATACAGAGAATAGAGAGAAATAGCGAGAAATAGAGGCCACCGCAGCACCTGTGTGGAGCGACAACAAAAAAAGTTGATTGCCATCGTCTTGGCCATTTTATTGGGCATCATAGCCACCAGTCAGTCACATACAGTCCGTTCTTGAGTTCGCCACGATTCTAAAGCGTTTTGCGCTGTTTTCCTACAGCACTCCCAGCAATTCGTAATTTGCATATATAGAGCCGGAGATATATGCAGAGAATTCGACTATTCCGACTGCTGGGCGTAGCATGTTCAACAAACTGAGTCAGCCGCCTTGAAATTCAGCGCTAAAAGTGAGTTTTTTCCGATACCAGTTGTACCCTGAATTTCTAATGATGTAGATTTCGTTGTCGTCGTCTACTTAGCAAAACAGGATGGCTTCGATTGTGGAGAAAGTGCGTCGTGTCTTGGAGGCCAAAGATCTGGGCGACATCACCACGGAATTGTGTGACTTTTCTCTGAAAGAACAAAATGCCACCGCGGAGGCCCAGGGAGTACAGCCCTCATCCACCTCCGATTTCGTGCCCATTCTTGGCCAGACGGTCACCTATATTGTGGCCTGTGTGCTGATCAATGAGCACGACGAGCTGCTCATGATCGAGGAGGCCAAACAGAGCTGTGCAGGTGAGGATGGGGTATGGCATGGTATACCCCGATACCCTGATACCCAAAACCACAACTCAAGAACCCGCTAACGTTGCACTCTATTGACCAGGCAAGTGGTACTTACCCGCCGGCCGCATGGAGCGGGGTGAATCCATCACGGAGGCAGCCGCCCGGGAAGTTTTCGAGGAGACGGGTCTGAATGCCGAGCTGACCACCCTACTGGCCGTGGAGGCGGCTGGTGGCTCTTGGTTTCGCTTCGTGCTCACGGGACGCATTACAGGCGGTCGGCTCAAAACACCAGCGGATGCGGATGCCGAGTCCATCCAGGCGAAATGGGTGCGCAATCCCAAGGAGGTGCCGCTTCGGGCAAACGACATACTGAACATCATTGATATTGGACGAGCCTACCACCAGGGGCAGAAGATTGCAATCACCCCTTCGCCCTGGCACGGAAGGATACTGCCCACACGCTTTTCGCACAAGCGGAATTATCTTCGTGTTTTGGCAGTCGCTCGCAAGCGGGCCCACAACTCCCTCAATATCCTGGTCAGCGAAAAGAATGCCCACCACTTCCCTACGGTGGAACTGCATCCGAATCGCAGCCTGCACTCTACGCTACGCAAGTTTATGATTGAGATTTTTGGCGCAGAGCTGCCACAGCATCGGCCACATGGCTTGCTCAGTGTGGAACACTCCCCTTCGGAGCAGGAAAACACGGATGGTATATGCCTGAATCTGCTGGTGGCCTTCCGACCGCCACTCGAGGAAATCTCGCTGATCGGCAAATGCATTTGGCAGGAGCTGGGAGCTCCACTCGATGAGATGTTAGGACGAATTGTCAGCAGCAAGAACGCTTCGATTCCCCTCAACGTGGTGCGCTAAATGCCTTGTACTTTAAAACTAGATTAATCTGTCCTAATCTATGGTGCAAGCAATCTATCTGTTATTAGTTGCAATTAAAGACAACCATAACTGACTGTTATGCAATCAAGTTTATATTCCATGGTGCTAATTAGGGATTGCTTACGTTAGTCTTGAGCTATCTTTAATTTAAGTCTACTACTTAACAATTCCGTTTCCATTTCTTGGTGAAAGATAAATTCTAAGCATACTTGTTCGACTTAGCATAATCTATCTGTAGTAACATACCAGAAAAGTTCGTACTATTATATAGTACAAATTAAAATATTGACTTTTTTTAAAAGGGACGATAATACGTATATTTTTTATCCATTGACCTAAACAACAGTTTTCTGCATCTCGATGGCGTTTCAATATTCCTGCAGTATACTAAAATTCAGAACAAAATTTCCAACAGACATCTCAAATTTAATTCAATATTTAAAACAAGCTGTATAATTTTTATAGCTATATACGCATAATGAGTATACAGTGTATATAAAATGCTTTCTTGGAATATGTCACGATACTAGAAACTATTGCAACAGCCGACTAGGTGAATGGGTAAGAGAAGGAAATGCAAGTTTGGGTTTTGGGGTAAGGGATGAACTAAATAACTAAGTCGCAAGACCTGCAGCAGCGGTTACACCCACACCTTGTTGAAAAGGTCCATGAAGGAGTCGTAGATCATGAAGGTGATGGCCACATCCAGGCACACACGTCCCAAACGCGGCACTGTTCCCTTGTAGAAGGCGGCAGGTCCTTCGTTCTTCAGGATCTGCAGCGCACAATGGGCAGTGTTCTTATACTTGGAGGCCTCCAGACCCTGCATCCTCGTCTTGACCACATCCAGCGGTGTGTTGCCAAACACAGAGGCAGCTCCGGCGATCGCACCAAAAGCTCCAACCACCAACTTGGGCACCGGCTTAGTATGATCCTCGCCCTTGTACAAATCTTTCAGTGACTCCAGCACAAAGAAGCGGATGGCCTGGTTGGATCCCTGCTTCAGAACGGTGGCCGTAAGTCCCTTGTAAACGCCCGAGATGCCCTCCGCCTTGACGATCTGGGCCACACCGTGGGCGAAGCCCTTGAACTTGGGATTGGCACTGCGTTGGTCATTGATGAACTTAACCTTAATTGTCTCCATAGGGGTAACAGCAAGAATGGCCTCGCAGACGCCAGCGCCCAAGCCGCAGAGTAACTTTCCGGAGTTGCTCAATTGTCCCCGAGAGTCCGCGGATTTCGACTTTAAGAATTCAAAGGCGCCAAACCTAGAAAATAGCGAATCAGTCATGTATAAAAAATAAAATAAACTATGTTCATAACTGCCTATCTTAAGTAAGATTATTGTTGTTAAAAGAAAGATACTATTAATTACAAGTCTGCTTTTGGAATAGTTGGGACATCCATTTACGATTAATAACATTTTAGAAGCTTCACTCTACTGTTTAAGAAAATTGTTTTCAACTTGACTGATTTGGTTGTCATTAAGTAAATTTGTGTGTAAACCCAAATAAAGCCCAAATGTTTTGTTAATGTTTGATATAAGATACTTTGGATTGTATTAGATTGTATTACCTTGCCGCTGACTTTGGAATACTGCCGTAGACAAGGACACTGAGACCACGGTAGAGACCCAGGAATCCGCGCTGCTGCACTGTCTTCTTGACGCAATCGAAGATGCCGTTGTACTTCTTGGCTGCTCCCTTCTCATCCAGCTGCAGCTGTGTCTTCACGTACTCGGTGGGATAGGTAATGCAGATCTCGATGCCGCCCGTAATGCCGCCGGCGACAATGCCCTTGAGGCCCACCTGTCCGCCGGCCGGGGCGGCAGCACCAAACTCCGTCATACCCGGACGCCGGCGGTACGGACTGACCAGAGCGGCGATACTCGAGCGATCCATGCTGACTGGGCGTGAGGTGGGAATTTAGCTGCGGGAGGAGGAAAGCAGACGATCACTATTCGGTTCTGGGGCAATAGTAGTTTTGGATTCCAGCTGATTTCAGTTCAATCGAAAGATATTTATAAACCATTGTTGTTGATGGATATGCTAAAATAGAATCTTTTTGTGTAGGTGCAGCGGTTTTGAAAACTGGTGTGTACATATACACCGAAATCGACATACAAGAAAATTCATCGAAAGTAAAAAAATGAAATAAGTTTTGATTACTCCATCAGTGATCATTTAATGATTTTAATGTTTTAGGATCATGGAAAATGTAAGGTCAACATAGTTTATTAGACCTAGTTAGAATGTATTCTTAGCTGATACAAAGAGTTTTTGTTATGATGTTTAACACTTATATAAGCTCCATTTTTAGATTTAAGAATATTTATATGCAAATATAGAATTTATTTGGAAAAGCAATGGTAACAATTTAAATTACTTTTCAACCGCGAATCGCGCTTCAATATTGACCTTAATTTTCATCTCAAATGTTTGCTCAAGTGCAGTTCTGCTATACTTATGCAATTGTCAATGGAATCAACGATTCATATTCAAAGGCAGATGTTCTAGATTTCCACCAATTTCATTTCATTGGTAATCACTAGTAGTATCTTCGTTGGTAATTTGCCATTAGAGTAGTCAATGACTCTCTCTTCCATATAAGCATACTCATTTATCGCCAGAAATTTCACCTTGAGGACAAGGTTCAAAACAAACTGGGAACTTTAAATCGACAAACTAACACAAACACAGGGAAACACCAAATGTTAGAAAATCTTATTAGTGATTACTTAAGATCGGCTGATATAGTCTGCCGTTTCGAGTGGGAGCTGTACTATATCAGCAGGCGATTTTGTTTCGCTCTTTGCACTTGACAATTCATATTATTTCAGGGCGATTACATAACTTTTGCATGACCATAAATAGTAATCGGCAAAGTTTAGTTTATAATTATTCATTCTTTGCCGTTGTTTAAGCCACTTGCCATATCGTGCTGGAAATCTGGATAAACATAAACAATGTCTACTGATAAGTCGGCGCTGGAAAGTGTCTAACGACTTCCAATCACACACAAGCGGCTGATTTAACCCACTCCCACACACACAAGCACGGTTTTTAGCTAACGTTGCACTAGCTCATGGAGAATGCCGCCTCGTTATTGGATTTGATTTCTCTCTTACTACTCACGTTAGAATAAAAAACCGAAATAATTAAATTTTTGGAAGGCCCAGTAGCAGCGAAGAGAAGGCGACAGAGAGAACGGCGATCGTGGACAACGGCTGAATCTCAACTGATCGGCGCTACAAAAAAAGTTCCATTTTCCAATCGACGAGCGAAAGCGATTACAGTACTCCCTCTAACATTAATAAGTATTTGATATGACAGTTGGCAAATCAGAAAATAAACTAACATGGTAAGAAATTATTATGTTATCTTTGACTATGTCCAATTTATTTAAACGTTTCATCGATGGCCTCGCATTTTGAATCGATGGAGGCCCCATTTCATCTCTATCTAGTGAGGACTGTAGTTCCAACAGTTGGCGATTTGTAAACAACAGCTCTCCAGGGAGCGGGATCCACTCTCCCCGCGCTCAAAAACTCACACAGAAAAAAATATGTATTTGTTTTCCACTTAAATATTAATATAAAGTGGAAAAACTGTTGTGAAAACATTTTTAGCCGACGATTTTTTAATACACAAACTTTCTAAAAAATTCCGTCTCAAAAATTATATTTTTCCATGACTCAACAATCAAAATTACACAAAAATAAATAAGATTTAAACCATATTTTTTTTTGTGCAGAGAGTGGGGAAGAGTGCTCCAAAGTAACGGCTATGGCGTGATACGGCTTTTTTGCTGACACCGAGGTGGAGATCTCTCTCTATTTGAAAACCCGTTTGGTCAGCAACAACAAACTGAAGAGAGCTTTCAGACTGGAAAGCTCCAGCCAAGAACAATAACAAGAACCTTTGATTTTTTATTTTGATTTTGGGGACGCCACAAAGTAGACCAACTTTTTTCCGCAGCGATTACACAATAAGCGCTCACACACAACGCATATAATTCACTCACACCCACGGGTCGGTTTCATTATATCTATGTTATCAGACCATTTATCTATACAATAATCAAACCGATAAAAGTTCTATCATTTTCAATTTATGACCTCTAATTGCCCGACTCTTAAATGGTTACTATTTACCGACTGACGCAACTTGGATCCATATGAATATATGTATGTTGTTTCTAATGCTGCCGGCAAACGGTGAGTGTTAACAAAAAACCCGGCCAAAAGTGTGGCCGTTTTAACTCTCCAGTGATAAAAACTGCGCCTGCGCCAGCCCCACAACTCCCACATATGTCACCCACACTTGTAGAACACACTCGCTTTCGACAGATTCATTCACAATATAAAAGACTCAAAGATATAGTATTTTCTTCTTAATTAGCCAAACAGCGGAAACGCGTAGGAAGAGAAGCATCTTTCAAGTTATGCCGAAAGCAGTACAACGTAATACCGTATCACAGTACAACTTTTATAACAAAGACCAACAACTTTTATAACAGAGACCAAAGGTAAAAAAGTCAGCTTGAACTCGATATAAAGACATCAAACCAAAAAAAAATCTTTAAATTTCTAAAACCCTGCAATTGCTTAAACAACATCAAGAATATAAAAACATTTGTTAAAATCTTTGAAAAAATGCTTCCTCTAAAATATTTTAAAGTCATGATTCCTTTTATTGTTTGGAAAGTATCAATTATTTTTTGCAACACAAATTTATTTTTTTTTTAATCATTAAGACACAAGCTATACTCACTACGCGAAAGATTTAAATGGCGATCGTGGACAGATTCCAAAGAATCGATTGGGTATAGAAACAAAAAAAATGGTAGGATACATTTAATAATTTTGATACATTTTTGATTGGTGTGGCTAAGCCCATTTTTCTTATCCTAATTATACTCCCGATTGTATTAAAAACCAAAGAAAAAGTCAAGAATTGTAAAGCACTTCAGTGTTTTAGTTTATTCAAATGCATTTGGTAATTGGTCCTCCAAGAAGGGGGTCACCCAAATCTCACCTACACCAACTGCAGGTGTAAGGGTGCGATTATAAATTAACATTAGGCTGAGCGTGCAGTTCCGTTTGGTTTAGTTTAATTCACTGTTAGTCAATAAAAGTGGCTATCTGAGTTAGTTGCAATGCATGTAGTCGTATGAATATATTTATAGATCAGTCATGGACAGCTTAGACGGCCTTGTAGACGCGCACGCACTTCACGTTACCGATGGTGAGGGTCTGCGGGGGAGGGATTGAATCAGTAAGGAGTGGTTGGTGATATGGTCTATATTTGTACGTACAGTGATCAGTTCTCCGTCGTTGAACTCGCGGACAATGGTGGTGGGCTTATCGCCCTTCTGCTCCTGCGTCAGCTTGTTGCCATCCAGGGTGATGATGCTCTTGACGTTGCGACCGTCCAGGGTCTCCTCGTCGAACTCCTGGCCCAGCTTGAAGCTGATGGCCGACGTCTTGAAGGTGGAGGTGGTGGTTAGGGTGTAGGTATCACCATCCAGGGTCACCTCCACGGTGGGGCTCAGGCTGTTGCCCATCTTGCGCGTCACCAGACCGACGCCTGCAAGTATAAGAATAAGTAAAGTAAGAATTCGGACATGATCAAAAAGTATAAGAAGGGAAAAGGAAGAAATCAAAAATCGCCACGAATGTTGAATTATGAGAAGACTGCACATAATTGAATTAGACTAACAATGTTGGGGACCCCAGAGTGGTCACAATGCAAATCATATCATATTTAATTAAAAATAATAAAGCCGAGCCATGAAGTTCCCTGCAGACCTCAGTCAGAACGTCAAAAGTCGTGCTCAAGGTTAACGAACAATGCGGGCAGTCGCCTTCTCCTCTGTCTCCGGGCTTATCAATTGGCAAGCCCCTCTATATATAGATCGAACGAGACACAACCTTATCTCACTGCTGCATCCCATATATGTATATATGTGAGAATGTTGTTTGCAGCAGAGAAATCGGTATATAAATGCGGTTTAAACTTAACTAATTTATATCTTTCGATATAGGGCCTAATTTATTAATTTCAATTGGTTAGGATTAAGTCTCTCGAACTGTTGTACCATAAACGGTTGAAGTGTTTTAGTTCCAGAGAAATAATCCAGGCGATAACTTCATTGAGAGATAGGCAAACAATTTACTCATGAAAAAGTCGTTAAATCGTGTGCTAATAATCACTGCCATAAATTAGTTGATTCTAAAGGTCTTATAGTTATTGCAATATAAAGCTTTAGTGTAGTCAATGAATCATTGTTACATAAACTCATTTCTGTTTTACACTTTTAAATTGCGCCCTATAAGCATTTTTATTTTGCATTTACTGCCATAAAGTAGTTGATTCTAAAGGTCTTATAGTTATTGCAATTTAAAGCTTTAATGTAGTCAATGAATCATTGTTACTTAAACTTATTCCTGTTTTATTTCTTAAGCTTTCTGTGCACTCAGTTCTCATCGTTACCAGCCCTTGCAAATAAACAAACACATAATTAAGAATTTAATGATCCAGCAGCTAGAGTAAACAATCAAATGGTTTCTTTCTGACCTGTATTACATCGAATCTAGAACATTGTTCAGCCATCAAGGGATCCAATCAATTATGTTCAATTATGTATGGATCAGTTACCCCTTACGCGCTTGTACTTTTGTCAAGTCCCCTCGAGTCAAGTGTCAACTGCCGTCGCGCGATAAGTTTCCACTCATGGGAACCCAGCAACTGTACCAGAGATCGATTTATATGCATCGTATATGACAGGAGAACCTTGAATAGATTAGACTAGCCTGCAATTACGAACTGTGGTCTACGATAGGGCAGCCTGCCCAAAGTGCAAAAACCGTAATCGCACCTAATTATCGTGCCGCCCATTGGCACATATAGGCATATAGTTTATCGCATTTATATACGACAGCTGATAACTACTGCGAGGCCCCAACGTCAGGTTGATTTGGATTTGTTTGGGTATGAAAATTGAGAAGTACGTGGCTCTTGGAAACGAAACCGCAAAGTGTAGGCGAAAAGTTCTGGCGAACTGAGGTTCGGTAAATAAATCCAGACCTCAAAGCGACGCGCCATCTAGGGTTTCCAAATGTATCCCATCCCCCTGACACGCCCATTGAGCCGTCTAGACAGCCAGATCACCTATTGATCGTTTTTAGTCGTGGGTATTAAAAAACAATTCGAACTTTCGTAGAAAAATAAATTTTGAGAATGTAAACTAATAATTAAATATTTGCCTAAAATTGTAAGTCTAAAATGATCTTAATTTGTTTTTCGTGTGGTCTAGACTGACAGGCCAAAGATCGCAGCTTAAACAGTGTATAGGCCAGCGCAAAGTCCAGTGGGAAACTTTCCCCGAAAATGTAGTACACAAATATACGACACCTGTCGCGAAAGCTAATGTCATGATGATGGTCCCATGGAAAGCAGACAGAAGTGACTCAAAAGGGGAGCAAAGTTCAGACCCCATACTTAATTAGTTTTTTTTTTTGGGTTTATGATTCCCGCAAATAAGCTTTAACGGATTTTGTACCTTTTACACTGTAATTCGCAACTGTAAATTTTGGACCACGTTTTTTCAGCTTGTGTGCATCTCTTTTACTATTCCTGCTTTCTATTGATTTTCATCTCACACAGGCATACATACATATTTATTCAGCGGCGGGATTTTGCATACAATTTTTTAACGCCGAGTGAATCGTTTTAACAATGAAATTCATTCATTAAATTTGAAGTTGAATTTAACGAATACTTTTAAAGGGGAAGTAATTTTCCCTTGATATGCCACTGCCACTGTAGTTTTTGCACACTAGCGCAAAAAAATGCCGGCCGGTCAATTTTGGTGGCGTGTTCGCTCCCTGCTCCCTCTCTCGCTCTTTCTTAACAATCTTGGCGTATTTTGGCTATTTTCGCTGCATTGCGGACTTATGTTTTGGTTTTGGACACTTACCCAGCTCCTTCATGTACTCATCGAAGTTCTCGGACTTGTCCAGCTTGAATTTCTTGCCAACGAAAGACATTTTTTTGGATTTGATTTGGTCGGCACGAGGTGTTCACTTTTGAAAGTTTTCGGAGCGAATAAAAAGTTTCGCATTGCGTCGACTGTTTTATACTCTCGCGAGATGGGGCGGCATTGCCAGCTGTAAATTTGTACCACTCTCTCTCTCTGCGGCTCTCTCCCACTCGCTCCCTCGCAGTGCGTTGCATGGATGTAGAATTTTTGTTTGTGTGTTTTTGGATGCTTGTGAGAACAAGCGGAAGCATTTAATGATGTGGCATCGCACCGGCTGAGGATCGGCTTACCCTACCAGATGCAAAACCAAGTACAGCCGCCAAGGTATCGAAATGTCGGCGCCAAGTCCAAAGCGCTCTTACATAAAACAGCTTTTTTTAGGCGCTCTCCAAATAAAATATTAACGGTTCTATGTATGGCCGTAGCGTAGCCGTGTAGCCACCGCACATTGGCCCCTCTCCGGATATTGCCCGCCGTATAATGGGTCCGACGTGTTAGTGTTACTTACTATTATTCAGAGTCTGAGTCGGACCAACACCAGCACCTGCCCCTCTTGCACCTTGGCGTGATCAATTGGCTGCAGCCTTAATTGATTCAAAGGTACCGGCTTAATAACGGACGCCACATTGTCATGGAGACAGCGCAATTGCAATAAGGTCTCATAAATACAGTGAAATCTTTCTATTTTTACGCAAACTTTTAACTTTCTAAATTCAGAACCCATGCAGTGGAAACGCCTTAATATGCAATTCAAAACGAAAGTCATGCAATCCTAGGTAAACTTGAATACTTTATAGTCAAATTACTACAATTGCACGTTTATTACTAATTAAAGGGTTTTTTTTAAATTCATCGAATGCTGTACAGTAAATAAATAAGATTTTTACTTAATTCTTAGCATTTTACGTTTCAATAGTTTTCGCAAGATGAAACAATAATAGTCTAACTATATTATATATATATTATGTATTATTGTATTGATTAAAAAACTAGAAAGAGCTTAAAAAACTTTAAAAAGTTAAGTTATCTTAATTATAACACAAAGTTTTTTTTTAACTCTTGCATGACACATTGCACTCCCTAGAGAGTGAATCAATAATAGTACTAATGTTAGATTCGTTAAAGTCTCCCAAACTTATTAGCTATCGTTTGTGTGGTGATTTTGTGCATCCACACAATTTATACCGATTTCGTAGGCTCTCATCTGTGGGTCAGTGGCGCCATTTAATGTCTCACCAGAACTTCTATGTGATCATGTGCATGTGTATAAATAACTTTCGACACAATTAGTGCATATTATTCTTATGAATATCTTTTGATAAATTGGCGGTGAATTGTAATCTAATCGAGAACTTCCTTCCACCCAGGGCCATCCAGTACAATATTGAGATTACCCACGATCTTCATAAGCTTGCCCATCCCGTGGGAGGGCCCCACCTAAATATGACATGCATACCGATTTTGTTTGTTGCTATGCGTTATCGTTATAATTCATTTAAGAATTCGGACTTTCCGCACCCCGTCGTCAATCACCCTGTGTTCTTACATTGACCATCATAAGAGATAACATGAGCTTTATTAGTGTTTTTTGATTGGAAATTTATATGCCGATACTTGGAAGTTACATATAGACTCATATCTGAAAGCTTTTACGGTACACTGATAAAACAAAACGCCATCTAGTCTTACTGGTAAAAATAACAGGCACTTAAACATACTTTTGTCAAAATGCTGTGTTTGAAAATTTAAATAAGTTTAGTTAAATTTTGTTCTTATAAATACCGTAGATTTTAAGCAGGGATTGGAAGCATGCTAGAAGCGCATTCAGAAGAAATCCCGTTTATGCTCCCCCTGCTCCAATTGTATGGGCTTTAGAATTAAAAATGTCGGCAGACATCGAATTTTCGTATTCTTAACTGAACCGCAGATTCCTTAGCTGTTGGAAAATATGTTTTCTGTCCCACTGGGTTTTATTACTTAAAAAAAACGAACTAATAAATGTATGGCATACTTTTAGCTGTGTAGTTACTTAGAAAAGGCTTGAAAGTATGCAGTAAAATATGACAAGTTTATTTACAAAAAAAAAAAACAAACTCCACACTTAAAATTGTTAAGTTCACAATTTTAAACGAAAAAAACGGGACTCAAAATTGTTTATAACTTCACTAGCAATAAGTCAGTTATTTTAGGTTTCATTTTTTTCTGACGCAAGTAATTAATGAATTGAAACTTAATAAGATTAATGACTTTTTAGTTTTATTAGATCTTGTCAACAGATTTGAAGACAACAAGTAATTATAATGTTAGCTTGCACGATAAAACGGCGTATCATTATTACACATTGCTTATAGCTGATAAGTACAGCGAAGTGTCATGCAAAACGAGGAAAACACCCGACGGGCCTGCTTATCACAAGATACAAGATATCACAAAGCAAAGCCCCCACAGAAGAGAGTGTTATTTCCAAAGAGAGACTGTGCATCTCCCGCAGAACAAGCAGTTTCAAGAGAATGGGAGCTACATATAGAGAGCCCCAAAGAGCGCCACACCGATCTGAATGTGACACAGTTAGCGCAATGAATTCAATGGGGCACCTATTAAAGATTGAGTAAGAGAGCGGATAACATTAGAACGAGGCGGACCGTTGGAGCACACACATTGCCGTGGGTAGAATAGCGCGTATTGCAATGCGTTTTTCTATACGATTCCGATAAGTTTGATGTGCGCCGAACGAAAACAAATCCCAAACACAACGCAACCAATGACGAAATTCGGCTGTAACAGATAGAAATAAGCAAGCATCTCGAAGTGAAGTGATCTTTGAAAACCCCACCTCGCAACATTCTCGACCGATCGGTACCAAATCAAATGCCACGCAATATTTACTGCCGTGTGCCAGTGGAAAAGTTTACTCCCTTCAACCGCGAATCGAAATCGAAATCGAATTCGTTGCTTTAAAGTCGCTAGCATTTCCATCTGATTTCTCCCCTGCTAATGCCAAACTAATTATATTAGTGTCGAGCGCGTGTCCCCCTTCGGGTCAAGAAGTGCTAATCAACCGCGGCCGCCCTAAAGACGATTCCCGGCCACCAAACAAGTCTACTGTAATGCAAAATTCTTAATAGTGCAATTTAACTTCAATCAGTGCAATATACATATACTGCCAACATGCAGTCGATGAAAGCCGATGAACTGCCGCCGAATCCGCGGGAACGCTCCAATCCCCTCTCCTCACTCATGTTTTGGTGAGTATGCTGATAGAATTTTTAGTTCTCTAAGCTGTTCTCTTTCTAATTAACTGCTTGATATTGCTAGCAGAATATCAATTTTTAAATGTAATACATTTACGTTAACTCCTAAAAGATATCCGATTTGATATGTCTTAAAAATAAACACAGCAAGTGTGTACATTGTTACTAAAAATAGTTTTTTCAAGAAAAAATTACCCCATTCATGACTAGTTTAGGTGTTATTTTATCGCTGTGATTTCAATGGGCAACAAGTGGTTGGGGAGCAGTCAGCGTGACAGCACTGACAAGTTGATTTTATTTATTCAATGGTTCACTTAATTTGCGTAGCCGAGGCGTGGAAATCTTGTTTCTGGAGCTCGCCTATCTGTTCAATTGGCAACCAATTGAAGGCGACACTCAGCTTAAACTTATTTTTTTTCAAAATAATCCAACCTAAATCAAACTACATTAATTGTAAAGAAGCCAAGATATCACAACGTGATAAAAAAAATGCTAGCAAGTAAATAAATCATAGCTTTGTTAATGACAAAAAACGTCTTTTTAGAAGAGGTGTTGATATTTCGAATAAAAAGAGACTATCTGGCAACACACAAAAGACATAATTTGATTTATAGAAACTTTATAATACCGATAAGATTTCCTTTTGAAAATAAATAACAAGTTAAAGCTAAACAAACATTCAAACAGTTTCTTAATCGTTTTACATGTATGCAACAAGTAAATTAAGTGAAGTTCATTGGAAACTTGCCAATTAAACTGCTCATTTGTGTCGGCTTATCGTAAAATATAGATGCATTTGGTGTCAGCAAATTTAGTTGCTAGGAAAATATTTGTATACTAAATTCCATTATTATGGGTGTAATTTTTTATTTGAAAAAAGTACACTAAAACCAAGAGAGGTTTAATTGCCGGCTTAAATGTTGGTTTTTTCACCGAAACTCGTGTTAGAAAAACTTAATTTTCGTTTTATTATGCCACATTGGCTAGCAACTGTTTTTTTCTTCTGATAAGCGCCGGGGAATGTCAGTTGTCTGTTCATTTTTTGGTTGTCATAACATCACAAAAGAATTATCAGTATCAGTCCCTGATAACCGAGAGCCTTCCGCTAATTATGTTTTTATTATACTCCCAATAAAAACTACCTACGTGATGCTGATGCAACGTAAAGTTTTGCCATGCCCGTGTTATTTAAAGGGCGGAAGAAGACTCTGGAGCAGAAGGATCTCTATCGCGCCCTGAAAGAACACAAGTCCGGTGAGCTTACTTACTCTTTGAAATTCTCGTACCTAATTAAATGGGAATTATCTTTAAATTCTAGATTCCCTGGGAGATCGCTTGTGTGCAGCCTGGGATGAGCAGGTGGTCAAAAATGAGACACCACGTTTGGGTCGCGCCCTGATGAAAGTGTTTGGCCTTCAATTGTTTTTTACGGGTATATCTCTGCTTATCCAGGAGTTCTTAACCAAGTGGGTAACCTCTGAAAAAGATCATCGTTGTAAATACTAACCGAAATCCTTATCCATCAACAGAGTCACCCAGCCCATTTGCTTGTTTGGGGTGATGGCATACTTTGCCGGCAATGATCCGGATCTGGCCAAGGCCAAGCTTTATGCAGCGGGTCTAATAGCGGGTTCCGTATTTAGTGTGGTTATCGGTCATCCCTATATGTTGGGCTTACTTCATCTGGGTATGAAGATGCGCGTTGGTAAGTGTGGGGATTATGCCACACAACATTCAATCATCAGTAACCCAATGTTTATTGCAGCCCTCAGTAGCCTCATCTATCGCAAAGCTCTCCGGCTGAGTAGAACTGCCCTGGGCGACACCACAGTGGGTCAGGTGGTCAATCTCCTCTCCAACGACGTGGGTCGTTTTGATACCGTTCTGATCAACGTTCATTACTTGTGGATAGCTCCGCTGGAGCTGATTGTAGTCACCTATCTAATGTACCTTGAGGTGAGTGGGGGTTTCTAATTGAATCATAAAACCGGTTCCGAGCCGAGCCCCT
This sequence comes from Drosophila gunungcola, assembly GCF_025200985.1. Taxonomy (NCBI): domain Eukaryota; kingdom Metazoa; phylum Arthropoda; class Insecta; order Diptera; family Drosophilidae; genus Drosophila; species Drosophila gunungcola. The sequence continues at coordinate 11,154,312 of NC_069139.1, forward strand.
TAAATGTGACCTTTCCCTGAAAACGCTTCTGATGTCACATAGTGGAATATTTGTTATGCTTCGGGTTAGATTGCTAAATCAGTGGAGCTGTAACCGAAACTTATATCTAAGATATTAACATTTAACATTCAATCGATACTTATGTCTAGGACCTAAAAATTAAAAACCTAATCGCTACATAAAATTAAAAAAATATTAATTCTTATTTGAATACACCTATAAAACGTTTAAGCTTTCCCTTATGGCAATGGTAGTTGTTCCGGTTCTCAAATAAAGATAGCTACGAGTATCGACAAATTATTTCGTCTTGAATACAAATGGTGTGTTATTATCATTAATTATTTATTGTGGTTGTATAAACTCATATGATATGGAATTCCAGATAATTAAAATTTATTTTTTTTTTTTGTAGTGACGAATGTAATTAAAAATGATCATTGTGTATTTATTAATTTAAAAATAATTTTATTTTCATTTACAGATTGGCATATCTTCCCTATTTGGTGTTGCGATAATGCTGCTTTTCCTGCCCTTCCAATCCTACCTCGGCAAGCGGACCAGCGTGCTGCGCCTGCGTACCGCTTTGCGGACGGACGAACGCGTTCGCATGATGAACGAGATCATCTCGGGCATCCAGGTTATCAAGATGTACGCATGGGAGAAGCCCTTTGGCAAGGTGATTGAGCTGACCCGCTTCAATGAGATGCTGTGCATCAAACAAGTCAACTATATTCGCGGCATCCTTATCTCGTTTGCCATGTTCCTGTCACGCATCTTCACCTCCTCCAGTCTGATTGCCTTTGTCCTGCTGGGGAATATCCTGAATGCCGAGAGGGCCTTCTTCGTCACTGCCTACTATAATATTCTGCGTCGCTCGGTGACCATGTTCTTCCCGCAGGGAATCTCCCAGTTTGCTGAGTTGTTGGTTTCTGTACGGCGTTTGGAGACGTTCATGCATCGACCGGAGACTCAGGTCAGGGATAAATCGAAGATCGTTAGTCCAATTTCGAAGGCGGAGTCCCTAAATGGAGACAGTCCCAAGAGTAATGGCATCTCGGAGAACTTGATCGAGTTCAACCAGTTCCAGGCACGTTGGGAGAGCCATTCGCTGGACCCTACGCTGGAGGACATCAACCTGCAGTTGGGACGTCGCAAGCTGGTGGCCGTTATTGGACCCGTGGGCGCTGGCAAATCCAGCTTAATCCAAGCCGTGCTCGGCGAGCTGCCGGCGGAAAGCGGCAACCTGAGGGTCAATGGCAGTTACTCGTATGCCGCCCAGGAACCGTGGCTTTTTACGGGCACAGTGCGCCAGAACATCCTGTTCGGCTTGGAGTGGGACAAGCACCGCTATCGCACCGTGATAAAGAAGTGCGCCCTGGAGAGGGACTTTGAACTATTGCCGTTCGGTGACAAGACGATCGTGGGCGAACGGGGAGCATCGCTTTCTGGCGGACAGAAGGCCAGAATAAGTTTGGCCCGAGCGGTTTACCGAAGAGCTGACATCTATCTGCTGGATGACCCACTCAGTGCTGTGGATACCCACGTTGGGCGCCACTTGTTCGATCAGTGTATGCGCGGTTATCTAAGAAGCGAGCTCGTGATCTTAGTCACCCACCAGCTGCAGTTTCTAGAACAAGCCGACCTTATAGTCATCATGGATAAGGGTCGCATTAGTGCTATGGGCACGTACTCATCGATGAAGCGCAGTGGACTGGACTTTGCCAAACTATTGACTTCGCCCAACAAAGAGGATGAAGCGCTGAAAGAGGGCGATGGGGCAGGTGGAGAGGGACTTGACCTCTTAAATGTGCCCTCGCTGAGCAGGAGGGGCAGCAAGAACAGTAAACCGAGCACCAGAAACAACAGCTTCACCTCATTGAGCTCCATGGCGGAGTCAATGGCCCAGGAGGCTTCCACGCAGCTCCAGGAAACGCGAGTGGAGGGCAAGATTGGGCTGGGATTGTACAAGGAGTACCTTACAGCGGGCAGCAGCTGGTTCTTGCTCTTCTTCATGGTCTTTCTCTGCATGGCCACTCAAATCCTGAGCTCAGCGGCGGACTACTTCTTATCCTATTGGTAAGAGACTTCCTAATTTTAGAAAGAAAGTAATTGAATGTTATCTTTGACCTTACAGGGTGGACAAAAACGTGTACGCTCAGGCAGATAGTGAATCGAACCCGGCGGATATGTACGTCTTCGCTGCCCTCAATTTGGCCGTTGTGGTATTCACCATCGTGCGCACCATGCTCTTCTACAAGATTGCTATGCGCAGCTCCACGCAGCTGCACAATGCCATGTACCAGGGCATTACGAGGGCTGCGATGCACTTCTTCAACACGAATCCCTCGGGACGCATTCTGAACCGCTTCTCGAAAGACCTGGGCCAGCTGGACGAGGTCCTGCCCACCGTGATGCTGGATGTGGTGCAGATATTTCTCACCCTACTGGGAATTATTGTAGTGATCTGCATCACTAATCCGTACTACCTCATTTTGACGTTAGTCTTGGCTGTAATATTCTACTATATCAGGGAGTTTTACCTGAAGACCTCGAGGGATGTGAAACGTTTGGAGGCGGTGGCCAGGTCACCTATATACTCCCACCTAAGCGCCACGATAAGCGGCTTGCCCACAATCCGAGCTCTGGGAGCTCAAAAGGAACTCATTGCGGAATTCGACAATCTGCAGGACTTGCACAGTTCCGGATACTACACATTTTTGTCGACCAATCGTGCCTTTGGTTATTACCTGGATTGCTTCTGCACGTTGTATATTGTGATCATCATTCTCAACTACTTTATCAACCCACCGAAAAGTTCTGGAGAAGTGGGTTTGGCCATCACCCAGGCGATGGGCATGACTGGCATGGTGCAGTGGGGCATGCGGCAGTCGGCGGAGCTGGAGAATACGATGACCGCAGTGGAACGAGTGGTGGAGTACGACGAGATCGAACCGGAGGGCGAGTTCGAGTCCCGCGTGGGCAAAAAACCATCTCCGAATTGGCCAGAGAAGGGTGAGATTGTGGCAGAGGATCTGTGCCTGCGCTACTTCCCGGATCCGCAGGCCAAGTACGTGCTGAAGGCCCTCAATTTCCGTATCCGACCCAGTGAAAAGGTTGGCATCGTTGGCCGAACTGGAGCTGGCAAATCCTCGCTGATCAACGCCCTATTCCGACTCTCCTACAACGAGGGCATCATCACCATCGACCAGAGGGACACGGCTGAGATTGGACTCTTTGACCTGCGCAGCAAGATATCCATCATACCCCAGGAGCCGGTGCTCTTCTCGGGCAGCATGCGCTACAACCTGGATCCCTTCGAGGAGTATAACGATGCCAAGCTGTGGGAGGCGTTGGAGGAGGTGAAGTTGAAACCCCTGTTTGCAGAGCTGCCAAGTGGCTTGCAAAGTAAGATCTCCGAAGGGGGCAGCAATTTCAGCGTTGGCCAGCGCCAGTTGGTGTGCCTGGCCAGGGCGATTCTCCGGGAGAATCGCGTTCTAGTCATGGACGAGGCGACGGCCAATGTGGATCCCCAGACGGATGCCCTGATCCAGGCCACCATAAGAAGCAAATTCCGGGACTGTACTGTGCTGACCATTGCCCATCGCCTGAATACGATTATGGATTCGGATCGTGTGCTGGTGATGGATGCAGGTCATCTTGTCGAATTCGGCTCACCCTACGAGCTTCTCACCTTAAGCGAATCGAAGATCTTCCACAGCATGGTCATGGAAACTGGACAAAACAGCTTCGACAGCCTGCTCAAAGTTGCCGAAAAGGTGAGTTGTGAAAATATTGCCTACGATTTTTGTTTTCTTTAATGTGATATATTTTCCGCAGGCGCATCTGGATGCAAAGAAACAGAAATCTGAGTAGATTGAAGACCACGTTGCACAGGTATAGGATAAGTATGTTAAAAGCCAACAAGGTCTTAATTTCTGGCTGTATGTGCCTTCATAGTTGTACCTAATCCAGCCAGCTGCATTTAAGTTAATTTTCTACTTAAAGTATTACGCCTTCGAACCTTACATACTTATAGGTCTTAATTCTTATTGGCTTACTATAAAATAAAGTATCAGCCCCACGAATTGTTAAATATATATAGTCTCAAAAAACTGGAATGTTTTCCCCAAGTCAATTGTTGAACAATCGAAAAAAAATATATATTTTAAAGCAAACATTAAAAGTTAAAAGTAAAGTTATATAATAGTTAAATACCTAAATCGCCAAGCCATAACCATAATTTACTTTAATCGAACACCAAAATTGTGCAATCTAAGGAAATTTATTTGAAAGCATATCAGTGAAAACACCTTACGAAGTTCCGAACATGTAGACCAAGAATTTTCATACGTTTTGATAATTTATGATTGATTTAAAGCCACCAATCAGACCACACTTGAGGTAATTGTGGGGCCCGGGGATCTCTTGAATCGGACTTCAGTAGTCGCTCGTTTCGGGGCTAGTGATCTGATTAGGTTTAGTCCGCGAAACAAAAAGTTGACAAAGGTGTCGCAGGCCAATAGCAGAACAACCGTCAGTTGGGCCAAAAGTGCATTGATTACAGATGGGTGTGTGTTTGGCCAATTGGCGTGATGAGGAACAAACACAACGTAGAACAAAACGGCAAGATTGCAGATGAGCATCACGCAGGTGAGAATTGAGCGCATCTCCTGTCGTCCAAAGGAGCTCAGTGCCTGCAAGCTGGATAGGATTATCAGGGAGGGAATTAGCAAATGGATTAGCACTAAAAGTGCCATAGGTCCGCTGCAGGAATCCGGAAGGAAAAGACGCGCAGTGTTGGCAAAATAGGTAAAACTGCACAACCAATGTCCAGTTCCAAATAGGGAGACATAGAAGTAAAGGATAATCGACACAGCGAAGCGATAGGACATCTGTAGATGCATTGAGGGAGTGAGTAGCCTTTGCTCCTTAATCTCACCCTCCGCCTCCGCCTCCTCCGCTGACCTGCACTCCTTGTGCACTTCGATCCTCATTTGATACTCCATGATCAATGCCTGGGCGAAAAGGGACGTAAATGAGTCACTCAAGAGTGCATGGACCGTCAGCAAGTTGAAGACAATTAGCTGCAGACGTGATCGCGGACTGGAACTCCCACCGAAAGACACCGATGCGAAGGCATAGACGATGTAGGTCCAATTGGCAGCCATGATGTATATGGGAACCGGCTTGCCCAGCTCCCTGAAAACAATTCCAATGCCTCCGACAGTCAATATGCCCAAGTTGATGATCCACACCCGCCACTTGTGATGTTCCTTGCACAATAATGGACGCACGATCACCAGCACCATGCCAACCGCCTGCAGGCTCACCCTATAATTGGTGGTCATCAGGATCTGCATTCCATTCTGGGCCCACAGGAATCCGCTCAGCAGGCAGACGAGAGCCAACCAGGCCAGAAACTTGGCAGACGGATGCACCCAGCCACGTCGGTTGTGGTAGACAACACAAAGGGCATAGGCTAGGGTAAAGGGACAGGTCCAGTAGAGCGCCAGCACGATCATTGCAGCGGGGGCCAGTGCCCATCTAAGGTGGGCCAGCGGTTCGAAGATCCAGTCATCTTTCAGGGGCAACTCGGCCAGGGTCAAGCTCCAGATGCCAAAGGGCACCACCAGGCAGATGACCGTCAAAAGGGGTGCCCATTGCAGGAAGACCAGCTGGCCCAGCAAAATGCCCAGCGCAGCTAGAAGAATTGTGGTCCATGTGAGGAAGCCCCTGCGTTGATCCTTGGAGTCCCTTGAAAATCGAGAGAGCTTCACCCCTAGGTAGCACTGCCAACCCAGAAGTGTCAGCACCGTGGCTACCAGCAGTGGGATGTGGTAGTAAGCATGGAAAAACTTCAAGGTCTTTTGGGCCACCTTGATGGCCAGCAGGCTCGTCTCCATGGCCTTGCCTCGCCAACCCATGTCCCCGAGTCGCTTCATCTGGCTCTGATAGTGGGCAATCCTTTGCAGATCCAGATCCTTGGCCGTCGGCAGCCACTTTTGGAAGACTCCCTTTTCGTGGTGCCGTATTATGGTCTTGGCTTGGGTCAGAAGTTGCAGAGCGTTCAGATGCATTGCCTTCCGCTCGTACTCTCGGGATACCTTCATGTAGTCCAGCGGCAGCTCGGCCAGATTGTTGACCGGCGGCGGCAGGCCAATCAGGGCCGACATAAGTGGCGCCAACTGGATCTGGTCCAACTTGGGGACTTGCGGCAGACCACCGCTGTTGTTGAGCCCCGAACTGGAGGAAGCATTTTTGGCCAAGCGATTGATGCCGGCGCCCCAGAGAAAGAAGGGCGTATCCCTCTCCTCATCCGATCCAGCGCCATGGGAGCCTGAAACGCCAAGATAATACCATCTTACAGAGCTATAGAAATACAACACTCACCGAAATTACTAAGACCATGGGCTGAGGTGAACAGGTAAGCAGTTCTCGAGTCATCAAATTTGCCCTCGATGAAATCATAGGCATCTCGAATGCTCCGTTGGATATTGTGGAGCTTCCTCTGATATTCAATGTCCAGGGGACTAGCTCCACCCACATCGTCTAGGTAAACGAACACCACGAGTCTTGTGGAATTCTTTAACATTGCAAAGCTAGAATCATTTGACAGGCGGACTCGAAGATCTGTGAGGTTCTTCAAACTGAGAACTGTTCCCTCATCCGAGGCCTTAGTGCGATTGAAGATCGTGTCGAATTTACCAGCCGGCAGTAGTGGTGGCACCCCATTGAAGCCAGCGAACAGGGCCACCAGTGCGGATGTGCCCAGAGTCGGAACACTTGTTCTGGCTATGCCCATCAGGCCCTCGCGCAAAACTATGTCCCACAGGTAGGAAGCCCTGCTGCAGTTGTGCGCGAAAAGCGTGTCCGTCCGGAGTCCTTCGACAAGGAAGACGACTAGGCGATCGGCGGGCGGGGGTAGGCCCATTTCAGACAGCGTCATCTGCGGCTCCAGTCGATTCAGTGCTCCGGTCTGATTGTATACGCGCCACAGGCACACGATCAGCAGCAGGTGCACCAGCACCGCCTGCGCTTTCCACATCTCCATCACGTTTTTCACTGCTCTGACAATTCGATATTTAAGACGTCGACACAACAGGAACACGACGATATAACACATTGACGAAAACTGGGTAACGTATGAACCAACGCCAGCTTAATCTCTGAAATATTCGGAAACAAAATTTTCAATGACTTATAGAAATTTTGAAAATTAAGGCAATTAGAAATCAATCTAGCCTTAACAAGCTCATAAACTATTAATACGAGTTTTATGAGGCTTTTCTAAAATTAATATAAGGTTCCTCCAAATTTCTTAAAAAAATTTAGGTTCCTTTAAAAGTCTTTATAATTATGAAGTAACTAAAACTAAGCATATTTAAAACCAATTCAGCCAATAACACATTATTCTAGTGTAGAAATATTACTAAGCTTATAAACTGAAATCAAATTTTTAGTTTTGATTTCATAAATATATATAAAATTTAAATTATAAATTAACTTTAAAAATCTTCACATATAAAATAAAATCAGTCTAAAAATATTAATATTGTTACGCTCTAAAAAGCAACGACTTTAGAGAACCTATAAAATTTTTTTTAAATTATAAATAAACTTTTAAAATCTGCAAATATAAAACAAACTTAGTCAAAAATTTAAAAAAGCGGTTTCTAAGCAATAGATATTAGTATTGCCTTTGAGTTTTAGAGAACACGCTAGCCAGAAATCAGCATACCTTAGATAAATTTTGACAGCGATTGCAGAGTGGGAAGTCGAAAGAGTTGTAATAATCTGTCAAGGAAGTTCGATTTCTAGAACAATGCTGGATACCTATCAGGGTTTTGCGCTGCTCCAGCTGCTTCTGTTGTTTTCAGTTGTCTTGATCTGCCTGCGATCGACATGCCCGGGCAGCTTGGAACCACAGAAATTGGAACCGCTGAAGGAGCCACCGCCGGCAGACCGCCTGGTGGTTCTGGTGAGAGATGGCCTGTCCGCCCAGACTTTCTTAGCCAACCGCTGCCGGAACGTGCCGCTGCTGCGGGACCTCTTTGTGCACCAAGGTCTGGTGGGGATCAGTCGTCCGGAGACCACTACCTACCACCCGATGTCCCCATACGTCTCACTGTTCTCCGGCCTTAATGAGGATGCGGCTTTGGTGGCTCGTGGCTGGCTGCGTAAACCAAACGCTCATGACTCAATATTCAATCGAAGTGACCAAAGTTTTGCCTGGACCACGTCGGAGATACTTTCGCGTTTTCCCCAAATTGACAGAGCCACGGCAATGAATTTTGAAAACGTTGATGCAGACGTTACCAAATCCTGTTCAGATATGGAAGACTCCGTTTGTCGGTCTGTTGAGAGGTTTCTAAATGGGGCACCCCAGCACTTGTTGAACTCGACGGGAGTCATCTTCTTTGTCCATATGAGCGGTGTGGAACCATCTTGCGAAAGCCTTCAACTGATTCAGGAAAATGTGTGGAAGCTGTACCAGCGGTTTGAAAAGTCGTTTCCCGACCAAAGAACAGCTTACCTATTCACCTCCAGTCTTGGCGATCCACAAATTAAAAGTAAGCTCTTTAATACATATAATAATTTAAAATCTAAATTATTTATGTTCGTCTTCAGGCGATTGCAGTTTGGCAGTTGAGTCGCCTTTCTTCCTTTGGGGTTCTGGAGTGGCTCATGTAAAATCCCTGCCAGGTCGGAGTTTTGTGGCCAACGACACGGGTTATAGGCTGCCCCTGCATGTCCTGAACCCACCTCATCTTACAGCACTTATGAGCGCTCTGCTAGGGCTCTCACCGCCAGTCAACAGTCGCGGAATGCTACCTCGGGGAATGCTCAACTCCAGTGTGCGTTATGAGGCCAATGCCATGCTGACCAATGCCAAACAGCTCCTGGCCCAAGCTCGCCGGCTAAGGGAGCTCCATCCCAAAAGCATGCCTGCCTTTTGGCTTGATTTCCACATGATGGACAGCTTTTTGAGGACTGCTGAAGCCCTCAAGAGGCAACACCGATTCAAGGCTCTTCTGGAATACAGCTGCAACTTTATGCCGGTGGTGATCAAGGCAGTGGATTACTTTAAGGACTCGTATCGTCAAATTTTAGTCTTTGCGGTAAGTTTTGCTGGAATCGGCTGGCTATATTGTCTACGCTGCCATCTAGCCGTTGGGCGAAAGTGCAGAAACCACATGGAAATCCAGGAGGTGAGCTCTGCTAAGCGGTTGGCGTTCCTCAGGGGACTCCATCGATTGTTGACCGGCTTGCTGGTGATTTATATGCTGCTCGAAAGGATTCCATGGCTGGTGCAGGCTATCCTACTAATGCCTTCGCTCTATTGGAGATTGACCCTAAAGATTGTGGGCGAGAGGCCTAAGAAGGTGGGCTGGAAGAGTTTGACTTCGTCCGCTTTACTGACACTGATTTGTCTGAGTGGCTTCGTCAGGCGTTACAACATGGCCGTGGGCTATGCTGGATTTGCTATTTATACAAACAGAGATGCCTTTCGCAAGCGAGGACTGCAATTCTACCTGTGGCTACTCCTACTCATGGGACTCACCTGTGTAGCTGCACTGCCGGAATCGCTGGGCTGCTCGCAGCCTAGAGCTCTGATGTTCAGTATCCTGCTTACGCTACTACGTCCTTTGGCCTGTGGTGTGTACTTTAATCTCCAGACCTGGCTAAGCAATATCCTCGTGCTCCTCGCTGCCTTTGAGTTCATCCTAGTGGGCTGGCATCCCTGGGCCACTTACATGGTCTCCTGGATCTATCTGGGTTATGTGGCCTTCTGGCAGCGACGGAACATGCAAGCCAGCGATCTGGCGTTCTTCAATCTGGGTACCCTTTACGCCCTCACCTGCACCTCTTATGAAGCGGTGGTCATCCAAATGCTGGGCATGGAACTGCAACTGGGACTGAGGATGAAGCTGGAGAGGAACGAGGAAATGGGAGCAAAGACTGCCGCCCATTACATACTGGTGTACAGCTGGTACTCCCTCTTCGCCATTGGCAGCATTCCAGCCTTTGATGACTTCCTGGATATAATACACGAAACCTGTTTAGGATACCTATCACTGACCTATGGTCTGGTGATGGTAATGAAACTGCTGCTACCCTGGCTGCTGGTGCTCTGCATCCTGGTGGGAAGCTACAAGGATCTTGGTTCACACGAGCGTCAGATCTTCGTGAGGTTGCTGCTCATAAGTAGTGCCATGTCGCTAATTCTTCTGCATCGGCTCACCGGCGTTGGACCCTGGAGGGAAATCTTAGGCAGATTCGCGGAGTTTGCGGTGGTCCAGGTCTTCCCACTAATCTGGTTGCTGATGTGGCGATTGGCGCAACTTAAAGTAGGATGCAAGTGGATGTCCCAGCTCCCCGAAAGAGTTACTGTTCGTTAAAAAAATATCTTTAAATAAAGGACTTTGAAGGACTTCATAGTTCCCAAAAGTTTGGTTCTTAGTTTCTGGAATATTTTCAAAAAAATATAGCATTAACAGATTTCAATAATTTGTATTTTTGTTTTTATCTAAAGAAAAAACTATATTTACAATAATTTGTATTACAATTTATAAAATTTGCTTATGTTAAACACCACTATATAAACAATATATCAAATTAGTAAGCCTGATTTTTATAATCATTTAAAATAGGTAAGCTATGTTAAAAACCAATAATTTAATTCTAAAAACATCCATAAATTTAAGTACTACTTCAATAGTTGTTTAAAACGAAATAAAGATATTTTAATTACTGTTGAATATTTTGTAACGAACGTTTAAAACTTCTGGCAACGTAAATGCTAGAAAGGGCCTTCAACGTTGCCACACCGTTTCTGGCCTATCAAATATCGATAGCTACATCGAGTATCGCACAGTAGTTGCTTCTTTGCCATCGCCAATCTCGCTCTCCCTTATTTTGCATAGAAAATAAACAAAAAGCTCTGCGGAAATAATGTTTTCACAATAAAATCCAACACATTTGTGCTGGCGCAAGTGTGTTCTGTGATATTGAAACGAAAAAGAAATCGGAAACCATCGTGAAATATAAGTTATTGCGCATTCCACGGAAGCAAATACCAGAAGCAGTAGCAGCAACAACAACAACGAGAACAGCATAGCAAAAGGTGAGGCAAAAAGTTTACATGTGAATGTGGGGGCGGGCGGTGTAGGAACGGTAGACTGTTAATAACAACAATTGCCCTGTATTTTGCACACACTCACAAACACTTGGGCACTGCTTTACTCATTTTGGAGCGCGTAGGCAAAATGGCAGCCAAAATTGTCAGCTAAGAAATGAATGGGCTAAAATAGTTTAGTCTTCAACATGCCACCCACCGCCCACCCACAAAGGTGACGCGCCGCTACCGAGGTTTGCGATCTTGTTTTATATCACCCGGGGCACCTCGCAATTCGATAAGGGTTCTCGTTCCGTTTCTCGATCGGATCGGTAGGCCTCGAAGGCCGCAATTTGACGTCTATATCACAGTCATTATCAGATTGCATTTGTATGCGTGTGCACTGCTTTTGCACTGCGTTTTCCCCTTTCGCTGATTTTGCACCATGTTTTACAACGGGTATAATGTTTTGAATAAAATTGCAATATGCAATGATTGTAGTTTCATAAATTGGAGATACCCTTGATTTTTGGACTTTAATTACTTTACTTTAACTACTTTTTTAACCCCTGTATTGCATATTCACTGTCGATCTGCGTTTCGAGATACGAATATCAAATCTAAGATGTTCTCTGTAGTGAATACACCCTCAACACTATTTATACTTTATTATTATTTAAATTTTTGGGAGACCATTTCGAATGATTAACTTATACTATTTATTTTTAAATAAGAATTAAAAAGGCAGTAAGTTTTAGAACCTTTATGTTTTATTTTTTATCATCATATCCAGGCCAGTTTACATAAATAAATATAAACATTATAAATAAATATCTCAGTCTACTACTTATTTTACTATAAGATATTTATTTATAATGTTTATGTTTATTGCAGTTTTAAACTTTTACGATAGTCTTCTATCAACCTGGCCATACTTTTAATAAGACGATTTTCATATATCATTAGGTCTTCTTAAAGTTTAAATTCGAATAAATTATTAGAAAACGTTAAAACGATCGACGTTTGGTATAGAGTATCCCACGTCTCGGTTTTCCAGTGTCTAGCCCTTATATCTGGCGTTTTTTGTCTTGATTTTACAATTATTCAGCCACTTGTTCTGGCGCAGACACAGTTGCCTCAATTAGTTTTTGTTTTTGCGGCTGTCGCTGAGGTGAAGTGAGTTGCTCATTAAGCGAACTCGAGCATCCGGCGATGCATGTGGATGTGGAAATGGAAGTGCCACTGACGCGGGCCCGTGTCCCACTATCATCAGACATGGAAGAATCGGGTGGATATATACAGGAAACTTTCACTGTCCCAGTCTGTTGTGCGGCATCTACCGATGAGAAATTACCTCGTTTCAGCGATTATGTCCTATAACTAATCTTAGATGCAAACAAATTAGAAGGCCGGTAAAAATGCCTTTTCTGCTCGTTTAGTAGACTTGGAAAAGCTTCAAGAGGATGATAAGTGACCCCCAGCACATCATATTTCATGCTCAATTAGTAGTTATCTCCCAGAAAAAGACTAATTTCACTAACTTGATAACGATAACGTTTCGAGGTTGCCGAAAAAATAATGTGAGGCATCACAAAGATTGATACCCAACCCCTTAGCGAAAGAGAGAAGTAGTGCACTTAATTGCGCACTTGTCGTTTTACAAGTACGGAGAGCCTCTCCCTAGTCTATTTATCTGTACCTCTGTACCAGTGAATTTGCATACACAATTAGTGGGTGCTGTTAGTGGGCGTACATGCTGATCGTTAACGATTTGTGTTTTCAGTACACAGTCGCTGCGGTCGGAGAGCTGGCATTGGCGATGGCCACGGCACAGCGATCCCTGGACACCATCTCCCTTTGCTCGACCGTCTCCAGCTGCCCGGACCGAAATGGCTTCTACGGTGGATTCCAGCGCTCCGATAAGCCCAAGGAGCCGCTGTCCAAGGCGCAGATCATCGCACGGGAGAAGAAATGGCTCTACATGATCGACAACTGGTCCATTTATATGTCCAAAAACTACAAAAAGGTGAGATTTTATCCTTAACATCTTAACTATTTAATTGATCCGAATTCATACCTGAAACTAATTCTTGTCATTATCATGCAGATCAGAGATCGATGTCGCAAGGGTATACCAAAGTCGGTGCGGCCCAAGGCCTGGTTCTATTTATCGGGGGCGTATCTGCTAAAGAAGAAGAACCCAAACGTATACCACGAGCTGCTGGAAAAGCCCGGAAATCCAACGACCATTGAGGAGATCAAGAAGGACAAGCATCGCCAGTTTCCGTTTCACGAAATGTTTCTCGACGAACAGAAGGTCGGACAGATCGAACTGTTTAACGTGCTAAAGGCCTACTCTATATATAATCCCAAAGTGGGCTTCTGCCAGGCGCAGGCACCGATAGCCGCCTTCCTATTGATGCACCTGCCCGCGGAAGACGCCTTCTGGGTTTTCGTCAGCGTTTGTGATGTGTAAGTAAAATTGGAAGAACAAAAAGCTTTTGGAATTGAATGTATTTAACTTATTTTCACAGCTACCTGCAGGACTACTTCATACCCGGCTTGGAGGTGATCCAAAACGATGCGGGCATCCTGGAGGGACTGCTGAAGAAGACGTGCCCGCCCGTGTACCGGCACTTACAAAAGCACAAAGTGGAGCCGCTGCTCTACATGACCGATTGGTTTCTGTGTGCGATGACCCGCACTCTGCCCTGGGAGACGCTGCTGCGCGTTTGGGACTGTTTTCTGGCCGAGGGCATTCGGGTGATCTTCAAGGTGGCCCTGGTCATCATTGGGGCTTCGCTCAGCCGGCACAAGGTGAGGAAGACATGCACCGGCCTCTGCGAAACGCTGGCCGTTCTGCGGTCCCCCGAGGAGCACATTGTGGAGGAGGAGTTCATCATCAACAATATGATGCGGCTCAATCTGCGCGTCGAGGACTTCCAGATCGAGCACACGCGCCAAAAGGCTCGACGTGCAAAACAGAAGGCGCAGCAGGAGGCAGAGTCCAGCGGTTCCGGCAACGGGCATCGACGTAATATGCCAACGTTGTGAGAGGCATCGCAACTACTACTACTTCAACAAATTGTTACTAAACACACAAACAACACAGCATAGTTGCATAAGATTTGTACGTTTAAAGTCGAATAGGAGGCAGGTGGTGCACAAAGTGGTTGGGAGACGAGTGACCGCAAACTGGTTCAGTCAGTTGCTGGTCAGTCAATTACGGAGACATCATTCCATGCAATCAGTTTGCCTAATTTTAAGACAATTCTTTTGTTGAGCACATTCGGGCTGGACTTGTATCGGTATTTGTTTTCGTATTATTCAATTAGTGGCAATTATTACAAGCGTGCAATTTGTTTATGCTTTTCAAAAGTATTTATTACATATTTATTATTATTGTGTAACATTTAAAGCGTTAGAGTTAGAGTTGAGTTGAGAACCCCGAACATATCGTATGATTATTATCACCATCCCAAGGCAGCTGACGGAAGGACTCGAGAACTATATAGTTTTGAATTTTTACTACTTTATCCGTATTCACTACGAGACGAGAATGTTGATATTTACCTACGATGCGTTAATGCGTTACGAACGACTTCTGTTGTGCCCCCAGCCTGAAAAGTTTGGAGACCAGTTTTGTGACGGGTTTTTAGGCAAAATTAATATTAAACTTTAATACTAATAAAACAAAATATACCGAAATATTAACAACAAAACTTAGTTTTTCTCTATTACCAAAAAAGGGCGTTGAGGCCCATCCCATGGAGAAAGTTTTATGTTGTTGTAGAATAATTATTTATAAACATTAATTAAACAGAAACAGAGACCAACTTTATTGAATACTATTTGATTAGCCCGAATAAACGGGGTAAAAGTAAAGACAACAAACTGTAACCGAAGTGGTAAAAATGTATTTAAAGTTTTTTTTTATTTTAATTTTGATAATATCAGGTTATTTTCATAAAGATTAGGTTGGGAAATAAATAGCTTAGGTACTTACATCTACTAATTTAAAAGTGTGGCCTAAAGTTAAACTATAGCTAAGAGTCCACAATAGGAGTTAGGATTTATCTATGGGTAATCTTTAAGAATACTTTACCAAATCTCATGAAAGGGCAGCCCTTAAGGGCGACTATCAGATTATGCATACCACTGGAAGTACAGGTGTTATGGAAGAGTATTAAGGTTAATTCGATTTGAGGGATATAAGAAACCGATAAATCTGAGTGGCAACTTGTAATCTTTGTCTTTTGAAACTATATGTCTTAAATAAATCTTTTCGGGGTGCAAAAGAGAAATCAATAAACTAAAAATAGAAATTGAATACAATTTGAGTTTGGCACTATTTCCTGAAAGACGGTAGACAAATGTGATTAGTTTTGAATTTTTACCTATTTAATCTGTACATTTAAAATGTCTAACATTTTGTTAGGCGTAATCTTTTGAGACAATTATGTTGGCAAGTAAATATCTTTTCCTAAGAGCAAAAACCTTAATATGGGGTTCTCAATAAGTAAAACTAAACTAGATTTGCTTTTATAAGGTACCCTCAACAAAAAAAGGTACCGAGTTTAAAAAAAGTTTTAAAAATAACGACAAAAACATAACGTTATAGTGGTACTAGTTTTTTTTTTTAATCCACTAATTTAGTGGCTTTTTGAGATTCTGTGTAGTAAATAAAACTAATTTCTAAAGATTACATTCTGCCACTAGGATTTGTTGTCGAAGAAATCGAAAAAAATTCTTGTGACCCTAGCCCAGAAGATAATGGTCCTCGAATTCGTCCCCATCGTCCAATAAATGCGGCGGCAGCGGCATATACGGTCCCGAATCCTGGCCAGCCTGATTGTCTTCGTCTGCGGGCAGATCCGTTGCGTCTTCCTGCTCCTTCTCCTCCAGGACGATCTGCTCGCGAAGCAATATCATCTCGCTTTCGCCCACTGTTGGATGGTGCTTTCGGAGGTGCTGTTGCAGCTCACGGAGGCTGTGAAAACCGCTTGCCGCTACTGATTCTGCTGCCTGTGGTGAACCCGCCTCGCCGCTCTGCTTACAGAGTTTGCAACGGATGTAGGCCGCGTGGGGCAGGTGCTGGAAACGGTGGAACTGCAGCACCCACTGTCGCTTCGTCTGCAGCTCCTCGTCACAGTCCTGGCAGCGGAAGAGGTCCTCGCCCACTTTGCTCATGTGCAACAGGTCCAGTTTGGCCAGACCGTGGTAGTCGTTGATGTGCTCGCGCCACTGCTTCTTGTTGCGGGTTGTAAAGTTGTCGCCGCACTGCGGGCAAGCCATGTGGTAGATGGAGCGTAGCTGCGTCTCCTGATCCGGCTCCTCCTCTTCCAAGTCCCGGTGCGGGCGATTGTCACACCGATTGGTGTCGCGATTGAGGTGCTTAAAGAACATTTGCTTGCGCACAAACTCGCCGTCGCAGGTTAAACACTTGAAGGATCGGTGCGGCAGATGGCGGAACTTGTGCGACTGCAGCTGACCTATGGCGCCCTTGGTGTGGGTCACGGTCACCCGCTTGTAGCACTCCAGGCACAGGTAGTGATGGTTGTCGATCTGCCGGAAGTTGAGACCCTCGCGGCTGTTGAAGTTGTGCTGCTCCACGATGTGCTTACGCCAGAAGGCGTGCGAGTCAAAGTTCTGGTTACACTTGGGGCAGAAGTATGTGATGAAGTCCAAGTCCACGGCATTGTGGTACGAGATGCTATCCTCCAGGGTGTTGAGACCAGCGGGTCGAGTGGGCAGGCCGCCGGGTTGCGGCTTAAGAGAGCGAACGATCGCAGAGGAGGCTGCCGAGGCTGCCGAGGCTGCAGAGGAGCATCCGGGTGGAGAGGGCGCTGGCAGCGGCGTGGGAGATGGCACTCTGTGCTTTTCCCTACTGCCGTCCTTGTAGCGGCCAAGCACATGCTTTGGTTTGGTGACCATCACCGGCGTCTCCCTGTCGAAGATGCTGTGGCGGGCCCTCAAATGCGCCGCTATGTTCGGCTTGTGATTGTAGCAGGTGCCGCAGATCAGGCACTTGAGGTACAGTCGGTAGGGCAGGTGGCGGAAGTGGTGGTCCTGCAAGCCCTTCAGCTTCGAGTTGCACACAATGTCCTTGCACTGGGTGCACTGGTAGCGATATTTGTCCAATTGCCGCATGTTAAGATACTGCCGCTTGTCGAAGTTGTGAACCTCGTTGATGTGGCGCCGCCACTCGAACTGCGTCTTGTACTCCATGCCGCAAGAGGGACAGAGGAAAATGTAGTTTTGTTCCACGGTGGGAATGGATGGGTCCGCGTTGGCCGTTGCCTGCCTATGCCTCCTGCCCACTGTCTTCCGGCAGCGCTTCTCGCTTATGTGAACCCGCACGGCCGCCTGGGTGGGGAAGAGTGTGCCGCAGTGGACGCATTTGTAGCGATGATGGTTGCCCTGCGACGATGGCGGCGCCGGCGGCGGTGGTGGTGGTGCGGGTGGCGCAACAGGGTAATCCTCCTCATCCGCCTGCATTTGTTCGCCAAAGTCGTTGTCCTCCTCCATGCCGCCGCCCTGCTCCACGTCGTCCAAGTAGATTATCTCGTACGTTTCATTGGCGATCGTGACGATCTGCTTGCGAGGTGGCTTGGTGGGAGTGGGCATCAGAGCAGGGCCGCCAACTCCGCCCGCGGACTTTCGTGGCCCACAACCAACGCGATGATAGGTAGCCAAATGCTTCACAAGACCCTTCCTGTCCGTGTAGGACTTGTGGCACTTGCGGCACCTGGCATACGCCTTGAACGGCAGATGAGTGATCCTGTGCTGCTGGGCATTCTGGATGCCATAAGCATTCGTGATGATCTTCTCGCACTCCGTGCACTTCAGCTGCCGCTCGTTGATCATCTCGAAGTTCAGCTTGGACAGATCGTTCATGTTGTGCGCCATAACGACGTGGGCGCGCCAGTGTTTCTTCTCGATGAACTCCTTGCCGCACTGCGGACAGAGGTAGTCGATGTGAGGCTCGTAGATGTCATCGCTGCTGATGCGACCGCCACGTCTCGGTGCGTCTTCAAAATAGGGAGAATCCTCGTCCAAGACGGCGCCGTTTCCTTCGCCGTTTCCATTGTCCTCGAAGCATTCATCCTCATTCATCATCATGGCGTTGGGAGCGTCCTCCTCCTCTTCGGCGTCCTCTGACATCAGCGTATCCATATGGTGCTGCTGCAGCAGATGCCTCACCACTTCTTGATGGTCCTTGAATCCCTTGTAGCAAAGTTTGCAACGCAGCCACTCTGGCTGCGATAAATGGCTGAATTTGTGGGCGCGCAGCGATTTGATGGTGTTGGGGGTCACAATCTTAAAGATGAAAGTAATAAATCTATTAATATTTCCGAACTGGTTATGGTAAAAAAGAAACTACAGTTTTAAAGATTGGTTTGAATGGCTCGTATGGCCAGTCAAGGCTCACCTTCTTGCACTCGAGGCACTGCATCTGCATGTCTACGCTCCGGAAATTAAGTCCCCGCCGGCTGACATAGTCGTGGACGAACTCGATGTGCTGGCTCCACTGGGCGTGGGTGTCGCACTCGGTGCCGCAATCGGGGCACATGTAGTGGATGTAATCCTCGCAGAGCTCGGCTGCTCCTCGACTGCCAGGAGACTTTTTCTTGGTAACCTCATCGGATAATGACTGCTCCACCGTGCCACAATCATCGGCATCCGGCTCGAGCAGCTCATTCCGCACCTCTATGCGATCAGAGTCATCCACGAAGTCACTATCCCCGCGAAAGCTCTTCTCCCGCTGCAGCTGCTCAGTGCGCGACTCCCGCACCCGTGTCTTTCGGCCAGCCGCATTGTATCCCTCCCGCATCATGGCCACCACTTCGTCGCAGTGCACCATGCGCAGGTGCACCATTAGATCTTGCCTGTCGTGGGAAAAATCTCAATTAGAATTAGACTCTAGATGGGATGATTTGAGCCTTACCTGTACTTGTACTCCCGCTTGCAGATGTAGCACTTGGTGCACCTGAAAGGCAGGTGGGTAAACTTGTGCTTCAGCAAGTTTTCGCGGCTGTGCATGGCGATCCGCTTGTTGCACTCCCTGCAGCGCTGATACAGCTTGTCCAGCGGCGAGAAGTTCAAGCCGCGCAGCGTGTTATATTTGTGGATGTGGTTCATGTGCCGCTTCCAGTGGTCCTGTTGCCGGAACTCACCACCGCAGGCGGGGCATATATAGACCACGCCCAGCTCGTAGTTAATGGGCACCCCATTTTCATCCGTGGCGTTGATCTGCGAGGTGGTGGGCCGCACTGAGAGTCCGGGCCCCAATCTGGGACGACCCATAGTTCCGGACTGCGAGTGTCGCTGCATGGGAGGACGCAATTGGACACCCATTGCTCCTGCAGGAGCCAAAACCGGCTGCTGTGACTCCGATATGCTTACAATGGGCTCCATGTCGAAGTCAAAGAGGGCATCGTCGTCGGGATCGGGTTGTTTTGGTCCCTTGGTGCCACCCTCGTAGGTATCCTCCTCCTCCTCCCGGTCGTCCTCTTCGCCATCCAGCAGGTCATCAATGGCATCGCCTGCTTCCAGGATCTCCGAGTCGCCCGGAAAGTCGTCATTGCCGTTGCCATTGCCATACTGCTCGCTGTCCTCCAGTTCCGCCTCCCCGCCCTCCTCGAAATCCGAGGAGAACATCGACGTCCACAGATCCATGCCCTCCATTTTGGCCACAGAAGACGTCTTTATTGTGCGACAGCTTGCGTCTTCAGCAGGTTTTCGGTGTGTGCGTGCGTGTGCGTGAGAACTAGTTTTCGTATCCTATTCCACAATTGGTCAAGAAGTCGGCTGCCTGATTTTTCACTTTCTGGAGCTGTACTGCGGTTTTCCGGAGCCCAGCTTCCATCTTCACCCACGCAGCACTCGCGCACTCGCCACTTGGTCTGTTTGCATCTACGTTTCGCCCACTAAGGCATTGGGAATATGGCAAAAACTACAACTTTTATTAGTCTGCAAAAATCAGAGCCATTTTGTTTGCGGCGTTGAATGGTCACGGGCCGCGAATAAAATATGACGGCGCGATGAAGCGTTGCCAGACCACGTCATTGGGTATCGATAAATCAGCGTCGCGACAATCGATAGCTTAACGTTTGTTTTTAAACGTTGGCGCCAAAAATTAATCATGTTCAATTAATTTTCAAAGCGATCTCTAGACTTTATGTTAGATCTTTTTACCATTTTTAGTTCGTGACATAAATAAGGTTATTGTTTATAGGAACGATAGAACCTTTTTTTACAACGTTTTACTTTTTAAATTGAACGACAAGGTGCCAGGTAACAACAAATGAATGATTTCTGCCCACCAAAATGCGAAATAAAATTCGAAATGCATAGTTATGTACGAAAGGTTTTTATTGAACAAAGATTCGCGCTTGAATTTTGTATTTTTACACTTAATTAGTACGTGCACATTAGTACGTACAGGCGTACCGTTTAAATTACATGTTTAATGTAATGCAATACATTGTATATTATGTATGTGTTTATGTGAGTGTTCGTGTGAATGCGGTTGGTATAAATATAAATATAGATGTGGCGTGTAGTATGCAACTAGAATTAAATCGAAAGTCCAAAGGTGTTCGAAGGATCCCATCCGACCGCCTCCGTTCGCATCGCAGTAACGTAGAGAAGGTGTCCTACCTAACCGGAATATCAAATAATACGCAGGTGATGCCGGGGCGGGGATCGGATGCTTCAACGTGGGCGTATCTTGTGGGGGCTACAGGCTACACGCGTTACATGGAATTACACGAACTAAGGAATTTAAATTACAGATTTGCAATGGGGTGGTGATGGTTTGGTGGTTGGTAGTGATAGGTAAAGTGCGTCGGCCGCTTAAATGTGGTTGATTAATTCTCGTTTGGGTGTTTGGGTGTACAGCATCGATGCTCTTCTCCTGCATCTTCAGATCGTTGAGCAATTGTTATTCTCTCGCTTAAATATTCGTTGGCCATCTCTCTTTAATCTGCCATTCGGATGGATCTCTGAGCTGTTTTTCTTGGATTTAGGGGTAGGGTATGCGTAATATTATATGGGTAGTATGATTTTTTGCTTGTTTTGTTGCTTTCTTGTATGGTGTTTCGTCCCGCCAACGGCCCCACATTGCTTGTGCTGGGATCTGAGCAATTCCTGTCGTCATTACCAGAGTCCCGACGAGTAGCCGCCTGGTGGGACACGGTTCTTGTTGATCACCGGAGTGCCGCCATTCGAAGACTCCTGGCGCTGGTGGAAGTCGTTGCCTCCTGCCTTGTAGCCCTCGCCTGTGACAGGATTTCCCTCTGTGGAGATAATTAGAATACATTTAGTATCTTGAATAGTGCAAAATTTAAACTAGTTAATAAAAAGTAAACTTAGCCTATGTTCGAAACTCAAAATACATATATGTATTTATAAGAAATACGTTAAATGTGGGATATGGGCGTGGAACTGATTGGAGTCAAGGAACCTATTGAAATCTTTTGTAATCTAATCGTATCTTCGACATGAACCAATTAATATTCAATAATCTTAAGTTTACCATTTTGAGGTGAAAAATAGAAGGCTTTGACGATACTTTTTCAGACTTTGAATGAGTTCAAGCAACGGGGCTTGGAAAGCGGACAAATCTCCCACCTCGGATCTTGGTTTTCCTCGGTTTGAGACCGCCAACACCATCTCCGTTAAGACCAAGACCCGTGATCGGATTGCGGGAATCGAGCTTGGAGCACTCCTGCTCTTCTTCCTTGTCTTTACTTGGACAGAGCCCCAGAGGCTCCGTCAAATCCGGCACGCCAGCCATATTGCCCAGCGAATACGACTGATTGGTATTATCTCCCGAGTCGCGGCACGTTTGAGTGCGTTCGTCTACTTTATCGGATTCTGTAAAGGTTGAGTTATCTGCTGGCACGTCTCCTATTTCGCTATCTCGGCACGGTTTATCGATGGACAGAGCGTCTGTCTTCAGAGTTGGATGGGCGCTGGGCATAGGAGTTGCGGTACCCAAAGATCCACGTTCGAGTGGAAGCGTTTTTTTTGGTATCTGGACTTGCTGCTGGGCGGAGATGAAGGAGGATCGATGGCAGGCGGATCGGGGATGAGGAAAAGTCCTAGTGGACACTGGATACTACAAGTACTCACTGCTCATATTGCGGAAGACTGACCCGGAACGTTACAACAGCGAAAGTTGTTAGCCAAGATTGAGAGAATTTCGGTTTAACGTTTTTAGTGCGAGTGCATTAAAAAGAATATACAAATGTATAAATGGAAAAGAACGTAATTCACAACTTATTTAGATGGTTCAAATTTTGTTAAAGCACTGTAGTAGTGATAATCGGTGTATCTACTTTGTGATCAGAGCTCGTACTGAACGGAATGCCAGCTTTTGGTTGGCTCACCCTTCTGACAGCTCCGTACTTGGACCGAAATCAAATCCAGCGACTACTATACTACTATTTAGCGTTAGCCAAATAAGTGGGCGATGCTCACCTGATCTCGAGCCGTTGTTCATCTTGAGGTTCTCGGTCGAGGACGACACCGAAGACGAGGCAGAGGACACCGATCCGCTCTTGCCGTTGTAGTGGCCATTGGTGGTCAGCAGCTTCTGGGCGGCGGCTGCCTCTGAGTTCTGTCCGCCAAAGGGAATGCTGCTCTTCATGTGGTTCTTGCCGGGCGTGATCGGGCGGGAGGGTTCCCCAAACAGCCGAGAGTGGGAGTCGACGGTCTTCTGGCCGCGACGTGGTGCATCACCTGCGCGTCATCATCGCCATCATCATCATCATGATCATTACCGGGGTAACAAATCCAAAGGAAAAATCAAATTGGGGAAACCAAAGAAAATAAAACATTCAAATTAGTGGATTTGTGGTGGAGTAGAATGTTAAAATTAGTTTCATAACTGTGTTTTACAAACATGTACAACGTTGGGACAGTGGGATGGGTGAGTACACTGAAAAAAAGTTAAATCTTCTCAATATGCATAGTTCAATAAAACAAATATGTGATCCTGATGCCTGCAAAATAACAACTGTATACCTTTAACTCGATTTTAAATGAATGTCAAACAAAATGGTTATGAAATGTGTGTCTCTAATTGACTAAAACATTGTTATAAACTAATTTTAGCCATTGCTTTATTTAAGTACAGACATCGTAGAAGAAAGAAAACGAAACTATTCCTTTAAAAAAAAAATGTAATTTGTTTTTTCAGTTACCATATTTAGTATTGCCATGAAGTTTGAAAATGTAATTTAAAATGTATAAGTTTAGTGTTATATGGCAAAGGTTAAGCAAATTGAAAGAGAAGCGCCTTGAGTTCTTTTGGCTTTTATCTATTTGAACTCGAAATGTCATCGGCAGCAGGTGGAAAAAGGAAGCAAACCGGTTGGAATTGCAACTTCTCGAGTGGGAGTGGGTCAGTATTTCTGTGGGAAGTGGGTGATCTGTGTTCTGGGTTTTAGACGGGTGTCAGTGCGAGCTGAGAACTTGCGTTGAAACATAAATTAGCACAAAACTGACGACAATAAAAACAAAGTGAACACAAAGTGAATTTTGGGTTAGCGCTGGGTGAGGACACTGTGCAGTTGTTGACATGAATTAGGAAAAGGGAGACACATAGTTCAAGTACCAATGAAATAGAATCTGTGAGCTCCTTGTCGTACTGCAAAGATACGTAGATAAAGAAAAGATATAGAGCGGGGGAAGGAAAAAAAGAAGAACGAGAACGGGAGGACATTTAATAAGCATTTAATACACCAGAATCCACTGCATCATCTAGACATTTTATTTGGGACCACATTTTCAAATCAAATAATAGAGCAAGCAACTAAAGTTTATATATATATATTTTTTTTTTCATTTAATTGCTGGGAATCACATCTATAAGGAAGGATATGGGATGACCTTTTGTCCTGAAACTTACCGTTGTTTTTCACTCCATTATCTTTCTCGGCAGCGAATATGTTGGACACCATGCGATTCTTTACATTCCTGGGGGTCTGGGGCATCTCCGATCCAAAGATGTCGCTCGATCCGCCGCCCGGAGGCCTCAGCACCCTGCAAAACAAGAAAAAGCGATAGACACTCATTAATTACAAGCTCGTTCTTTTACGCTCGGTAATTGATATGGCACAGTGCATAATTCACAAATTTCCACACGCTCGCCGATGAGCTAAACCCCTCGCTTTGCGGCGAGGAAGTGCATTTAATGTCTGTGTCTAATCATCATCACTGCGGATGGAAATGGAGATGGAGTTGGAAATGATGGACGAGGAGGAGTAGAGCGGTACTCATCGAGTTTAAGACGGAGCTGGCTGGGTGAACACTCAATGGGCATTAGAAGTCACGCCAAGATGCATCTCCCATCTTCCAGCTGCATCGCAATTAAGTGGAAACCCTGCCATAAAGAATTGCAGCCGAGACAAAAGGCTGGCCAAAAATGTTATGCTTTGTGGCATTCACCAGCTAGCTAAGCTAAGCTACTCAGTCAAGTCAGTCAGTCAGTCGTCGTCCACGCAACGTTGCCCAAAACCACCAGCTACAGTGTCCGTCGGAGCTATAGTGTCAACGTGGTGGTAAAACTCTGCGGGTTAGCGTTGTTTATTGAAATTGGAAAACACAGCAGGATTAAACGAAAACAATTGTAAAAACAAATCATAAATTTGCAGAGCGAAAATTGCTTAATACAGTTACCATCCTGCTCTCAAGAACTTAAAGAATACGTTTTGGGGTTTTAATTTCCTCATTGGGTTGTAGTTTGTGTTTCTCTATAATGTCATGTTTCCTTTTTCTCAAGCCTGAGAAAAAAAATTAATGGCAAAACCTTGTGTCTTAATTTGGCTTCAGTCGTTTAATTTTATAATTCCTTTTATCTTTTGCTGCTGAACCTCAGACATTTGATCTTTTAATTTGGCCAACTCGCAGCTGTCTTGCATTTGTGAGCCGCACTGTCAGACATCGAATACTTTGACTATCGGAAAGTATCTGAGGTTTCTGTGAATGCATTTTACTGCCGCCAGCATGAGACGTCAATTAAACTCTGCAACAGTTAGCTGAACTGTGGATGCTACCAACTTCTCCAGCTCCAGCTCCAGCACCAGCTCCAGCTAAAACTCCAACTTCAGTCCCAACTTCGACTCCATCTCCTGGTGGTGGTTGCATTTGCCCCCAGGCTCGGAAAGCCAAAGACCATTCACTTGTCAACATTTGCTTTTGGTCGCTCTCTTGGCCATTTGCTATTGCTAGTTTACTACTGCAAGACGCCTTCCTCGGGGCGTCAATCAAATCAGCGGGCTTTCAGTGGGCTAAAAGATTGCGTTTTTTATGCACCATCTGCAGCAACACGACACGCACTTCTTCTCATCGCAGGAAAGTGAGAGTCAGCTACTTTTGTTACACTTTTGCCATAATTAACGAAATTACACTGTAATTACTGCCGATTACAGTTGGTTTAAGCAAAGCTACAGCTAAAGTGTGGCGCCACAAACAATGAGCATAAATAATAGTGGCAATTCCCAGTTTAGCATTCATTTCGGGTATTAAAACTTTCTACGGGTAGAATTGAATCGAGTGAATTGAGTGCAGCGGAAAAGGGAAAAGTGGGTGGTGCAGTGTGGTGTGGTGGAGGTAAAGGTGCGTCGCCTTCCTGCTAGAAAGTGCAACCCAATTTGCGTGCCTCGACGGAAGAGGAAGGCCTATGCTGCTGCTGCTGCTGCGGCGGCAGCGCCTAATTAATTATACTACACCAAACGGCGGCGACTGCTTCTTTTACAAGCTTTTCTTGGCCCTCAAAACATGACAAAGCGTCAAAAGCGCAGGCCGCAAAGGCAAAACAACCGTTAAACGGCCGCCGCAAGTGTGTGAACTGCTTGAAGAGTGAACACGAGTGAAAGAGTAGGCAATATAGCTGCACTGAAGAAAAATATTAAACCTTTCAAAGTATGTGAATACTTTACGGAAAAATAACAATACAATTGTTTTATATCTATGATTTACCTACCTATTGTGTCGGTGAACTCTTAATATTATTATATTCATTATTGCCAATTCTCAATTCCCAATTAACTATTAAATATTTCATTTGTAATTGTGATTGTTTCAAGTTAATGAATTCAACTCAATATCAAAACCTTGTGTGTCCTAAATCACGTTTGAAATGTAAATTAATTAATAACAATTACGTTTTCCAACCTGACCATTAAATCTTTTGAAAACAAGATCGCCAGACAGGATAGGATGTCTTGTTTTAATTAACTTTCAAATTGTGATCTGCGATAATGATATCATGACTATTGATATGCAATTTCCCAGTGTAGTGAAGTTTTGCGAGTGGCGTCGCGTGGGGAAATGACTGAAATAACTCGCAATCGCTCAGTTCGGGTTGGGTTGGTGTGTGGGGTAATTGCGATCATAACTGTCGCACACACTCTATAATACCTGGCCTGTGTGTGCAAAGTGTTCTTATTAAAATGTCTTCAGGCTTGTTAGCACAGGCAGCGGAGCGTAAAACTCTTCTTTTTTTTCAACTCTTTCGTTTTTGACAAAGACTTGTTTCTCCAGCTTTGTCTTCATTATTTTCTTTCTTTTTTGGACCGGCAGGGTTGAGAGGAAAAACTAACAAAGCAACGGTAAATGGGCAATTTTTGCGCAAGTGACGAACAAGTAATAATTATTTAAACAGTTAAGCCACCGGCCAAGTGGACTCTCATCTCATTCATGCATGTGAACCTACCAACTTACCGAATGCGGCCCGATCAAATGGAAAGCGAAAGTTGTGTCAAACTCTAGCCCATGCCACATGCGGCATTCGGGGACAATATCATGCACTTATTGCCAATGTGGCGAAGATATGCCGACCATCTTAATGACCTCCAGTTAGCCGGGCCTAGACTAATTACCATCCCCACGCCGGCTTTGCAAAGAAAAAAAAAAGGTCACTATTGTGGCTCTGCCAAATTTGGAGGCTTTTGCTCTTTTAATGGCCACAGGTTATACATATTTCTATCCCCCTAACCATTATTGTCCCCGGAAAGTGTCGCAGTTTATTTTGGCATGGCTTCCGTTTGAGCTGGTTTTGGCCATTTACTTTCCACACGCACGGTGACGCGCCGTCTGGCTTCCCTGGAATCCTCCAGTCAATGGGCTAATTCGCAATTAACCTATTTGCACCGCCGGTACTTTGCTATTTTAGTTATTTCCCTTTAACTGGAATTATTGCTATTCTTACACGTTAATTTATATATATACAAAAAAAAAAACGGTAAAGGTTTTACCTTTATATAATCTAAAAAGTTTAAGTCTTAATTGTAAAGTTTAAAAAGGGTATAATAAATCCATAAATCCAATTTGCAAAGCAAATGTTAAAGTTATGGAAGTTCCACTGTTGTTCGTTTGCATTTTTCCTGGGAACCCAATAGCTTGACTCAATTTGAAATATGAGCCAAATCGAATGGTCCAATCTGGCTGCTGCACCCTCCCGCTTTTGATCACTGGATCATTGGAAAACCTTTCACACACCAGGCGCCTTGGGCAAAAGTTGACCAACGGAGGGGATCGGATCTGCGACAAAACAAGACCGCCAGGTGAAGCTGGGAGTGCGCAGGTGGCTCCCAGTTGGAGGAGTCCGTCCGAGAGTCTTGGCTTCTCCCGTCCTCCTGTGATGACAAAAATTAATGTATATCGAGGGGAAAGGAGCCCGCAGGGAGGAGGAAGAGAGGCCGCTCCGAGCGAAAGGTAATGTGGCATGGTGCTGCAACAACAGCGAAATTTGAAAACAACCTTTTCGGGTAAAAGTTGTTCGGGTTGTGCATATAGAAAATACTTGGCTCAAAGTGATAGTTGTCGCTCTGATTTAGTTTGGCTTTGGTATTTTTTTTTTTTTTTTTTGGATTTTTCTCTTCATGGCCTTTCTTCTTCGACACGGCTCTAGGGTATTTTCCTATTTTTTCTCCGTCTCCTCCATTATACCCAACTGCTGCTGCGATAATTGTTATATGTTTGCACACATATCGGGGGGCTTTCCCAGATTTCCCTTTTACACGCCGCCAATTAATTACAACACCAAGGGGGCGTGGCCAGCCCAAAGTCCAAGCCCAGTTCATTGTCGAAAAGCCTCTCGATTTTAAATTATGAAATTTAATTTAACTTTCTTTTGCGATTGACCTGATTAAAGTTGTATGGTTTTTATTTCCAATTTTCCTTGATGAGAAAGGGTGTGTCCGAATTTTTTTTTTGCAGAAATATATTCAAAATGGAAATAAAGACTATGTATCAATGAATTCCTTTACGAACTAGTCTATATTTTTGACAAAGATTCTTTTACAAATAATAATACTTTTGCAGAGAAACTTCTACTTTTTAATGACTCTTTTTTTTTATTTTACCACTCTTTTTCCATCTTGGAAAAGAAGAGTATTTCTTTCACTAGCGTCGAGCTTCATAAACTTCAACGGCAAATTCATTACGACACTTTTCTAATTAACCAACTGTCAAAATTCGTTTTTACTTTGCGCACAAGTAAAAGTAGAAATCGGAGATCTGCTTCCTCTTCTTCCGCGAAAAGCTGTTGGAAAACTTTTTGTGTATTGACAGCGTGTGGGAAACCGAGCCCACCGACCGACCACCCGACCACGACAAAAAGCAAAGAAACTAATGCATTTGGAGCATAAGAAGCTTATTTTCGTCTCGTTCCTAAATGCATTCCCTACGACTAACACCTCAAAATTTCGTAATGAAAATTGTGGTGTGAAAATCTCCGTCTTTCCTGCTCTTTCTCGATCTGTCTGTGCCGCTGTCAAGCTGCTGCTTCAGGCCGAGACAAGGGGAAAAAGGCTGGAAAAAGGCAAGAAAAAATCCAAGAGACAAGAGAAGACAAGGCTAAAATGGCTGTCCGTTGTCCGCTGTTTGTTGCTAAGCCAAAGTTAATTTGTTTCTTTCCTTTTTTTTTTTTTCTTCGTATTTTTGGCTAATGCCCAAGTTGGGGGGCAAAGGGGGAGGCTGGGCGGATGCCTCATGTCGTTTTATAATGAAGTTGCTGCTATTTGGATAGAGGTGCGGGACGAGGGCGGCGTGTACATGCTGCAGCTTGATTAATTGCAATTGATTTTTATGACTTTGTTTAAACTTGGCAGGCAAACGGGCGGCTTAATTCCCTCTGTGTATGCACAAAGGAGGTTGGGCCCTGGCTTTCCCGGGAAAGGGTCAAAGCGATTTTCACTCACTCCCAGTCGTCAGTCTGCGGAATGCCGAGGAGTCTTCTAGACTCTCCCAACTCATTTGTTAGTTTTTGTTTGCCAGCAGTTGAGAGCAATCATGCAATAAAAATGCACAATTTACTGCCAAGTCAGTCGCGAAGCCTCAACTTTATGGTATAGTCCATAAAGCATCAGTTAGTCCAGCCGATCGTTATGCTGCACTGCACCTGTACATCATCGTCATAGAGATGGAGATGGAGCTGGAGCTGGAGCTGGATATTGGATATTGGAGTTTGCAGTAGGTAGGTTCCACTTGATTCGGCTCCATTCGAATGTCCGGGTAATTGTTTATCGGACGAGTTCACATGATGTGTTACTGTTTTTTTTTTTCTTTTGCTGCCCATTTATTATCGAGTTTTGGGTTTGTTTGGCTCATTATGCTTGCTGCTCGACTGCATCGCATTGCAGTGGCTGCGTTGCTGCTTCCTTTTGTTTCATTTAAAACGTGTCCCGTCCGCATCGTGCAACCGCAAAATGAAAAAAAAAAAAAAAACAAAATATGTCAGAAAAAAAAAATAAAAACCCAATGAAAATCCAACTGAAGCACGAAAATTGTGTGCGGTTTTCTTCTATTGTTACTGCCACTTTTGTTATGATTGTCTCTCCCTCCCAGTTTTGATTTACCTAAAAACGTTGATTAGTCGAATCCATTATAATTGCCGCTTCAGACAAAGCCAAATCAAACCGAACACAATGAAACAGAAACGGTGGAGAAATACCAGACCTATGCCGAAGAATCTACTTTCCCCGCAGACCAAAAGGAAGGGGAGGAGTCGCACTTTTCAGGGGGAGGGAGGCGTGGCGGTAGAGATCACTCAAGCGCTGTATGTTTACCGTTGCTTTCCATTCAAAAGCTTTTCAAATCCAATCAGCTGTGGCCGGCAAATATACCTCCATCGATCGATCCGGTCGACTACTGTCAGACATTCCAACGAGATGATTGCAAGAGTGATAATCAATAGATATACGAAATTTGCATTGATCCTTGAGAGGAAGTTCACTACGCAAAATCTAAAACTATTTTGTTATAAAAGGAATGTTTTAAAACGGTTAAAGAAGAGCTTTTAATGCATTTTGTTATCTCAATATATAATAGTACGATATGAACAATAACTTCTAGTTCCAAGAAGTAGAAATATTCCATATAAACCCAGGGAATCTCCTGCTGTGACTTCCAACTAAACACGACTTCCTCTACCCATGATTCAACTACAATTCGAGTGCCAGGTCCACGCACTTTTTCCCATTTCCCACTCTCAATCAAAGCAATAGCATTTAAATTGATATGTTTTCCTGGTCAGTCACGCTCGTGAAAAGTGTCGGATAACAGCGGGTGAGGAGTAGCTGTTCCTCCGAAGATGATAAGCAGGAAGACACAAGAGGGCACCAAATCAAGCCGCAGCGGGTGGTGTTTTGGGAGGTGTGATTAATGGACGGAGCGGGATTTGATGAAAATGCATAATTGGACAGTGCCGGGGGAAGGAGTCGAGTCGAGTCGTTGTGGCTGCAAAACCATAGATTGTCAATTATCGATAGTGTTGGCCTGCGCCCGATGAATAATTATCGATTAGCCGTGTGCGGTTGCAGTTGCAGTTGCGGAGTTCCGCCGAGTTTTAAAGGAAAGTGCTGTGCTCGAGAGGAAAAGTTGGCTTGGAAAAGCCACATGTAGATGCCGATAGTGATGCTGGCATTTTTATTATTATGTATATGCGTACGTAAGCTGGGATTGGCTCCGTAAATTGTGCATTTCAGAGCCAGAGAGCAACTAAAGCCAAAGTCAAACCATACCAGAATTGCTGACACACTCGTCGCAGCGAAAGTTGCAACTCTGCCGCCGCTTTTAAATATGTAATTAATAAATGTGTATTGATTAATTTGCGGCTTTGTGAAAAGCGAAAGGACTTTCTAATATATTCAGACAGAGCTCCTCCCGACGAGAGGACACACTCCGCCTCCAATTGCTCCCCAATCGATGGGAATTGAATACTGAACAGCCTCATTCATCGTGTCAGGCACTCTGAGGTACTGTATCTATCAAAAGCCATGTACATAATATATAGTTTAGGTTGCCAGGGGAACTTCTGCTGAGGGCCGAAAGTTTTTCCCCACTTTTCCTGCCCGTTTTCCGTGTCAACAGGAATTACATTGACGCAGGCATTACAGAAACGTGTTTGATTTCCTTTTCGGTTCTGTCAATAGGTCATGATAGTGGGGAGGTGGTGCAGATTTCTGCTGATTATACCTCATAACAACTTTGGCTTGTTTTCCGCATGTTCTGCAATCATTTACATAAATGTTGACTTGGCAACGCCAAAAAAACATTCCCATCTGGGTATATTATATATGGTTATAAATATATGGAAATTCTTGATTTGTTTGCCGACTTTCCTTGCAGAATGAGGTTAACTTCAGGTTGTAAACAGTAGATATGCGGGCATTGTGCAAAGGAATTCAAGCGTATAATGATCGTCAGATGGATAGACAATGCCATAAACAAAATGAATTGTCATGATTTCCGCCGCTTATACAACGCAACAAAGAGCGACAATTCAATCCGATATCTTGGCGCGTCGCACCTTTGAGATTTAATTTGATTGTTTACAATAATAAGTCACGGCTTTGCAGAAGAAAGGGGACACACACACAGCAAACAAAATGTTGCATCGAAATGCAGAGAAAAAGTATATTAATCATTTTCCTCCGGCCGCCGGCGGGAAAGTCCAAGGCGGTATGTTACACAATCGCAATCAATGACAATGATTAACACATTTTCCACACTTGGCCTCAGCAGCAGCCACCCATCGATGGACCATAAAATCCAGCAAATTGTTAATAATGCACATGGCACACATAAGGAAAATTGTTTCTGTTTGGTTTCTGTTCCGGCCAAAACTAATCTCCGATCCCAATAGCCCGCGGAGAGAAGTAGGGGTTCAATGTCCGCCACGGACCAGCGGACGTCGGACGGCGGACGGCCGACCACGGACAGTTGAACGGACAGTCGAGCGGACAGGGAAGCGGACTTGGACTAAAACTGGGGACAGGTATGAGCGTAAGCGTGGTAAACGGAACAGACATAAGCAAAAAAGCATTTCGGTAACGATTTTTGTTTCCCCACTCGAAAGGCGAAAAATGGGTGGTGCTGGGCAGGGGCTTGGTCAAAGAATTGCATGCAAAAACAAAAGCCGAAACTTACTGAAAAAGAAAGGCAGACTATAGTAAGAGAAATACCCTGGGACAGGCGGCGATAAACGGTAATGAGATAATGATTTTTTTTTGTGGTAATAGGTCGTGATTGTTTAATAATAAAGATTTTATTATACTTCGTATCATTTGGATAAACAGCGTATCTAATTAGTCTTAATGTTCAACCACAGGATTAGTTACCTAAATATATTGAAAAAACTAAGTAAAATTTGATGTTAAAGTAAAACTTTTCGACCCTTTGCTTTTTGGTCTATTAAGAGGATTAGTAGGTCATAAAAATATCCATAAATCTAAATAATACAAGTGAAAGATAAATATTCATTACATTTTTAAGTATAAATTGTAAGATTAAGCTTGGCTAGAATTTTTAGTTACTACAGTAACACTTATAGAAGCTTTCTTTGCTTCATAGCACCAACACATAAGACCTAAGCTTAGTCATTTAAAACATCTAGCTCTAAAAACGCCTTGAAATTTATCGACAGTACGTTAATAAAATAATAAAAATGCTTTGGTTGCTTATTTTAAGATGTTCAAACATTGGTGTGGCTCGAAAATCTAATGAATTTTATTTGTACCGCCTTTTATGTCACGTCAAAATGATCATTTCGTAAACACCTCCTGAAAAATGCAAATTGCCCATTGTTTTGATGACGTTAAAAGAGATTGTCATACCCTTATAGTAAGAAAGGGTATATTCCCAAAGAACGCCCGTCCCTTTGACTTTTGTGTTGTGGTAATCGGGTGGACTGTGATGGGTGGTGTGGGGGGTGGTGCCTTGTGCGGTGGTTTTTCGTGGGGCAGTTGCCCGTTGGCAAAGGAAAATCAATGAGACATCCAAAGACATGCCACCGCCAGCTTGGGTAGTTCACTTGCTAGGTGGTTAGGTTAGGTGTTTGGGTGGGTGGTTGGGTACCTCGATGGTTTCGGTTTTGTGGGAAGTAGGCGCTTGCAAAAGTGGTGCTCCCCACATTACACATACGCCCCGTGCACACGCGACTGTATGGTTAGTAAGTATTAGTTAGTCAGTCAGTCAGGCGGCGAGGTGAACGAACGCTAAATTAATCTACACACATAACCAAATGAATATGCAGTGTGTGTTTGTTTGTGCGGTCTGACAGCTCAGACAATGGGATAAAGATGAAGATGTTGATGCAGATCACGATGAGGCTGCCTTCCGAAATGTTTGCCAATCAAAGTTCACTCGAGCGGTGGCAAACAATAAAAAAAATATGCAAGAGGCACGTAACAGTTAATAAACTTCAGGGAAAATGAGTCGGTCGTCGGATAACCTCGATATAATTTATTGAAGTTGAGTAATATTTTAAGCGAGAACAGTTGCCTCAGAAATGACACAGAACATATTTATCTTAAACTAAGCAACAGTAACAAAAACACAAATTTCTTAAGAGAATAAGAAAATTAAGTCTATGTATGCATGCGTATACAAATTCTTTTATAGATTATCAAATATTATTTAGTAAACAATGTGTTGTTTTTAATGACCAGTCTATTTTGTGTAGCTTGTCGTTATCAAACAAAGATTGTAGCATTTTTCTTCAAACTCGTCATTAGTTAGACTCATTTTGGACATCAATAAAAAAAAAAACTATTTGTAAAAAAAAAAATGAACAATATTACAGCTTTCTTTTTGTATAATAAATTTGTGCGTCATGCTGAAATAAATGCATTTAAACCTCAGGAGACTACATTTAACAAAGGATTTTATGAACAAAGCCAGTTTTTTGGATGATTAAATGCTTTCATCTACTGTCTTTTATGGCGAGAGTAATAACCACAAATTGGATTAACTTCCTTTGTTTGTTTATGTATCCTTTATTTTAAGTACTTAATAAACATAAATTAAAAAATGAACATTTCTGTATTCCTTTTTTGGCATGCAAACTCCGAATTTTTTATTCATTGCAAAAGGTGTAATTTAAATTTTATCCTTGCCAATTTTCTTACCTCTTTTTGGCTTTGCCCACATTATAAAGCTCAACGTGTTTGAAAGCAGCGTAGGCGGCCATTTCTGTTTTGTTTGTTTGCGAAAGGATAATCTCTCTGTTGGATGGATGCAATTGCTTTACTTTTCACACTGGAAAAATCTAAGCGCACGCGGAAATGGCGAAAAGCGGAGATTAGGCACGTGGGGGAAAATGTTGCAGGATGGATGATGACTCATAGATGGGGATGCTGCATGTGCGTAAAATCAATAAACCCACATATTTTAGAGAATGCAAGGAGCATCCCCGAAGAGAGAGAGAGTAAAATGGGGCGAAAGGGATGCAGAGGAAGAGCGGACGGAAAACGGAGAAAATTCCTCTAGTTGGGGTAAGTCAGGATTTCATCTTAATCCTTGTCTTGCAACATTTTCCCCAACCAATTCCCCAAATTCCCAAACACTTCACTCACAAAGAAAAGCTAGAAAACTTTGATTTGCACTCGCGAGTATTTTTCGGTTCGAAGGATATATTGGCTATAACAATATATATATGTGTATTATTCTGTGGGTGGACGCCCGCTGGTGATGTGCACGTTTCGATAAATGTCTGGCGACTAAAGTGCAGTGGGAAAAGTGAAAAGCATTTTATACCACGGCAGCGCGAGAAGTTTCATCGATCCAAAAACAACGACCGAAACCCAACTCACTCAGAGCGCAAAAGCTGACAAGAAGAGAGAGCGGAGAGCGAGCCCCCAGCCATGTGGCGCATCATAACAAAAACAAACTACAGCTGATGCTGACTGGAGTTGGAGCTCCCTCTGTGTTTCTCTCTCTTTTGGGACCGCGCTCTGTTCTCTCTTTCTTTCTCTACGGCAGAACCCAACTCGTGGTGGGTTAGACATTCTGATTGTAGGTCACAATAAGTTTAAAATACGCAAAGAACTCAAGCGAAAATAAAACATATACTTAAGTCGCTCTTAAACACTTGCGGGATTAACATTTTGCATTTATTTTATGTGCGCCAGCGAGAAGTGTGCGCAGATATGCTTCAGTTATGCCGTGCCATTGCAAAAAAGCGCAAAAAAACTTAAAAAGCGAAAAAATAGTTCAGGTCTAGTGCACTTCAGGGTTCCTATGCAATTGTTTCTCTCTCTAGCTTCTTCTTCTTCTCGTTTCTTAAGATGCTTCTTCTTCATTTTTGGTAAATGCATGCAGTTTCTCCTAATAAAAAAAAAAAACAAGTGCATTATCATTTTTCAACCGACTGGTACTCTACCTTATACTTGGTTTTGGTTAGACAAGAACGAATCAATTTTATTTTTAACTACAATTATACTATTCATACAATATTAACTAGTTTTAGTTTTTAATAAATCTTAAATCTTAAGGCCCTCAACACTAAATAATAATTGAATTATTAGTATAACTGTACGCCTTTTTTTGTTTTGAACACATACAAATATATTTTTTTTATTTTACAATAGTTTAAATGTACCCTTTAGGGTATGAATATCAAAGGTATGTAACTAAGGTAAGGAGGCCTTGCCAATTGGCATCAGCAGAAGCAACCTACAAACATGTTTCCTAACCAAGATGAAGTTGCTGCCAACCCAGACATCGGCTCTCGAGTCTTCGAGGAGCTGTGGAACATTTCCTTTGCCGGACATAAATCACTTTCATCATCAGCGAACGTTCAGGCCAGCAGCAAGCTCTAATTTCAAGTGTCTTGCCACTAATGAGGCCGCCCCTTTTGCCACTTTTGCTGCATTTGCTGCATTTGCTGCATTTGCTGCTGCTGCTGCGGCATGAATTTAAATGCAAAATATATTTGCATACTTGGTTTTCTTGGAAACATTTGGCACAGATTTGCACACAGAACAGGAAGCGCAAGCCAGCGACTAAGAGGATCGGGCCATGGAGCCGTAGAGTCGAAGGGGAAGTTGGGTCAAAACAGTGGTTATTTTTAGCTCTGCGAAGACACTTTTGTTTAGCCGAGCCAAAAGTTGACTGGCCGTCGTCGCTGCAGCCGCTTTTGCTTCTTTGCCGTTTTGCTATTTTACTATTGGTGGGTCGTGGGACTTGCGACCCACTGAGTGGTGCACGGGTTGTGTGGTGCGGGCCGTTGAGGAGTGGTGCATGCGGCAACCTGACACCACCATGCCACTTGCCCCTTTTTCCCTGCTGTCGGTGTGTGTAAGTAAAAGCCTAGGCGTAGTGCACTTGCACCAGAGTTGACAGTTCAGCTATTTTTCCTTGAATTTACATTTTTCTATCAACTGTGCGAAACTTTTGAAAGCAATCATTATGAGAGCGTAAGATTTTATATAACAAAAAAGAAATAGGTAAGCGTATACATACTAGCAAGCTCTACTTAATTATTTACGTTTAGATAACCTTCTAATATAATAAATATTATAGTCTTAAGGTCAAAAGTTTAATATAGAGTTTAAAGTATTTGCACTTAAAAATGCTACTCTTATTTATAACACAAGAATATAGTATGTAATAATTAAAGCCAGTTTCCAAAGTAAAAAAATGTTTTAGCTACTGACGAAAAATTTCTGTAATCCAAAACTAAGATTTTTTAGAAGATGTATTTTTAAATTCTCTTCCTGCTCAACGCAGTCATATTTCTCTTTGAAAATTGGCAACACTGATGGAATAAAGACGGTGAGGGGGATGATGCATGGAATGGGGACTGTGGGGCACAAGCCCACTCCATGCGGTTAAAAATAGGAGAGCTCCGTCTCCTTCACCGCCATCTCCTGCCATTTCGCCCAGCTCTTGCTTAATAGTTAAGTGTCGCCTGATATTTCCCCAGGAGAAGTGCAATGGAACTCACTCGAGCACACAGATACACACTCGACACTTACTATATTTTGAGTACAGTGGTCGCTGGCAAAATATGAGCCCCTGAATATTTTATGGTAATAAATTTTCCCATTTTTTAAAACCATAAGATATTTTTTTTTACCTTTTTAACGCTTTCTCTATTGCACATTAAAATATATGAGTTTTTAGTTATTGTGGGAAATGGTTATGTTATTTTATTCCTTTACGGCTGCATAAAAGAGGCGTTCTAAATAGTTTAGCAAGTCGTTTGGGTATAAAATTTAATATATATGTAAATACTTTCTTTCCAATTACCAAAATAATAATCAAACTTTAAAGATCTTCATCGATGGGCTGTTTCTGCAAAGTTTATTTTATGGGCGACCACTGTAATTGCGTGTGTGTGTTTAATCTCATCGAAACCGTCTGCTCCGCTTCCCTTTCTTCAACCTCCACCCACGCCCCCTTTCTTTTGACTTCATGTGGTGCCCTGTCATGTGGACTTCGGGTAGTTAAAACATCATAAGGCATAAGAGTCGGGATAGATTGCAAGTACAAGTACGAGTATCTGAACGTGGGCAGCGGCAGCGGTAACTGACAATTGAAGTGGCGCGGCGGCAAACCCTAATGATTATAAACCAGGCATCGACACTTCGCCTTTTCCAACCAGACATTTATTCGGCACATACTGCGAATATTTAAGCCAATAAATAATTTCACTGCACAAAGTGAAATTTCCGGCTGCCGAGGCTCTGCATAATAAAAATTACCATGATGGATACGTGTCCAACATATGGAAATGTTGCCCACTGTATTCGCGGTTATATGTGTAGACAGCAGCAGTATTTGTGACATTCGGAAATGCATTTTCCAAGCCATATTTATGGCCAACTTTCGTTAATTAAAAATTTTACACTCACTTGTATTGCTCATGGTCTTAATAGCGAAGCTACCGAGTTACAGGTGAAGTAATTGAGAGCTCTTAACGATCGTGAGAAGGTTAGAGAGCAGCCTGGAGGAGTTTTTCTGTGCTCCAGGAAGCAAAAGCCTTTGTAACTTTAAAAACTCGGTTTTCTCATTTGGGAAAAATGTGTTTTGTTCATTTTTATGCTTAACAACTTTAACAGACAATCTTTTTAAACCTTTGAAGTAATTATTATAAGCATCAAATAAAAACCTGTGAAGGAGTAGTTGAATACCATCATTTTTACCAATTATTTTAGGTCAAATCTTGCATTTAAAGTTGTAACAAATTACAAATAGAAAAACTAACAGACTGATAGTTTTTCCGTAATGTTTGTTTTTAAAGACATGATCCGTGCATGATCAACATCCTTTGGAATCACTTAATGCAAGCTGATAACTTTCAACTTTCTTATCTCTAGCCAAATTGCGGAAAGAAATAAAGGATCACTGCCCCTGTGTACATTTTCACATATGAATAGTATTTAGTTTTCTCTGCGGGCCATTGACTGACCACCAAAAACTCTTAAAAGCGGAGATTAAGTAGAGCAATTAGGAAAACGTGCACTGCAAACAACCGAATCCAAAAAAAAAGAGGAGGAGACGGACCAACAGTAGAGGAAGACAAACACACGGTGAGCTGAAAGCCATCAAAAAGCTACTTTCGGTCAGAAAGGTGAGCGGTTACCGGTGAGCTACCCGTGCTCTCTGCTCTGGAAACTTGGCCAAGCCCGATCCAGCGTTTAACATTCAAAATTCCCCTTGCCACATGCCACGTTTAGATTGGGCTAACAACTCACTTGCCGGCTTTCCCGCTGCTGCTGTTGTTGCTGTTTTTGCTGCCGCTGGGAAATGTCTCGGAAATTAATCTCTTTTTTGGCTGGGCCAGTTTATCATATTATTAAGGCATTAGCGGAGGCCTAAGGGGCCAGCTGCAAATCGCTGAATCGGGCTTTATCATTATCAAGGGAAATGCATCATCGTCGGCCGAGGTAAATCTTTTAATCAATCTCCATTTTCCCTGGCGCCCTGAGAAACCGTTAGAGCACCACCACGCACCGCATTTCCCCGATCGCAGTAGAACGAATGCAATGGATATGGCAAACACTTTCGCTTTTCGCTTTTAAATGCCTTTCGTAGATCCAAAGGCAGAGGGCCCGGCCCGCATATATGGAGTTTAAATTGGAGTTTGGCCCAAACCCCGATTCCAAATTGTCTTTTAATGATGGCCAACAATAGCGCAACTTCCTCGAATGCATTGTGTGTATACGCACTCACAAACACTCGCCTATTAAAGGTACTAAGGTAACAATTACCAGAGCAGCACAAAAGCTAAGCAAAGCTGGCGTTAAATTAATGCTTTAATTTCTTTTGACTTTTAACTTTTCAACTCTTTTCGGCTCCGTTTCTTCTAGAGAAACTTTTTTTAATACACTTGGAAAAAATATCGAATGGATACTTATTAATTTTAAGAAAACAGTGAAGAACGAAAGCCAACAGATCATAAAAAAGTTAAAAACGCAAATATTAATTATAAATTAAATGCATCTGATGTCTAAATTTGGAGAATTTTATTTGTTTATACAGCCTACCCCAACTACAAACTCCCCGTTTTCTAAATGCGTGAGGTCCAATCGAAAAACAATTTCTTGTGCACCGGGAAATGTGAAAAGCCATCTTGAATTGAGCGCATCGAGAAGGAAATGTTGCTAAATTCGTTGGACAGCGCCAATATGCAACATCTCCAGATGAGGCTGTCTGCATATATCGCTATATATACGCCTGTTCACGCTGCGTCTGGGCAATAAAACGTCTGGCACTTGATCTGGCCAGACCTGCGAGCCATAAGGAAGCTAAAGAGCTGCTCCCGAGGCGTCTTTAATGGGTTCGAGTTGAGCGGCAGAAAAGCAGACCACTTGGGATAGTCTGCTACCCAACGGCATTAGCCCTACCCCTATGTCTTGTGCAAAAAACTTTTAAACTTATGTTTTCGGGCCAGGAAATTCTTTGTTTATCGATTGCCTAGAAACTTTTTGAGAATTATCGTAATCGGTTAAGGTAAGTTTACTCTACCGCCACGCCCATTCACCTGCAATACCGCATTTGCCTTGACATTTTCCCCAACCCCCACATAGGCAAAGAACATTTTACAAAACTTTTCGCAGCAGTTGCCACTTGCACATGGGAAAGGCAATATAAAAACTTGGAGTAGGAGGCGACGAGCGAGGGCAAGGTCTGTAGTCTGTAAGCCTGGTCCCAAAAACGTTTTCAATTAGATAGCATAAACTTTAAATTGGGCATTCTCGGCGATAAATTAGAGTGAAATTAAAACAATTGTTCGCTGTTGATGACTTTGCGGGGCTACATTTCTATAAGCGAACTAATTCCGTGGATAGGCGTGGGTTGCAGACCTCAACACATGGTCGAATGTTAGCTTTAAGACATTTTTATTAAATAGGGATTACAATTCCGACTACGATTGAGCTTTCCTCAGTTGTTGTTTTTATAACTCTATAAACTTGGAAATTATTCCCTGCTATATATGAAACTTGTAAAGAAAATACAATTTCGGTATTAAAGCTTAAGGCAATGGTAAAAATGCCGTTAAAATTCGAAAATAAGTTAGCATACGAATACATATTTTTAAACCTTAATTTTTACTATCCGAAAATCTATTAAAGCTCAAATTACTTATGTTACTTTATGAGTAGTGGGTTCGATTAACACACGTTTGACTGTAGATTCTCTACCAGATGAGTAATTGCAACAGTAGTTACAAAACTCTCTACCTGCGATGTTATTCAAATGCAACAATGCCTGCGATGGCAATGGACTCGCAGCTATTTCGAACCCCATCTGATGATCGCATGTCTCAGGTGCATTCAAGGTGGTATTCCGCCAATCACCCGCCGCTGGGAAACGGATAATGGTCAAGTACACTGCGTGATTCGGCGCACTCCAACTTCAGCTCGGAACGGAGCGGATCGGATCGGATCGGATCGGACGGGATGGGATCGAATGGGATGGGATGGGAGCTGAGCACAACGGGGCTGGGTGTTTGCTTAGCCATTAGCTCAAAGTCGAGAGGCGCACGCCGAAATTGTGCATCAAATTGGGCTCTCGATCGGCGTTGGTCTCGGTTTCCGAACTACAGTGTCTCCCCGCACCAGATGTGGAGTGAAAAGTTTGCACATAAAGCCAGCCAGCGAAACGGGGGGTAAGTCGCTGAGGAGCGGCGGATGAAATATTATTTGTTTATTAACCGAGTGAAAGGCAAGCCGAGTTTGAATTTGTTCCACTGTCTGCTTAATTAAAATCACTAAGAACACATTTGCCGTGCTGGCGACTAAGTGATGCCCTGTAATGAGAAGTATCACAAACCTTCTGACTTTGATAAAAAAAAAGGTATGAACGTGATTATTCTCATTGAAGTACTTGATAAAATTCTTCAATATGTGCTTCGGATATAAAACTATCCGCACCTTGCAGATTTGTAATAATTTTTAGATCCGGAAAAAGCTGAGACAAATAAATTGTAAAAAATTTACCTTTCTAACCTTTGAAAAGCTTTCTTAAACATCTTTAAAAAAATATATGTACTTAAATGACCAGTATAGTCTTCAACTACTTCTTAAAGGATAACTGATGCCTGAAAACGACTGCATCACTTACAGCTTTCAGATGACCTAAATAGAACCTGAAGATGAGGACCACCATGTCCAGCTTGTCAAGGCTACTAACTTTCCCTTTAATTTCAATGCTAAATTTATTGTTATCCCTCATATTAAGACATCCAAGATATATATACCTCAAGAGGTCTCTGTCATTTACCTTCCAACAAATCTTCGAGTACCGGGTACAATTAACTCCAAGCCTAGTCGCAGACCCTAAGCAATGTCAACGAATTTATGGCTGATTCT
Source organism: Drosophila gunungcola (assembly GCF_025200985.1). Lineage (NCBI taxonomy): Eukaryota > Metazoa > Arthropoda > Insecta > Diptera > Drosophilidae > Drosophila > Drosophila gunungcola. The sequence continues at coordinate 11,196,543 of NC_069139.1, forward strand.
GGGAAACTCACGTTTGCCGGCCGCTCCGCTGACTAATATATCCGACCAGAGCGTTAACACAGTTTAAAAGCCACTAAAACGAGATGGGGGAGATGGCTCAGGGAAATGGGCGGTTGAATGGAGAGCGTGTGTGTCAGCACTTTTCACATTCGTCGTACGTGCAGCCAAGAGGAAAATGCAGCTGTCGACGGAGTCGCGCTGGAAATTCTTTTCCAGCTTAGAGCAGATCTTAGATAATCCGTAAGCTGAAGTCTGGCTGACTGAATGCATTGCCCATTTCCCAGCTAATTGAAATTCCTGGAAACTAAATCAAATGTTAGATGAAATGCTCCACGCAACTGGTTCTCACTACGCATTGCTCCACTCCACTCCCGGATCACTTTGGAACGTTTGATGATGTGTGGCATGCGCAGCTGAGCCCCAGCCCGAATCCGAATCCGATTCCGAATCACAATCCCAATCCAAATCTCATCTCGCGCCTCATCTATGGCATGCCAACGGAACATTAACGCGAGATGATATATATATAGCAAGACACTGCGGAGCCAGTGATCTGATCTCTGCTCCATTCTCTACCAAAGATGGCCCAGAATCTACGACTGGGAGCTGCTGCCTCAAATGCATTCCATTCATTATGATTACTATTAAATTAGGAAGAACGGGAATTCTTTTTCTACTCCTTTATTTTCCACTTCATCTTTCGTTCTGCAGCTCCGTCTCAGATGCGAATCATTTTCGTTAGCACACTGCGCTCAATCGACGGTAATTATTTACGCCGATTTCAGTGTGCAGCTAATGCCGCAGCCACAACACCAACAACAGTGCAATTGTGGCACGAACTCCGCGCCGATTTACCCTGATCTCCTCCTCCTCCTCCAAAAATGTTAGACAAATGACTTAAGTTAGCGGGGAAATGGTGGATCGTAGAAAATGTATTGCAACAATCGCAGCTAATGCGGCACGTAATAATTTGACGCTCTATGGCCGATTCGTAATAAATTTTACAGAGATATAAAACGATCGTATACCAAAATTCGGTCAATAAACCAAGTTCAATTGCCTTTACAAAGTATTTTAACGATCTTGATCGTTCTCAAAATTACTTAAAACTTGCTAAGATCTAAAGATTGGTATGTTTTAACTTGACAAATTGATGTAAATTTAGAAGGAGCTACTATTTTTAAAAGGAATTATTTCGTAAGAAATTTACACTTTTTAATAGTCAATATTGGGCGAAATGGTAATTTATCCATTAAATGCATAATCCATTAAAAGTTAAATATATGGTTTTAAGCCCCAAAATCACACTCCTTCTCGCAGTGTTTGGACTGCATATCAGGCACAATCGATCATGTTTGGTGGCTTCCCCATCTAGCAACTGGGACAGACATTCCTTTTCGGCTAACAAAATGTGCAAAATGCAAATTCACCTCACCGGGCAGTCAATCATTTCCACTCATCAATCAATCAATCAAATTCGCACCACACCAGCAGCTGCGAACGCACATATCGATAGATCATGGCTCCAAAGTCCGACATCGATATTCCCCAATTGCACATAAATTGCAACTGACATTTTCGCAATTCAGATAACAAATCAAATAAGGAATCTCAATTTAGTGACTTCTTTGGTTGATTTTAATGGCGTTTCCTTTGAACCTTTACTCAAAAGACTATATGACTAAGGCCAAGTAGACCATTTGTCTTCCTTATTTTAATTTTGAAAAGGGACACAAAAAATTTATAAGCTTTTTTGATTTTTAAAGTTGCAATTAAACTATATATTAAGAACCAAAAAAATCTTTTAGTTTTTATCGACATTCTAATAACTTTATTTACTTAAACATTACATTTTACATGCATTTAACCCTAGCTAGCTTCAAAGCGACACCTAGCGCATATGCTATGTACTATGAATCGGGCTGCCAGATGTCAGAAACGGTGGCGCCACCAATTCAAGTCTACAAATTCTCCCGTTAAGATGGCGCCAGTGATGAGATCCATAAACGAATTTCAAAGCTAAATTTCTAAATTGTTTATTAAACAGTAAATCTATTTTAAAAAAAATTTCAAATCAACTAAATGTTTTTAAAATTTATAGAAGCCATTTGTTTTTTCCTTATCTTTATTTATTGCCCCTAATTCGACCCTCAACCCCTGGGCTGCCTGCATGCTGCGTCAATAAATGAACTGGTTTGTGTGTATTTACCCAGCTCCATATGCATCTGTTATCTTGACCGACTGCTATCGGCTCACTTTGCTTACATCCGCTTGGATTTATGGGTAAGACGACAATAACAATAATCGAGGAAACCCGAACTCAGTTTGTAAATCACAAACACATAGGGGTTCCAAAACAAACAATTGGAACAATTTTGGGCTTAGGACTGATAAACTCATCATATCGAAGGGTTTTTCGCCCCCTGATGAAGATGCCCCATAAATACCCGCATTTCGATTTCTTTTGTTTTTCAATCAACGCTGGCTTGGAAAATAGTTCCAGGAATTAATTACCGATAAGGGGGAGAGAAGCAGAAGTGGGGCACCTGCCACACAGCCGGTTCTCGTGCGATTCTCCCAGAGCGACAAAAGAATTTAGCAGAACGGAAGAAAGCGTCGATGGGCTGGACTCGAGAACCTGTTTTGCAGATTGTTTCTGGAATCGGAATCGACAGACGACCTAGCTGCGAACTGCTGATCACTGATCGCTGATCCCTTGGCCGCGATTTGAGGAAGCCAACGCATCTCCTTCGATGGTGCTCCATCATCTCGGGGACCACTTGGCACAAATGACGCGGCACAAAACGGGGAGGAGCCTGCGTTGGGATGAGGATGAGCTGTCAGAGGCCATCGGTGGCTGTTCTCCGCTCACTGTTTGCATGCGAATCTCGGCTTCTCCATTTCAGTCCGAGTGTCAAGAGTGAACGAACTTTCGGGGCAAGCCGCACAAACACAAACTTCTCTTGTCATCCTCATAATAATCATCATCTACAGTCAATGGACTTGGCTTAAACTTGGATCGCTCCACACTGCAAGTCTCGCTATCTAAACAGCAGCTGTGCCAATGATCTGGCACAAAAGCGGGACTGCCTCCCTCCCAGAAACGAACGCACGCTATATCACAGCTTTTAAACAATATGAAACAAACATTTATGCACCATGTATCCAAACAAACATATATGTGCATTCTCAAGACAGTGGGTGATCGCTAAATGAGAACTAATTGGCTGCTGAGACACAGTTTCAATTAATTGCTTGTCAAAATAACTCATTTCAAGACTTGCAGACATAATATTATATACTTTATATAGATATTTAAAAATATTATAAAATCCTTATAAGGATTAAACACTGTAGCTGATATGAATTTATGAATTGTGGCCTGGTTAAAAAAGTTAACTTTGACTTATGGCCAGTCGAAGATCGTTTCGCGAGGGGCGTTGTCGGAACAAAAAACAATTTGCATGGAATAACCCAGATTGTGGCCATTGACTCGTTGGATAGCATTTCTCATTTCCAGTTTCTTCTTCGCGAAAGATCTTTAAATGATCTCTATGCAACTGGGCCTGTGTTATGGGAGTTATGGCCTGACCAATTAAGCGTAATTTAATTCATTCCCAGAAGATCTGCAAAAATCAGCGAATAAATTTTCGTCTGGGGTGTGTCAGTCTCTCGAGAAGTTTCGAGAGACAAAAGAATCTTTGAATATATAAATGTACTCGTGACAGCTATATAATATTAAAAAATGAATGCTTAAACACACTGGATTTAAACACAACATTCCAAATTTCTTCCAGAGAAAGTTCTAGTGCCCAGAAGAGAATCCTTGATCCCCGGCTGTCTGAGAGGTTTTGATACCCCTCCCATTATTCGAAGAACATGCTTAAACTGAAATTGATTTAATTTGTGCAAAATCCCGGGGCATTGCAATGCTGAAACCAACCCTCAGAGAGGGTTCTATAGGTGGTGGTGGTTGCAGTGGCACGGAAACCCCTGCCGCCGAAAAGTGGAGTAACAAATTCACTTTCACAAATCCCAATCCCAGTCAGCTCCTGCTCCAGATCCGCCCAAGGCCCTCAGCCAGTGCACTTGCAAATGCAGCGACATTAGCAACCCTTGCGAATCCTTGCCTCAATTGCCTCGCTTTTAATCCTTGGGGGATTTCCTTTTTGCAATGGGGGTGGCAGCGAGGGTCTGTCGCCGTCTGTCTGATTTCAAGGTCCAAAAGTCAGCCGACAAGGGCAGTTTTGCGTTTTCTGTTTGTGCCTTCATTGGCATTGGCATCGGCATCAGCATCGGCATCGGCATGCAGGTGGTAGCGGGTTAATCGCATAATTGAGCAGCCCAGGAGCAGGCGACGCACTCATCAGTGATTCACAGCCAGGCGAGCGACGAGCGGAGCGACTCGTCTGGCTGCAACAAAGGAATAACACACCCTGTTCGAGTCCCACAAAGAAATCGCCGTGGAACGTGTGAAGCCTGCCGATGATTGTGGATACGGGCTAAGGCGGCCCACAATGCAAATATGCACAACTTATAAATACATCGGATCCGAGGCTCTGTGTGGGAGCAATTCATTTAACCCGAGTCGGGCCAGCTGGCGAAACTGCAAATTGCAACAAAGAGCGAGGCTGGAGAGAAAATTGTCTGAAAGGTTTTCCATCAGCGGCGCTGCTGAGTCAGGGATCCGCGTCTCTGGATCCAAGGCAGCGGTTCAGCAATAAATTCATAACCAAAGGGAGTTGGGGAAGCTGAGGCATATACACTTGCGGTCGGAATAATAGCGTAGCTAATTGAACTTACGCACATCAAGGTTCTTAATTTCACACCCGGAAGATTTCTTGGCAATTAAATTAACTTCTCCTTGTTACTTGGTAAGAACTCTCGCGTGATGGAACTAAAAGCATTGAGGAGAAACGGTTTTACATTGAACAATCCTGACGATTTTCAATTAAGATGGGATTTACTGTTTTTGAAAGCCTTTTTTATTTCAAAACTTTAAGAAATCGATCACTTATCGTTATAGGCTTCACAATAATATCGCTGGTAACTGAAGCATTATTTGTAAACCACTTTTACCACGAACTAGTTGTGTTTATTTGCCTTGCTATTTTTGTGACCGCCCCTGTATAGACAAACAGAGGGCGTAGAGCAAAACCATAATGGTAATCGCCCATGTACAATAACAGCCAGAAGGCAGACTCGACGCAAACAGATCGTTCTGCAAATGGCAAGCTGATGCAGATAGCTATGCAAAACGGGTAATCCAAACGGCCGGCCTTATAAGGCGGCCAATGGTCCAAGCCAACAAGAGACGAGTTATTACTTAACAACAATTACCGAAAGTGAGCGCGAGTGTCTGGCTTTGTGTGCCCAATTATAGAGGAAATGTTGCCGAAATTGTCACTCAATGACTCGACTTCCTTGGCGCAGATAGAAGACACAAAGAAAAGCAGCTGTCTGCTCAGTGGAGCGTTTAGCATTGGCCCCGCAGACAGCCTTGGGATCCGCTTGTACGGCACCCAGTTCAATGGGGTTTATGTACTGGAACTACAGCCAAATAAGGACAAAGCAGTGATGTTAACATGGACTTACCTGCAAAGAAGAAAGAGCAAACAAAAAGTTAGTTAGTTGAGGGCTTAAGTTCTTACTATTGTGGCCCACACCATTTATCATTTATCAATTGGGTTGCTTTTTGGGCATGACTCACGGCTAAAGAATGAAGATCCCCCGCTCACAAAAAACGTGACTCGCTAGGGCTTCCCTAATTTACACAAAAAACCATTTATCTGCCAGGCCCACCCTGACCAACATCAAGAGCAAATGCATTTGGAAAGTGGCAGGGGAATGGAACTGTGGCAGATACCGAGGACGGAGGACGGACCACATGACAGATATGTCCTACTATGGCCTCCGTCGGGGTTGCTTATCGTGGGTTGCATGCGTCAGTGACAAACTAAAACTCCTCCTTTGCCAATACACTTTGAAAATCGTCCTAATATATTTTTAATTTATGTTTTAATTTTAAATAAACTGGGTAAAATGTCGATTTATTTGCAAAATATATAAAATATACACATAGCTCTTAAAATAAACTATTAAGTCAGTTTGTGGGGTCCTGTAAGTTAACTATATTAGCTTTTTATTATAATGCAAAAATGTCGACCATTATTAGACAAAGAACTTTTGTTAAGTGTAGATCTAGCACTGTTCCTATGCTGGATTAATGTAGGCCCGTCTGTCTGCATTTTGGGTGCGGCTGACTGGCTGCATTCTCCGGCTGTGCGGCTTTCTCTGGAGGTTATGCCGGGAATTAGACCCATTGACTCATTCTAGGGCTGCGCCCAGACCCAATCCCAAACCCACTGCTGGCCAAACTAGTCGCGGCTAGGCAATCAAAATCGACATTTAGTTTTACGGCGAGTCAAACAACAACAGCGGCAGCAGTCGAACATGCAATGTGTCCAAAGTTCAATGCACTTGCCACTCAGCCTCAAACTTCGCTGCAGTGGCTTCTTGGCCAGATACACAGGCATACTCGCAGATCGCGTGACTATAGTTAAATATAGTTAAGCACCGAGTATGGCACGTGACGATATTGGGGCAGAAAGTATCCCCCATTTCGTGGACATGGGATATACCGGGAAAACTACAATTTGGGAGGCCGGTGGGCAGGAGTATGCCCTTAATCACTGGCCACCACTGTGGCAGGCAGGCGAAGAAGAATTGAGAACGCCATCGATTTCAATTGCAATTACTCATCATCTATCGCGGCAATTACCCGTATTATGATGATAAGTGCGAACCGAAACAGCTGCTGGCAGATTTTAATGTGACTCAAGGAGGCGATTTGGAGCAGTATTTTCTTGTTTAGCTTCTTTACTCATGGAACCCGGAACATCAGCAAAGGTCAAGAACGGGAAAGCTGGTGCTATTTTTAAGACCATATGTGTTCAAAAATAGCTAAGGAATCGGCCTGTTTAATGGAATTTAAGGATTATAAATAGTTGAACATTTTTTGGGTTCTGGTGCTACAAATTCCCAAACTATTTTTAATCAATATTGAATTAAATCAGCCAGTTCATTTTGAAATAGAATATACTTTTTTATATGGGCATAGAGAGCAATAATTTATATGGCCTTTTAATTGTTTTATAGGTTTGTTTAACACAGCAATAAGTTTACAGACTATTTATAACAGTTTTTACGTACTAGACGATTACTAGAAAAGAGTGTTTATCTACAAGATGAACACGAATATTTTTGTATATCGCCATGTAATAAAAATAAACTCTTTATTGATCGTAACATAATCTAAATATTGTAGAAATTGGATTATTAATATGTTTGTAGAGAAAACTACAAACTACTACTACGGTTAATGATATTTTAATAGGTCCAAAGTTTCGAGTGAGCTCTGTACAGTTTTCTATCCGATTTCCATCTACTTCAGCTATTTTCCCCAGCTGGTAGCTCTATAATGGAGTGATGACCAATTTGAAAACTGGCACAGAGAACGAAGACACAAAAACAAGCGCCACTTTGGTTGCAGTCATAAAAGCGACAGTGGTGCGGGGTGGGTTAAGGTTCGAGATGTCCATCGGGTGATATATGCTATTGTGGGTGGGGGTGGGGAAGGAAAACTAGCACACTTGCTGACATTGCAGTGTGCACTTAACTAGAACCACCACTGTGCACCAAAGCACACACGCACACAATCATACATATGCTTATGCATGTACTAACTGCTAAAAATGGTCAATTTTCCCCAGTTGCAGCTGAAACAAAGTCCTGTTAACAGCGGGGGTTACACATATATCAAATATCGGTTGTTAAGGGCGTTTTCTGACGAGTCCATAACAATAAGGGAGATGGAGTAACAACCTCAAATCGAATAGGAAAACTCTCCGATCCAAAAGAACAGTTAACCCATTAAAAGATCAATACGCGCATAGTGCAAATTGGGAGGCGAAAGCGGAGAAGGAATTCGGAACGGAAATGGGGAATAGAGTTAATGGAGGAAGCACACAAAAAAGCAACGGAACGATAAAAAAAAAAGTAAAAAAGGGAGCCAAAGAACGGCACTAAGCGTTGTTGCTGGAAATCTGCAAATCCTAACCAATACAAGTGCAAACGCCTACACACACACTCGGATTATTTAAAAAAATGCCGGCAACTGCTCGGATTTACTTACTTGCTGCTGGCCTGATTATCGGTACAATCAAAATTGGAGATCATCTTGCTGTTTAGCCGTAATTTGACGCTTGGTAACAATTGAATAAAACTGGCACACACGCGATGACGTGAAACACACAAAATGCAAGTGGGAAATGCACACAAAACGGAGAATAAGAGTCCAAGAGCAGATGCCGCGGCACGTTCGTTCAGTTCGAAAGGCGAAATAAGTGTGGCCGTCACTGAGCCTTTAGGTCATACCGTCGGCTCAGAAAAAAAAAACCTAAAAAACGCCACAGCGGCAGGGCCGGAGCAGGAAAATACTTATAGGGGGGCTCACTTATTTTATTCCGAATTCTATCGGAAAATCACCGTTACTATTTATTATTGTACAAAGATATCATATACATTTTTTTTACTCTTCCTCAGAAAATTTTGTTGTTATTAGTTAGGTCTAGAATATAAAAATTGTTCATAGGTAATAATCGTTAACATAATTAGATTCCACTTCCCCACTTATGTTAAGCCTTGGTAAGTAACACGATCTATTCAATGTTTATGGTAGTCAAATAATTTTAAAAATTTGTTTGTACAAATAATTAGAGTTCAAAAATATTATCAAGCTAACAATTGACTTAAATAACACATTCTGTTTATTTATTTAAAGAATTTTTAATTTGTATAAAACAGGAAAAATAACAGTTAAAAAAACTGGTATTTTCTATTAATCTCTACTGGTATATTTTCACACATTAGTTACGGTCACACAGATTATTATAATGTTAGATTTGTTGTTTTGTTTACTACCAATTTGATTTTAAAAATATTGGCTAACTGCCGACTTGCATCCAATTTCTGGCCAAGATGAATATCACCAGCTCCCCAAAGGTGTTGATGAAGTGTCGGATTTGCCTAGGCGATTCTGAGGAGCAGACAATGAGTTCTCTTTTTGACGATGAGGCTGAAAACGATGACCTGCTGATCGAGAAGGTTGAGTTCTGCTGCGGCATAAAGGTGAGAAGAATAGCAAAAGTAGTTATATGTCACGCTTTACCACTTCAATCACCTGCAGGTTCGTCAATCTGCCAAGATGCCAACCAAAGCCTGCCACAGCTGTACCGAATTCGTTCAAATGTGGTGCAACTTCCGTCAGATGTGCCTAAACTCACAGGTGTACTGGGAAACAAGTTTTCCTGATTCGGAGAGACCGGAGGATTTGCTCCAAGCCAGCGACGGCGAGTACATGGAGTATCTGTACGAAAAACTGCAGCTGAATTCGGGCCTTGAAAACAATTACCAGGAGGAGATCAGCCAAACGACAGAGGAAGAGCAACAACTGGAGGATAACGTGCAGGAAGTGCTCGATGTCAACGGGTACATTATAGACGAACAAATCGAAGAGGAAAATGAGACCGTTAAGGAGAGTCCTGAACAAATTTTGATTTCCCACCTGGACGCATACGTTAGTAATCCAGAAATGGAAGAAACCATTGAAGATAAGCTTGTAGAGGATTCTTCCCTTCTAAACGAGGAGTACTATGAGGTCGACTACGAAGAACTCCACGAAGATGATTTTCTTTCAACCTCACCTTCGCCGGATCCCAGCCCAAAAGAGGACCCACGCAATTCAGGACGGTTCCGCAAACTGGGAAGGCCCCGCAAGCCGGACAGCGAACTTAAGTTCAAGCGGAAGGAGATCAGCGCACAGGGAAAGGCGACCAAGTCAAAGATAGAGGACAAATTAGTGTGCAACCTGTGTGGCAACGTCTTTTACAAGAAATCCATGTTCACAGCTCATTTGATGACCCATACGGAATATAAACCACACCAATGCGAGTAGGTCGAAAGTGTATAAGTTTTCTATTTGATTTCCGTTGAGAAAATATATATATGTGCTTTTCAGAATCTGCAACAAAGCCTTTCGTCAAATGGGCGAGCTGCGAGCCCACATTCGTCGTCATACCGGCGTTCGTCCTTACAAATGCATGTATTGCGACCGCCACTTCTACGACCGGAGCGAAAGGGTTCGCCATGAGCGGGTACACACAAATACTCGACCTTACGCCTGTCAGGAGTGCGGCAAGACCTTCACGCACACAGCCATCCTCAAGAATCACCTCCTGGTGCACTCCGGCGAGAAAAATTACAGGTAAGAAGGAATACTCGAGTTACCTAGAAGCAAAAATCTAATGACTTCCGTCCTTCAGCTGTGACATATGCTCCAAGTCATTCACCCTGCTGCATCAACTGAAGGCCCATTTGCAGACCCTCACCCACCGCAACAAATTGGAGAGCTCCATACCCAACTCCACGGACTTCACGCAGAGCTAATGCTCTGCCATTTTTTTTTTCTAATTTTAGTTAGCAACAAGTATTTTAGGCTAAAAAACAGACACATTTATCATAGATTTATATTTTTTAGCTATGTCATCAGGTCGCTGTCCTCGATAACTGCCGTCACACCTAGATAGTGCGCATTCGTCTTCTCGTGCGCCGTGAGCTGGTGTTTCAGACGAAAAGCCTTGTCGCAAGTGAGGCACTTGTGCGGCTTATCAGCACTGTGCAGAAGGTAGTGGGCCTTGCGAGAGGTGGAAAGTGAAAAGGTTTTTCCGCAAATGTTGCAAGCATAAGGTCGTTCATTCGTGTGCATGCTAGAAAGGATATCAAAATGAGTAAATATTAAAAATAGTTATAGTTTGAAAAGCTTAGGTATTTTTGTTAACTATAATTATTAGAGCAAATAAAAGCAGAGGAAAATTTGTTAAAAATAAATTGGTCACAAGAAAAATGCTTTGTAAACGTTGCAAATTGTGTGTTTTAAAGGTAAAAATGATCAGTTTGAGTATGGTACCATACCGTTCGTGTTTGCGATGAGTGCTGCAATCTGCAAATCGGCGAGTACAATATGAACATTTGTAGGGCTTTTCACCGGTGTGTGTTCGCATATGAGTTTTCAGGTTGCAGGCCGCTCTGAATGTCTTTCGGCACACCCTAAAGCAAACATCTTTTAATATCCTGATTTTATAGATTTGTTTTAGATACATACTCGCACTCATAGCCCTTCTCATTGCGGTGAAATGTCATGTGTACTTTGAGCTGTGAGAGATATGCGTATGAATTGTGGCATATCCTGCATCTATACTTGTCAGGCACACAGACCACACCTAGATCAATATCGTATTCTGGGGCTGGCTCTGATTTCTGGGACTCCTCACTGGTCTCCTGCATGCTGTCTATAACGACGGTGCCGTCCTGGGATGAGCTTTCCAAGTCATTGTCATTTATGCTGTCCTTGACTGAACCACTGATGATGTAGTCTTCCAGGATTGTGGGTTTCTCCTTATCCGTATTGACGTTTAAAACGTAAACGAAGTGACCTGCCTCCTCCGGGGACGGGGGTTTTTTTGTGGGTACAGATTCGACTGATTTGGCTTTCGTTTCCCGGCTTTCCTGGCATTGACTTTCGTCAGTCTTGATGACTAGGGGCTTCTCTTCCATGAGTCTCTCTGAAATATTCTGCTTTCTAGCACGCTTTCTTTGGCTAACAGGCGGATCCTTATTTTCAATGGTCTGAAAAGACGCTGCCGAGGACATGGTTTGGCGCACAAGGCTTCTTAGGTGCTCGTCGGACCTTTTGCATTCGCTCAGGAATCGATCTACGTCCTCCAGCCTGTCTACACAATCCGAGCAAATTTGATCTGGCAATCCATCATCCGGTTTCACCTGGTCAATAAGTATTTATTAAACACAAAACTAATCTGGTATCGTCATGAACTCACAACTATGCCTGCATATAAGAGCAACTGCTTGTATGCCTCGGATTTGAAGAGGGACTGCAGCATGAAGCCTTTCTTGGCGGTGCAAGTGCGACACATGCTCCACTTAATGCTGATTTCCATTGATCTGTTTGTTTCAGAATTTCCTCCTTGGTATCCCGTCAAATTCCGATTCAAATGCCAGAGCTGGGCATTGAAAATATTAGAGCTGTCAAGTACGCGATATTAGTATCCACAATATCGATTGCTTTAAACTATCGATCAGACTTTTATTGTTAGCAATTAATTTTTTTTCCCTTTTTATTGTTGTATAAAACAAATGTAAGCAAATACTATTTAATCAATTGTTTATATAATTATTTATCTATACGTATTTAAATTTAATTTATGTTTGGTTGTCCGAATACTTTTGCATTTCAAAGCGGGGTTTTTTAAAAAATGTCTTATCAGTAATCGATACGTCGATAAGAAGTTCGATAACTGTACAGCCTTTGACACTTTTGACAACCCTGGGAAAAGTTTCAAGACGCTTGTTTATTTCACTGATTTGCAGACATACGGACGGCCAGGACAAGCAAAATCATGCCCGAGTACATGCTGTGCAGGATCTGTTTGACAGAGGACATCAACTCGGAGGCGATGGCGCCACTGTTCGACGACGACGATGCCCAGTGCCGGGAGCTGGTGCGCAAGATTGAGGAAGTGGGCAGCATAAAGGTACATGTGGTGGAAGGTGCACCTGTGACCCGAACTCCGCGGCTAATTCCGCTCTGATTTTCCAGCTGGTGCCGCTGCAGAACATTCCGAGCATGCTGTGCTACAGCTGCGTGGAGCGGCTGACAAGCGCCCACAAGTTCCGGGAGCTGTGCCAGGAGAGCGAGCGGACGTTTGCCACCAATGTTGTCAAGGTATATCCCTTTTGGGCCACCCAAAGAACTCTATTTAAACTTTAAACTATTCCTCTCTCCAGGCGGAGATGAAGTCGGAGCCAACGGACGACGTGCCACACATAGTGGCGGACCACATCGAGTACATCTACGAGTCGGCCAACGACTTCATCGATGGCGTCGAGGAGGACATCGAGATGGAGAACATGATGGAGGAGCGGTTGGAGGACGGCGTTGCGGAGATCACTCAGCCTTATGACATCAACAATGTGGTGGACGAACTGGACGAGAACGACCTGCTGGTGCCGAACAGCACCGATAGCGACTACGAGCCCACCGAGCGCTGCCGCAAACCCAAGGTGCGGAAGTCTCGGATGACGAAACGTGGTCGTGGACGACCACGCGGATCTGGCTCCGGACATGCACGCAGTCTCAGCCAGGAGCGCCCATCAGTACAATCGAGCTGCAAGTCCTCGCCCGAAGAGTCCTCCACAAACATCATGTGCGAGATTTGCGGCAATATCTACTCCAAGCGGGCGGCGCTAAACATTCATATGCGTCGCCATATGGCCGAAAAGCCATTTGAATGCGAGTGGGTATTCGGTAGGGTTTTGCATGAATGCATTCAAAGGGTTTTAAAAATGAATACATGTTTGTATACTTATTGAAAAATTGTAACTTGAATGCTCTCGTACAGAACTCTGCTATAAAAAAGAAACAATTCTGATTTAATAATAATAATGTAATTGATATAACCTGACAGAATCTGCGGCAAAACATTTGCAGGCCCATCCGAGCTTAATCGCCACATTCGAGTGCACACGGGCGAAAAGCCCTTTACATGTAAATACTGCAACCGTTCATTTGCCGACCGCAGCTCTAATATACGCCATGAGAGGTAAGACAACCATTCCCCCGAAAAAAGTTTATTGCTAACTTAATTATCTTCCAGAACCCACACAAACGAGAGGCCTTTTACCTGCTCTACCTGCGGAAAGTCATTCTCCTACTCCAATGTGCTAAAGAACCATATGCTTACCCACACGGGAGAGAAACCCTTCCTGTAGCTTACTCACGAATTTGTTCAAGCCTGCTTAATCTAAAGTTCGTTGCATTTTTAGATGCCGGCCGTGCAATAAGACCTTCTCCCGCAAGCACCAGCTGGAGCAGCATATCGGCACGATGACCCACCAACAGACTGTTAGGAACCACCAGAATAACGAACCGATGCGGCACTCAGAGATCTACTAGTCCTAAAACTTGCAATTAACATTTTTATAGATAATTTAATTATAAATAGATATTGTATAAATAAAAAGAGTACAAATGGTCCGACCAGGATGTGTAACAAATTATCTTTCTGGTTTTAAACGTTATCTGTAAGACTCTAATATAATTTGTAATCGTACACCTTTTGGGCCAAAAAAAAACATTTTTAAGAGCACATATATTTTATTAAAATATGTAAATTGACAAATTTTAAAGATTAAATATTTGTTTTTAACATCAATAAACGCCATATAGCATTGTTTTTGGTTTGGTAATAAATCAATTTCTGTAAAAGGTTTAGCGTGTTTTACTAGTACATTTTTAAAAAATTTACTTCTGTTAAAAAACACATTTAAAGGCAGTACATAATATAAGCACTTATTTCATATTATATATTTTTTAATTGTTTTCAGAAAACAAACACTTATATGTGTTTAATGGATTTGGATTGGCAATAAATACGCATTTAAAAGCAGTACATAATATTAATACTTTTTGTAATTATTTTTGTTTTAATTTCTCGATTAAACACCAATAAATGGCATGGAAGGATTCAGTTGTGTTCGAAAATATATTTCTTTATGCAGTTTTTACTTTTGTTGGAAGCTAAAGTTTGACAAAAAATCGACTGTTTTTAACATCAATAAATGCCATAAAACAATGGATTAATAATGGCACTGGATTAAGTATGTATATACTTGAAGTTCTATGCTGCTTACACTCGTGTCTTCTCAAAAGACTCGGAATATTTATGTTAAGATTAGGCTTTAAACTCATATAGGTTCTTACGAATAGGTAGTATAAAGGGGGCTACAAAATAATGACTAGCTACGCTATTATAATAGACTCTGGGCTTTTTCCTTGTGAACGGTGCTGGAGAAGTGAAGCATCAGTTGGGAGATCCGCTGGAAGTGCTTCTGACAAACGTAGCAGCTGTAAAATCAAAAGGTGTTGGAATATGTAAAAAAAAACATGTAGAGTTGGCCCAAATCGAAATGCCCACTAGTGCTTCCGTTCGGCGGCATGGGTCATCTTGTGCTTGCCCAGACATCCGGAGCTTACAAAAGTCAATTCGCAGATGTCGCACTCAAAGCGTCGCTCGTTCCGATGGCGCCGGTGGTGCTCCTGGCGAGCACTCGTGTCTGAGAACCGACGTGGACAGTACAGGCAGACGTAGGGCTTTTCGCCCGTATGGATACGGCTGTGGCGAGTCAGCTCCTTCCGAGTGGCAAAGCTCCTTCCGCAATCCCTAAAAAGAATAACAGTCTTAAGCATTCTATAGAATATAAAAGCTTATTGATAAATCTCTACCCAAAAGGACAATGAAAATCCTTGATGCCTGTGTGCCTAAGTTTGTGCTCCTGAAAGTTCGTCTTGTTGTTAATGATTTTTCCGCACTCTTCGCAGGTATATGGACCAGTTCTACGATTTCGAGTTGGGTGCTTCGAGCTCATGGGTGCTTTGATTTGTCCAGCAGTCTGTGGAAGCTCTTTGATTTCGGGAATCAAAATGGATTCATCTAATGCAAGCTCGATTTGGTTATCATCAATGTCTTCATGCTTGGTGGGTTCTTTTTTTGGGTAATCTTTTCTGGTGGACTCAGTCCTCTCCAGATTCTGTTTCTCGGAAATGATGCAGCGCTGGCGAAATTTAATGGCTGTCTCCAGATCGCCCAAGCAAACCATACACAAGTGGCTGGATATTTCTTTTTTGCAAATTAGCTGGAAATCAAAAATAGCAAAGTTAAGTGCCTAGATGAAGGAAGTATTTTTAGTCCTTACCTCGACTCCTGTAATTGAATGAATTTGACGAACCAGGTGCCCATTTGCCGGGTCAAATACGTTAATTGGTGCTTCTGTTTTAGAGCAAATGCGGCAATTTATGATTCGCATCCTGGATTTTTGCTGTTTTTAAATACAAATAAAATGTTTGTTTACTTTTTTTGGCTAATAGTGTTTAGGTGCGGAATAGTTAGGGTGACACAATTGATGAAAGCATGCGCGTGGTTTTAAATTGTTGACAAGGGCTGATATATTTATTTTACTCTTTTATAATTGCACTTAATTTATTAACAAATATAAACTAATTTCTAAACTTATTGTTATTTTACCGTTTTTAAGTTTTCTAACAGCTTCCACGGTTTAATACCCCCCACTACACATGTCACTGCCACAGTTATCGTTATCGTTATCGCCGACCACTAAACAGCTGTTTCATATACATGTAGCTGATGCGTTTGCCAAACAATTCATTGTTTATATTCGAAATAAACTCAAATATTTTCCATAAACGAAATGACGCTTCAATGCAGGACCTGCGGAGGCGTCATCTATAACTCAAAAGCCAAGAATCTCTTTCACATAGAAAACGCTACGTTGCTGCAAAACGTAAATCTTGTATCTGGCGCCATGGTAAGATAAAAAATGTTTATTTTCTCTGAATTTTTTGTTAAAATATCCGCTGTAATTGCAGTTGCATGATGATCCGGAGCTGCCCAGCTGCATATGCGCATGCTGCCTGCTCGACTTAAATCAGGCCATTGTGTTCCGGGAAAGGTGCATCCAAACGCAGGAGGACTTGGTCCGGCGACTCAGAAATCCTGAACAGGAAAAGTTTGGGACAGACCTTGAGGAAGCCGAGGTGGTTGTAGATATCAAGGAGGAGGCTGAAGTCAAAGGGTTCGGCTTACCTTTGGACAATTCTATCGAAAAAGTCGATGAGTTCTTTGAAGAGTTTCAAGATGTAGACGCAGATGCGGAGGCGTATAACGTCGAAGTGGGCGAAGAGGTGTCCCAAGATGCCGACTCCCTTGTCTCCAGTGTGCAGAAGGAGTTTGAGTCAATTTACGACGATGACGAAAGCACCACAACAGAGAACAAGGAGTTCGTGGAGGAAGTAAAGGGTGCCTATTACAATGAACGTGAGGATGAGAGTAATGGATCCTCTCCAGATTCACCACCGCCCTCGACAAAGCGGGCGCAAGGTCGCCCCAGAGCAAGTAGTTGCTCCTCGGAGACGACGACCTCGAAGCCCAAAAGAAAGAAACAGTACGTCACGTGGAAAAACTTGACCGAGGACCAGATCGTAGAGCGAAAGCGGCAGCAGCGGAAGCGGGACTGCGTCTGCGAGCAGTGCGGCCGCCATTTCACCGACCAGAGCAACTTCAAGCTGCACATGCTGCGGCACACGGGCATGAAGAACTTCGCCTGCCAGGAATGCGGTAAGCAGTTCTACACCGAGCACCTCATGTCACTGCACCAGAGGATCGTGCACCAGGGCGAGAAGCCCTACGCCTGCCGATACTGCACCAAGTCCTTCCACAACAGCACCACCCGCGTCATCCACGAAAGGTAGGTGATACTTACATATTTTTCATTCGTAGGTATTAATTTAATTTATTTAAACTTATCTGAAGAAATTAGTATAGTAGTAGTATATTATCGACTTAAATTATTCATAGCCAAACTTGATAAAGTTTGTACAAAGGTTATAATTTTAATTAATTTTAATGTTTTTTTTTTACTTTTTATTTAATACTAAACAAATGTATATTTTTAATAGTGAGTATTAATCAACCAATTCATTCTATTAAATAAGTATTATTATTGTTATTATTCTTCGACTTAAATTGGGTTGGTAAATTTCTGAGAACTGTTGATCAGAAAAACTTACACACAAAAATTTCATAACAATTTTAAGCGAAAAGATTTCTGATAAACTTCTCTAAAATTGCTATCGAAGTTTTGGAGTGCTAATAAAGAATATTTATTTCTAGAGTTCACACTAATGCCAAGCCTTACAGCTGCAACCTATGCGACAAAAGCTTCAGCTCGGCTTCCGGACGCAAACGGCACGAATTGATTCATACAGGTGTGCGGGCCTTTTCGTGAGTATAATTAATATGTTTCGGCGATCCAAAACTTAGTTAATTTCCATTTCAGCTGCACTATCTGTGAGCAAACTTTCCAGCGCAACACTCATCTTAAGGCCCACCTGCGGTCCAAGTTTCACAGTTTAAGAGTGAAAAACAACGGACTCGAAGGCACAGAATGAAAAAAAAATTTTCTGAAAATTATACTTTTTATTAGTTTTTAAAAACAAACTTTCTAAGTTCTTTTAATTTGGGAGTAGATTTCACTTTTTGATTACGATATCTGGCGCCACTCTTTGCGAATATAATCGATAACAGGGCTGTGCCAAAAAAATCCGAAGTGGCAACACTTACCGCCTCCAGTTTCTTTTTAGTAGTACGGCAAGGCTGTACAGTTTTAGTTTGTTTGGATAATATATTTAATGAAATTGTAACAATATATCTTAGCGGGGTGAAGAAGAGTCCGCATTATTTTTTAGTTTTAAATTATTAAATTTAAAACGCGTTGAAATATTTCGCTATAGAGTGCCAGTTATTGGTATATTTTGGCGCTTCAGCTACGGTCACACCGCTCAAATTTCCTCTAAATTTGACATTTTATTCCGCTTAAGATTTAATTTAAATTAAAACAGGTGGTTTCGAGGAAAATTTAAAGTATTTTAGGCGACACTTGGACGAAGCTAAAACCGCCCCCGCAAGAATTCCACACCTTCCCAATTGCACTGTGAAAAAAACCGGTTGCTGACCTTCGGCAGCATGGAGCGTCGTCGCTTTAACTTGAGCAGCATGTCGCCCATGGCGGATTCCACGCGGATTGACGCGTCGCTAATGTGAGTGCCCACCTGTCGTTCTCAATTGGACTCGATTACAAATCACAGTTTTTTTCCTTTGTTCAGGGGCAATCGCCACTCGCCCGCCAGTTTCTTGAGGGGGCTGAGTCCCAAGGGGGCGAACACCACGCTCAATGGCACCCGCACCCCGGAAAGGTCATTGATGAACCACACGGCCACATCGCCCAGCAGCATATCGCGACAAAAACTGAACCTCAGCCAGTTGGATCCCAGGTACGTGGCCTAGTTTCTTAATTGCACCGCTTGGTGAAAGTACAGCCATCCAGAGCATAAAAGTCTTAGGATCTGATTACTTGAAGAGGAGTTGTGGTAAAATATATAAAAGCTCCCCGAATATTGATTTTAATTTCGTCCCTTTCAAAAGAATATTATTGATTTTAAGATCTTCAATATTAACTTCAACCCCAACCGATCTTACAGAACATTTGTCGATGTGCACAGCAGTGGACTGGCCTCCCGGATAGTGGCCTACCATGAGAGCAGCCTGGGCGGACGCAGTGGTCTGCAGCGCAGCATGTCCGCCAGCAATCTGTACAATCCACTGACGCAGCCGCGCAGGGCTCCCGCCACCCCGCTGCCCTACAAATCGAAGGTGCCGGCGCTTTCCATGACCCAAATTGCACCACCGGAGCGGAGCTTCTATTCCGGCAACACACTGCCCAGCCTTTTGCGCTCCAACTCTCTGGCGGGAGTGGTGCACAAGGCCAGCGAGCAGGAGCAGCTGTCGCGGGAGAATCGACCAATCTTGCATCCGCCGCATCCGCAGCACGAGAGTGAACCAACCAGGAGCGTGCTGGAGGAGCTCAAGGAGATTTCGCGGAAGCGAATCAACAGTGGTGTAAGTTTAAGCCCTCAACTTCTATCCCCTCGAAAGGACACAAGCTTAGGCTTCGCTTGCTTTCAGGATGCGTCCTCGCCTCACGACTTTACGAAAAGGAGTTGCCATCGAGGTGTGGACTTTGTGGACCACCACCGTCACCAACAACAGCTCACCCAGATGCCGCAGCATCAGCAGCAGCAAAATCAGTCCTTTAAGAGACAACGCGAACTCACTGTATCGGTTCCTCTCAGGCATCATTCGACATCGCTGGTGCCTGCTCCACCTTCAATGCAGCATATGCTCTCCAATGGCAGCATATCGCCCACCCAGTCGCCGGAGCAGCTTGCCAAGCGGCCCAACTGCAGCTACAACAACGACATTGCCTCCTCGCTGAGCTCCAGTCGGCGGCACAGAAACAAGCGGAAGCTGTTCGACATGCGGGAGAGCTTTCAGCGGAGCAAATGTGAGCCCACTGCCAGTGGGAGCTCGCCGGACAACTCCCCCGGCGAGAATGTGGCCAAAATTCAGCGTAAAGTGATCGCAGAATCGGTTACCAAGGCGTCGAGCATGCCCGTTCTCTCTGTGTCGCCAGTGCCTCCTGCGCGGACAATTTCAGCACCTCCAGCAGATCAGAGATCTGCAGAAGTTCCGACTGTGACGGAGAAACCCAAGCTTACGCTATTCAATGCGCGGCAGTCTCAAACGAAAGCGGAACAGCCGCGACAGGATCTGAACAGTCCGGAGGTTGATGCCGGGGAATGCGCGGGCATTAATTTTGTGAAGCCTAAGCAGCAGAACTCCATGCTGGGCGTTAAAAATCCCAGTGTTGAACGCACGCACAAGACCAAACTGGCCATAATGCTCAGTGGATTGAAGGGTGAACTGTACCATGGTGAACCGGACGAACTAGACGCTCCAGCGCCAGCTCCTGTGGACCTGCCAACGCCCATAAAACCTACAATTGCGCCGCCTGTGACTACAACTACAACCACCACGACCACAACCTCCACCGCGACCATGAGTACTTCGGCGCCCAGCAAGCCGGTAATACTAAGTAACCAGGTGATAAAGCCAGCGGAAACGTCAACCACAAGTACCACCGACCCACTGCCGAAACTTGTGTTTGGCCAGTCGGCGACGACCGCTTCACCGAACCCAGCAGCGGCGCCAAAGACCACCGAGAAGGATCCGGCACCACCAGCAGGAATCCCTGCCAAGCTCGAATTACCAGCTAAATCTTTGGCGCCTGCAGCAACAACTCAACCATTGATTACTTTTGGCACACCGAAATCCTCTGCTGCACCCACACTCTCATTTGGAAATGCCAGCACTACTGTAACTACTACTTTAAGCACCAGTGCCACCACCACAAAGCCAATGTTCTCATTTGGGCAACCGTCTGCCAATGGAACAACAGTAGGCGTCGCATCTGGATTCAAAATAGACAGCCCCGCAACGACAAAAGCCAATTCAACTAACTCAGGAACGCCGGCCACAACTACAACTACTTTTGGAGCGGTCACAACTACAATTACTTTTGGAGCGGCCACAACTACAACTACTTTTGGAGCGGCCATACCAACGACGACATCGACCACGTCATCCATCAGCTTTGGCAAGCCGATTTCAGCAGGACCAACAGGACCGGCCACAATGAACAACCCAGCCACAGAAATAATATCGCCATTTGGAACAGGACCATCGACCACTAGCAATGCGATGAACTCATCGGGAAGCAAACCAATATTTGCCTTTGGACAGTCGGGCAATGCAACCTCAGGGACTCCGGCAAGCAGTGGAAATGAAGCACCTGCTGCCAAACCGGCTGTTTTCAGCTTTGGCGGTAGCACCACTCAACCAGCTGGAGCAGCATTAACACAATCGTTTGGCAGTCAATCGCAGCCGGGCGCTAACTCTTTTGCCGGGGTTTTCAGTCAACCCGCGGCTACCAAGGCCGAGCCAACTAAGCCTGGTATCTTCGGAAGTCAGGACAACAGCTTTGGAAGCGCCTTTAAACCACCAGGAGATGCCGCAGCAACCACAGCTGCCGAGCCTGCCAAGCCATTCGGTTTTGGAGCTACCACAACCGTGGCAGGCGGAGCCCCAGCGCCCACGAATCTCTTTGCCTTTGGAGGATCAGCCACATCGAAGACAACAGAACCTACTACAACTAATACCGCAAACAATGTGTTTGGTCAGAATGCAGCTACCACCAAGCCCTTTGCCTTTGGAGGAGCAGCAGCAGCAGCAGCTGGAGGAAGCAGTGAAAATAAGGACAACAAATCAATATTTGCATTTGGAGGAGGAGGAGGAGCAGGAGCAGACAACAACTCGGCAGCCAAGCCGAGTTCGTTGTTTAACTTTGGCGGCGCGGAAAAGAGCGCACCACCTGCCTTTGGCAGCGCAGCACCATCGGCATCATCTGCAGCGCCCACACCGGCAAGCAACGCCTTTGGATTCGGCTCAGCCCAGCAGAAGCCTGCCACACCCATGTTTGGCAGTGGATCAGCCCAACAGGCCGCGTCTGCAGCCCCTCCTGTGGCAGCCACCAAACCATTTGGATTTGGAGGTGCCCAGCAGGCGTCTGCACCATCGGCGTCGCCAGCTTCTGGAGGATTCTCGTTTGCCGCAGCGGCATCAAAGAATACCTCTGAAGCGAGTGGAACAAATATGTTTGGCAGTCCCGCCAGCACCAGCAAGACGACTTTTAACTTTGGCGGAAACACCGGCAACCAGACAGGAGCAGCATCGCCAGGTGGCTTCTCTTTTGCCACACCAACCAAGAAGGAAGCGCCTGCGGCCACAAACATGTTTGGAAGCCCCAACACCGGAGTGGTTAAGCCAAGCTTTAGTTTTTCAAACAACAATCCGTGCACCCAATCAGCAGCTCCTGCTCCGGCGCCCAGCTTTGGAGGATTCGGAGCACCAGCAGCGCCACCAACAGGCGCATCCAATCAGAACAAACCGTTTGCCTTTGGAGGAGGCTCGGCGGCTCCCGCTCCCAGCGCCTCACCCATGGGCGGCAACCTGTTCGCCAATGCGGTGGCTGCCACCCAAAACCAACCGAAGCCGGGAGGAGTCTTCCCGTTCGGCGGGGCTAAGAGCACCGCCAGCAGCACGACAGCCGGCAATGCGCCCTTCTCCTTTGGCGGAGCAGCTACAGGCGGCATCGCCTCGCCGCCCAGCAACCAGGGCATGAACACAGCGAAGCCATTCACCTTTGGAAGCCCAGCACCTGCGCCGGCAGCTAGCAATCCGGCAGGAGCCTTCAGCTTCGGCGGCGGCGGCAGTCCGGCCCAACAGGCGAACGCCGGAAACATGTTCGCCCCACCGTCGGAGAGTCGACCCATCCGCAAAGCCACCCGGCGACTGCAGAAATAAGTCCGCGACCCAAATTAATGTGTAGTTCATTATTGTTTTTCTAGTTAAATTATTGTTTTTTACCAGACAGTGCAGGAATGTAGTTGGCAATCCAAAATGTAATATACAAATCCATTTCTGTAAATGTGATTGTCTCTAAAGCGTATAGAATTAGAAACGTATCATTTAATTATATTTTTATGCATTCAATAAACAAAATGTATGTTATTGAAATCAATATAAAACCAACTAAAAATAAACAATGAAGTATGAACCTTGAAGTGTTCAAATTACATTTGAATCTTTTCCTTTATTTGGGTCCATCCTTTATTGCATGATAAACAAACTAAAAAAGAAACGCCAAACCCACTTCATGCTTGTATTCTTTACTTTTATTAAAAGTTTTAGAACTCTCTGCCTTCTTTAATCACTTCGTTTAAGATTTGTGTATTGGTGCAAATTTGTGTGGTCTTTCCCGGGTTTTGCTAACGCATAGAACTTTCTTTTACAATATTGATTGATGTGTGTATTAAAAAAATAATAACTTTAAAATTAATTAAATGTATGTCATGTAGACGTGTGTATGTGTGAGGGGGAGTATTGGTGTATTGGTGTACTAGGTGTGTTTTACATAAAGTATACTAAAATTAAGTGTTAAAGCAAAGTGGCTGCCGCTTGATCGGAAATTAAAACGCATAAATGTACAAGTTTCTTAGGGGAACACTAAAATAAGCACTAGGTATTAAGTAAATTACGGGGTACGTTTAAAAAATAAATTACATTTTTCCTTTGCCTTTCCGCTAGCTGCTTTAGAGTACAGAGAAGGAGATTCCTTGTTAGAAGAATGGACCGAATAATGAACAAATCCACGAACTTTGCGCGTAATAATTTATATTTGTATAATATTATTAATCGATTCATATGCTAAATACGTAGTTAATGTGTATTGTATTATATGTATAGACGTTTTAATGTAATGCATATTTTCACAAGTGTTTTTCTCTTTACTTTTCTTTTCATTCTTTTGAGTTTAAGGACACGCGACCGCAGTCGCCTTCGTTTACTTTTGCTTAGGTTTCGCCTGCTCTTTTTGCATAATTTTTGCTTTTCTTTTGTTTTTTGATTTTCAATACAAATAAATGTAACTAAATTTAACTAATTCTCAGCGTGATCTCTTCTCCAACGACTTGTTGGACAAGTTCTTTGTGGTCATCCCTCAGTTTTGTGCTACAAACAGAAACGGTTAACAGAAAGAGATTGTGGAACTCGAATAAAACTTGGCGTTTCAACGATTTCAAAGGGAAACATTCTACAAACAATTGCTTTAGACAGGCGTCCCCAAAAGATGAGGAGACGCTCATATGTATGCGTATTCTATAACATAAAGATACAAATGTGGCTACGAATCCAGAAGAGAAATGTTACAGTGGAGTCCGAACCAAGGAGTTAACTAATAAATAGCTACAGTTACTTGTAAAGTTACAGTGTACACATAACATAATATTGTGGTAGTTAAAGGTAGTAGTAGTAGGTAGGCTATGCAGCTGCTCTTCCTCCTATTCATTGCTATCCCATAGTCCGTTCGGTTGGTTATCAATTAATTATATGTCGGAAGCTGGCGCAACTCACTAACATTGCTTGATTGTGTTGGGTTCCTTCGCTTAGGCTTACAAAACTTACTCCATAAATTATATATGTAAATAAATTGTTGTAAAGTAGTTATATATTCATGTATGTATATAATCGTACGAAAAATTGTTGCGTTCAGTGTCGGTGTCATGTCAGTTTCAGCTTTGGATCTGGCTCGTTTCTGGCAGGGATTGGCTCAACCCTTGGCTCCGATGACAGCTGCTCTGAACAATCCGCATTAGTTCCTTCCTATCGCGCTGGCGTCAATCCAGGAGGCACCGAGCCTCCTCACGCCGTGGCATTGTTCAGCAACTGCAGCTTCACCTTGAGCTCCGCGAATGTGGGTCGCTTGGCGGGATTCAAGTCCCAGGCCTGGCGCATCATCTCGTAGATCTCCGGTGGACAGCCCTCCGGCGCTTCCATTTTATAGCCCACCTCAACGTGCTTCACCACATCGGCTAATGGCTGTAAAGAACAAGAAACTATAGTAAGTCACGCCTTAAGTTATAACCCAGATCTGCACTCACAATTCTGGGATAAGGCACGCGTCCAAAGGAGTAGATTTCCCACAGAAGTATGCCAAAGCTCCACATGTCCGATTTGTTGGAGAAGCGCTAAATGGGCGACAACACAGGGCATTAGTCAGGATGTGCCATGTTTAAGTACTCATTCATTTAAGCTCACCCCATTTTTGAGCGCCTCGGGAGCCGTCCATTTGATGGGCAGCTTGCCAACGTCAAGATTATAGCATTCCTCGCGTGCCAAACCGAAATCCGATACCTTGGCCACACATTCCTCCGAGATAAGGACATTGCGGGCTGCCAGATCGCGATGCACAACCTTTTTGGCTTCCAGATACTCCATACCAGAGGCAGTGTCGCTAATAAATGGGAAATGTTGGTTAAAATCGATTCGTAGGAGTCTCATATTAGGCTGCTTACTAGGCAAAAATGATTTGATCCTTTTTGGTTATGTGCTGTCGTCCGCGCGATCGCAGGTAATCAACCAGTGATCCCTTGCTCATGTACTCCGTAACCAGATACAGATGCTTGCTGGTGAAGACCAGACCGATGAACTTTACCAAATTGTCGTGCTCCAGCGTGCTGAATGAAGGTAAGCAAAGATGTAGGAAAACGGAGGGGAACATAGATGTACGGAGAACTCACGTCATGACCGAGGCTTCGGCCAGAAACTTTTGCACGGCCCCCTCGTCCTTCAGCATCTTGACAGCCACCTTCTCGTTGCGTAGTATGCCCAGCATCACGTCCCCGAACTCGCCCTTGCCGATGCTCTCGCGTAGCTGCAGCTCCGCCTCAGGGATCACCCAGCCCTTGTCCACGAAATCTTTGGAGTTGATGCAGAACTCTTGTTTGCCCAGCTTGGGCAAGCACTTAATCAGCTGCGTGCACAGTCCATCCGCATCCGCTTCATAGTGCTGAATAGATATAGATAAAAGTGGTTTAATAGGACTGAATTTTGGGCATATTTTGGCTGACCTACCGCCACTAGCTGTCCCAAATTCTCAAAGTACTCTTCGTCGTCGATGGTCAGCTTGTTCTCTAGGTACTTAACCCGATAGTGCTCCACCTTGGACTGGAAGCAAACGCAGAGCGTATAGTCGCCGGGGAAGTTTGTGGATTCGCGCACCAGGAACAATCCATCCTCACGGGGCTGCAGTAGATGCTCCGCCTCGTCCCGGGTGATGCTACCATGGAACCATCTGGGAAAAAAAGAGAATTGGGTTTAGATAAGGGTAAAATGTAATACTGGCTATCAACTTACGGCATGGCGTTCAGCTTGACCTCGCACCGGGAACGACCTTGCTGCGGTGCCATCGCTGTGGGCGACAGGGAGGCGTGGTTCATGGCCGTGGTGGAGCCGCTGGACCACGCACTGCTCGCATTAACTCCGCTGGCCACAGCGCCAGCCCCATTGATGTCGAAGCTGTGCAGCGAGGTGGACATGCCCGCCGACCCACTGCCACTACCACTGCCACTGGCGACAGGCGCCGCCTGGGAAGGCTGCGTCGGTTGGGTGGCCGTGTGCAGCAGCATGTTGCTGCCGTGCTGGCTGCCACTCAGCGCCAGACTCTTTGGCGGCAGCGCCCGCTCGGCGCCGTGCAACGCCATTTGGGCCGCATTCAGCGAGGAGGACATCAGGCCCGCTCCGCCGGACGCGCAGTTGGCCAGCAGCTGGAGGTGCTGCTGTTGTTGCTGCTGGGCAACGGCGGCCACTGCGGCGGCGGTACCGACTATCGCCTGCGATCCCGCCGGCTGCACAGATGTCACTGTGGGGGCGGGCGCAAACGTGGACAGTATGCTGTGGGAGGCCTGTTGCTGCTGTTGTTGCTGCTGCTGCTGCTGTTGTTGGCTCGTCGTCTGCTGCTGCTGCTGTTGCTGCGTCTGGCTGGGGGACTTGGGCGAATGATTGCTGGCGCTGCTGATTAAATTATGACTATTAAGCGCATGCGATGACAAATGCAGTGCAGCTGCCGCGCCCGCCTGGCTGGGATGCTAAATAATAATAATAAATAAAGAGAGCAATGTCAGTAGAGCAATTTAATAAACATGGATGCAGTGCAGCCAAAGGTTACAACCCACCACATTGTTCTCGCGATGGTGGTGGTGATGCGGCGGTATGCTGGGCGGCACGATGTGCGGCTGCGACTGGCTGAGCTGCTGTTGGTGGAGCAGCACAGCCCCCACCGCCGATCCGGCTGCAGGGCCAGTGCCAGCGGATCCCGCACCCAGGACCGCATTCGGTTGGGGCGCGGGACGCTTGTTGTGCCGCAGCGGTGCGGTGGGCGGCATCTGGTGGCCGGTGGTCTGCAGGAACCATGGATCGCCGGCCGTGCTGCCCGTCGCCGCTGCAGCGGCCACCGTCACCGACGGCTGCGAAAATCCACGATGGTGTCCGACGACCGTGGTTTGTCCGTTCTGCGTGGCAGTCGCGTGGCTGTTCATAGCCGTGCCGGTCGTCGTGGTTGCGCCTTCGTTGGCTGGCGACGGCTGCTTTGGCTTCCTCAGCGGTCCCTGCTTGATCTCGACGGTGATCAGATCACCCTCGCCGGACGCCTTCCTCGAGAGCGGTTCCTTCTTCTCCTTTTCCTGCTCCTGCTCTTGCTCCTTGCTCTGGCTCCTCTCCTTGCTGGTCTGGTTTTCCCTGGCTAGGGCTTCCTCGTCTGCAAAAATCAAAATGAATGCGAACTTTAGTTTGTTGCCTTCCAGAGTTATCAATTGGTCATGTTATCTGCTGATATAATGAGGCCAAAAGCATCTAATCTTATCACAGCTCCGCACAACACAATGTTTATCTACATTAATTATAATATTTATTCCCATTGCAATCAGCTGGACAAATATGTAACTTATTTTATGACCGCATTTGCAATTATCGAATAGATTGGCTAGAGTGGTGTGTTTCAAACACCATTCGTTTCCCATTATTCACACAATTCGGTAGACAATTTAAGGCACAATCGCAATTTAACCTAGTTATGACACAACGTGGCAGGACTGAAAGACACATACATCTGTCAATTTAGATATCTAACAATTTTATCTTTATTAATTATATAATTATATTCTTACTGGAATTCATATAATTCCATATAATTTCAATTATATTTTTATGGATAGATTTGAAATTTCTGACATTGACAGCATGATAGTATTTATTTGACCATATCATGTCAATTTTAACAGGTAAACACACAAACACAAATTTTTGCTTTAAATTTTAAACATTTTATTGTAATTTGTTATTGCCAACAAATTTATTTTTGTACCGAACTTGACAAGATTCCAGTACACACATTTCTCAGTTGTAATATCTGATTCTCTGATATCGAGCTTAACTTTCCGGATGACCAAAGCAGCTTTCGTGATCGGTTGGAGGCCAAACGCACGTTTATGTATTTAATCAGTTAGTCAAGTCAGACCACAAATAGCTGCGATTGCATAAGCCACTTTGGATGTGCAATGATAATTGTTGGTCAACACACTCAACACTCAACTCAGTGACTCAAATTGACACAAATGGCATGCTAATCGGGTGAAGCGAGCGAATCCACTCGCCAAATGTAAAATGTTTGCATGTGACGGGCATAATTAAACCCAGTTTACTGCGCACTTTTAGGGTTTGGGCTACTGTTTGCCTGGACACGATTTTAGACTCGGAATGAGTCAGTTTTATATCGCTGTATAACTTCCCACAAAGCTTTACACACAAAAAAGTTTGGAAAAGTGTTTAAAAACAAAGTAAGTGGGTTAAAAATTATAAATTTTCTTTTAATTTGTTTTTTTTTTTATTAAATATTGTTTTTTCTTACTTTTTTGATATTGTTTATTTTCAACTAAAAACTTTACTTTAAGTAAAGTAGTTTCTAAACTAACTATTTTGAATTTTTAGAACTATTTGGTTCAGTATTTTCGAATACATACAAGCCATACTTTATTTACAAGGAAAGAAACATAAGAGATTAAATCATTTTTATGTTTTCAACTGTTCGTCCAAATTTGTTTTAGTGTTTAGGCCAATCCCCAAAATGGAACATATTCTGCCAACATTCGCTCCCCACTTTGCATTACTTGTAATTGCGCTGTTTTAGGCAGTGATGGCTCTTCCAGGGGCTTAATTTCTTAATTTTATGCAAATTTCATTAGCGAATCTCGCTCGCTTGGCGGAAACGCGTTTTGCATATTAAATTCTCATTCTGGGACGTGGATTTATCGTGGGAGTGAGTGAGTGAAGCCGAGGCGTGGGCATTGTTTAAATTGCGACAGGTTGACAGCAGAGGAGGAGGGCACGCGCAGGTCAATTTACCGCTCTCGAAGGCCCAAGACCTTGCCCGTAAATTATTTGAAACCACATCCGCAGCCGTTCGCAGCGAACTGGAGTTTGGAGATTCGGCTATCGGGCTAAATTGGTTTGGCATGACTGTTCGAATGCTAGAATCCGTTCGGCAATTGCAGTCGGTCATACAGCAACAGTCATCGCCGTATCGTCAGCGGCTTCCTGTTCGCCGGAGTCGGAGCTTTGAAGTCACACCCGCAGACAATAGTCTTTATATTTGTGTACTCGCCGCTTATTGTTTCAATTGTTCAACCACAACCTGAAATTTAGCGCTGCTCCGTGAAAGATAAATCGATTTTGGACTTTTTAAAAGCTTGCTAGTGCAATACAAACAAACATGTCGATTTTTGATTTGCAATTGAACACTGGTTCGGTTGTGAACGAAATATGAGAAGCGAGATGCTCTCCGCTTAAAGTGCTGGTCTGTCCAACTGATAAACACAAAACTATTTTAATAAAAAAACTATATTTTCGAATACAAGAATTAAATGTTAACAGTTTAAAAAAATATTTGTTGCTCATGAACAATTTACGGGCACTTAAAAAAAAAATATTTTAATTAATAAAGTTTCAAGTGCAATACTTTTCGATTATGATTTAAAAATAGCAGTACGATAATTTTTGTTTATTTTGAGCTTGATTTAATTGCGAGAACTTCCTCTTCTCGACCTTGACTCGAAAAGAGTCATATATATTGCTGGAACTGAGCCTTTCTGATCCCACACATCTCCCCAGAGTGTGAGTCAGAGAACAATATTAATAATAATAAGATGCACTCGTCAGAAGAACAATGGAAATGTTTCAAGTCTTTGTCTTTTATTTCATTCCTAACTTAGGGTGTTTAAAAATAGCGTTTTTCGAAAGTTTACTTGCGAAGAAATCTGATAAAAATCCCTGTGCTTAAATATAAAAGTCTTATAGAAATGGTTAATCTTGTTTTTTTGCGTTTCCAAATTTATGACAGTGTAAAAACACAATGTATTGACTGTAAAGTGCCGGGTATAATCTTATGTAAAGCCAATGCCCACTCGAGGTACATAGCTGTCATCACCGGGAGTGACTCGGAGCCTTTGATTAGTCAACGCCGGTGACAGGCCAATTACTATGTTCCCCCGCACCTGCCGATGTTTACATCTACAACTTTGCATGTGCGTGATAGCTAGGTATCGACAGGTGTTGCCACACACACCTGTGGCTTCGGCAACAAGACAAAATACAAAGTGTAAATAATAAAACATCGCTGTTCTTGCAAAACCAGAAACAACATCACCACAAATAATTAATAATTGTTTTAGTTGTAGCTGGCAAAGAATTGTAGAAGCGAGTCGAACATAAACTACCTTTGGAATTCGTAAACAAAAAGGTAAATAAAGGAAGGGAGTGGATGAGGCAGAGAGATAAAAAAACACGCTTCTCAAATATAAATCAACCGCTCTTAAATAATTAAACAATGCCTGGCAAATCAAAATGGCGATTTGTGTATTGTTTGAAATATTTAAAGTATAATAATCATAAAAAATGCACAAATTTAAAATTAACGACAGCAATATGCCGGACATGAGTGCAAAAAAGCGCTTCCAAAGGTTCGTGAAAAAGTGCAAACAATAAAATTGAATGATTCATTGGCCATTGGCCGTTCAACGCACATATCGTGCGGGTACGTTTACTTTTGCAATGCACTGTGGACTGGTTGTGGGTGTTGAGCAAAGTTAAATGAAATGCGCAGTAATCCGACTGTCTCGATGAGGTAATACTAATTAAGCAAAGCGTCGAAAATACACTGCGGAAAATGTGTCAAAAAATGGGATCGAAGTATAGAAACAAAATCGATTATTTCTACTAATAGATATTCTGTTTTTTAGTTTTCTCCGGGTGAAAAAATGGACTATTGTGTTATGGGATTTTTTAACGTATTAAAATTGGTTTGCTTTCCAAAAAAAAAAAAAAAACACTTGTACATCAAGATAAATGCATATATTTTAAACCTCTATTTTAGAGCTTGAAAAATGAAACAGTTTTCTTTGGATATAAAATTCCGTGTTTGAAATAAATCGGAAAATTATTTAATCAACTAATTATTCAGTTGCTGTGCATTCAAGTTTAACCTAATAGATTTATTCTCTATTCACTAATTACACCGCCGAGGACTAGTTGTTGATGCCCAACTAATCATTTAATCCTCATGACCGTCCAAGTTAGCTAATGAAAGCTCTGTCTGCCTGAAGTTGTAGCTCTGGCTGACAGCCAGATGACTTCTCCCTTGGGCCCAGGCGTTGGATGAAATTTGTATAAAAGTGGGCAGGAGATTGTGGAAAAGAAAACAGTTCAACACTTACAGAGCTAACAAGCACATACGTGAGAATCTTTTGTATAGCTTCCTTATTGTTTGAGTTAGTGCAGAACAAACACACTCCGCAAAAATAGCAAAGGAACATTATTTAGTTTAAAAACCGGAAATCTAATGCACTTGCATTTAGAAGTAAAAAATATACATGAGCAGGAAATTGAATAATCTTAATATACCAGTTCAATATTAGTTAACCTTTAAAGAATATTATAAAAATAAAAATATATATATTTATTTTGAAATTAATTTTTTTTATCTTAAATCAAGACTAATTTAATTCGTATAAATATATACAACTTTTTTCTTAATAAACAGTTACTTTTAATAAGATTCAAATTCTGAATATACATTTACAAAAAGACAATCCACTATATAAATTACAATGTGCCATATTTTTTCACCTGTTCCTTGCCAATTTCTGTGAATAATTGCACTACCCCATGGCTCTGTATCAACATAAACAAATACATATATAGAGCAAGCATTTTGATGGAAGGGGACCAAGTTTCCGACATTCTCACACTATTTTTTTGTAGTTCAGGAGAAAAGGGGCTGTAACGACAGGTAAATACACACAGAAGACAATCATTCCTGCACAAAGTCAGTCAACAGTTGCCGGTGGTTCCTGGGCCATTGTGTTGCCACCAGTTGGAAAGTGCAGGCCGAAAGAAAGGTAACCTTAGTCAGTCAGTCAGTCGCTGGGTTTTGGCCCAAAAGGGATTGAAAATGGGGGAAAAAAGCCATGAATGGAACGCGAGGTGCTCATGAATGGCGTGTGATGGTTTTTGCCGGTGCTCAGAAATTTACATATCGCATGCGAGGCGATGAGTAGCTGGAAAACCGCAAGCAGGAAGAAGGAAGCCAAGTGGTAGACTGACTACACCTGTGTAAAAACACAGGTACATGTATCTCTATCTGCTAATTACACGGTTAGCTGGCTCATGTGGTCGACCCTGGGCGAAGAGTTGGAGTCGTTCGTTTGGGTGGCCCATTCTGCGGCCGGAGAACCCTTCTCCTTCTCCAAATCTCGACGGGCCTTAGAACAGTCGCAACTGGACACCGCTGACGGAGCTTGGCTCTTTTGCCAGTTATTGCCCAACGGTTAGACCATAATCCAATACCCCGGCCCAATGTCAGCGAGCGGAAAAAGAATTCGGACGCTTGGTGTGGCTTGAAACTCAATCTGCGGACCGTTTGCAACACCAGCCGCAACAATTGGGAACAGGGCTGAGTCGTTGACTGTTGTAGATATGAATTTGTAGGGTTTGCACAGAACTCATTTAAAACAATTAAAGGAAAACATATTAAAATATTAATTTTAAAATCTTGTTTTTGAATAAAAACTATTATTTTTGACTAATTATTTGCAAGTTATGTTTTTTTCAACTGAAAAAAAAGAACACGAAACATATTAAAATATTAATTGAGTAGATTGTTTTTATATATTTCAAGATCTTCTTCTTCTTAGATTATGATTCTCAAGATCTATTATTTCAATATAAATTGTAGTAATCATAGTGAAGTGAGTAACATTGCAGTAGAGGTATCGATTTAACTATGTTATATTTTGAAAACATGTGTATCTAAACTGTCGTTTTCTTTAAATTATTACGAAGAAGTATAAAGAAAATTACCTTATACTTAAGGTTGTATATATATATTTTTTTTGTTTGTTATAAGTCAACTCTGAGTTCAACATTAAGTTATTAACGATTGCCTGATTTTATCATATATTTCAAGCATTTTTGGTTAAAGATCTTGTGGTGTACTAACCGAACCACTCCTCCGAGCTGGCGATGGGCGGAAGCGAGCGCGAGGATTGCTGTCCGTTTTTCCTTGTCTTCTCCCGGGAATTTCCCAAGGATCTTTCTTTGGTGTGTTGGAGCTCGGATTTGGTTTTGGCCGCCTGGAACTTGCGATGGGCGCAGCGTAGAAAGTTCAGCAGACGAGCATCGATGGGCGGGGAGGATTCGTTTTTGGCAGGTGAAGTGATTGTATTCGGCGTACTTCTTCCTGTATTTGGTGCATACTTGTCGCAGAAATAGAACTCCCGCCGGCGGGGAGGTGCATAGGCAGCGCTCAAGCTGCTGCACAGAAGGATGGGCTTGCGGCGTGCCCGGGAGATGACCTGGCCACCACTGTGGGTGGCGTGGGTGGCCGCCTCCTTGTGTGTTGCACTGCTTGCACTTCTCGTTAATCCCAAACCCGATCCTGATCCCGGTCCCGAGATTGTTCCTGCCGCAGATGCCTCCCTGCTCTGCTTGCACCAATAGATGTCCTTGCTGCCAAAGTAGTAGCGTCGCCTCGTGTCCTGCGCTCCCGATCCTCGATGGCTCCGATGGGCCACCGATCGATTGGACCGCTTGCTGCTACTCGAAGCCGTCTGACTGCCGCTGCTCGTCTGCGAATTGTCGCTCTCGTTGTTCGAATTGGATGGCGATGCGGACGCAGATTTCAGTGCCCGATCCGAGGAAGCCGATCCTGCTGCACCTGCTCCGTTGGGAGGAGACGAGGGCATGAGGTACGAGTTGGACTGGATGAAGACTCCATCGCAGGTTATCTTAATTGTTGTCACCATGTTCCCGCATTGCGTTCAGTTCGCGTTCTGATTGGTTTTCTATTTCACAAAACTCTACTACTCTACTCTTGGTGGCGCAATGGTGCTTTATGCATCTGGTTCAACTATCTATTTAACAATTCAAAGAAATTGCTTATAAAAAAAGCTTTCAACTTGTTGTGCCTTAGTTCGCAATTTCCATCAATCTACTGCCAATTTCAATATGATTTTTTCCAAGTGAAAACAGGAGATAGTTCTAATGGAAGCCATTGTTAGTGCACAGAAGCAGCCAATGCAAAGAGCAAAAATCAACCGCCCCGCCCTGTTGTAGAACTGAAATCGAGGCTAATGCCCAGCATGAAGTGGACAAAGCCCGGCAAATTGTTTTCGTTGGTAATAATACTAATTACGGTTCTGTAAGCGCTTCGATTTGGTATCGGCCAGCATCGAGGTAGTCACAATGGACTACTGGGCGGAATCAATAGTGAAGCCACCGGGGCAAATAATGGCTGGCAAAAAAGCGTAAATGGGAAAATTTCTAAAGAGAAAAATTCAAGCTACAAAAAAACAATTGGAATAAATTCCATGCCTGGCGAGATAGAAAAACAGAGAAAATCCTAGAGGTAGCTGCAGAAATTGGCATTATTGCGAGGAGGGGCAGCCCCCCTTAGGGTACTCCACTAAATAATAACAACTCTTTGGCATCTATATGTTTTTTTTTCTCTTTTTTTTTCTTTTCCATTTCTCAGCAAGTCAATTTGCCACATTAACGGTTTGTCAGCGGCTTACTGGAATAGTCGACAATGGCTTTGAGTGCTCCACAAACAGCTGAAAACGCTGGTTGGGCCAAAATCAGTTGCCATTCCATGTTGTCTTATTTCTCTGGGTTGGGAAAACACGAACCAGTCGCCTGAATTGAATTGGAATTTACTAGAGCTCTGGCTACATATTGTGCAAATAATTTGGGCGTGGGAACCTCGCAGTCGACGTCGGCAGAGGAGCGCGCAGAGAGAGCTATTGTCTATCCCTAGGCAGGTGGCAAATGTTGGGAAAGTTTGTGGAGAGAAAGAGATGCTTGTGCCCCGATAATTTGATATAGTTGCAAGCAAGATAGGGTTGTTAATTACTCGGAAAATGTATGGGTTTAATAATAAGCAAACGGGTATCGGTTATAATAGGGTTTTATTTTATAGTTTGCCAAGAAATTAATTAATGCAAAATATGTTGATTTAAAAAAAATCCAAAAGATAACATTGTTTTTATTTGCGATCCCCCTAAACTCTCACTGAATATTCACTTTCTTTGGCGGGTGGAGAACTTTCCTGGGCAAATGTCAACCCACAATTAAATATGCAAATAAGCTAGAATTGGGCACGTGGAAAGTGATTGCTTATCATGACCCACAAAGAAACCGGGGCCAAATGAAATTCTCCGCACGATGACTGTCGTTGCGAGTTGGGAAAAGCATTCGGTCGGCTGAAGAAGCGCACCCAAAAAAAAACAAAAAAAAAGCTAATTAAACAAAACAATAACAGAATTAGGTATGACACAACAAGTTTCTGTCGCTGCTGACGAAATGCAAAATGAAAAGCAAAAGCCAAAAAGTCGAATCAAAATTAAAGCCAAAAATCTAAGCCGTTGGCTGAAACAATGTGGGCAATAAGCCAAAAGAAATGAGAAGAGTTAAAGACAATGGGCCGGGTTTTGGGACTGGTTAAAATGCGTAAGTTTGTTGGTCCGGATATCCTCGGAATTGGCGGGTTTTTAGCTGCGTTTCGGATCGGTTTTAAGCGCCGGCGGCAGTACCTGTTGCATATATCATTTTGGCAAGCAGTGAGTGAAAGTTTCTTTATACCCTGCCCCCAAACGGTAACTATAACATGGACAAAAACCCGAATGGACAGCAATTTAACTTGGGACAAAGAGCATTTAGCATTCGCCATTGTTTTTGACCATTCCGGGTCTCAATTAATAATTTAACTTTTACAATTATTTTAACGTGCCTGGCACGCATTAAAAGAAAATGAAGAGAGTCCAAGTCGAGAAATGAAAAACGAAATGCGCCATTGGCTTTGGAGTGTTAAGAGCTGTGCGGGGGGCAACAGTTGGCAACCACTCAGAGGGTTAAGCTCGTCTTCACTTGTGTGCAGTGAATGGCAAATTGAATAAGTGGATGGAAAACACATAAAAGCCGTGTACAGAGCCAAGAAAAACATAAAAAATTGTTTCACGCGTCTGCAGTTGAAGTTTTTTTCTCTACATTTTTTTTTTGTCCACTTTCACTCCGTCCAGCGGAGTTGGAGATACAAATTTTAGCCAAGGCTCGGACTCGCTCAGGATGACGTTCGGGTGATTAGTTTCACATTCAGAGAGCGTTGGCGAAAACTAGTTACAGTTTAAGGCCCCGGTTTTTTGGCCGATTAGAGCGGCGATGACTAATACGCTGGAAAATTGAAAATGCCTCGACACGCCAGCCTACAATGTTTCTGTGTTGCTGTCTTTTTTCCGGTTTTTATTTTGTCAAAGTCGAATGTCTGCACGTCGCCAAAATTAGCGTGCAAATCGATTGTACAGAGGGTTTAAGCCGAGTGATTCATGCAATTTTGTGATCAGCCGCGGTCCATACTTGCAATCTTGGATCGGATTAAAATGTGCAGTTAGAGAGCGAGAAAAATGGAAGAATAAGCGATGAAATTGCAGTAATGTGAACCTGGGGCTGGGGGAATTCAATCCACGGAGACCTGAGAAAACAATTAGCACTCTGTGATTGAAGTTGGCCCGGGGAAAACCTGGCAGTTGGAGAGGAGAGTAGAGGGGAGTCAGCATGCTGCCAAGGCACTTTCATTTCAGACTTTCAAACAATCAAATATGCAGCGTCGTGATCGTCTTCATCAGTTGCACATGAAAAAAAGCATACATTGAACAAGTTAATATACAACGGAGTTCCTAAACACATTTTTACGTTATATCTCAAAAGGGTAGTTCAAAAACTCCTTTTTTAAACCAAACTTGTATTTATTAAGCCCCCGAAAAATGTTATACTTGTAAATAACTACTAATAATTTAATGGTTCTCTGTCAGGAAATAATTAAACAATTTTATTATTGAATTTATTTAAAGTAAAAAAAACGAACATTTTTTTATTTAAAGTAAATTAATTAACATTTATTTTTAAATAAATTTAACCATTGTGTTTTACTAATCGGTCATGTATAATGGTGTTTTCCAGTTTAATGATCAAATCTCTAACAACATTTCGGTGTACCCCATGCAACTTAAAAAAATCTTCGATTTTGTCTGCGCATGCCTTGAGCAAAATTGAATTAAACACAGACACACTCAAACTCTGATTGCTACTAATGTCCGATACATCTGACCCAAACCCATAATTAAGCGGACATCCCCAACATGGCAAACAAATCAAAATCCAAGCACACAAAGGTCATTGCGCCACCAGAGCCAAATCATAAAACTATATATATTTAAGAGATATTCAACACTGAAATCTAGAGGAAGCTAATCTCCCTCTCCGCTTTTTGTTTCACTTTCTTCGCACTTTGTTAATAATTTGCATAAATCACTTCCTTGGGGCGCCCTCCGAATGCCGAATAAAAAATTATTCGCGCTT
This sequence comes from Drosophila gunungcola, assembly GCF_025200985.1. Classification (NCBI taxonomy): domain Eukaryota; kingdom Metazoa; phylum Arthropoda; class Insecta; order Diptera; family Drosophilidae; genus Drosophila; species Drosophila gunungcola. The sequence goes on from NC_069139.1 coordinate 11,234,567, forward strand.
GTATAATTAATTATTACAATAGCGATATCAACAATTCGAATTCGCGCGGTTACATCACGAGCGTCTACCTTTTGTGTTGTACTGAACGAATTATCAGAAAGGCCACTTTGCATACCGTCATAATTTATTGTTATTAAATATTGCAAAGAGCCAATTGCAATCGATCGAATCGTTGGCCAATTCGCACACACGCGAAGATGAGCTGCGCATGCGTGGCGAGCGAATTTATTATTTACGAATTTTAGCGCGACCGCGCGCTTTGCCTGCAAGTTTTCAACTGAAAACCGCTGCACGAAGTGGCCGCCGAGGCTGAGTCACGATAAACAGAAAAAAACCTCTGAGCTCGAGAGAGAGCGTATGCCAAGCTTTGATTTTCTTCGTGTTTGTGAGCCGGCTTCTTCTCTTTATCGGCCATATCGCATGCGATAAAGACCAGACGCTCGCATGCGATCGCCCACCTGCTGCACTTTTGGCCACCGACTCGGTATTGCCATTTCAAAGCTCCTCGAAGTGTAAATAAAATCAAAACATGTGTTGCCCAACTCATTAGGCCAATTTTGGTGTTTCAAGTCGTAGCTGCGGTCTCGCTTTTGGCCTGGCCAAAAGTAAGTCACACTGCGGTCGACAGTTTTTACACAGAAAAATAAAAAAAAATTATTAAATATTTTAAAAAGCATTATCAGCGATTGGGAGCCATAATTCATACCTTTCCATAATCTACTTTATAAGGAACATTTGAAACAAACAAGTCAAAAGTTAGAAAAATTGTTTTTAACTACTTATACAATTGATTGAAAAAATAATTAATTTCAGTTGTACAATTAATAACCATCTTTATGTTAAGCATCATTGTGACATTTATTTTTAGATTGTTTTATAAAAAAAAACTTTAAGAACCGATGTTCAAATTAAAAAGCAACAATACTTGTTATATGTTTTAAATATAATAATAATGATAACCATGTTAAAATTATATTGACACACTTTTCTAAGAAATTAAAAAAATTTCTGCAGTGAAGTCTGTGACATCGGAGACTTGAGCCCAATGCGATCGTAGTTTCAGAAACACACATCCAGCTTTGTGGCTCGGATCGATTTCCTTTCTGTTTCGTTTATTTGGTCTAATTGCCGCCGCTGGCCATGTTAATTAATTCCCCCATTGTTGGTCCCCTGTTCCCTCTTTCTCTCTATTTTTTTGGAGCGTCTTGTATTGCAAATAGTTTTCCTTTTGCATGTTTACTTTTCGTCTTCGTTTCCAGGCAATTTGTTGCCGCTGTCGAATCAGTTGTTTGCAAAAATGTAGACATCGAAATGTTTGTTGTTTCTTTTGCATCCAGCGTTTGCAGTTGCAGTTGTACAGTTCGTGATTTTCTGCTTTTTTTCTCTTTGGCATTTTTTGCATATTTGCAGAGCAATTAGCATCAAACTGAAGTCGGAACTGTGAATAAAGAAAACCAGCAGAAGATTTCCTGACGTCACCAGTTCTGCCAGTGGATTCGCCATGTAAATCCTATAGCAAGTAGATCAAAGCGAGCAATATGTGCTAAAAATAACCGCAAAGCATCATAAACAAACAAACGGGGAAATAAACTGAAATATGCAACGAAAATTTGCGCGGGGCAGGCCAATATAATGAGAGCAATAATAAGTTAAAGAATGCCAAACACATAAACGTAGATATATCAACGGTTCCAGATAAAATATACACATACATGTGCAGCGCCAACACAGATAGACCTTAATCCATATTCCTTCTGTTATTTAATAAGATTTCACGGCACGACAGTCTGTGCTTGTATAAAACAACCATCTCCCCGTCTTTCAGTCTCTAGTTTTGAAGCTTTTTGGATCCAAAATGTCTTCTTTTTATTTCAGGTATTATATAAGTCGAAACGAGCAAGATCGAACTTATAGTATAGCTGCCATACGAACAGCTGAAAGTTGTATCGGAAAACGGTAAACCTATACAAAATAATTTAACAAAGTAGACTACCATTGGGGATACCTAGTCACTTGCCCAACCCCATATATAATATTTTTTTTGCCAATCGGACTAATTAAAATTTGCAAGTTCCAATTAGCATTCCAATCAATCCAGAGCTACAGTGGTCATGCAAAGGCCTTATTAGGCGCAAGTGAATATGACGGAGATATTCCATAATAAAGGGAATATATATTGAACAGTGGGCGCCAAAAGTGAGCCTTCCCTCATTCCAACGCAAAAAATTCACGCAACACTGACCTCACACACACGTATACAGACAAACCCCCACTTACACAGATAAAGATGGAGTATAACGCCCACGCATGTTGCAATATACAAACAAACAAACAGTGGGTGGTGGGGGGAGCTTTGTGGCGCCTACGTGTGACGTCAGCGCACGAACATTTTTGCCGACGACGGAAAAACTGACCGAAAGACAACAACAACAAAACCATTACTACGAACGGAAATCCATAACAAAAACTACGATGCGCCACGCTTCGGTTATTGCCTTTAATTACTACTGTGGTTGTCGTTTTTGTTGTACGCATTGGTCATTCATGGCCCGACTGTTACCTATATATGTATATATTTATATATATATCTTGTGCGTATATGTTTGCTATTCAAAAAACAAGCCTACAACAAAAATTTCGCGCCGCAGAGTTGTAAAACGTGTTTTTGTTTTCGCTTTGATTCAAACCAAAATGCGTAGTTTTTTGAGATTTTTATTATGATTTTGTTTGCTTTTTTTGGGATTTTGCTTTCGTTTGAAGACAACTAGTTGACCTCAGACAACAGCATTAAAACACAAATATAAAGAAGCTGCAAATTGTTGACCCAAAAATAGGCAAACAAATACAGTGAACACTTTGTTATGTGCAATATTGTTACTTGTGTTTGTTTTCTTCAACCATTTTTTCGTTAGCATTAAAACAAAAATTTGGATATTAACATTTTAAATTGTATATTGATACCACTTGGCACAAAAAAGCATATTAGTGATGAGCACTTTTCTGATTTTCGCATTCTTTACTGGTACGCTTTTGTTTTTTATGGGTTCACTGCCTCGAGTTTTTACTGTCTGCTTTTACGAGTATTTCTTTATTTGTTTCCTTTTTCATTTTAATTTATAATTATCATAATGAAGAGGCAAAGTTTTATGCAATATTTGTTATTTATTGTAGGAATTGTGCAAACTATTTGCAGACTGTTTTATGGTACTTTTTTTTTGTTTGTCGAGTTGCGATATCCTACTTTCGCAAGCTTTCGTCAATTTCACACCCACACACATACGGACACAAACACTCTCACAGCGACAAGTGTATTAAGGAAGCAGACAGCGCGACGCTGCAAAAAAAGGGCGTTGGGCGGAGTCCTTAAAACGGGCTCAAAAACAACTAAATAGAAAAACGTTTCACCAGAACCATATGACTTACCCGATTTACAATGCTGTTTTTCTGGATTTCAGCTAGAGTTGTTAATATTTGTTGGTCTGTTTTGCTTTGTAGTTACTGTTGTTGTTGTTTTTGCTTCTAGTTAACATTCCAATCCGACGCTGCTGCGCTGCCGACGTATCTGCTTTCTGCGCTGCCTGTGCTGGCGCTTCAAGCCATCAGCCACATGTATATTTCATTTGAATTATCACGCATATATAATAAAGGTGTATCTTGATATATTTATAAACATTTGCACCACCTTTCGATCCGATATGTGGAATATAAATACACATAGACACTTACACAAGCACTCTTACGCACACACACACGCGTAATGTGACCAACAACTGGCTGCTGGTTTTGTGGAATTTCAGATTCTGTTCTCCTTGTTTTCGGCCCACTTCCGTTGATGCTGATGCATATCCGCACTTGCATCCGATTCAGTTCAGCCCACTCATGGCGTTAGATTATATTTCGATTGCACAAACAGTCCGCAGCACCAGCAATTTTAATTTAAACAAAAAATTCACACGAGAGCAGAGCGGCCATCTTGCGCTAGTGTTGTTCAATTTTTTTTTGCTGGTCTGCAGTGTGACCAGTTCGCGGTAGTGCTAGAATGTTTACCTTTCCCTGTAGTGCAGTTTTAGCTTCTTCACGTCATTTCTAGCTTCATTCTGTTTCTATCTATGTTTTTAAGGATAAAATGTTCTTCCTACACAAATTTTAGAGGGTATTTCGATTTAAATAAAACCTTCAACAATTTTATGCTTGTTAGAGAAACATTTGTGCAATTCAAGTATTCATCAGTAATGTGAATAGAGAGAATACCCTACATGTCTATTATTTACTGAAATCTGCAGTGAATTTAAAAGCTCTGGTCACACGGTTCCACACGTGCAATATTTACGAAATATGCGCAATCTGAAGCTGCAATATTGCAAGGAGCTGGATGCAGTGGCTCATCCTCGGCAGCTGCTTCTGCAGCCGGAGTTGAATGGCGACACTTCGGACAAGTCCTTCGTGGTGGCCGATAACAAAATTTACGCCGTGCAGGAGTCTGGAGATATCCGGCCAAAAGTCATTGCCGATCTGCCGGATATTGTAGGTGTGGAGTTCCTGCAGCTGGATAATGCGATCTGCGTTGCCAGCGGAGCGGGCGAGGTGCTCCTCGTCGATCCTCAGACGGGATCCACCAGCGAGGGCACATACTGCGATGTGGGCATCGAGCGCATGGCCTGGTCGCCCAATCAGGAGGTGGTGGCATTCGTGACCCGCACCCACAACGTGGTGCTGATGACCAGCACCTTTGACGTGATTTCCGAGCAGCCGCTGGACGCGGAGCTGGCGACAGATCAGCAGTTCGTCAATGTGGGATGGGGCAAGAAGGAGACGCAGTTCCACGGTTCAGAGGGAAAGCAGGCTGCCAAGCAGAATGACGGAGATTCTACTGCCAACCAGGACTGGCAGGAGCTTAACCAGGTAACTTTAATCTACAAGATATTGAGAGAACACAGACTAATATTTTATAATACCGCTCAGGATGTTAACATTTCCTGGCGCGGCGATGGAGCCTTTTTTGTGGTCTCCTATGTGGCCGCCCAGGTGGGTCGCACCTTTAAGGTCTACGACTACGAGGGCAAACTCCATCACACAGCCGAGAAGAGTGCGAATCTGCAGGATGTGGTGGCCTGGCGACCGGCCGGCAATTGGATTGCCGTGCCCCAGCGGTTCCCCAACAAGTCCACCATTGCCCTTTTCGAGAAGAATGGCTTAAGGCATCGCGAGCTAGTGCTTCCCTTCGATCTGCAAGTGGAGCCTGTGGTTCAGTTGCGCTGGAGCGAAGATTCGGACATTCTGGCCATTAGGACAGTTACCAAGGAGGAGCAACGGGTCTACCTGTACACGATAGGCAACTACCACTGGTACTTGAAGCAGGTGTTGATTTTTGACCAAGTGGATGCACTGGCTCTGCTCCACTGGGACACGCGAATGGGTGCCGAACACACACTGCACATTCTCAAGGAGAGCGGCAAACAGTTTGCCTACTGCTGGGCCTTCGCCGTGGATCGTTACGAGCGAAGTGGCGTCGTGGGCGTCATCGATGGCAAGCGGCTGCTGCTTACGGATTTCGCCAGGGCCGTAGTGCCGCCGCCAATGTGCCAGCGCGTCCTGCAGTTGGACAATTACATCAACGCATTCACCTGGTTCGAGACCAGCTTGTGCGTATACACCTGCGACCGCAGGCTGTACTCTTACGAACCCATGCAGCAGTTAAGCGGCCAGGAGCCACAGGCCTGCCTACTTATGCCGGATGCAGAGCTTTCACGGCTGCCCCTGGCCAATCTTACCTACTTTTCGTGTGACTATCTGCTGGCTACCCACAGCTCGGGAGGATCCACGCGTCTGATGCTGCTAAACAAGGATCCAGACGAGGATGAGATTAATGAGCAGGGCGAGCTCTGTTACCGGGTGCAGAGCTCCCTGCGGATTAATGGTCTGGTAAATGCCCTGACCATTGGCGCCAACGCGATGGATGAGTTCTATGCGCAAACAGCGAATAATGGCCACACCTATCAGGTGTCCCTGAAGTCGGACAATACGCTCAAGGTGGAGCGATCTCATGTGCAGTTGACTCAGGCCGCTGACCAGATTGAGTGGTTCACCATTACCAGTGACTCTACAGGTGCCTTAAATTACCCTACTTTGATTTTTTCATGTTTTAACTCAATTTCCATGTCTAGGCGGTCTTATCACCCTCCGCAATCAACAGCTGCTTCATATGGATGGCCATCGCATTGCCGAGGACGTCACTTCCTTCTGCGTGGTGGGTAACTATCTAGCCTACACGCAGCTCAATGCGCTGCACTTTGTTCGACTGAAGGATCGCCGCCAGGTCGCTAGCAGGAACATTGAACGTGGCGGCAAGTTGGTGACTGCCGTGGCCAGTGAGGCCCGTGTTGTTCTGCAACTACCGCGCGGCAACTTAGAAGCCATCTGCCCGCGTGTCCTCGTCCTGGAATTGGTGGGCGCTCTGCTGAGCAGGAAGCAATACCAGGCGGCAATGCAAATGCTGCGCAAGCAACGCATTAACTTAAACATCATATGCGACCATAATGTGGAGCAATTTGTGGCATCAGTGAATATCTTTTTGCGCGAGATTAAGCAGAGTCAGTGGCTGTGTCTCTTTTTGAGTGAGTTACAGAACGAGGACTTCGCTAAGGGCATGTACTCCAGCAACTATGAGGCGGCCAAGCAAACCTATCCGTCAGACTATCGGGTGGAGCAGAAAGTGGAGTATGTATGCCGGCTGCTGGTTCAGTCCATGGATCAGGCCACCCGCCCAGAGGATGTGGAGCGCTTCCGCTTGCCTATAATCACTGCCTATGTAAAGTTGGGTCGCTTGGAGCAGGCTCTTCAACTCATTTGGCGGGAGAAACAGACGAATGCCGCTCTGGCAGATCAGCTACTGAAGTATCTGCTGTATCTAGTGGATGTGAACGAACTGTATAACGTAGCCTTGGGCACCTATGATTTCGGACTCGTCCTGTTCGTGGCCCAAAAGTCGCAAAAGGATCCCAAGGAGTTCTTGCCCTATCTCAACGAACTGAAGGCTTTACCCGCGGACTATCGCAAGTTCCGAATCGATGATCATCTTAAAAAATACTCCTCGGCTCTTTCCCATCTGGCTGCTTGTGGAGTGGAGCATTACGAGGAGGCTCTGGAGTTCATTCGAAAGCATGGCCTATACACAGCTGGGTTGGCCAGCTATCGGGAGCACATTGAGTTCCACAAGAGCATATGCGTGGCCTATGCTGATCACCTAAGGTCCAATGCCAAATTGGATAACGCCAGTCTCATGTACGAACGCGGAGGACAATTGCAGCAGGCGCTACTCAGCGCCAAGCACACGCTTGACTGGCAGCGTGTCCTAGTGCTGGCTAAAAAACTGGGCGAACCGCTGGACCAGGTTGCCCAGTCGTTGGTGGGGCCGCTGCAACAGCAGGGTCGCCACATGGAAGCTTATGAGCTGGTGAAGGAGCACGGCGGTAACCGGGATCGTCAGTTCGAAGTGCTGCTAGAGGGTCATCTCTACAGCAGGGCCATCTACGAGGCGGGTCTGGAGGTGGGAAATGCTTTGGGTGAGTCTATCATTATACCCAATTAATCTTAAATAACGCTTTATTTTATTTAGCAGAGAAAATTGCCCCCGCTCTGCTAGCTTTTGGCGCTCAGTTACAAAACTCCCTGCACGCCGACTTGCAGCTCTTCCTGGAGTACAAGCAGCGTCTGCTGGACATTCGCCAGCGCCAGGCAAAGTACGGGGAGGGAGATAACGATGCGGATGTGGACCTCGAGGAGGTGGACTTGCTGTCGGACACCACCAGTCTGCACTCCTCGCGCTACAGCGGCACCTCGCGGGGCACCGGGTAAGCCAATGGATGCTCCACTGCACCCGGCCAGAGTTTCACTTTTCCACTCTTTTCCTCCTTTTCAGCAAGACATTCCGCTCGAGCAAAAACCGACGCAAGCACGAACGCAAGCTGCTCAGCTTGAAGCCGGGCAACCCCTTCGAAGACATCGCGCTCATTGATGCGCTGCACAACCACGTCACGAAGATCGCCCAACAACAGCAGCCTGTGCGTGACACATGCAAAGCGCTGCTACTGCTCGCCGACCAGGCGGTTGGGGATCCCCTGGCGGCGTCACTGCAGCGTGAATTTAAGACTCTGCTGCAGGCGGTGGAGACGGCGCTGGACGAGATCTGGACACCTGAGCTGGTGGGCAACGGATCGATGGCACAACATCTTACGGGACCCAATGTGGACTACTTGGCGCTGCAAAAGGAGCAGCGCTATGCCTTGATAAGTGGGTATCTTTTTACTTTACCTTTGTTCCTAGTTTCAATTCTTTTGATCCTCAAAATGTAATTTTTAAATGAAATTCTGATATTATCTCCGCAAAATTCCGAGTATTTTTTTGATAGTCAAAAAGGTAGTGTTCAAATTAAAACATTTCTAATAGTTCAAACTAATTCTGCTCAAATGAGTGATAAAAATGTTTTAAAATTAGAAAATTGAATCCTAAACTATAACCAAGGCTAAAACATATCACTATATTAAGTTACCCTTGAAATAATAACTAGTCGAAACACAAAAGCCACCTTTACTATCTACTACTGTACTATAATGAAATCATTAAATTTGTAGGTCCCCTGAAGCGCTTCAAGCCACAGCTGAATCTGATGGACTGGCAGCACGAGATCCTTCAGTGAGTCACCGATGGATGGATCATTGGATTTGCGTGCAGCTCTCATCCTCCTCCAATCCGTTATCTCCTTACCCATCCCACTGTTTACTTTCACTGCTCTGAAAATAAATGTAGCATTGAAATGCTAATTGAATGTATCATATTAAACAAAACGAAGCGGCTGCAGTGGGCAGTTGAGTGCCAGTCCAGTGCCAGGCAGCTGGCAAAAGTGGGCGGGCATGTCTCCCAAATTCGTGTTTGATTTGAAGCTATCACTTTTATTAGGGGGCGTCGGCTCTTACTTATCATTTACATTACGCTACGCCCTTTATATTCTTTTTTCGGAAAGAAAAACATATTTCCTGATAGTTTCCTGTTGCCGCTGCAGTCAAGCGTTTTGTTTGCCAAACAAAAACCGTAGTAGGTTGGAACCGGTTTCACCTGTTCGGGATTTGTTGTGGGCGCCCATTGTTGCCAGGTAGACGTGGTGAGAACATTGGAGCAAACATATTCTTGAAAGGAAAACAAATAATCTGTTCACATAAAATATAAATGGAAAATATGTGCAAGGTTTTTAACTATAGCACAGAATGTTCAGTGTAATAACACTTTTTAATTTAGCAGAGTCGACATTTTAAAATTACTTAAAGAAAATTAACTTTAGTATACCAACAAATGTATTTCCTAAAAATGTTTATTCAGATTTTGTACATATGGTCTTTTGTAATTAAAGAATAATTATAACCTGACAGAAAAAATTTTAACTTTGTTTAACATTAAACAATTAAATTTATAGTAACAATGTAAATTTATCAACAGTTTTAAGCATCTATTGGTTGTTAATACACCTGCAGCCTGATTTGCTTATTTTAGTTACAATTAATTAATTAATCTTTAATTATCCACTTGCACCCATAATTTGCCCATCAGCATGCAAAAAATGTGCACTTGCATTTTTCTGTTAACGCGCTGTTAAAATATCGCTTCTAGACATGCGCAGCATTCTGTCGACAGCGACGTCAACGTCAGCGCCGCCTGCTCAGCTTACAGTAGGACATTTAACAAATCTAGCTTTGAATGGATGTAATGGATTTAAAACTAATGTACATAAGGTACTTGCAATTAACACTTTCATCAATTATTCTTTCGTTTTAAAAAAATAAATTTAATAGTAATTTTGTTTATTTCATAAAAATTTAAAATATTTTATTCGCTATGGATGTCAAGAAAATACTTAAATTTAAACATACTTTTGTAAAATTAAGATAAGACACTAAATTAAAAAAAAAAAACACTTACGATGTAAGGGTATTGGCTGAGGAAAAATAAAAATTAGTTTGAGGAGAGTCGAAAATGGTTAGTCTAACCATTCTGTAGCTAGATTGGTTAAACTACCCACTGTGCCGCTCCAGCACGCGCTCTCTCTCTCTCCCTCTCTCCACGGCCGCTACCTGCGTCGCAGTCGCTGCGAGCTCCACTACAGTGGAAAACGCCAAATTATTAAACAAAAAATCATCGAACGAGTCGGACGTGCGCGCTGCTGGATGCTGGCGGTCTTTTTCGCGTTCCGTTTTTTTCGAGTAAACAAACACACAAACAATATTGTTAACACAATTTTGTCTGTTCTATTGTGCGGAAATCGAGTTAGTGAGAGGGGAAATAAATATAAACCGCAAGCAAAAGCAACAAGCTTGTGGGAAGAGGAAAATGAAAGGGGAAATTGTCAGTGTGTGTGTGTGTTAGTGAAATATGGAAATTGAAAATGCAATTAATCGCGAATTAATGGCAAGCCATAGAAATCGCTCAATGGTTTAAAGTGCAAGAGAAAATTGTGGTTTTTGTTATTGTTGTCAACGCGGAAGCCAAAAGTCTGTCGCGTTAAATATACATACGTGTATTTATTTTCGCTTTTGCAAAAACAATAAGCCATTCAGCAGAGTGCTGAAATAGTCAATTTACAATTGGAGCTGCCGAGAAGTCTATATATAAAACATAAACATTTTGGTAAGTCTAGCTTTAGTCTTTTTGGACTCTGAGGCTCAGATCGGCTCTCCGCTCTCCACACAGACAGAAAAATAGATATGATATGATGATCAATTTAATATTTTTACTAAAACTATAATTTTATTTTCACAGTTCAAAAGAGTATTTGCTGAACTAGCAAAATATTAAAGTTCCTTAGACTCTGATGAGACTTAAACTTGGATACTAATATCCTTTTACTATATTAAATTTGTAATCTTGTTAACCAAATCTAGTATTCCCCTTGATAATAATAGCTGTATTTTTTTTCTGTGCATATTTCGCTCTCGGAGAGTGGGGATCACGATACAGTGGTCAAACCCGCAAAACGACTTTCAACATCATTCGCCTCCTTGTTGTTTTTGCTTTTTTTCGGATGTTGTTGTTGTTTTGGTTATTGTTGCTGTGATAGCTTTGTTGTAGTTTGTTTTTCTACTTCTGACTTGCTGCTGTTTTTTCTTTAATTACGCTATTGTTATAATCATATTTGGTTTTGTGCGCGCCAGGCAATATCGCACTAACTTAATTTTCGCACATGTGGAAAACGTTGGCAATTGTTTTTATTAAATGTGCCATAATATTTGTGCATTGCGAAACTGTTCCTCAATCGTAAAACTTGGAATTTGGAAAATAAATTTACGATCTGCGCCAGTCCCATTGGATACTATAGAAATGTATTATGAATAGAAATATGCCATTAACATTTTAAAAACGTTTTAATAAACCAAAAATTAGTCCCTTAACTGAATTGGCAATATATTTGATGGAATATAAAAAGGTTTTTAGTTTCTTAACCCACAAAAGCAGTTAATGCTAAAACAGTAAAAAGTATTTCCATTTTTGAATTTGAAAATGCTTTATATCTTAGCCGTTCATATACTACAATTAGTTTTGTATTATTTAATTAAATTGGTTTAACTAGATGTCAGGTATTAAAGGTTATTTTCATGTTAGGTTAATGCAATAATAATCAAAAAATGTTCAGTTTCGGGCTTTAAAAAAAATAAATAGGCACGTTCGCCCCTGCAGTTTGTCTTTAAAAACAGCAGCTTTAAACGGCTCATTTTAATGCCAATGGCATAACTCCCAATAAACTCAGGTTTCTATCTTCTCGCCACCTGCAAACTTGCAGCAAACACCGGCGATGCGTTAACGAGAGACCTCAAAGCTAAGCGATTCATTCAAGCCGCTTCAGAATAGTCCCAATCCCATCGTAGTCAACATCGAAAGCTGCCGGCGAAGGCCGCAGACAGCAATTTAATTAGAGGTTTCTTAGCCAGAGACGCCGCCACAGAACCAACAATTGTTGCAACTACAGATTGCGGATGACAAGCTTGCAAGTTGCAACCGCAGAACAAATGCGATGGCAAAGTCGTTTTGAATGCATTATGCATGTGCGAACGGGCAACATAAATAGCAGGGTAATGGGGCCCATGGCTAATAAAGAAGCGTTTTGAATGCCAAATGAGTGGAGTCGACGAGGATGACGAAACATAAGTGATTTCAAAACGAAGGAGGAGCGCTGCCTAAGGTGTACAGAGAAAAAGATTACGATAATTAGCATAAATTTCAAATCATGTCAAAGTATATTAATCTTATAAAAAATTACATTTACTACATAGTTAATTAAAACGATAATGAATTGTCAGCAGATCGTCAATGGAAAACTTTCTATATCTAATGTATACAAATATTAATTATTGTTTTAAGACGTAAAAGACTGGTAAAATATGCAAAAAAATAAATAGTTTTGTTTTCTGTGTAACTTCCATGGAATGTGGTTGCCGAGAATCGGGGAAACCGGTCTCCTGCCGGTGCCCTATTGGATTGGCCTGGCTTGAGCTGATAGCGAAGGTCTTCGAGGTCTTAAACAGAGACGGAAAGAAAGAGCGCCAGTGGAGATCGCTGACTGTGAGTCACGTTCGGAGCCAGCTCCGATCGTCTCGAGACGTGCCTGCTTGCCTTTGACGGGTTGGCGATTGAGAATAGAAGTCTAACTCTGCACCCAGTGCATAGTTTTGCCGACTGTACGATAATGAAAATCTTAGAAAACGAAGCGAATTCCGATTGCCGGAGGAAATCCTCTTCTCGTTCATTACAGGCACGTACCTCTGGGATCTGGTCACAGCAATTGATTCTCTTATCGCTTGATGTGGTATTCATTATAAATATTTAAGATGGCAAGGAGATGGCAAGGAAAAGAAATTGGCGTTGAAAAGTCTCATGATATTTACATTAGCAAAAAAAAAATTACCGTTAATGTTATAGGCTATGCAATTTAAAATCGATTGAACAAATTCCTTTAAAAAAAAAATCGGTATTAATAAAATATTAAATTAATAAATATAAATATATAAATATAAATAAAAAAGTTCACCGACAGCGAAATTTTCAGTAAATTTCCCAGTGTTACATACATAAACTAATTAATTCAGATGCCTTATAAAAGCACATTATTTATAGATTTCATTTCTTTAAAGAACGTGAGAGAACTTAAGTTTCTAGAATTTAGTTGAAAGAGATTTCTTTGACCTGCATTGAACAAAAACTGAAAACTGAAAATTTACCAATATAACTAAAGATCTAGGCACCTCAGATCTGACCATTTGCTAAAGTTCTCGCTCCACTTTATCGCTTATGTCCCCAATGCATCTCACTTCTTGCCGAGTGGTAATTATACACCTTGGTGACTCAGAATTTGTCATTAAGGCAAAACTGCAGTTCAGTAGGTAACACACATATGGATGCCAGCCCCTCTTCCGCCTTCCGCGTTTTCTTCAAGAAAAACGGAGAGAATCCGACAAACAACTTGCCCTGCCAACTCAGAGACCTGACCTATGAGCTCTGTCTTTAGCACTCGCATTTAGTACTCACTCGTTTGGTTTTGTTTCTTTGTTGGTTTCTGGCCCACGTCTTCCATTGTTTCAACGTTTATCTCGCTTTTGGGGGCAACAGTTTTGCTTCGATTTGTGCGGTTTTATTTTTGGACCTACCTTGGAAACTTGTTCTGGCAATCGGAGAATGGAAAATGATCAGGGTTTCCACAACAAACAAAATAAATTACATTACTTAAGACCAATAAACTGTTATAGCCCCGATTCCCTACAGTGGGCGTCCAATTAAATAACTCAATTGAAAAGTCTTTGACTCTTGGCATTATTCTTCACATTTCACCCACTCCTCAGACTTGAGCCGGCTTAATTAAATTAAAACATTAATTGCTTTGTTGACAGGTAGACATCATGTCAATGAACTAAGTCTCAACTTTTGTAGCACCATCAGAAAAGGTATGGGTTTTAGTCAGGTGCCTTTTCCCTGGACCAACTGATACAGCAGCTCTTTCTTTCGCTACTGCCATTGTAATATTAATTCAATTCTAGACACTTGCCGGGTGAACAATCGCCAAACACTTGGACACTGATTGAACTTAATTGAATTAAGAGCAGTTTGCCAGTTACATCTTCCCTTGGGTCAGGCGTGCAGGAAGTCAACCTTGTGTTAGGTATTACAGTATTCACCAAATAAATGCACTAAAATTCTCTAAATTTAAAATCATCTATCATATCTATTAATAGAATCAAAACGTGCTATCAACCGAGTTCAAAAGATATATTTAAGTTTTAAACTTAATATAATATAAATAATGTGGTTTTGAATATAGTCAGCGAAATGGCAATTCAACATGTAAATATTAGTTGACAAATAAAACAGAATAGAACGCGGGTTTGTAAATAATTTTTATGTACAAGCCCCTGTCACTTTGTGAGCTGAGGGGTGTTCCCGTATAAGTTGGCAATTTATAGAGTAGCTCAAGGCAGCCTGTGAACTAGTTTCGCTTGCCTTTCATACAACTTGAAAGCCATTTTAGTTGACTTCGGGTTTCTTTTGGCATTTCCTCCACATAACCACAGATGTTGCCTCAAATGGGAGCATATGTGTGTTATTTATGCGCTTATTTGAGTGTGTGCTGCCACCTTCTGCATTCTTAATACCGCTTTTGTTTTTGTTTACCTTTCGGGCCTGAAAATGCGCTTGCCAGTGCAATGCATTTGCCGTTTGTTTACACCACTTACGTATCCGAAAGATACACAACGCTGGTGCCATATTTCATCATTTGGATGCCTCGAGCATCTTTCACATGCATTTGCATGCAAAGAGAGTCCCCAATCATTCAACTGCTTTGCATACCAAATACTAAAAATGTTTAACCTTTTTTTTGCTGCAATTTAGCGAATGATTTCAGAGGTTTTTCTGAGCGTTACTTGTTTTTATAGCACTTGGCCTTTGGGTTTGTTGTCTACAAAAATTCTCGCTAAAGAAAACCTGTTTCTCCGATTCTTTGGTGTTGGGTCCGGTTAGCAGCGCAATCTTTTTTGACGTACTTTGTTTTATGAAATGCTAATGAATTTATATGGATTCGATTATATACGAAATCAACTTTAATTAACACTTGACAAACAATGCAACTAATACAACTATTTAACATTTACTAGGCTTATATAGCGCACTCGAAGCGGTAAAGTTGGCAAACCAAAGTCCTTCAATGTAGAGCGATCGTATACCCCCTCAAATCTCTGTCTGAATTCCTGGTTAGCAAAACTCCGTTAATAAATTATATCCACAGACCTTGAACCCTGGGTGTTAGAGTTAAATATTGCACACAGTCTTCAATTAGCACGCAGCTTGGCAATGGGAGATTCGCGTGTTTGGTCGAGGAAACCCCGAAAAAGCGTTGACCCAAAAAGAAGGAAGGTAATATTCCTCGTATTTAATAAATTGTAAAAAAAAACTCATAAAATTGTTTTTTACACTCTGAAATGAAAAAAGTATTTACATATTTTTTGATTATAAAAAGAAAACACTTGACCTTCGCTTAAAAAATTTTCTTTCTGTGCAGTGACAAAGTGTTGGGGAAAGTGTCTGGCTAATTTGTGAAAAGTAATAATAAGAAAAAATGCCAAAATAAAGTGTAATTGTATCGGGGAAGCGTGGGAGAAATCTCTCTCTCGGGTTCAGTAGCTTCCAAACGAAAGTTGCCGAATTGGTAGTTATGTAACCCATATGGATCTACCAGGTAACGCCCACCCCATCATTCTCCGGCGACATCAGCTGGCTCTCTCTGTTATTAAAACTCTTTAGCGAACGAACGGAACCCGTTTAGCACCCGGGGAAAAGTTGTCTCTGGCTGCTGTGGAAAATTGGAAATGTAGAGCTATGAGCTACGCGATGGAGCGAAAAGTAAAAGTGCTTCGGCGGCTTCCACAGCGCCCACTTTTGCTTTCTTCCGCCGCTTCTTCTGCCGTTTAGCTACCATTGAGCCGTGAAGTGACAAAGGGGTAAAAAGGTAAAAATAGCTGCTTACCTTGCGCAAAATCAGCTACAACTGCATTGTTTGGGCCTCTTCCACCCCCCCTTCTTGGCCCTCGCCCAACGACAGCTCCTACGTAACAATGAATGAACCCACATGAGTCACGTCTAGTGCATTCCCAGGCCCACTATTCGCAGCCCACAACATACAATCCAAAACCCAAACCAAATACACGGGGCATGCGTGAAGCGTTAGCTCATCTGTCGGTGGGGTAACCTCAATTCGGTTCACTTTGCGGCTGCGCTGTAACTACAAGCCCCTGCCCCTCCAACTGCCCTTTTCCCTAGCCGCGATTAACCCACTCAGGCCCCCGTATATACTACAAAATATTGGTCTTCTGATTAGGAAAATATTCCATTTTTCAGTTTTGCGGTTTGAAATTAATTGTAATATTTAATTTTCAAAAATATACGAAGCCAATAACAACACATTGCGACAAATGGTTTTTTGTTACACTTTAAAAGCGGAGCAAGAGTTAATATATAATATATCAAATTATTTGATTTGAGCCATTTTTTATTTTAAAATGAAATCTGAGCATATTTTTTTTTAAACTATGCCTTTATTAATTAAATTTGAAACAGAAAAATTTTTAAAGAATTAAATTTGTTTAGTAACCGTTGTCTATAACTACATTTTTTAGATCAGTGATTTTTGTCATTGGGCTTGCCAGGGTTAACAAACAGCGAAAAGCGAGACCCGAATCTAGTACACGTTACAGCCACGTTCGTGGATCGACCAGCATGAAAAGCAACAATGCTGCAGAGTAGTTACCTTGTTTTTGGCCAGTCACCAGCTGGACGGTAGCCCTCGTGCCAGTTCCAATTTGTCGAGCGTTTTTCGGTTCGGACTGGATTGGTTTCGTGACATTCAAATCGGTTCGTTCCAGGCCGTGCAGGCAAAAGGGCAGCCACCGATCAAGGGGCATTTCAAAAATGGATTTTCCACGAGTGAGTTATTGCAGCACTACCGAAATGACGAAATCCTGCTTTAGATTGCCCCCTCCTCTGTACTTTATTATTTATTAGGGCAATGGAGACATTAATAAACCGCTTACCCACTATCGCCCGATCGCAATTGCCTTAACAAAGGAGAGCAAATTAAAAGCGAACCAAGCAAATTTGTCAGTTTCGAGGTAAATGTGACTTGGGGCGCACACTAAGTTGACAAAAGTCGAATGACAATGGCGGGGAATCACGGGGATATGGAGAATGGTTGTTATAGAGAGCATGGTGACCCAAAATGTATGGCAGGGGGGCAGCAGAATGGGAACGTGAATTATGGACGCATTAGATGGCTATCTATCCATGCATAAAACACTCACAGAAAATGTTACTAATTAATGCATAAAACACTCACAGAAAATGTAACTGTTCTGATATTATCTTACAGCTTAAATTTTTAAAAACCTATAATCTAGTTTTCTTTTGGGCTTATAGAATTTTTGTATTTAATTTTTTCATACATAAAGCTTTTAAATATGTATAGTTTTGAAAAATAATGGGAACTGCATTAAATTTTTGGCAAAAGAATATTATTCCAAACTAGGGTTTTATATTGAAATATTTCAAAGAAAGTTGTTAATTTAAATATATATATTATAGAGTGAATGTCTTAAAACACGTTCAAATATATCTGTAGGTATGTTAACCGAAAATATTTAATATTTTTGGCTTGGAACATGTTTCTTTTAGTGCAAACATTTGTGTGGCGAATTTGCATGGTTGTGTGGCTTGCGCTTGAGCTGCAGCGCTTGCCTAATTGTTCAATTGCATTAGGGGCAATTATGTGGCTGACATACATGTGAGTATCCAAGCCCAAGTACGTACACATGCGCCTGCCATTACAGTAATTGCACAGATACAGATAAGCAGAGACAACGGCGACCGACCGGACAATTGCTTGGCCATATTCGACGCTGGCTTAACTTGCATATTGCGTGGCCAATACCCTTATCGGGCCCATCGGCAGTGCTCCAACCACTTATCCAGACTTTGGGGGGTGTCTGTGATGGATAGACATTGGTCAATTCAAAGAATTAGGAATTCTATGTATACCAAATGAAATGCTTTGTAGAGGTATAATCAACATTTGGCAAACTAAAAACGGGATAATGTTGTGGAAAACTGTTTTAAAAATGGATTTAATAAACATTCAAGTATACGGCAATCTCGATTTTTTCCTAGACGCAGATGTACAGCATTAATGCCTGAACTCATTTGCGATTTGGACGGGCCATGTTGTTGTTGCCCCCAGCTGCCTGGTTCAATAAACGCCAATGGCAGGGCCAACAAGGTCGAAATTGATGAATGCGATTGTTTAGTACACACAAAAAAGAATTATTTAAAATATATGAAAGAGAAGTATCAGTTAATAATAATTTAAATTTTTCGCTCTTGAGATATTAAGACAGTGATAAGTCTAATAGGTTTAAACAGAAGAATATGACATGTATTTTTGTAGTTTTTACTTAAATGCTGACGTTTGGATAATATACCTCTCTTATCTTGCGTAAGTGAAAAATCAGTTTTACATGAGCTAAATATTTATAAGATCATTTTTATTGAATGTATTTTAAAATATTTTTTTATATGGCAAAAAACAATTCCTATGGCTACTGTCAATAAAAAAATCTGAAATTTCAAATACTTTTAGCTATTCACACATCCGTTGAGCAGTTGACCGCCTTGGACCATTCAGATTGAGTTCGATTTCATTGCGGGTTTCTATTTATTTCTTTTATAAACTTGATTGCGTTGAAAGTTCAGCTCGAGGCAGAGTATTGCTCATTTTGGCTTTGGTTTTCCGCCAAAAATAAAGAAATTTGTCTAAGGCATGATATAAGCAAATGACATGCAAATGAGTCATCGGCAAACCGCATCAATGGATACAAATTTCGGAGCTCAGATAGGAGAGTGGAAAGAGGTCTGCTTCGTATAATAAAGCTATGATACGCATGGGAAGTTCGTAAATAGAGAATAATGAAGATTGACTCGTTCGAATGAGATACTTCCGTGGAATCTTCTCTCAACAGTTACGTCTATTAAATAGCGGTATATCAGAAAATCAAAACAAAAGAAGTACCAAAAGTATATATATATATATATAGACATATGGCACTAATGCCACAGTTATCGTTTTGAGCGTGCGACGCCTGGCATTCTCCATCACACTCGGCTGATTTTAGAGCGGCAAAAGCTCTGCTCGCAATTCATTATTGATAACATCTCCATCTTCATCGCCATCCTCAGTTTTTTCCGCAAAAATGCTAAGAACGCAGCTTAAAAAATCATTTATATGCTTTTAAAATAATGTAAGCTAACTGTTGGCATTCTTTGGAATTCTATTTTGCGTCGTGAGACCGCGTGCGTAGTAAGTATTTTGGGTTAAGCTAGATGTTGGTTTGGATTGGGATAGAAAAGTTAACTTGGCCTACTTCTGCGAAACATATTAGCTTTAAGTGACTCATCTCCAAATTGATGATCTAATATACACTTTAAAAACTTTTCTGATCTGCTGATTTTGTTAATTTTATAAATCCTTCAAACTGTTAAGTAATTTAGCTAATATTTATATTGTAATAGATTATCATATTGTAATCAGATTATATCGAGTTTTTATCTTAATCATCTTCAGGTGCGGTAAATGTGCTAAGCAATTATTAGCAACTGAAAAAAACACATTAGTTCATTCTGTTGATCCCCTTCCGGTTATTTAATGGTTGCAATTCTTTACATCATTAGATTTAGCCAATTTGGCTGATGATTGGGATAAAAACTGAAGTTTGCTTGGGAAAATTCTTAGCAAATCTTTCTTCTTTAAGCTAACGATCCGATGCCCATCAATCACCAGCTCAGATCAAGTCATGACTACCCAGATGGCTGTCATTATCACAAGCCACAACAACAACTAAACAACAACTCGAGGGATCATTAAGATACCAAGCGATCGCTAGCCATTTTCCACATCCATCGTGATCGCAATGCAAGTGAAATCATAATTGCAAATCGAAATCGAAGCGGCTTTATTGGGCCGCAAAAACTGGTTTAGCATTCTCTCGCGATCATCCTCGATCCGATTGTTATCTCTATAGCTGGATTTTCAGTGTGGAGTTCGAGTTGCATTGAGATCTCAAGTCGTCGAATTCTGAGCCATTCGTTCATCCTGAGTGCGTGCTGCTGAAGCGGAAATGTGTCGACTCCCCAGCGATCTCGTTTCTCTAATGCTGCACTGTTTACATCACCTACATCAACTTGCTCCTCGTTTCCCTGTGTTCACGGCCAAAGCCACGATGCACTTGATTCCCCGATCGAGTCACGTTTCCAGTCAAGTCCAGATCCGATCCCTAAGCCCGAAGGTAAATTTTTTTCATTTGGGTTAAGTGGAGGGTTCAAGTTGCGGTCTATGTCTTCCTGCCACTGCCTCGCCCTCGGTTGTGGCTCACTATATTAATAGGTTGTTCTATCATTGGTGTTTTCGTGATTAATACACCTGAGCAACAGTATAACAGTTTTTGAGCTTGGTCATAACCGTTTGCGCTATTGTGCAAAATATGTGCGGTTTTGGCACTACAAAACAAAAAATTGTTGCATACCCTTGGGCTTTATACAATTAAGAAATGGTGTAGGTAATTTACATTTCGAATGTAAATATTTGAAAAGAAAAAAAGAAAAGTTATGGACTTATAAGCTACAAGCCCATAAAAGTACGCCTTTTCAACATAGGACATCTGTAAGAAAAGTTATGGAATTAGAATTAGGTAATTTCTCTGAAAAGCCAAAAATAAAAACACGAAACTAAAAGGCTTTGCCTTTTTAAAATCGGATATATGTAAAAAAAGTTATGGAGTTTGAAGCGCTGGTTTTGAGTCATTTTTCTTCAAAGCCATTTTTGGAAAAAATTTAAAGGGGTTACATCACTAAAATTTCAAGAAAATCGACTCGACATCACAAACCAATAGCTTAACGCAGATTTTTAGAGAATTAGGCTACAAGCCCATAAAAGTACGCCTTTTCAACATAGGAGATCTGTAAGAAAAGTTATGAAATTAGAAGTGCTGGTTTTATTCATTTTTCTACAAAGCCATTTTTTTAAATTTAAATTTCATTAAATCGCCCAGAGCATCGACTCTTAATAACTCGCCAAAGTTTGAATGCAGATTTTTAGAAAATTAAATCACGAAACTTAAAAGCTTTGCCTTTTTAAAATCGGATATCTGTAAGAAAAGTTATGGACTTTGAAGCGCTGGTTTTGGGTCATTTTTCTTTAAAGCCATTTTTGGAAAAAATTTTAAGGGGTTACATCACTAAAATTTCAAGAAAATCGACTCGACATCACAAACCAATATTTTAACGCAGATTTTTAGAGAATTAAGCTACAAGCCCATAAATGTATGCCTTTTCAATATGGGACATCTGTAAGAAAAGTTATAGAATTAAAAGTGCTGGTTTTAGGTAATTTTTCAACAATGCCATTTGTAGAAAATTGAAATTTCATTAAATCGCCCTGAACATCGACCCTTAATTAGAGTCCAAAGTTTGAATGCAGATTTTTAGAAAATGTATGGAATTATAAGTGCAATCAATTAAATCAAATAATTAATATATATACATATTAATAAATAAAAATTTACAAATAACATGGATTTTCTAGTGATAGAGTCCCTTGTTTATTTGTAAGATAAATAAAAGATTTATACACCTCACACAATAGACTGAATTTATTGTTTTTTTATCAGATTTTGATTTTTAAGACATTTTAAACTTCTGCGATATGTCAATAAAATATCTTGATTCTTGATTGTGATACAAATTTAAACGATGTTTTTTTTTAATTTTATTTTATCTTAGGATTTTAAAGTCAATGCAATATTGATTTATCAGTGGCTATCGTTATGCCCTTTAACAACCCACAGCTGGCCTCCAGTAACAGCAACGGATAACAATTTACCTTTGCCGCTGCCTTTTTATCAGCAGCAGCGTTGACATTCAAAAATTAAAAAAAAAATTACAAAATACCTTGCTGTGATTTTTTCCTCGTCAGGCTCAAGCAAATCTTATCTGTAGGCACACATGGGCATAAATATCTATATTTTTAGCGCTATTAGTCAGCGGGCGCATGGCAAAAAGGCAGCTGAATGGAAGTCCAAAGCTGTAGCCCTAAAATAAACTGTGGAATTTCAAGTATTTTAACGAGAAAGTAGCACTATTCAAGAGGAAACCCTCTGGGTTAAAGCCCCTTTTAAAATGGGGGAAACGAGAAAGGGGCGCCACACCTAAATATCGCACCACCTTGAGGGTAACGTCATTAATAACAGCCAACCACCGAACTGGGGCTTTTAGTGCTAATTGTTGACATGGGGGTAGGCATATGTCCCAGGGGGTTGAAAATGGGGAACAGGGGTTTTTCCACCTTGAGGTGGTTGCATGCACTATTGACATGACATCGCTCGGATCGGCAGATAACAACGCGGCGATAACCATGGTGAATGAAGTCGGTAAACTCGCATTCTCTCTGGATATTATTGTATATCCGCCACATAGTTATTATTGGGTGGCTCTGTTTGCAGTTCGGCTCGAATACTTCAACTCCCAGAGCAACTTTTGATGGGTTCGTTTGTGGAGGCCGTGGTTGAATGAACTTTGTGCACTTTGTTCCATGACATCGATTGGGCTTATATGAATGGTTCGCAACTCAGAGTTCGAGCTATAGCTGTGGGTGCAGATGGAGATGGTAAACACTTTGATGTGAACTATTTTCGGCCAACTTGGTACAATGAACCTTTCAGGCTTCCTTGACATTATTTATTTTGGGAAAATGCCAAGTTGAACTTCAGAAATAAAAAGATAAAGTTGAGAAACATATATATAAAGCATACGTATTTAAAGGTAAATGTAATAATGTATTTTATCTGACAAAAATTTCATTTCATTTTGGAGATTAAAACAGTTTATAGTAAGTAATTTATAATTTTTAATATAATTGCAAATTATAGAGCATTCGATTTAAAAAGCTTCTACTATTTTTTACAAATAAGTGAGCTATATTTGATACGAGCCACTTGGCCTTGAACTTGTGAGTCCAACACATTGTATTTAGGGGAATGCGGAACGTGTCATAATGACATTAATTAGATTTATGGAGAGCTCCACTTATAGAAAGGGAAATCGCTACTCACTTTCCACGGAATATTTTAACGAACTGCCTTCCAAAAATAACAGATCATTTAAGGGGAAATTATATCCATAGAAAACCAGTGGCATTTAACAATAAAATAAACAAGCTAACTAATTTGTATTTATTTTTTTGCAGGTGTTTTTCCTATTGAAATGGAGGCAAAAATCTCAGAAACATAAGAAAAGGAATAAATAGTGCAAACTGCTAAAAATAAAAATGAAAAAAACAAGAAAAAACAGAACAGCAATAACTCAAGCTTAAAGTTGGAAACATAAATAAATAGTGCAAACTGCTAAAAATAAAAATGAAAAAACAAGAAAAAACAGAACAGCAATAACTCAAGCTTAAAGTTGGAAACATACACAAAGTGTAACTGCGATTTTAAGGCCCAGTCGAACGTGGAATTGTCTTGACCCACAGAAACGCAGCAAAGGAGAGAGAGGGATATACAGCAGTAGAACGAGAGGGAGCAACATACTATGCGTTTGGTTGGGTGGCTTAGTGGTGGCTTACTGCTCGCCCTGGTCGTAATGTCAACGCAGGCACGTTTCATTGCGAAAAGAGAAACCACTGGCCTGGAGCACGCAGTGGCTTCCAATTCTACTGACCCTGACATTGTTGCGACGGCCAGGGAAAGTGGGATTGGCAGGGAACCGTCTGAAATAATGGGAGTATCAGAAATGGTTAGTACACAAACCGGACTGAAAGATCAGGAAAGAGGAATAAAGGCTGAGGCTCAAACTGAAACCCCAACGGAAAGTCTGAAAGAAAGCTCAAAAGTCGAGGAAACCACTGAGGCTTCAGTTCAAAATAAGCCAACCAGTACTGAAAACATTATGGGAAAAGAGACAGCCAAACTGAAAGGGGTTGAAGCCACGGAGTCTCAGTTAAAAGAAGATTCTCAATCTGAATCGAGAAAGGAGCTTAAGAATGAAGAAACCCTTGCAGATGCTGTAAGCAAAGCTACAACGATTCAGCTGGAGAAAAATTCAACTCATATAGCAACTACAGCCACATCTGTACAAGAAGACATGTTAGAAAAAACCACTGAACCTGAACTTCTAAGTGATAAATCCAAGGTAAAGGAAATAGAAGTAAGGGAACCACTTCCAAAAGTTGTACCACAAGCTCAGTCTGAAACCGAAAATCCAAAAAACACCACCGAGATCATCCCTGCAAATCCTGCAACTCAACAAGTTTCAAGCACCACCGAGAGAGTAGTTAATACCACAACCACTCGTTCTTCGGATCATGGCCGATCCATGCAGTATTTATCAACCACTGAAGATTCGATTCGTTACCCAAGCGCAGTGACACCCATGAAACTACGGGCCTTACCCATGACCTCTACACCTGCCAGAACCACTTCAACCACCACTCCCTCAACAACTACGCCAACTTCCTTTGCATCCAATGAGAATGCCATCGAGGAGTCTACTTCGCAGTCAGAGATTCGTCAATTACCGGAGAAGCGAGCCAAGTTTATAAGCGAAAACTCCACAAATGCCCAGCAACTAACGCTACCCAACACCGCTGAAGTTTGGAGCCTGGCGGGGATGAAAGCGGTACCCAAAGCACCGCTTACAACCACCACTGTCTTGCCACTATTTAACGACACTGATCTGGCAAACGATATAGACATACCCCATAATAGAACAGAGCAGCACAAGGAGAAGAATCTACTGGATTGGCAGCAGATTGCCATGATGCAATCGACGCCGGAGAACCGCACCGAATTTGTGGTCAGAACCACTCTAGATGCCACCGAGGGTGCAACTCAGGCCACCACCGAAGCTTTGGCAGAGGCAAGTAATACAGAAACCTCAGGATTGGAGCAAAATGAAGTCACAACTGCAAAGACAATACCTGTGACATCTGATGCCAGTTCTATTGATCAGAACGTAACGACCACAACAGCTCGAACTGAGCTATTGGATGTTCCCATGGTCAAAAAGATGTCCGATGCAGCTAGTGCCAAGTTAACCGAGGCTGTTACAGAGGCTCAAACGGAGTCAGAGGTAGCAACAGGGGCTGCAACATCAGTAACATTACCCGAGCAACAAGCAACATCGGCGGTAACAGCGAGGGTGGATTTAATAAAAACGGATCTGTTGAATGTAACAGAAATTGCAGCGGAATCTAAGCCGAATTTAACAGAAACTTTATCATCAGCAACAATCACAAGCACTACAACAGAAGTACCATTACCTGTTCAACATGTGTCCTCTAAAATAGACTTAGAAGAAGCCACAACAGCAGCAATAACAAATACAGCCACAACAGCAGCAGCAGCAGCAGCAGCAATATCATCGACAACATCAGCAACAGTCGTGGCTTCAGTGGCAACCACAGCAGCGACCATCAATGCAGAAACAAAAGCAACATCTGAAAGTACGACAACTGCAATACTATCAGCAACATCAACTGTAAGTGCTCCGATTGTGGTAACAACCCCCAGTACTACAGAAATGACAATGAAAGCGGCTGAAATCAGCAACATCAACAGCAGCAACGACGACTTTGATAATAACAGTAACGACGTCATCGTTGCCACAACCAAAAATCCAGAGAGCGAACCGCCGGCAACAGCAACCGACGAGCCAACAGCAACATCGGTTAGTGTGCGAGTGGCTGGCGAGGTGAGCACTTCGATTCGGCCAGAAATCATCGTTACAAGTGCGCGGAACAGTACAATCGCGGTTACAAGTACGTCGACGACAACAACTGTAGCTACACCCACGCAAACGGAAATTGCGCAAATTAGCAATGAAGTGAATTTGGAGGCAGTGACAGTGAAGACGCGCGACAGTTTGAGCAATGCGAATGAGCTAAGAACAGCTGAGAAAACCGATAACGCGGTCAATAACAGTGTGGCCATAACAGAAAGCGAGCTGGGGGCTTTGGCCACAACAGTGGAAACCACCCCTCCAACGACGACAACCAGCAGTCTGCTCAGTGACCTCAGTAAACTGAGCAAAGAGCACGAATCCTCGCTAGAAACCAACAACATTGGTGAGGCGCCGCCAGAGTCGACGACATCGGCAGCAGCAGCTGCTGTTGCTGTTGCAACGGATGAGAGCACAGCGGCAACAGGTGGCCAGGAAATCGTGAAGGAGACGCACCATCATGAGGGACAACAGGTGGTCGACGAGCAGGACACAGAGCAGCAGTTAGCCAAGACAATAATGGCGGTGACAGCGACAACAACTAGCACTACTACAACAACCACAACGGTGGCACCCTCAACCACTACAACAATGCAGCCGGTGGTGATAAGTCTGCTGGACGACAGCACAACAACTAGCACCACAACAACAACAACAACAACAACAACGGCGGCACCACCCACGGAGGAATATGTTGAATCATCCACTGTGGCCAGCACCACCAGCAGCAGCATCATGCTGCCAGAGACCACCACCACCACCACCACCACCATTACCACCCAATCCCCGCAAATGCCACCCAACTTGTTGGGCCCCTATCCCAACGAACTGGATCACATGCAGACCAATGCCCAGGGCAATGGCACGGATGTCAATGTGATCATAGCCATCACTGTCAGCGTGATTGGGGTGGTGGCCCTCATCCTGCTGGTGGCATTCCTCTACTTGATGCGCAAGCGCCAAAAGCAGATGTCCTACGGCCAAAGATGTCGTCCGGTTAGCTTGGATGCCTACTCCTTGGACAATGTCTCGGTGCTGGGCAGCGTAAGGCGAAAGGGTCGCGATGTGAGGGCCTCCAAGCGAACCTACGGCAATGCCGCCTTCGATGACCCCTCGCTGCGGCACAACCTGCTGACCGCCGGCGAATTGGCCCGCTTTGTGGAGCGGCGCTCCGACGTCTTCGAGGAGTTCCGGGACGTGCCACAGATCATCGCCAGGGCGGACGAGGTGCCGCCTGGCTGTGAGGACAAGAACCGGTTAGTACAATCCTTAACTTATTTCTCAGTGTTTTATTTAGTGAACGTCTCAAATTTAAAGTCATGCGTCAAATCAAACATTAGTTTTGGCGGTCGTCTCAAAAATGCTTATCAGTTTAGCTCAGGTGTGCTTCAAACATTAAAGGGCTGGGTCACAATTATGAAATCTACGTGATTTGATAACACGAATGTGATTTGATAAGATTATGTCTAGTTCAATGGTTAATTATTTAATGTTTTCTTGCTAGGGAAAAAAAAGCCAAATGTATTATCCAAAAAGAATACTATCAATTTATGCCATTTTACATTCAATGCAGTTTTGCATAAGAAATTCGCACTTTGGTATTTTTGTAATTTAAAATTCCTTTTTTTTTATTTACAAAACATTTCAATGAAATCAATCTAATAAAATAAAAAGGATTTTTAAATTAGATTATATATGTTTAGGCAAATTGTCAGCAAAGACGTTTTCTCTCAAACGGTATATACTTTAATTAAGGGTTAGCTTTCTCGGCACGAGTTCGCTTCAAATTGTCGAATCAATTACAAAACAATACTGATCTCTGGCACATCTCTTCCTGCTTTTTCCCTCACCAATAACAACACCGCTGACGATGGTGACTCAACGTCTCGACCTCGAACTGGAACTGCGAACCGCAGCTACGCCAACGTGATTCCGCTTCCTGAGACGCGGGTGGTGCTCCAGCGGCAAGGCGACGATGACAAAACGGAATACATTAATGCCAATTATGTGCGGGTAAGTAACCGAGGCAGAGTCTCCCAAGTGGGCGGCGGATCAGCTCATCCAAAGCTAGGCAAACAATCGAGGCGCTTTCTCACACAAGTGGAGTGGGTGGTTAGTTGCTGGGTGGTGGCATCTTGGAGTGGTTAGCATATGTGGCGAGCCTTGCATGACGCCCTGCCCTAACTGGAATCTACGGGGCCCGCGAGGCCCATTAAATATGGCGACCGAATAATTACACGCCCGATGAGACTCACCTGCTGCTCCTCTGTTGGCCATGACTGTGAAATAGGCCCTCCGACTTTGTTGCCCAGATCCATGCAAGCAAATGGGCCTCGGCGAAAAGCAGCAAACAATAATTGCGCCAAGGGAAAGTGTCTGCCAAGATCATCGAAGTGTGAATGCCCTTACATCACGATCCGCCGCCATGCTCTAATCCACCCGAAATCACTCAGAAAACAATCAAGTATTTGCATTCCACTTGGGATGTCTGAAGAGATGTAAATAAATAGCTTAACTTTAAAATTTGAAGACTCAGAGACAGTTTTAGTATGCCTACCGCAGTAATGCTCCTTCAAATTTCACTTTAAAAAGATTTTTGTTTTAAGATAATAATAAGCCTCTACCAATTGGTCTTTTAAAACCATGTTTTAATTTTGGTATTTAATTAATTTAATTCTTTCTTCAACCTCTTGAGTTCGCATTGTAAAACCATTCAAGTACGATATCTTTGCTGTTATCTTACAATGATAGAAGAAGACGCAGTGATTGCAAAGATTTCATAATCACAAGTTGAGAAACGATACATTTTAACATCTAAAAAATTCTGAAGCTTAAAATTAGATAATTGTTAAATTTTCAATTTTTTAGCCCGAGTTTATTTTACTTTTTTTGATAAACTCAAGCGATTTTCTAATAAATTAATAAGACTGTATAAAATTAAATAAATAAATCAAATAAATACATTAACGAAATGTTTTCTGTGCACAGGACATGGTTCCATCAACTTGTATGTTTTAACTTGTTTACTAAAACGCGTTTTAAACAAATGCATTGAAGCGTGACGTGGACGATGCATTGCGGTGCATTGAAGCGAAACATTTCGAACGTTCATCGGCATTGCACCTGGCGATAACCTGGGCACGTCGAGATTTAAGCAGCAGAAGTCTGCTGTGCGATTTTATGGTCGTTTATCTGAGATGCGCGCAAAGCTCATCGCCAGTCATTGTGTGGGCAGAGGGAGAGTTAAGCCGCAACAAGTTTTAATTAATGGTTATGTCATTACTCACGCGAGTTTGTTTGTAGCTAAAAGAGCATGGCCTTTATGAAAATCCAATAACAATTGTTTGCCACCAAATATTGTCAAAAGAGTACATAAACTAAAGACTATAAGTTTTTAAATTAATTATTATTGTTTTAATTTACTTACAGCCCAAACATTTTTTTGTTCAAGTTTACTATATATATTTTTACATTTTGTTCACTTTGTTTAGGGCCCCCGAGATGCGCCCAATTACTACATAGCCTGCCAGGCGCCGCTGGAGAGCACCACCAGCGATTTCTGGCGCATGATCTGGGAGCAGCAGTCGCGCGTGATCATTCAGGCGACGGATCTCAGCGAGAATGGGATCGAGAAGTGCGCCGAGTACCTGCCGCCCTCCGCTACGTTGGATAACCACAGCAGCTACGGCGACTACCAGGTGACCCTGAAGCACCGCGAGGTAAAGGACCGGTACGCCATCTCCACACTGATCCTGAAGCGGGTGGACGGCGAGGAGAACCGCGAGCTGACCCACTACTGGTACAAGTGGCCGGAGGCGGGTGTGCCCGCCGAGGAGGCGCCCATCATCGCCATGCTCCTGGAGGCGCGCTCCTCGCTCAAAACCTATTGCCTGGAGCAGGCCAGCGAGTTGCGGGAGAAGACCGCAACGCTGGAGACCTCAATGGATGCGGACGGAAGCAACGCCGAGGCGGGCAGCACATCCAGCAACGAGATTAATGGAAACATTTCCAGCCGGAGTGGTACTAAAAACCAGCAGGGGTAAGTTACCGTACACCCAAATCAGATATCTGTTATCCGGGAGATACATAAACTTGGCAACTAGATAATAGATAATTGGGTCTGTTTAGAACAAAAATATCCCTGTTTCATGCCATTATGACACTCGCAAAATTTACTTACAAAGTTTAATTTTCAGATAATTTTTATACTTTTCCCAACGTAATAATAAATATTGAAATCACGGAAGTGCTTAGCAATGTAGTCATCATTTCTCAAAAAAAACATTATTTTCATAATCAATTCTTGTAAAAAGTAAATTTTGTATTTCTTACGAATCTAGGTTATTTGTATATTAATGCAGTTTTGTCTTGCATGGCTTCTTAATGTTTTGTGTCTTTCCTTCTCCGTTTCTCCCTCCCCTCTAGACCGCTAACCGTTCACTGTTCTCCAGGCACGGGACGAACCGGTACCATTATCGCGTCGGACATGGCCATCCGCAGTCTGGAGACCCCTAAGCGGTCCGTGGACATCCCACAGCTGGTCTACTATGTACGACGGGGAAGGGCCAGTGCCGTGCAGACCAAGGAGCAGTATGAATTTATCTACAAGGTGGCCAGCATGTATGCGGCCAAGATCACAAATCTGTCCAACGACAATTGAAGGCCTGTCCTTTGCGGGAGGCTCCCATCGAGTGGAAACCGAATTTGCGATTGAGTTCACCTTTCCAGCACTGATCCGTGGGACCCTAAACAACAATAATAGCTATATTTTATACGAAATATTAGTGTAACTTAGTATTACGCTTGAATGTTGGCACCTAATTGAGCGTCATTATTTGTCGGGCTTTAAATATCATTTAAATTGTATGTATTCCTTTATTATTGTGATATAATCGTACATTCGTATATCTCCTGGATAATCTGTTGCATATTTATAATGTCAATTTTTGTTTTTGCACTGTCGCATTCGAATTCCGGGTGCCATACTATCCGGAACGAATGTGAAATATTTGGAGCTCTCCGTATTTTAAGAAAGTCAAACATGTAATCGATCTATGTATGTATCTATTTTAAACGAGCTTTAATGTACGTAAGTTATTTGTAAGTATACACCAAGCTGTTCTTTATTCATATTATTGTGAATTACAAGAACCCATTTGTTTAGCATTGATATTTGGAGTTTTAAATGTGGCGGGTTAGAGTTTAGTGTGGCCTAACATGATTTGTTTTTAATACCCAATCAGAGTAGCTTTTTTTAAAGTTCTCTATACGGTCACACCGCACTTCAGATTTATTTGGTGTTTTCTCGCGACAAGATGAAATTGACTTACCTATTCCTAATCTGCGCTTTTGTGGCTGCCTCTGTGGCCAGCGAGCCCAAGGTAAAGATCGGCGTCAAGAAGCGCGTGGAGAACTGCACCCGGAAGGCCAAAAGCGGAGACCTGGTCCATGTACACTACAAAGTAAGGGGTGAAAGATTTCTGGCCGGCCATCCAACCTAACCCCGAATTTGGAAACCTTCTAGGGCTCGCTGCAAAATGGAACCGAGTTCGACAGCAGCTACTCCCGTGGCACTCCCTTCTCCTTCACCCTGGGCGCCCGGCAGGTGATCAAGGGCTGGGACCAGGGACTCCTGGGAATGTGCGAGGGCGAGCAGCGGAAGCTAACGATTCCCCCGGAACTGGGGTACGGAGCAAGTGGAGCGGGTGGCGGAAAGATTCCTCCCAATGCGGTGCTCATCTTTGACGTGGAACTGGTCAAAATAGAACGTTCTGGATCTGAGGAACTGTAGAATAATCTAGTCCCTGAATCATTCCATTGTACTAAATCCAAAGTTTTCTAGCAACTGAAGTTATAAAAATTGAATTCGTAGATAATTAACATACTCTTCCTTATTTCTAAAGTAATCCTAAAGATCCATTCCTTAAAACATTTTCTGTGCTTGGTTGTGTGGCCAACAACTAATTTCTATTTGTTTCATTTTAATTTTTCTAAAACACCTATAGAATAAACAATGTCATTCTTTTATACTAGACCAAACTTTATTTATTGCAAAAGCCCCCTATTTTTGGCGCCTCAACCACGCCTCCACCTCATCGAAGTGGCGTCGCATCAGCCGGTGCTTCTCCAGCGTGCTGCTCTGGATGAAACGCTCTCCGCAGGTGCCGCATACGAAGGGACATTCGCCGGTGTGCTGCTGCAGGTGGAGCTTCAGATCCTTTGCCTGGCGGTAGCTCTTCTCGCAGTACGTGCACTTGTGCGGCTTCAGGCCGCTGTGGGTGAGCATATGTCTTTTGAGCTTGTCGGAGCGGGCAAAGTCCTTGCCGCAGACGGTGCAGTGGAATGGCTTCTCGCCGGTGTGCATTCGACGATGCGAGGCCAGCTCCGAGTGCCGGGGGAAGGCCATCTCGCACAGATCGCATTTGTAGGGCTTCTCGCCGGTGTGCCGTCGCATATGGGTCACCAAAGCTGCAGCGGATTGGGTCTCCATGCCGCAAAGGGAGCAGAGGAAACGCTTGACCGCCTCCTTCCGCTTGCGGTCACCGTTAACATGAACATCGCGTATGTGATTGTTCAGACGTGACTTCATCTGATAGGTGCGATCACAATGTGGGCACTGCAGCAGCGGCACGCCATCCTCGGCGGCATCCTTGTCCAGGTCACCCGTGCCAGTCGAGCACCTGGCGCCCGTCAGATTGCTGGCCGAGGATTCGCTGTGCTGCAGTAAGACGTGCTGTTCCAGATTATCGGGCCACATGAATTTGTAGGAGCACTTGCTGCACGGATGCTTCTTTTCTGAACTGCTACACTGGCCCTGCCGATGGTGATCCATGATGCTCTGAAAACATAAAGAACTAAATAATTTATTCCACATTACTCAGCAAAAGTAAAGCACCTTGGACACACACTTGAAGATGCAGTCCTCGCATTCGTGTGGCATTTTGTCGAAGCGGTGCATCGTCCGCTGATGCTGGATCATTTCGAATTTCCGTTTGCACTGCACGCTGCACAGCTCGCAGATATAAACGGGCCGACTTCCACCGCCCGGCTGCATCTCGTCCTCCGTCTCTGAGTCGTCCAGCTGCAGCTCGAACCCGGACTCGTTTGTAATCGAGTAATTGTGCAGTGAGTCGTAGCTCTGGTGCAGCGACAGGGACAGCTTTAGCTCCAGCTGGATGTGGGCTCGCAGATCAACGATACGCTCAAAGTGCAGATTGCACATCCGGCAGGTAATGCGCTTCGCTCCGTTTGGCCGCGAGGTGGCCGCTATCAAAGTCTCGGCCAGCGGAATGTCTTGCTCCCTAAGGCCGTGCCGCTTCAGGTGTTTAACCAAGTAGTCGCGGCGGTAGAACTTGCGACTGCACCACTGGCAAGGGATCAGTTTAGATTCCTCGGCATGTACGCTGAGCAGGTGAACGGTAAGCGATTTCTTTTTGTCAAAGACCCGCTTGCACTCTGGACACTCAAAGGTTTGATTCTGTAAAAGGCATTTTAATAGTGTGTTTGCATATTTTGTTTGTTATAGAATAACTTACTGTAATCCTGTGCTCGCGGAAATGTGTTTTCAGGTTGTGTTTCCAGCGAAAGCGAAGCGGGCATTTGTGGCAAAGGAAACGCTTCTGCGCATTTCGGCACTGGGACTCGTTGTGGTGCCGCAACAGCTGCAGACTCACGAAGCGTCCATCACACCGCCCGCAGACATGAGGAGCCTCTGACCAACTGTGGGCCTGTCGCTGGTGGTCGTATAACTGATATTTCCGCGGGAATTTTTGCTGGCATAGCTCGCAGCTGTAGCTGCTCTTGTGGCTCTTCTTTCGCCTCTTTTGCTGATCCTCGGGATCTCCGTCCAAATCGCTATCCGTCTCCGAACTGTCCAGGTCCATTTCGTAGCCACTCTGGTTGGTTATCGAATAGAAACGCTGGTAAATGCCCGCCGCCAGATCCTTTCGAATCAAGCTGATCAACTGCTCCTCGTCCAGGTCCTTGCAGTCGGGATAAAACAGCTCGTGAGGCTCCGCATTTGGTCGACCGCAAAGGCTGACTATCTCGGGATGCTCCTCCAAATGCCGCCGCAGATCGGCAATCTTGTTGTACTGGCTCTGGCAGATCATGCACTCGATTAGTTTGTAGCCATGCGGTTTACACAGATTCAGATCCACCGCCTTGGCCTTCTTGTGCTCGCTTATGTTTGCCGATCGCTTCGAGTTTCGATGGACTTTCAGGTGAGCCTCAAGAGCCTCGCTGCGGCTGAATTTACGAATGCAGAGGGAGCATGCGAACGAGCGTGTATCCGCCTTGTGGACGCGGTTTTCATGGCGTTTAAGAAACTCGACTCGTTTGAATTTTCTCGGGCAGTCCTGGCATTTGAATACAGACTTCCTGCCCATCTTCCACTTTTGAATGCGCTTATACAGGGGCAGGTTATCCAGGGAGCTGCAACAGTTGGTGGTTAAGATAGGGAAGCTGGGATATATTCATTTGTTACCCACTCCTCGTCATCGAAGTCCGAGGCAGGTTCTTCATCCGTTGGTTTTCCTATGCTCTGCGGTTCTGTTTCCAGCTTCACCGTCTCAATCATGGTCAGAGGATCCACGGACTTCTTGCTCTCCACATCCATTTCGTCCGGTTCCGGCAGTTCGGAGCAAGCGATGCTGACATCGTTGTCGCCACAGTCCTCGTCCTCGGTCTCCAGCTTGACCTCCACGTGCTGCTCGGCACACAGCTCCATGGGGGCCTCCTGCAAGCAGTCGGTGGTCGATGCAGCAGCTCCGTTCTTCAGGTGCTTCATCAGCAATTCGTGGGCGGCCAGCGCCTGCTTCACATAGCAATAGGCACCCATCAATTTCTTGGTGCAGCCGCTACACAAACACTGTGGCAGTTTCTGGCTTTCAGTCGCATCCATCTGCAAGTATTTAACATGATAAAGGCCATCCGATTAACTTATTTCCCGAGCTTTGTTTACATTGATTTCGGTCAGCTCGCACAGGATCTCCGATAGCAGCTTGTCCGGATACTTTTTTGAGGGCGTGGCGAGCTTAAGGAGGTTGTCGGTGTCGGTGGCGTCGCAGGTGCGACAAATCACCGGCAGCTTCATGGCGAGGACCTCAGTTTTTTGGCCAATTAAAAGCCTTTTTAAGTATATTCAAATCAACAATCAGAAAATCAACATTATTGATGGTATGACCTTGAGGTGCGAAATGAAAAATGCCAATTTCGCAATTGTAGAAAAATACTAACTAAAAATACTGTACCACTGGTGCGTTCAGCAACAGTAACTTCTCCACAAAATCACAACAACTTAACTCACTCCAACGACTAACCAAAATAAATTACAAATAAATATATTTAATTATTATTGAAATCGCGAAATATTGCCTATGAAAATTTATTAATATTTAGTTTGTATTAGATAAAAATTATGTGGATTCCGATAATTGTCTCGAATACATTTTTTTCGGAAATCTTTGATAAGACCCTTTGCAATAGTGTTTTATTGGAGATCACGGCTTTACATTTGCTGCTCACGGCGCCCAATTGTTAAATGTAAAATCAACTGTGTACATTTATTTTTTTTTACATCTAAAATAGAACGGGGTAAATTTGTTCTTTAGTCTACATTGGAGCTTAAAATAGTTTGTGGCATGTGCGGGTAGCGTACACGAAATCCGGCAAACCGACACAAAGCCTCGTTCCGATCCTCCAGCCTTCGATCCTAGTACTTTTTGATCGTCTTCCGGATGAGGGCCAGGCGCTGTTTGTGCGCCTCCGTGACGGCGGCCCGCTTGTAGGGACGCAGTTCGTCCGTTCCGAAGCCGGGTATCCACATGTTGTACTTGCGCTCGAGGTGCAGCTGGACGTCACGCACCTCGATCTTGTTGGACTTGCGGTGCTTGGCAAAGGCGCTAGTTGACTTCACGGTGTCCTCGACAAAGTCGTCGATTATCTGGAGGAGCAGCTCCTCGACATCCTCGTCCAACTGCGTGGTGGTGTCCACCTCCCGCACTAGTTCCGTGAGACGCGGCTTGGTGAGCATCTGAAAGGGGTTTATCTGTGATTAGGGGAATTCGGTGCAGGGGTACTTCCAATAACCATGCAGCAGCTTACGGGGGTGTTCTCGGAGCCGGCGGCGGATGCTGTGTGATTGGATGTCTTGCTACCACCAGATGGGGTGCCCATGCCCGTGGCCAAACCGGAAACCGGGCCGCCGTTCTGCGAGGATGAGTTGCTGTTGTTGGTCATCGGACTGTGCTGGGAAGGCGAGGCCATGGGTGGGTCGTGGTGGTGCCCGCTGCCGGACGATGTGGAGTTGTGGTGGTGCGGGTGGTGCTCGGCGTCGCCGTTGCTATCGAAAGTGGTAAAGAGATCCGACATTGCTTTTGGGTTTCTTCAGAGTCAAATCAAGTGGGTGGTCAGGTGAGTTGGGTTGGATTGGATTGGGGGGATTGGAAAGAAAGGTAGGTGGTTCGATAGGTTTAAGAGTGCAGAACCAAAGCCGAAAGCGTTATTGTACTTGTTGTTTTTGTGGTGTGTCGCCCTGCTTTCCCTGCGTGTGTGTGTTTAATTGCAAGCGAAATGAAAGTAAAAGAATAGTTCGTCAATTTCATATGTAGGCTTAAATGTTAGGCGGTTTTCGTGCTAACTAAAATTAAAGTTTGCCACCATTTCTCTTGGCAGGGATCTCGTTGCCCCACACTTACAATTATTGCGCTCTAAACACTGTTCTCTTATACTTAGGTTTTTCTAAATTTACTAAACAAAATAAAAATAAGCAGCTACAGTCCAAATCAAATAGTAAGACCAGCTGATGAAGTCATTGAAATCACCAACTGCTTCTACCCCTTTTTAGTATATTTATGATATATGTGTAGTGTGTATTTAGTATATTCTTATATCCTTAATCGGTCACACTGAAGTGGAGTTCAAAACAAAGACGGCGTTTTATTTTGCAAGTATCACGTAGTTAAGGCATAGATTTTGCTTATTAATTGTAAAAGTACTGCGCATAAGCAACATGTCAACGGCCGAGGAAGCAATAGTGGATAACCAGGCTGCAGATATTGTGGAAGATGTGGAGTTCGTTGACATGGCGTTCACAAAGGAGTTGCGTAAAGCCACAAAAGACGTGCATAATCTAACCGATGTGCTGGTTAATGCAAAGTTCGCTCTTGGTAGATAACTATGGTTGCAGTAACTATAACTATTTGTTACCGTATGTTCCCTTCTCGTCGTAGCCCTTTCGGATGACGAGGTGTGGTACGATGGACTTTTGGCCTTCTATGAGCTATACAAATTCTTCGAGACCCATTTGCCGGAGCGTCTGCTGCCCAAGGAATTCTACAGGACGGCTGCCTTCGAGCGGGATTTCGACTATTTCTACGGTTCCGGCTGGAGGGATTCCTACGAACCACGACCGGCGGTCCAAAAGTATCTGGAGCACCTGGAGAAGATTACCGCCCAGAACGAACTTCTGCTCTTTGCCTACTCCTACCAGATGTACATGGCCCTGATGTCCGGCGGACAGATGCTGCAGAAGAAGCGCATGATTGCACGCAAGCTTTGGATATTTTCCAAGAGCGACGACGAGGAGCAACAGAAACAGGCCGACAAGGAGGCCGAGGTGGCCACCGCCAAGGCTGCCGATGCTGCTCTGAAAAAGGACGACTTAGAGGCCAGGCCAATGCCCGCCCAAGTCACCATTTGTCCCTCTGGCTGTGAAGCCACCTACTTTCCCGAAAAGGTAAGTACATGTCTAAAATCTTGTTTCCTGATTTATTATACCCATCAGTCAAAAGTTTGCAACGCACTATAGAAAACATTTCCGACCGTATAGAGTTTATATATTCTTGATTAGCATCACTGGAAGAGTTGATATAGTCTTGTCCGTCTGTCTACGCTAACTAGTCTCTCAGTTTAAAAATGTATCTAAACGAAACTTTTATGGTTTTTCTATTACATGTAGTATATTTATATATATGTAAGTTATAACCAGCCGGATCGAAAGACTATATCTTATAGCTTCCATCTTTTTTATTTTTTTTTTTATACTTGCAAGGTTACTTCAACTTCTGCTTGCTGAAGTTTGCATCCAAATAATAAATAATAAGATATGTTGATAGTCACTGACAGCAATTCCTAATAAAGAATATTTTTTAAGAACTTATTCCAATGCTTTGACTGCCTTGTTTTCAGATCCCTGTTTTAAAGGCCAAGCTCAGGCGCGTATTCAACAATCACTATGGAGCTTTTGACGATGATCTGCGTGCTGCTTTCATCGAAGAGAGTCGCAACGTATTCCGCTTGAATATTGAAGTAGTGCGGACAATTAAGGGCGTAAATCGTGCCAATCTAAGGAAGCTGGCTCTGGCTGTAATCTTCGTTTCTGGTATTGTTTTGGCCGTAAAGTTTGCCCTCAAGTAAGACATTTTGGGAGGAAATAATGTTAGCTCCCTCTGTTAGGTTAAAATTGTGATCACACATTTACTTAGTCGTTTGTTATAACAGTAAATACTTCGATATAAAGCTGATTTATAAGGGTTTTTTATTGCTTCAGTCTAAGGGTATTTATAAGGCTTTTTCGGTGGTAAAGGCATCAAGCAATCCCCTCCTATTTAACCATGGCATAACGCGCTCTATATTGGCTTTGTAACGTTCGTTGCTGAACAGCTGCAATCTCTGCTCTTCTGCTTCCTTACCGTCCTTGTAAAATACATCGGAGGAGAAGTTATCATCTGTCTTGTTCAGGCAAACTGTCAGGGTGCTAAGCACAGTTGCAGCCGCTAAAAAAAAAACAAAAAAAAATGTATACATATATAAAGAGACTTAAAACCTTTATTTTTAACTTACCATAAATGGGGTGCTCTAGCAAAATTACGTGCAGTTCATTTAGAGAGGGAACAAATCCATTAAACTTCAATAGCTTGGCATGCTCTTCTAAGTTTTGATGGTACCATCGGATAAGATAGTCAAACTGATCGACTTTGATGTCCAGCTGAGTGGAACTCATTATGAAGTAGTACAGATCCTGAGCTGGATTTCCGTATTTAGTGACTTGGTGATCTAGCAGAAAGGTTTCCTTGACATGGCCTTCTGAGTCGTATTGGAACATAATGTTGTTTATCCAAGCATCGCCGTGATTAAGAACATTGAACTCTTTCTCATTTATTTTGGCATCTTCAATTATTTTGTCAACATGGGAATCCATTATAGCTGGCTGCAGAAAAAGAGTTGGTTACAAAAGTACCAAAAATACAAATAAGAAATGTTACCAATTTGTGCAGGTACTCATCAACGCCTTCAAACTTGCCCACTATATGCAGAAAGCAATCCTTGGATTGAGCAAACATACCCTTAAACACATCGGCAGTTTGCTCTGTGAAGATGCCATTGGCGTATTTGGGCGGGTAGGGTCCATTGATTTCCTTGTACTTCAGAGAGGCTGCATGCCATTGGGCCAATTTTTTCAGAGTGCACTTGCTGTGTTCCATGTCCATTCCCTTCAGGCGATCACACATCTTGAACCCGGCTGTTTGCAGGTTATCGAAAATCAAATATTCTTCGCTGACGTCCTTGCTGAGGCGGTAGGATTTGGCACTAAATGTGACCGGCACGCCAACATCCTTGTAAAGCTGCTCGAATCCGGGCACAAAAGTGCTGTACACCTCGATCTCCTTGGGAAACAGGTTGAAGTCGGAGAAGTTGATCATGTCATCGGCCGTGTTCACTTTCAGGATGTACGAGAAGGACTTGGAGCTTTTGTCTGTAAAAGTAGGGTCTAAGATTAAGATACTTCTGGTTCCCTTATATTAATCTAACCTTTTAACTGCGCCTCTATGTCAACCCTTAGCAGCTTAGAAGCATAGTTGTCGCCAGGTTTCGTCGCCAACTTCCAAGACCCGCTCACAATTTTCTCAAATTCTGGTTCGGTAGAGGAAATGATATCCTTGAAGTCGGTAATGGTAACCCAGTCAAGTATCTTATCGGGATTCTCAGGCTGCGGTGGCTCTGGTTGTTCCATTAATGGCTGAGCTGGGATTGGCTCAGGGCTAAAACAAAATTACCATTTATTTTAATGCACTCACTAAGGTTTTTCAGAATTTACCTGGCTTCCAGAAAACCGCGATTTTTAAGCCACGGCAAAATCCGTTCAATGTATCCTTGATATCGCTTGTTGGCGTACAGTAAATTTTTGAAGTTAGCACCTGCTTCGGTGTCAGCCATGAAATTATCAAAGGTCGCCGACTCGTTGGGGTCCAAAAGAACCACTGGCAGCACAGAAATGGTTGGGAACAAGGCCCATGGGCCGTGTTTGAATATCTTAATGTGCAACTCCCTCAGCAAGGGCTGTCGGCCAGTAAATCCCAAAATATCCAAGTGCTTGGTCAGTTGTTCGTGGTAGTGCCTGATGAAGAAGTCAAAGTAATCCAGCTTAATGTCGATGTGCACCGAAGTCATGATCAAGTAGAGCAGATCCGTGACGGGAGTGCCGTATTTAGGGTTCTGGAAATCGACAAACACCATGTCTTCCACTTCCCCCTTGGAGTCCACCTTGAACAGCAGATTATTAATCCAGCAGTCGCCGTGATTAAGCACATTGAACTCAGTGGGATCTATGGTGGCGATCTTCATGAATTCCGTAGTGAGGCCAGCAAGAACTTTTTCCTATGGAATTAAAATGGAATTAAAATTAAAATTAGAATAAAATAATTTGATGAAGTACTCACCAGCGTTTCACGATAGGATTCTCCGTCCTTCAACTTGTCCAGATTGGCCAAGAATGCCGTTCGAAAAGATCCCAACATTCCTTCAATGAACGCCTTTATAACATTCACGTTATTTCCCATCATGCCAAACAGGAATAAATCAGAATATGGTCCGTGCACCTGGACCATCGTGGCACCGGCTGCATGAAACTGGGCCAGTTTTTGTATAGCAAATTTAGCTTGCTCCAACTTAAGGCCTTCCAATCGGTTCAAGTTCTTGAATCCATTTTGGCCGAGATCGTCCATTAGCACGGTGTTGGCTAGCTTGGGCTCCTTTGTGGAGTCCAGTTTGAATGCTCGTGGAGCGAAGGTGATGTCCATGCCTTTGGCCTTATACAGCTCCTCCATTTTCGGCAGTATGTCAATATAGGCTGCGTTCTCGAGGGTAAAGAAATTTACCATAGCCAGCATCTGATCCATTTGGGGAGTGTCATGGGGAACCTTCATCATGAAGGAGATCAGTTTGTTACTCTTGTCTGGCAAAAAAAAAATGAAGTTACCTTATTGAATTACTATTTCCTTACATTCTTATGTTACGTTACATAAGTGGAAGGCAGTAAGCGTAAAATCAGCATTGTCATTGTGAACAGTCAAACAATCAATAATTGGACTATAAATGAATTGTACAGTATATACATAGTACGTGATTACTTATCGCAGACCCACTCGGAGACGTTGGACAAGATTGTATCGACTTAGTGCTATAAATGGTATCGAAGTAACCCATCCCATTTACTCACCAGTTAGCTCCACATCTATGCTGATCCTCAACATAAGTGTGGCATAGTTTTCTCCGGGGGCCATGGCGGGGTTCGCTTGGAAATTCAGTATCTTTGAAAACTTTGGTATGTTCGCTACAAGTAATTCCTCAAATTGCGTTTCATTCAGCCACTTGGGCAGCAAATTGCTTCGATCAACCTCGGGTTCCGACTTGGTGGGTGCAGCTGGGGGGTCAGAGTTCACCCTAGCCGTTGGCTTTGACTGCTTTTCAGACCCCGAAGTGCCCACTTCATAGGTCCGCTTTGCTTTTGACGATCGTTGACCCATCGTTTAGATCTTTGTTTTTGAGTTTCAAGAATTATAAGTCGCAACTTGCGTTTCGCGTCCGCTCAAGTGGGCGATCGACGGTGAACTGATGTTTGCCACACGACTGGGCTCTCTAGTTATACACTTCTAATCTGAAGCAAACCTTGTTATTTAATCAGCTTTTCTAATTTTACGCGCTTTTATAGGTAACAAGAATGAGCGATAAGCGTAAACCTAAACATTGCTCATTGATAATATAAGCCAAATTATAGATTGCATATTTTATCAATGACTATGTTTTTGGTTCCTTGTTTTTGTTTAAATCAGTTTAAACTGTGCAAATGTAAATCAAATAAAAGATCTGATTACAGTAAGATTAAGTTAGCACTGTAAAAATTGGGGCAGGACTTGTGCGCTTCTTTAGATTTTTTCTTTCAGATCTTAATAGATTTATTTTTCTTTAACTTTATTTGATCAATATCAACAAAGTGGTAAATAATTTAAGCAAAAGTTTGTTTTATTATTATCAATAGTATTTTCTCGGTGTAATTGTCCAACGGAAGACTCCATTCCAAAGATTTTTAAAAACGTCGTATCACATTTTGAATAGTTCTTTTAAGGCTCCAGAAGACCTCTTCTAGCAAGCCAAGGGAAAATCCGCTCAATATGGGCCTTGTAACGCTCGTTACCAAGTAGCTGCCGTCTAAATGCTTCCGATTCCGGTGTTTCGACGAAAAATGCTTCAGGATTAAAGGCCTCGTCGGCCTGATTGAGGCAAACGGTCAGGGTACTGATCACTGTGCCAACAGCTGCAAAATACAATTATATTATACCAAAAATGTTCACTATTTTTCCAAACCAACGTACCAAAAGCTGGATGTTCTAACAAAATAGAGTGCAGTTCACTTAGAGAGGGTACCAATCCGTTGTATTTCAACAAATTCGCGTACTCCACTAGATTTTCATGATACCACCTGATCAGATAATCAAACTTATCGACCTTGATTGCCAGCTCTGCAGAGCTCATTAGGAAGTAGTAAAGATCTTGAGCTGGGTTTCCGTACTTCGCATTCTGGTGATCAAGCAACAAGGTTTCCCTCAGTTTCCCCTCAGAGTCGTATTGAAACATAATGTTGTTTATCCAGGCATCGCCATGATTAAGTACATTAAACTCTGCCTCATTGATTTTGGCATCTTCGATGACCTGGTCTACATGGTTGTCCAATATACGTGACTATTTAAAAAACAATTTCAAAGTCAATAACTTGGCAGTTTCGGAGGCTTATCTAAAGAATTAAATATTACCAGCTTATGCAGATATTCCCCGGCGCCCTTAAACTTTCCAAATATATCAATAAACGTGTACTTGGACTGGGCAAACATATTATTGTACAGATCCCTCGTCTGCTCAATATAAATTCCATCGTTATACAGAGGGGAGTAGGATCCATTGAGCTCCTTGTATTTGATGGAAGCCGCATGCCATTGGGCCAGTTTCTTGAGTGAGCTCTTTGTGTGCTCCATGTCCATTCCCTTCATGCGATCAGCCATTTTGAAGCCACTTGTCTGAAGATTCTCCATTAAGAGGTATTCTTCCTTCACAGGTTTACTAAACACGAAGGACTTTGGGCTAAAAGTGACCGTCAAGCCTGCCTCCTTATAGAGATTCTCGAAGGCTGGCACATATTTGCGATACATCTCCATTTCCTTGGGAAACATGTTAATGTCGATGAAGTTGTCAGTGGTTTTCGGTGGTTGCACCTTCAGTATGTAGGAGTAGGTCTTGACACTATTATCTGTTGAGCATACCAGTGTTAGTTTATATTTTTGCCTTATTTTGATTTACTCACCTCTGA
This sequence comes from Drosophila gunungcola, assembly GCF_025200985.1. NCBI lineage: Eukaryota > Metazoa > Arthropoda > Insecta > Diptera > Drosophilidae > Drosophila > Drosophila gunungcola. The sequence continues at coordinate 11,278,110 of NC_069139.1, forward strand.
GCTGTGCCTGTATATCAATCTTTAAAAGCTTGGAGGCGAAGTTGTCACCTGCCTTCGTGGCCGAACTCCAAGCACCGCTCACAATCTTCTGAAACTGGGGTTCGTTGGAGGAAATGATCTCTTCAAAGTCACTCACACTAAGCCAGTCTAGAATCTGGTTGGGATCTACGCAATGTTCCAATAAAGCTGTTTCAGTTGGCGTGGACTGAGTGCTGAGGGGGGAAATAATTAAACCAAATGCCAATCGCACTTGTAAGAATATGACTTGAACTTACTAGGCCTCCAAGAGACCTCTATTGTCCAACCAGGGTAGAATCTTTTCGATGTAGCCCTTGTAGCGCTTGTTGGCATACAAGAGGTTCTTGAATTTGGCACCGGCTTCGGTGTCGCCAAGGAAATTGTCAAACGTGGCCGACTCATTTGGATCCAGGAGCACTATGGGCAGCACACTTATTGAGGGTAACAGGGCCCAACTTCCGTTCTTGTACATCTGCATGTGGAGCTCCCTCAGCGAGGGCTGTTTGCCGTTGTAACCCAAAATATCCAAGTGCTTGGTCAACTGTTCGTGGTAGTGCCTGATGAAGAAGTCAAAGTAATCCAGCTTGTAGTCTATGTGCACCGAGGTGATAAGTAGGTAGAACAAGTCCTGAGTGGGAGAGCCGTATTTGGGGTTCTGGAAGTCGACAAACACCATGTCTTCCACTTCGCCCTTAGAGTCGACCTTGAACAGCAGATTGTTCATCCAGCAGTCACCATGGTTCAGTACATTGAACTCAGTGGGATCGACTTTCATTAGATGTTCCAAGTCTAAAGTGATCTGCGAGAATGCCGATTCCTAAAAAAAGAATTAGATTTGTTAAGTGCTTTGCTTTTGAATATGTAAAGTAGAGGAATACCAGCTTTTCACGGAATTCTTCGCCGTTATCGAAGTTCTTCAGGTTGGCCATAAAAGCTATCCGGAAGGAGGAAATCATTCCTTCAAAAAATGCCATCAAAACCTCTTTGTTTCCACCGAAGGCTCCATTAACATACATATCTGCATAGGGTCCATTCACCTGCACATTCATGGCAGATGCCGCATGAAATTGGGCCAGTTTTTTCAGTGCAAACTTAGTTTGTTCCAAGTTGAGGCATTCCAGGCGATTTAAGTTCTTGAAGCCATCCTGGCCCATGTCATTCATGAGCACTGTGTTGGCCAAGTTGGGCTCTTTTTTGGAGTCCAGTTTAAATGCTTTGGGTGCGAAGGTGATGTCCAGACCGCTGACCTTGTAAAGTTCCTTCAATTTTGGCAATATATCCGAGTAGACTGCATTCTCGCTATTGAAAAAGTTAGCCATGGCCAGCATCTGTTCCATTTGGGGCGTTTTGTGTGGTACCTTCATCATGAAGGAGACCAGTTTGGTGCTCTTGTCTGGCAGATGGGTTAAAATAAAAAAAAATTTGGTTACTTGCTATATTTACTATATCACCAGATTGGCATTTCCGTCCAGCTGGTTGGAGGTTAATTATGGGGCGACATGCAATTGTTATTATTAAAAAATGACCCAAACAACAGGCATTTTTTGTGCACTGGTCATAAATAAATTTGAGATACTACTTATCGCCAAGCGACACGAATAAAAGCCTTCTTCTATGGCCTTTTCTAGGGCATTGTGCATTTCGTCAAGTACTTCCTTTTTTGCCGAAAACTCAGCTAACTCACCAGTTAGCTCCACATCTATGCTGATCCTCAACATCAAAGTGGCATAGTTCTCTCCAGGGGCCATGGCGGGTATTACCCGAAAACCCACTATCTTTGAGAACTGAACGACATTCGCGGTGAGTAATGCCTCGAATAGCGTTTCATTGAGCCACTCAGGTTTCAAATTGCTCTCCTCAATTACCGAGCTAGGGTTTGGTGGCTCAGATTGAGTGGGTGACCCCTCAATTTTCGTATTAGTTGACCGAGAACTTTTCATCGAGGCCTTTTTCTGATTCTGAGTGCCGGAACCGGCCACTTCATAGCTCTTTTTTGACTTGGAACTAAGCAGACCCATCGTTAACTAGAACTCGCAAATTTCGTACGTCCGTTCAATTGCGAGAACGGCTGTAAACTGATGTTTTTTTCCGTTTAAAGCTTTCGCCTAGCTTTGCCTCTCAAATCGGTGTTGATATAGTTTAATTATTTCATTATCGTCGACAATTTTCGCTCTAACGTTGTAAGCGAACTTAAACATTTCATTGAGTGGGTGTGACTCACTGTAATCAAGCAAAAACTCAGTGATAACAGCCGTTCAACTGATTAACCTAACGCTCAAGCTTTAAGTACAAATCAGAGATAAAGTTTATGAACTGATAATAGCATTGTCTTTATTTACTTACTAAAAAGTATCAACAGTTTTAACATTTAATTGCTAACTTCGAAGGCGCCTCGACGATGGGCCCAGGGAAGTATCTCCTTTTGGTGTCGAATTATGCGGGGGTTCTTGAACATATTGTTGCGGAACTTCGCTCCACTCGCTTCGCTGTCCATCAAGCTGTCCATATTGGCATCATCACTGGCCTCGACCAGGACAACTGGCAGGAGAACGGTCACAATGGGCAGAACTGTTACGCAAGGAAAGTGGATTAGCTTCTAATTTAAGGGAAATTCATTTCTTAACTCACTCCAATCTCCGTGGGTGAGGATCGACTGATGTAGACTCCTAAGCGTGGGCAGTGACTTTGAATACTTCAGTAGTTTAAGACTCTCTGTGAGCTTCTCATGGTAGTACTTGATTAGGTAATCAAATTGTGCTATCTTTATGTCCACTTGGGTGGAGGAGAGGATAAAGTAAAGCAAATCCTGGGCAGGTGACGAGAACCGACTCATCTGCAGGTCTACGAAGTACGTTTCGATTAGCTTTCCGGCCTCATCGTACTTGTACATGAAGTTGTTGCACCAGGCATCACCGTGATTCAGCACACGGAACTCGCCTTCGATCTGGGGAGCAGTGGCCTGGAACATGTCCTCCGCTTGGCTGCCAAAGGATTCCTGTTGAATATAAGTGCTCAGAACTTGTGCCTTCTAGTTTGGGTTTTAGTTTAAGATACTCACCACAGACTTGGCCAAATGAGAGGCATCGTACAGTGGAATCGCTTCGACGAAGGCCTTTATTTGGGTATCACGAAAGTCCCTGAAGCCGTCCTCTTCGCTGCACAGGTTACGGTTGTAGATGGCAGGATAGGCTCCCTTGAGCTCAAATCGCACGGCGGAGGCCGCATGGAATTGGGCCAGTTTCTCCAAAGTGGCCTCAGTGTGCAGCATATCCAGGCCATTGTGGCGGTTAACATTGATGAACCCCCTCTTCTTCAGATCCTCCAGCACGATAAGCTCCTCTTCCAGTGCATTCTTTGATTCATAGTAACGTGGTCCAAAGGTAATTTCTTTTCCGGCCTCTTTGTACATCTGCTCGAATTCCGGAATATATTCTCCATATGTTGTGCGCTCCTTGTCGAAAACCTTCCACATGGCTACATTATCACGGTTTTCGGAATTGGGCAACAGTTTAACCATGTAGGAGATACTCCCCAGGGAGCCATCTAAAGAACAAACAAAATATTTAGAAAGTTAATTTAATTTAAATAAAAAATCAATAAAAGTTAAGTTAACATTCAAGATTTAACATTCAATATAGTTACTGTTTGTTTATTGATAATCATTTCAAATTGTTTACTTAACTCTTAACTATATTGTTAATCTATATTAACTTACCATCTAACTCCAGTTCGAAATTCGCCCTTAGAAGTAACGATGTGTAGTTCTCCCCTTTTCCGGCTGAGGGTTCCAATCTGTACGACTTGATTGTTTTAAGATTCGGGAAATCGCGATCTAGGAACTCCTTGAACAGCTGCTGATCCAACCAAGCCGGCAGCTTGTCCTTGGAGAAGTTTTCCTTGCTCTGAACCATTCTGTCTACCTGTTGGATCCGTAATTTGCGCCACTTTCTGTGCGGCTGGCTTATATTGGTCCAATGACGGAGAGCTTTTCACTTCAAAAGCTTTGGCTCAATTTCGTTTGTCGATTAAACACCGACGCGTGGGAAAGCTTTTCGATCAGGGTGGACCCGTTTGTTCAGTTTTGCTAAGGCCAGAACAAAAATGCCTAATCAGTCTTTAATGCCCAAGTCTAACAGTTGATCTTGCTGCTTGAACGGTGATGATCAGGTTTGAGCTATTTGTTGTATGTTCACAATTACTGTGACTTTTTTTGCGACAGTGACTTGCAAAATGCGGGTTTATTTATCTCCCTCTTACCAAAAGCTTTTTTTTCAGATGAGTGCTTTCATTTATTGCCCATCCTGACATCTACTATTAAAGTACCCTACAAATTGTGCACTCATCGTTTATCTTATCTAAGTTAATATTCAAGTGAATCTTTAAACTGGTTAATATTTATTTTATTTTTTTACATGCTGCGTAAAAGTGTCTAGTCTTCTTCAAAGTATCCACGATTCTCCAACCAGGGCAGTAATTCTCTAATTTGCTCACCGAACACAGGATTCTTAAAGAGCTCATCAATGTCGTTGCTGGCAAAATCCGAGAGCATTATCGGTAGGATTTCCGTGGCAGACTCGAAAGCTATTTAAAGTAAAATTAGTTTTACGATTAGGCAACTATATTTTTCTGACCTACCCCAATGACCATATTTTAGCAAGTCCAATTGAAGATCCGTGAGACTGGGCTTCTTTCCTCGGAACTTTAGAAGGTTCAGATTTTCAATCAATTTATCGTGGTAGTACTTCACGAAGCCGTCAAATCTGCTAGGTTTTTCAGCCGGAGCTGTGAGAAGTAAACTGAAAAGATCGTAGACAGCTGGACCATATTTAGCTGCGTAAAAGTCGCTGAATAGTGCATCCTTTACATTCCCAAAGGCATCGACTTGAATGAGCACATTGCTTGGCCAGCAGGATCCATTTAGTATAACATTGAAGGAATTCCTCGAATCCACAATGTCTGCATTAGCTTTCACATATCTTTGAAATGATTTCTACGAATTTTTGAATTAACTAAAAGCGTATCTAAAAGTTCACAGTACTTACCACCTTATCTTCGTACTCTCTGACATTGTTCGATCGTAGACTCTCGTGAAATCGCATTTGATACAAGCCCTTGATTTCGTCACCATGCTCACCCAATTTCGCGAGATCTCCGAGCTTTGGAAGCTCCCTTATCTTGCCGGGATTCCTCTCTATATAGCAGGCTGTCCCGGCGTGATAGGCAGCCAGTTTGGAAAGAACTCCCACCATGGCGCTTACGGACAAGCCTTTGAGGCTATTGGCCACGGCATAGCCCTTGTTTAGGACGTAGTCTAAATAAATTTGTTTCGATTTCTGTGTGGTCTTGACGATTGACGGACTAAAGTGAATCTTCTTGTCCGCATTTCCATAGAGCTCTTCCAGGGCGGGCAGTACGGTCTCGTGCATGTGACGCTCCACTTGGAAATCCCCTTTAATGGGTACTTTTAACCCAACGGAGACCGATTCTTCGGACTTGATTAGGTAATTCACTTGGCGTTTCTTTTTTTCTAGCGACAGATGATTGTTAATTGATAAACTTATTTAATATAATTCTAAGTTCTTACCTGCCACGAGCACCTGAAGCTGAACACAGAGAGTGGGCTGGGACAGTTGAACCTCCCATTTACTGCGCAAGCTCTCGATTTTTCTAAAATCCGGAATCTCTTGCCTCACCAACTGTTCGAGATCCTGCTGATCCAGCCAGTTTGGCAAAGAGACGTCTTGAGACAGCTGCGTTACTAGAATCGGGTTCGACATTCTTCTGACTTCTACCAACGGACAACTAAACTTGGCCCGCCAACTTTATGGCAACTAAGAAAACCCAGAAAATACTTTTCCTATCGCTGTACACAAGAATCGATAAGTGCGTAGATAGGGCATGAGGCTATATGATTGAAATTTATGAAGTCAGGCAAACATGATTGTTGGTTTTCAAGTTACCTAAGATAAGTCAATTAGAGTACAATTCTAATTCGCACAAACTGAGAACTGTTAAGTAGCTCTGAAAACATCTGCTATATTTGCTGCTAAATCCCATCTATCATGACCTAATATATATTGGATTCTGCCCTAGTTCAGCCCGGAAAAAATGTCGAAAAACTGCGAAAAATGCCAGAAATGGTGACAAAATTCAATTAATTTGTCATAGCGATTTGACATACAATGGGTAAGGGGAGGGATCCGGGTAGTCAATCTCAGTCGATGGATGAGCATGGTGACTCTCTATGGGAAAAAGTTTGCATAACGCACGTGGCAGGGTCTAAATAAAACATTTTAATAGACTAAGCAAATTTCCCACACCACAGGTGACGGAAAGATCAACTTAAGGAGTTAAGATCAAGGCTTATATGTATAAGCAAAGATAGCCAGGACTTTACTGATGCGCTAATCGCTGCCACGTGAAGGCACTTTGGCGAGCAACCCCTAGGATTAAATGTGCATACGGAAAGCGATCTAATGCGGCATGAAGTGTCACAAATTCATCAAAACATATTGTACACCAAACTAGCAAAACATCAGCAACAAGGGGCGAAGTCAACCCTCAGGTAGAAGCCCACTTTCCGACTTCCGCACCCGATGTCCGTGCAATATCCGTTCCAAATTAATTTGGTCTCCGGACGAGGGGCGCTAATCTGCTGGCAATGGGCGTTGAACGCAAAAATTCCTTGGTATTTAGCCGGGAACGGGCAATCCCTCAAGTGTTACACTTGTTCCTGGGTTGTCGTTGGTTAGGGGTTGCTACAATTGACTTTGAATTGCTGCCCTTCCTTTTTTTGACTCATCTCCCCTCGCGATTGCATCAATTTATTAATAATAATTTCACGCTTTGTTTGCCTTGTCAAATTTTGTATAATAGTTTTTGTTCTTTTTTCGGGTTCCGCTTAGCAAACCTTCCCGCTCCGTATGCAATGTGACTTCATTGAGGCCACCGAGTGGTCGTGGACATGTGTTCCCCTCCAGCAGCTGCACAGATTCGCACGCAAATCACGACATGGTTCGCTTTGGTTTGGCCTACGTTTTTTATTCCAAAACAAGTGCGGGTTGTGTTTAAGGGGATTATCAGGTGTATTTTGGTGGTTCCTTTGACTGTAAAACCACCACCAAATTTAGACTATTAATTTGTTTACCATTTAATTTACCATATTATATTATCTTTCAAATCAATTTTCAAATGCTTCCCAGTCGTAACCAAAATATTTCTTTTTGATTTTTAAAGTCACTAACTAGCTTACGCAATTAATTTGTTCTGTGTTAGATTTTTTTTGCTGATCCTTGTATGTTTGTACTTTTTTTAAATGAATTAATTAATTCAATGATTTTTAATTCATTCCGGTAATAAAGAAACCTTTTTATTTATTGTGAGCGAAACAACATAAATGTGGTTTTATACACAAATAATACTTTACAATACTCCCCAAAAACAGTCATATTTTTGTTATTAATAAGAGGTATTTATTATTGTTTTTTAAACAAAATTCTCTATTTATTTATATTTACAAGTATTAAACCTAAATTTTTCTGACAATGAATATGGAAATTTCTAGGAAAGCGTTCTCTTAATGTGTCTAATTATTTTATAGGTTATTTGAGTCACAGAAAAAGAATATTGCCAAATCAGTTTCAAGCTATATATGAAGCTAATATTATAATAGCTGTATTATATAATTTTGTGTCCCGACTAACTTTTCTAGGTCAAACTGTGATTGTAGGGCGACGCAAAGTCGCGTTGATAGGCTGCCGCCGGATGCAAGTGGTGAGGATGGATCGCCGGCGGTGGCGCCTGATGGTGTCCGTTGATGCTGCCATAGACGTCCGAGCGGGACTTGTGGGAATTCGAGGGCGTGCCGCTGAGCAGCTCCGCCATGAACCCGATGTAGGTGATGGCCAGTCGAAGGGTTTCGATGCGGGACAGTCGCTTCTCGTAGGCGAAGGTGGGCACTTTGCGGCGCAGTTTATCGAAAGCCTCGTTCAGGTTGAACATCCGTCGGCGTTCGCGGATATTTGCAGCTCTCCTTTGGGCCATCGAGGCCACTCGGCGACGGGTTTTCTTCGAGGAGCTGGACGAGCCGTTGGCCCTTCCATTTGTCGACGGACGCTGGGCCACCAGGGGAGTTACTTGCGAGCGCTGCCACAGAGCTGTAAAAATGGAATTAATACTTAAAGATGTTTTTCCAAGATATATCCTTCTGAGATACTCACACAAATCGGAGCAGGGAAATCCGGCGATGAGCTCCTGGTACGGCACTATGGGCGGCGGTGGGGCTTCCTGACCCCAAAGGGGCTGGAACGGAACCTCCGGCATGTAGGTGGGCTGGTCACTGGGATGCGGATGCTGCATAACTCTCAACGGTCGACTGCCAAATCGGATAGCTACTGCAATTGGAAGACCTTGGGTCTGTTCTGCTTGGAAGACTGCGTTGCAATAAGTTCTGATTGTCCTCACGGGCTGCGAAGTCAGCTCGGTCCTGCTCCGTATTTTCCTTATTGGATTTTCCTCCCCGGCGGACAGCAGCATCTGCTTGGAGGCCATTTTGGATTGGCAACAGTTTGGCGCGTTTCGATTGGCTGTCTATGACTGAGGGTTGCTAAGGCGTTGTCGGGTGTTCCGGCGTTTAAATCTGTGTAGAACAGGAACTTCTAATTAAAGGGTATTTAAATTCTTAAAAAAAAGTAATAGGTAAAACAGCAGAGAAAATTATCAAAGATAAATATTTTACCGTTTTTATACGGATTGTATGTACAAAAAAAAATAAAAGTTTATTATTGAAATGAATCTACATACAGTATTAATACTAATTAAGTATTAATACAATACTTAATAGTATAACCCCTATACTTTTAGTTTAATTTAGCCTAAGGGCTTGCTTTTTAACCAAATTGTTTTTGGGTGTACCGTGTGAGTTTAAGATATACGTTTTATGTTATAAGCCAATGGAAAGTGAACCTTCCGTATTAAATAAAAGGAAGGCCATGGTATAGGTAAAACAACCAGTTCATAAAAAAAAAATAAATTTTGTTTTGTTTTTTAAAATTCTTTTATGGTCTTAAAAACGATTTCCATGCAAACTATGAGCATTACGTATTTATTGTTTACCTACAAGGGGTATAAATACTTCATCCTTTAATGGTTTCAATATTAGGGAAAAAGCAACTTCGAAAGTCAAAAGTCCTGCTTGTAAATTCTTACTCAATCCTCAAACTTGCGAAACGGTTACAAGCTCGTGGTTGTAGTCTTGGCTACTGAAAGTGTTCCCATGTCATCCATGACGCGAACCTTTGAAAATTAAATTAAATACTATGTGATTCAGACAATTGTATTATGGATGCATAAAGGTTTTAAAATTGTAGATACTAAATTTATGATTAGATGTCACAATTACCCTTTATATTTAATGAATATGTGAGCTTTTTATCATTTTATAGCAAATCAAAGTACCTATCTGTTGCATGCATTTGTTTTTGTTTATAAGTGCCTCTCCGAGAATCCTGTTTTGCATTCAGCTCTCCTGCTGAATGCGACTTCAGGGCACCTGCGCGGATAAATTTACCGGCATTCCGCTCCCAATCTCGACGAGCTTGTGCTGCTATGGAGTTGAAAGGCATTCCCCCAATCTTGCCAAGTATTTAGCGACGTGGCAACAGGACAGCGTCCGAGGCTTAGAATGGAATGCGCTGACAGACTGAGGTAAGCCTTTGATGGGCATTTCGGGGTCTGATTCGGGGGGCTCCAATCCAGCATTCGGGGATTTCATTGTCGCTAAACTTTTCAATGTAGCCGATTCGAAAAGGGGTGAACATTACTTCAACTTTCGGTTTGCATTCGAAAGTTCGATTTTATGACTTTAAATGAGGTTTCCATTTTTTTTCTTTAGTTTGTTTTACGTTCTTCTCCGCCAGCGGAGTACTACTCAAGGGTGCTTCATTGTGTCAATAGCCTGAAATTGGATATGAAATGCCTTGAATACTGCTGGATCAAGCGGAGATAGAGTGTTCCCATTTTGGTGGCCAAATCGAGTCGCGGGGCCATCGAAGTTCAAAGGCAGAATACCCTGAGTAAAAATAGTTGAGAAATTTGCATTCATTTCGTTTCCAACCATCCGATGGGGTCCGTTGGCGCGGTTTTAAAGAACAAACAAACTCCTTAGTAATCTTTCGATTTGTGCAAGCAAAAGGGAATTCAAGTAACAAGTAATGTCTGAGGCGATTTGTTTGTGTCTGCGACTGAGCACTCGCCATGATTTATGCCCTCTGTGATGGCACGCCCGGCCAGCTTACATTATGAAAATGTAAAAACGTAGAAATGTAAGAATATGAAAATGTGGAAATTTGAATTTGTTCCCCACCCCTTCCAACTCACAGTGCTCTCTGCCATTTCCTAATTTTCCACGCAAATGCATTTTATTTATTACGCAATTTGGGGATTTGTACTGGCAGCCGCAACTGTAAGGGACATGAAAGCGTTTAGACTCCGGAGCGTTAAACGAGGCATTAGCCCCAGTGGATTACGGCAAATACTTAACAATGCTGCTGAGGCGGTTCAACGGGGCGTATTCGTGATATCCCCAGGTATACCTCCAGCTGTTTGCTGACTGAAATCAAAAATGTTTCTTTTATTACCCAATGAAATTATGAACGGAATTCTTAAAATTTAAAACCCCTTATACATTTTAGTGTTAATTTAAGTAGTTCATTACATAAAAGTTCACAATTACTAAGGAATTGCTTATTACTTAATTGAATAAATGGTATTTTTTGTACAAGCTATATACAATTAGAAATAAAGGAAATAAGAAAGTTTGTGTTGTTTCTTTGTTGTAAATATTTCTTATCAAAAGTGCGTACTACTAACAACAACTATAACTGAACTTGTCTTACCAAAAAGTTTAAGAAAAAATGTAACAAAAGAGCCCCTTGAACTTTTTGCGATTTGTGTAGAAGCGAAAGCAGTTTAAAAATACTTGACGAAATCAACCAGTAAAGTTCACATTTTGAGTGTAGTTCCCGGCAGAGGAGGCAAGCCATTCCAAATTTTCCGTAATCATGGCAAGAGGGCGAGTCCTCAGCTCAATACTTTCCAGAGCTCAGGCGCTGCGCAACTACCGCTCGTCGTTCGTCCAGAGCACCCGACTGGAGTACGTTTCGTACAGCACGCCACGCAACCAGATGGAGGCGCCTCCGATCGTGGTGATGCACGACCTCAACCTTTCACTGGAGTCCTGGCGCCATGTGGCGAGCAACCTGAGTCAGGAGGGTCTGCGCCAGGTGATCACAGTGGATGCCCGGAACCATGGAATAAGTCCGCACACATCCGGCCACTCGCCGATGCACCTGGCCGCGGATGTGCAGGCCTTGATGTCCCACCAGAGGCTCAGCAAGATCGTGGCACTCGGACACGGAATGGGCGGTCGGGCGATGATGACGCTGGCCCTAACCCAGCCACAGCTAGTGGAGCGGGTCATCCTGGTGGACATTACTCCGGCACCGGTGCCCAGCAACTTCTATCTCACGCGGCAGGTGTTCGAAATGATGCTCCAGGTGGCACCCACCATTCCGCCAAATCTTTCCCTCTCCGAGGGACGCATGTTCATTCTGCCGCTGTTCCAGGACGTGGTACACGATGTGTCCGAGCTGCGGAGAGTGGTCGACAATCTGCGCAAGATGCAGGACGACACCTTTGGCTGGGCAGTGAATCCGCGGGCGGTGCTCGGTTCCTGGGCGGAACTGATGATCAACTACGAGTCCACCCTGGGCGGACTGAGTCCCTACATGGGCGAGGTGCTCCTCATCGCCGGCTCCCAGTCGGAGTTCGTGACCTCGTCCAGCATCGCCGTGATGCAGAGGTACTTCCCCAATACAGTGGTACAGATCCTGGACGCAGGACACTGTGTCTACGAGGACCAGCCGGAACAGTTTGTCGAACTGGTCGTGGAGTTCACACAAACGTGCTCAGTATGCTGAAGAATCTCTTCTGTTTAAGGGGCTTAAGCACTGCAGTCCCCCCTTGGGAATTGGAACTTTGAATCCTGTTGAGTGAGTGCTGAAATTTCAGCTTTCAGTACACTCCACAGATAATTGCGCTGTCAGGAGAATAGAAACCGCAGAAAAAGGGTGAATTTGCTGCAGCCAAAATCGATGGGAAATCAACGTGGCAGCCAATCGAACCGATACCCGATACTCGGATACTCGGATACTCGCCTACTCGATTCAGGTGCTCGAAAGAGCCAGGAAGATTGGCACACAAAGGCCAATGCCACTCCCTTGGCCCCGCCAATTTGCCAATAAGGCGGGTGAGGGGCCACAATGCGATACAATTTAGATTTATATGCATTGTCTGATTTATTTGTGTTGGACGTGTGGGCGATTGAGACGTCTGACTGGCTTTTGTGTCTGCTTCTGTGCTGCAAATGTCGATAATCTGTGTGTGAATGGAGAGTGGGCTCCTTCGACGACCTCTCTGCTATGTATTTTCGCTGAAATTGAGTCAGGACTGAGATTTGAATGTGCATATGTACACATGGAAGCCTTGAAGTTGTTTACCCGAACCCCCAAGCTCCTTTGGAGCTTTTGTTCTGGCTTTAATGAGGATTACGTGAAATTTCATTATGCTGCGTAATAAATAAGTAGCAAGTCAAATAAACAGGGACTAGCAAACACCCACCCACATCCCACATCCCACATTCAACATTCCACAAATGCAGGGGAATGTACATGAACATTTCAACTGGATGTAGGGACTGAAACCATATTAAAATTTAGACACGTACACGTTTTATTGCTTGTTATTTTGTGTCTGTGTGCCAGCTGCATAGGGCCCCAGAAAAAGCTGGAAACTCAACTGGCCCGGATTGCTGCGTCCATGCTCAAATGATTCGCGGAAGACCGTATGAGACTGACCACATTTGGCCACAAAAGTTTGCCACCTGAGTGTGACTATGCTGAAGAATATATAATTTTTGATTTTGGCCTGAAAATGGTAAATAATAAATAATAGTTGAAAGTATTATTAATTATTGCGTTTGAGCACAGAAAGACACAAAAATTAATCATGTTATAATTGCAAATTTTAAAATCAATTGCTTGTGCTTTATATTTATATTTATATATCATCATATTTATATGATGTTAAATTCATTAAAAAGACAAATATGATTTTACTCTCGTTGAATCCAGGTTCAAGCAGCCAGCTCTTGGCACTATTATACCCCCTATCTCTGGGTTTTTGGATCACCACCGTGTACTTGCTGCGGTCCTCGAGATTCACTTAAAGGTCCATCATTAGTAGTGCATCATCCATGCCATAGCGGCGCAATCGGGCGAGGGTCACCAGCCACTGGAAGCGCTCCTTGGGCCACTGGTTGCCATTGGGCGTAAATGGAGGTCAGAAGAGATTGATGTCCGGAGGAATCAGCTCCAAAACGTTAACCTTCTTTTCAATCTTTTTGTCGGCTTTGCTGGCGTTGTACAGTTTGAAAACAGAAACTTTGTTCAAATGGAAAATTATGAACAAATCTCGCCGGCATTTTTTTGTCTTAGCATGCATATTAAGATTGCTTTTAAATGTATTTAAAGAAATCAGCTAGAAATTTACCTCAGTGGGAGTAGGTATACTGTGTCTTAAAATTCCCAGTAAATACAGTATGGTGTAAGTGACAGTTTACACCTTAATTGCATCCATCCAGAGGCAGGCTATAATTAATGCAAGCAATCCGTCTCAATTAAATGTGAATTACACTTTATGAATATTGATTTTCACCTCCGCTCGTGCGACTCCATTAATTGGACTTTTGGTCGAGGTGCTTCACTCGAGGGTTTGAACTCGATATCCAATGCACCTTCCGATTCGTGTCAGTTTATTCAGGAAGATTGCTGAGCTGTGCTGAGCTGTGCTGTGCTGTGCTGTGCTGTGCTGCGTGTTTGCTTTGCCTCGTCTGGCAGCCAATTCATTAGCTGTTCCTTCGCTCCAAACGGAACGAAAGACAACATGGAAGCTGCTGCAGTGTGTGCACTGAGGATGCTGATGAAGAAGACTCATCCCGTCGTCCCATCATCCCATCAACCTGGCCATATCCCACTGCTTCTTGTGTTCCAGGCCAATTCCTCTGTTGCGCTTTTGTCTTCTCATTTACGGACGAGCTTCGGAGTCAAACTTTTGTGCAATTATGCTGCAAGACAATTTAGCCTGTCTCGATTTTTATGAGCGCACAAAGTTTCCAACGGAACAATAACTTTGCCAGCAACAGTTTCCATTTCGCCGGGGCTCCCTTGTTGCGTTTCCTTCAAGACAGTTGATTTTTAATTTCGTGTCGGTGTTGGTTGGTTGCAAGCTTTGGTACTTTGGTACTTTTCCTTCTAGGGGTCACTTTGACGGGTTAAAGTAAAAGTTTGTTGGCAGAAAATAAAGCTGACCTAATGAGCGTTGAGCGCTGGCCAGTGCCCCCTTTCATCTTGATGAAATTGACACCCCGGCGAGGAGTGCTAATGAAGCCGGGCTTCCCTCCAGGACACCGGATCCCGGAATCGCAGTATCGGGCGATAGGGTCAGCGGACTTGGTCGTAAAGTGGCGGCCATAAAAGCGAATTGCGGGTGAAAATGGTGTGCGAGCAGGCGACAAACGGGCCAGTTCCGTTTGTCACGGTCCGGGTCCGGGTCCGTGTCCGGGTCTGAGTCCGAGATGTTAATAAACATGTATTCCGTGTCCACACCGGAGAGTGCCAGGGCATTATTCTGCTGCCTGTTTTTGGGTGGCCTTTGTGGGGTTAATGGGGTCGGTCATTAGTGGGGTAATTGGCAGCTAATTGGCTTGATGAGTGCCGGCCAGCCTGATTGGCTTCGTTTGACTTTGACTCTTGGTCCCAATTAATAAGAGCCTAAGTCTTGAATCTGCAGGAATCTCTTAAATTGATTTATGCCGCTTTAGCAGTGACTTCACTGTGGAAATGTAATCAAACATTGCTGATTAAATTGAAACTGTTCAAAAATCATGAATCAATATTCTGTGGATGGCAAGCGAAGTGCAAAGTCATCAATGAACTGCACAAGTGCCTGGGTGTGGAGCGCATTCTGCAGTATTAGCCGCCAATCACGAAAATTTGCTTAGTTCTCTCCGAGTGGCTATAGACCACCGATGGCAAAAATAGGTCAGATTCAAATTCATCAAAAGCTGAGGATAAAAAAAGTTCCGATAAACTAAATAGTAATATTGGATTTTAACTGTGGTTATTAATACGCTATCGCAAAACGAATCCCACATAATTGAATCAAATTAATGCAGCACTGATGGTATTTTTAATAAAATTTCTTTTGTGACCGGATTGTTGATGTTTGGTTTTTATACATGTTCACATTGTGATTGTTACTTCGTTGGATTATTATCTTGGGCGTAATTGAATTAAAGAAGAAAGAATTAAAATATTTATTTAAAATCAAATGAATGCAATATTGTTATGTAATTAAATTCAAACATTTGTGAAACTAGATCCATTTAAAAAGGTTTCCTTAAACAATAATTACTGCTCAGTAGGCGACTGGGCCAACTATCAGGAAAACTAGGGGACGGAACTCAGTTCATTTTTTTACTTCTAGTCTCTTGGATGTTATCAAAGATCTCAGTAGTTTTTATTATTCCAAAGGAATCGGTTCGTGTTTAATCAGCAGTAAAGGCCCCCACAACCAGGAGTTTAACAAGTAGTTTTACCTGCGATGGATGTCACCGCAGCCAGCATGATGTACCCCAATCCCTTCTACGCTCCAAATTACTCCGGCAACCAGCAGCCGCAGTCGCAGCAGCATCAGCATCAGCACCAAGTTTCCGGACTCGGAATAGGATCATCTGGGATCAATGCGCCTCCAGGTGTGGGTTCTTCGGGGCTCAGTCCCCGCACCGCCTACAGTGATCTCTACCGCTTCGAGGACGGCAGTGGTGATGCCAGTGGCTCTTTGATGCTGGGCCAGGACGATGATGACCTCTGCGCTGGCGAGGAGGCCTCTTCGCCGGTGGCCAGCACCTCAACTGCGGTGGGGGAGTCCTTGAAGGGAAATGCAGAGGAGCTGCAGCTAAACCTGGAGGAGATGGCCGAGCGGAGTGATATGATGACCGAAAGGGGGGAACTCCAGGAGGACGACGACGACGAGGAGGAGGGCGACGATGAGGAGGAGGACGACGACGAGGAGGAGGAGCAGGAGGAAAACAGGGAGGTGGGGGCCTACATATCCAGCATGGGCGGCGGCAGCACATCCTACATGGTGTTCCCGCGCACGGCCGCCGACTTCATGCCCCGCCTGCCGCTGCCCCGGCACAGCCCCTACATGATTGTCGGCCAGGAGCAGTACGTCATCCAGCCGGACACCGTTTTCGTGCTGGGAATGCGCCTGAACGTCACCAAGAACGACATCATCACGTACTTCGGCAGGCTGGGCCTCATCAAGATGGACGAGGCCTCCCAGAAGCCCAAGATCTTTGTCTACAAGAACAAGCAGACGGGCCGTTCGAAGGGTGAGGCCACCATCACCTACGTGAGCCCATTCTCGGCCCAGGCGGCCATCAGTTGTCTGAGCGGGGCCAAGTTCATGGGTCAGGTGCTCACCGTGCTGCCGGCCTACCTGTCCACCCGCCAGGGCAGACTTCGCTTCAACTATCCGCGGGAGCTGAACTCTCCGGAGCGGCAGCGTCGCCAGCGGGCGCTGAAATGGAAGCCGGCTAGCGACAACTGGGTGTGCACGCTCTGCCGGAACAGCAACTTCGTGTGGCGCTCCAGCTGCAACAGGTGCCAGGCCACCAAGGTGTCCGCCTCTGGTCAGGGTACATCGACAGGATCTGGAGGAGCGGATGGCGCCCGTAGCTGGCGGCCACGCAAGCACGATTGGCCCTGCGGCTTCTGCTTCAATCTGAACTTTTGGTACCGGGAGAAGTGCAACCGTTGCCACAGCCCGCGCTCCGATGAGCCGCCCGCCTCCGGGGGGGACAAGCCCGTTCCCTGGGAACTGGTGCTCAGCACGCCCCCAGTCGAGTAGTTTTCCCCCATCCACTTAAACGTAGCCGTATCCCGTTTGTATCTGTATCCGTATCTGTATCCGTATCTGTATCCGTATCTGTATCCGTATCTGTATCCTTATCCGTACGCGTTACTGTTTGCCTATCCGTATCTGTTTGTACGTGTCTGTTGATGAACGAAAGTTCTACCCTACGATTCGAATGCTGTGTTCCCCCTGGACCCGTTTAAATTTCAAGTGATTGGAACTCGCACATCGGCTGAAAGACCCCCAAAATTCCTGTCTTAGGATCGCGTTTTAAAGCAAGACTACTACTATATCTTCGCCCGAGAGCCCCTGAGATTGTGGGACAATGCAGCTTGCTGAATGGTAATCCACTTAATCCGGGTAACTGAATACTTTGCCCGGCACAAAAGGCAACCGGACCCACCTGGCGAGCTCTAAACGTTTAATGAATTTATTTACTTTCCCGACGCCCGCAGCCAGTGGCTCATTGGCTCTGTGGTACTGCACTGAAAATCGAAATATAAGTTTATTCGCCCTCGAAATTGTTTAATAAAAGTTGCGTTTTTTTTTTCTAATTATTAAATTATGAATTCGTAACGAATCAAACTGATACAAGTGTGGGTTCATTGAATTTCTGGAGTATTGCTAGAAGTAAGCATGACCTTTCAATTTGGCTTATATCTAAATTTAATAATTTTGAAATTACCCTTCCTTTTTTCAAATAGTATTAGTACAAATTTACAAGTCACTTATAAGCAGGGACGGTAAATAATAATTATTTATTAAAAAATAATTCCAATTTAATGATTTTTTTAAGCATATAGCGATGTTGAAAGAGATCGACTTAAAAAGTTGTTTTTTCATAGTTAACCAATTTATTATGAAATTCGGTTTTTTGGTTTGTCTTGATTCAGTAGGCTTACAAATTACGCATTATTTGATAACAAAAAACATGGGTCAAAAAATAAACCATTTTTTTTTAATCATTTATTTTTTGCTCAAAAAATAATTAATAAATTGTATTTTTATTATATCACTAATAATTTTTAATGTCCCTGTTTATAAAAACTATCTAATGGCGTTATTAAGAAGTTTGAAACTTAACTAAAACTTTTTTTCTATTCAAACCATTTGAGTTTGAATATTTCCCCGTGCACTGATGTCGGGCCACTTAAATCCTTGTCCCACAAGCCTCCTTCTTTCGTACTCCTTCCTGTCATGTGATTTAATCAAACTTTGCGTCAGCCAAATCTGTGCCACAACAGCTCGGTAGTGGTGCTGGTGAGTTGCTCTCTTGGCTGCACCCGCAGTTGTGGCTGCCTTCGTCCTTCGCCCATCGCCCTTTGTCCTGCCACCACACCTGGCACGCCCCCTTCTTGTTCACCTGTTCAATAGAGGCGGTGGCGCCAGGTAGACTTTGTGTTGTGCATTTACTTTGCACTTTCTTCCACACGAGCGGGGAAGGCAGCTGGTTGGTGGAGGAGCAGGAGCAAGAGCAGGAGCACTCTGCCTAGAGTCTATCGTCCAACGTCCGTTGTGTTTGGTCTGCCGCCTGCGGGATATTTGCGTAGCTGCAGGTGTTGATCCACCTCCCCAGGGAGACCATGCCCACCTGGCCGACCACCACCTGCCCACAGTGTCGCCGATTTAAGTGGCAGTCGGGCAGTAAATGCAATAAACACCATTAGCTGCAACGACTCCGTTGGTCGGCGGTCTGCCGGGCTTCGCCTCTGGCCATGCCAGGAAAAGTTCACTGCAAACGGGACCATCGAGGTACGAGTTAGTGGAAAATGGTGAGGGGAATGGTTGCCGCATCAAAATGCAAACGCGAAGGGCGAAAAGAGTTTAAGTGAATTGAATGGAAAACTTTTCGAAACTGCGGGCGCCATCAACTTTGGCACCCAAAGCGGGTGGCAGAAAGTTTCTGAAGCCTGATTTGTTTATAGTTGCCAAGATTGTCGACTTTTTGTGACCCATTTTAGCCTTTACTTCAACATAATTAGACTAACTTGGTTTCGACTTGGCCATTTGGCAATTTTATCAGCGTAATTCGGTTTTCTATTTATTTTCAAGTCAAATAGAACAAAAAATTGAAATCAACAAATCAGATTGTTTGGCGCTTACTCTGTTAATCCTTATCCATTTTTTTTTTTATTTTGCTATTAATTCATTGACATTGCCAAACAATATGTTTTATTTGTTTTGGAAATAATAAGGTTAACAATATTCTTATTTTTTTTGAAAAAGCACAAGAAGTGGTAGGTTAATTTAAGATTGATTTAAAAATCGGAAATTAAAAGCAGCTTACGAAGGCCCTTTTTATGCTTTATATCATAAAATCAGACCAAACGTATACAAACTACTAACAACTTCACACAAAAAATAAAAATATATACATACGACCAACATAATGATTAGGAGTATTCATAATACCGCTGGAACGGAGCTTCGGAACCCTGACAAAGATAGGCAGATCAACAAGATCGGAGCTTTAACCAAAAAGAAGAAGGCTAAGCTCCTGTTCCAAAATCATGTCGGTTTTCAGAGGAACATCATCAGCCTACCTCAAAGAACTAAAAACCTTCTGTCACGAGAACCACATTAAATTGACTAAATGCGTCCACGGTTAGCGACTCTGCGGTTCGGGGTTCTCTATTGTTGTCACCGAATTAAGAGCGGGAATAAAATGCAGGAATCGGTAATCCCAGCTCCCTACCTCTTCAATCTGTCACTCTTTTGGCGGTGTCACTCACGGGGGAATAAATGGTGCCAAGTGCAGTGGAAACACCAGAATGCAACTAAAAGTGCTGCTGTGGAGTGTTCTGAGCCTGACTAGAAAATACCCGGTACCCGCCTTACTAAATACCATTTCTGCTTCAGAGCATTTCAAAATTGAATCAACTCCTTTAACAACGAACTGAAGCTCATTAATTTAAATTAGAAGCATTCAAACTTGTAGCATCGTTCTCATTCAAGTATTTATATGGTTAAGAGAGGTCCTTTAAATCAAAAGCCTTGGGTTGGTCGAAAGTTTCAACAGGACGCCAAAACCCATAAGTAGCATGAGCTTTATCAAAATATATTAAGTTAATAAAAATAAAAAACTCTCATTTTATGCGCTTGAAATATAATAATTAATCTTCAAAAAACATTAAACAATATCTATTTATACATTGTAAACTTAGGTGTAAGAACAAAGCTAAAAGATGATCCGTCATTTGGCTATTCCAAAAAGAACAAAAGCCATTTCTTGAAAAATATTATTAAAATTTGGAAAAAAATAAAACCAGAATCAAACTATTCAAAAATTAAAAAAAAAGTATTTAGTCTAATTAAAATCGAATATGAACCAATTTAAAAAGAATGTCCATGTAGCTTTTTATTATAATTATCAATTTCAGGAAGACTATGTATGTACCTTGTGCTCCATGGATACTGGGGTAAACTAAAGCTAACGCCTCTTCGCTTTTGTCAAGACACAAACAGAAATCCACTCAACCTCACCCACATCCTGGCATCCTAGCATCTAGCAGCGACTTCTCACCCATTTCGCATGCCAGATTCTGCGGTTCATTGTACTTTGCGAGCATTTTCAGCTTGCTAAGCTCGCGACTTCCGCGTGTTTTTCCTCCATTCCGGCTGCCATTTTGTTGCGTTTTTCCGTGCTTTTTCTGTTATCCAGCTTTCATCCTTTTGTGTGGCCGGGCACGTGCATCGAACAATGGTGCGAGGTTCAGGAGCAGAAGCAGGAGCAGAAGCAGAAGCAGAAGCGGTGCTGAAATGTTTGGCTATGAATTATGGTGACACAGATCGACACCGTCTCTAAGCCCAGATTGGCCTGGCTCTGACAGCTTCGAAGGCTAGCTGCAATCGCGCATGGCGTATTGCGTATCGCGTATACGCAGCGTGTTCGGTTTCAGGTTCGGTTTTCAGCTGTCATATGGCAAACGACCCGCCAGGGAACCGTCCTCGCACCGACTATCTTTTTTGGTTTGCGGTCGCGCCGTGCCCCCCAAAAAGTTTGCCGGACACAAAGTCATGACTCTTTCCACCAAAAACGGATGCCCTGACAGCTGTTCGTGTTTTTGGTCCTGGCCAAAACTGCAGAGAGCAAACAGAAAACAGCAAATTGGCAAAGGCCGTCACATTAGCGCCATTTTCCACTCTGCGGTCATAATTCACTGAAATTAATTGTCGCATTCGAGTTTTGTGCGGTCGTGCTGTGAACTTTGGCGGCTTTTTTTTTGCTAGTCTATTCTGGCTACGATTTCCAAAGTCCCCGGGGTGCCGTAAATATCGTTCGGCTGCCGACTTCTGTTTAAGGTCTTTGTGCCCAGCAGGCGGAAATTGTTAAAGAGCCTGGATTCGGGCGCATTAAACGAATTTGTCTACATCTAAATCAAAGCCTTCCACTTGACGAACTTCGGTAGCTTGCCAAAAGTATTTGGCCGGATCTTGGGAGCCCCACCGAATGCCAAGGGCTTTTTGTTCGCCAGGCGTGCATACCTCTCCTAATTCCTGGGAAGCTAACAAAAAAAAAAAGGGAAATTATGCAAAACATAATCATAAAATTTAATAAAAAATACCGGAGCACGCGTAAGTGGGTCGCTGATTGTCCCAATGTGTAACGGGTCCCGCTAATGCTGCTGCAACATTTTTATTTTATGCAAATACATTCAAATGGCCCCGGTCCAGAGTGGACCAGGCTCAGCAAAGGGCTTCCCGCTCAGCAAAGGGCTTCCCAGCAAAGGGCTTCCCGCTTTTCCCAGCTCCAGCTCCTCCAGCTATCTTTATCAGGTATTTGTTTATGCAGCTGCCAAGTCGAGGCTTATTTTATTACATTTCTTGGGGGACTTGGGCCCGCACCGTTGCCCTTCATACAGATGGCTTTCGAAATAGGCAAATAAGTACTTGGTAAGTAAATTTCGGGCACCACCTACAACCTGCTTACCTCGAAGGCGGAGCGTCAATCGGCTGGCGCTGGCGCTGGCGCTGGCACATAAAAATAAGTCCGGAGACAACGATGTCATTCAAGGACTAAACAAAAAGTCGGCGGCAAAAAGTTGAAAACTTTGCTTTGTTTTATTCGTTTCGGGTTGTAAAATGAAACGAATGTTGGCAAACTTCAGAACGGGTTTGAAAGTCGGCAAATAAGCGCGCAACATCGGCCACGCCCGTTTGAAAAAGGATGTGGGCGGAGCGGAACAGAAGGCCCCTACAATGGGCATAAGATAAAAATATTTCAAAACATTTTTTAATATTTGATGTATGCAATTAACAAAAATTAAAACGTGAAAAATACAAGGATTAAACATCCATGACATTGTATCGGTATTTTAAGTAAAATACATTTAATGAAGCACGCGAAATCCCACTTCACTAACGGTTTGTTTACTATTTTATTAACTGCAGTGGGCTTGATAGCTTTAAAAGCCGTTTCATTACCTGTTGGAAATCAAAATCAATTAAATTAAAATTTCTTCTTAGTTATCAGTAAAGAAATGTTTTTCCATTGCAAGACAGCTATTTAAATCTTGTGACTTATATTTATAGCAACCTTTTAACCCAACTTGACATTTTTATTCCGTAATCTAGGGGCTTACCCCACTGTAAGCCCACAGTCAATATGAGAGCCAGAGCCCCCGGAAACAATAAAAATGCCGCGCTCACAATGCGCCCAGAATAAAAAGTGCTTATTACGCCGTATAGTTGACTACGCCTTTGTCGGCAACCGCGGAAGCTCCGGCAACAATTGAAATAAATGAATTGGCCAAAAGGATTGGAGAGCAAACATAAAACGGAATTGCAGGCGGGGCACATGGAGAAGGATTTGGGCCGATTACGGATTAAATTTGGTTATTCCAAAGCGAGGCCACTTTACAGTCCCTCGTCATTGTTTATGTCGCCACAAATGCCTCCGAAGTATTAAATCAAAATTTAAATGAAATCGGAAACAAAAACATCTGCTGACTTATGGCAGCAATTTAAAGAGTTGCATGTACAAACTGAGTTTCTGTTGTGATGTGGTCTCACAACTAAGCCAACTGGGAGGCCAGAGAAGCTGGCACCTATTTCAAACTCAATTAAACACGAAAAGGCCAGGGAGCCCACTCCCCATTCCCCATCCCCATTCCTATTCCCTTTCCCAACGGAAACCATTCCCCTGGCCGGGTTTTTCATTCGGTGTGTCATGAAATTCTGCACGGTGGACACAGCTGTTCTTTATGTGGGTGCCACCGATGGTGGGTGAGTGGGTGAATGGGTTTATTGTGAATGCAGTCTGCCCGGGTGGATTAAACATTTGAATACAGTTGCCAGCGTAGCCTGGCGTATCCTCATTTAAAGGGCTTCGAGCCACCCACGTTCTTGGGTCTGTAACAAAATAAAGAGCTTCGGTCAGTGCCGAAAATTTGAATAAGAGTTTGGCAGACTTTAACATGGTTAGAAGGAGCACTCTCCAATTTACATACAA
Organism: Drosophila gunungcola; assembly: GCF_025200985.1. Taxonomy (NCBI): domain Eukaryota; kingdom Metazoa; phylum Arthropoda; class Insecta; order Diptera; family Drosophilidae; genus Drosophila; species Drosophila gunungcola. Next base: position 11,301,616 of record NC_069139.1, read on the forward strand.
TTTAAATACGAATCAATTGGGCTGAGAAATAATTAAATTAATTTTTTTTAGTATAACATTTTTTCATTTGAATTTGTTTCAAAAACCATCGATTTAAGTTATATCTTTAAATTAAAATAAATTAATCAGATTTAATAGTACAAAGTTATATGAAATATGCTTTAAATCTTTCGTTACCTTATACACATTTACGTTTAAATACATTTTTCAATGGGTCTTTAATTGGTAAACAAATACCATTAATCAAAGTAGTAAGTTTAAAAACTAAAATATCATAAAGTATTCTTGTGGACAAAGTATTCTGTTTCTGTACTGTAAATCATAGATTAGGAATTGTCACTGTTCTTTAGCTAAAAGCACTCCTTCCATCTGGTCTTAATCCTGTTTGTCATATCCGTTTTTTGGCCCAGGTTACTATCGATTGCCTATCCGTTGGCACAGAGTTAAAGTTCCCATGGCAAAATCAGCAACACAAGCAAAGACAACTCAACATCAACAAAAAGCACACGCAAACACAAATGCCGATTAGAATGTTTGCTGTGTTCCGGTCATTTGCATACATTGCCCATATTCGGTCCGTGGCAAACGACCATATAACTATACAACCGTACACAGATTCGGACACGTGGACACCTTTTGACCCATCAAGCTTCGCATTTAAATTCGCAAAGTGACCCGCATGGTGACCATGCATAATTAGACCCAGTTTGGGGCCTTGTTATGTGCCAAATATTTGGCTTGTAAATTGATTTCACTTCGGTAGTTGTTGGACATGTGTGAAGTCCAGCGTCAAGATCAAGGATGTCTGGAAACAAAGAGTTTACAAATTCATCAATGTCAGTGACATGTGCTTTTTATGAATTTTGATTTATTTTTTCAACCTTTGAGCACAACTATCTCTGTCATATTTCAGTTAAACCCCATTTGGGAAAAATTTGTAAATTAAATGTACGAGTATTGTGAAAATAAATTGTTTTCTATTTGAATCTTTTAATTGAAGATATTAAGGGTGTTTGGTTTTAGCTTAAAGGGGTTTTAATAATAAATTGTTCAACAAAATACAATATATCAGTTCCAGATCATAAATGAAATTATGAAATAGTTTATTGGGTTATTATATCAGTTATTATATTTCCTTTTGTTGCTTGACAATCATCGATTCGAGCTAATTGTCAAATACACCTGTTCAGTGATGCTTTTTATAGCCTCGAAACACTGAAACAACGTTGAAGTCAACGAACCAGCAATGCCAGGACCCAATTCCCATTCCATTCTGATTTCCGATCCCAATGCGAAATTTTGCCATTGCTGACCATTGCGCTCTGGAGCGGAAAGCTTGCCAATTATTGTGTGCAAAGTCCATAAATAATATGGCTGGCATTGATTCACAGTACTATGCTGTGCTGTGCGGTGTGGTGTGGTGTGTGGAGATTCACGAAGAGCTCCAAATGATGCCACTTGCGTTGAGTGGAGCGTTCCGTATCTAATCTACATTTATGCCGCCTGGCCTCCCGGAAAGCAGCTTCTTCTTCGCCTGACTTCTGGAGCTCTGTGTTTGTCCCCGGCACACATTTCGAGTGTTTTGCTTATGTGGAGCACACATTTCCAGCTCGAGACATGGAGCCGTCGTTTGCATAATAATTTAACTCATACCCACACCCACCCCCACCCCCACTCCCACTCCCACTCCCACTGCTCCTCCTGCTCCTTTTGGGGCAGAAACTAAATAAGCATAAGTAAGACACATTCATTTGCCAGACGAGTTCTCCTTGGTTGCCAAAGGATTTGCGGCACCCTGGAGCAGTAACGAGGTAATTTCGAGGCTCTGCGAGGTCAAGATGTGACGACGACACTTGCAAACACCACCCACACAAACGCACACACACACACACACACACACACACCCAAGCCCAACACACAACACCAATGCTGTGATGAATGCATTTCTGTTTGGGACCCTCATTACGCATACGACACGTGCGTCCGTCTTCTAAACGTTCTGGCGTTTAAACTGTTTCGCAGCCCAGAAGCGCCCACCTCTGCAAATGGATTTTCGGCTTGTCAACATAATTGATTTGGCCTGCTATGGAAAATCGATAGCAAATCGACTTGGAAGCCATTCAAATGGCAACTTTCACTTTAAATTTGCATATTCGCCAGCCCAAAGTTCAGGATGCTATAAAAGGTAACGATGCACGTAAAGTGCTGCAGGTGAAAGTTTCGAGGCCTCCGTTGCGGTTGCGGATGCAAGTTCCACCTTGCCGCATTGCATTGTCCAACTTTTTATTGCCTCTGCGATGCTGCAGTTTTGGGAAAGCAAAAAGAATGAGTATGGATAAATTACTTCTCTCATAGTAGTTTTTAATCTACTTAAAGTGGCATTCACCCGGGCATTGAAGCCTAACTAATAAACTAATATAAATTAAAATAAATAGCATGCTGTACTAATGAAGTGATAATAGAGATAAAAATAATATTTTGATACGTTATTAATGGTGACAAAATCCAAAAATATTGTGGCATCAAATACACGTCTGCACTAGAAACGAGTTAATTAGAATCGAAATAACAGTTGCACTCCAAAAATGGATTTGATTTCGATTTTGTTGATTTATATGTCTTTGTTTTTTTTTTTTTAATTTAATAGTAATTAGATTTATTTATCATTAAAATCCTCGCCCAAATGAAAATGATTTCATGATTTAAGAAAACATATACTTCTACACTATTTATTTATTAAATTTAAAACCCTATTCGCCGAAGGTTTAAGCTGATAAGAAAGGATAAAATTCCTTGTTCTGCAATAGTTTGTAAATGTGCAGCAATATCAGTCGTACATTTAACCGTCCACTTAATAAATATCCTTGCACCCAATACATTGTCTAGACAGAAGAAGAATGGTCGGGGAATCAACTAGTTTTTCCACCGACTTCTGCCCTTTTCATGCGTTTCGTTTCCTTTTCCCGTTGGAGTGAGACAATTCTTGTACTTTCCTTGCTCATTCTCGCAATTCTCTAATCTCTTGCTTTCTGTCCGTAGCTTTTCTCGATTCTCCATTCTCGTTTTCCTGTCCAAGTCAGTGTCGCCACCCAAAAGGATTCACATCCCGGGGGTGAAGCCCTGCTTTTTTCCAGAGCTCATCCTGTATTTTCCGCTGCTTTTGCTTTGCAGTGCCCGATGCAACGGCAATTCACTTAACTTACTCAAGTCGTTGAGGACACAACTTCCGCTCCGCATTCCGGTAGAAGACCCAATCATCCCGCCACTCCGCTTACTGTCTTAATGCCGATGCTCACACATTCCATGCCCATCCCCGTACGCATTCTGCAGCCCCATTCCGTTTAGTTCGTGCATTTGTGCACTTTAGTTGCGTTACTTAACTGCATGTGAGGCTGCTTAAACTAGTTGGATTACTCTGGGCTATAAGACGATTGTAAGTCGAAGACGTATGAATGGAGTAAATTCCCATTTTGTTTGACCTGCTTTCAGTCTTAAATGTTTGTAAATATTACTTAATATTATTGAAAAGGTTTGATTGGGCTTACTTTAAGAATAAAACCAAACTTAGTCAAATCTAGTAACGCCTTTTGTGTATTTCCCATTGCAATTCATTTCAATTTGATTAAATGCGTGCTTTAAAAAAGCTTAGATTTATAGCCAAAACTACTCCTCTTTTTAAGCACCAACGATTTAAATATAATTTACATTTGAAATTCTTTGCATATCTGTGAAATATTCAATGTGTTGCACTTGGGCGCCAGTTGTTTCATGGTCGTTAGTGAAATGGGTTTAACTAGATCAGTGAGTTGCCACCGATGTGCTAATTGCTCTGGATTCGGGCCTCAAAGACCCCTTTGGTCAAGTCAAACAAGTGGAAAGCGCAAGCAGCCGCCGCCAGAAGAAAGTGAGTGAGTTGAGGTGAGGTGTGAAAACCCATGGCTGGCGGCTCAGTTCCCGGTTAGTTCTCGAACCGAACGGAAGCAAAATGAGGCTGGAAAATGTAAGCGTTTTTGTGGTCTGCCTATACCTTAGCTGGTTGCATTCGTGCTCCGGCGGGGGTCATCTGAAACGCTTGAGCAGATCGTTGATCTTTCCGCCCACGAGTCCAACGCGTGTTCAGTTCATCGGCGGCATTGGCATTCCCGTGGAGAATCTGCACTTCGAGTCGGTGACCTCAGGCTATGTGCTCAAGGCGGAGTACTTCCTGCCCACCAACTCCACGGAGATAACAAGGGTCTACCTCAAGCCGATGGCCATCACTGGCAGAAGGGGGCTGGAGGAGGAGGAGGAGGAGTCCCCCTATGGCAGCCTGTATCGCTGGATAATTTACCGAGGCATCGAGATGGTCATCGAGAACATGGGCTTGCCCGGCAGAAGTTGCCTCCTGAGGTTGATCTGCGAGCATGCTGCCCTGCCGCTGAGCCACGAAAGCGGTTTGCTGGGCGAGATCATGGACATTGTGCTCACGCCCTCCAGTTCGGTGGACCAGCTGGCACACAGTTCGGATCGGGAGTACCACACATCGGAGCACTTTGGCAAACGAGGTGGCGACTGCCAGGCGGCCTATGCCAGCAGGTGCAAGAAGTCGCCCATGGAACTCATAAGCCTGCTGCTAGAAGTCAATGAATAAAGTACTTTTGTCTCATCTCGAATTGAATGACAGTTTTTTTTTTTTTGTTCATTTAATAGACCCACCCACAATCACGTTCTTCCACAATTAGGGTGTGACAATTACAAAGTTGATAAACATTTTAATTAGTTTTGCTCTCTGGCTGCGTGATCTGCCTGGCAATCAGCATCAATTGTAATTAAGGGCACGCCGGCTGACAGGGCGTATGCGTAATGTGTGAAATCAACATGCAAACCGGATCACTAGCGTACTTAACTCGCTTAAATTTAAATGGCAAACACAATTTGCCTGAATTATGTGACGCCTAAATGCGACACGGCCAGAATTTGCGGCATTCTCATTAAGTAATCCAGGACACGTATGAGGCCGCCTCCTGCTAATGGGCTTAGTGAGTTTGGACAGCCAGAAATAGAAGCTGGAAGCTGGAAGTTGGACAGCCGTGAAATAATTACACGCATTCAATGAAACGCAACCGAAATGGGGCTCCTGCCCAACGATTGCTTCTGGCATTTCAATGCCAAAATGTGGAAATGAGTTTAATATTAATTAACAGCACGTCAACGCATGTAGCAAGCGGAAAACTCAACCCAGACAGCAATCGCACCACATTGGCTGGTTGGGCTGAGCTGCTTTGGGGTTTGAGTTTGAGTTGAAGTCATTAGTTTTGTGTTTGTTTTAAAACATTTGCCCAGTGGGCCTTCATCTGGAGCTGGAAACTTTGCCAGTGCCCCCAGGCTGGGCCAAGCCATAAAAACAAGAATATGAAAATAAAAGTCTTTGGGGTCGGTCAGTTGGGTCCATTTGTCTTCAATTTACAGCTGCCCCGAGGCCAGCATATGTGGTAAATTATTTAGCAAATGCAAATGCAATTTTTCAGCTGGCTGCGGACATTGTTTAGCCCAAAGGCAGGGGCTCTTATTCAAAGCGTTCAATGGTTGTTTTCCCTGTATCTCAAAATAATAACTGAGTGCCATGGCAAACAAACGTTTGGGTAACCGAAAAAAAACCCCTCATTCCTCCAGCTATTTATTAATATTTCGCTTTAATATCCCCCGGGCTGAGTTCTCACATCGTAAGGTATACATTCGAAAATGATCCTGCTCATAAATTCCTCAGCAATTTACCAACAAAGCCGACATATGAGGCGTTTCCTGTCCGCTTGAATATGCTAACTGCAATCCTTTCGCACTAAACATAATTTAAAGGACGGAACCGGAGGGACCGGACCACCTCCTGTCGAAGGACTGCCGTTTTGTAGTGCGCAATTTATGGGCAAATGTGGAGATAAACTTGCTGTCATTTATCAACGAGCCAGAGCCAGAGCCATTGCCGGCTTGGAGTCCGGCTCCTGCTCCTGCTCCTGATCCTGCTGAGTGAGTGGGCCACCCAGCCTGCCTTTTGAAAACATTTTGACTTGAAATGATTACGCCAAAAACTCAACAGATAAAACCCGGAGCACGGAAGCGACCATAAATCAGTAAGTAAATGTGACTTCCTCGGCCCGTGAGTTGGACTCCATCGCCGTGCACTCGATGCCAATGATGAGGGGATTGAGGAGGTCAAGGGGTCGCCGGAAGGGCAGTTCGCTTGAGTGGTGAACGGACGAAGGTAACTCTACCAAATTGCAGTGGAACGAAGGATGCCGTAGATTGGCAACATTTGATGGCAAAAGTTACGTTCGCATTTATCTTTCGAGCAAGTGTCACTTGTGAGTTTCTTGAACCGCAGCCAAGTCCGGAGAACAGTGTCCGGCCGGAGAGGCGGCGACTCCGGCTCCACATCCTGCACTAAACACAATTCCCCAGACTTCAATCAAACAGATGTTCTTGTTTAATCGTTGCAAAACAGCAATCAATATCTTATCAACTATTAAAGACAATGTTGCCTATAGCACATTATATTTAACTTAACTTTAGTGATTAGATTTAATTGGCTTTTAGTTGAAGTGAATGTCAATAGATAAGCACTTTCAAATATTAAATAGAATTTCTAAGCCCTAATTATTTCATAAATGCAATTTAGGCACTTTTCCAGGCTTAATTACAATGTTATTCACTCCTAGCTTTTATTCGATATAATATAATATAAATGTGTATAGAACCCTGATAACCAACGTCTCAATTAAAGTTGAGTTTCCAGCACGCACGCCAATTTGGCTGTTTGACAAATAACTTGGTTGGTAATTCACAGGTTTGTAGTGTCGTTTCAGCGACTTAGTGGCAAAATTTCCCAGCTCGTCGTTTGACAAATTAGCTGAGTTTTGTTTTGCACCAGATTGATTTATGTGGCGTTAAGCAATCATAATTTATGTTTAGCTTAAGACAGGAAAACACTCGCTGTAACAACGCTCTGGTATTTCTCTGCAGGCTAATGACTTGGAGTTTTGGAGTTTGCTGCGAAATATTGCAATTTGCATATGCACAGACTCAAAGTGCTGATTAGCATAATAAAGTGAGCGGCATCCGTTGGCCAAGGATGTGCTGACTGGCAGTCGCAGCAACACGTCGTATGCGCAATATTAATTATTCAGAGCGAGGCAAAGGCGCCTAGAATAAAGCAAGAACACTCGACAAACAATGCGACACTTGTCGTCCTTGCCTACTCTCCATTCGCCCAGCTTTGAATTTAAACGGGAATCCTGGGAAAAACATGCTCCGGCAATAAACGAGCCATTTTTCCAAAATTACAAAAATGTGTGCAACACATTTTATTTGTGCTCTCCACTTGGTTGCCAGTCACCGAAAAGGCCTCCTTAGCATTTGCGTAACATTTATATGTACACACTGGCTGACATAAATCTTTGCCAATTCCACGAGGCAACCAGACCTGCGACTCTTTCTTTTTTCTTTTTTCATTTTCTTGTTCCTTTTCTTTGCCTTTTAGTTTATTTCGTTCATTTCATTCTCTTTGGGGGTCTTCTTTTGACTTTTTTCCTTCTGCGCTGCAATGACAAGAATTTGAATAATTCGCCAAATGTGCCAAGTTGAAATGTTAAAATTCCCAACGACCCGTCGCTGCCTCGGCGGAAGTTGGCAAGCGGCCGGGAACTTCCGGTTTGGCAAAAACTGGAGTCACGACCCGCCAAATGATTGCAAATGAATGGTGGAGTGGTTCGGGTAACGACGCCCACGAGGATGCGACAATGGCAGGATGCGACGCCCTAGGAACTTCTCGCTTAATGCATCATTAAATTTATAGCCCCGAAAATTATTTAACGCAATTTCGCTAATGTGTCACAAAATAAAACAAATCACAAATGTAGCATTTAGCCAAAAGTTTGCCTTGTTTAAAGCAGACAGCATTGGATTGTATTTTAATTGAATGTTGTACATAACCATGATTAAAAGCTGGAATTTGTTACACAAACTTGGTTAAAAAGTTCGTTTTATTTAATTACGGATATTTTTTTGAAAAGTTTTAAATATTTATTAAAGTTTTCGGATATTTAAAACCCATTTATTTACTCATTGCATTGCACATTAGTTTATTCTCAATTCGAACATCAATGGGACATTTAATTTTGGAAATAATGTCGAATAAACGCGAATCCTTATTAGTTAGGGACAATTTACTATTGTTTTTTTATATTTTGTTTATAATTACTTAAAATTATTAAAATACTAATTAAGCAGTTTTCAAATATTAAGGTTTAACAATTAATTATAATTAAATTTCTTAGGAGTTTCCATACATTAACAGGTGGTAAATGATACCATTATGAAGCTGGCCTGCTTCTCTTGATTTTAAAACGTGCTACCTCTGCGATAATTTTCCCTTTATTTCCATTATCTGGAAGGCATGCTTTCATGTTTTTCCGACTGCTCTGCTCCTTGAATGGCATGCGGCGACAGCAAGTGCAGCCTGCAGGTCCTTCGAGTGTTCGGCACTCCTCTTTTCTGCCCGCTGCTGCTGATGTTTTTTCCGGCCGCGTTGTCAGTTTGCCATTCTCGATGCGATGGCTAAAGAATTTTTCAATAATCGAGCCATGCGAAAATGTGTATAAAGCCATCGCCACACCCGCTGTCCTCCTATCGAGCAAATTAATAACGCCATCATGCTGGAAAATGTCGAAGCATCTTGCGCGTGGCATACTTCCGGGAGGGCGACTAAGAATTTATGCTCAAATAACAGGACAATTAATGAGATAAGTACAACGGGGCATAGTTCAAGCGCTGCCGAATGAACCACAACTAATTTATTTTACTTTCTCCATTAGCAAACAGGGCTTCCTTCATCCATCACTTGTGTGCCCTTGTCCGCCGTGTAAGCCTGATAAATTCAACGATTTTGCGAGCCGTCAACGGCTTGTATCTGCGATGCATATGACACATTGTTTTCGATGTCGCAGATCCGCTCCAAAAAACACAGCAAAGCAATTAAATAAGGACCTTTCTAACACTTGAAAAAAAATTCGTCAAATATTGTGATTTTTTTTTTTAGAAAATAATTTTAGAAACATATTTTAGTAAATTTTCTTAAATTTGAGAGCCTTTTTGGCCTGTACCGAATTTTATGTGATACAACTAAATAAAAGTGTATATCAATTTAATATTGAAATTACCTTGCTGATTTTCGGTACCACAAAAAAAGCCATTTAATAACATTTAGTAACTTCATGGTTCTTAATTAAAGATTTTAATTCATTTCATTTGTTGTCTTATCCCTGAAACAAAAATGTTTGTTATCATATATTTTTAGTTTTATTATAATTGTAAATTAAAGAAAAATTCTGAATTAATCTTTTAAGTGTATTCGTACATATATGCTCGGCTATGCATACACGTGGCATATCTTTAAGCACACACTCTAATGGGCGTTGCAGGATAATAATTTCCTTGAGCTGGTGGCGGTGCGGGGGCAAATTCCCGGCATTTAAGCGCCGCTCATTTATCACAAATTTCCCATTTACCAGCGACTTGTCCGAGTCGGGTAAAATTAATATGCGAAAATAAATTATCTGGCCAAATGAGCAGCGTTTACCACAGCCGCCGAAGGTTACGACGGACTTCCAGGCGGGGGAATCCTATTTTCACACGCGATTTTTTTGTGTTCGGCCGGAGGCTTTTCAGCTTCATCAGTCACAGGAGCAAGTGCCTCAAACGGCTCAAACGATACCCTGGCCGTTCTGCAGGGTAATTGAATATCGGTCAACTGTAAAGGGAGCGGCCAGTCCGCAAAGTGGGGTCTGCTTATCCACTCGGAAAGCGATAAAACCCGGCCAGAGTCCCCTTAAAGGCGGCTTTAACATTTCACAACGGCTTAAAGCCCTCACTGCAAAGGGCACTTAAACATATAGCATAGATGGGATCCGATTGTCGGAGGCAATCCGCGTTAAGGCCCGCTCACGTGCAGTGCCTCCGATAATCGCCCCAACAACAGGCCTAATTTGGAGGCATTCATTTGGAAAATTAAAAATTAAATTGCTTGTCTCGCTGCTCCGGCCCTAATATGGGGAATACTGTAACATTGCCCCGCAATAAATCTCATTAACGAGCGCCAAACATAAACGGCATGCGGCAGCACAAAAATTGAGCGATCTGGAGGTTTGGAGGTCCCTCAAGGAGATGTCTCCATTTTTGAACTGCTGTTGCCAAGCACTCAGTGATTAACAAAGAAATTGTGAGCCAAGACACGAGCATGTCGTTTCGATTGGATAAGTTAGTACGCCGACTGAAAATTACTTTCCAGGAAAACTGATACACTTGAATTGCATATTTATATCGTAATTGAAAAGCCAAATATACAATATATTTTGATAATTAGCTAGATGCGAGAAAATTGCTTTCCAGGACAACTGATATACTTTAATAGTAGTGGGTTATCTAAGCTATCTATATTGTGTTTGCAAAGCCAAATATACAACATATTTTGGGGAGTTAGTTAGCTGATATACTTTTTATCTCTTTCTACTTTGCAAATCAACAGTATCAATATACTTTCAGCACATGCAAAAACCTGCGAATTTGTTTGAAACCCAATCCCATTTAATCTCCAAAAAAGAAGGAACGGAATTTCCCGTATAAACACAAATTCGTATTTAAATCCAATTAAGGCAGTGAGAGTCAACCACCTCCTCGCCGGCAATCCATCATAAACCTGTCAGCCGCAATATGCGAAGTGGCTGCGGCTCAGCAGCCCAACTCCCCCTTAACCCTGTTGCACCATATGCCGTATCGCTTGCCACATGCCACATGCCACATCCCAGCCGATGCGTTGATAAGATTATTGTACAAAGATACCTACACATAGAATTCCGCAGAACGCAGCACATTTGCATAGCGGCGGAAAAAGACGGGGATCCATGACATGCCGCAGGAGTTGCCGCCAGTTGCAAGCTTAAATTGTATTTTGTCGACTGCCAGATGCTCGGCAGCAATGGGCTACAAATTTGCCAGTAAACACTCGAGCGAAGCCTGCCAGCCGGAAAGCAATTGCTTCGCGCCGTACGAGCCCCTGAAATATTAGCCTCGTTTGCCTGGAGTTGGTAGCCCTACTCCTTGTGCCCCACTTTATGGCCTCTGATTGCATTTGGCTGGCGAGGTAAATATCGCGTGGGGTATTGGTATTGAACACTCTCCCCCCCCCCGCTTCGTGTGAATAAATATTTAAATATTCCCAAGATTGCACTCGTTTCTCTAAACATGCCACGTTTTGCAAGTGTAAATGGTATTAGGGACCAGATTGAGTGTTTTCGCGATTAAGGTCATGATTCTTCGCTGCTTTCGAATATTGTTTAGGCCAGTGTTACAATTTTTCAAAAGAGAATTTATTCATCTAAAAAATGAACTCTCTGATTTGTTTACTAAAGTTCAATGGTTATTTACTTTCAAAGGAATTTACAAATGTCTAATGTGAGTGAATATATTGTATTCGTTGAAAAGTATGTAACAGGTTGAAGGACTCAACAAAATATATATTATATATTATTTCTCAGGACAACTAGCTGTCTGTCCGTATGAACGTCGGAATCACGAAAGCTATACGATCTAAAGATTTAGGATTGAACATATATGTTTTAATTAAGACTAAGCAGAGCAAGTATTTTGACGTTATAAGGGAGTGTAAGAGAGCGTAAGAGAGCGAACGATCTTTAAGCTAGGGGCGGAAGTGCAGCTGACTCTTAGCTTGTAGTGGTGACCCTGCTCTTCGGCAGATGGCGCCACCTAAAACCATATTCCTTTTTTGAGGGCATATTTATATTAAAATTGGTTAGCTGAGTAACGGGTATCCAATAGTCGTAGAAACAAAATTAAAAACTATTCAAAAATTCAATGGCGTTTTGTTCGCAGTTTTTCGCGTGCACACTTGCTTTAAACCATAAGCCAACTTCAAAGCCACTCGCGGGCCAATAAAACAGTGGCCAACTCATTGGAATATTGACGCTTGGCCACTTAATTGCTCGGCAAACGCTTGCCAATTCATCGCACACCAGATCAGGAAATCAGAAAAAAGGGAAGGGAAGAATGCTTTGGCTTTGCCCTCGTCTAAAATAGATTTTTTTTTTGTTTCTTTCCTGTGCCGGCAGCTTTCCTTTTTATGAAGGACGAAAACGAAACGGCATCCGCCTCCAATTAGAGTTTTGCTGATTTGGCGCACTTAGCGTGAGGCATGTGTTTGTACGCCTCGTTGCCCGCCGTCCATTTGCACATCCACATCCACTAGTACATCCTCGTCGAGATGGGTGGTCCATTGTAGAAACCCATTAGGATCATGCTCCATTAATTGAGTTCCCATGAAATCGCCTGGTCCATGTGAATGGCACTTGTTACTGGGCCGATTGGGATGGTGTCAAAATTGTGCATGTTCCAAATGGTTTTTGGCCGTCTGAACTACCACTGCCCCTCTCCTCAGACCTCCATCCTGCCATCAAATTAAGTTACACTTGCACAGCGGCAAAAGAATCGTGGCCAGAAGAGCGGGGGCACGAGAATTAAATATGCATGGCTATGTTTTAGAGCTCCACTGCCGACTGGGAGTTTGAATCCCCCCCTCGGCCTTCGGCCTTTGGCCGTAATTGTAATTAGCTTCTGTAGAGGGGGCCCAAAACCGAACCGGATGAACAAAGGATCTGTGGGGCGTGGCAGATTTAGCGATTGTGGGCGGGAGTTGGGCCAGTGGGTGCGAAATTGGCTAAATGGGTTAGCAGTGGCGCCGTTTCGCCGATAAAGGGCATAAATAATCAGTACATATTGGGTGTGAATCGGATTCAAACAGCGTTTGGTTTGGTTATTCCCTCTTGCATTGAGCTGAAATTAAATGTTCAACATAGTAAAACATGGTGAGAGCCATTGAATCTGTACTGCCTGATTTCATTGAGCTCATTTCAAAATTGCACTCCCAAATTTTGCAAATTTAATTAAATCTTCATTATAATATGTTACAATATATACATTCTTAGAGCTCATTATTTTACTCAACGACATAATAAAGGCATAATAACATTATTATGTTATTAAAAGTTATTGAAATAAAGCGCTGTCAAAACGATAATGATTTGATAAAGATGATTAATTGCTTAAATTGTAAATGTTCTGTTTAAGATGCTAAATGAATTTTCCGTAATGTTTAGCAAACACTTTTAGCTTTTCCACAGCTTGCTCCTTTTGAGCATATTTACCTCTGGTCTATATCGTGTCGTTGGATATAATCCCTCGCCCGCTCCGCAAAAACTTTTCCCAAGGTCTGGGGACCTAAATGAAGTTTGTGCCCGCACTTAACCAAACCGCAATAAATCAAAACACCTGGTGGTGGTGCTTAAGAGCCTTGCCACCCAGGACGACAGCACCACAATGGTGCGACATGAGCAACAAAACAGATAACAGCGAAGGAAAAAATGTTTGAAAAAGGGTGACGCTATTCCGAATACCCTTGTTTATGTTCGTAATGAGTAATGTTTCAAAAAATACATTTCAGAAAAGTGTGTGTCGTTAAAAAACGAGGCCAATTAAATTTAAATCATCTGTCTTTTAGTTTTTTGAAATTTGCAATCAAAATACTTAATGTATAGATTCGCTTTAAAAAGTATTTTGTAATGACTTTCACTTTTAAATTTAAGGAAACCGACCAACTCTTAAATAATACTTAATTATTTCCTTAGTTTTCACAGCTTTAAGCGTACGTAGCCTCTCGAGAAAATCACATCTCCTTCAGCTAGAGAAAAACAATGTAGAAGGGCTTGCACCGAGCGAAATCCAAACTTTTATGGCCTCACAAAATAAACGAAACGGCCAAGAAGGCGATAAGGCTGCAACAACAATGGCAACAACAGGTGTTCGACACAGATTTCCACGTTCACACCCATACACACACTCTCAGACACACGCACACTCACACAGTGGAAGGCGGAAATGAAAACGGTGTTGCCTACTCGCAGGCGCAGCTACTTTGAATGCGGACTTATCCTGGCTGGGTTCTGCATTTGTTAACTGCATTTAGAGGGCTAAACAGGAGCAGAAGCTACGCATTGGCACAAGAAATGAAAAGTGAACAACTTGAGGGCTGAAAAGTTTCTGGCAAAGTTCTTTTTTCTCACACCTTTTGTGGGCCAAGCCTAGCCCACGAAATGCATTTAAAACTTGCAGCCGCAATTCAATTAAAACTTCAATGTAATACCACGGAGTACACAGCCCCATGAACGCATATATATATACGTATGTACATGAGTGCGGCTCCTTAACGCTGGGATGACAGCAGCGTGCCAAGAGCCAAGAGCCAAGTGCCAAGTACCCAGTACCAAGTGCCTTGGATGGCTTCAAACTTTGTTGTCCCGACCTCAGCTGTCCTCGTGTAAACAAACGCCCTGAATTGGGGGCGGGCTGCAAATGAGCAGTGCGGAGCGGACCACGGACGGCCAGCAAAACAGCCGGCTTTGTGTTGCACGGAAGGGAGAAACGGAAGTGGGAGAAGTTCCCAAATGTTATCCGCGCAGGCGCCCTTAGCACCAGATCCTAGCCACCTATAAAAGCCGTTGCTCTGGCCATTTCCAAGTCTGTTGGTTCGCGGCACTTCTCCGGAAAACTTCTAAAAGCGGGAAAAAAAGAGAAAAAAAAACAATTCGTGCTTAAGCATCGAACTTCGAACTCGGAACTCCAAACACCAAATTCCATACTCCGTGTGACGATGTTGTGGTTAAGCAATAAAAACTGTAATTAGTGTGCGCTTGTGGGCTCGAACAATTTAATTAGCAAACAATGTGGTGAAGAGTAAAAAATAAATAAACAAACATTTCGGAAGTGGAAAAAACTTAACTTACATAAAACCACATTAATGAAATGCAGTTTCCGAATGGTCAGTGCAGCAAAAACGACCACAAAGTAATCTAATTTGCGTTTGCCAATGTAATTCGCATCAAATCAGATTACAAGCCTAAATACTTGTGTGATTTGGCATTAATCGGGCGAACAATTCTTTGATAAGTTGAAAACTATATATTAAAATAAGTGCTGGTCGATTTGTGGGTGAAAAATCGTCACAAGTTTAATAAATAATTCCATTTGGTGGATTTATTTCAGATAAATAGTGAAAAAAGAATATATTGTGGTTTGACTCGCTAAATTTTATTTATACTTGATTCTGTTTTAATTAACAACAGTTCGAAATTGGATACTTCAAAAGCAGCAGTAAAAGTTATTATCAGTCATCTAGGTAATTTATATCTTAAAAGTAATAATTCAAAAATCTCAAACCAAGCTGTTCTCTATATACAAAAAGTTTTTGTTACTAACAAAATACGGCTACAAAAGCTCGGGATACCTGTTAAGCTAGCTTCCTAGGATTACCTGTCTTTTGAGGGGCTTTACCCCACTTAATTATATTAAATTTCAATTTCCCTGGGCGGCAGACCGACCAGCTCCAAATATTTGCAGCTGGCTTGTGGTCGTATTTGGAGATTGATTCATGTGCTCGCACTTCTGTGGTGGTTCTGCCTTCAAACATACGTGTACGAATTGTTGCGGGAATGGTGCTTAATTGCTGAGCAACCTCATCGCATCAAGCGAGCTTTGAGCCATTACACAGCCACAATTTCATATTGTTACAAAATTGCATTGTTAATGGCCGTTGGCAACCCTCGAACTGGCAACTGGTAACTAGTTACTGGCAACTGACAGTCGCTTTTGTCTGCCAGCTTTGCCAAATGGGCTAATGTGGCCCAGGCCAAAAGGGGTGGGGGGCGGTTGGAGTTTGGGCCATTTACATACCATTGGTTAATGTGCAGCCCTTTGAAATGGGGCAACTTTTTGCTCTGTCAGCGCAAAATATCTGCGGTTATCTCTGGCCCGGCGAATTTCTTTTCCAGATGCAATAAAAATAAACCAAGCATAGATAATGGATAATGGGGCAATGGCGAACCAGCAGATCCACCAGGATAATGCAATGATTAGGACCTTCAATCGTTGAATGAGAGCACCTAAGTTGCCTTTTAACATCCTCATTCGCGACCTCTGGGAGTAGATTGGATGCTGGCAGCCCCATCCCCTTTCGCGGCCATAACAATAACAGCAAACAACAAGAACAGAGACGCTCTTATGCCATTAAGTGGCATTATAATTACAATTTGCACCGAGGGCCAGAAGCCATGGCAATTGGGAGTAGGGAAACTTGGAAACTGGGAGACTGGGAGACTGGGAAACTGGGAGCGGAAGTGAAGGCCGACCTCGACCATAAAGTTCGCATTTGAAATGCTCATCAAGTTGAAAAGGGAAGAGGCCACTTAAGTCAGGCGGGTTAACGTTTAACTGCTGACGCAGGTCCTGAGTCCTGAGTTGCCAGGATTCGCATTTAGAGAGACGCCTAATCAGAGCTGGCCCAATTAGCAAATACGCTTAGCAAATAATCCGCTTGGATTTTAATTAATTGGCTCGACGTCTTAACCGTCGACTTACTTCGATAATCGGGACTGCAGGTATATTTTATCTTGTTTTTTGTTCGACGAGCAGACCCCGTCTGAGATTGGGATTTTCAAATTAATTGTGCGCATAAATTTGCCGGGGAGCCGGAGCTCCATGGCCATATCCTTCCGCATCCGGAGCCGGCAACCTTTCGGCTTTGGTTTTTCAGGGCCAGCGGTGGCAATAAATTCACTTTCGTCTCAAACGAGTTTGCATAATTCAAATACCGAAAACTGAAATATATCCCCAGTAAATATTTGTTTCGGTTATAAAGTGGATTTAGCCCCAATTTGTTGCGATTTAGTCTGTTAGTTAATTGAGACGGGATTAAGATGAATAATAGGTGGGATACAGATGCCCTATCTGCCGTAGCATTGCAACGCAGAGAGGAAATCAATAAGACCGGAATTTAATATAGCCACAGAGGAGCTTAGGGCAAAGTGAAATTCTTTGACTGGAATGGCGTGTTCGTCGCAAAAGTTCAGTCAGTGGAGCACGAACACGAATACGAACTCCGGCTGCAAGTGATTTACATATTAGGACCTGCTGGAATTAAGTACCTCCGAGATAGCGCGTGGCAGATAAAACTATTTCAGCACAACAGCCGTAGCCGTACGATTTGTGCGGCTTCTACTAATGGCTGGGAAGATTACGCATACGCCCGGTTGCTTCGACGGATGTGGACTCGTCCCTCAATAAAATTAATTTTAAGACACTTCGAGCTTAATCATTCGCACAGATAAAAGGCGACAGTTGTCCCCGAGGATAATTGCGTATGCGTGTGGAACGGCCTGGGACTTCAGTCGATTTTATTCATTCTAGGGTCTAGGGCGTTGATATGGTGCCCGGAATTCAAGGCATAATTTGGGTACAAAATATTTCTGTTCTACGCCCCCTCCCTGGACAATTCCTGGCCCCCAAAAAAAAAAGGGACCAAAACGAGAACTCCGGCCACTTGTGGAAGTTTGGCCAAACGTGCTGAGCCTTTAAACTTACCCAGTAGACCCACGCGGGTGGAGGTGGCTATCAGTTTTACGAGACCTCGGGGATCCACTCTTGTTAAACTCGCATCCCGCTGCTCACATTCTTGTAAGACGGGGACCACTCGAAACATGTCGGAGATTTGCCTGAGCCAACTGCCTTTTGATATTCAATCATCTCGAGCATCGCTCCCAAAATGGCACCCACAAACACACGCATAGGAAAAATAAGTTGAATGTGGGCCATATATTTTAAGATAATTATTTTTAAGCCACTGTGCCATTGTGTTTTGTATGAAATTCAACATTTATTCAATCATCACTTCTTAACGTTATAAACTTATGATTTGATATTTTTATAAATTTATTGTGCAGCCCAATAGCATACCAACAAAAAAATTGTTATAGAAATAAAATTGTTGTTCAAATAATATGTCAAAAGCATAAACCTACAAATTATTTGCTTTAAAAAATATTATTTTCAAGACTTGTTTTAAACTTTCTTTTTTTTTTTTTTGAGGAATATAAAATGAATTTAACTAGACGTTAGGAAAATTTAAATATAAATCAGCTATGCAATGTATAACATAGAAACAAAAAATCGAACTTTTTGGAATTTCCACGAACCAAATATGGATTTCCATAATTCCCAAACAAAAATTATGTTCCATCAGCTAAGAGTTCTGTTTGGCGAAATTTTAATTTATGTATTTAAGTGGAATTTGCTTATAAATATAGAGTTATTCGTAGTAAAATTTGTCACAGTGCATATACACACACATGTTGACTTTCAGCTGGCCTTCAATTTGTTCATAATAATGTCCGCCCACATTGAAGTGTCACAGCGTGGGCGGAAACATGTATTTTGATGTTTCCTTTTTTTCGCTGCCTTCAAAGGGAAATCGAAATCGATGTGTGCGTGTCGATTCGATTTTGCTCTCCCCGAGACTCCTCAAGAACAACAACTCAACCCGATAAAATTCAAGCAATAAAAGCATAAAAGCAGCAAAACAATACTAATTTTCCGTGATGGCGACGAATGGCCGAGTAGTATTCCCCAGTGGCCAACCGCAGAATCGTGGCTGGGAGTTCGCTGGGTGGGGGCATAAAATATGCATTTGGCTTAGCCCGGCGACTTTCCGCCTGATTTACGTGCCTGGCCGCTCACCTTGGCCAAGTCTATTTGGAATTCAAAAGCTTTTAACAGATTGTCGCAGGCAGTAACTTTGCCAATTTGCAAAAGTTCAACTGAGCAGCAGCAGCGGTAGCAAAACAAAATGGATTAAGGGCAGTAAAGGCGGAGAGAAAACAATAACAATTACACTGATTGCCGCCCCCGGAGAAATCGTTGACTGTTGAGTGACGATCTGCCTGTCTGTCTGTCGGTCTGTCTGTCTGTCTGTCGGTCGGTCAGTCAGTCGACCGGAAGCGGAAATGGGAGCGTTCGTCCTTTTTTTGGGGCCAGCCGATAGATAGAATTGTAACTGGCCATAAAGCCATTGAGGACTCAATGTTGAGCACATTGCATTCTGCCCTGTTCCATATTTGCTCGTGTTGTACATTTTGCATTCCGCACTGGGACCGAAGGACAATGCGATGGCCAAAAGGATGCGCCCCGGATTCGAAAGTTAGGTCCGACGCCACTGGAAGCGCACATTTATCTCCCGAAAATGTTTTGCTGCTGCCTTATTGTTTCGCCCAACTGTGATTGCAGTGCTTATGTGCGTAAAAATTCTATTTGATTGCACGTTTATGTTGTGGATTTAACTTTTTCCCCCCTCCTACGGGCACTGCATCTACCATTGGCCACGCTGCTGGCCATTGTTTGCCATCCAGCAGGCTGCAGAAATTCTTAATCCAGATATTTATTTCCTGCACCAGGATATGAAAGCTTCTGTTCTGGATCCTTAAGCTGCTTGTTACCAAGAGAACCTTTTATAGCCACTATAAATACTCGTAAACACTGTTTCTTTTGGGTGATTTTCAGGTGGCACAGAGTAGTTATTAAGCTTAAAATAAATCTGGATTGCAGTAAATAAGTCGAACACATACCGTTTATCTTTTAAGTAAGACATGGGAGACCCTTACTCTTTTCATTTTGTTTACAACCAGCTTATTTATACAATAATTATTTTTAATTTGAATTAAAATGTGAAACTAAGGCTTAAATTCTAAAAATAAGTAAAAATAAAAGCAAAGCTTACAGTTTCTTAGAAGCGTATTTTCAATCACACTTTATGGAATTTAATACTGTTCTCAGCAAAAAAAAATATGGGAAAGCATTAGATACCTGCCAAGTTAATAAAAAAGTAAATATTTTGCACTTATTGCGAAGTAAATTAAATTCCTTTGTGTACAAATTCGGCATTCTGCATAAGTGTCCTCAGGGCAACCAAAATAAATTGTCGTCCAGATACCGAAATAGCGTTTTATATAAATCATGCCAGAAAGTAGCTACTGCATCTTGCAGCTATTATCATGCAAAGCCCCACTATATTATTTGAATAGAATTGGAGACTCTGGTCCGGGGTGTCCTTTTTGTGCTGTTTGTGCTGTTAGTGCTTTCTGTCCTTTTGTCCTTTGGCAATGCCACCTCAATCACGCTCTATTTTTTTTGTACTTACCTCTTCGCAGGCCAGCGATGAATGCAGGTGGTGCTGTGTAAGTGCCACTGGTCTGGAGAGGGGCAGCCAGATCCCAGTGGAATCAGAGCCGGAACGTGACTTTTGCCGAAAGTAAATTGAGCCACCGCAGCGATAAAGGCTGCCATGCCAACCGGCGAGTGTCGCTAGGACACTCGTAGAGATAAAGGTCAAATGGCGGGGTCCAATGCAGGTTCCTGTGCCACCGTGATGAGCCCCGATGACATCTATTCGCGGGTGCCGCCCATCCCTCCACTGCTCCTGCTCCTAATGCTGCAGCTGCTGACCTCCGCTGCAGCCAGTCCGGTGCCCAATCCATGTGCCCACAAGGGCATGTCCGAGTTGATTCGCAGCAGCCCGGTGATTGTCAAGGCCCTCGCCGCACGGGTCTTTGCCGACGAGCTGCCGGGGCTGACGGGCCACGAGGATACGATTTTAATAACATTAACGCCGGAAACGATATACAAGGGCGCCTCCCTGCTAAAGGTGGCCAACGGCGGCGGCGATGCCGAGGACCCACTGACCCCGCGAGCCGGAGGTGGACCCATGTCCTGGAGTTGGGGGGGCTACAATGCAGCCTCCAGCGGCAGTGGCGGTGTCGGTGGGGGTGGCTCATGGAGCGGCGCTGAGTCAGCCTTTCAGTACGAGGGGTAAGTAATCCCCGCAACGCCATCAGCACTTTGTCCACTTTATCTCCATCCGCAGGCAGCTCAATGCCACCCTCCAGCCACTGCGTTGTTTCGATAATAACATGCTGAAAATGCTGCCGGCGGAGTTAATTGCCTTTGGCAAACTGCTGCCCGCCTCGGCATCCTCGGCATCCTCTGCATCATCAGCATCCTCCAGTCCTGCAGCCCGCCAGTTGCAACGACCGCCCGTGGGCGGCGCCAGTGATGTGCTCCAAATCAGCGTCAACGGCCTGCATCGCTGGACGCCGCAGTTCGAGAATCATATCTGGAAGCATTTGGGTAAGCACCTACTTCATGTGTCCTGGGCTCTTCTACACTTAGCCAATAAGAAGTTTATTTTAACGTTTATGAGCCTTTTACAAGGGGTTGCATACAATTTTTTTTATAAGTATACAATTTTATAATTTTGTACCTTTGTTTCGTCTTTAACCTTTTAAAATGTTTGGTGATTTTGTTAGTTTTTAAGTTGATTGTTTTTAAAAGCTTAACTTATATTATTTAAAAAAAAAATATATAAAATAGATAATTAAATAGAAAACTATTTAGGAATAAAGTTTTTTTATTATTTTTGAATTTTAGCTAGTATTTATGTTTCAATTTTAAACAGTCCCTAAACATACATTTCGGAGGTGTTTTAGAGTTCTTGGAATGTTTTTCTTTGAGTGCATCAATCCTGTCCCTACTTGATTGCCCTCCTCCCGGGACTGACCTATCCAGGCTTCCGCCGCATCCGTTAGTTAATCGCATTGCGCTTGTTAGTTGTTGCATTGTTGAGCAAATCGCCCCGGCCGGATGTTTGTCGAGTATTGGATGAACCCGGCGGCGGGATAGAGTTTCCAAACTAGAGGCCACTGGTCAGACTGGGCTCGGATGGACCAATCAGTGGTAATTGGCACCAGAGGGCCAAACTCCAACCAGCTCGAACATGCCAACATAATTGCAGGCAACTGTGTTATTTAAAGCCGCTTATATCGGATTCCATTTGGGCTTTAAAGTAATTCAACAGTGAAATGCGGCGAACACCTAGAATTCCTCCACTTGTTCGGCTTATTCGCCAGTCTATTGTGACTGCATAAGCTCAGCTGGGAGATTAATCTTTGATGAAGATTGATAGCAATCGACGCACAGTCGTTTTGTTGCCTTCGCAGGGAAGGGGGGAAAATATAAAATAGAGCAAAATAAAATAAAATGAAAAACATAATAAAAAAGGAAACTGCTCGATGACGCAGCAGATGTGGCAGATGTGGGGCAGAGCCGGCAATCCTCTCAAGCCGGCAATCCGCACCACAGCCACTCGAGGGAAGCAACACTTGACTTTTGTGTCAAGCGGTGAGGCGCCCACCGAGGAGGATCTGCCTTGAATGGCGGCAGCTTCCCATTCAGAGAGGAGGACTACAGTCCGAGGAACAGGCGGCACAAAAATTTGGCACGATGATTTGTATGACTTATAGTAGGGTTCTCCCTACTATAAAGGACTCCCGAATGCTAAGGCACAAGAAAAAATATAATAAGGAAACTAACTAGCCCTGATAAAAGGATAAGCGTTCATTAAAAGTTCGGAACTTATAGCGTTGGAAAGAAACTTGGATATTAAATTAAAAAATTCACGTTTATTTTCTTGCTAAGCTCGAGGTCATGGCTGGTTTTAATATTGCTGTAACAAAACGTTTTTTAATTAGCTTTTATCAAACTTTTACTAAGTGATAAAAACTAATAACCTCGAGTTCAGCAAGCTGACAATTTACAGGTCACTAAAACCAATACAAAATTAAATGAATAATTATATTTATAGAATAAGTTAATAAAATTGAAAACTTAAAAGAAGTGCATTGTATGAAATATAAATTATATTGTTAAGTACCATGCTGTCAGGGTTAGGCTTTAGTAGCTAATTAAATTTGTTTTTTGGTAACAAAAAGACTCAGTTTTCAATCTAAAAAAAATTAACTTAATAAACGGTATTTTAAAGTATTGATTTAATTTAAATTCTTGCAAGAAACAACATGTGAATATGATAAATGTATATTAAACTGTTTTAAATGACCAACAACAAATAATAAGATTAAAATTATATAAAAGGACTTTTAAAGGGTGTACAAAGAATAATATTAAATCAAGTTGATTTAAATACGTTTCATGGGGGGAAAAAAAAGCTAAAATTATTCGTTTTTTTGTTTCATTTCAACATGGTTGTTTTTCCTTCCTTCCTTGTTTTTCGAAACTCACCGCACAAACAATCAATTACAGGCTGGGACGACTGGAGCGACTTCACCTTGTGCAGCGTCACCTGCGGTCAGGGTGTGCAGCAGCGTTTCCGGCGCTGCCTGCTGGACAATCCGCTGGTGGACATGAACATGAACATGAACCTCAACCTACAGGACGATGACGAGGATGACGAGAATGAGGCTGATGCCGATGCAGTTGCAGGGAGTGCGGACGATAATGCCGCAAATGAGCTGACCGTGTCCAAGGGGGCAGACGACTCCAGCGATGGCAATAATGATTTGTTCGCCGATGACGGGGATGAGAACGACCTGCTCATAATGCGAGCAAGTGGCGACGAGTCATTGCATAGATTTGACCAAACGACGACGATAATGCCACAGACCAGAGTCCATGTCCCTGCCCATTCGCATCCGAATCCGAATCCCAGTGCTACGGCACCTGTCCCCATGGGAGAAACAAGAGGCGGTAATGAACCACTGCCAGCAGATGGAGGAGGAGCAGACGAAAGTGTCAGCTTTGTGATGAGTGCACATAAAGACCGAAGTGGGGATGGAGTTGGAGTTGGAGCAGGAGCGGGAACGGGAAGGGGAACTGAAGCTGGAGCTGGAGCTGGCACCAGGAAGGCACGTGCCAGCAATCAGCACAAGAAACGCAAGCCAACCAAGAGCGTGGCAATGTCCACATTGCTCTGCGAGGGCTACAACATCGAGCAACGCAACTGCAACAGTTTCGAGTGCAGCGGTGAGTTCATCAATCAATACTTAAATCAATGACTTTAACTTGTTCAGTTTAAAATCGGTACATTCATTTCTTATGATCATTATCTTCAAATAATAATATAATATTATCCCTAAACTTAAAGGATTATCTACTGGGAGTTTTTTTAATAAATTATTTGTAACATAAATACATTTGATATATCCTTGAAATCAGAATATATATATATATATATATATATATATATACAAAAGGTTTTCTATAGTTTTACCTATTTTACGGGATATTTAAGGAGATATATAAAATTAGCTTAAATGTAAGAAATTTTGTTTTTTTAATTTGTTCTCAAAATTCTGTTAAGAAAGATATTCCAACAAAAATGATTTTTTTTTAAAGTTTTTTTGGCCTTATTAATACTGAGAATTCTGGTGAGAACATTTGCATCATTGAAGTCTTGTTTTTCTTATAAATCAAATTAAACAGATGACATAAGTGATCTGCTGAAATTCTACAAGAAGCTGCCGATGGGCGAGGAGCTGCCCACCCAGGCCTCGGAAGCCGTCTCCTACCCAGATCCCTATTCGAATGCGGATCTCACCACGGCGGGGCTAATGGGCACAGCCTTCATCCCAACGCCCTCGACTCCCTTCAATATGGGCTACATTCGGAGCTGGCGGAACTTGCTCAACTTCACGCTGATGGTCACGCTGAGGGCGAAGGTGGGTTCGCCTTATGGTTACTTAACGAATGGGAATCACAAGTTATGTTCATTTCAGAACGACACCAAGAGCACGGCGACCATCTTCTCCATCCGCAACGCCACCCACAATCTTTATCTGGAGGCCTGCAAGGACGGCCTGCGATTGTATCTGGAGCGGGACAATACGACGGAAATGTTGCCGGTGAAATTCAATTTATACGATTATCGCTGGCATCAAGTTGCCATCAGGTGAGAGTGTGTGCTTGGGTGGAGTGTGTATGGGATGGGGATGGGGATGGGGATGGGGATGGGGCTGGGTATTGGTGGGTGGATGGAGGTAGTGGCCTCCATGTGCTGATGATTGGCAATCACTGCCTCCGTGTGCCTCTGTGTGAGCTTTTGGCACTCACTTCGATCCGATGGCCATCGACGCTGACACTTTCGTTTATTTGCATTTTCAATTTATTAGCATAAATGTTTGTGCCATGAAACGCACACTGGCAGCCACTTGACACACATGCAAATAGTAGGCAGGCACACAGTTGCGGTCGAAAAAATAGCACTCTGAACATTTACTTTTTTATTTGCTTAAAATTTAACTGTTTGAGTGAAACATATTGTGGTTCTAAAGTCATTTGCTTTAATTAATTTGCTTTTGCATGATCTCTATCCATTTCTTTTGATAAAATCAAATATTTTGGTTTAAAATTATAATTTTATTATTTTTTTTAAATTCTATCTGATAAAGAAAAGTGCTTCCAAAATAAAAACTATCAATATTTAAAATATATTAACTTTTTAATTAATGCACGCAATCACGATATTGCTATTGCTTTGGCCGCAGCTGTAAACAGACGGCCTGCACATGAATATCGAGGACTTTTTTTTTTTTGGTTTTTGCTTTTTGCTGGCTACAACGACACACAGCCAAATTGACACTCGGTTCAAGTTGGTAACATTTGTCATCGACCGTCGGCACATTTCTCACTGTCACTGTGCTGGGGGCTCACACACACACACACACATACACAGGCAAAGCAACAATGCACCAATATGTATCCATATATAGTTTAATAATTTTCGAATAGCTCACTTAACCATTATTGTTTTGCTGTTATTTCCATCCACTGTGCAGTATACAGAATGGCGATTTCATATCGATTTACGTCGATTGCGCGTGGACCAACAGTTTCGTTGTCTCCAAGCGACTGTTCACGTTGCCCGTGGACGCGGATGTGGAAATTGGACGCGGTTTTAATGTGAGTATAGATGATATATATGCTGTTTCCCGGGGGAGTCATACAATTCGACTTTCATGCCTTTCACTGCCCGTCGACTGACTCAACCCCTAATAATCTAGATTGTTTCTAAATCAAAGTTCTATGAGAATATAAATTGCTTATATTTCTTATAATAATGCTTGCATATTTTTCGTAACAAATAAATAAATGATAGACTTTGGTTTTGTCAATAATTAATCACCAGCTCCCTAATCTTAAGCATTAAAAAATTATAAACCATCAAAACAACCATATAAAGTATATAGTTTTAATGTAAAGCTTAATCCTTTAATACTTACTATTTTTAATTGAATTTTGTTATTTAAAAATGAAGAAAGTAAAAAAAGTGTTCCATAAAATAGCGCACATTTCCTTTGAGATATTTAAATTAATTATCAAAGATAATACGTACAACTTTAATGACAAATGTTGTTTTAAAAGTGAGTAGTTTGTATAAGAAAGCATATCTCTGAATTCAATGGGCCCTACATTGTGCATTCAATTAAATGCAATAAATGTAAACATTTCGACGCTCGTACATGTTTCTTTGTGAAGCCTGCATGGCATTGATAGCGCATTCGCCCCGTTGGGCATTCACAATGCGAATTATACAATGATTGGCGGACAATTATGTACTTTATGGGCATTAACTTTCGCTTTTTACTCGTCGCAGGGGGAACTGCAGCAACTACTCGTCCTGCCGGAAAACCAGGAGCGGCTGCAGTGCAGCAACAAGCGAACCTCCATCAACGAGGTAAAGCGCTACATCATCGACACATTCATCGAGGACTACAACGGCAACTGAGCCAAATGCCAATCGACCGAATGCCACTGAATATGCATGCGAATATGCGTACATTAGATTGTGGCAAATCCAAACAATATCCGATTACAAATTCACCAAATCAAAACTGCATAGATTTATAATTATTCATTTGATTTGCATATATATAAGGGCAGAAAGGTATGTACAACTACATATACGAATATTACGCATACGCCATGTGATTTATGCGATAGCGAAGAGCGCACTCCACCACACAGCCCATAAGCAGTCAGTAAAATTCGATTATGGACACAATGTGGGTATCTATTTCACCAAGAAGAATGTGCTCGGTATTTGTAATGATTAAGCTAATTTGACGGAATACAATAATTGTAAACGCAGAAATTAATTCAGTTTGCCAAACGGAAGGCAAATGCTAAACAAAAAACAAACAAACAGAACAGAAGGTCAAATATAACGCAACTATGTATATGGTAAAAAGAAACTTTTGTTTTCTTTTATGTTGGTTGGTTAAACAGAAGTAAAACCAAATTTTTATTTGACCACTCACACGGGTTTTGGGCTTGAGTAAGCAAAATTTGAATATGTAAATTAGGTGGAATATTGTTGGGTCAGCGAGGTCACTCATAACTGTCAGCTTGTGGTTTTTGGGCATTCAAGTGCGCTTCACTAATTTGACAGAGGATCAACATGTACAATGCACATTATGCTGGGGCCCGTCAAGTGTTTCTGTCTAGGTTTACTGGATAATCCCCGAACAGATGTTCTAGCACGAGCGAGAAGGTTTACCCATATAGACGGTTAAAGCTGGAGCGACACTTGAACAAGACTCAGCCGCATCTAAATTCATAATTTCCTGCTGGCGGAGAGAAGCCCGACGACCGGCATCCGTTTATGCGGTTTTGCTTCTGTCTCTGGATCGTAAATAACCTACTTCTTCTCTTTTTTCCTAGCTCCATCCTCCATTAATTTTACAGAGTACTTCTGGTTATTACGCATAGCACCATTAAGTAAATTTAAAGGTTTTGATATAACTTTCTATAAGCTTAACAAATAATTTTAAACAATTAATTAAGTTCTTCATTATCCTAACACACTTTCATTGCCTATATTTATATTTTAGAACATTGATTTTTAGGTTGTTTTCTAAAGATGTTTTATAGTTATTTCTACCCGCTCAAGCTGTAACATAAGTAGTAGTAAACTTATTTATTGTTGAAATAAAAGCACTTTTAATAAAACAAAAAGATATTTTATATTTTCTTTAATTATTGCGCAACAAGATATGCTATACTTTTTTGTGAACCAATTTGGAAGCAGTTAAATTAGGTATTTTAAGGTCGGGACACCTGAGTGTATCTTTTATATTCTACCTTCTTCTCCACGTCATTGGCAATTTCAGGCTTTGGGTAAAAATGTTGCCGCGCTTGGCAAGTCGAATGCAGGCGACAGGCGGTGGAGACATTGATGAATTTCCTGTCGCATCCTTGGCGCTTGCTGCCTGGCAGGTGGGTCTTATGCTCGAGGATCCGGACTTTGGCACCGCCTGGCAACGTCAAATAAACCTCCAACTACGACTATAACTCCGTCGCCCATTGTGACTTAATAACTTCTACTCACGTCATCAAGGTGCATTGAACCGTGAAGTAGGAAAAATGTAGATGGGCGAAACCATATAACCATAACCCCTGAAAAAAATGAGTTGAATCTGCGATGAGTACGAGTGCAGGTGCACTGGTTTCTGAATTAACTGCGTTGGCATCTGACTTTTAATTTTGCCACTATAAATACCATAAAGGTGACACATATTTGAGAGCTGCCAGCAATTAGTTGCAGTTGGTTGGGAAAGCGAGATAGCCAAGTAAATAGAGCACGAACTTTACCAGTTCTGTCATTAAAAATTTAATAGCCGGTATCTTAAATTCGAAAATGTATAACATACCGTGCTGCACGCAGACATAAATCTCTGCCTCTGAACAATCCACAGGGTAAGTCAGAAATTAAAAACAGGTGACAGAGGTTGGCTGGATCCGTTTGCTTTTTCCTTGCCGGCAATGCCGAGTTTGTGGCACTTCGGACCACGACTAAGACGGAAATCGGGTCATGATGGCAACTACCCCGAAAGTCATCGTTAAGGTATTAAAGTCACGCGGCAATGCAAGTAATTCATTTCAAAGTCGTATAAAGGCGAACAAAAACGCCAGAGGCATGCGTTTACAAGTGCAATTTTATTTATTTATGGTTGCTTGGGGTGGAGCAACTTCTTGCAGGATTCCGCGCCATCTTAACATAATTCTTTTTACTTTTACGGCTCCTACTTTAATGAAAACGAAAACTGCAATATAAATAAATTTTTTTTGGTTTCCCAATAAGAAAAGTCAATATATCAAATCAACTCCATACGTAAAGGTACAAATTATTTTTAATTTATTTATTTAATCAATATTTGTATTGTTCATTTTAATTAAAGTTGTCTAGCCTTATTATTAAATGTTCAATGTTTTTTCAAATAAACGAAATGTTAATAACGTGTGCGGATGACAAACTTTTAATTACAATTTTTATGACAGTCATACAGTAAATGACTATTCCATATAATTGTAAACATTTAAGATTAAATCAGTACCCATTTAAAACTGCCTTTAAGGGATTATTGTTTTTATGTGAACTGGATGGGTAGATATTACCACTTGATACAGTTAAGCTTTAAAAGTTTGCAAAGGAACCGGCTCTACAATGATATTTGCACAATGCATTTCAGACGTGACATGTAATGCTGTTCAAGTCCAACTTCACCTCTTTGGAAGCTGGGTGGCCAGCAAAGGGCGTTCATGGAACATCGCCCATTGTCAATCCGAATCGAGAAACGGGGCTGGCTGGCTGGTCAAAGGCCATGGCCAGGGGTCTTGGCGAGGATGTGCTCATAGTCTGGCCACAGGATCCGTATAAATGCCTTTATTTGTGTAGGTCAAACAAAATGAACTGTAACAATATTGATACAGCTGGCATCGGAGATTCGAGGACAAAAGTATTATGGTTCGACTGCAACTTCCCCAACCCCGATGAGTCTGGTTTCCAGCCAGCTTTTTGTTTCCGCAGTTCATCAGACCAGCGAGCAGCTTCATTAACCTAAGCCACAAAAGTTTAACAAAGGATTAACTTGTCTATTGAATGAAAAATAAGTATTTGGTCGAGCTTGCATGCTCCCAGAATGTGCGCATTAAAATTAAATGTATGCTTGCTGCGGTCAAAATAATTGGCTTAAACAGTTTGCCACATATCACTTGAAATCTCGTTTGATGCATGCACAATTAGATTCAATTTAAACAAGATTAGTTTTGGAATTTATTTAGGATAAAGTGGGAATGAGCATCCAAAGCTGATAAGAATAGATAATTTTAAACTGGCAAATCATACTAACAAATAAGAGAATAAAACTGCTGGTTATTCAATATAGTTAAAATGTATTTAAAAAAAATTAAAGTACGTAGTTAGCTAAATCGAATCAGTTTCAAAATGCAGTTGAAATTTTATAACTCACCTATCAATTCAAACTAGTTTTTCTACAATGCAACATTTTTTAATATAGTTCAAATTCAATCTACAGAGCTTGAATTTCGAGTTATAGGTTTTTCGACAAAATTTTAGAAACCTTATCAGCAAAAAAGGATGTTTAAAATTGGCGCCACATCGCAAGCTTTTTCTCTTTCCTAACGGACTGCCAACATGCAGATGGTGTGACCAGAGTCCACATTTCTAACGAACAAATTTTAAAATATTTAAAAAAGCAGTTTTGTGCTACTGAAGGAGTTTCCAGGCGAATTCTTTCAAGTTTTTTTTTATGAATTTTGCTCAACTTTACGGCACTTGCTGCCGCACGATGACACCGCCAAGCGGCCCAGGGGTCGCTTTAAATTGGCTGCGCCTCTCGGGCCACGGATTCCGTTGGATCCGAATCGCGCGAGTTGGCAGCCCGGCGCAGCCGCACCCCCACCCCGCCGCCCAACGCCTTCTCTGCACAAAAACAACAATCGGCTTCCGACAGCAAATGGACCACACAATACCGCCCAAGGAGTTCAAGTGGACGCCGGGCAACCTGATCAACGAGAACTTCAAGTTGGGCGATCAAGGACATGTTTGCGTGGTGCTCAACCGCCAGATCCAGGTGCCGGCGCACGTGGTCAAGCTGTTGTGGAAGAACGGTAAGGCCGGAGCCGTGTTATAAAACCAATCCTAGTTACCAATCTCTTCCAGCCGCCGTTCGCTGTGCCGTCGATGGAGGCTCCAATCACTGGCGTGACTTTGTCGTGGGTCAGGCAATGTCAAAGATGTCGAAAGCCAGCTCACCACTTGAACCACTGGACGTGATAACGGGTGACTTTGACTCCATCTCAGAGGACACGGTGGACTTCTTCAAGACCACACCGAAAGTGCACACACCCGATCAGGATGCCACGGACTTCACCAAGGCCATCGCCGTGCTGCAGCCCGTGATGGCGCAGCGCAAAATCCGGGATGTGGTGGTGTTCCATGACACCTCCGGCCGGCTGGATCAGGTGATGGCCAACCTGAATACGCTGTACAAATCCCAGAAGGACAACTGCAATGTGTTCCTGCTCAGCGGGGATTCGGTTACGTGGCTCCTGCGACCGGGCAAGCACACGATACAGGTGCCCGTCGACCTGGTCACCAGCCAGCGGTGGTGCTCCCTGATGCCCGTGGGCTCGTCGGCCCACAATGTAACCACCACTGGCCTCAAGTGGAACCTATGTGTGTACACGAAATCACCCTGGTAACACATATCTCTAACCATCGCTCCTATTTTCATGCACACAGATCACGCACAAATGGAGTTCGGTGGCATGGTCAGCACATCGAACACATACGCGACG
This sequence comes from Drosophila gunungcola, assembly GCF_025200985.1. NCBI lineage: Eukaryota > Metazoa > Arthropoda > Insecta > Diptera > Drosophilidae > Drosophila > Drosophila gunungcola. Next base: position 11,333,047 of record NC_069139.1, read on the forward strand.
GAGTTCGTCCAGGTGGAGACGGACGCCAACCTGATCTGGTCCATGGGCGCCTACGACTTCGAGGAGAAGGTGCGCCAGACCGCCAAGTCATGAGACGCTACGGGAGGGAACTAAGTACTTAAGTAAGGGTTTGGATAACGCCAACGTTCAATGCTAATGATCAAAGCGGAAACCAATTGTTTTTTTTTTTTCTCTGTGTGAAGCGATTACTATAGTGCTGTTATAGTTTAACAAAATGAAAGTTTATGTAAAAATTCGAAGTGATAAGCTCTTAATTCTATTAACTGAAATTTTAAGGTGATATTGGGGTTGAACAAATCCTTGGAAAACTTAAATAGGTTTTACCCAAAAAAATATGTTTTTCTCTTAATGACAAAATAAATAGTTGTAGCTATAGAATTGAGAATAGAAATGGAATTAAAGCCTATAGTTTCTAAAGCAGAATGACCAGGCTTGAGTTTAAGATAAACCTCTGAGCAAGCGCACAATTCCAGCCATTTTTTAAGAAGTCTAGCTTATGTTATTTTGATCCTGGCAGTGGCATTAGGTCAAAGCCGATGCTATTTCCTGTTTTTTTCGATTTCCAGCCTGATGATGATGATGATGATGTTGCAGCTGCTGAGCTACCTCCCCGCTTGGCGCCCGCCTTGCCTCCTCGACCCCTGGTTGATGTACTCTTCTTGGCCGGCGATGCCGAGCTGGTTTTGTACCTCTTGCTAGCTCCAGCCTTGTATACCTTTTTCCTTTTGCCAGCTCTATAGGTGTTGAAGCTGCCAGCACCGCTTGTGCTGGCATTGCCCTGCGATGACGCCGCCCTGCCCCAGTCCACACTTTCGTTGTTCCAACCCGAGGTGCTGGGCCTCTGCTTGGCGGCCGCCTGTTCCATCTCATCGTCCAGGACGGCCTGCATCAGCAGCTTCTCGGAGGCATAGTTGCACGTAATCTCAAGCAGCTTGGCGCCGTACTTGTCGTAGTTCGCCTTGGTCACGTGGGGAATACTGCACATATCCTTCTCGGTGAGGGGCAGTTGCTCGGCCATGCTCTTCAAGGCCTGAATGTTCATTATACTGGCCATGGTAACATTCCGCTGGCTGGCAATGGTTCGGCACAGGTCCAGTAGGTCCGTGTAGCAGCGCTCGTGAATCTCCCGCATTCCATCGCCACCACCCGAAGCCGCAGCATCGGAAACGGTGGCCACCGTCGCCTTGGCTTCCTTGGAATTTTTGGTCACGGTAAACTCGAATGTGGGCGTTCCCTCCATTAGCTTACTGATGTCATTACCCAGATACAGATAGGCCTGAGGGAAGTCGTTTGTGAATATCAAATCCTCCCTTAGGTAACCATCGATAACCATTTTGCGCAGCAGCCTTTGCACATCGTTTTTGTCCCATTCCTTTAGGGCTCCATGATGCGGTGTCTTGTGGTGGTTGAAGTCCATTATCTTCTTGATCTTGGAGCCCTTTAGAACGTCGGATATATGCAGAAGCGTGAAGCGGGATCTGCCGCTGCACAGATCCTTAACAGCTCGTGCAGCCTTACGGGCATGCTCCAAGGCATCGACCGCCCTATAGGCTCGCTTGTTGAGGCAGTTGTCGCAGGCGGTCTGCCTGTTCTCTAAGCACTGTTCGCTGGTGAAGTGCTCCCCAAAGTAGTCCAGCTGCTGGGCACGTCGGCAATCCGTGAGGTTTTCACAGTACCCAACAATGCGGTACAAATTGTCCACGTGTATCTTCTTCACATTATACTGGAGAGCTTTATCGGCTAATTGGGAGAACAAAGGCATAGTCAGTTATACTCAAAAGTTAATAGTTATCTTGACCACTTACAGTCCAACATCTTCTTAATCCTGAGCATGTCCGAATAGTTGTAGTACAGGATGCAATCCGCCAAGTCTCCGTCTCGGCCTGCACGACCTGCCTCCTGGTAGTAACCCTCGATGGACTTAGGCAGGGAGTAGTGCAAAACGAACCGCACATCCGGCTTGTCGATGCCCATGCCAAAGGCGATTGTGGCGCAGATTACCCTTATCTTTCCGGTCAGCCAATCCTTCTGCCGGCTCTCCCGCTCGCTGTCCGTTAGACCCGCATGATAGGCCACTGCCCGGACGCCGTTCTTGCTCACTTTATTGGCCGTCTCGTCGCACTCCTTGCGCGACAGGCAGTAAATTATGCCGCTGGAGTGGGCCGGCTTGGTGCGGATGTAGGCACTAATGTCGTCCAACGTCGAGGCACCCTTCTTGGGCAGCACCCTGTACCGCAAATTGCTGCGGTTGAAACTGGACAGGAACCACTTGCAGTTCTTTAGATTTAACTGCGCCAGAATATCCAAGCGGACGCGGGGCGTGGCTGTGGCAGTTAAGGCAATGGTTGGCACATTGGGGTAACGCTTCTTAAGGATTCCAAGTTTCTTGTAGTCCGGCCGGAAGTCATGACCCCACTGGGAAACACAATGTGCCTCGTCTATAACGAACCGGCTAATATAGTTGTTCGAATTCAGGGTATCTAATATGTCCTGGAAGCGGGGGGAATTACTGATCTTCTCGGGCGTCACGTAGAGCAGTTTGACCATTGGTGGCTGAGATTCCAAGTCTCTGTAGAGGGCCATAACGTCGGCCGTTTTTTGTTCCCCGCTCACACTCTTCGCACAGATCTGTTAAGGAAAAGGTAAACGAGAAGTTGTTACTAATCAAGTTGCCAGAGTGAGTGCCTTCTCTACTCACATCCAAAGAAGCCAGCTTATTGATCTGATCGAAGATCAGCGACTTGAGCGGACTGACCACAATGGTAACGCCCTCGGTCAAAATAGCAGGCAGTTGATAGCACAATGATTTTCCTCCGCCCGTTGGCATCAGGACGAAGCAATCATTGCCCAGAAGGGTGGCATTGATAACCTGCAGCTGATTGGGACGGAAACTCTTCAGGCCGAAACTATAACTCAGGCCATGCATGAGACGGGTGGAGTGCTCAAACTTTTGGCCATCGAACTCCCCGGTGGTGCCGTCATTGTGCACATTAGAATGGAAGTTCCCTGACAACTTCTGGGAGCCTGTGGCAGTGGGCGCTGTGGCAGGTACAATGTTCTTGCTGCTGCCGCTGGGACCGGCTTTAGCTGCGGCCTGAGAATGCATTTCCTCGAACATGGCCTCATCGTATTCGGGAAACCCATCGTCATCCAAGGGAGCTTTATTCGGCTTTTCTTTTGGCCTTTCCTTCACCTGGACAGTCTCGAAATCCTTGTAGCCATAGCCATAGAACTCGGACCTACGGCCCTGCATCTGCTGGTGCTCGTTTTCAATGTCCGCCAGCAGTCCCTCCAAGTCATCGTCTTCATCGTCCATCTCACTGGCGGTGGTCCGCTGCGTGGGTCGGTTCATTTGCTCCTCTTCAAGATCGCTATCCAGCATTATACTCTGGGCCAAGTAGTCATCCGGCTCCTCGCAAAGATCGTGGATGAGTTCTTCGCGCTTTCGCAACATATGCGGATCGTTCTGCTCTTTGGGTGGTGGCAAGAAATCATCCGGTTCCCCGCAAAGATCGTTAATTAGTTGCTGCCGTTTCTGCATCGGAGGCGGATTGGTCGGCTTGCTGGGCGGCGAGTAATCATCCGGCTCTCCGCAAAGATCCTGGATGAACTGCTGGCGTTTGGGCACCTGAGGCGGATTGGTCGGCTTGCTGGGTGGCGAGTAATCATCCGGCTCCCCGCAAAGTTCGTGTAACAGCTGTTCGCGGGTGGGCTTTTTTTCTTCCTTTTTCTCCATTAGCCTATTTGGAGGCACAGGGCGAAGACTATTCTCTGGCGGGGAGCATACTTTTTTGCTTGTCGAACTGGAAGGCATCAGAAGACTCTGTTCCGCCTGCATTTCCATTTCCTCCTGCTCCAGGGCTTCTTGTTCAGCCTTAAGCTTGCTTTCATTCCTATCCAGTGTGTTTTGGAGAAGCTGCGTTCGAGCCTTGAACTTCTGCCGCATTACCTTGAGCTTGAGGAACGTGTTCGGCTGAAAGCCTGCGATTTCGTTGAAGTGCATGGCGGGAATCTGGTCAATCAGGGAGCAATACTTTTCCATAAGCTCGACGTAAGTCGTGCGAAAGAAGCCCAGAGTGGTCTTTAGTGCATCAGCACTCTGCTTGTTGGGATCAATGCTGAAATTGTCATTCTGGGCCAAATCCTTGAGGTAATCAGCCAGAGAGTTATCAAAAGCCACACTAAGTCGGGGTTTTAATGGCGCCGCTGGAGGTGGAGAAGAGTTGGGGGCGACTGAAGTTGATTTAGTTGGGATTGCATTTTCTTTTGCTGACCCCAGTTTGTATCCTGACTGCCCGTTGTCACTTTTCTTTGGAGAGTCCTCGAATAGGTTGTTAGTACTGCCGGTGTTCTTGTATGCATTAAAAGCTCGAGGCGATTCGGGCAGAGGTTTAGGCTTTCTCACTGTTATTTGTGGGGAATCGTCGACAATAATTGTATTCCGAGATGCTTCTAGCAGGCTCGAAAAGGTATGCTTTTCTTCTTTCAGTGCTGGCTTTTTTGGGGAAATCATTTCCGACTTCTTTGGAAGTTCTGGCGGGGGAGGAGAATCGGGCAGGGTAAGTAAAGCATGTCTTCCTCCGTTCTGTTTGTTAGGCGAGTCCTCGAATGAGTACTTTTGACGCGTGGAATCCGTGGGCTTACGTTCATTTTGGGACAGTTTGTTTGGAGAGTCCTTAGGTAAACTGGATTCCAGTTTCTTTTCTAGCTTTGGACCTGTAGGAGTATCAGTCAACGAAAATGGTACGTTCTTCCTTTCATTCTGTGGCGGTTTTTTAAGAAAATCCTCGAATGAACTGTTTCCGAGAGGGGATTCAGACAAGCCCCGGTACGTGTGGTTCCTCTCACTTTGTGGCAGTTTCTTGGGGGAATCGTTGACTGATTTATTGTCGGACAGTGAAGCTAATGGCGATTGGGACAGGTCGCAATAAGAGTACTTTTTAAACTTGTTTTCAGTATTATTGCTGGTTTTCTGCGAAACATGAGTATTTTTGCTAGATTGGCTGGATTTCTGCGATGCTTCCTCATCGGATGAAGAGGAGTCCAGAAATATGGGGTTGTAGGTTTTAGTGGGTTTAGCCTTGGCACTGCTCCCTGAAATGTAACTATAAGTATTAATCTCCTTAATGAATCGTAGCTTTTCAACTACCTTTGCTCTTGGGTTGACTCTGGGAACTCCCATCCAGGCCAATAAAGCTGCTAAGTGTAAGCTGTTTCCTGGATGCAGCGGGTTTCTTGGACATTTCGACTTGCGATTCATTCAGCTGCCAGCGCTCTAGTTCGCAAACAATTAGTTAATAACTTGGTTAACAAAACAATTTACTAATAAAAACCCGCGCAATAATGGCTATAAACAATGCGAATTGGGTTCAGTGTGACCGTGGCTCTACTGTTGAAATATACCACAGAATACAAAGGAGTCTCATTAAAAAAATCCAAGCTAAATATACGTTAAAAGCATATGATAACTTTATTTAAATCAAATATGAATTAATTAATTAATTATTAATTGATAAGTTGATAAAATCATTTAACTGGCATATCAAATGCTGACTACTCAATAAGTACAAAGTTTCGAACTTTTAACAAAGAAAACTAGCTATAGAATAGCCAGATAGACAACACCCGTGAACAGCTGTTGGGCGACATGCTTTCTGCTTCCTCTTGTTCCCGTGGTATCCAAACAATTTCCAAACGTGGTAAATAAAAGCGCATATTTCCAGAGTTCAGACAAAGAATATTATTATTATTATTATGCATACGTGAGTATTTCGACATAAACTGCAATGTCATCGAACCAGAGCGTACTAAAATGCACTTCGCAGGCATAACCAGTTTAAGACCCCTTCCGATGAAGACGAACTGGATGATTTGGACGAGGACATGGTGGTGGGAGTCATAGCGGAGATCGAACAGGAGGTGCTGAACGAGTCGGACAGCGACAATGACGAGTACGACCTGGTGGACATGGGTGCTCCGGTGCCGGTAAACGATGGCGACAGCAGTTATGATGGTAACGAGAGTATCAGCAGCGACGACAGCTTCGACCCGAATGCAGCGGACTCGGACTCAGATAACTCGATGCCGGAGGACGCGACAACTGGAGCCGCTGGAGGAGCCACTAGCGCCAAGCGTCGCAAGGACGATGATAACCCATCGGGCAGCAATAGGGAATCAGAGGCCACCATTTTCGACCTGGACGAGGAGGATGAAACAGACGAGACTGTACGTGCCATGATAGCCGCCATAAAGAAACCGCGCAGTGCCCCGCCAGAGATCAAGCTGGAGGACTTCATCACGGACATCTGCTTCCATCCGGACCGCGACATCATCGCCCTGGCCACCATCATCGGGGATGTGCATTTGTACGAGTATGACAACGAGGCCAACAAGCTGCTGCGCACCATCGAGGTCCATTCCAAGGCCTGCCGCGACGTGGAGTTCACCGAGGATGGACGATTCCTGCTCACCTGCTCCAAGGACAAGTGCGTGATGGTCACCGACATGGAGACCGAGAAGCTGAAGAAGCTGTACGAGACGGCGCACGACGATGCCATCAACACGCTGCACGTGCTCAACGAAAATCTCTTCGCCACTGGCGACGATGCGGGCACGGTCAAGTTGTGGGATCTGCGCACCAAGAACGCCGTTTTCGAGCTCAAGGAGCTGGAGGATCAGGTCACCCAGCTGATAACCAACGATCAGAACAAGCTGCTGCTGGCCACCAGCGCTGATGGCTACCTGACCACATTTAACATTGCTGCGCGCAAAATGTATGTGCAATCGGAGCCGTACGAGGAGGAGCTGAGCTGCATGGGCATCTACCGCGGCGACTCCAAGCTGGTAGTGGGCACCTCCAAGGGGCGGCTATACACCTACAACTGGGGCCAATTCGGCTATCACTGCGACATGTATCCGGGAATCAAGAGCCCCATCAGCCTAATGATTCCCATTACGGACAGGATAGCTTGCGTCGCCGGAGAGGATGGAAACATTCGGGCTTGCCACATCGCACCGTACCGTAATCTCGGCGTGGTGGGACAGCACAACATGCCCATCGAATCCCTGGACGTGAACACCAACGGCGAGCTCCTTGCCTCATCGTCGCACAATAACGACGTGCGATTCTGGAACGTGAAGTACTTCGAAGACTTTGGGGACATTAAGTATAACGACAAGCACAACGCATACAAGGAAAAGCGTCACAATCTGCCCTCCTCCAAGTGCACCAACACATCGGACTTTTTCGCCGACCTGACCAAAGAGGATGCCGATGATGACGATGATCCAGGTGCTGGACCCAGTAACACCGCCTAGAACGGAATGCTTCCTAGCAAAGCTGTATTCACTGGGTGGGGCAACTTAAAATGATACACATTTAAGGACTACTTTTACCTGTTTACATCATTTAAAGAAAAAAACTTTAAAACTTCTTAACCGAACCAGAACTAAAGATCCGGGATTATATATAGACATTTAGAGATTTAAAGCAATTGTTTGTTTTAAAAAGTTCACCAATACATATTTATGCAAATAGTATGAAAACTTTCATAGTAAAATATAAAAAAACTTGTAGAATGTTTAAAAATATTACTTTACCGCAAGGTTTTTTTTTTGTAAAAAAACAGACCCATTTAAACATTTTTTAGAGCATGAGGAGTTAACAAAACATCTTCTAAAACCAACAAAATGTAACTGTCGATCTTTAACATTTTGCACGAATGATTTTACAAAAATTTTGCATATTTAAATTTTTCAACAAACTGTTATAAATAAATCACAAAATATATCTGATTAAAGAAACATCCCAATAAAAAATAAAATTTAATACCGCGTTTATATCGGGGGATAATTAAGGCCAGAGAAAACTATATTTAATTTGGATATTTATTGATTTCGTCGTCTTGGACAACATATATTTTTGAAAAGTTTTATAAAACTTTTATGATAAAATAATTCCAACCTTACATTCGACATTATATATTATGTTAGCTCAAGCTTTTAAAAGTTGCATCAAATCAAATTACTTATATGGCACATTATGAGATATTGAGCAGCAGTCGGTAAATTAAAATATTCGTATAATATTATTGGGTAGTAGAATAATATTAAATCCTACTTTACATTTTTGTGGCAATAAAAACGTAACAAGAATGGGAAAATTAGTTGGGGTAATACTAAAATATGTAAAATATACAAAGTCAAAAGTCATGCTGATAAATGTTAAACAGAAATTTGCAATGCCAAATAGACTTCAAAAAATTTGGATGCGCTATTAGGCGGTAATTTGTTTGACAATTAAAAATATAACAACAAGCTTGGGCCGAAATGATCATTCACGCCCATCATGGGAATTCTATACTATAACAATATACGCATATTTATGAAATTCTTATCACAAGAATTTTGTTTCACAAAACGTGGACAATTTGTACATATGTATAGGAAATAATTTGCCAAATCACTTAGTATACGTAGAAATTGAGCCAAACACATTTAGCTTTTTGATATTTTGCAGCGCAACTGCCTATTACATGCGTTGCGGTGGGTTAAACATTTAAAAGTTTGTATATAAGGGCATTAAGATTATTTCCCTCTTTGTTCTTACATCGATGCCTGCCGCGACGAACTCAGTCTATGGGGTTTACATGAAGATACCATGCACACAATGTCATAAGGCGGCGGTATTGGCCGCATCGGTGACGCCGCTGGAGCTGGGCGCCAGTGCGTCATTGGCCATGTGGGTTTCGATGTCGACGCGACAAATGGGGCAGTGCTTGTTGGTGACCAGCCACTGATCCACGCAGTCCGTGTGGAACAGATGCATGCAGGGCAGGCGGCTATAAGGGCGTTCTCATTTATAAGTATCAGCAATAAAATATTTTAAATGACATGTTGGGAACCTACCGCACATCGTTCTCGATCTCAAAGAGGGTCAGGCAGATGGCACACTTTTCCGCATCCTCATCCGACTCGCTGGGTCGCCGGACTCGTCTGTATTTGTGGGGCAAGGTATTCCGCTCAATGGTTTCCTTAAATAATAAATGTAAATCAAGAATGACAGAACCAATGACCCGCTTATGTTCTCACCAAAGTAGCTCCCCGGTTGGGACGAGGTGGTCCGATAAGGATTCGGGAGCCCAGAGAGAGGGGTGTGGCCAGCCCGATCTCCAGATGCAGCGGCGAGTAGTGATGGTGGAACATATGGTGATGGATTGCCCGCTGCCGCTGCAGGTGCTGCATGACCGGCGGCGATTGCTGGGCTTGCGGCTGCGGCTGAGGCTGGAGCTGCATGTGCCTCAGACCCGGTTGTGGTGCCCCGCCCCCACTGGCAGTCCCGGATGTGGCCGCTGCCTGCTGCTGAGGTGGTGGCGGTGGAGGAGCAGCTGCCGCTGCCCCAGCATCGTACGGCGGATAGTAGGCGGGATCCAAACTGGAGACAGGACCATTCCGCGCATGTACACAGCTGCAGATGCTGTGCAGGTACCCGTTACGCAGGGTGCTCGTCAGCAGGGGAGCATTCGAGGAGAGATCAATGGGCGTGGGCGTCATGTGGCGACGGTGCATCTCCTGCATGCTCTGCTGCCGATACCACAGATTCTGGTGCACTGGATACGGTGGCGCCGGGGTCAGCGATGTGGCCACTATGGCACTGGCCCGATGCGGCGGATGGATGTGGGCGTGCATCTGGTTCTGCGGCGCCTGGTGCCCTTGATGCGGCTGGGGCTGGTAGTGCTGCCGATTGCTGTAGGCCGCCTCCGAGCGTCTCACACTGAAGGGTGGAGATCCACAGTAGGGGATCGTGCTGCGGCCGGAGTACATTTCCAGGGGCGGTGGCGGGGAAACAGCTGCCCCCAGGTTGCCATTCGATGCTGCTCCTGGCGCTGGCGGATTGATGGACTGGCGCTGCTGATGCTGCTGCTGCTGGTGCTGATGCACCACGCCATGTGGCGGCGTCCTGCTGCCATCCAAACTGGCCTCCAGTGCCGCTGCTCGTCCTTCGTTGTGCGCCTGCGAGAGCATTTCACTGAAAGTTTGCGCCTGTGCCGCCGCTGCCGTCGCTGCCACTGCAGCGGCATTCAGAGCTCCGCTCAGCGAGCTTCGACTGCTGCCGCCTTGCCCGCCCTGAAAATGCGGATGTGGCTGGAGGCTAGGCGAGTAGTCCGCCTCCATGACGGTGGGCAGCGTTGTGATCGCGTAGTGGGGCACATAGTACGGATGGTAGCGGTGGTAGACGTTCGCCGGACTGCTGCGCCTCCGGCGCGCCTGCTGCGATGATGCCTGGCCACCAGCGGCCGAACTGCTTGGCGTGGAGGTGGGTACCCGCTGCTGATGGCGTATGAACGCCTCGGCGGAGGAATTCTCTGGCAGCGAATGCGGCGGCAGTGGCGGCGGTGGTGGTGGTGGTGGTGGCGCCTGTGGATGGCCCTGCATCCACATGGATGACTCGTTGATCGGCAGGAAGTAGCGCTGAGGATCCATGCTCGAGCAGCGCGGCGGATAATAGTGACTGGCACTGGGATCCATCAGCTGGTCCAGCTCATAGCTGTAGTTGTGGTCCGAGATGGCGACGCGATCCGCCAGAGCGCCGCTGTAAAAGGCGAAGGCGGAGGTGCCATCGCTGTTCGCCTCCTGCCGGCGATCTGATCTGCGAGCATAGGGCAGGCTGTAGGCATAGTTGAATATGGGCCTTCTCTCATCGCCTGCATCCTCCTGGTTGAGTTGGTGACCATCGTTTCGATACCGCTCACGTTCCCGTTCCCGCTCACGCTCCCGTTCGCGTCCCCGCTCCCTATCCCGCTGCAGTTGCGTCTCATTGGCCAGGCCATCGTCGTCCGAGGTCAAATCGATCGAGAGAATGGGCTCGCGGGTGGAGTGCACGAACACCACGTCGTCGTCGTCGTCGTTGGAGTCCGACGACCAGTCGTCCAGCTGCAAATCGGGAGCAGTCAGAACGACGGCGGCATCGCCACGCCTGCCCGTGGAAGTGGACGGAAGATTGCTTAGCTCCACGGAGGATTGCCGCTCCCTCGGGCGGCCCACGAATGTGATCACACGGGGCCCATTAGCATTAGGCGTCGAGGATTGTGGCAGCGAGATGAGATTAGGCTGCCCCGCACTGCTGCCCTGCTCCGCATAGGTGCGATGTCTGCTCCTACCCGGCTGAAACGAATTGTAGTTCGTCGGCGAAAGTTTGGTGGAGGAGCTGGGTGGCGACCTTCCCGCCAGTTCCAATCGTGGGTGCTTCCTGGGCGGCACTGCCTCGTCCGTGGGGCGCTACCCTACTCCACGCTATGCCGGAGTTGCAGCGCGAGCCGAACATTCTGTCCATGACCTGGCCAGGCTGCTCCTCCTGGCGCTGCTCAGGCCTGCTCTCCAACTCCTCCAGGTTGGCCGGCTGACGCTGATGCTGCTGGTCGTGTTCCTGGTCAGAGGTTGTGGACGGTGATCCAGCAGCAGCAGGTGGCTCCACGGATCTCTGATTATATTGCGATCCATAATCCACACTGCGCGTTGTGTGCGTGGCCGTGGAGCAGGAGGCTGGCCGCATATAGGTGCTGTCCGGCGGAGCTCCAGCCACAGAGCGTCGACTATTGAAGTAGGTGTGATCCGTATGCCCTGCATCCGTATCGATGGATCCCCTGCTGCCTCGGATAATCGTGACTGTGGGCTCAATGGGGGGAGCTGGGGCATTGTGCACCCGCAGATCCCAGCCATCGTCGCTGCTCTCGTTTTCCGGCTCCGCCACTCTTGCGCTGCGATAGGAGAAGTGATTCATCTGCCGTCGACATCGCGACTGTGCACTCGTGCTCGGCGTGGCATCCATGTCCACGGCTCCGGCGGATGACGAGTTTGAGGCATCGCTGGAGCGGTTCGCTTTCTTCTTGTGCGCCTGCACCGCCGACGTGGTCGTCGTGGTGTTGGTGGTGCGCGTGTGGGCGAACTGGCCGTGCTCCGTGTCCGAGGCACTGGAGGTCACATCGTCGTACGCGTTCACGCCACTTGGCGTGGTGTCAAAGGAGCTGTTGCTCAGCTGCAGCGAACTGGAGGGCAGCTCGTAGACCACCGCTGTGGCGTCCATGGCATGCTCCTCCATGGCGCCGGCTGGCCATGTTCCGCTGATGGAGGCCACCACTGCGTCGCCGGCATTGTCACCGTCCTGCTCTACGCTCAGCGGTTCAGTCTTCTTTCGCTTGGGGCGTGGAATGGCATGGGCATGGGCATGGGTATGGGCATGGGCCACGGGCAGATTGGCGGTTGCCGTAGCCGTAGTGGAGGAGGAGGGCTGCTCCAAGAACTGGGGCTGGCCCTGGGTGGAAGAGTCCGCATAGCGACTGCTGCTGCTGCTGCTGCTACTGCTACTGGCCACCGATTGACAGCGGCAGAGTCCGGCCAGCGAATTGCACTTGTCGCACCTTCCGGTCATGGCCTCGAATCCGGAGGTGGAGGCCATCTCGCGGCGTGGCGCCACCAGGGCGGTGAAAGTGGGCGGCGAATGGTTGTGGGTATGTGAATGGGTATGGGTGTGAGTCTGCGGTCCTGGAGAGGAACGGCGTCATAAGCATGTAGCTATCTGAAAGCGAGTCCCGCTGCTGATTATAGTACATGGCATACTGGGAATCTGCAGGAGGCAAACCAGAGGATTATAACTATCTGAGGTGAGGCAAGGGGATAGCTTACGGGTATCCTGGCCGCCCGGACTCGCGGCCACACTGCCGAACGACATGGTGACCCTCGGCTGGTGGCGCAGCTCCTCCTGGTCGTTATCCAAGCTATCCATGGCTCTTCGGTCGTCTAGGGCAACGTCTCGACGGAACGGCAAAGAAATGTTGCAGCGCACATAGGCCAAAATGTGCTAAATATATATGTGCACATATATAAAAAAAAATGTTTGATTTTCGGGTATGAGTTATAACTGTCTGTAGGGGAAGACCAGTTTGCTTTTCTGTTCGGAAACCGATACCAAAACAATCAGAGGGGTAAATGAGTGTGGATACTTTGTCCCCAAAGATCATTAACGATTAATAACGTTTTAACTGGTTGTGAAAATATCTTTTTGATGTACACAAAAAACCGTTTTAAGCTCAAATTAAAGTTTGAAAACTGCAAATTTGCTTGTCAAATACACACTCTTTTGTCAGCACCAATTTTTCCGTCGAACTTTTCATTGTCGTTAGCGAAAAATCCGTAGGCTTCGTGATGATATTTCAATTGCAGCCGGATTAATTGGAAAATTTGGCTCTGATTTCGAGTAGAGGGATGACGAGATTTTTCCACGGAAGCTCCGGATAACTTATTAGTTGTCTTAATAATTAAGTTCAGTTTTCTACAGACAACGCAATAGGGATGAGTGCAATATCGATATATTAGCTTATCGATAGGTGTATGCGTAAGACGAATTAATGCGGTAAATTGTATTTGTTCAATTTGTTATTTCACGCAAATAGTTTATTGTGTTAATATATTAGAAGTTTTCAAGTCGTCTAGCTTGTAAATTAACAAACAAAAGCCGAAAACAGCTGTTCGGCTGAGGGGTAGGTTCTGAACAGCTGTTCAAAGATAACAAAAGTCCCCAAAAATGCTTACCTTTATAAAACTTTAAAAAAATTCCATATTTCGCTATCTCAACAATCTCAATAATAAGCTTTTGATATGTTTCGGACTATACACTGATATCGTAAATACAGGAGTATTATTTAATTCGAGTGGGCGAATAAGCTTCAGATAAGAAATACTGGTGGGTGGGGGAAGGTAGGGGGAAACAGCTGCTATTGTGGAACAAAAGTAAGCTTAAATGCAATTTTGATCGGGGGGGTGGGGTGGTGTTCTATCCGCAGCTGCTGCTCTTGAAAAAAGCACAACCGGCACTTGAAATACGAGTTCAATACAATCTCACGATGTAACCATTTTGTCAGCGAAATTTCAATCTTCTAACAGTTAAAAACCGAGCTGGAAAATCGACAGACAACTTTTTCTTCGACGTTGCAAAAACTTGCAGTTCGGCGATGGGAACGATACTATCGTCGGCTAATTAGCCTTTTCGTGCATAACAACTTTGCACAACGGCCACACTGTCAATTCAAAAGTTCTGAATTCCAAAGTATTAAATTTTTACAATTACTGCATTTTTCTTGTAATTGCTTAAGACAGTCTAGGAAATTTGATACATAACCCATTATTTGTAGGGATTCCGAGCTATTTAAACCAACAAAATAAAATTTATTTATATCTATCAATATTTTGATTTTTTACGGAAACCCGTTTAAAAACACAAAATGGGAAAAAAAAATTGAAAAGAAATAAGTCCATTATACTTTATACTTGGAGTATCACTTTGATATGCTCAAACTGAGAGAAAACAAAGAGAAATTGATATCAGTTTAACATTATACATACAATGGTAAAAACGATACGTATCACATTGATAAAAGCAATTTTTTTCTTCTTACTACAATATAAACATAGTTTCCAATAATATCCTTGTCATATTTACCGGTCACATGGGACTTAAACCACAATGTTGGCCCGTCAAGGAGAAGATATTTAAATTTTTCTGCCGGGGCGTATACGAAAGAAAGAAAACAAGACCGCAAACTCCAAAGCTCTACTACCGCAATTATGGCCAAAACCACTCGTACGCCTTCTTTCACATGGAACATGACCTGCGTGTCTTCTTCATGACGATTGGTAGGAGTCGGCTGCACCATTTGGATTGGTTTCAAGTGGATAAAATGGGGAAATTCTTCCGAAACGAAACACCCATCTACGACTATCACACCAGTTTCGTCTGTGTTAACAAAGAGAACCGCTTTCTACACAGACTGCTGAAAGAATGCATGGATAATGGGGCCATGTTTAACACGAGTCTTGACCACTATCCCGAAATGATGGTATTGCATTTTCCCCAGACCAAAACGCCAACCTATACGGTTTCCTTTGGTGACAGCACGCTATATTTTAACTGGCTAATATGTTTTCTTGGGCTGTTCCTGCTGTTTTGCTGCCTGAAATAAACCCATATTTACAACACAATTTTTTGTATTTTGCGTTTTTATTGAGTTTTATGTATAAAACAATATCTACTCTTCCTTTTATTGCGGTTTTCGTATTTTTTCTCTTGGCTTTAATTTTTTTTCACAATTTTGTATAGCAATAATTTTAAAACAAATTGTTTTCATACAAATTTTAATTGATGTAATCGGTCAGCTAATCAATTATTTGCATTTGCAATTTATAATCCGGTCTCTCGTTGGTGTTCACTTCTCGAAAGCAGCGCTGACCAGTGTTAACGACTTAAGTTTACCCATTGGTTTAACGGACATTTAATAAACCAAGGTGGTGTTTGTTTGAGTGTAGTTTTATCATATTTTCAGCAGCGCTGCTTGTCAAATTAACTCATAGTTTTTTTTTTTTTTGTTTCGTTGCGAAACATTCCTCACAGTTTTACAAACAAAACGAAAGCGATAGTTTCCACTTCAATATTTCAGTTTCAATGCAACTTTGATTGCTTCTGTAGGAATCGATTGCATGAATAGTTTAAAATTATCTGGACGCTGTCGTTATATTATTATTAAATGTTCAAAACTTTAACCGAACTTAAAACGAAGCTGTTGGCAACATTTTCTCAGCCGCGTTTCGAGATAAAATTATAAACAATGCTATTAGTTTTGCATTTTATCAGTTTATCAGTTTATATAGATTTTTTGATTTGATTTCTTTTCTTTCATTTTATTTTGTTTTTATTTTTTGGAAGTTTGTAGTATATGTTGCTGTTGATTGGAAAAATAGAAGTATTGGTGTGTATGCACTTGACATTGATTTTGTGGGACGTAAACAAACAAAGACTGTGGAAAATGTTCCTTCTGTGGCGGCCCTAACAGTGGCTAGAAGGGGTTGTTGATGGCACAGCGTCATTTGATAGATAGATTTCTTCAGGTGCATTTACATTTACATTTTATATCACAATTTTTTAAATATTATAGGTGTATGTATTTAACAAAATTGGTTTGCATGTTTTCCTTTCATTTACGCCCGGCAAAAAATGTTGAGCAACTTGCAATGCAATGTCAAGAGTTTGTTAGCATTGCCCATTGTAGTTGGCGATAGTGTAAGTGGGTGTTAGTGTTGGTGGAATTGTCGGGGGCTTAAAAAAATATATTTCTCAACAGTTTTAGAAAGAAATAACTATACGCAAGTAAGCCACTTCCAAGGAACTGGCGTGTACACGCACATAAACTATAAACGAAATGGATCTTTCAGAATCTCAAATACAGTTTATCTTCTGCACACGTCAGTTTCTTCGAAATAACTTTACCAACGTTAGTGTTGTGTTTAAGTGTAAATTTCGGGTAAAACTAAATAGCGAGCCACTCAAAATTTTGACAATATAATTGATTTTATAAACTTAACTGCCCGCTTCCTTTTTTTCTCTCCTTTCTTATAACAATTTTTGTCATGAGAAATAAAAACATACTAAGTATACAAATTTTAACAATTTTCATTTGTTGTACATTTTGGTATTTGGAACGGGGTGTTTTAAAATGGTCACCATTTCGACTCAAGAGGCATGCAATAATTTATAGGTGTACTTAGGATTTTATCGATTTCACCAGAACAGAAAAGTCTAAAGGGGGTTTTTATGCATCTCTTGATCAAACACTTTTCGTATTCGTTTTTATTTTTCATAATAAAAAATTATACTGCAATATAAATTACAATTTTTCGAATCTTTTTTATAAAAAAAGGTATTTGTTTTCTGTTGTTTCATCTCGAACGACTGTTTGGCTTGCTTCAAAACAGCGTAGACAATTGCCACTCTCACTTTTCTTTTCATTTCTGTTTTTCCCTCTCTGCGGTCCCTTTCTCCTACCACAATGTATTTTTTACATTTTTTTTTTTGTGTTTTTTGTTAACTCTGTTTGCAATGGCGGAATTAATTGAATTGAAATAGTCTTCACATACTTTTGCATGAAATGTAAATGGTTGAAACTTTGCACCAAAAATAATCATAGAACTGGAAAGTTGGTTTCTAGAGAATGTGCGTGAAAAACAGAGTTCCTTGTCAAGAGTGGACCCATCCCCTAACCACTTGCGGTGGCCGGCTCGCAGTACTCGGACAGATCGTTTGCCCGCTTCTGCTGGCGCAGGCGCCGTTGGAGCAGCACACTCTCGCTGGGCGGCGACAGGCCGATCCGCATGTCCGGCAGCTCCTCCATCAACTGGGCCGCCTGCAGGTGGGCGAAGCGACCGCTACCAATCCTCGGCTGCTGCTGGGCCCGCTGGGCCGTTGCACGGATGTGCCGCTGCTGCTCCGGTGGCTGATTCATTCCGCAGCTGCGCGCGTAGACGCAATCCTGGCGCCAGTTGCGGATGGTCGACTGCTCGTCGGATGGCGGGGATCCGCCACTGCCACTGCCGCTGCTTCCGGCGCTGTTGTGCCGCGGCAGTGTTTGCTGAGGCGGCTGCATCGGAGCTATCTTGTAGCCAGCGGCACCGCCGCTGTGTGAGAAGCTGCCCAAATAGTTGCGCTGCTGATTGCCATGGTGGCCACCGCCGCCTCCAGTGCTGAAGGGCGGACGGTACTTGCGAAAGCCCGCTGCAGGCTGCTGCTCCTGCGAGTGGTGGGTGCGATAGCGCCAGTTCTCGGCCTGCTGCTGCGGTGGAACTGGATCCGCCGACTGATAGCGCGGCACAATGTACCGCTGGTGCTGCTGTCGCTGCTTCCGTGTGTAGGCATTGGCAATGGAAGGCACCGGCTGCTTGCGCTGCTCGTGCAGATCTTCTTCCTCATCGTCGTCGTAGTCGTCATCCTCGTCGATATCGGCATCCTCGTCGTTCTGATATGCATCGAGGGCAAAGTAAACATTGCGGCCGGCCTTGCTGTGGTGGCCCGTGGTCTGGGATTGGCTTTGGGCTGCTGGAGGCTTCTCCTGCTCCTCCGCCGCCTTGCCAAAAGTCGTTCGCATTGTTGTCCCCTCAACAGCAGTCGTCGGTTTGATCACGTTCGAATGATCTTCTTCTGGGTTATCGGTTGGTGGGCGTGTTGCTGATGCTGCTGCTGTTGCTGCTGGTGTCGATGCTGCTGGCACTGCCGCTGAGTTGACAACAATCTTTGCAGTCTCATAAATTTCAGGTAGCTTTTCATTTAAATCACTAATACTATCCAATAGTTTAACATCATCATCTTCATTTGCATCGCCAGTTTGCCAGTTGTTAATGTGTGTTGTAGTTATAACTGGTGTTTGCTGCTGCTGCTTGTTTTTATCGGTGATGGTAGTAGCACTAATATCACTTGATGGTCCTTGCCTCTTAGCCCCATCAACATCATCCTGCTGTTTCTCTCCCTTCGTCTCATCGTCCTTCTCCTGCTGCTTAATCTCCTTCTCCGCCTCCTGCGCATCTTTGCGCATTGTGGTGAATGTAGCAAATTCGCTTTGCTGGGTCGATTCCTCCATATTATCCATAATAAGTTCCTTCTTCTCATACCCACCGTTATTCTGATGTGGCTTCGAGCTCTCCACATTGGCATCGCCAACTTGTTCCACGTTAGCTTTCGATAGCTTTAGATTGTCAGCTGGTTGATTTTCATCCTCCTGTTGCTCCTCATCGAAATCCTCTTCTTCCTCGGCGATGTCATCTTCGCGTTGCTGCTGTTGCTCGTACAAAAAGTCATCGCCTTCGTCCTCGTCTAATTCGCGCCAATAATGCTTATAGTGCTGCTGATAGTCCACGCTCTCTCCATCCTCTTCGTCATCCAGGTCGTCCCCCTCGCTTCCGCTCTGACGCCTGTATCGATCCTCACCCAGGGCCTCCTGCTGCTGCTGCAGCTCACGCTGCTGCTGATATTGCCTCGTGGACCTGGCCCACTCATCATCATCGTCGTCGATTCGGCCAAAAGCCTCCAGGGCTTCATCGTCGTCATCTTCCTCGTGGACATTAAGTGTCTTGAAGCCTCCGCTGTTTGGGTAAATTGCAGATGCATTGCGAGAAGCATTCCGGGAGGACTGACGACTGCTGGCCCGCTGGCCGTGCATCGAGGACATACGTCCGCCGTAGCTTGACAGGGACGCAGCGGGATTGCGCTGCGAACGATTACGAGTGTAGTGAGCCGGCGGCTTGGGATTATAGTTCTCATCGCTGTAGGCATCCATGTAGGCCTGCGAGGGCTGGTAAATGTTCGGACGCTCCTTCATGTAGTCGTAGCGCATGGAGAAATGCTGGAGGACGACACGCTTGACGGCCATGGCCGATTCGGCAAACTGGGAGATTTCCCTCGCCGATTGGTGATTACTGAAAATGAAATTTACAGCCTTATTAATGTTCGGAACTACCATAAACATTTCCAAGTTAATTACCGTCGAATGTTACTGGGCGTCTGCAGAGCCTTGTGGCGGCCTGATTGCTTGCTGGCCGGTGGCTCGTGCTCGCTCATACGAATCCACGTGTGATTCAACACTGCCTCGGCACTGAGGCGATCTGAAGCTTGCTTGACAAGCAGGTTGGAAATTAGGTCTTTTGCCTCATCGCTTACATCATGCCACTCGGCCTCGGGAAAGGAAAAGTGTCCTGAAAAAAGAAACAAAGTATTAAATAATTAATCCATTACGATAAATTTAAACTTGATTTCCTATGCTTTGTAACAAACTATTTTAAAATGTCAGGGTAAAAATCTACAAACCTTCTTGAATGGACTCGAAAAGCAGCTCCTGGCACGTTCGACAGTTTTCTCCGCGATTCCAGCCGCAATCCTCGCCACAGTTGCCCGAAAACGGCGGATAGCCGCATAGCAGGATATAGGCAATCACTCCCAAGGACCATAGATCGCACCTCTTGTCGTAGTAGTGCGCTTCGCCCACAAACAAATCAACCACTTCAGGAGCCATGAATTCGGCGCTGCCAACCTTAATGGGAAATGGTTCAAATTAATAATGCCAGTCAATGGGGCCTTAACTTTTTATCAACTTACTGGTGTCAGTAACTGGGGCGTGGCTGCCGGCGACGAAATGTCCGTGGTAAACTTAATCCCCGAGCCCAGATCAAAGTCGCAAATCTTGATCGGGCACAGCGAGTCCGTCTTGACACACAGAATATTCTCGGGCTTGAGATCACGATGGGCAATGCCCTTCTTGTGCAGAAAATCTAGTCCGGAAGCGATCTCCTTGATTATCTGCGACGCTTCGTGCTCGGAAAAGCAGATGTGCTCCTGGATGCGCGTCAGCAATGGACCCCCGTTGATCTTCTCAAATACCAGGTAGAACTTTTCGTCATCCTCGAAGAACTCGATCAGTTGCAAGATGCCCAAATGACCCTGGCAGTGATGGAATGTCTCCACTTCGCGAAAGACACGCGCACGCGCATGACCCGGTATCTTATCGATCACCTTAACGGCATACTCCAGGTCGGTGTAGATGTTGACGCAAGTTTGAACCGATGCGTAAGCTCCCTCGCCCAGAATCTCGCCCGTCAGCTTGTACAGCTCTAAAGAATGAATAGAATACCTCAAAAAAAAGGTCCTCGACGGTAGTTGTTAGCCTGTACACTTACCTTGGAAAGTTGAGGAATGCAGGGAGGAACTGATGCGTTTCTTTCGACGTTTCTTCTGCATCTCCTCCTTATGCCGGTTCAACTCCGCCTGCCGCTCCATTTCGGTCATGTTGGGCGCCTCACTCGACTCATTGCCCGACACATCCTCGCTGCTGTAGCGCGTCAACTCATTCTGCCCGTCTGTTTAAAAAAAATACAAATATCGTCAGACAATGAGCATGTAATATAACATTTAATTCCAGAACTTGACTTAAGTCTCGAACTCAAGAGTAATAAATATTTTCATGTTCCACGAAATATATTGTTTCATAAAAGATTTAACCATGATACAGAAAACATCTACGATATTATCTGAAACTTATGCATCTTTTAATTCGAAAAAATACTCTAGATAAAAAAAAAAGCTAGCTGCTGGCCGGTGATTTTTTTTAATTATGTTTCGGAGTAGAATTAAGCAGGTTTTATTACTCCGTTCAAAACCTTTAAATTTCTGCATTCTGGCTTGGAATTAACTGGTAGCGGAATACCACAATAAGATCAACAAACCATCGTGCTATACGTTTTTATCGAAACCGTTCGCCATATTTCCATGTTTTTTTTTCTGCATTTATCAATTTATAAAAATAATAATGAGGGAATTAAAAATAAGAAATACTGGTACTTCTGCACTAACTGCGTAGAAGGCAAATCGCTTGTCGTAAACAAGTCGCCGCAAGTGTGCATAAATATGTAAAATTAAATAATGTGTAAACAGCCGCAAAAAGACCTCTATATAGAAAACATCTGTGTGAAGGCGCACAGAGCTAGGGCTGGAACTAATACGAAGCCTGGTGAAAAGATCAGAAGAGTAAGGGGCTGGAGACCGACGATCAGCCTGGTTGGGTGTGTGCCTGTTCTTCAATTGTTGTCAATAGCCGACAAGGCGGTATCTGTCCAAAGATCTAGCTGCTGGACTAAAGGCCTAATCAGCCTGGAGGCACGTCGCACTGCAAGTAATGATCGCTTCATTGGAGAGCAATCGAGTGGAGTCAACTACAGTGGATACCGGTTAAGTAACTGGGAGAGTCAGGAGGGTTTAGTTTTTTTTTTATATATACGAAAATCTAGTACACATATGAGGGATTGCACACATCTTAAGATTTTACACACGATAGTATCTCCAAAATAATTATCATTGATTAGTTTTCGAAATAATAGTGCTATAACATTGTATAGTATATACTTATTAAAACAATAAGACTAAATATTATCTAAACTAAAGCTTTAGTTTTAAAAAATGCATTTTCTCAATCGCATGTAACTCAAGATTAAAAACATTTTTTTTTGTCTATCTTATATCCACTGTTAAAAAAAACCGGGCAATTTATAAGCCCAGCACAAGCTCCTTTGCTTATCAGAAGTATTTTTAACACTTAACAAAGAAATAAGTCAGTGAACTTCACGATCTATTCTGGAATTAATGGAAATTAACCATTCGCCTATCAAAAAATGTCAAAACGACTCGTCGACCCCCACTTCCATCCGCCCACTCTTCTCTGATTCTTCGCACGCTTTGCGTTCCAATCTAAATATAAAATTTGGCCTATTTGTTGGTCAGCTTTAATTGTTATCAATTGCGTAAACAATCGCAGAGACAACAAAAAGAGACGCGTACGTCTGGGACCACTCGCTAGCTCTATTCCTATTTCTCTTGTTTTATCTGAGACTTTTTTCTCTCGCTTTTTTTTGTCAAATATTCTGCGCATTTAATTATGTTTTTTTTTTTTTGCTAAATCATTTCATTTTGATTGACGATGAACTTCTATATGTATTTTATTTTAAATTGCATTAACAATTTCCGCAGTTCCGGCACAAAAAATCTGTGGGTACCGGCATAATACATCATCCGATCCCTACAGGTGCAAGTCGATAAGGTGATGACGACAATAGGAACTAGATTAATAGCCCTTAATCTATTTCGTCAGCGGCTAGACTAACGTTTACGACAACCGACTTATGTAAAACAAACTGATACAGACGAAATGACACTGAAAAAACCATTTTTCATCGTTTGCCGGCCGGCTCTTCATATTTTTGTATTTATTTCCTATTATTTTTCTTTTCCTAAATAAAATAAAAGTAGATAAGTATATTTGTACTCAAAAAACTTTATATCTCCTACAAAAGTTTAGAAATTTAACCGACATGAAGGACACTTAAATAACTTCACAGGTGAAAAAAATAAACACAGAAGCCAAGATGATAACACAAAGCTGAAAGCAAAACAAGAATCGAAAGCGTCTAGAGAAAAAACCTTGAGAAATTTCAACGTTTCGGCTTCACCGCAAACATAATCGAAGGCAGTGCCATAATAAGTTATCAAATGTGTAGGTAGGAAACGCAAAATGCGGTGGCCACGATTAGCGAGTAAACAAAAAGCCGATAAGACGAGCGAACTACGCAAAAAGCGAGCAAAGCAAAAGGTTTGCTTTTGGCACTTAACTTTGCCGATTTCAATTTAAATAGTATAATATAATCGCAAAGAAAAAGGGAAGCAGAAAAAACATGCGGTCGCACATGAGAGCAGAAGACACGAGAGAGTGGGAGAGATAGGTGGGTCCCTCTCTTTTGCGGTATTACTTCATGGCAGGGTGAAAGTGCGACAAGAGGGCAAAATAAATAGTTCCTAATTACTCAGCTCAAGATTCGCCAGACTATGACGTTAGAAGCGGCAAGACAAATTTCGATTTGGTTGGACACGTAATAAAAAAAAGGCTTGGGACGTTCTTCCTTTACCATTTTTAATTCTTAGAAATCTAACAAATCTACTTTGTGTTGTTATCGGTTTTAGCGTCCATTTAAAAGGTCTAGGACGTAAGAGCATCCTATTATTAAGCCCACCTTCTACTTTTGCCAGCATGGATTCACGGGCACTCATACATTTGCACACACGTACGCTATCTGAACGAGAACGCATGTGTTTGTGCTGTAAAGAAGCAGAAAATTATTGCGCAGCAAATTAAATTGTAAAAGCGAAAAATGTATAAAAATGGCGAGATAGGCAGACCATCAGATATAACAATACAAAATTAAATATGTACATACATATGTACATATGTTGGAATTTGATTAAAGAATAACGATAAGTTTTACCATGCGTTAAAGTTATTTTGCATTTGCACATTAATATCAAATTGTTCGAATAATAGCTAAGAATACAGAGTAATAGATACAGACTGTAATACATAGCGGAAAACTTGTTCGAACAAAAACAATAACAATATGCAAAAACCGGCATTTCGAAACGTTTCCCCTACACAGATGCACATGTGGGAGTGTGTGTGTGAAAGTTCTCTCTTCTCGTTCCTAGACTTTTTGTTGTTGCTGCTTTTGTTTTTGTATTTACCCAACATGTTTGCTGCCGTTGTTTTTGTTGTTGCGTTCGCCTTTTAATCGCAACGCAATTTGTCTAAGCAACGCCCGTTCTGCTGCTTGTTATTCTTCTAGGCGGCACGTTTTTTGCAATGCGTAGATAAAACCGCCTGCTTTCGATAATATATTATTGTTCCCTGTCGATCAATTGCTTTAGTTTCGATTTAGTTGTTTGTTTATGGGCTAATTTTAACCCTATTCCGGTTGGATCATCTTTGATTTAACACTCCCTTTTCCAGAAACCGTCCAACGAAAACGAAAACAACAATCAGAACGCTGAAAGATTGGTTGGATTGGAAGCACACGGAAAATTTTCAGATTAAATGGCCGGGGATTTCGAATTGGACTGTATGTGTGTACCGGCGACTTTGGAAAATTCGGGTGTACGGCGAGAACCAATTGGCCAAAATAGTGAATTTTAAAGAAATGGAAAAACACGGACAAATCTTGCGGACCTACGTCGCGCGGCGCCAACGAGGAAAGAAAAAGAATCAAATTCAAACACGCGCCCGGCCCGCTTTCGGGGGAGCGACAAAACCGACAAACTACCGCCGCGCGAAAGAGAGTGCGAAGAGATTGGTCGGCGAACAACGAAGAGAGCAGAGTACGGCCGAAACGAGAGCGAGAGTTGTTGTAACAAACAGACATGTACTTACAGTGGAGGGCAGAATAATAGTGCGACCTTAGGAGATTTTTACATAATAATACTATTGTTATTTATTTAACATTTCTTTGAATTATAAATAGTACAAGACAAATCGATACCTCTTACTACTTTAAATTTTTTAAGTTGCTTTTTATTTATGGCCGTTTTGATCAAACCACCTACAACTTATTATATGATTTAAACTATAGTATTTGTAGAATTCAAAGACATGTGATTTTTGTCCCTTAAAATATCGTCGTTCGTATTATTCGGACTTCTCCTGTATGAAATTTTTCGGTGCCAGAGCGAGAGAGACATATACAGCTCAATAATTGCAAGTCCCGAACAACCAGAAATTTCGTTTGACTTAGGACCAACGAAAATAATAACTCGATTTCTTGGTTACAAACAAATTAAAAACAGCCCGGAAGAGAAACGCCTCAGGTTGCAAAAATCCGGTTTCAAATCGAATGCACGGCAATTACCGTCCATGTTTATTCATCAAGTCGGTATAAATTCATACATACTTGCTGAGAACTTGATCGCAAAAAGAAAACAGAGCTTTTGCGTTTGCCGATCGAATTCTTGGCTTTCGAGAAGGGTATATGTACATACATATGTACATATACATAAATAAATACACTAGTTTACGCCGGATCAACAAACAGAGGACGAAACCGATACCGATACCTGTGCGATAACGAGCTGGCCAATAAGCCCACGCAAACCAACACAGACGGGGGCGAAAAGAGAGCGAAGATAAAGCCACATCATTGATTGGACACAGAACCAGTTTTGACAAGAAGTAGCTTTGTGGCTGTGTTGTTGCCGCAAGCAAAACAAAAACAGCAACAGGAAAAACAATAACACAACGACAGGCCCAGAAGCAGAATATATATTCAAAGAGAGACTGTCAGAGAGAGAGGGCGAATTAAGAGCGCGGTCCTGGAAAAGACCGGTGCGAGAGACAGCCTTAGATTTACATGATGCAGTCGAAGGCTGCGTTCAATGTAATTAAAGCTCTTGTACAGAAAAAATAACATAATTTTTCAATCAATTTAATTATTTTACATATTGCTTCTAAATAGTAAAGGGAGTTTGGAGTTAACGAATTTCTTTGTCCTTGAATTGTTTGACATGTCAGCTTCGTATTTTTTACCTGATGTAAATTTCATCTTAGTTTACATTATAAGGACCAGCGAATTTAGTTTCCATATCGAACTGCTATTTTCTCTGTGCAGAAAGAGAGTGTCATGTTTTGGAGTGCGAGAGCGTGATGTCGAATCGCACGTAGGCCGAAAATGTTGGCAAGGCGAGGGGGTTAGCAAGGGCGAGACTCCAGCACCAATACCAGTGCAGCATGGAAGGTGGGGTGATGTGCGAGTTTTGTTAAAACGCAAACAAGTGGAAAGGGCAAACAGCAAAACAAAAACTACTTTTAACTCGCTTTGTTTTCGTTTTTGCACAAGTAAACAACAACATATGCCTCTGGGGTTTCAGCTGACGTTTTTTTTTGCTGCGGCATTGCCAAAGCTGAAAAATAAATTTCTCTCGCAGGGCTTTTGCGCATGAGAGAGAGATGGATGGGCTGATTTTATGAATTGGAGGCTGCACGTAGGCACTACTGGCTGTCCTCCAAAAAGTCTAGATAGAATGGGAAACTTCTTGATAAGAGTTGCGGAAAACAAGCCCACCTATCACTACAATTGACAGATTTTTCCACTCAGCTGATTGCTGTAATGGGCTCAAATTGGGTTTGCTCTCCTTCCAGTCCCCAGCATTTGCAACTGTAATCCTCTCCAGAAAACTCTTAATGGGAGCATGTGTGTGGGAGGCCTCGCTCTCATCGTTGCCTCCGCTTTGGCCAACTCGTTCATTTGTCCGCCTGCTTTGGCTCGCCGTTCTATTTTGGGCTGATCAAACGTCACCAAGTGCAATAAACGTCATGAAGGTTATAAATGTCGATGCATTTCGAGCACGACGAATACCAGTGCACGGCGTTCAATCGATCGGCTCATGACTCATTTTCCATTTCCATTAATTGCCTGCACACGCTCAATTTCTCGGCTAGCTGGCACAGATACTCGTGCCGTCTCCCTCCCTCTGTTTCACCGCTGGCAGCTGCTGCTCTCTGCTAGTGTTGGTTAAAAAAAACAGAAAACCGGGGAACGAAGCTTGGATTACCCTTTCGAAATAGATGAAAACAAACGAAAAGTGTGTGATAACAGTCTTAGCGATCTCAGAAAAAGTTTATTTCCAATGCAAGAACCTTTGATATCTAAGGATTCTTGTTTGGTTAAGTATAATCTTATTGTACAACAATCTGGCGAGTTTTCTTATCATCCAGATTTTAGTGGTTCTATTGAATCTAGCTTATGTACATAGTAAACCTTATAGTTTCATAAGATTATATTTAAAGCACACCAAGTATTGACTGTAATGGGATTTGGAATGATATACAATATACTGATTTCTTACTAAAAGATATACATACATTTCGTGCAAAACTTAAATGCCACATTGCCAAGTTTAAAGCAGGCAGCTTTACATTTGGGGTAGGACTATTTAGCTAGTGCATGAACGATATATAAAACCTAACGTAAATAGGTTCTTTGTTTACCCTAATAACACCCTGACAATAAAATCCAGATGCTGGAATACCCTTTAAATTGGGGCACACATACATTACGATTAATAGTCCCAGACGCATGATGCAACGTGGTTCTCTTGGTGAAACAAAACAACTGTAAACACCCCACAAACGGGCGAAGTGGGTGGTGTGTGGAAGGAGGTGGTGGGTTAGCTGCCGGCAAGCAGACAACATGCATGTTCTCGAACTTTTTGTGACGTCAAGGAAATACACTGGCACTCGGTGCTCAGTTTGCCCCAGTCAATGCTCCCTAGTTCGCTCGATTGATTAGCGAGGGTAAACGAAAGTTCTGCCTGTCTCAGCTTTACCGATAGCTAAAAAGAGACTCTGTGGTTGTGTAGAGCAATGGTCCGCTTTAACCCTTTGAATATTGATCTCTTGCCGTTGGAAAGAAATAATAAATACATCGTATGCACGTTTAGTGCAAATAAAAACTTTGAATTATTTTCCCATTTGCTATGATAATATGAAATTCTTAATAAATTACCTAATACCGAATTTTGGCATGCAGTTTCGCACAAAAAATACTATTTTTGAAATAGTTGTAGCTGCACACCAATTCTTACTTAATATCACTATGGACGGCAGTACGTGTGCAAGGAGACTACTATATATAGCCGCAAAATTCGAAGTCAGCTAAGAATAGACCGATCTTAAAAAATTATGTAGCAATCAAAAGGTCTCACTTTTATAAGAGTTTGATCCCGAATATTTAGGATCTTTGAACACTCCTAAGCAACAAATACTTCTGATATTAAACAAACGAATAAAGGAAGGTTTCCCTTGGAGAAGTTCGACTTTGGAGGAACTTCAGTTGTGTTTCCAAAACCAGAATCAACAATTTAGAGCGATTCCGAGTTATACCAACAAATCTAGTTCGACTTTGATCTAGCGACTTGTGGGCCCTCTTTCGACCAGTTGTCCGTAATGGGTTAAGTGCTCACCTGACTGACTCTGGCTGCAGCTGTTGTCCGTGTTGCTGCAGGAAATGCCACTGCCGCTCCGGATGCCGCTGTCCCCAGATCCACGGGGGTTGTTGTTGTTGCCTGCGACGCGGACAGAGGCAGCTGTTCCGGACTTCTGCTCCTCCAGCTCCACCATGTTGTTGTTGTTGTAGCTGCCGCACGGTGTTTCTAAGCGCAGTTAGAAGAAGACAGGGAGAGCGAGTTCCAAAGCTGGAAGGGTCTACGGTTACGCCGCGGCCAGCTGCAGTGCGTAGTGCAACAAATGAGAAGCAGTTTGTCGCTCTCTTTCTCGCGCTCTCTTCTTTCAGCTCATTCAAAATGGTGGCCGTTTATATGGGATGTTTTTCTGACTTGATTTTATTTTCAGCGCTTTTTTCGTTTTTTTTTTTTTATTTGCGTTTCACCTTTCCTTTGTGGGCTTGGCTGTGCAGTAGTGTTGCTTTTGTTGTTGCTGTAGTTGTAAAGTGGTGGTAGTAGTGGTGTTGGTGGCAAGGGTAATCTATTATTTTCTGTGGCTGCTGGAAGAGGCTGGTGGTGTGAAGTTGGTCGTTAAAATTTCCTCTGCTGATTACAACACAAAAAAAATCGCTGAACAGCGGACAAAAGCCGTTTTCTTTGCGTATTTCGCTTTAAGTTTCCTTCCCAGCTACCGATCCATTTTCTGAGTTTTCGAGTTGATTCCGACGAATGACGAGAGATGGCGCAACGTCGATGTCGGCGTCGGTGTCATCGATGTTTTCAAAATATCGGCGATATCGATGTTTGGCAGGGACTATCGATGTTTGTCCATCCATCTCTGACATTCTGTTAGTTCGACGTTGGGCCAACATTTCGTTGCAAAACACAATCCCACCACAAGCACGCAAATTCACCGCTAGAGGTGGGGAAATATCGTCGTTATCGAGGTTTGGCAGGGATTATCGATGTTTATCCTTCCATCTCTCTCACTCTCTTTCTGTTAGTTCGACACTTCGCTGCAAAACACAAACCCACCACAAGCACAGTCCTATCGATGTTTGGCAAGGACCATCGATGACTATTCATCTCTAATGATATTTTCTTGCCACTGTTAATTTCACACTCCAGTTCTTGCCTATTTAGCCTAGTTCCACTCCATTTCTTGCACACTTTCTTTTAAAATTAAGCATCAGCTGAAATGCACTCTATTAAAAATGTAAACAAAGTTTTTAATTTCTTTTTCAAAGTTTTAAATTGAATCCCTTATTATTTTTTAGTTCTATGATAACGGCTAGTTTTCTATTGTAAATCGCGAAGATAAAAAACGGTCAAATGATTGGTGCAAAGCTTAAAAACATATCCAAAACTTCGGGATTAATTTTTGTCCGTCGACAACTGCAAGCCTTTAAGGGTAAAGGCTAGCAGGATAAAAACTTCAACTCTAAAACGTTTAACGTTTAAAAGCCATTGTAACCGTGAACTTATTAACTTGTTAACTGTCGAATAGGTTGCAATACTAGTTAGGATAGTGCACTCGCTTATTGAAAAGGATGGCAACGTTTTGTTATGTTTTCAAGTGTATTTTTCATGGCTTTGTTTGTAAACTATTTTAAATTATTTTTAAAATTTAAATAGTTTATAAAACCTCTAAAATAAATGTTGACGAAGTAGATATGACAAAAAATATGGACAGCAATTTAAAATTTACGATCTAATAAATTATAAACGTCATTTAATTATTTCTAGATTCACTAGACGAGTTTGCCGTTTTTTACCTAAGACAAAATTTAATATTGAAATTGAGACACGTACATAGATTGAAGGGGAAAAGATGTAGACATAAATAATATTTTTGAATGTGTTTTACTGATCATATATGCAAAACAAAAATTCCGATCGGACGGCTATTAAAACAGTACGCTTCCCGTTAATTTCATACTATTCAAATACAGTTTTTGAGAAAACGTCTTAAAAATGTTAGCTCGATTAATTACATACAAATAAAATAGTAAATTTGAAAAGAAAGAAAAATGAAAATTTTAAGTTAATTTATAACAAAAAATTCAATATTTATTGGATAAAATAATTCCAAAGAACGTTCAATATTTTAGATAATACATTTATCTAGTTAGCTTTATTTTAAGAGTTTCATTAAATGGTAAAATGAACTTAAGAAATCTTTAACTGTTATCTTTTTATCCTTAAAAAGCAAATATTTAATTTCCATAAGTAGCAACTGTTTTTTAACATATTTTTGAAGAGCATCCCATGCTCACATTACTTACCAACCAGTCAACAGAATCTTCAAAAGTCAGTTGAAAAAAATGCATTTTTGGGTGATTATAATTTATTAGAATTTTTATTGACTTAAGGTAAATATAAATAAAATATTATTCAAGTACAAAGTTATATATACTCATTAATATTATTTGATTCAAGTAAATATATTTCAAAGTGGCGGTGTTTTATTATATCATTTTTCAATTAAGTACAATTTACTGTTCCTGCTCTATTTCTAAGGGTTCGCAGAGAGCCCAAAAGTACTTTTAACACTCGGTCCTGTAAGGTGTATTTTGTGGGCAAGTCTATGTGATTTTTTGGCCTGCCAACAAAGTATTGCGAGTCGTTGACGCCGCACTGCCGAGTTTAGAACCTGGCTTTTGACTCGTGATTTCCTCGTCTTAGAGACCCGGGGATCGAGTACTTGTGGATGCTTTGCGAACCCGGACTTTTGCGTCAAACCTTGCCCATGCAACAATTGTTTCTTTGTGGAATTTACGTTTAATCAATGAATTTGGATCACAAACAGTAAATACGTCTTTAACGATAATTGCAGTTGAATTAAACATATTAAGATCAGGGGGTTGGAGTTGGAGTTTGGGTTGGGGTTGGGGTTCGGGTACCTTTTAATTATAAAAATATTGTATCTGCATTTTACATGTTTTGTTTTGCTACTATCGTTTTGCTCGAAATTACATAAGTCCAGCCTTAAACAAGTAATTTTCGTCACCAATCGCATTCGCGCACGCTCCATTATCCATAACACTCGGTTTCTTTCAATTCAATTTTGCATTTAAACGCTACGTTGCCTTAACTTCAGTCCTTTCGCAGAAAATCTAACCCTTAAATGTATTTAGCTCTTCGCCCGTCGACATTTCCTTCACATCCCCCGCATGCTGCAGACACTAAACATAAATTCAATACGTACGTACAGTTTCAAATTGGTTGCGGCATTCGGCATTAACTCGTCTAATACAAAAGGTGTAATGTTACGCGCCCATCCCATCTGATCCTTGCTTTCAATGCCTTCCTACCATTATCCCATCCACCTCTAACTACAATTAACTTCATCTTTGGCCGCATAACCTCGCATTACTTATTTAGCTCCTGTAAATATGAACTGCCTGCCTGTCTGTCTTTCTTTTGTTTTCCGCTAATAATTTATTTAAATGCACTAAAAGTTGCACGGACCGTTTGCCTATGGAGTCGGTGAACTATCCTGTAATTGTCGTGTTTTATACCTTCGATAAGCCAATGAAATGTGAGAAAATATGTTTCTATTTCGTCATCTGTTTGTTCGTTCTTTATGCATTGTTTGTTGATGGTTCGTATTGCGTTTATAAAATGCCAAAATTTGTGCAAATTTCTAAAACATTTCTTTTTTTTCCTTCTTGTATTATACTAAAATATTTTTAACTTTAAAATGTACTTTCTCTTTAGATTAAATTTTTGTTTTGTTTTCTTTTTTTTTCCTTTTGTTTCGTTTAAAATATTGCATTTTTATTTTATGTTTTTCTTTTGGAGGCTTTATCCCTGAGTGATTTAATTTCATTTGTTTGTCATTTATTGCAACTTTTTCTTTATAAACTTATTGTTTTATATTTTCTTATTCGATTTAGTGTGTCAAGAGAGAGAGAGAGAGAGAGAGTGTGAAAGAGACCAAGAAAATCGATGGCAAAATAATAACTCCTTGTTTGCTGTGAAGGTTGCTTAATTATTTATAAGTTGTCACGTTATTGTTTACAAATTGTCTCTGGGTTGCCAGCCCACTTCCTTTCGGGCCAACAAAACGCATTAATAATATGCTACCCTCTAGCGTAGTAACTGTATTTAGATTTGCTTAGTTTTGTTTCCTTTTTTTTCCATTACTTTTTGGCTAATTCATCTCCGCGTTTTACTTGTCTATATGTAATTTGCTGTTGTGTCGTGGGTGCTTCTTCTCTTGTAGGTGTGTAGTTAAAATATTTGTACTTCACTGCAAGTGTTTCAATTACGTTCCGCACTGTAAACTACTGTATATTCCGAACTGGCTGGTACCGATTCGAATAAATACACAAAGTTTCGGCACCAACTTAATGGGTTACATTCTGATTAAGTACATTTTTTTGTGAGAGATGTGCCGGAAAAAAGTTTTTGAACGGTGAAAAATGCATGGAAATGTCGCTCTGGCTCAAACTCTTAGGAAATTACGATTTGTATAAAATATGTATTCTGTATTTTAGCTGGTAAATGTTCACATTATAAGTGTGGTTCTTAACTCGACGAAAAAGGCTCAAAAGTTCTTTATTTTGGAATGTTTAACTATATTCATGCCCATTTGATTCGGAATCAAAAAGCTGGTTAAGTTTGAGCTCAGTGGGCCATTTGCGAATTGAGTGATCGAAACAAACAAGGAAAGAAACAAACATGTTGTCGAGTGTTCGCTTTACAGTATCTGATTCTGATTCCGCATCCGTATCTCTATATGTATCTGTAGGTTAGCGTATTTAGTTTGAAGCTTCGTATAACTATACAAGTGGTTGCAATATGCTGCATTGCTATGTATGTATGTATGCTCTTTTGGATCTGTTTAATCGTTTACTTTATCGTTAATCGTTAATCGTTAATCTCAAAATGCTTTGTATTTGAACAGTAAATTACGTTGTCACTTGCACGAAGTGTTTGCACTTTATTTCGGTTATTGTTTTATGCCGTTATTCCTATTCGGTTTTCATATGCTCTCTCTTTTGTATTTATATATAAAAATATCCATTTATACAGTTGTGTTTCCGGTTATTGTGGCCGTTGCATCTGCAGCGCTTGTTAATGTTTAGCGGTTCTGTTGGATTGTTGATCCGTGCTTTCTGCGATCCTATGGCTATTGCTGCTGTATAATGTGGCTCTTATAGCTATTTGTGGTTATCAGTTATCAGTTATCAGTATCAGTATCAGTATCGATTGGTAAGCTGGATATACATAGGTGTACTGTTGGTTATTGCAGTTGCAAGCAATGACAATGGTTGGAAGTTGGGCATGCATGCCAAGATGCAAGTTCGTATTGCGGCTTTCTGTCTAGTGTTTGGTGTGACTCGCGTCGAAGGTTTTCCTTTGAACATTCAAGTTTAAAAGCTTAAGATTACATGACCTCGATTCGGGTTTCCCTCTATGCCTATCGGTAAAATAAAATACAAGACTAGAAGTACAAATTTCGCTTGTAGAGCTTCTTACTTCCTTAAAAAATGTGCACAATTCAATAAGAATCTCCTCTGTGGCCTCAGGGGAACACACATTTACATTTACCATTTAATGTAGTGAACAAAAGCGCCGCGCGGGCAACAAAAAGGCAAATCAAAAGGATTATAAATTGCACATATATATGTATGTATAGTAAATCGGTTGCAGACATATTAACTTATTCTTAGAACAGCTTTCGACCGCCTACGATCGTCTCGTTTGTTTTTTGTTTATGCAGCGACTACAGATCACAGATCCCCAAAAAGAAACGAAAGCGTCGTTGAAGCGGCGTTATCTTCCCCTTAACATATGCGCATACTAAACTCGAATTTAAATCTGTCATTCTGCTGATTTGTACATTTCGATTGCTATACTTTGCTCGACTGTTTTGTGCGAAAATCTCAACTGAAAGAACTAAAGCTAAAGAACTGAAAGTGTCGTGAACAAAATCGTACTAATACTTGCATCCAGTAAGTATAACTCGTGTTTATTGAGGGTTATTGTAATTGGAGTTGGAGTTGGAGTTGGGTGACGCTCAGCAGGACCCCCAGTAAGCTCCCAGCGAATTTCAAAGGCAGCTCGTCTGCTCCCGGCACCAGGTAGTCCGATCCGTATACGGATCCCTATCCGCCACCGCCAGCAGCCCAGCCGCCCCTTATGGCTTGAAATTCGTCTGTGAGTTTACCAGAAGTCCTTGTACGATCCTCAGGAGCCGTGCAGCGCGTTGCTCTGCGCACTGTTGCCGCCGCCACCGCCGCCGCCGCCTCCTCCTCCTCCGGCGGATCCGTTCACATTTTGCGCGGACACCTCCGACTTGACCCGTCGGGCGATGTGGGAGCGTGTGTGCTTGCGCAAGTGATCCTTGCGATAGAAACCTGCGGATTGGCACATAGAAATCGGTTAATAACAAGCTAATAGGGCGTGAAGCTAAAGGCCTACTCACCTTTTCCACACTCGATGCATACGTGCTTCTTCTCGCCGGAATGGATGACAATGTGCAGAGTAAGCTGCTCCTTGCGCTTGAAGGACTTCATGCAGATCTGTGGGTATAAATTAATATTTATAATTTAACTACAAATTGTTATTCACTTGCAAAATCTAGTTTTTAAAACCTGTCTTTCCTTATATTTATATTTATATATATTGGTATAGACTACCAACAAGATTTGAGAGTTAAATTATTTAATTTTTTTTTAATATTTAAAAATATTATACCTATGGTAAATGTGGTGAAAACAATCTTTGATTTCTTTTTCCACAAGCTGAAAAAGCTATTTTCATTACCGCAGCTGTATATAATGAGTCTAATAAAATCGATATATATGGAAATACAAATCTATCAACGTTGGTTCAATATCGGCACCTTATTGATGAATCACAGACTACAAGGATTTACTATAAATTCGTCATCAAAATATATGTATATTAATTTAATAAAATGTAATTTAAATATTTGAGGGATTGAAAAGTTATTCTCATTTGTTAAACAATAAAATCAAAGGCAATAGTGAGGGAAGTTTCTAGTCTTCTCCCTCGACTCACATTGCAAACGTGCGGCCTGTCCGGTATGTGGGAGAGCTTGTGCCTGGTCAGGTGGTCCTTGCGCTTCAGCGCCGCATTGCAGATGTCGCAGACGAAGCGCCGCTCCACGGCGTGCGAGATGACGTGCTGCTCGATGAGGCTGCGGTCCGGATAGGCCATCTGGCACTCCGGGCAGCAGTAGAGCGTGGAGCC
This sequence comes from Drosophila gunungcola, assembly GCF_025200985.1. Taxonomy (NCBI): domain Eukaryota; kingdom Metazoa; phylum Arthropoda; class Insecta; order Diptera; family Drosophilidae; genus Drosophila; species Drosophila gunungcola. Next base: position 11,368,469 of record NC_069139.1, read on the forward strand.
GTCCAGTGCCTTCGTCTCGCGGATCTCGCCAGGCTTGGGGCGCGGCTTCTTCTCCTTTGGTGGTTTCTTCTTTTTGGTCTTCTTGCCGCTGGCCGTGCCCGTGGCGCCGCTGGCGTTCGTGGTGCCCACGGATCCGGAGCTGGACACAGCGCCGGCGCCACCATTGGTCACCGCCCCGTTGGCGTTGCCGTTCACCCCGTTGCTGGTGCCGCCATTCGTCAGCGCCGCTCCGTTGGCGTCCGTCATGTTGGTCATGTGCCCGCCGTGGTCCATGCCCACCAACCCGTTGTGGTGGCCGCCGTTCGCCCCATTGTTGCTGGGCGTCAGGGCCACGCCCCCCAGCGCCAGGCTGGCCAAATTGGTGCCATTCTTCAGGACATCGCCGGTGGACTCCTTCTTAATGGTCTCCGAGTACTTGAGGAAGTGCTGTATGGAGATGGGCAGTGTGGCGGAGAGCAGGTGCGACGAGTAGTCCACCGTGTTGGCCGTGTTGGCCAGCGTCTGCCAGGATTGGTTCACATTCTGTAGGATCTGCTGGTTGAGGACTGTGGGCAGAGAAAAGAATATACAAATTGTAGTTTGAAAAACAAACGGATGCAGAGACTTAAAAACAATTTCAACGTTTTCTAAAGCACTAAAGCGCTTTGTTTTAATGCTTTTAAATCTCCGAATTTTCTTTAGTATTATATGGTCTCCTTGTTTAAGTCCCTGAGTACACCCCTTCACAAATGTACGTGCAAAAAAGTCATTTTAAGCCTCTGAATTTCTTACGAGATATAACTAAAACTAACATAACCATAAAATCGATTTCCACCCATTTTTGTTTTTATCTTCCGGAATTGACAAATTGCTTTTATGTTTGTTGTATTGCAATACCACAATTAAAGCTTTTAAATGAATAAATATTTTTTTCTTCGCCCAAAGCCTTTTGCACAATTCTTTTCTGCTTAAATTAGGCAACTAAAAAAAACCATTTTGGAGCTGGCCTACAAATATATACATATGTATATGCATGTGTATGTTGGGGTAGTAACAAAGTTTATGAGGTCTGCTCCGGAATATGATTTAGTAAATTTCTTAATCTTACACGAATGTATATATTAAATTCCCTTGCAAATTGCAGTACCATTTTGTTTAAAATGAAAACTGAGGCACACAATTTCACAAATAATTTATAGACACCAATGTTCAATTGGTTTGAAATCAATAGAGAATTGTGCTTAACTACTAAAAAATGACTAACCAAAAATCAATATTCACACGTTTCACGCTAAAACCAAAAACATGATTTCTAGGGAGAAAAAACGTAGTTTCATTTGATTAAATAATGTTTTGAACATAGTTATAATATAATAATTAATAATTACCGGAGCAGCCAAGCTAAAATTTGAACGTATTAAATATCTCGAAACTTTGTGACCGGAAAGGGCTTGTCTATGCTCAAAAATCCCAGGATAGTAACCATTTACTGCCAAGGACATTTCGCCCCCAACCACTCGATTTGGCGGTGAAAACTTTTCGCCTTAGCAGCGTGCGTAATCAGGATGAGAAAAGCAACATCCACTTGTTTAAGGTGGCTCGGCGTAAAACTGGATGAAAAAGTATGCTATGGTGCCATTATGGCCCCAAAAACCACCCACACCCACACCTGCTTGGGGGACAGCAGACAGGCCCAAAAACATTTATAAATAACGAAGCCGAAGGGAGACGCACGACGAGTGATGACTGCGTCCTTGAAATACACATATACCAACCCGAAACGGCGCTGTACATACAGCTCAGCTTCCCCGAGCCTCCCACATTCTAGCCGACAACGGAACCACCCATCACCCACCACCCATCACCCACTATACGCCCACTAAGCTCCCTCCTTGCGGGTCGGCGACTCACCTTCTTCCCGGTCACGTTCGATTTTTGGATGGATTTTACCCTTATGATCGGCCGCAGCGGCTGCATTGAGAAAGTTCAGATCGCCCTGCGGCTGTGAGTACGGTATGGATATATTCTGGCCATATTGCATGTTGTTGGCAGCCGAAACTGAAAAGAGAGAAACTTTTCAAATTAATATAGGCCTGAAAGTGGTTTAGTGAATTTAGGGAATTTAGGGGGGAGAGGGATAAAAGAGTTTTAGACATTTACACATGGTGAGCACAGCCTTTGTATAAATTGTGTATATAGTTTTTGACTTAGGATTAGCTTCTTCACAGCGATTTAATCCACTTTCAACACAATTCGGCCGCCGCTCTCGCACACAACGCACTCTGGCCGACTACCTACAACCGACTGGGCCTGGCCGGAGTTTCCCGAATTGGCGGCTCCGGCTCCTGGTTCCGGCCAATGTCTCCGGCCGGCTCCGAATCGAATCCCATGGCTCAGCTGGCGAGCCGAATAAAGATCGGGTGCCGGCACAAAAACAACATACGGCCGACAAAGTAACGACGCTGTGGCACGACACACGTTCCCCCGTTTATATATACACGCCGACTATATAGATATATACATATACGCATGTATCTAGGGCCAGTAACGCTGTGCTTGTGTGTACGTAGCAACATTTTCTGCATGTACAAATATTGGGGCGGACTTTGGTTGTAAATTAAACTCAAATACTGATACAAACAAGTTAACAGCAGAAATTCTATTTAATGTCTGCCAAAGATTATCACTCATACGCAGGATATTACCCATACGCAGTGTTGGCGTAGTCTTAAACACTACTTATTAAATTGTTTAATCTATTTATCGGTAACTATTAAAAATTTGGATATATCTTATTTTTCTGATATAATTAATTGTCTAGAAATAATAATAGTAATTAGTATTACAAATATTAAAAATAAAGCATTTTTTATATCGATCAGTATATATTCGATAATTAAACAATAAAATGTTATGTCACATCTACTTTTTATATAGATCAGTAAAATATTTCTCATAATGGAAATTAATTTTTTAGGAACAAGGTTTACTTTATAAAGAAAGAGGCTTTATAACTAGGTAATGTTTAAAATGTTCGATTTTGGATCCAATTAATATTAAAAATTAACTATTCACATGTTTTATGTAAATAAATAACTCCATTGAAAACTTTAAGGTCCCTCAGTCAAAGTTTAATTAACTGTATTAAACTGTAAGCCTGTAATATTCCACATTTAAAACATATAAGTTCCACTCCAAAGTCCATAAATATGTATCGGCACCGTATAGTTAACCACGTTGTTCCTACTCGCCGAACGTGCGTGTGCCTACGAATTGTTGTTGTCTGCTGGCTGTCGTCGCCTCCCCTACCGCCCATTCCCGCCCCTTTGGCCACACGCTGCCGTCTGCCAAGGCCAAATTTTCACACACACACACATACACACAGAGGCACACACGTGTTTTCGGGCCCCGACAACGCATACATAGGAAAAAGGAAATTAAAACTGAAACTGAAAATGCCGGCCGTCGCGCACACGCCCGAATGTATGCCATAGGAAAAGCGTTCCCCACTTTTCGGGGTTTTCGGCGGGTGTGCATATTCCCCCCTCAGATTTCCCGATCCCCCATACTCTTGAATTTTCCCTGCTTCTTGGCGTTTTCTCAGCCGGGTGCTCAGTTTTATAAATAACATTCTCGGGCTGTTGCCAATTGCCTGGTTTTTTCAGACTGCTCCTGCTTCCTTTAGAAAATTCATGGCCCGATTTCGGGTGGAAGGATTCAGGAAGCTGTACTTTATATTTTATAATGTTATTCAGAAAACGAATCGAAAAACAAACTTCCTTTTCTTCTGTTCTTCTGGCTGACGTGGTGAAATTTCTGTGTCCCTGTGCGTGTGGTCTCTGTTAGTCTTAGTCGGTGTATAAATTACCATTCGACCTTGGGCCGCAACTTAACATACTTCCAAATGCTTTAATTTTTCGCATAGGGCAAAGTCTTTTCGGGCTAGAAAAGCTACTCAACATGTTACTTTAACAAAGTCGTTGAAGCAGAATTAATTTAAATTGAAAACATATGCTTATGCAAATGAATATGGGTAAATGTATAAACGAATTTAATCTAAAAAATAATAAATGTTACTTGTTCTGAATTTTCCTGTTTATGTTTATATTGGTGAGGTCTTGGGACACATATCATCAAAAATATATAATAGAAAGCGATAAGGATATAAGTCAAGTTCCAGCAAAAGTAGGCAGTACATTTTTAATTGCCTACATTTTGCTCTGCCAAACTGAAAGATCTTATAAAAAAGTAAAATCAAGAAAACTTTGGATCTATAAAAATTTGATATGTTTGTAAGGATTCTTTATTGTTTATTTATAATAAAATAAAAAAATAACCCAAATTATAAGAATTGTTTTCGGGCAATGATTCAAGAAGTTGTGAAAGTTTTGTTTAATCTCAAAACTGGGTTTACTCTAGACTTCAAAGTATAAATTAGCTTATAAATAAGCTTTGATAATTACATAAAATTTAATTAATAAAATAATTTTTATAATTGGTTGTAGTGGATTGTTAAAGCAACAACTCCGGTAAATGGCTTTCAAATATCATGATTAAATGAAAACTGAACGGCAATCATAGAAACGGTTCAAAGGCAGCCGGAAAAATCGGCCGGAGTGGCCGAAAATACGGAGCCATGGCAACAACAATGGCGGGTGGTGTGCGCGGATGGCAACCGGCATTCGTGGCATTTCACTTTTCACTTCACTTTCCCATGAACGGGATGACGGCAACGACAGGGAAAACAACGTACGGCGTGGAGGAGACGAATATATCGCCGGAATCGGAGCCGGAGTAGCGAGTCAAAGTCGGTGAAGTCGGAAACACGGCCAAGCGAGAGTGAGAGAGCGGAGAGAGTGGAGAGAGTTACGGAGAGAGTGGCGGAGAGTGAGAGAGCAAAGTGGGGTTCTGGGCGGATCGTTCGTTAAGCAAAGTGGAACAAAATGGAAAGGAATGCGCCTGGCAGCGATTTCAAAAACATGGCGTTTATCTGCTCCTGTCCATGTCAATGTGTGTCGCCTGACTCAGTGTGCGTGTGAGAGGGAGAGGCAGTGAAAGCGGTTAGAGCGCCCGCGCGGGAGAGGGAGAGAGTGCTAGAGAGTGAGAGAGCGTGGCGTGGTTGGGAAAAACTGCAACCCCTAACGGAGTTGGGCGAAACTTGACCCCAAGCAGAGAGAGTAAGTGGGAAAGAGTGGGGGTGGGAAATTAAAAGGGTGAGAGAACTTTACATTATAAAAAATGATTATTTCATAATATATATATATCAATATAATAATAAACAAATTTAAATATTTATTTTTATTGATAATTTAAAGCTTAATAGTAATAACACAAAATTTTTTTTTTGTGTACAATATGTTCCCATTTAGAAATTATTTAGTTTCCTATAGAACACATAATTATTTAAATAATTTAATATAAACAATCATACTTAAACTAATCAGACAACACAATAGCTTGCATTTATCGATTAATAACAAAGTAAGCTATATCTCAATAATATACATTTTTTATGGTGAATATTAGGAAGTGTACTTTTTCTCAGTGTAGGTCTGCGGGGGAGAAATCAGGCAAAAACGAGAGGGGTACAATGCAAACGGCGCCAACGGCAGAGTTTAAGTCATCAGCGCCAGAAAGATGAAAAAAAGAAAAACTCGAAAACTCAACGGCCGCTTTAAGCCTTAAAGTCAATGGGGGAAAACAAAGAAATAAATAATCAATGATGGTTAATATTTATTTATCTATACCCATTCAAATGAAAGGGCTTGCTTTTGGGGATCGGGGTTTGTTTGCCCATCGTAATTGCTTTATCATGCGCACTTTTTTAGTGTTGCATACATCCAGGCAACGATTTGGGGGTGTAACCAGTCATTCACACCCATGAAGCACATACATCTATGTACTGTGCACATAGGTACATAAGTACGTTTACATGTACATACATAAAAAATGCAAATGGCTTTATGGCTGGGGTGTCTGCTGAACATTAGGGGGACGTTAATAAAGGGCAGAGGACTGTGTCCTCGACAACAAAATACCCGGTGTCCACTGAAACTTAAAATATTTCGGTCTAAAGGATTAAAGTCATACAATTTAATGTCTCTTAAATAACAAAGAAAATTTACGAGATAAGCCTGGTAGTGTAATATGAAAATTGGTTTAAAAAAATTGATTTCGTTGTTTATTATTAATATGAACGTAAAAATTTTTTTTAGGTTAATTTTGAAATATTAAGGCAAAGCGAAACTAATTCTTGTTTTTAAAATATTTGTATAGAAAAATAACCATTATTTATGGAATTGGCAAAAAGATACATGAGTTTGAAAGTATTGAACATTTTTTTTTATTTTTTGTTGTTGGTTGACTTTTTAAGTAACTCCGAGTGGCCTATGCAGACTTTGATAGTTTGATTATCAAATAAACTAACTTCACATATATTATTAAGAAAACAATCTTAATATGGATTGAAATGAAAATCATAAGTCCCTTGTCAGTTCTTAGAGCCATAAATGGAAATTATAAACTCGTAGAACAAATGATCTAACAAATTAACTTTTTCAGTTGGTTCGCACTCACAGAAATATTTTCATATAGATATATTTTTATTGCAGCTTGATAATCATATGCTGCTATGGGTTTTCCAACATCTGAACTCCTTGCAACCATTCTCCCAATCTTAGCCAGGTATTTATATGTTTGCATTTCGAGACCCATACCCAGAGGGCTAATTTAAGGGTCCAGCGATATCTACATCTACTGCTGCACATTTCCTGGTAACCCAATAATGATTTATACAAGCAAACCGACCAAGCAAATTATCGGGTAGGTATCGAAAGATAAACCTCGAGCAGGTCACAGAGTCGCAGGGCAGCGATAATGCAGCTAATAAGCGAGAAAAGCAGGAGAATGCAGTAGCTCGAGTACGTGGGACACTTTACCTGCCTGGGATCAGCCGCACACAGTCCACCGAATACCCAGACCCAGACCCATAGATTACATCCAATCGTTTGTGCGTACAATACATACGTATTGGAAGAGATAAAACACACACACACACTCGCAAACGCATTTTCCTGTTATAGCAGGTAAAAAATATAAAACGCTAAACTGGAAATATAATGCGTAGCTCCAAAGCCGGGATCAATGAACCTAGCCGATGCAGAGGAGTTTGGGTCTGGGCTTGGTTCTCCACTTTCCAATAAATGCAAGTGGAAAATATCTGTGCAGTTGCCAGGGCAAAAATAAATTATGAAATGCAGTCCAAAGGTTTGGGGGTTGCCCTGGGAATCTAATTATGCAAGCAAATGCAACTAATTAGTATTGATAAGAAGAAGGAGCCTGTGGTTAGGGGTAAGTATGGGGGTTATGTATTCCATATATCGGGGGTGGGACCGGTCACACCCTGCCACTAACAAAAAAAGTCGCAACTTGGCAGGAAGTCAGTGCAATTAAAAAGGCAAAGGCAGGCTCTCGGGGGTTGGGGGTTGTAAACTCACACACACACTCTCACTTAACACACACACACACAAAACATATATGTATTTAATTGTATTTCTATGTATGTGCTTAAGTAGCTGAAGAGAGCAGCGAAACCCACCCCTACAAAAAAACAAAGTGAAATGCAGCAAATTCAAAAGTTATTTGAGTTCATTGCATTTTCAAGCCACGCAAAACAACAACAGCCATAGCTCACTTACACACACACACACCCACACAATAACACCCACTTGGGGGTGGGTGGTAATGACTCAAAACATAGAGCGGAATATACTCGTATAAAAAGAGAGCAAAACAAAAACAACGACGAAAAAATCGTTAAATTCAGCTTTGATGACAGGGTATACTCGCACTCGTACTAAGTCGCTCCACCCCGCGAACCAACCCCCAAAAAATTGTAGTGCGGTTTACAAATTGCCAGATGAAGACGTCTTCGCTGGCCAGAAAGCGAGAATATCGGGGATGGGGGTGGAAAACCCGCTTCCACCAACACATGTCTTTATGCGAATGCCAGTAAGTAGATCCAGATGGAAGCCACCTTTCGCTGCCAATTCATGGAAAGTATAGTTTAAGTCTCAAGTGGGAAGTTATATGTGAAAATCCTAATTTAAACCGGCCAGCTTTTAGTTCAGAAATAACCTTAAGTGAAACAAAACTATAAATAAATTTGTTGTAAAATTTAAAAAGCGTTACTATACTGCTGCCAAACTGAAGTTTTAGAACTTAACAGATATAACTTGGCTACGACTGATTTTTTTAAAGTGCAAAGCTAATTTTTGCTTACTCTTCAAGTATATATGTACATATGTACACATAAGTAACGAAGTGCTTTCATTTCCCGTCTTCATTTCTAAGGATTAATGTAATGGGCATAGCAAAAACAAATTTTGTATATTAACCTATTCGACAATCAAAAAGCGATATTTACCAACATTTTTCAATCCTCCCTGTTCATATGAAGTTTAAAATTTATATTAAGAAAGATATCTGTTGAGTTCATACAAATATTTATTCACTATTACTTCATAAAACGAACTACCTAAGAGCTAGTCAAGCCAACTAAAAAAAATACAACTATGAATTAAACTATTCAGCTACCACTCTTTTGTGGTCTAGGAGTCTATCTATAGTTTGTTTACGTTTATACTCCAATTCATATTTACTTTTTAAGATAAAATTAACTTTTTTAGAAAACAAAAGTTAGCCAGGCCAGTTGTATTACCAACAAAAGTAGTTCCCCCCTTCTGCCTCAAATCAGTTATCCTGTGTAGGGCATTAGGCGGGGCACTAGCCCGACCCCCACTGCCGCTGGCTCTGCCACCGCCGCCTCTGCCTCTGCCTCTGTCGCTGCTTGAGTGAGAGTGTATACCCCCTGACGCTATAACGCCAGCGTCGCTGCCCGCAGCGGGCGAAAATAAATCGATAAAAATAAAATAAATTTTTAGTGATTATGTTATACAGACACATGTGCATGCATGTGCATGCTTATGCATGTGGTCGGGATGGGATGGGATAGTGTGGTGTGGTGTGGTACCGTATGTAGTGTATTCGTAGTCTCTATGGCAGATTCACTTACCGTTGGGCACATTCTGATTAAAGTGATTGCCATTGGTCTGATAGCGCTGCACATGGTTATCGGTGCCGGCCGCCGCCGCTGCGGCTGCTGCATTCGCGGCGGCCGAGGGGGGCGTGCCGAAGGCGCCGGGCGTCTGGGCGTCGAATTTAGCGGCAAACTGGTGGATGCCGGAGAAGGGGCCGCCGAACGCGGAGAAGTTCATCATGTCAGGATCGGGAGCGCAGGGGTTTACTGGATGTTACTAGGGGGCCTCGAGGGGCCCTTTTTCGTTTGGAAAGATAATCCTCAAAATCGGTTTAAGCACTATACTGGATCGGTGTGTTTTGTTGTAAATTTTCTGTTTTCTGCACAACGCGGAACGCGATGACGAAGAGTGGGTGGTAGTGATGTTGGCGGTGGTGGTGTGCTTTCTGTTGTTGTTTTCCTGTTCTCCGCCGCCGCTGGTGGGGGTTGGTTTTCTTTACTTCGCCTCCTTTTCACTAGCACTGTCCACAAACACACACAAACGACACACACACACACACACACTGGCGCGCGTACGAGCGCACAGTTTTATGCTGTGCTTTGCTTTTTCGGGGGTAGAAAAGCAGAAAAGCGGGCCCAAACACAACACACTCACTCACACTCGCACACGCGGAGAACCACTTTCGGTTTCGATTCTCGATTCTCGCCGCTGGATTCTGATGATTCTCGAACTAAACTCGCAACGCAGCACGCACACACACCCCGGCGGAACGGAGCGGAATCGCACTAAAGTCTCGCTTACGGTTTCTACGGTTTCGCTTACGACCGGCTCGTAGAGGCTCCGAATTCAAACTAAAAGTAACATTACAACGAGGCGAAAGAAAGCGGAAACACTGGGCCAGGCAAAACGACGCGGACGCAAACGGCGGCAGCGCTGCGACGCAAATGACAGTGACAGTGCCCAGGGGCAATGCAGGGTATATCGGTTGGACGGTTGAGTGTCGTCCACTCTTCACGATAGTTTTTAACTTGGGGTTTATCTTCTTCATTAACTATATCTCCTGTTTAGTCTAAATGGCAGTTCAGTTATTATAAACCGTTAAACTAAAATTCAAAAGTGTATCTTTAGTTGGTGGAAAGAATGTATTTTTAAGTTTTCTATAAATAAAAAATCTGGTCTAAGCAAACATTTAATTTATATTTTAATGTTAAAATTTTTTATTTCAATAAATAAATAGAAAACAAACATTTTAGAGATGTGCGATCGATGCCCATAACTAAAACCATGCATTTTTAAAGAATTTTGACTTTTAGATTATAGATTTTTCAGATATTCCGATTTGTTGAAATATAGAGTCAAGAAACCTAAACTGATATCCCGCATCTACTGGGTAGCAGATAGTCGCATTCGCTCCAACTGCAGCACTGCAGCATTCTTACATGTTTGTATTAGTTCGCTGTGTGTTTGTACGATTGTCTGTACTGTATGTGCGCCTGTGTGCCGCTTTGAGGGTGGAAGTTTTTCTACTTCTCTGGAAAATGCGCGTTTATTTGTACGTTGTACGTTCCTTACATTTCGCTGCACCGAGCGCCGGGCATATGACACTGGCCCCAGGCCCCTGCTGCCTGCTCCCGAGATTGGCTTGGTTAGTTGGCCAGATTGCTGGGCAGAACGTTTATGCGCGATCCGTGCAGGCGAAGTGCAATTTATGCTGGAACTGAGACCGAGCCTCACAGCCAGACACGCAGCGAGACACGAAATTCGCTGTAAGTTATCAGGATGAAAACCGGTTGGGAGCAAAGCATAAAAACTGGTTTCCAGCGAGAGATGAGCTACTTTTTGTGACCGCCGTCGGGGCAAATACAACTGAAATGACAACGCCAAGCAGGATGACTTTTCGAATATGTGGTATTGGTATTAAGCACAAACCAAAAAGGCCATAAAGATTGCATTTTTTTAATAATAAGATATCAAATTATTTGCATTGTACAATTGTATTTCTTTAACATTTTTAGTTGCCCTGAAATGGTTCAAATGAGGCAATGTTCAGTAGGGACAGTAAAGTTTTTTGAAGAAAGTAAGTTAATATTTTAAAATTTTGAAGACTAAACGTTTATTTTATGAAATGCATTAAGTAACTGTCAATATGCCCCATTAGCTTGCTGGTAGGGCATTCACAGATCGGTGCTGACTGTCCACAAGAAAAACGCACATACAATGCGCCTTGTATTTTTATTTGGTTTTCCTACTTTTTGGGGTTGTGTGGTATTGCTGTGCATTTATACGTTTACATGTGAATGTCCGTATGTGCTGGCGTATGTACCGTGTGTTTTCAAGTATCTATGTTTGGTTATATGCTTGTGTGCATGTATTTGGATCTGTTTGCCAACGGAGAAGGTGAGGAGAGGGAGAGAGCGAGAGCGTTCTCGGGCGCATTGCTCTCGTTGCATTCAATTCTGCTTCTGCTGTATTGTATGTTGTATTAATGAAAGTGAGTCCAGCAGCAAAAGAAAGCAGGCCGTGGCTCAGCTGCACTACGACAAGTTCTGTTTCTGACTCTGCTTTTGTTCTCCCCCCTTCGGTTCGCAAGTGTTTTTTATATTTTCCAGACCCACAGCAAAGGGTTCGAGATCGGCACAATAACGCCTCCTAAGATTTTCGACCCATTTTTAAGACACTGATCTAACTTAAACTTTGTGTACTTCTTGCGCTTATTAAAGACAGTTATCCATTTAACAAATAATTCTATATTTCTATATAACTAAAATTTATATATTACCAAAAAAATTATGAAATAATACTTTTAACAACTTTATTAAATATTTTTAAAAAATTTCTTGAAAACTCAAATAATCGAAAAATAGAATTTGAATACGATAATTGTTTTTAAGATACAAATTTTTTTTATATTCACTTTAATCATGTGGAGGGCACTGACAAGTCGGTGCGACTGCAATTTAATTTTTATGTGTTAATGCACACACACACGAGCACTTGCATAAATGCCAGTGTGTGCACGTCTGTATGTCTTTCTCATTCTTGTTTTTTCCTGTGCAGTCTTGTCTTCTACTCGTTTTATTAAGAGGGTTGGAGTTTTTTTTACGTTCTCTCACATTCTCCTTGCTTCGTCTCTCTCTCTCTCTCTTTTGCTCTCTCTCGCCTTCTCTTTCTGCCGCGCTTGAACCTTTGAATGCAATGCTTTGTTTAGCTTGATTTTCGAACAATTGCAACTGTTACATGTGTTTATCTAGAATTTTATATGCACATTTTACAATTATGAATTATTGTCGGGCGATGAAGGGAATATGTTAAATATCGGATCTCGCTCGTACAACTCGATCACCGCCACTATCAAATATTTAGATACACTCACATATGGGCACAATGTACCTGCAGATACATTTGTATGTACATACATAAGTATCTATGTATGTTAATGTTATTATGTCTGTATGTACGTAACTCGTTTCCCTATTCAGCATCCTCCCAAGACCCCATTCCCATTTCACTCGCTCACATCCATTATAATCATGGAAATCCCGTACTCCTCCAAATCTTTTCAGCTAATACCCGTCTTAGAACCCTTTCCTAAGTGACCAAGATAAACCCTATCATCAAATGTCAAGGACCATCTCTCAATGAGCTTAGGTTAAAATAAAAATCCGTTGCTTAATGGCGTTTATTCATTTTATTAATTATCATGGGATTTTAGTAGGCTGAAAGGCTTACGGCGAAAAGCTGGGCGTTAGGAGGAGAATTTAATCTATGCTAATTAAAAAAGACAGGCACAGCATTGCAAAAAAATATTAAGTCCACCTTTCCCTATACACATCTATAAATGTTTATGTTCTGTTTATTTTATAAATAGCCATATATTGGTATCGCATATCAATATGCTTATTAATATAGATATGATCCTTGGACCAGTAGAGCACTCCCAAAACATAACATTACGGATTACATGTTTAATATTTATATAAGTTAGATTACGTACATATGTATACTATTTTGTCCTTATTTTTCTGTGCAATATTTGTACACAATGTAGTTATAAAAGGTATGAAATAAAGAATGTAGAAAACAAGTAGAAACTAAATAACCTACAAATAATGTATGTAAAGATCAGCGATTTTAAGGTTAATATCACAAAAATTATTCAAATGAGTTGTTACTAAGCGCAAATGAATGAATGAGTCAAGCGGAGGCAGGCATTACAAAATCATAATACATAATACCGACTACATACATATATATCAATACTTTCTGTTCTTTAGCTATTTTGAGTATTCAAGATAGAATATTTAACGCTTGAGTTATTTGGAAATATAATTTTCTATTTGTAAATGGAGTATATAGGTGCACTTCAACCGAGTGCAGCTGATAGCAGAGGCTCCCAGGCCCTATTAGTGTCCATATAGAGTTGGTTACACTGCTCGGCCAGAGAGTCGCCATCGTCTAGTATGGTTATTGGAAATAGATCGTTCTGTAAAAGCAATAGCATGCATTATTTCGGAGTGGTGGGCTGGTAATAAATGAGCAACCTACATTCTTAGACTGCCAAAGTTGCTCTAACAACCGCAGAAAACGTTGCATTTCCATGCTGCTGGCAAAGAAGATCACTAAATCGTCCAGACTTTCTAAGGGGGCCTCTTGGCAGGAGAACTCCAATATGCACCACCAAGTTTCACTTCGTGAGGTTATCTTAATGCCTGTCATGGCTTTTATGTCCGCACATGTGAGTATCGCCAAGCCGGAGTTCTTTCCGTAAACACTTGTCATTCGTTGCGACTTTTTGGGTGAAGCAGCATCCTCCCTAGTAGCAGCAGGCTCGTTTGTATGCTTGGTGGGCGTGGAGCTAAGAGAGGAGTTCGATTGCAGAGTGCCACGGGTTGGTGTACTTATTGTGGAGCCCATCTGAAATTAATATGATTAATTACATGTTAAAAAAATGTTTGTACTTAAGTTGGTCACTGTACAGAGTTTTTTAAACTAAATAAAATAAAATAATCACGCTTACCAAGCTGCTGGTTTCAAAAACACTGAGCATTTCCTCCTCGAGAACGATTTCCTTGTTCTCCGGAACGGTTGTATTATTATCAAACTGCTGGCTTATTTGCCGTAGAGGCGCTGAAAAGTCTTCTCGCAAGGTTATCAAATGGTTTTCCGTAACGATCAAAGTGCAACCGAGGGTTTTGTGCTTCTCCTCTTGAACTACAAGCTGAAGGCCACAAAAAGTTTTTAAAAACTCTACTTTTATTACTAATTGCATACGTACACCACTGGCAGATTGCAGGAGGGCTTGTAGCCACTCAGATGCCACATACTCGTCGGGAGCAGCCATTTGAAGGAGCTCACCCTTCAGCATTATCTCGAAGCAGTGCGGGCGCTCCGATTTCACAGTTCGCTGGGCGCCTTGGCACTCGGCAAGGGCCATGGCCCAGCTGGGAAGCCTCTGGGTGGAATCGTTGAACATATACAATACGCCAGCCCTAGAAAATGTACACTTATTAAAATGAATTCCTTTAAAAACAGTGAGTTACGAACTTTAGGAGAAAGTATCCTGGTTGCCAATATATCCTTGTGGCTGCTGATGTGCTTCTAGTCTGCTTAAGTCGTCGGTGCATAAGGAATCCCTTGATGGAGGGTCCCAGTAGTTCGCTAGGCGACTCGACTCGCATGGCACCACCAGCTGGTACATTAACCACTGCATAGAACAACCAGTGCTCAGCTACGCCCACACAGCTGTTGGCGCGCACGAAATCCTGCAGCGGAGCCAGGTGTTCTAAGGTAAGTTGACCCACTGCAGGAAGGGTTGAGCCACTGCGTCTAGCACACAGCTCCAAATTGGCCACTAGAGATCCAGCTGGATAAGGTCCACCTGCTAGCAACACCTGCTGCATATCTCGCGTACTGTTGCTGAGCAAAACCGTGTTGCCGAAGGGTCCCATCTAAAAGAAATTTAAAGTTAAAAATCTCGGTGGATCGATGACAACATTAGATAACCCTTACCAGTATGACATCCAAGTCCTTGTAGGCTAAGACAAATCTAGCGCACAGATTATTTCGATCCATGTTAGCCACATACAAGGATTTGTCAGTGAGTAGGACCAATACAGGAGTCATAATGCCATCAACACTGTAGCCCGTATAGAGTTTAAAAACCTAGAAGGAAAGGAATAGAATAATGTGTTATCAGTTGGTAAATTAATAAAATAACGTAACCCACTAGTTCTAGTTTTTTTCTAGTTTGTTTTAAGTTCTTCCTAACTAGATAATTACAAAATATCTTTTTAATTATATCCTACCTTTAAAAGCTGTTCATTTGATTGCTGTAAATTGAGCAATGACTTCCCCTTGAAAACATCAATCGAGATCTCTCCGATTCCAAGTTCAAAGTTGGAGGAGCTACCGGGCAAATCCGTATCAAGACTAATGGCGAGTTCCCGGCGCGGTGAATTCGTGCCGCACATCTCAATCTCCATGGCTATCTCTGCATTTAGATCATCTATCAACTCGTAGTTCTTGGGCCGTGCACCCTTTACATAGAGATCGGAACCGGTGCTCCTCTGTTCGGTTCGCAATTTGTCGGCAAAGAAATTATTCTTGCGTATGGAGGTCTCCATTATTTTCTTCTGCGTGACATTGCGAAGGAATCGATTTATCAGCGACGTTTTGGCCGCCGGAGCTGGCGGCTTCAGCAAATGGGCATAGTCTACATCTGTGTAGTCTACGATGACCAAATCGCTGTCCATTGAGCGCTTGTCGTTAGTCGTCTCCGTGGTAGTAATGGTTAATATGTCGTCGAATTCTTCGCTGAGGATGGTGCTCTTTGAGTCGCGACCACTGCCACCGCGTCCTGCTGCTAAATAGGTGCTGGGGCTGTGGAGGCTCCGGCTCTGATGTGGATGCTGTTGGTCGTAGTATCGCGGCGGCTGCAACGGTTGTCCACGCTTCTTGAGCGGAGAGGGAAGGTGACGCGAATGACGCTCTGCGTTGCCCAGCTGTGGGTTCATTGCGATCTGATGGTTGCTGCTTGTGTTCGTATTAGAACTGGGTTCGGATATGGTGGATGAGGAGCAATTCCGGTGAAGCTTGCCTGCGGAAGTTGCTGGCTGTTGCGGCTTCGGCATTTTCGAAGCTGTAATGGGATAATAATAAAAAAGATGCATGACTTCTAGCTGGCTGTATATTTGAAGTATGTTTTTGTATACTTGGATGTTGATATAGACGTTGTATTTAACTTTAACTTAAATTTAACTTTTATTAATTCATGATTTAAAAGTAAGGGGTTGAGTTTTTGAGTATATAGTTCAATGGCAATTATTTTTGATCGGACTGTGCACTAAAAATTGTAAAATTACAACTTAAGATTTAAACTAACTCTAAAAATATCACTATCCAATCCATTTTCTTACCAAAATAGTTGTCTGTGACTGCCTGTTCGTTCTTTTCCACTGGCGTTGCTACAGCACTTGTGCTCTCCTTGAAGCTGCGAAAGAAATTACTGAATGTCTTGGCGATGGGAGCATCCAAAAATGATTTCTTGATGTGACTAGCTGCCGGCTCCGCGATGGGAGTGTTCTGCTCCAGCAAACTGGCCACGCTAGTGTGCTGAATGCCGGAGGAGAATTCCGATTGGGCCTCGCCCGTCTCGTAGGAAACTCCTGTGTGCTCAAAGACGGTGCTCTCACAATTAATGATGAACTTGCTGCGAAACTCGCTCTGTGCGCTGCCCAATGGCATTGTTTCCTTATCGAATTCCTCTTGTCGGTGCAACATCTGTGACTGTTTCGACTCCATCGGAGAGGCCTCCGTGGAGCTGGCACCATCGTCGTCGTTTTTATGCCTCAATTGCTGGTCTACGTTGTGCACGAATTTCTTAACTGATTGTGCCTGCTTGCTGCCATCGAGACTCTTGCTGAGAAATGGCTTAGCTTTGAGGGGTGGTGACTCGGCCACTGGCCGCGCTTTGTGCTCAGGCGTTTGCTCCGGCTCCGGGACGCACTCCACCACTGCCTGCAGGTCCTCGGAGCCCTCGGGCACTCCACGCTCAGGCAGCGGCATGGTAAAGATGCTTTTCAGCGAGCCAAAGATCATCTTGCTACTGTTGTCCAGCAACTGGTGCTTGATGTCGTGCACGTTGAACTTCTTTACCCGCCCATTGAGATCCTGCTCGAGGATGATGTTCGTCTGTAGTTTGGTTTTCTTCAAGCAGCTCGACTTGGGCTTTTTCTCTTTGTTCCAAACAGACTTTATTTTAGGGCTGTCGGCATCTCCAATATTGGGCTCTGAATAATAACAGTTGCCACCTGATTTTTGGGATAAAATATGGATTTAGTAAAGAGGCTTTTTACCTACTTTTTATCATGGGGTTTTATTCTCAAACTTACCGATTAGGTTGTTATTGGCATTGCTCATGCCGATGCAGTCGCAGGAGCTGCTCTTAGCCTGCTCGTACTGCTTGCGATTGGCGTTGGAGTTTTTGTCCTGCTCGTCGGAGTCCAGGCTGGAGTTGGAGCTGCTGCAGACGCACTTGTAGAGCCGCGGTGGCTCTTCCTGTTTCTCGCCAGCAGGTCCGTACTCGAAGACACCCGAGGTGTCATAGTGCAGACCGGCTGCCTCGTCCGTGTCATAGATGTTGTCGTAGTCCAGCACATCGGAACAGGCGTTCCGGTAGACCAGGTGTCTCTTTCGCCTGGCGCCTCCGCCGCCGTCAGCCTCTTCGCCGTCGTCCTCCCTGCCGGCGGCACTGATTTCATTGGGACCCTCTGGACGCTCTCGATCCGGACACCAGGAGTATCGTCCCGGAGCGCCGGCCACGCCAGCCGAGTTGGCGAAGGCCAGCTTTCGGCCATTTTTGTAGGTAATGAAGCCGTGCTCAATGTGAATGTTGTCGGTGCGAGTGTTCTTGAGTATGTCCTCGTGGAAGGATACTCGCTTCTTGGGGGTTTTGGAGGCGGACGAGGCTTTGTGCACCTTGCGTCGGTACACAATCTTCTCCGTGGTGTCGAACGTGGAGCACTCGCTGATGGTCATCGACTCCTCCGGCGGCGCAGTCACATTGGAGTTGGGATCCACATCCGCCGAGGCAAGGGGCAGGGGTCGCACGTTCTCCTCATAGGAGCAGATGGACTCCACCATCACATCGCTGTTCTCTGAGTCTAGGAGTTGCACTCCCGAGTCGCTGGGCGTGGTGTCCTCCATGGTGCTGCTGTTCAAGCTGGAGCTCATCTTGTCCATGCCCAGATTGCTGTTGGCCTTGGGATACAGCGGGGATTCCATGGTCGGTTTTAATTTCGCACTTGTCAATGGTTTTGTGCGCAGTGGCTGCACTTGTTTATGTACCTTTGAAAAATTTCAAAAGTCGTTAAACCATCATTTGTGTATCTCGGCGTTCTGGCTATTAATCAATATCCACAAGTTGCACAATGCGCCGCAGCGAAATCGCGTCACTGCACAAAGGAAAATGACCCCTGACCCACCACCGCACCCTTGTAAATTCGCACCGGGATTAGTTTTAAAACCGTTGTTTCGATCACTCACCTGCGATTGTATCGCAGTATTCCATGTTACTTTCGGTCGTGGTGGTTTCTTCTTCCGTTTCTGTCCGTTTTTTGATTTTTATAAATAGATATTTCGCCACCTTTACATTTTAAAATCGCCAATAAAAAAAAAACGCTTGGCAAGTGAAACAATCAATATTTTGACCTTATAGAGTTGCCAACGATGCGAACAGCTGATTGCTCGCCAGTGCTGCCAGACTGGCAAGTGGTTGGCAATGCGGACCGTTACACAGGTGGGAAGTTCCGGTTTTCGATTTTAAATTTTTAGTTCAAGGCTAATTTAATATAATAACTTTGTGAAAATGTATAAATAAATAATAAATAAGTGAATTCAAGATTGTGCAAAAATTATAAAATAATTGTTAGTATTTTTAAATATATTTTAAAACGTAAAGCTCTAAGCCATGTTATTTGGAATGGCAATTTAAAACCAGAACACTTTGAAAAACAACACCTCAAACGTTTGGGAAAAAACCAAACCCAGAACATGCCCGATAATTCATTTTTGGATATCGGCCAATGGCGCCCATTTTCGAGCTTTCGCGCAGACAAATTGTTTTTCATATTACGCTAATATTTTTCGCAAATACTGAGTGCACATTTGAATTAATGCCCTTGTCAGTCGGTACGCACATAATTTCCTCTTTGCCATTTCGCTTGCCGGGGTCAGTTGTCAATTTGAAAAGTAGTGTAGGCGAATGCCAATGAAAGCGAATGAAACCTTAGAAATTAATTTATCACACTTTGCAGCACATCACAATCGTCGCGACAACTCTGCCGTTTGTTTATTGGTTTTTGCAGCGGGACGAGTAAAATATAATTCCAGCACATCACGCGTTAAGTAATCCAACCAAGTTCATTTCCATGCGAACCCAGAAATGAGCCACTTTGGGTAAATGACATGGACTGCGGAGCTATGTGTCCCAGAAAAACATTTTTAAAGCCGAAGGTAGTGTGTTCATAATGCAAAGCCCAACTAGCAAATTGGTTGAGTTCAGGTTCCTTATTGCGGTGGCAATATATTTGCAATCGATCCAGCAGTGCCATTGTGTTCATGGTTTCAGGTAAGTGCCACCAGTGCGTTTGCCCACTTTCATCAGATTTACGCCACAAGGCTGTTCCATACTTGCAGAAACAACACGGAGAGCGCCGAGCTGGTCTCCCACTACGAGTCGAGTCTCTCGCTCCCGGACATTCTGCCCATTCCATCGAAGACCTACGATAAGAACCGGGCTCCCAAGCTCTTGGGTCAGCCCACCGTAGTCTACTTCCATGTCACGGTCCTCTCGCTGGACTCCATCAACGAGGAGTCCATGGTTGGTCATTATGTTATATTTAAAAGAGGCTTTTCCTTAAAGAAAAATACCTATTTTAGACCCATTGATCTTGAAAATCGTGTTATATTTAAAGAGTGCGGGGTATTTAAGTTAAATAAGTTAAATAACGAATTTATTATTAAGATAGTAAATCCCAACATTTCAAGTGTTGTGTTGTTCTGCCAAGTTTTAGAATAGTATCCAAAGCTGTCTTATATTTTATATTATTTAAAATACCAAGTTTAATTGCCTTTCCTTATCCGTAGACCTATGTAACGGACATCTTCCTTGCACAAAGCTGGCGTGATCCACGCCTGCGGCTGCCGGAGAACATGAGCGAGCAGTATCGCATCTTGGATGTGGACTGGCTGCACAGCATCTGGCGGCCAGATTGCTTCTTCAAGAACGCCAAGAAGGTCACCTTCCACGAGATGAGCATTCCGAATCACTATCTCTGGTTGTACCACGACAAAACGCTGCTCTACATGTCCAAGCTCACTTTGGTCCTGTCGTGCGCCATGAAGTTCGAGTCCTATCCACATGACACGCAAATCTGCTCCATGATGATCGAGAGTTGTAGGTGGAAATGTGAAGTTACCCTTTTCCTCCCCCTGCTAGTCCTTTATTGCTTGAATGTTTCCAATACGCTTATCGAGAAATACTTATTGCGAAGGGTCTCATTCAAGAACTTAACGAGCTTTGATTGGCAGTATCCCATACAGTGGAGGATTTGGTTTTCATATGGAACATGACCGACCCGCTGGTGGTAAACGCGGAAATCGAGTTGCCACAGCTGGACATATCAAATAACTACACGACCGATTGCACCATAGAGTACTCAACTGGTGAGTACATATTATGTGCATTAATTGGAAAGAAAATGTAAAAATGGTTGGCCCAAAATTACAATTTTTTAGCAGGGTAAACCCCAACTTTTAAACCCTCAAAAGTTGTGGGTTAGTCATCATTTGGAATTAAAAAGTTGCCTAAACAAATGTGATGTAAATTAAAAATAATGAAAAACTACAAATTTTATATACACTTCTGCTACATTTAGGCAACTTCACCTGCCTGGCCATTGTGTTCAATTTGCGACGACGCCTGGGCTACCACTTGTTCCACACCTACATACCCTCTGCTCTGATCGTGGTCATGTCGTGGATATCGTTTTGGATAAAGCCGGAGGCGATCCCAGCCCGAGTTACCCTGGGAGTGACCTCCCTGCTGACCCTGGCCACCCAGAACACGCAGTCGCAGCAGTCCCTGCCGCCGGTGTCCTATGTGAAGGCGATAGACGTCTGGATGTCGTCCTGCTCGGTGTTCGTCTTTCTCTCGCTGATGGAGTTTGCGGTGGTCAACAACTTTATGGGACCGGTGGCCACGAAGGCCATGAAGGGCTACTCGGACGAGAACATCAGTGACCTGGACGGTCTGAAGGTGAGTTGAGTTTTGAGACATATATCTATTATATTCGTCCATATGACGCCTCTTAGTCTGCCCTACAGCATCATAGGGAATCGATTATTGAGCCCCAGTACGACACTTTCTGCCATGGCCATGCCACAGCCATTTATATTGACAAATTCTCGCGCTTTTTCTTCCCGTTTTCGTTCTTTATACTCAATATTGTCTACTGGACAACGTTCCTATGATGAATGGAAAAGTTTCACCGAAGGAATAATAATACCAAGCGCATTTGTTTAAAAATGTATATTATCGTTTGTAAGCCACAAATAATTGCATTAAAGTATGTATTATATTGATTACCATGTAGTGTATAAATAAAGGAAAGCGTTTAATATTAGGGTTTAGTTTAAAGGAAGCAATCAAGAAATGTATTTCAATTGCGCAACAAAGGTGGAATAATCTTTGGTAAATTCGCTATAAACCTATATAGTTTAGGCTGAAGAATTTTATATTTATATGTATATATAAAAATTATATCAAAAACTTGCGGGCGTGGTTTTTTCCATTTCATCGTTATTTTATCATATAGTCTGATTTTTGTTTGTTATATAATCACATAATTTTATAGTTTCTTTACATTCACATTTACAGATGGATTTCATTCTTTAACTAACGTTTCGCTTGTTGCTTGGCATAATTGTTGCTAACTTTTATATTAATGGGTGCGTGCGATTTCTCAAATCAACTAAGGAAATTCTAAGGTGATAGTTTAGCTATGATATGATGGCAGAGCCAAAGATTCAATATAATAATACGTAGAACTGGAAACATACTGATTTTTCCTATAAAAAAACATTTGATAGGCGTACAAAATAGAACGAAAAGGAAAGGTAAAAAAAAGAAAGATTTTTCCCGACTATCTATTGCAAACAAGCCTGCAACTTTTCGATCCATTCCTGTGCCAGATTTGCGTTGATCGCGTAGAAATTATAGGTGCGCTTTGATGTTTTAAGCTGAATTTAAATGAGAAGAAATTAATTTTTACTGTGGTTGTACATTTGCCAATTGGGCTTACATCAAAAAATCCCTTCTCATCCACTCCTTTAGCGCCAATTTGTGCAGGTTGTGCGGCAGTTACGGATTGCACTTCGGCCAGTTCTGAAAATATGTTCAACAATTAATTTATGTGATGACAAAACTGTGAGTATGTTAAAGTACCAATAATTCCCTTTGGAGCGGTATCCTCAGACGTGTCATAGTAACGCAGTTGATGCTTAATCGAGTCCAAGACGAACCAGCGCTGTTTCCATCCTTTGAGCAAGGCTCCACGTTTGTACAGATGTCTATAGAAATTATACAAATATTTAACAGATTATAATCAATACTTTTTTAGCTACACTTTATGAATATTTGAACTATCTACTTTCTATTATTATTTCTTTTGATCTTATAAGGTTGCAAACTCTGCTTTGATTAATTATCAATTAATGGTTATGACTAATTTACTTTATTAGCCATCCAAACACAAAAAGGAAGTTCTTTTAATCAATTTTTTTTTTCAAACTTATATGTAGATAACTGGTTATGTTATATTCTTTCTTCTTGTTCATGGAATTTCCTAAATGACTGTTAGATTTGGATAAGCTCTATTACTCACCCCTCGTGCGTCCGATTTTCGGCAACGTTACTGCTAAACTGGTTGTAGAAGTGATGGCTGGAGGTGCGTGCCGTGGTGGCGGCACTGGAAGCGATGCTGGCCGTGTCGCCCTGCGACATGTTCACATTCGGCGGGCCCACAGCTCCATCGATGGCCTTGTACTTTGTGCAGTTCTTCATGGAGTGCTCCGTGCATTTCTCGTGGTAGGAGTTGCCGCAGTCCATGCACCGGTAGCCAACTGGACCCCAGAGCAGCTTGGTGCAGTGGTTGCAATTGGTGGGCGTGGTGTAGGGATGCTTCTCGAATCGATGCGGATGGAAATACTTGTCCTGGTAGCCCGCCAGCCGCCCCTTCATGATGATCTCCAACGTGGAGCGTTTGTGCTGATGCGTCTGCACGAAGATGTTTCCCAACGAGGCGTTGCGAGCAGCTGGCTCCAGCTGCGGCACCTCCAGGCTGTTCCACACCTGCAGCCACTTTTGGGGAAGATGACCGCGCTCCGTCTCCGCCTGCTTCACCTCGCTGAGCAGGCAGACGTAGGCATTGGGATTGCACTTCTCCATGTTGTCATAGCCGGCGGTAATGACCATGCGTTTGCCCTTCATCTCGGATAGATCGATTTCATCGTCCACGGTGGTCACTTCCAGATCGTAGGGCGCTCCTTGGGCCAGCTCTTCGTTGGTATAGTAGCTCCACAGATCCAAGGCGGCAACATTATTCTGCGGGCGCAGAGTAATGCCTTTGTCGCCCGAATACAGGAAATTATAAAATATGGGCGTCTTGTTGTGCTGCCTCTCGATATAGTCAAAGATGGAGTGACCGATGCGGCTCAGAGGTGCCGGTGTCCTTTGGCTCCTGATATCCAGCGGATATACATTGCACTCGTCGTCGGAACCGTTGGACGTCATGCCACCAGCTCCAAAAATATGCTTGGCATTCAGCGATCCCCGCTTGTCTTCCATTGCCGCGATTCCCGAATCAGAGCGCTCAAGCTCGCAATCAAACAGGAAGGTTCTGAAGCGGCACGATACCGAATGGTAGGCCAGGAATCTCAAATAGAAGTCATTAAATTCGAAGGCCATGGGAAACTGGCGCAGCAGCTGATGGACCACATCCAGGAACTGGAGGAAAGTGGGGGCAAACGCAATGTTTGTGTTTGCATGCGAGGGCTTCAGATTACTGCGATGCGCAAATCGGTGGCCAAAGGCCAGCCACTCCTTCTCCACCAGCACACGGAAACCGTCCAGGGTTCGGTAGTACGGGTCCAGGCACAGCTGGGCTATTGAACTGAGCTGGGCGGTCACATCGGAGCCATCCTCCAGGGACAGCATCACGCTGCTCTCCTGCAGCTCGATGAGATCCACCACCGCACCGGACAACTGCATCAGCGAGGAGATCTGTTGCAGCCAGTCCGACTGCTCCACCATCTTGGCGAAACTCTGGCCATCCGCCTCGTTGGTGTTATGCGATGGCATGCAGGCGCGAATCAGTTTCTTGAAGGCGGGTCTCGATTGCCTGATGTCCGGATAGTCAACGGGAATGAAGTCCGCGCAGAAGTCCACATTCATGTTCGACTTGGCCTGCGATTTCTCCCCTGTGAAAATAAAATAAAACGTTAGAAAGGTAATTACATATCGATCGATTTGAGCTCACCCAATGCGTAGAGTCGCATCTTTCGGAAGGCATGCGCCGTTGGGTTCTTGGAATTGCCCTTCATTGTGCCGCCTTTGCCTCCTTGACTGGACTTGCTGCCATCACTGACATCCAGATTGTTTTTGTGCTTGCGCGACAATTCCGGCGTAAGCGGCTGCCGCTCATCACAGGGGCCATGGGCCATTAGCGAGCTCATCGAGAGATTCATGCCCGAGTACTGATTGAGGGCCAGCGGGGTTAGCTTCGGCATCGTGTTGATCAGGGCCAGGAAGTATTTATCCTGCTCGGGGTAATGCGTGACATCGTGATGGGCGTTCGTATTGCTTCCCGTGGTGTTCTTCAGCATGCCGATCACCGATTTGCTGTTGGGCTGGCCACCGCGGATGAGCAGGGCCCCGTTCGCATGCCGCCACGTGGGCAGTGGAATGCGCTGGCCCTTGAAACACCGACCCAGATGCATTATCGCCGCATCGCTGCACTGCACGGGGGCCACTATTATCGCCGGATAGGAGCGACAGGTGGCATAGCTGGTATTGACGTTGCTAATGCGGAATCCGCGCTGCGATTCCGCATCGAAGCCCAGTCGCTTCCAGTCCTGTACATAGCTCCTCTCCCGCATTCGCTCGACGTCTTTAGTCGTTAGCAATCTAGGCATGGCATTGTTTTGGGTCTCGAACTCGTCCAAGTCCTCCAGTTCATCGTCGATGGACTGCGTTTCCTGAGCATCTGCTCCACTGCCGTAGTCGTAGTCGGAGACCAACTTGCGCTTTGTCTGCGGCTTCTGCAACAATCCCGCCTTCTTTGCCCCGCGAAGCAACGTCTTCTTGGCAAATCCCTTCAACGTGGAGTATTTTTCCTTCGTTTTCAGCGGTGCCACGCCCTGGAGCATGGTGCCGTACGATTGAAAAGCAAAGTACTCAAACTCATCGAACGGATGGCGAGCCTTGCTCAATATCTTCCTGAAGCTCTCGATCTGCTCCGGGGTTACCTCCGGGTCGAAGGCGACCTTGATTAACTGAAAGCTGCTGGAGCGCAGCTGGAGTCCCTCCGTCAGCGTTTGGTCCAGATGGGCCAGGTACAGCACTGATACCTTCTTCTCCTTCAGCATGGAGGCAATGGGAAAGGTGCGCACGATAACCTGCTCGCAGAAGAGCGGATCGCAGGGTGAACCCTTGAACACGACTCGGTAGTTGGTGAGGAACAGAGCTCCCTCGGCGGGTATTAGGCACTGGGTTTCGTCTTCGCGTCCATCCGGCATGAGGAAACAGCGAAGGTGGTCGGTGACCAGGTCCTCGCCCGGCAAAAGGCATGGTGTCTGAATCTTTGGCTTCTGCACATGCGGATGGCGCTTGGCCTCCAGATAAACCGGTTCCAGGGATTCTATGTGCATGTGCACCACGCCCGGCACCATGTCGTGCAGATTGCGTATGTGCTCGGAGGTCACTCCACCCTCGGTGCAAACGCAATCAATGAAGCGGGAAATCGTCTTCCCAACCGTGACGCCAATTTCCAGAGCATTGTTCTCCTCGAATCCTTCGTCGGAATGTTCGCTTAGGCTGTGTGAGCCCATAATACTGTAACACAAAAATGATTACTCCAAATAAACATCTTAGGATGCAATCTTACCTATTGGAAACACTCTGATTTTCCTCCAGGCGGAATGCAGGTTTCGGCTTGCTAGCGGCATCCACATTGACGTCGAGCGGAATCAGCAGGGAGACCATACGGTTGGCAAAGTGAATAGCCTGGCTGTACAACGTAGACTCCTCCGATTTGGCCAGCTCGGCCTTCTTCTCCTCCTCAATGGTGGGACTTTTTCGCAGCTGCTCGGCCGTAATCTCAAGCGCCGTGGGCTCCTCCAGAGGAACCTCGTCCAGCACACAGTTGGCCTCCTTTTGATGTTCGTTTTGACGACGGTGCAGGAGATACAGTGCCTTAATCTGTCCCTGGACGTCCTGGAAGAATGTGGACTCCCAGAACTGCAGGTTCTTCCATATGGCATGATCCTGGATCTCTGTGTAGGCGAACTGCACCACTCCAGTGGACAGCTTGCGGCAAAAGATTGTGGACATGGGCAGCAGAGCCGCGGCCACTGTGTACTCATCGACTCCGGAGGACTTATGCAGTGCCTTGTTCATGAATCGCACAACCAACTCGAACTGCTGATGGTCCAGCACCGCTTTGTTGCCATGCACATAACCGAAAAACTCGCGACAGAGAATCAACCTCGCATCCCTGTGCATTAGGGTGCGCATCACAGCCGGCAGCAGCTTCCTGGCATCTGTAATCCGGTTCTCGAAGATGTACGACACACAGATGCGCAGCACCTCCAGCCGGCGAGCAGAGTTTTGGACATTAGGTCGCACGTCCAGAGCCTCCGGCAACCTGGGTCCCATGGGAATGATCCGGTGCTGATTACGCGTCACATGAAAGCGCTGCGGCACTCCGTTCTTGCGAATTCCCTCCTGGATGATTAGCTCCACCTTTTCCGAGCTGATTCGCGGGAAGGCGGGCTGGTGGATGCGTTGGAATGCGCCCTCCGGTGGACGGAGGACCTTCTGCGCATAGCTGGTGTGGGCCAGGGTGCCCTCGTTCTCGTACAGAACGCGACCCAATTCCTGGATATGTGTGAGTATCTGTAGGGTGATAATAAGATCAATCTTAAGCCCGCCACAAGTGCAACTTTTACTTACGAGATTCCGATTCTGCGCCTCCGACTTGAGGAGCTCGTTCATCGAGCTGTAGAGCTCATCCCAGGCATCGGAAGCCCGCCAGGGAGGACCACGCTCGTTGACGAACGTGGTAAAGAACATGCTATCCAACACACGAAACAGAAACTCGCTCTCGATGAGATCCCTGGCACCGAGGAAGCCAGCCTTGTGGAAGGTGATCACCGGCTTGGGGTGGATCCGAATGATGGTCAGGCAGGAGCGATAGCCCTGCAGGAGCTGGGCGAAAAGGCGCATGAATATGGCGCGAAGTTCCTTGTCGATCTGGGCGTCAGTCTTGGCCAGAGAGGAAGGCCGCTCCGGTGTGGGAAATGCCAGATCCGCCTGCGCCAAATTCGGAAACAGGATCATGCTGAGCAGCTCCTGCGTCTGCTCCCACAGGGGTGAGGGGAGTATAGGAACAGGTGGAGTTAGTGACTCGGGAATGGTAACCAGACCGCCATCCAAATCCACAACAATGACGTCCAGCAGATCCGTAATCTCAGTTTGCAGCGAACTGTGTATGCCCATGATGAACGGAGTGGGTGTGGACAGCACCTCCGTGAGTGGCGCCGGCAGTATGGGTATATAAACATGAGTGTACCGGAAGGGATACATCAGGGCCACCAAGGCCCTGCAGCTGTCCGTCAAGTGCCAATAGCATTTGGACAGGAACAGTATCTTGTTCTCAGTCATCACGGCGCACAGCAGGATCAGCACATTCTTGATGCCCAATTGCTTGAAGAGGAAGTGCACACCACTGCCCGTTGTGGGCAGCGAGGAGCTCTGCGGCGGCTGAAGCGACTGCTTGTCGCCTGCTCCAATGGAGAAGCGCACCTGCGGGCCACCCGCTGGCGGAACCTGGATGCAGCCCAAAATGTTTCCGATCAGTGTCTCCAGGCCATAGGCCAGGTTCTCAATGTACACCGTGTATATGGTGCCGAGGCAATTCTGTAATTAAGGATAAGGTTAGCGCTCATCCTTGGCTTTAGCTTGATTACTCACTTTGAAGGTGTCGGCACAGTCCAAACGCGATATGAGCACCAGGCACTTGGGTGCATACATGACGCTGTGGTGGGTAATGGGAGCCGGCGTGGTTGCTGCAGCGATTCCATCCGTCGAGGAGGGCGTGGCCCCCAGCAGCCTGCTGCTTCCGATGGTCTCATCCTCGTCGTCCACGCTGCGCGTCTGGGTGATGGCCACCGCCTCGTGGAAGCTGAGGCAGGCGCAGTAGTGCTTGTTGGCATCGATGTCCGTCAGCACGGAGACGAAGAACTTGGGCTCCTGCTTCTCGTACGATAAACTCCAGCCGAGCGGCTGGCAAAACTGGCAAAACGATAAGAAAATTCAGATATGCTCGTGTGTTTGGAATGTGGAATGTTGGGAAACGCACCCATTCAATGCCCTCGATAAACGGAGTGTCCGGCCAATCTTTCTCGGGAAAGCGCTGCACGATCTTGCCGCAAGTCGGCTGACCGCCCACATTGCTGGCCGTCTCTGAGGGGAGGAAATTAGGGAAGTTAGTTGATTCGTTCAACAATTACTTGGGACCTGGATATACTCACTCTCCTTATCGCTGTCGTAGCCGACTATTACGAAGTAATCAGCGAGCCGGGACATCTTGCCCAGCACATTGTTTTATGGGTGCTTACTGGCCAAATCTAGAGAATAAGAAATACAAGATGTTTTATTTTGCTTCTTTTTTTGTTTTGTCTTGTAGCAGGCAGATGGCGACTATTCGCCCAGTGCCGTCATCCAATTTGATATGCTAATTAGGCTCCGTCTCTGCGTTCGGCATAAATGATTAGCTCTACGACGCCGCTGGACGGGCCAAATTGTTATTGTATTGTCTATAGCCCCGGAGGCGTTTTTCAGGCTTTACGAGACTCGTCTTCACTCTTTTTTTTTAACCACACCCCGCCACGCAAAAAGTGTTATGAATGCGCCGGGAATAAGTCTGGCCAATCTATATATATTCGCGCACTCACCTCGCAGCCGGCTGCAGCCGAAATTCCCGCTCACTGCCTGCAAATCTGAAGGAATTCGGGCTATAATTATTATTTTTAAGTTTGCATAGAAAAAGATAGATGCAATACACAATAATTTTCGCGAATTTTGCAACACTGTTTGCATCAGCTGACGAAAGTGGCGATAGTTAATTGGCGCTTTCATGTAGGTATCGATAGTTTTTGGATCCGATAACGATGTATCGGCGCCGTTCTAAAAGTTTAATTCAAAAATCAAATGAAAATAAATAACTTCGAAAATTGCGATTTCTTAGAGTTGGTAGTAAAAAGAATAGACTTGTTCTAAAAAAAAGAATCCCAGGAAATTTCTATCCTTTTGTATAGCTCGAAAAGTATTTTATATTTGAAACTATTCTGTATTACCCATTCAACTACTGATTCAATTAAATAAACAGAGACTTCGTTGGTGACTTGATTTTCTTTTCAACTTATATATATAAATCACGATATCTTTGACATTATGAACTAACGAGACATAAATACATAATAACATTGATGACTAACTCGTGTAAGACGTAACTTATGATAGGTGTTTAGCTGATCTTTACAAACATATTACGTATACGTATCGTATGTACTATTCTGATAGCCGATCATCTTGTATCAAGCATGATTGCCGTTTTCTGTGGTATTTGTGTCCGCCGATGCATTTTGTTTAGATTCCTGTGGCGGCATGGTGAGCGATACTGTGCCCTTATCCGTGTGCTTTATGTGCTCCATTTCGATGTCCGAGCAGTTCTCGGAATTGGACAGAGCCGAGTCCATTGAGGTCACGGTCATGTCCACGGCCTTATCGCTAGTGTTCGTCGACAGCAGGGGCTTCTCAACCGCCGGCTTGTCCTCCGCATCTTCATCCCGTGTGGGTGGCACAAAGCTATTGCTGTTGATGTCCTCGATGGCCTTGCGCAACTGTAGAAGATTATAAGTTATTAGGTATTGTCTTTAATTTTTTCTAACAAATCTTACTTCTTTGAGTCCCACAACGCCCACAAGCCTTCCGATCTTGGTGACGTAGGCGTGGTTGATGCCCACCATCGAGAACAGCGAGTGAACCTTGAGTATGGAGGTGCGTTCCACCAGCTGGAACGGCGAGGGGTCTATGTGCACATTGGCCTTTTGCAGATCGATGGGTTTCATCATCTCCTCGAGCTCCCATTGCTTTTGATCCTCCGGTGACATGTCAATGACACGCTCCCTGGGCTGAAATTACATTAAAAATAATATAATTATTATAAAACAAGAGTAGGGCATAAACAAAAAGATTTATCCTAGACGTACCAACTGCACCGATTTCGTCTTCTGAATGCTCTTATTTAGGTGAATTAAGATAGTTATAAAACAGATGAAAAACATATGGTTTTTGTTAGATAAGTGCTTAATGACATAATGGTTAGTTAAGTTGTTAAATGTTTACCTACCTCAACATCCGTTCCTAAACCTTTTGCTTCATCGACATCATCTATAGAATAGCCCATTTCAGTTGGTTCTTTTAATTCAAATTTAATTCGTGTGGGCGAACCCTTAACCCGAACTTCGTTGGCAAACCTTATTTTCGTGCACTTTTTTGTCGTTTGAGGAGACCTATCAACATCTGCAACTTTATTTGTTTTGAATTTAATGCTCGGTGATTGGCTTGAATTTTCCCCACTATTTGATATTGCTATTTCCGCGCTATCCTTTTCAGCAGGCTTTATATAAAAGTTAAATGTTTAAACTAAAAAATTAAACTTTGATAAAATGTAAATCTTAGCTAAACTGGAATTTTTGTTCTAAGTTCTAGATTTCATTTGATCAGCTTAATAATTAAATAATCATTAAAACAATCTCTAGATTCTACTTTAGTTGATCTCCATCTACATGATATTATTTTTAAACCTTACCAATTTTGATTCTTCCGTTGAAATAGGGTTTACTTGCTTGCAGATATTAAAATTGGTTAAGCATGTGTAAACATTTTTCAAGTTTATGGATAGAATGAAATGAAAGTTGTTAGTCTGCTACTTACCAGCATAATTTGATCGGTAACAAAATCCCAATTACTTTGTGCAGACTTGAAAATAGATATTCCACCTCCCGGTTTACTTGGCCATACCAATAGTACCAACCCAATCTTAATAGTAATCAAGAAGTATATACTAACCAGCTGAACCTTTTTGGAAACGCCCGGAGTGCTGGGAGTGCGCGGCACCTCCACCTCAGTGTGACTGGCGGCCGGGGAGAGGGAGCCCGTTTCCGGATCCGGCTGGACGTCCTGGAGCGTGGTGGACTTCTTGAATATGGCCTCGAAGGCCGAGCGGATGCGGAACTCGGAGTTGCCGGTGATCGTGGTGTACGGCGTGATGCTGGGACTGTGGGCCATGGGCTGGGCGTAGGTCTTCAAATTGAAGGAGTTGGTCTTCTTCAGGATGGACTTCCTTGGCGCCAGCGAACTGTGCAAAGTCTCTGCCCGTTTCTTGGGCGGCAGCATCTCGTCGTTGGCGATTTGCCGCAGACTGAGAATATCGGGGGCCGGAAGGACCTCGAACCGCGACGGACGGCGCATCTTCAGCTCCACCTCCTGTTTTTTCTTCTCCTCCTCGAGCGCCCGCTCCTGGGCCTCCTTCTGCCACTTCTGGGCCACCTCCATGCGCTTCTCGCGGCCAATGTGCTTCTCGATCATCTTGATCAGCTCGTAGCGCTGCACGGAGCCAAGCAGGATCATGTTATCCGGACTATCCACCAGCGGCAGGGATCGCAGCGTCTTGTTCAGCTTGAGGACTTCTTTGAGCTTCTGGTAGGAGATGCCGTGCCATATGTACTTCACGTCCCGCACCATAAAGTCCTCCACGAATATGCTGTACATACCGGAACTGGAGGGCAACAGATCGGGAAGGTAGGGCAGCTTCTTAATCAATATAATACTGTCGTATATCGATGGCTGGAGCAGCGCCGCCACGGCATTGGCCACCAGTACGGCAATCATCACGGGCACCACGTGCGTGATCTGGCCGGTCATCTCGAAAATGATCACGGCCACGGACACCGTGTGCGTCACGGATCCGGAGAAGGCGGCCGCTCCGACGACAGCATAGCCACCGGGCATGATCGGCGACAATCGACCGCCGTAGCGGACGCCGTGGGGAAAGGTCACCGCCATGAACTCGCCCACCAGCCGACCAAAGCCGGCCCCGATCTTGAAGACCGGAATAAACATGCCCGACGGCACTGGTATCGTGGAGGCTATGATGGAGAACACAAACTGCAAACGGCAGTCGTCTTTGGTCAGTATTCAAATACTTCATCCAAACACTACTTACCGTAAAGAGGGTGTAGATGACCAGGTTGCCAAACACGCTGGTGTAGCTGGTTATCCAATGGGTCACCACGGCCGCCTGCTCCACGGTCAGATCATCCCGCGACCAGGTGAAGTTGCTGAAGAGCTGCGTCACCTGCTCGTGGGTGCTCAGCTCGCCGGCCAGGAACTGGCCAGTGCCCAGGGGAAACGATATGCTGGAGACCAGCAGGGCCAGGAATCCCGGATACAAAAAGCGACTAAAAGGAGAAAAATATGAAAATGCCATGTTTTAATTCAATTTAGTATGAGCTATAATAAAACTACAAAATAAACTTACAAAATATATACAAATTATAGTATAAAATAACTCCTTTAAACTATACATTTTTTAGTCATAAAAAAATAACACTTAATGAGATAACATTTTTTTTCTTTTCATAAAAAAAAGGGTTTATAGTTTGTTTTTTCGATCTACATTAATCATAATCAATAAGTACGGTCTCTTCTATTTTCACTTGCTGGTGTTACTTTTTTTTAAGAAAATGACTAAATAAGACATTTCCAATTTTAAGAACTTACTTCTTCTGAAGGAACTTGTTCATCCGCTTGTTGGAGCGCATAAACAGGACATATCGCCGATGGACCCACACGTACGAGGCGCCACCCAAGCCACAGACAAGTCTAAAATAAAATCAATTGATGTAGCAGGCAAGAGGTTGAACAGACCAGTGACTTACCCGATCAAGGCGAAGACAAAGAGCTCCTGGGGATCGAAGGGAAACTCGGTGGTGAAGTTCGTGAGGAAGAGGGCTCGAACGGTGTCGGCGTTTTGGAACCACACGGCCAGCAGGCGGAAGACAGTGGCGCCACAAACGGCCGCAAAGAAGCCGCGCCAGTAGTTACGCACCGCGAAATAGGTGGTGGTGACCTCAATGCTGAAGAGCACGCCTTTTGGAAGGGGGGGTCAGAAGGTCAAAGGTCAGAGATCAGGATCGCAGTTCGGGCATACTCACCGCCAACGGGCGCGGCAAAACAGGCGCCCACACCCACGGCACAGGCTGCCGCCAACATTTCGGAGTTACGCGACTCATTCTCATATATGCCTTGGAATGATGTGACAAGTTTACTTAATAATTGTGCTACAATACTTGCTATATGTACGAAAGGACCCTGGTGAAAATACAGATGCGCATAGATGTTATTGATTTTCCAAATTGCACTTAATTTCGCCTCAGCGGCATGTTCGCATGCAGTGTGAGATCAATTCTTATACTTACTTCCTTTCCTAATGGCATACCGCTGCCCAGAGTTGCCGTTAAACCAATTACCTTGGCCACTAGTGTCTTAAATGTGAGATACTCTTTCAATTGAACGCCGCGCAGTATGGTCTTCATTTCGGGTATACCAGAACCTAGACACAGTTTGGTTATGTAGATTTGCATTGATCATACTCGCAGTGGTTTATATACAGTGTATTGTATTTCTAGTTAGTGGTAAGTTTCTCTGAGGTGTGCAGATAGTGGTTCGAGTATTTAACATGTAGACACAATGGGTACACAGATTGGAGGTGCCAAGTGTGCTTGGAGTGGGCAGCTGCCAGAGTGCAGTGGTACTATGAGTATTTTTCAATCTAAATTAAGTAGTTAAAAGAAAGTTCAACTAACAGGCCCTAAGAGAGTTCTTTTAAGAGTTTTTTTTTTTTGGGAAAATGTAGAGTCTAATCAAGATTAGTTTGTTTCTTTTGCCCTAGTCAACCATAGAAGTAAAGTAAGTAAGCACAAAATTCATACAATTTCTACAATTTTGGAAAACCGACGTCAGCTCAAATGGAAGAGTGGCAAGTACTCAAGCAGGCTAAATTCAAAATATTTTTACCAAAAAAACATACCAATTTAACTACACAAGTTAGACTAAGGAAAAGACAGTTATTGGGAGGAAGTGAAATGATGTGAAAAATAGATGTATGTATGTAGATGTATGACAAGGCGAACGCTTACCTATACTTTGCGGTGCGATGAGATGGACAAAGCCGGCTGAGAATAATATCAAACAGACCGGCAGTGAGACCCATGCTATGTACTGAACAAAAGGCTGTGACGTCAGATCGCGATACAGCCAAATTCGCGCTAGAGGAGAGGAATAGGAAAAAAATATATATAAATAAAAACAATGGGTACTAAATACGAGCTGAAAAATCGATTAATTTGGGTGGCCTTACCGTTTGTACATATGGAAATGCCCTTGTCCATGATGAACGAGAGCATCGCCATAATGATGCCCAGCAGCGCCAGGAAGACCCAATCCTCGCCCAGTCGGGCCACCGTGTGCTTCCAGACCCATGATGACACCTTCTTCGCCCGGTTCGAGTGCTTGCCCAGCAGTTCCTGAAAATATTTCCCAGCACTGCTGCTTTATAAACCGATACGTTCAGGAAGATTTTACTTAATAAAATAATAATACGATCACATGGAGATACAATTCAAATTTACTTAGCCCATTTGGGCATTGATTTTGTTTGAAATTTCTGCGCATACCTTAAATATTCAGTTTTCTCGTGTTTAGTTTGCATAGTTAGTTTAAATAAATCGCAAAAGCCATTATTAACAATGTATTCTATGGGAATGAGAACGAAGACTATGGTTTAACGTCCTATTAAATTTTACCTTATTCCTTTGTTTATCTTCCTGCTTTCGTCGCTTTTCGAGTATTTTGAGCTTTCTGGCTTCATCCTTGGCAAATTCTCCTAGATCTTTGGTATAACGACCATACATCTGCGAAGAGAAATTGAAAATTAGTCAAATCCTGAGCTTTAATAACATAATCATAAAGGTCATATTGTGTATGTATAATTTCTAATTATATTTATGGTAAATGCATATTTTCAAAGACAAAACAAAGAAGCTTTTTGTGCTACCTGTGTTGAAAACAAACAATTACATTTGCCTTGAGCATTCTAGACAAATGGCTAGAGAAAAAGAACTGATGACAGAGTAGGAAGTGCACAGACAGTTGCACTAAGAGAAATTGTATACTACATTTATATTACCCATCTGGATACTTTACGGTTAATAGAAGTAAAGTGTTATAAATAAGTTAATTATAGAAACCTTTCTGCATTTCATGTATGATATTATAGTTAGCTTTGAGCACGTTCTTGTTTTAAGTTAAAAACCTTTTTCAAATTTCACTTATATATCTGAATGAATTAACAGTAATATATTTTTTAAAATAAAATGTACATATATCTACCGGTAAATGAGTGATACCATTTGACTAGGTGATTTGAGAAGTCTAACAGCTGAAACTATTTGTGTACCAAATTGTTTATACGTCACTTTATGGGTCACGAAATTATTTGAGAAAGTGAAAATGTAGATTGTTCTCGGCATAAGTGAAATTTTGATGCAGTATCGTAATTATTTTTGAACTGAAGGGCAAGCCTCAGGGTTTTTGATTTTCTTTCTGTGTATGCTTTTGAGGGTCAATGCAAGAGGTTGGTCGTTGCAGCGGAGCAAAATAAAATAAATAAATACTGTATATTATTGCGGGCTATAAAAGCACCCTCAAGATGATTTTTTAACAATGATTTTTTAGACAACAGGGTAATACATTTTAGGAAACTAAAATTTATTTTTCTTTCGTTTTCATGTTCTTAACTTTTAAGCCTGATATTTAAGACTTAAAGCCCTTACAAAGAAAAAATAATTTAAACTTATAGGATTAATAAAATTATTACATTTAATGAGAAAAGTTTCACGTGCTAAATTTTTTAAATATTAATGCATTTAAATTAAAATCCTTACGAAGAGAATAAATAAGAAAGGGAAAGGCTTTAAACTGTTTTATTGGCGTAAACTGGTTAGTTATCAAGAGCCAATATTGGGGTGATTTTTTCTTTAGGTGTGCTTCGAGGGGATATATCGCTGCACCCATGACCATGGATGCCTTGGACAGGTGGCCCGCGGGCCACTCACATAGTAGAAGGCCTCGATTTCGATCTCGATCTGGTTCTTGTCTTCGCCGGGCGGATCGATGCTCTGTTTGCGGTGCTGCTCCTTCTGCTTGGCGATGACCTCATCCCAGCGCTGGCGGACGGACGTTGAGGCGGTGGATTTTTGGGAGCGCTCCTCTTTACGCTGGTAGTCCTCGCGATTGATCAACAGCTCCGGCTCGAAGGCGTATTCGCGAATGTACTCATCCTGGTGCGAGTGGCTGTTGTTAAACATGAAGCAAGCGATGCACACGAACGAGTTCCCGTACTCAAAATCACGATCAAAGTATCACTCGCAATCACTATCAATTTATCAGATTCAGAATTCACAGTCACAGTCACAGTCACATTCACAATCACAGTCAGACGGATCTGGTTGGCGGCCTTTGACATGCCCGCGGCTGTTGGCCGAATATTTGTGTCGCATCTTGTTCGCCAATTATTTTTAGTTTTTCGGTTATCTCGGATGCAGTACAAGTCTTCGGATCTCACTGCCACTGCCACTGCCACTGCCAGACGTAATTAGAGGTGGACGCCACTGCCCTTGAGCCCCGTCTCGGAAACACGGCGA
The DNA here is from genome assembly GCF_025200985.1 of Drosophila gunungcola. NCBI lineage: Eukaryota > Metazoa > Arthropoda > Insecta > Diptera > Drosophilidae > Drosophila > Drosophila gunungcola. The sequence goes on from NC_069139.1 coordinate 11,405,653, forward strand.
TTGTAAAATGCATTGCCATTTATTTTTAACATTTTACTCTGGGTCGTGGTCTGTTTACAGCTCGGCCGCTCATATAAATTTGATTTATCGCTTCGATCGCGATTGAAAACCGGAAAATGCGGCCACACAAAATAACCTCAACACTTTCCTATATATTTTCCAATAATTTGCACTTTTTAATGATTTCCATTATCTATTGATTTTTGGTTTTTCCTGGTTTTTTGACTGCCAACGAGCGTTCTTGTATTGGCGTAAACTTTTTTGAAACTAAACTGACTTGTCGAGCTTTCGGCGCTCGGTGTGGAAAATTATTGAAATTTTCTTTTGGCTAGACGCTGCGGCAGGGTAGCACGCTGTGTCGATTTTAAAAAACGGCCAGCCAGAATATGAAAAAATGGGTGAGGGATGTGTAAACAAAATATGAATCTTAAAATTGTTTTCAATTTTGCCCGTTCGGCAGCCAAAAGCAAATGCTTTGGTATTTCGAAATGGTTCATAAATTTAATTGCACGATAATGGATTATCAATTTAAGACGTGTTCTTGAAATAACTACATGTGTGTGATTTAAGTGCTTGGGAGTTTTTCAATACAAGGATATGCGGATGGTTCTCACCTACGAGTTCCCGGTACGGTCACACTTTTCCGGCACCCTACTACCCTTAGCAATGGAATATTTGTTGCTTTCTTTAAATATATTTAAAACACTTTTCGTTATAATCGGATTAAAAATAGCTAAAGTCTTTGCTTGCTTTGTCATTCGTACACTGTTTTTGCATTGCTTTTACAAAGGCCCAGATGCGAATAGATGTGGGAAAATCGCCAGAGACAACTGGCAGGAAAAGCGGCGAGCAAAAAAAGCTTGGAAAACCATTCAGAAATCACAAAAAGTTTTTTGTTTTGATCGATGGTTTCACGGCAGATGTACCACCAAACGTGTGTGACGAAAAATGTACAAATAAAACAGTACACTTTTAAGGTACACTTTTAAATTTAAAAAATAAACAATACCCAAATATCAGTTTAATTTTCATTGCCATGCCCACAGTGCGAATGATTGATTTTGTAAACAAGTTAAGTGAAATTTAAATCTTTTCAACGGATTTCTTTTTGATTTAATATTGCATCTTAACAGATTGATAATAAACATATGTTATTGGAATATATTACGACTGCTTCTACGTGAGAATTTATAAATGTTGACGCTCCTTGCGTCATCAAAAGGGGTAATAATAATAAGAATGTCGGATAATCAGAATTATTGGTAGTATAATCACGACAACTCGCAGACGTTTATATGAAATACACCTACGGCTAGAAAATAAGTTTGAGTAAGGCAATTTTTGTATAATGCTTGTGTTTTCCAACTTATAAAAAAGTTGTTTTGAGCGTATATAAAAAGAAAAACGTAAAAAAAGAGTTTTTTTATTTATTAGCTGGAAAACTCAATATATTAATATTAAACGGAAGTAATTGAAAAGCAAATTATTAGACAATTTCGCAATTTCTATTTAAAAGTAGAAAAGGTCTAATAAATTTGGTAGTTTTAGCAAAGTACTACTATTTTGACGGTTGCTGTAAAAGCGCTATAGAAAACGTATGCAAGTGCCTGGAACAGATATACAGATAAGAACTTGCCGTCTTGCGTTGCCAACCAGAACATTGGATTTACCCCAAAATTAGCCGTATTCTATTCCAGATTTAGATATGCTGGTATGCTTACAAGGGTATCGATGTATCCGATGGGGTCATCCTCGTCCGAGGAGTCCGAGTCGCGTGCATTTTCGGCTGGAGGCGGACACGGATAGAAGGCGTGGGACTTGATCTTCGGCTGCCGCTGCACGTGACGCAGCTCCTCGCCGATGGACATGTTACTGGTGCGCCGCTTTCGCAACTGGCAAATGAACTTCTCGAAGTCCGCCCACTCCGAGTCCACCAGCTCGACGTTCTCCTCGCCAAACTCTTCATCGTGAATGATTCGCTCGACTTTCTGATTACTTCGATCGCGATTGCGATCGCGTTGCCTATCGCCGAAATAAACCATACTGCTGGTGTCAGTTCGAATGGGTTTTTAATGGGTTTATAGCAGTTCAACGCGATCGATGGCACACTATCAAAGATGGTACCGATACGGTTTCGTCACATCCATGGCACAGATATCGTTAATTTCCCGTATTTGATTTCCGTTTGCTAAATATGCGAAATACTTCTGGCTGCGTGTGAGCCGAACCAAGTCTTAATTCCAACTGAACAAAGTCATGAGGATAGACCGCTCTGGACCCGCTTAAATTCAAGATTCCATTAAATTTAGTACACAGACACCGAAGCACTCGTCTGGTCTTCCAGCAGTCTCAAGTTTGCGGACGCCTGTCGCCACATATATAGTTCCCATGTACTATATGACCAGTGACTCTCGAGCGGTCAAAGTTTGCGTGTAAACATCAATAGAATTTCATAAATTTAATAATCTGTGGTCTGGTCAGCGGCAAAAAAGTGAAATTGCCAAGCGCTTGGATGACACGAAGTACACGATGCACAGTGGTATTTAGTATAGTTTTCCATTCCTAATTTAATTTATCTTTGGTACTATTCGCCAACAGACCGAACGAATCAGGTATAAGTCTGATCCTCCTTAAAATTCTTAATTAATTTTAATAAACTTTTAGCTATGAAATGGCGAATATCGTCCTTAGACAATCAAACAATTTTAATGTTTAAGTTAAACGTATTTCTCTTTTGACTGAGCTCTTTAGTCAACTGTTCGTTTTATTTCGATTTTTGCATTGCTCGACCCACTGTGTCGGATCACTTAAGCCGCATAAATTGCGATTACTTGCTTTAATAGTCTCAATGTGTAGACCAGGCATTGGGTCACATATCTTCGCGCATCTGTTGGATTTATCACATTTACTTAAGTGTACCGGTTCTTTTAGTTCGTCTGCACTATTTTAGATTCATTATTGTCTTAGTCAATCTAAAAGTTCTACCCCTAATTTGCGATAATCACAACCCCACATTAATATTGATTGTTAGTCAGCCCATGATCTTGAATTTTCATTAATTAGCAGGGAATTGATAAAGGAATACAAATTTAAGAGAAGAACCATTTAAAGAGAGTGAAAGCTTTATCGCGTTCTGTTATTTATCAGCGCACTGCTTTACCAATTAAGCAGTGTAAGACAAACATCGGGCATTATGTTTCTGTTAAGTTTAAAAACTGTCAACGCATTATTAACCTTAATGCTTGCAAAGGGTTGAATTCAAACTCAAAAAATGTTAAAGTAAAAGGGAATACTTTATTCTGAAAATAATATACATAAAATTATAAAGACTTAACATAGCTGCTTGGTTATGATGTTTAATTGCAATGTTGTAATAATTTTGAATTCTTTGAAAATTTTTGCCCTTTATAAGGCAAGACCACCCTTATCGATAAAACATTTAATGTTTTTCTCTTTTTGATTTATTGATTTAATAGAGGGAAAAGAATATGGATTAACATCAAATGAGTATTTGTCATATATTTATATATAAACAATACGAAATAATAGAATTAAATAATAGAAATCATCAGACAAATATTTTTAGAAATGCTGAATTTTAAGTTTTGTACGAAGAATTCTATGAAATGAAACTCACATGATGCCCCCAAATCAAAGGGAAATATTTCCTGGAAATATGTCAGATTTCAAACAATTAACTTTAGTGTAATAATTCTTTATAGATTTTAGTTACAGAAAGCAAAAGAAACGTGAAATGTGCTGCCATATGGATGACAAGATAATTTACTTACTTTTTTGTGAGACGACATTTTCGAACTCGTATGATAGAAATTAGCAAGCTGGCGATAAAACAAAGTGATCTTGGCTAAAACTGTGTGGCGACTGGGGAGCCAGCATCTCAGACGGTGCTAGAAACACCTCCCGAGCCGCAAAAACCGCGATAAGGGTCCAAATAGCAACAACACCTGCATCACGGTACAAAAATTAAAAGGATGGGGCACAGAAGCCACCGAACTTAATTAAAAATTGAATGAAATCTTTGGGCAAATATATCGTTTAGCATGTACGTATATACGTATGAGGGCCATTCGCTCATATCCACGGGGAAAAGATAAACATTAAGCGCGTGAGCGCAAATACCAGGCTATAAAGTAATATAATTTTAGCTAAATCACTTTATGACCCAAGCAAGAAAACATATTTCTATGGCCTATTAAAAATATAATTAAAAGCCTACAGCAACATTCAAATGTTTAAATTAAACAAACAAGTTTAATAGTGAGGTATTATTTTGGCAATCTCGAAACGTTTAATTAAAGTAAAGTCATTTTTGATAACTAAATGATTTTGATGGATGGATCAATATAGCGTCGATAAGAAACAGTCAAATCCAGGTGGATAATACTTCCTTTTCGACTATCAAGTGATCAATCGATTGGCAGGCTATAACCAATAAAAGCTATACAATCTAATTGTCAGGTCGAGTGGTTATGTTTATTTAAATTACCGTTGTCAAATGATAAATTCAGGGTTTCACAAATGTTGTTTGTATATGAATACATTGTTATAAGCGCTCTCCACATTCATTGTTGCAATTATCTCAAGGTGCTAATTATGGGTATAATTTTAGATGAAATGGGTTTGCGTCAGATTGATCTGGACTAAAAAAGATCATTTTACTATCGAACATAAAGCTTGATTTTGCATAATTGCATAGAATGACTACGCGTTATCCTCAAGCTCAATATAATCTCATTCGTATGTTGAGCAACATGTGTCACAGCACATGACAATAATTTAAGAAAATAAACCAAACAAAGTAAAAACAAGCAAATAGTCACATGCTAATCACATGAGCGGAAAAGTAAAACAAGAAACATGTGTGTAAAGGCGCAGCGAATTCAATTATACCCTCACGAAAAGTATTTATATAGCATGTTCTATTCCGCAATATTCTTTAAATGAAGATTATAAACAGTAGCCTACACTACTGTTATTACTAAAATAAGTTACACCTAAAAAATCGTTGGTAAGAGTATTGTGTGATCACAATAAGAATTTAAGTTAATCAATTTGGATGCTAGTGAAGCACTTATACATTTATGATCGAGTAATCCCCCCTCGTTAATGACACCAACTGTGACAAGGTTGGAATTGCCAAATCTAAGCGCCATGCCGACGTGTTTATGTAAATACAAATGCAGTAGACAGCAATTTATTATCAACTCGGGATTTCCAGTCAACCAATTACGATAAAAAAATTAATAACAAACAAGTTGGGTAGCTGTAGGTGTTCTAGTGCAAACACAATTGTGGGCTTTAAATAGATAAATGTATTTTCCTATTAGCACGGGTATTAACTGCTCTGTTAATAATCGAATATTTGTTTTTTTTTAATAAAAAATTCGTTTGGGTGTTACCCCACTTAATAGATTAGCATTCGGCGCTACTTTCGTAAATTGCTGCGATAATATACCGAAGTTTATGCTCATGAATCCGATTGACATTGTAAAACAATCAATCAATTCTCGATCAATAAAGTTGTCGTGATAAGTGGTACATTTTCACGCTACCCCCAAATAAAGTATATGGACTGAATTTATAGCTTGCAAACACAAGAGGTATGAATCACAATAAATTTGAATAAAAGGTGAAACGTACATATTCATTTTTACATTTAATAAAGAAACTATAAAGTAATTAAATATATTAATTTCTTTAACGAACGATGGGCTGGCACACTTGAACCTTTGTACATATTCCATATTTTTAATTTTTTTTTCTTTTGCGTTGATTTCTTAAATACCACAAAAATTCATTTAGCAATGAAAATGCCTTTGATCATACGGATCAAACCTAATCGTCTAACCGCAAACAAAAATGCCAATGAAAAGTGAATTTAAAACCTCAAGACAATATAGAATGACGTGTGCATATTTTAAGATTGAATGAATATGATAGCCATATTAATGTTTTTACATTTAATTAGCAAGTTATATAATCCGAAATAATGACAGCTGAACTTCTGAGTTATGACTTCTAATATCCGTTGTGTATTAATTTGTATTGCCATATTCAATTAAAAGTAAGTGTCTGGTGCTCTTCGAATCTTTATAGGATTACCTGTCTTTTCAGTTAAATAACTATGATTGATTTTCAATAAATTATGTATATATCAGTTCTTTAAATTAATGAATTAATATTTAACACAGTATAATCAAAGTGAATGCTAATAAATTTATTAAAATTTCTGATAAAATGTTGCTGTGTATATTAATTAAAGCAGATTTTCCTAAAAGGTAACCTTTTTAGGTCATAATTTTATTCCGCTATGTTTTATTAAAAATGTTTCATTAGCAATGAACAATTTTGAACTAAATTTACTTTAAATATGAATCAATTTATATTTAGTTTTATATATATATTTGTATTAAGGATATTAAAGAGGGACTATGTCTAGGACCTTTTGTTAATGGACTTCATTCCATGGCTTACTTACCAGCGTGTGGTGGTAGCCCAGACCGCCTTCCTCCTCGTCTCCGTCCGGCACAGGACTCCTGTCATGATGATGGTGTCCCAGGGAGGAGGCGTTGGAGTGTGTGCGGAGGGGCATCAGTCGGGCTGCCGGCGACGGAGCGATGAGCAGCTGTCCTCCGTTTCTGTTTGCCTTCATTCTAAGGCGGGGTTGGGATGCGGGGCGACTCGGAAGTGAAATTTCTTGGCGATGGCAGACAATGCAAGCGGAGGAGGGATTGCATTCGTGACTTTATGAAAGCAAATTCCTGGGGCTCATTTGTGCATTAAATTCAATTATCTGCACCACGTCGAAAGTCACAAGACCGACTTCCTTTCAATGGCCCGTGGAGTGGAGTTGATCCGCCGATGTGGCTGCGGCCAAAGATTATTTATGAATATGCTGCTGCTTTTTTAGCAGCTGCCGGCGGACTGCGACTTTGCCTTGGACGTCGACGTTCCCGGGAAAACAGCTACTGCTATTGCTACTGCTACTTCTGCTGCTGATACTGATACTGATACTGAATCCGATTCCACCTTATCTGTGAGATCACTTTTTACTTTTTACTTTTGTCTACTCGGTTGACCGAATCCGGCTGGCGATAAGGCAGCTCTTAAGAGCCCTATATGTGTTCCGAGCGTACATTTCAAGTGGCACACTTAAGTGTGTGAAGGCTTAATTAACACCGGCAAATGCGTCGACCCCGTCGAAAGGCAAATCGGGAAAATGTATTACACTTTAATTATCTCCTTATCAAAGTGAGTGTTGCCAAGTTGTGGCGTCGATCTGCAACGAATCGGTAATAAATATAACATATAATATAGACAAACAAAAATAATGGGTTGAGAGTGATATCAGCTAATGAATTTGGCATGGGAGCATGGGAGCATGTGTGCCCAGCCAGCTATGCAAGCATCTCAACTGATAAGTGCCGCAAAAACGGGCAAATAATAACAGGTGTATAACAATGTAGTGAGCAGGTGAATAACAACAGCGGTTAATTCAAAGCGGCACGATATTGTAGTGAATGAACATAGCCTTTTACGTTTAAATTTATAATTCCAGTTTAACCAATATTAACCAATATTAAATATTTATAAAACCAGAAATGAAATTTTTAAATATAATAAATCCGGTGTTATGTTTACAATATATTATCGCATCGATAAGAAAATAAATTATATTTCCAAGTAAGCCCGTTGTAACATTTAATCTCATCGATAGTGTTTTCAAATATATGAGAAACCTAAATGCTGGTAACCATCAATATCAATTGTGTAGAATTTCAATGTTTGTTTTGATTTGCCAAGGCATCCGAACGATAGACCTCATTATAAAGCCTTATCATTGTGGCAACCTGACACCAAATACTAGAGCAATGTGCAGGAACCATTCTACCGCAAAGTGGATTACGGCGGAATAATTTATGATGGCATTTTTTTTTTATAAATGCAAGGCTCCTATGACCAACATTTAAGATTTAAAGATTTATTACATTATTTTAATCTTTCGTCAGTATTATGGCGCCTATTTGGCAAATTTATGGGCTTGCGAATTCGTATTGCTTGAACGATCGTCTTATTGGGTTCCGAATGGGGCCCTTCAAAACAACAATAATAAGCAAAAACTGACTTATCAGGCTATGGCACAGATTTTTGCTTTTTTACTTATTGAGCGAAATACATTTCAATAACTTTCCATACACGTTTTATTATTTCCCTTCGTTTTCATTTTGTTTTTATATTGATCTGCTAAAAACCAGATGATGTTCATGACAAATTTAAATAAGTCTCAAATTATTTAATAGCTTTGTGATTTTCAGATTGGACTTATTGACTGTAAACCAATTAGGGCTATTAATTTTCTTTGAAAGCTTTTTAATAAAGTAAGTGCTTTGAATTCTTTTAAAACACTTTCAAGAGGAAGTGATCCGCGCACATTTTTTATTGATCTTTTAAACACACATCAATAGTTTAAAAAATGCTCCACATTGCTGAGATACTTTAATAATGGCAAATCTGAGTCAGGCCATTACGGCACGGATTTCGCAAGCCACTTGAAAAATTTATAAACATGAGTGCACATATTTGTTCTAGCAGATAAGAAGAAACCTTATACTCCTAATGGGAAAGACAAATCTTGTTAAAAGCGGAATAGGGCAACCCAGATTGCCTGCTCAAGTTTTGGAAGAGTACTTTTTAATGGGATTTTAAGCCGGACCCTTAAACTTAAGCCGTAAGAATCATTATTTATAAGTACACACTTTAGATACATAATTGCAGTGCTCACTGGTTGCTGTGGGCCAAAAATAATATCACGGAAAATATTCTTCCAAGTCCGTGAAAAAAAAAAAATCTCAAAGCTTGCCAAAAATATACGAAATTTATTTTCGCAAACACAACAAAGGCCGAGTAATACGCTAAACAACAGCATTTGTTGCAAAGCATTTGCACTATATAATTATACTTTTTTTGGGGGATCTTATATCATCGAATTATTCCGCATTTAGGGAGTTTACACATCATTGCTGTTGCCTTTGTAATTTTGCGGCAACATTTGCATACAGATATATCTTTACTGTTGTAACTCGGGCTTATGTACTCGTTATAAAATCAATTAAAAACGGCGCAAAGATGCAAAACAAAAACGTCACGACTGCGAATCCGAATCCGAATGAGAATAATGAGAACACCGATACCGCCCGTCACCTTTTCGCGATCCACCTGCTCACACCTGTGGCGCGTGTTTTGGCTGTTTTAGTTATAGTTATTGTTATTGTTATTGTGGTTATTGTTACGACGGCGATCGCCTGCTTCCACATACCAAGTGGAAGACTTGGGATTGATTGCACTCACTTTGGAACTGTCCGATTCTGATGGCCAATGTTTGTTGGCGTCGTCTCATTCGCATGGAACCCAGCAGTCTACTCGGAACTCAGAACCGAATCGCGTATCACAGCGCGGCAATTAGCATTTGGCGATATTAGCTGGTCTCTGGTCGCCAGAATCGGAATCGGCATAATATTGTATTGGAGAATTATTGGAGAGCAGCTACCGATGTCAACGCGACCGCTTCGCGCTCTGGCATTGACTGGCGTTGTCGTCGCCGTCGCCGTCGTCGTTGTCGTCGTCGTCGTCGTCGCCACCACTGCTCATTTCTCGCTGAATTGGTGGAGGTGGTGTTGGAGCCACTGCTATTGCTTATCACCCGCAGTCGCGGTCTCGGCCAAGATTAATGACGTCCACATGGTTACAGTATTTCCATATTCTCTCGCTGGCATCGATCAGCTGACTGGAAATGGCCATTTCCATACACTACCTGGATTATCCCCAAGCGATTGGCTTAATTTGGTGGAAAATTTGCATTCCGTTAGGCACGCTACAAAAAAAATTGTTACGTTTTCGCTTCGAAACGCTTATCTCAAACCAGCTCTTTATGGGCCGAAATAAAAATCTATGTTAGTAATTCTCTAGATTTGACTTTCAGAGTGTATTTATGAATGGGATTTGTTGCGTGTTATAAAAAGTCTTCAAGATGGGGCACTCCCAGAACTAAGCCCACCACCACCCAAATAAAAAATGATTACGCTTTGACAAATATCTCTTGAAAATATAATGAAACTGGAAACCAATTTACAATCTAGGCCACCTCAACATCTTTCAAAATTTATGTAAAAATTTTTTTTTTCAAGAAAATGAAATTCGTTTAACTTGTTCTTATGAGTTTTTCCCTGTAATCCGAAAATTCTACTTCTACTAAGCCGGCAATATCTACGCTTGTTGCGTAAAATTAAAATCTGCCTCGAACGTAGTGGATCCATTAGCACCTGGTATATTATTCATACAAAAGGGTGGAAAAAATGACGGGAATGTACGAAAAAGCACAGTATACAGAAATCAAGCATCATTTAATGAATATAAGCGATGAAATACAATGGAATAGGTAAATATTATTATTCCGATTGCTAAATTAAAATTTAGGTTAATAAGGTGGGCAAAAACAATTATTATTTACAAAGCAAAAAAGGCAGCAATTTTCGCGATCAAAAATTATAGCGAAATTGTTTTATTTGCCTGACGAATTGGCATTTTTTTTTCTACCGACACGCGCATCAAGGCCTCTCAAATAGATACAAGTGATTAGCATGATATCATTTCTGTATCTTAAATGAAAAAAAGCCATAATTAAGTAAATATTTATCGCAAAAAGAAAAGCTGTGTCACAGCGCCTGTCAAAGAGCTAAAGTAACTTTAAAGCCGCCGACTGCCAAAAACCCCTTTCAGTACAAAATATTAAACATGATTCCATTTTACGAGAACTCATAACCCGCCGCAAGCCAAATAGTTTAAAACTACGTAATACCTTATCTATTTTCAGCATTCAGTTTATTGGTACAATTATGGGAAATGATCATTGGATCAAAATAGACACGCAAATTTATTGACAGGTCGCTTATCTATCGCTACAGAGATACTGAAATGCCAACTGTGTCTTAAAGAAAGTGAAATGTTAGATTTAGGCTTGTATCTATAGTCTTTGTCTACTTATAGGTAAGATATTTTAAAAAGGAAGAACCGGAGACGAAAAAATATCTTAAAAGCTTCAAAAACTATGAGATTTTAGTTTTAAGACTAACTACTTGTTTGAAAGTGCCGACTATTCAAATTAACTTCAACCGTATATTGACTGTTTTTACCACGTGTCTTTCCTGCGGCTTCAAACATAATTTACTAATTATTTGTTAAGAATATTACATCAATTTTATTCTCGCATTCTCTATTGATCCGGAAAAGACTTGAGACATATTGTTACAACACAGCATGTGTTATTGCTATAAAAGCAAATATTTTGTTTATGCAATTTATGACTTACTTTTCTATTTAAATTGTCAATTGCTGTGGGCTGAAATGGAAATAACAAATGGCAGCTGTGCACTTATAGCAAAATCCACGTTATTCCTCTTCTGTTTTCGCAGTATAAAATTAATAAATTTTATTTCCGGGAGTTATAAAACCTATTTCCAAGTGTAAATATAACAAACACAGAACACAAAAGCGGTATTTCGTTTCATGTAAAAACAAAAGTTTATTTTAGAAAAACCTAAAGTTATAATTGAAACTTAAATATTAGGATTGAAATTTCTAGAGAATAAAGTACTTAAATAAGAGTGTGCTCTTTATTCTTGATGTTACATTGGCTTAAAATCAGAAAAGTGGTTTCTAAGTCCGACCAATTGTCTCTGTCTGAAATCAGTTTGATAGTTAAGTGGTTGTAAAGATACCGTAGCGGTTTACAGTTTCGGCTCCATCATAATTTTATGAAATACTTGCGTCTACCGTCTACATTAATTTCAATGTAATCGAACTATGGAAGTTTTTAGATGCGCCGCGAAAAGTTGCCGCCACCGTTGCCACCCCCGCCGCCATTGTTGCCCATGCCGCCACCGCCACCATTACCACCCCCGTTGGGTCCACTGGCTCCACCCCGGGTCTTTCCGTCGTAGAACAACTCAATGTAGCGCGAAGCCCATCTGCTCTCGGTGTCGCTTCATGGCCACCTGTGAATCCTCGTAGGTGTCGAAGTAGGCATCAGCAGTTCCACTGTGGAGTCCCTTTTTGTTGTAGTTGATGCGCACATTAGCGGGCCGAATGGGTTCGAAAAACTGAAAATATATTTATTTTTTAGTATTCAATTTAAAACAATATTTTTCAGCAGGTTGTTAATTGTTTAATTTTTCCAAAACCTTAAACTCACCTTAAAGACGTCATTTTCAAAGGAAGTGTACGGAAGTCCTCGCATATGGATTGTATAATGCTCGGCATCATTGCCCCGACCTCCGCCAATGGGGCCGAAGTTGCCACCACCTCCAACGGAGTTGCCTCCGCCAAAGTTTGAGCCATTGTTGAAGCCGCCGCCACCGCCGCCATTGTTGCCTCCTCCAAAGTTCGAGCCGCCGTTTCCATTATTGTTGTTACCTCCAAAGTTTCCGAACCCAGAGTTTCCAAAGTTGCCGCTGTTGTTGTTGTTGCGACCGCCGCCGATCGGACCGAAATTGCCGCCGCCAGTTGACGAGCCGAAGTTGCCGCCGTTATTGAAGCCCCCTCCGCTATTGTTGCCAAAATTGGAGCCACCATTGTTACCAAAATTATTGCCGCCTCCTGGAGAATCAAAGTTGTTTCCACTGTTGAAGCCTCCGCCGCCGTTGTTGTTGCCGCCAAAGTTTCCGCCACCGTTGTTGCCGAAGTTTCCAAAGTTTCCACCGTTACCACCGCCTCCGTTGTTGCCAAAGTTTCCAGAGTTTCCTCCACCACCGGCATTATTGTTTCCGCCACCAAAGTTGCCGAAATTGCTGGGTCCAGAGTTATTCCCGAAATTTCCACTATTTCCACCTTGGTTGTTTCCGAAATTGCCTGAGTTCATTAAGCTTGGCAGGTTGTTGAAGCCCAACATGTTGTTAGCACCAACACCGAAGTTGCCATTGTTGCCCCAATCTTTAAGTGGAAAAAGAATAATAAAAAGTAGAAATGATCAATAAAGCGGAAATAATAGAAGTTTGGAGGAAATATTATGTATTGCTCAATCGAAAATAAGACTGCTTTTAAATATTTAGTGATATTATTATGATATGAGTACAAATTCTAATAAAACATTGATTCTTATAAGCAAAACAAAAAAACTATTTAATAAATATAATATACGTATCTTGAGATTTGGTAGATTAACAATATAGAGATCTCAAAGTGTAGGTACCGAGATATATTTAACATCATTAATTTAGTTATTTATGACTTATAACTAGTCTTACCGTTGCGACCTCCGTTAAAATCGTTGCCACCACGATTGGCTCCTCGATCACGAATATCATAAGGTCCTGGGCGTCCTCCGACTCCGCCACCGGCACCTGTGGCCCTCTTCATTTCAGCAATTGAGCTACGGAATATCTCAATATACCTAGATGAATTAAAGCAGAAAAGATGTATTTTAAAAGTTGCAATTTAAATATGCTAGGGTCGGTGGTGTTTTCTTTTGATGTTTAACTATTTCATATACAATATAAAAAATAAAATCCAAATGAGACATATACAAAAATATCGGTTATAAAGACTAATGAAAACAACTCTGTTCAAGGTTATACAATTTTAGAGTAAGCACATGCTGGCGCTTATACAAGTATTAAGAGCCCCACCAGACCCGTAGCTATGGGAAATTATTGCTATATTGCTAATGTGATTGTCGGTGACTGAAATAGAAATTATTTATGATCAAAATAGTTTTGTATTTAGTGAATAATCTATGGAAATTGGTGTTGTATTTCTTCTTGTCTGTTTCAACAAGTTCAAAATTGATTACCACTTTATATTATAATTTCAGCTGTTTGGTTGTAGAAGATATGATGAATTAGAAACCCACCTGTGCCCAATTTTTTCCCGATTTCGGCCCAAGGCTTGCTCAGTGTCGTCCTGGCTTTCGAACTGAACAAAAGCTTCCCCAGTTGCACGACCCCTTCTGTCCATAACAAAAAGTATGCCCTCCCGATCCGTTTTGATTTCCAACCCTGCCCATGACGATAACCAACAAAGATTTATACAAATATATAGATTTCATATATATACATTATGCAAGGTTAAGCTTAGAAAGAGAAACAGCAATACAGAGGTTGATAAATGGTATAGTTTAGTTCCTGCAGGGCAGAACTTTAGCAGGCTCACGGAACCAGCAGTTTGTTAAATAAAAAGTGTGTTGCAGTCGAAACACGATCCGCAAACAAGATGATAATGTTGCAATCGAGATTCCCCGACCACAATGTATTACAAAACTCAGCACCTGTAACTCGTTGACGTGGGAGGCTCAGTTTGAAAAGGGTGAATAATGATCGCTGATTTAACCAAGTAAACTGGGTTATGTGACCAATGAATTAATGATTTATCGGACAAGCGGACGTGACCGCGTCAACTCTCAGCCGTTGACTTTGGAAGGAGCTGCGTGGACCGCCGAACCCATTACACAAATGCAAGGGCCTGCAATTCGTTGCCCGAAAATATGTACTGTTTAGCATGTGTAATTGAATGAAAGGTGTAGATGAAAGGGGACCGTAGGCCATATCTCAACGAAGTGCAAAAGGAAATACATGCGGTCAACCACTGTCTTTGCTCCTTGCGCCTACTAGTATGAAATGGTTATCAGAGCTTGGACACTCACCGGAGAAGAACTCCTCGATTTGCTGCTCGGTGACGGCATACGGCAGACCCCGAAGCTTCACAACGAAGGCAGTGCCGTGACCGCTGATCTTCCGCATGGCTTCCTTGGCCTCCTTGGGAGTAGCTGTGAAGACTGAAGACAGAAAATAAATATGAGAAAAATTGTGTTGGCAAACACTTTTTTATTTTGCCTGTTTGTCAAGTTATCTATAGAAACTCGTAAATGTTTAATGCAGAAACAATTTTAAAAAAATGCAATAGAAAACGGCAACATGATTATAATGACAAATGGTCAAAATCACATTGATAGTTCCCGCCAATACTTATATTTGTATATAACACCCGATAAGATATAAAGATAAAGGAAGCACCAACGTTTAAGTTATAAAGTTAATGAAAATCAAGCTTTTAACAGAGACAGACCAAGAAAATGGTTAAGGCAAACTATAAAGTGCAGATAAGTCTTCTTCACTTCATTGTAGAACTATTGACAAAAGATACAGCCTGTGGCGAGAGTAATACAAAAAGTTAACATTTAAGTAAAGGCAGATTGTGGCTAATATAGGCCTATACTTGTAAGCCGTATTGCCATGGCTTATTTCATGTACAGTCAACCCCCGTGTGTGCGTGTGTGTGGCAAACAAACCCTCAATGTAGCGGTGGCCCATGCTGGCCTTGTTCAGCTTGCGCGCCTCCTCGACGTCCTCCTGGGTTGCCACCTCCACGTACGCCTCGCCAGTGTTCTTGCCGTCCACGCGACTGGTGACCAGATGGATGCCCGCCGAGCCGTTGGTCACGTTCACGTTCTCCAAGAAGTCGAGGATCTCCTTGTGCGTGGCGGACCAGGGAAGACCGCGCAGCCGGACGAACTTGGGGCTCTCGCCGACATTCTCGATCTTCACGCCGCCGTCCCCGTCGTACTGGTCGTCGTCGTCCTGCTGCTGGCTGCTGTCGTCGTTGAAGTTCTCGCCATTGCCCTGCTGGCCGTAGTTGAACTGCACGTCGGGGTTTGCCATTTTTCGCTCGCTCTTTGTCTGCGAATAGGGATAAGCCGGTTGTATCAGATATCGGATGTGGGTGGGGAATAGTTTGTTCGATCAGTTGACAAGTTCTGAGTAATGTAAACTGTGAAAATGCGATTTTTCAACCGGTGATTCTCGAGTGCGACGCTTGCTTCCTATTTTTTTTGCACCGCGTACGCCATCTTGATTTCTAGTCACCCCTAATCGCGCATGTCAATTCGCACGTCTCGTACGCAATATATACGGTCGGAAAAGCTGCACTTGATGGCGGTTCGATGGGGTTACCTTTTCCTGCACTGCTGCAACTTGTTATATCTTCTGTGCTTTATCCGGATCGGCTATAACACACGATTTTTCAGAGAGTTTGGTTTTGGAGAGCACGCGTCGAGATGAAAGAGATGGTTAATCAGCGGTGGTACACTTTTTATCGATTGTTTGCTGCAACTATCGGTGACAAGTGTTTGGTATGCCAGTGCTGCCGGATCCTGTCATTCGGCATTTGCCTATCCCTGGCCCACCAGTGTTGCCCATCGTCTCTCAGATCTGTCATACCCGTGTGAAAAGTAGCAAGAACAAGAAAAGTGAGTCGAGCTGTTACTTAACCAAATTTTTGCAATTAAACAGCATTTTTTCGCCCTAAAACGCAGCCATGTTGAGCATCACGGCCCGTAACCTGGCATCGGCCCTCCGCGGCAGCCTCGTCGGCACATCGTCGCGCGTGGCCGCCGTGCGCTGCCTGCACGGAACCGAGGAATCGGCGGAGGAGTTCGATAAGCGCTACGAGAAGTACTTCAGCCGCGACGGAATCGACGGCTGGGAGATCCGTAAGGGCATGAACGACCTGCTGGGCATGGATCTGGTGCCCAGCCCCAAGATCATCGAGGCCGGTCTGCGCGCCACCCGTCGCGTCAACGACATCGCCCTGGCCATCAGGTGGCTGGAGGGATGCAAGGACAAGTGCGGTGACCAGAAGGCCACCCTCTATCCCTACTTGCTGGAGAAGATCACTCCCACGCTGCAGGAGCTGGGCATCCCAACCATCGAGGAGCTGGGCTACGACAAGCCCGAGTTGGCCCTGAAGTCCGTGTACGATGCCTAAGCGCAGCACTCTGCTGAACTAGTTTAAACACACTACACACACGATAATACACACAGTACAGCGACACTAGCTACCCATACATATATGGTGCGGATGAACATGTTGTTGGATTAATAATAAATGGAGATTGGAGTAAGGCTACCACACCAGCACTTGGTTGTTTCCCTCCCTTGGTTACATAACACCCAGGTTAGGGAGCTGCATTCCGATAGAGATAAACAAAGCAATTGAAAACAAATTCGTTTATTGTCCGTCGACTATTTCCATTTGCTGAGTAGCTCGGCTGCCTTGTCCAGGTTCTCCTGCTTCTTAATAAAGCAGTACCGCACAAAGTCCTCGCCCAAATGCTTGTTCGACTCGCTGTAAAAGGCGCTGGGCGGAATGCCCTGCAGGCCCATGTTCTTGGTCATCCACTTGGTGAACTTGTAGTCACGGTGCTTTTCAGGCTCAGAGCTCAGATCGACTTTGTCCGTCAGTGGCGACCAGTCGGCCAGCATAAAGTAGCCGCCCTCGGGAATGGTGGGTCGCATGCCTGCCTCGGACAAGAACTTGGCCATGAAGTCCCGCTTCTGCTTAAGTTCGCGTGGCAGGCTGAGGAAGTAGCTCTCCGGTTTGCCTAGACGTTCCAGTTCGATCTCAAAGCTGCGCGCCACGCCCTCCTGCAGGGGCGTGGGACAGGTGTACACAGAGTTCTGGTGCACCATCTGCAGGTTGCGGATGAGCTGGGCTGGTCCGTAGGCCCATCCGATCTTCCAGCCGGTCACGGAGAAGGTCTTGCCCGCTGATCCCAAAGTGATGGTGCGGTCCCACATGCCCGGCAGCGTGCAAATGCGGATGTGCTCCGCTCCGTCAAAGACCAGCCACTCGTACACCTCATCCGAGACGCATAGCACGTTCCATTTGCGGCACAGCTCGGCAATCCGCTCCAGTTCCTGTCGATTGAAGACCTTGCCAATGGGATTGTGGGGTGTATTCAGGATGATCATCTTGGTTTTCGAGTTGAACAGACCCTCGAATTCGGCATCGTCCAGCACCCAGTCCGCGGAGCTTATGGGTCCCTCCGTCTTGCGCTACAAATTGGACATTTAAATGGGGGAACTATTCTTGGTTATCTATGGGACTTCGTACCAGTTTGAGGGGAACAAAGCGGGGCACTCCGCCGGCCATCTTTACCATAGGCTCGTAGCAGTCGAAGAAGGGTTCAATGATGATCACCTCATCGCCAACGTCGACATGTCCCATGATGGTGGAGTAGAGCGCCTCGTAGGCGCCGGAGGTGATCAGGATGTCACTGAGGGGATTCAGTTCCTTACCGACCAGACCGCTGTACAACTTTGAAAGGGCATTGACCAGGCGGACGTGCCCATAGCCACGAGTGTACTGATGCAGAAGAGGATTCTCGTCCTTTGCAATGTCCGCCAACGAGTGGGTCACGTACTCAGGCGCGGCATCGTCGGGGAATCCCTGGCCCAGATTCAATGGCTTGTATTGCATGGCCAGGGCAATGTACTCGTTCCAGACGCTGGGCGTGCTGCCTTGCAGTCTCTTGGGCAGATCGAACTTGTCCATGTTGCTGGCGGTTTGCTGGTGGCGTTGGATTTGAAACCGGAACTGATCTCGCAAGCTTCTCTTGGCAGCGGATAAAGTCAATCCACAGCGGCGGAGCATCTGTAACAAGGTTACTTTAGTATTGGAATGTTCCCTTTCTCTTATCACCGCGTGTCGGTTTATAGAGCGATAAGCACGCACTTTGCCTGTCTGGGTGCCTGTAGAATGATCTTAATTGTAACAATAAAATATCACTGGTTAAATGCAATTGTTGAAGTTAAATGCTGGAGCCCTGCAGTGCGCGGTGAGGTTGCATAATGACACTGAATTCTGATTAGACTAGCGGAATATCTATACGCGAATATGATTTTGCTTAAAGCGCTCACACACACTTGCACACTGTAATATGCAAATAAACAAAAAATCCACCTAAAAACAGCTGCAATAAGCCTAAACACCGCCAGCTGTTCGATGCTGATATAGATTTTCTAATTTGAAAACTACTGATAACGTTTTCCAACGAAAGTAAGTTTCACGATCATTTTTGGGTTACAACCTTGACCTTGACTCTAAAGCTCGTTGATAAAAATTCAATTAGATACGAACCATATTTTGTTCGTACTATGATATATTTGCCTTTTCTTTTAGAAACCTAAAAATGTATCAATAAAAAATGGAACTCACAAAGTAAACAATATATTTACTATTTTTTTGGGCGGCGGGATAAGAAGTGTTGGAAAGTGACCGAATCTTGTGGGCACTGTTATCGATAGGTCAAACCAGGGCTGTTGCTAATATCGCGATTCAAATAGTGGCACACACCGATAACAACCACCTATCGAAATTCAAGTTCTTAACAAATAACCGCGAAGATTAATTTCTTTTGAAAGTAATGTTCAAGTATTTACAATTTCAAAAGTTATCCTTTAATAATCCCACAAAAAATTATTCGTACTCTTTTATTTTTCAAAAGTTTATTTATAAAAAATGCTTGTTAATGGTAGTTAATCAAAGGTGAAATCATCGTATAGCTAGTATAATTGACAAATTATTTGATTAATAACATATTAAGCATCGAAACATTTTACATATCTTTAAGTATAGAATTATCTGTTATGCTATAAAAAGAATTGAATTTTTTATTTGACCAATTTCGATTTTAAATGTTCGTTCTGCAGAGTTTTAACAAAGTAAAGCTACTAAACTTAAATCACAGATAACACTAAAGTGTTTGTTACGATATATGCATGTATATATATGTGTCTGTTTCTATATATATATGTCACTATATATGTGTGGTCAAATCGGTTGTTACAGGCCCGCTTTGCCTTCTTCTCATCTCGTACGATTCCTTTTCTTTGTGTGGAAATCATAGAACGCATAACTGACTTAAGGTTAAGTTAGAAAACCGCTTAAACTAACGAAATTGTGTGTGTTGTCCGTGTTATGTGGTTGGTTGTGTTGCAGTAATTTTTGCGGCCACATTCCATCTGTTGTTAAATGCAACAATTGGCTTAAGTACTACGAAACAAGAGGCTGGAGTCCTGATTCGGGTTAGGACTATATGTTAAAGTGATCCAATTATCTCCTTTTTCTCATCCCCGTCTGTTGTGAATGGCACACGTTTTGCGTAACGCGAATGGCAAAAACGAAACTGAGGTTAATGGGCCCGGTTTCGGGTTCAAATCCGATCAATTTTTTTTTAGTTTCAAAGTTTTATAATTTTAAAATTATTGCTTTAGCCAGAAAGTACAATTTCTATTGAAGAAATCCATAAAAAATCCTTAGAAAATTTAGGGGGCAGGAACTTGTGAATGTGAGTAAATGTTTAGAACTCGAATGGCATTAACTTTTGATCGGATTTTTAATTGAAAACCGGGCTTTCAATCCTCTCCCTTTCTCTTTTTGTGTTGATCCTGTGGATGAAGTATGGTTCTGTGATCTCTAAACGTGCACCTCCGGGCAGTCCTCGTCCTTGATCGATGTGTACTGCACCTTCTTGGCCACATTGTCGAACACCGGCGTGATCATGTACTTCAACTTGTCGCGGCTGACGTAGACGAGCGCCACCAGCAGTCCGAGCAGGATCATGCTCAGCACGATCAGCAGGAAGATCAGGGTGGCCGTGTGTCCGCTGATGTGGGCCTGCGGCTGGACAGACGCCTCGGCGCCCCCGTAGCGCTGCTCCTGCTCGGCGGTGTTCAGGATGGTGGCAGCGGCGGCAATGTCGTCCGCACACTGACCCATGTCCATTTGGAGGAGGTGGACGGGCGAGGAGTCCACGCGGCCCGGCGAGTGGAAGCACATCAGACTGTCCTTGTTGCGCACCGTCACCCGGGTGCTGGGTATCCACGTGCGGAACGGGGCGATGCGGCAGTCGCAGACGAATGGGTTCAGGTTGAAGTCCACGATCAGGTTGGCCGTGCGGTTGGGGCGATTCTCCAGCTCGTTGAGCACCCGCAGATCGCTGGGCTTTACGAAGCCGAACTTGTTTCGCTCCAGGTCCAGGAAGCGCAGGTTGTTCAGGCAGCGAACTTCGAAGTTGAGGTCGCGCAGCTCGTTGTCGCCCAGGTGGAGGTCGCGCAGCGAGGGCAGGTCGCAGAAGACGTTGCGGTCCTTGAAGTGCGTGATCTCGTTCTGCTCTAGATGCAGCTTCTGCAGCTTCACCAGCTGGCTGTTCACGAAGATGTCGTGCAGATCCTCGCTCAGCTGCGGCGAACTGTTGTCCTCGAAGGCATCGGTCAGGTGCAGACTCTGCAGGTTTATGAAGTTCGAGAAGACGCGCGGATGGTGGTGGTTCACCTCGTCGTCGAACCGCGAGATGCTCAGATTGTTGTGGTTGAGGATCAGTCGCTCCACGCGCGGCACATGGTGGTAGCTCTTGCCGCGAATCTCGCGGATGTGGTTGCTGCTCATGTCCACGATGCGCAGCTGCTTGTAGTCGTTGATGCTGCCGAAGACATTCCACGGCAGCTCGGCGATGCGGTTGCCCGTGAAGATGAGCACCTCCACCTGGTCGGGCATGAACTCCAGCACACTGGTGTTCCGCAGTCCGGCGTTCGTGCAGTTCACCACGTACTGCGTCTCGCTCTCGTACAACTCCCTGCCGCAGCTGCAAGCCGCCGGGAAGTTGGGTCCGCAGGTGGACGAGCTCTCGCCCAGGACTCCTCCAGCTCCGAGCGCCAGGACCACGGTGGCGATAACCACGCCCAGGACCAGTCTCCTCAGTTCGGTGGGTGGCATGTCTCTGCTATTGGGTGCCTGCAATCAATAGACAAAAATGCAATGTAGTAAAGGCCTATCTGATATTATTTTATGTTATGTGTAAACTGGTAAAAAAAATTAGTTAATCAAAGTATTTCATACTCAATTTAAATATTTTTCGATTTGATTTTCATCCATTTTTATTTTAAAAATTGAATTTTGGCTCTTCTCAACTTTTAGTTAAGTATGTTTCATATTTCAAAAGATCGTACATGTTTTGGTTGTGGGCTAAAGCAAAATGGTTTATTGGTTTCTAATGCATTTTAAAGTGGCGTACAAACCGCAGAGACCGACTTAATTTGAACAGTTGCCTGCGAGCCATGGTATTCCCATTTCCGGTGAACGAGCAGCTTATTTATGATCCACAAGTTTCAGATTTATGTGCTTATGAAAACGGGAGCATTGTGCTGAAGCACAGTACCTCAACGGAGTATGTGTCTCTCATCGTTCTCAATCACCGGCCCACGCGGCGTATGGGTAATTTCTGTTCAGTGGCCAACCTTTCGGCAAAACAAACGCCTGAAGGGCACTCCGGAGAGCTAAAGGCAGTCATCCAACCGCGGCAAAAGCAGCTGCCGAAGTCGCCGCCGTAAACCTGGTTATTTTTCGGCTTTTATTGCTATTTATTTAGTGCCCAAGCCAGTGTGTGTGTGTGTGTGTTTATGAGTGAGTTTATTAAAGAATTTGGAGGTGTTGTGGGAAACGCTTAAGCCTGGTGTGCAAACACTTAGCTGAGAACCATTAGAAAACCATATTTTGTTTCTCTCCATATGATTTTTATATATTCACACTAAAAATAAGAGGTATTTAAAATTTAATTGATCTGTTAGAGACAGAGACTTAATTAAATGCTTAACTCTTGGTACACATAAATACAATTACCAAAGGTTGAACTTTTGTTTAAATCAATGATTGATATTTAAAGAGAATTTACGGGAAAACAATAAAGGTCATCATCAATCAATCAATTTAGCAAATATGCGCAGCAAAAGGTTGTAAAACCAATTAGTACCAGTTACAACTCAGAAATTTAAGCCGAACTGTTCGAACTGGCAGGTTGTTCGGAAATGCTAATGGCTGGGCAAGGCAGAAGGATCTGAAACAGAATCGCTACAACGGTGCCCCTATCCTGGTGTGAACTGGATATCCCCATTTGCCCATTCATCTTCTTGTTAAGAGGGTGCTTCCAATTAGAAGCTGCTGTTGTTGAAACGGGCCCTTGACCAAGGGTCACTCGATGCTAATGAGCGCATCAAATTCCGGCTCGGGAAAACTGAAAACTAACGGCGTTTTAATGGGCCCAGCAGGGCGCCACCACCATTTCTCTTCCGGAGGCCACTCAATTATCTCGATGGGCAATTGTGTAGTTCCTATTTCAAGAGTCAGTTTATGATGGTTTTGGTTTTTGTGAATGAAATTTACAAAATTTGCAAAACATTTATCCACCGAAAATCGGGAATATTTACCCATTAGTTGGAGATAATTGGAGTGTGGAAATGGATACTGTTTCGGGTAATATTTAGTTTTTCCCCAGCATTTCCCCCTCTTTGCTTCTCGTTTGGCCAAGGTACGAATGTAAAAACAAAGGGCCTAAACAAAGCACAAAAGCTGCACTACACTTGAATCTGCTGTTTAACGTAAACGCTCGGTGTATGTGAGTCACTTCCGGTTTGTCGGACTAACAAGCAGCCACACCTTTTACCCCTCTTTCCACCTCTACAGTTTTTTCTTTAATTTCAACTTTTATGTCCTTGTAGTTGTTTGCTTTGTGTGTTTACTGTTGCAATAACATACACCTGTAAAGGGAACTCACCACCTCCCCATCTCCTTAGCTTACCCCATCTCAACTCCCTGAATCCGCCCGCCCCATAATTCCCCCAGCCATTCCACTGCAATAATAAGGCAAACAAACAACATTTGTTCCTTCTTTACTGCACTCGGTTTGCTTCTCGGTGGAATTTATGCATGCGCGTAAAATAATAATAATACAGAAAAGAAACAGCAGCAGCCAGCAACAACAAAGGCAAAAAACTACAACAAAATAATGTGTATGTAGCCAGCGCAAGTAAAATAATAACAGCGAACATTTTTGTGTGTGTCTTTATACTCTTACGAAAGGTATAATTTATTTACAAAAAACTGCTCGAACTGAAACAAAAAGTATTATGGGAATGGGATATTCCTATGTGCAACAGCACAAAGGGAAGGTGGGACAAATGTCAGTCTACTTCTTCTTTATAAATTTTAACCACAGAAATCCTTTCAATATTCAATATTATACATGGAAATATTTTTACGCTTGTTTTTACTCGTTGTTTTTTATTATGAATGTGAGTACGCCAACTTTAAAACCCAGATACATTGAAAATTTAAGGCAATCTGCAAAGGTATTCTCAGATTCGGTTTTGCAAAACCAACATTACCGTTCTTGTTTGATAATATTTTTTCGAGTTTTTTTTTACGTGCTTTGCATTCGCATGACTTCTGCTCTAATTCTCCCCCCGACCCTCCCTTCAATTCGTTAGTGGTGAAGTGCCAGCCACTTGGCAGTTGCAACACAAAGAAAGGAGCAGGAGGAGCTGGTGGAGCAGGACATGGACGAGCAGGTGGAAAAGCAATGGCGAATATATGGGAGTGCAATTAAAGGTGGTCCCTCAATTTGTTATGCACGATGAATGCGAGCCTTGTGTGCGTGTATTTGTGGCTGAGCTGACTTCGTGTGCAGGGGTGTGGTTGTATGGTCTAATTAGTACATAACTGTATGGCGGTGTATAAAGTGGAGGAGTGTTGTCAAAACATCGCAGAGGGAGCCCCATCCAAATTCAGCTAAATTCAGCTAATGCCAACTAATAACAGCCAATTAGTTCCAGCTTCGACCATTTCCCCCTATCACCATATTTTAAGATTTAAACAAACAAATTTTATTTATGCATATTTGCAAAATACTTTGATTGCAGATTTGATCCAAGTGCTTTCAACGGCTAGATAGCTAAAAAACTTAAAACTTAAATTTATTTAGTTTAGATTTTTAGTTTAGTTTTGTTTCTATTCATATTTATTATTAGAACAGCAATTACTATATATAATGTAATGTAAAGTGATTAATAAGATTTGTGGTTCAACTTCATAATTACTGAATAAATGCTAAACAATCTTTATTTTAACTAAAATTGTGCAACGTTCTGCTTAAGCTCCTTATTAAACCATACCCCCACCATTCAGGATCCCCTTAAAATTGTTGAACAGATGTCTCCATTATCGCAGCTCTCCTCAATCGGATGCTGTGGCCAAGGCTCTTACCGTTTTTGCACTGAAAGGCAACGCCACGCCCCCACTTTTGGGTGGGGGTGTCCTTGGGAGTTTCGCCAGTCAAATTTCATTGTTGGCACAACTCGTTGCATACTTTCGGGCAACACTTGCGAATGAAAAGCTCTTCAGAGTGAATTTCGCAGCTGCAACTCGCATCCAACTGGGTAAATGGGTAAAATGGGGGGCGAGGATGAGGAGCAGAAGGTGGTGGTGAAGTGCTGCTCGCCTCGCTCTGCCAACTGCATTACGGAAATCCTAATGCGGCCAACAAGCGTTTAATGTCCGCCCGGCAGTCATTAAGCGGGAGTGAGAAATGTTGAAATGTTTAAAAGCTTTTCGCCAACTCCAGCTACATCTGCAGGTCCTCAGCCAGCAGCCAAAAATAGCCAACTTACTGTGCTTTGGCTGGCAATAAATTTCAGTGGGTTGCCTGGAGTATTTAAGTAGGCGACTGGGCTTCCAGCGAGCAAACACTAATCTAACATCAAGCCATAGCTGCAAGAAAACTTAAGTGAACAGAAGAACATTATTCGAAGAGTTTTTTGGTACCCATACTTTGTTGATACATAGGTTTTCAAACTGTAGATTCATAAATCTATTAAATTAAATTCGTTACCCAGTTTATCATTTTAAGGATTAAAGTTTGTGCTTCTTAACTGATTTTATGCTCAAGCTATGAAATTGATTTTTAATGTTCTGTGCCTTGTTAAGCTTTCTAGGCATATCTCTTTTCACAGCAAACTTGTTTATTTGCCTGTTATAAGTCAAAAACTGTGCAACTGCATGAACACAACTAATATGGTTTCGATTTGCACTAAAATCCAATTATTAACTTGATTTTTATGCCAGAGAAATCAAAGTATAGCGATAAACCCTTAACTTCTGACTTCATTGCTGGCTTATTTTCCTCTGTGTGGAGCTGAATTGCGGCAGAGACTTTTTTTCCATCTTGCCGGCTTTGTTCGATGTAGTTTATGCCCCCATTGACTGTCCGCGGAGCGAAAGGCGAAACGCAAGTAAGTAGGCAACACTTGTCGGGCTTCCACACTTGGCCATATCTCCCGACACTTAGTTCCCGCTCCATTCCCCCTCTGGCCATTTTCATTGTCAACTTGCTGCCGGTTGCTCAGATGGTGGCTCTGGCTGTTGATGACCGCGTTCTCCTTGCCAATGCAATTAAACGCGACTGCAGTCCCGGCATGGTTTACTATCCTGTCCCGTCCCGTCCTGGCCGTATGAAACTCAATTAGGAAAGTTCACCAGGAGCGAAAGCAGTGAAGTCGGGGAAGAGTGCCAGCCACAATATGAAATTGGTGCACGTTGGCTTCATAATTTCATTATGAGAGCGCCGTGCAAAGTGCAAAATATACGAGTCTGACGGAATACAGGAGCCACTGTGGTGGTGATGTCGATGGGCGTGGCAGGAGCCCCCAAGCCATCGGTTCTTGGTCAGAGCCTTCGCATCCGCTTGGACTATGTAATTAGCAGTCAGCTAATTGCACTTCAATGGCCAAGTAAGTGGCGGTCCCCCCTTCGGAGCTGGAAAGTCTGCGAAGTTTTTCACACGCCATAACGGAAAGTTGCGGGGGAAATGCAAGGGAAATGTGAAAGTTGGCCAAGAGTGTGAATTGTGGCTTTGCGGTCTTTTAAAGACACACTCATGCACCACTGGCAATATGGCAATGGCAATGTGGCAATGGGGCTATGGGGGGGGGGGGGGGGGGTGGGCGGAGCAGACTCCAGGTTTATGATGTGGTTAACCAGGTGCAGGCGGGTGGTCCGGGGGCGTGGCAAGTAGGTGTACGATAGGTCATTAGGTGAGTGGGGTCAAAAGCGGTGAAGCGAGGAGTAAGGGGATAAAGACATAAACCAGTGTCCAGCACGTGTTTTTTCAAACTGCTATAAGTTGATTTGGGAGGAAGGCTCTTCCTGCTTGTTCAAAATGGCATTGAAAAGATGCTTCGGTAATTTTATTTAAAAGGTTTAGATATCTTCTTAAAAATTTAAATTATAACACTAATAGTCTTTTCGAAATGAGCACATTCTTTGGCTTTAATTTAAAAAGTTACTTCCATCTCTGGTTTGGCTTTAATCGAATGCAAATTGGTAATTGGAATAAAACGCAAAACGAGACGCCCAGATAAACACACACACACAAAGCTACATCCATTTAGCACATCGATAGAGATGTACAAATACAAGAATCCAAACACGTTGCCAACACTTGGCCAAGTGTATATAGCCTGGCAGAAAATTGCACGTGTTGCCAACAAGAGCTCCAGCCACAACAACAGCACGAAGGGCAGCAACAAAATTTCAAGCGGCATTTGCAATCCATTTTCGAACAGCATTTATAGCAACAGCAACCCTCCTAACAGGAATTGCAGGCAAAAATCCATGGAATGCTAAGGGAAGGAGCAGTACACCTAACAGAATCTCTACTACAATTCCATCTTACGTTTGTAAAATTAATTTTATGAATAAGGTTAAGACAGTCCCAATTATAACAACATGTTCAAAGTTCATAAAATCAAAAAATAATAATATTTATATCATTACTTAAAAAACATTAACAAGACAGAACACATAACTTTACAAGTAGGTATTGTTCAATATATAAAAAAAATCCAATTTGTAATATAAGAAAAAGCATATGTAATACACTTAATTTAAATAAATAGTAATTTGGGAAAATATTTAAAACACGCTTTATAAAAATGGCTTTGATTGGTAAAAAAAAACTTTTTCTTAGAGCTGTAAACAAATGAACGAAAGTTCTTTCAGTGCATAGAGGGAATGTAGCGAGATAGAGAGTGATTGGGCAGCCGACAATTACGAATTCCAGGGCTTGGCCGGATACCCTCCCCTGCCCTCCCAAAATCCCTCCCCCGTTGTTTTGCATATTTATGCGATCAGAGTCGCGGCCTAGCCGCGACCAAAACGCGTCCGAATCGCGCCCAACTCGCACGACACTTACAAATTGCATTACAAAGCGGTCGTCCTGCAATCGCACAGCGCCCACCGTCTATGCCACGCCCCTTTCACGCCCCTGAAGGCTATGACGTATTTGTTCTCGCTTTTGTGTTGTTCCCTTGTTTTGTTTTCACTCTATTTTTTGAATGCTTGTGCCACAAAGTTTTCGTTTGCATATATTTTGTGCTGGCTTTTGTAGTTTCGGGTTTTTATTTGTCAAATGGAGGAGTGACATAAAAACCTCAGTGGTTAGTGAAAAGCACTGAATTTATGCCACTTTTTGTTCAAATAATTTCATAGGATTCGAAAAGCTTTGAGTGATCAGCACGATGTGAAAATGTGTTTAAACAAACATTAAAATCCTTTTTGCCTGCAGTTAAATAAAAATATATTAATAGCTTAGCAAAAAAAAAATATTCACGAAAACTAAGTATTCAAAATATTCGACAAGCCAGTATTAATTAACGAAAATAAATAAATCGGCTTTATGCCGATTTGTCTAAACTCGAGCTGTCAATATTTTCGAAACGCATTAACGAGCTTAGCTTTTACCTTTGCGATGACAAATTATTTAGTTTCACAGCAAAATCAATTCTTAAGATTTATGCAGCCATTCAAATAATGTTCCTTAATCACTGCTAAGTACGTTTTTTGTGGTTTCAACAACTTTCCACTTAACACGATAAAGTTGCTTTTGTTTTCCTTTTTCGTTTTCCGCTTTCACTTTCGGGATCAATCCAATTTGTGAAACACTTTTCGCGTAAACAAAACCGCGAATAGAGCTGCAGGGCACATGCTTTGCTTCATTGAATCTGTCCCTCCCTATTTTCCTCGCTTTTCTGACCATCCCTTGCAACGGAAACTTTTCAACGCGCTCTTTGTCCCGTTTTCCTTGCTTTTTGGTCGATCAACTTTGTGTTGTAACCCAAACTGAAACAGCAAAAAAAAAAAAAAAAAAAAAAAAAACACCTAAAAATGTATAAACTGTTATTCGACATGCAGAGGAATGGGGCAAACGGGAGTTTGGCTTTCAAATTCAATATTTTTGATTCCATCGTTGACGGGAAATGTGTTTCGTTATTTTTTCTACATTTCTTCCGGCGTTCTCTCAAACTTGGCCAACAATTTGGTGGCATAAAAACTGTGAATGAATGAATTTTAAATAAACACGGGCTGGACCCAAAGCTAAAGCTTTTCTTGAGGGCTGGGAATGTTTTGCATTGGAAATTCTATAGGTCCACCATAAGGAGCTGGGGATATGTAAATCTACAAAATTTGTTTTTTTTTTTATACCGCCCTTCCACTTTTTGCCTGCTTTCTTTTCCGCTGTTTTTGTTGCTCAACTTTTTACTGGCCTGCCTTTTGACTTCCACTCTTGGCGGCGTGGGGCTGGGTAGAGGGGCGGGTGGGCGTTTAAGTGGGTGGACGCAGACAGGGCCAAGCTGTTTGTTTCCAATTAGAGTCGCCGGGCACCATGGCAGCACCTAGGGGCCGTATGATAATTGGATTGCCATGCATGGAGGACACACCCGTGTCCTTTTTTTACACAGCTGAAAAAGTTGAAACTAACAATCAAATTCATTAAGAGGTATATTTGTACTTTAAAACCATTTGCAAGCAATTGATTTTATTGTTTTTGCTTTTAGATTACACTTCCAGTTTAAAGTTAAAAAATCTAAACAAAATTATCTGATTTTCCAAAAAGAAGAATGATTATTTTGTTACACTTCGAAAAATGAAGTTGCATAAGGCAAAAGTAAAGTAACTTAATGTAAAATAAGAAAGTTTATAAAAAATTGGTTGAATCTATTGATATTTTTCACGAAGAAATTTGTATTTAGCCATAAAATATTTTAGGTCCAGAAAATATATTTATTTTAAATAGAGTTTAAAGCCGAAAAGAGGAATTTGTAGAAAAAATCAGTGCAACAATTTGTGAAAACTCTTTTAGTACATTTTTAAAACTTCGCCTTTTCTCGCTGTGTAGGGGACAGAGAAGGATAGAGATAGAGCTGTACAAGGCTGAATGCTTTCTGTTTTTCTGCTTCTCGGTTCTCGGCTGGCTCTTCGTTTACCGTTGGCTGTTTGCTGTTTGCTTGTGCCTTAACAGATAAATGGACAGCCCCGTGAGGCAGCAGACAGAGATGGCAAATAAACAGCAACAACTACATGGCTGCGAGGAGAAGGGCGGAGGGCACCCGGCAGCAAGAGGCAGACAACAAAGAACCGTCAACAGTTGACAAGTGGCTAGCAAGGAGTGGCCAAAAGGGGTGGGGGCGGGGAAAGCGCAGAGAAGAGCTACAAAAACTGTAGCACGCCTTCGAGAGCAGCGGAAAGTGGGCAGCGAGCGGTAGAGATGAGTGGGGGCTATAAATAGTTGCAGGCGCCTTGGGACCAAGAACTATGCCAAAGGCTCCGAGAGAGCAGGTGGGAGGGGAGCGAAGAGGTCAGCGTTTAGGCTCAACAGTTGGTCGAGATAGAAAGTGGTAGGAACTACGAGCAAATGTAAACGATGTGCTCTAGTGCTTTGCCTTTGAGATATGCCTTGAAAATGGGGAAAAATTGATTTTTTAAATACTTCTCCTACTTTCTTTATTTCTTCGAAAGCTTAACTTAAGACATTTTAAATACCTTCTGTCAATAAATGACTTTCTGGAAAAGAATCTAAGAACATGTACCAGGCCATACAGTCTTAGCTCCTTTTTGATAAAATTGTTTTCGTAATATTTATTGTAAGTTTTTTTTTCTGAGTGTAATCTTTATTTGATTGCTTGAAACTACTGTTAAGAAAGACTATGTTTCCTAATGAATAATTCAACCTGTATAACATTTAATAAGATCTCCTGCGAATCGCGGAACCGAATGATTTTTAGCAACCATCAGAGCTTTATCAATTTCCCAGGACTCAGTAGAATTAACAAAGTTTGTAGTGTCGGAAACACAGTTTTGCACTAATGGAATATACCCCCCAGTTCAAAGAGCCAGGTAGCTAAGCCACAGCGACAAGGTAATTTGGCTCACAGCCGCGGAGCGGTTACAACAAATAGCCAGAAGGCCGGTGCATTGATGGTGCATATGATGCATTTTCTACAAACGTTAAAAAATTGAATTTAATTGAATAATAAAAGAGATCGTTGTTAAATATGCAAATTAATTTTGAACGTTTTTCACAATTTCTGTAAACAAAATGTTAAAAATTCTGATGAATATGAATAGAGATTGAAGTTTGGATAGCTTGTACACAAGCTGCAAAATCTGAAAGATATTCACTAAAGTCTGAAAACTTTCCCAAACTAAAGAAGAAATCGGACTTTTTGGAATTTTAATTTACAGCAAGGTCAAAGGAAATGCATAAGAGCACTACAACATCAAAGCATGAAACGCAGAGAAAGAGCAGATTAAAAAAGTAATAGTAATAAAAGAAAGCAGATAAGCGACAAAGCCGAGCCAGTGAAATGACAAGGTAGTAAAAGCAAAAACGGCGCAAGGTACCTGAAAAACAGATGAGCAACAGAGCACAGCCAAAATCGCAATAACCCAGAGCATTACAAATGACTTCAAAGGCCAAAGGTTAGGTGCTACATATACAGCCACAGCAGGGAAACGGTTGAGAACATAAAGAAATGAGAGAAACTATTCCAAAGTCATTTGGCAAGCGTTGAAGGACGCTGGAGAGGTCGGAGGTCGGGGGTCGGAAAGGGCAGGGCAGGGGGTAATGGTAATGTCAATGGGCAGGGCAGTTGCTCAGATGAAAGCACCACGAAGTGTTTATTGCAAAACAAAGCAACAACAGCTTCAGAAAATAATACAAAATGTGAGCAAAAATAAAAGCAAAACATTTGCCTAGCACGATACCCCAAGAGGGAATGTGTTAAATGGAATGGAAATAGAAATAGAAATACATATATCGAATATTTAAAGACAGCAAAAAATGGTTCCTTACTAAAAATTTTGAATTTGAATTGAAAAACCACCAATCATAAGTTTTAAAGTACAGTTATCAAAAATAAACTACGGGGTTTCTTCATAAAATTAAAAATTAAATAGCTTCAGGAGTTTTTCCGGTTTCAAAACTTAATCTTTCCCTTTTGTTTTTTGTTCCCAAACACTCTTGCCATGCCACTATTGTTGCAGTTTGTTTGCACCATCCCCTTAAGGGACTTGGCCTGCGCCATCATCTCGTCTTCAACGTTGGTCACCCGTTGGCCTCGTTAAGTTTTTGACAGGCCAACTAATTTCAGGGCAAAAATGACCAAAAGTGGCCCGGGGACAGTGAAGGGCAAACGCGAAGTGACACTTTTTCCCCCCTTTCGTCTCGACTTCAACTGGAGGCCAATCAATCTTGGCCCAGAGTGCTGGCAGGCAGTTCAAGTGCCGGCCAAGCCCGGTTCACTTCATCTTCATTCGTTTGGGCAATAAGTCCTCTTCCCTCGGTCCTTTCGTCTATTTAAACTACGAGTGTATTCCCTCCTTCGTCCTTTTGGGCGTCCTAACGACAATTGCAAATATGTTGCAATTTCCCGGTCAGGAGCCAATGGTCGAAGGTTGCTATTCCTGTTGCTGGTTTGCCTTTCGCATCCTTTCCTTTCCTTTCCAACTTCCATCTTCCATCTTGCTCTTCTACATTTCCTTTTTCTCCTCCTCATTCCCGACAGGACAAGGCAGGCTGAGCAGAGCCTGGGGACCTCCAAAATGTGTTGCAACTGCCTTCTCCTCCGTCTCATTCCCGATTTGGGGCTCCACTTGCTTCTTCTGCCATGAAGATTGATCACAGTTGCTGCTACTTTTTGTAGCCCCGCCTGCAATTTTTATTTCCGCCACCGCTTGCCACGCCCCCTCCCCCGCCCCCCATCGCCGGACGTTTAATATGAAAAATTGCGCGCAAATATTTGCAAGCCTGGCGCAGCAGGGTAAAAAGGGGAAAAGAAGCCTCGTCTGGCTATCCTAATTGTGTGAATTTGTCAGTTTTGTTGCCGGGGTCAGATATTAATCGTTTGCCAAGCAAACTATTCTTTTTCCCGGGAATTTCCATTTGTGGGGAATGAAGCTGTGTAAAGGACGAAAAACGAACAGAAAAAATTATCTGTTGGAAATGCAAATTAAATTAAAGTATTAAAATAAATTGTAGTTTTATGACAGTTTTTGTACACTTTAGTTACCATTAATTGGCATAAAGTTGTATTACGAAAAGTTTTTTTTATTAAATACGTACTTTTATTAGTCATTTAATAACGCAATTGTTTAAGAAAGACACACCTTTGATCGACAACATATATAAATGCTTAATAGAGAGGAAGAATAATAACCTAATATTTGACAGCGTTTAAAATATAATTTAAATATAATTCAAATAAAATTTGAATCCTTTTGATCATTCTTAAACCGTGGCTAGAAGCTCAAACTACATCAAAGGGATCAAGTCCTAAGAGAAGTGCAGTGAAGATAAACCGGAGTTGCTTACCGTTTCTCGAATGCACTTAACAGGACCACGAAAGCTCACTGCCAGTTGTTAACTTGGCTTCATTTGCCGCAACTTTAAATACTCTTCGCGAATTTCTTTTCGTTCCAAAGAAAAAAAAGATTTGAAAAAAAAAGCACCAAAGAAGACACATAAACAGAAAGCGAAAACCGAAGCCATTTCGTTAGAAGCGAGAAGAAGCGCAAGAACCCACGGAGTCTAACATTAATTCCTTCATTTTGTGCTCAAGAACAGTGAAAGTTGGCAAAGCAGACAAGGCCAAATGGAAAAAAAAGTGCAAGTTGAGATAAGTTGAAAGTGGCAAGAGGCAAAAAGAATCTTTAGCGCAAGTTTTTCGCCTTTTCTTCCTCTCGATTTTAACGCTTTGCCTAAGCCTCGAGGGAGTCGGGGCGGGCAGGGGGCGTGTCATGGCCTAACGCTCGACTGCAATTTGCCAAGCGCGCAAGTATAGCGAATCGAAAAATTGGCCTTAGACCAGCAGGAATGATAGGAATTTTCGAGCGCGACAAGTTTGCAGTAGCTATAAAGGAAGCTATACACGTACAGCGGGAGAAAATGAATAAAATCCACAGTTTCGAATAAAAATGCACATATGACTCTTGTTTTTTTTGTTACAATAGAGACGAATGTATAAACCAATAAATGATATACTCTTTAAAAAAAATGGTTTTAACTCATATATTATGTTTGCTTCAATAAATCATGAACAATTTGGTAAAGCCATTATCTTCAAATAGATTATTAACCTAGAGCATAAATTGACTGGGCTTTAAATCTTTTGATTCTCATCAAAATTCAACCCACTTTCCAATATCGTAAATTATTTCGGAAACCATAATTTAAATACCTTTGAAATGGACAAAAAGCTAACAATGACGTAACCTTGCAACATGACTAAAAACTTAAAATAGGATTACATTTTTTTTTGTGTGTGCACATCTATGTAGCATATTGTTGAGCGGTTTATCCGTCTCTGGCTTTAAAAATGAAAATAGAAAATTGCTCGAATCGCAATTTGCTCTCGTTTTGATGAGAATCCTCTGGGGGGTAGGGAAAGGGGGAAAATGCAGGGTAGATTCCCTCCCCCCCTTTTGAACTGTGAGGATGGTAAGGCAAACATCTGCGGCAGCTGGTTGTGCTGCTCCATCTTTTTCTGCTAATGCCGAAGGCAACGCGGCGTATGAGCATCTTCGAGATCTCTTGAGTTTCACACAGCTTGGAGACTGACAAAAGTTGGAGTGCCGTGTTTGTTATGAAATCCCCTCGGATGCCTCCCTTGCCCATCCAGTATTTCCGATTCTAAAGCCTTACCCTATGCCCTTTTAGTTAAAATCCCATTTAATTAAACCATTAAATCTGACATGGCCTTTAGTGAGAGTTTTCCACATTTGTTTTTGGTTCCCTTGGTTCGCTTGGCTCTCGAAGATAGAGGGGCAAGGCATAGCCACGCGGAGACTGCCTTTGGTTTAATGAGCAAACGCCCTACGCTTTCCGAAAAGTTGTGTAATTGAAATTGCGGATGTGGTTAGGGTAAGCACTGCAAATGACTTTCTGTTTGCAGTTTTCGCTTTTTGTTTCGCCCTCTGTTTTAAACTTGTTTACGTACTCGCGCTGCATTTCAAACTTACCTCAAATGATTTATTTATTCGCTGGCTTGTTTGCTGATTTGTTTGGAATTCACTTAGGCGTCAAAGTTCTGCAATGGGAATAATTGAGAAAAAGTTATTAGTGGCTCATGATGAGCAATTCGAGAAATAATTCATTATATTTAACCATATTGTGGTAAAATTTTACACCGAAATTCTTTTTTTTTTAGTTAACAGATATTCAATTAAAATCATTTCAAGATTCCGCAAATGCTTATTAAACATGTTTCATGGGCGCTGAGCTTGGTTGACCAAAGTCTGTTTTCATTTAATAAATATTTCGGTTTCTTGGTTCCAATTTGCCTCTCACGAACGAGGGCCGACAAGCCACTGTCAAGCCACTTAATTATATCCTCGATAGATGGTCCACTGGCTTTGTCATATTCTGATGACTCAATCTCGAGTGCGATCAACCCATTTATTGCATAAATCTCTATGCAGTCCCTTCAACTGCAGCAGTGTCAAGCTTGGGTTGGTCCAAACGGGGGCCTCGAGAAGCTCCCATAGTCTGTCGGCCACATGACGTATGCGCAATATGCCCTCAACTCGACAGAGGACTTAATTTAAAGCCGCTTTCATCAACAGTTCCCAGGTCCGAAGCTCAATTTCTGTTCGGTAGCAAACAAAATAAAACTTCAAATCTGCAACCAGACACCCCCACTCCCACCACAACCTCCTTCCTGTCTGGATTTAATTACGGCTTTACAAAGGCAGCCAGACAGATGGACAATTAGTGTCGGCCATGAATTATGAGCTTTTGGCTTTTATTTTATTTTTTTTGCCCTTCCTCGGGTTAAGTAAATCATGGTCGGCAGGAGTCGTACTCGGGGCTCATAAAATCACTTTAAACAATAGCTGGAGAGCGGGCGGGAAAGGAGCATTATGCCAGGCAGGGCCAACAAATGTGTAGTTAACTATTATGGCTGCCAAAAGTCAGAGCGTATGCTGAGTAGAACTGAACTTTTGTGCTTCATTTCCGTTTCCGGTTGTGACTGCACATATGCAAAGCATACCCGGCGAGGGGTGGAAATTTCGGCAGCATATGGATAATGGCAAAACGTGCCGAAAGCCAAAAAGTTTATGAGAAGCAAAGACAATGTCAGGAGCGGGGGCGGCTGGTTAGGGAGAAGGCGTGGCCCCAAGAGCAGCTCGTTTGTTTTGACTTTCAATTGGACTGCTTTTCTCCAGGCCCGAGACTTCTTGGCCTACTGTTGCTCCTGCTCCTTTTTAGTATGCCATATTTTCTTCCGCCATGGTAGAACTTTTAGCAATTTGTTTGGCGCTGCTTGGATCGCTTGTGAAAGCTTTATTTTTGCAAATATAAATGCAAATACAGTGTAGTTAAGGAGAAGAGTGCAGCCATTGCAGGCAAACACAATGAGCTTTTTTAATGCTTAGTTGTATGAGTTTATCTTAGAAGATCAATATATTTAAGCGGTTGAAAAAACTGCTTAAAAACTTAAAACCGGATCAAAAAATTTAAAATTTATTATCATCAGATGGTAATCATAATAAACTCTCGTATATTATTTGTAAATCAGAATCATTATCTCGTTTACATAAATATTTGCTCAAACCAGCAGTAATAATGTTCCTATAAAAATGAAATAAAGAAGAAGAAACAACAAGGAGAAACAATCCAGACAAAAAATCCCACAGTTTAGTCTGTTTAGATGTTTCTATTGCATAGAACTGAAGACTTTTTTCCCAACCGTTTCTTGTCCTGTCCATTCTTGTATTTGTCCATCTTGTTAACCTTTCTCTTTACCCTTTCCTCCTCCTCCATTGTGATGCTATACAACCAGTCGACTTGTCGGCCCAATATCTTATAAAGAAGTCTGACAAAACAAGGCAAAAATCTAGAATGGTTCTGGCCTTAAAATTGTGGGTCAATTGTCGTTGTCGTTGCTGTTGTTCGTGTTTCACATTGCTTTATCTGCTGCTCATTCTGCATTTTTAGATATATTTATGCACATTTCCATGGTATTTTATGTGACAGGCAAAGCAACTCTGAAATGGGAAAAGTTTTACATTTGCCAAAGTGAAGTGAATGACAAAGTGAAAATTTATTCTACATATATATGATCAATATTTGTGGGAAAATTAAATTTTCAACTTTCGTTAGATGTCTTTAAGTCAAATTTTTTTAAAGTTATATGGTTTTTGGGCAAAAGCAGGATTTTATAAAGTATAAATGGGCCTTTTTAATAAATTAGTTGAGTGGGAACTATGGAAATGCAAAGTTCTTCTTTAAAAACAGAACTGGAGAAAAAGCTAATTACCCTGAAGCTTCTCATTTCGAATAACTAGGGGGACATAATTGAATTGAAATGCGAAGCTAAAGAACATCTTTCTGTTTTGAACACAACTCAACTGTTTGTCGTCAGGCTCCCTCCATGGAATAAAAAGCTGATTGGAGGAACAAAACTTATTTTCCCGTCTTCTAATTCCATACAAAAATTCCCAGTGGCCGGGTGTCAAAATCAGGCCGAATCTCCCTTCTGGCCCGAAACAGGAGAAAGGCGCCGACAACAATGAATGGATATTTCTGCAGCTGACATGTGTAGAACAGAAAGAGAGGGAAGTCAGCACGTGAGACAGGGACAGCGACAGACACAGACACACTGACAACGTGTTCCATCAACCGCACAACAAAAGACAACAACAACAGCAGCATCAGGGGCCTCAACAATAACCCGTTGAAGATGGAGATGAAGAAGGATTTATTGTCGGTGGACCGAGAGCATCGTAATGCACATGTTCGAGGGGGTTGAGCGGGGCCCAAGACCTTGAGGGGATGGTCGATGTCAGAAGTCTTGGCTATCAAAAGATTAAATCAAATTGGAGACCCCAAGGCAACAAAATGTTGCCTACATTTGAGCGTCAGTGAAAGAGTTTTGAAATGGAAATTCCAAATTCGAGGAAGAATTTATAAAATGCTTTCAGGACATTAGAAAAGAGGCTAAAGTGTTTTATACAAATATTAATGTGTATTAAAACTACTCAGAATATGGAACATTTAATTAAGTTATTTCAGTTGCAAGAATAATGACTTTGAAATAACAAGTCTTTAACTTCTTAAAACTGGTACTCAGACTTATACACATCTTAAATGTGGGAGCATTTTCTAATCATGAGCTGTGTGAATATGTGCCTTTCACCCACACAGATACTCAGACATCTAATTCCGGCCAATTCAAATTTGCCAACTCATCAGCCAAATCTCTCTGCTTATCTGCCTTCCTGTTGCTGCTCCTTTTACTCCAGCCCTATGGGATTACTGCGCTTGCGGGCTGTCATTCAATTAAGTCATCATCGCCATGCATCTTGGCAGCGTTTAACACGCAAGTAACTCCCTGCCACCAAAAATACCCCGCTTAAACCCATAGCCACTTGTCGAACATGATAAATTTGTGGGAAAATGCCAGTTGGTTCGGTGCAAAAAAAAAATACTGCCCCTTTTTTTGGGGGTATATTTCGTAGCTTTAGATGTTATTGCAATTTTAGCACCACCTCTTCGTCCCGCGAGCTGCGTTAATTTTGCGCCAGCTGTCAAATGTCAAAATGTCAAGTGAAACAAAATTTTCGCATCATGAGAAATGCATGTCAGAGTCACACAAAGTCTCCATGGAGCGCGGGCGGGACAAGAGGGTGTGTGTGTGGGTGTGGGTGTGGGGCAACAGTCTGCTACCACCCACCTAGACTGCATAGTCTTGTTGCCACCCCCCGGAACCGCCAATGGAGTGGTTGCCTGGTTGGAATCGTTATCGAGTTACCCAACCAGAGCTCGCTTCATCATCATCAAACGGAGCGTGGTAGGGTGCTGGGGGGTCGTGCAGGGTTAAGGGGGCTGGGAAGGGTTAAAAGGAGGCTAAGCGAAGGGCTCGGGGGGGAGAGGTCGGATGGCAGGCGGTTGAGCAGCATCAACATCATGATAATGCCCATTATTAGCAGTGGCAAAGCATTTGCATGCATTTTAGAATTTGTATATTCCGCCAACGCTGCTACATTTCTCCACTGCTTATTACACCAAGCTACAGGAAAATTGCATTTAGTAAACAAACATTTTTATTTCTTTAAAATAAGAATTTGGTGCTACAAATTAAATGTTGATTAGATAATGGTGGGGGAATCAATTTTTCCTTGTTTACAAATCAATTTCAATTACAAACGTTATTGAACTTTGACACTTATTGGTTGATTAAATACGTTAAAAAACTATCCTTACTATCAAAAGTCAGATTAACATCTGACTTCAAAATTATAATCTTGTTTTTGTTGGTAAGTGTCATGGCTGGAAAGGCGAAAAGTTGCGTGCCAGTGGTGCTCTGCGCATCTGCGGTGGGACAGAGTGAGCCACAGACAGTGGCCCACGAAAACAGATACCACTCTGCCAGGTCCTGCTCTTCTCTCTCCGCTCGGATCCTCGAAACGGAACCGATTTATGCGC
The DNA here is from genome assembly GCF_025200985.1 of Drosophila gunungcola. NCBI lineage: Eukaryota > Metazoa > Arthropoda > Insecta > Diptera > Drosophilidae > Drosophila > Drosophila gunungcola. Next base: position 11,445,155 of record NC_069139.1, read on the forward strand.
ACATTATAAGCAATTACACGGCCAAGCCAGCTGGGAACTGGCAACTGGCATCAGTTCCATTGCCACTTCTGCGCACATTCAGAGCCACAGCCACATCCCCACAGTCAACTCCCATATCCATTTCGATAACTATTTTGGGCGCTAATTGAATCAGCGACTCTTGACGTGAGTATCCCCCCTCCCCGGAGGTAAGAAGATGATTTGATTTGCAGCTCAAGTGTTTCAAAAAAGAAGCCAGTGTCTCGCTCTGGATATGCATATGCATGAGCATAAAAGTGCAGCTCTACCAGCTAAAATTAGACAAATTATGACCGTATGGGTGCATTTTATCGGATATTATTGGAATTGTTTGCTCTCATTGTGTATTTCAAAAACATTAGACTTGATTTAATTTACTAAACTGGTTAAAGTGAATAATTTCTCACAAAATTCGTGTAACGCACGTTTGGTTGATGGACTTTAATATCAAAACAATATTATTTTGTGCACCTACGGTCCACCCTAATATACATATTAGTATATCTGCTTACGTAAACCTTGATCAAGTCGGCCTGTGTGCGGTTTGTGTGCCATCCGACACTTTGAGTGGCGACAGGCCCAGGGCTAAATCAATGCAAATGGGAATGGAATGGAACCGACAGGCCATCTCAGCCTCCTTATTTACCTCCGCCCCTGACTTGATCCCTTCTCGCAGGCATTTCAACCGGGAGGTGGTGTAATTAAATTTCACCTGCCTTGAGCCGTGCGAAGGTAGTCAGTCAACGACGTAATGGAGTCGGATCTGCATGAAATTGCTCATCAAACGATTTGCCGAAGGGAAGATCCACTTAATGCTCTTACTACCAAATCTCTGCTGTGGGCCAAAGTTTAAATGGATTTCCGTACAGCTATGTCCAGCTAATTGCACCAACTTCACTCCATACACAGTTAATTACCTTTCAATACGTTTGTGGGGCAAAGGAATATTACTTGCAATTACTCAATCATGCAATCAATAAGTAAAAGGAGGAAAATGCTAAAGGTCAAAGGCCAAAGGAAAATGACCACAATAGTTAAAAGAGAGAAAATAAAATATAAAATTTACAAAGATCAAGCAAAACAAATATTTAAGTAAGAATGTGAAATGCCCTTTTGCAGAGACGTTGTTTAAATAGATTTATTTTTATTAGTAAATAACAAGGATAGCTTTTCAGAGTTAAAAAAAGAAAGTCTACTTATAATATTTCAGTGGCTTTCTTAAGTTTACAGAAAAAGTATTGTCTAAAATTGTAATTAGTTTTTACTACTCTATGATTAAAGAGAGTAAGTTAGTTTATTAAACAATTCCATTTTTCTGGCATACTTTTAATTTCAGAGTATTCAAATCGGACCGAAGGTAAACTTTACTCTGGGGCTTAATTAATTTCGTATGCCTTGTCGTAATACTTTTTCCATTTGAAGCTTTCCCATTTTTTTACTTTTTATTTTTCTTCCTTTCTTGACATCTTTTCCTTGTGATATTGACATCGAAGGAACTGCCTGAGGAGTGGGTCGAAAAGTGGAAGGCGCAAAGAGCTGGTAGTCGAGAATAATCAACGCACTCATTGAAAAATGCAGCGCGACATTTCCGCTGCCGCTGGCAAGGCGAAACAGAGTTGGAATACAAAGGGGGAGGTGGGAGAGTCAGCTGGATTCTGCTTCATGGATGTCGCCCTGAAGGTGTCGCCCTCGTCTACCGCTTCCCTTCCCCCATTTCTACCTCTGGCTCTGGTTTGCCCCTTCACCTTACAACCTCTGTATACCTATGCTTTCCCGCCCCCCACTTTCATGGTCTGTGCTTTGTGCCTTGGGCGGCGTGTCGGCTGCGTGATTTATGTCACACGAAATGCAAATACATGAGTAAACATGCAAGCCACGGCACGGACATATATACACATCCACATATGTAGGTATGTATATAAGGACACTGGAAAAAATTGTGCTCTCAATCTATTTATTGTAAATTTCTTTATTGAAATATTAGAAAAAAGTGTGTGAAATTCAAGGATCATAATCATAAGAATGGTCAACAAGATAAGTTTGAAATTAAATATTAAAAATTCAAACTTGTGTTTTCGAGTGCATGAATAGAGAATCATCCATATGCATACCCACATATATTTATATAGTGGGAATGGTTATGGAAATGCGGATTGGAGTGGGAATGGGAATGAGAGTTGGCCGTCTAACACAAACTGGAGACCAAAACATTTCACGTTCCTCAAATAAACTGCACACGAGCGGATTAAAAGGGGAGTGGCGGGCGGAAGATTGTCGGGCATTTTGACAGTTGGCAGAACATTCTTTCTAATAAATTTATGCGACATGCGATATGCACTAGGATAGTGGTCTTAGGGAGGGGGGATAGTCGCCACGGAAATTCTGAAGGCAGACAAGTGAAATTTAACTGTTATGCACGCGTTGCTAAAAATGCGACTCAAAAGCACATTGTTTGTAAATCTGTTGCAGCCACTTGTTAGTATTATATTCGAATTAAATTGTTTTTTGTTCAATTTACACATTGTGAAATTTTTATTGAACACTTTCATATTTTCTTTTGCAGTTTAATCATATCTTTTTCAAACATAATAAGTAAATACTCAATCCATTTAATGAAAATTAGAAGAATTAAAACAGTTTTTAGCCGAGCTTGACAATGGTTGTTTAGAATTTGCATGAAGTTATATTAAGATAACGATAAAATTTATTAATCAATGGCCAATATTTACAGTCTTTACCCATGTTAAGGACTATTAAATTAATTTTATTTTTCAAACAAATTTAAGCATACTTTTCACTTACCAAACTCACTAGTTTAAAAGTACAACAAGTACAAGCAAAAATATTAATTGGATTTTATCACTTAATTATAAAACATTAACCAACGGCAGTGCGCAAGTCAAAGAATGCAATTATAATTAACGGGTTTTCTGATTGATTCTCACTTCGGTGGGTTAAATTGATATGGAATTTAAACTTACTTAAATGCATATTTTCACATTTTGAAATGAGTTTAACCCGTGTATGTATGCACAAGTACATAACATGTGACACATGGCCAAGTGTTATAATCTACTAATGAGCGCAACAAAAAGTAAATCAAATATTCAGCTTTAATGTATTTTTAATGTGCTCAGCTGAGATGAAATGTTCGGTTGAATGAATGAATGACTGGCTGACTGATTGATTGCGACATTTTAATGAGGCCCATTGGCAATTCGCTCTAAATTCGCATTATGCAACCGAACTTGCACCTGTTTCATCTCCCCTACTCGCTTGAAGGCTTCCTCTTTCAGCTTTTGATTTAACATGCATCGCTGGCCCAGAATTTGGTTCAATCATTTTTAAAAGCTCGCAGCGAGAAGAATTTGTACCGAGCGTCGGGGCCTTTTCTGAAAACTGATAACAATCTAGTTGCTAGCCGTCTTCCCTCTCCTTCTGACACACTCTATCTTGCTCACTCGCATGCTTTCGGACGGCGAATGAAAGGGGCGCCGAAATGAAAGGGGCGAGTGAAATGCAGAGGTGGAAATAAGACAAGACAAACAAAGTCAGACAGTGGAAAAATGCTGAGGTGGCCCCACAGCACGAACACATAAACACCAAGTAATCGTTGCCGCACATGCATCTACACTGCGAATAAAGTGTGTGGAAAGTTAACAGGTATTTAAAAAAAAGTGTTCTGATAAATAGTTGAGTAATTCCACTTCTGATGTACTTAGTAAGGGGAATAGATTCGGTGAACTGTTCATTGCAAAATATAGTGTTGCAAAGTTTATCCTAGTGCAGAAGTTTTAACCTAGCTCGATTTTATACACAAATTGTTTTAAGTGTATTTCCACTGCTTGTGTTGTTGTGGCTGTGGCTGCTTTGCTTTTGTGCGGTTGTGTGACGAAGAGCGAGCTGTAGCATACTGCAAATCGTGTCAATGACATTTGGTGACACACACACCAATGCACGGCGACGCATACAGACATTCACATGCGTATATATATATAGAGGTAGATTCATGTGGCAGAAGAATGGAAAAGAAAGGCCGATACAAGAAATTGCTTTACAACAACGACAACGAGGAGCTCTGGTTTTCTTGCCTAACCATTTAAGTGGGCGTGTGTTGCGCCTGTCACAGGGAAAAGGGAGCAGGTCGGATGGGAGGCAATATCGTAGGGACTAAAGAACATATTTTACGGTTAGATGTGCTTCGCGGCTGCTATTAATAGAATCGCTTTTGGGTCATTACGTTGCTTTTGTTGCTTTGTCGCTATAGCACTTTGTTGCACATTGGTTCTTGGTCAGGAAATTAATGCAGGTGAGATGTGGTAAGCGGTACACGAAAAGATAATCTCATTTCGGTTTTGAATTAAGGTCAACTATTTAAATGTTCTATTAGAAATAGAAAATTCACTCTATGTAAGATGAGACAGGGAATAAAACCCTCCAATATAAACTATTTATGTATTGTATATACATATGTAAGATGCTTATTTATTTGATTACAGCCAACTTAGCGTGGGATAAAATAAAAAATGTTTATTGCTGATTGTGTGCTGACTTTTGAGATGGCTGGATTTTATTAATATCACCATAAGTAATATGGGATTTAAATATTTATTATCTTCTACATCACCCCATAAAACTTAGAAAGATATATTTCCAGCATCTGACCTATTTTTAGTTTATTTCTATATCAACCAGGTCATAGAAAACTATTTTAGAAAATTAACGCAGTATTAAAAACCTATTATAATTATGTACCAACTACTTTATCCATCTACTAATATTTGTCGTTCGTGATTGCATTAGTTACACCAATTTCTGTATATGCAGCGAATTGAATACGTTTAATTAACTAAGCAAATAAGTATTCCATGACGATGTGTAGGCAAATGCTTCAATCAATTCAAGTCCGCTGCCATTAATGGTATTGTCATTCACCTTTCGTCCTGTCAATTTTCGCTTCCATTTCAATTATTTTTTATTCCAGTTCGCATCGATCCAGCCAGCTTGGTCCGAAATGCAAACTGAATTGGTCAAATAACCATCCGCCCCGTGGTCCAAGCCTCTCTTATTGGCTGGAATATATAATGCGGAACAATTCAATTTCGAATTTTTTCTTGTTTGTTCCTAGCTCCACTTTTTGCCTGTTGCCATATAATATTATTTTGTGCTCTCTTTCGGTTTCACCATCTTTTTTTGGTGGCCATTTAGACGACCGCAATGGTTGCCCCTGTAGCCCCCCACTTACATGCCCAATTCAACGTCATTTAAAGTTAAAAGCCATGAAAATCAACACATAACAAACCAAAATCGAGGTAGGAATAAAGTTTTGCGGCTTTGCGGAAATTGTAATTTAAAACTACGCCCCTGCCGTATTGTTCTCCTTCGTTCAGTTGTTGTGGTGCCCGCTCTAGTATTTTATTCACTTTGGTCCATATATATTTAATTTCATTACCAGCGTTTTTTTTCATTGTTAGCGTCATTGAGAGTTCATAGAATAGCATTTCAAACATATAAATGAAATGCAAATAAAGCGCGAACCAGAAGGGCGAACGGAGGTAGAAAGTAGCACTAATCAACAGGCGACGTAATAAACAAAGATAAAAAGTTTCTAACAAAAAAAGCTCTCGACTAGAAAATTCTCTGCATATAAAAGCAAACTGTATTGTTGTTATGTTCAAAAAAAATTATTATATTATACAATGTTTATAGGTATATAAACAGCAGGAAAATATTTCAAAGTTTAAAATTTTTCGCAAATAAATCGTTAAGTCGTCCGAGTAAAATTGTATATTGAAATGCATCTTAAATTTAAAAGTCGCAAAAATCGTTTAATTTTATTTTTGTATATCGGTAGTAATGGCATGCAATTTCAATATTGAACTTAAACATTCATCAAACGTTTCCAATTCTCTTTGTGAAATGCAGACCGATGACATCCGGTGATGTAATCATATGCTCATATGCCGCAATTTAATTGCACTCCAATTTACAGAGGGTATTCGCAAAAAACAAACAATTAAATGCATTTAACACAGGTGTAGTTCAACCGCAGATGAAATTTAAACTACTTTTCGTACATTATGCGCTAAATATGCATATACATAGTCCATACTATATTTAAAGCTTTAAAACTGGAGTCAACTGGAGTTTGTAGAGAACTCTGGTTTTTCCGCTTGCAATTTGGCAATTTTTAGCGCCAATTACCAATGTCATTCGTCACTCTTGTTGGACGGGAAAACTAGAATTGCTACGAAATATGCTTTTACTGCTGTCGCCATCTCCCTTGCTCCCCCGTCTCCCTCCCTCTCGTATGCTCCCTTGTCTGGCTTGAGCTTATTTAAGCATTCTGCTTATATATTATTTCTGTTGCGGACAAACTCGGCCAACTGACAGCCGACAAGGCAATGTGTCAACCCAAAGGAGCCCAGACATAAAGGAGGCGAAACGGGCCGAAACAGCATGGAGAAGCAGCCCAAATGAAAAACAGGGAGTCCTGGAGTCGAGATGCAGCTTCTAGGGCCTTTTCTCATAGCCGAGTGGGCTTCCAAAAGTTGACAACTTCTTTTCTGTTAGCGGTGACTCCTGAAATTAGTTTGGCCTTAAATATGCAAACTTGCAAATGGATAGGAATGGAAATTGGACAAGAGATGTTAGAGGGTAAGTTCGGGCCAAAGGAAATAGCAAGAAAGAAATTTGTAGGTTAAGAAAAAGTAGCGTTTAGCTAAGGAAGTTAACAAAAAAAATAACACTCTAGTTTAATTTGTTATTGTTGAGAATGCTGCCGAAAGAAAAAATATTTTTCTTTACTTTAATGAATTATATGATAGTTGTGATACGAGCCATCACTAGACAATACACAGTTTCATTTAAATTACCTCTTGGGCTTTTTTTAAGTTAAATTTATCTATTCTTTATATAAATTAATTTCACAGACAAAACATGGTCATTTTATTAAAACTTTAATTTAAGTCTCTTGGTGAAAGACTATTTTGGTTTTTGCTGAGATTGATGGGAAACAACTGAATTCTCGATAAACTAAAATTATAGAGACTACCAAAAATCAGTTGTTTTCCATCAATCTTTACAAAAAAACAGAACAGACTGACACATCACCCTGCCGGTTTTCCTGACTTTAGCACACCACTTGACAAGCAATTCCCTCGCTTTATCAGAGGCCAAATCAACTACAATTCATCACCAACTGGATGACATAAAACAACTCTGCTATATCCACCAAACACCGTCAAACCCCCTCCATTCTGCGGAAAATTTCCCTCTCGGCGAACTTTGGCCTGCATAATTAATGAATTTACACATGCATAATTATAATTACTAGCAGCCAACAGCGACTAACTGCCAACTAACATTGCCCAGGGAAGTGCGGGAGACGGGAGACGGGATGGTTGATAAAGTCGGAATTGCTCTGAGGAAACAACAGTAACAATAACAAAAAACAGCAAGCACAACTTCATCGAAAATTCAAACCAATTGGCAATTTGCGAGCCGCCTTTTTGTACTCAAAACCCCAAGCCCCTTTTTTTTTGCACTGAAAGCACGTTAATTAGCTGTTCGTAGGGTAGAGAGGAGTGGGTTTTGGTTTTAAGGGCGTGTAACTGTATAAAATTGCTGCAAATTGTTCAAACAGGGCCCAGACGAACAAAAACGGAAACACCAAGCGGAAATAGCACAAAAAAAAAATCTTTTTAAATTTTTTATTTTTAAGTTTGACTTTGTATTGTCAACCATTTTAAACATTTTTTTTTTCATTTATTAAAATTAAGAAGTTATAAATATATTAAAAGAAAATAAGAACGAGTAACCAATAAAATATTTATTTTTTAAGTATTTTGTATTTAATTATTTTAAACAAATTAACAAGTTAATGAAAAAAAATTAATATAATGAATGGTATTAGTTAAAATAATTACATGCTAGTCTTAAAATTTTTATAATGAGTTTAAGAGATTTTAGAGGATTTTTTTAAATGAAAAAATTTTCTTCTGTGTGAAAACATTGGACTTAGTCACGCCCCTTCGCCCCTTTTTTTGGCCTAGCTTGATTACTGAATAATTGAGTGCTGCGTATAATGAAATTCGTATTCAAAATTCGTCGTCATTCAGTTGCCGCCGCTGAATCAGAATCAGACTAAATGTTTGTCGAGCCAAGGGACTGATGGTGGGGGTGGTGGTGGGTGTGTAAGGGAGGGGGTGGCAGGTGTGGTCGGGGGTGGTCGGGGGTTCTTTCAAAGGTGAGTAAGTGCGTTTGTGTGTGCGTTCCTGTGTCTGTGTTTGGTTTGCGTAGCCGACTTGCATACGTAATGCTCTTCCTCCCTTTCAACAACTCCCTAACGCTATGCCACCCTCTGTTGCCATGAAAACGCCCCCCTCGCCGTCATCATCGCAACATCATTCAACGCTTTTATAGCCATTCAACTTGACGCATCCGTTCTGGCCAAACTTTTTGGCCTGGGCCACAGCTGAATGGGCCACGAGGCCATGAGCCAAGTTCCATGAGCTGCTGTTGCCGCTAACGAGTGGGTGGTTTAAGAGGTTTCACTCAGCAAGACAACGGAATATTCCAACGAAACAACATTTGATATCACTTTGATATCAATTAATGTTGCTTAGCTACCAAAATAAGCTGGTATTGGTTATTAGGAGAATAAATTGGAATTTAAAATATCTACCTTTTTTAAGCTTTACATCTTTTTAATTAGAAAAAATGTGAATAAATGGAATATAAATATTGTTCTTGTCCTTAAGTAATAAAATAATTTTATTGTTTTGACAAAGTAACTATATATATTATATTTTTAAAAGATATATAACTTCGAACCTAACATATTGACAAAAAATGGCTTTAAACCATAAATTCGAATAGTTTTTTATTTTTTCACCCGTTTTAATATAATGGCAACCCTCTCTGGGGGGCTAAAAGGGAACCGCAGCTCGGTTTTTGGGGCAGGGGCATGGGACTAGGCCAGGGAATAGAAATAGGAGGAGGAGCAGAACCAGGAGCGGAACCAAGACTGCGAGCAGGCCGTTCTTTATCCACCGAACTCCACCAGCAACTAACAAGTCGCGTTCGCTTCATTATGTGGCCTTTCCTTGGTATTACCGCGTTTATGTCACTTTTCACTTTCCCACTCGTTGACGGTCTCTTTTTTTCATCTGACCCTCCCATTCGCACTGACATTGCTGCTGTGTCATTTCGCTCGGTTCATATAAATTGTTTTGGGATTTAGTCGCACGATTTTCCTGCCTTTCCCCGAACCACTACCCCTCCACCTCCACATCCCCCGCTTCCCTTGCCAATCCCCAGACTCGGCTCACAGCTCCGGCTCATTATTGTAGTCGTCGGTTCGTTTCTGTTCTTTGTTTAATGACATCATTTTGTATGAAAAATTGTAGTTGCATACTGAACGGAATACGGAAAGGGGCCGAGTAGAAGGATAGGGTCGGGTAAGCCCTGACAAAATTATAAAGTTGAGCAATGATTAATGTCGGTGCTCATTCCCTTGCTTCCTATCACGCATATATCGCCTGCGTAATAATCCTTGTCATGAAATATTTCGTCAGGGACATGAACACTGCTTCATAAAATTAAAAAAAAAAAAAGTAAAAAGAGACAGAAACAAAGTTTCGTTTTTATATTCTTTTTGTAGCAAGTCCGGAGTCACGTTTCTCAAAGGAAAGCGTATGATAAGCGAATGAAAAGGCGAGGGAAAACGACAGCTAAGCGGGGGAAATCACAAATTAAATGTGTTGTCGTAATTGAAAGAAACGAGAAGCTAAACATGTTAACAATTTTCCTGGGAAGCCAATGAAGCAATAAGAAATCAAAGGGTTCATTAAAATGGCTGTAAATTCAATGTGACCGAGAAAATATATTCTTTGTCCTGAAGCACTTATTGAGTACTGTGTATTCATTTAAATGTACAATTTCGGAGAGAAGATTCTTTTTTTATTACACAAAAATAAAGCACCACATTTAAAAGGCTTTCATAACTTGTGAAAACTAATAACTTACGATTGACATGTCTAAATCTCAAAAATGTTGCCCTAATCAAAAAACCACAGGTAGAAATTAAAACTATCCTTCCACGTTTTTTTAATTTTCTTTTAACCCATTTATATTGCTGGATATCCTTAATCTGGATTGCCTTTGTAAGCACGTAGTAAAACCCTTTAGTGGTTATGTCCTCACACTCTAATATAGATATGAATCCCAAGTCATTAACCACAAAATGGTGATGAAGACGATGATGAGGCAAGGTTATAACCGCACACATCTTAGGCGAGCGCATCCATGCCCATGTCGACTCTTCCTTAATTTTGAGTAGCAATAAAACCAAATAATCCCTACCCGACCTGAAAATTCTTTAGTTTCAGTGAAATCTCCGGCACACATTGAAGAGGACTCTTGGCCAATATTTGCCTAGAGACGTGCAAACAGGATGCCGCGTGCATTGTGTGCACATTAAATACCGCATAAATTAAATTAATTGCCAAAGTTTATTTTTTATTGCCCTAACAAATTTCAAACTCTGGAGCAACTGCCTTTTGTGTCAAATTCTAGTACTGGGTTGGTGTGGAGCCAAGTTTATAAAATTGGAAAAATAAAATCAAGTAACATTTACTGTAATTTCAGCATAAATCCGTAAGCCAATGCAACATTATAAAAAGGCGTTTTTCATAGTTTATATTTACAAAGATAGTTTCAAGCCCTAAGAATTAAAGTATTCAAGAATTTCATCGCATAAGCGCTGTTTATCACAAGTGTTTAGTTTTCCATGCAAAAATGAAATTTCCCCAGTCTACACTCCATATAATTGTTCCCCTGATAAAATGGAGAACAAGAAAGAGGGTCGAAATGGGTTCAGTTAACAAACATCTAACTGTCTTTTTGGTAACTTTTCCGTCACAATGGGTGCAATTAAAAATGATGTTTATATTTATTTTCCACTCCCTGCTCTGTAGCCCCCTGAAATGACACTTGAAAAAAGACAAATAAACCAACTATGGAAAGGAAACGGAAATAAAAATACAAAATGGCCGTCAATGTTGACAGTTGACATGGCAGAGGATTTGCTTTCTCTTGGCTTCAACAAAAGCAGCGAAGGATTGAACATGGTTTAATTGTAACCACAACTTTACATACCCTTAATCGGAAAATAGTAACCAAGATAGTAAATATGCCAAATATTATGTATTTTGATTACCTTTAATGATTTTTAGATTGCGTCACAGGAGCTAAAAGTATAAATAAAAAATGATATGTTATTTTAAATGGTTATTATGTTATATTTACACAGTTTTAATTGTTTTTATTGGGATATGAAAATTTGCTGTTTAATTGTATTTATATGAATATGTAACAATTTAATAATTTATTTTTTTATGTGTCTCGCAGAATTGATGATGTATTGAAAATACCCCAACCAATGTCATTGACAATCAGCAAATCAGTTTAACTCGCATTAAATAATCCTTGTATACAATAACATAAAACTTCGGTCTCGGTTGAAGTGGACCGTAAAGTTTTTAATTTTTAATGCTTTTGTTTTCACTTTTTCAGGTTCTTGCTTTTCAACGAAAAATCGCCAACTACATGAAAAACGCATAAGCCCAGATCTCCATTCTCAGTTTCTGCCTTTAGTCAGCATCCCGCTCGAGTAGCTCTTACCTCGTTGTTGCTATTGTTGTTTCTGCTGGCCATTTTGCTGTATTTGGCCAGAGGAAGCGGGAGGGCAACAGCGAGACAGGCAATGCGGGACAGCGGCAACGACACCAATATGCATTTATACGAGGCATCGGCTGCAGATGCGAAAACATCAGCGAAACAGAAACACAGCAAAAATACAACAGAAAGCGAAACAAAAACAGTAAGAGATCTCGAAAAAAGACCGAAATACAATGCGAATGTTTGGCTTGCTGGGTTTCGAGAAGCGGGTACAATGCTAGTGGTATCTCCGGGGTTCTATAAGCTGCGTTTTATAACTCATATGAGCTTGTTATGTGCCATGTTATCGTCTTGCTGTTGTACGCATTTGTCTTGATACTCAACTGGTTTTTTGTTTCCTATTTTGGCTTTTTAATATGGATGAACCGCCAGGGTATTAATAAGGGAGAGGGTATACGAGATTGCTTGTAGGGTGCCTAGTGGAACATAGTTACAAGCTGATAATTCGTTTTGCCACAGTCAAGCTATTTATATAATAATTACATTTTTGAAGACTATTAAATTTATTCAGTCTCAGAAACCTTGTTTAATCAATAATCACTACATTTTCTTCTTTTCTGCTCTTCCTGATAAACGGTTCAATGAAGTCCAACGATCGATTGATCACCTCCTTCGTTCAACAGGGCAATGTCCAATCCATCTTTGGTTCAGGTCCGCCTCCTTTTCGATGAGTGGGCGGTGGAGAGGTGCAGCAGAACGGGAGCGGAGCAGACAGGGAAAAATGCTGTTAAACAAGTTTTGGCATTTTTTTATCTCTCTTTTTTTTTCTGCAAGCTTGCTGTTTGTCGAGTGCGTGCCTTATGCCTGGCATGGGAATGAGAATTGGTTTTAACGTATTCTCTCCTTTTCTTTTGCCACTTTTTTTCACTTTTTTGCGCAGTTCTGTCTGGGAGTAAACAAAGTGCGGAGGCACTTAATAAGCAAAGTGTTTGCCCTGCATCAGCAACAGAAACTCGTTTATTTAACACTCCTGACAACTTGTACTGCCTTATCGATATTACTAAATTAAAACTCCGTGAACCCTGGCTTCATACATTGTAGGTAAGGGGATGCGAAACTTGTCATCAGCATAAGATGGTGGCCAAAGTTTTCCGCCCGAATTCAATTTCAGATGCGACAACCACGGCAAACAAATTGAAGCTGCCCCAAAGCGACGGAAAAGTCGAACTTAAATCTGGAGGGGAAGAGTGAACATTTCTCGGTCGTCTCGCTTCAGAGATTGCCGACTTGCCGGGAAAAGTTTTATGGCACAGCGCTGCCCTTCGCCCTTGTGCTTCGTAAATTACGTTACGTATACGCAACGTTGGCAAACACATAAAGTATTCACATTATGAATATAGAAAGAAGTAAACGCAGTAAATTAGGCGAAAAATTCAATAATTTAGCCAACTAAATGGGAACAGCAAACACGGAGGGGAGTGTAAACGATCCGAGTGTTTGAGGTTTGTGCCCTCGAGTGGCAAACTCAAGAGGGTAAACATTCTGAAGGATGCCGATAGCATAAACAATTTCGGTTGTAATGGGCTTTGAAATGAGACAAATTAAAAACTTTATAAGTTAATTTTTTTAGGAAAAATCTATGTTTTGCACCTTTTAAATTCCAACTAGCAATTAATAGTCTCTTAACCTTCTTTACTATCAATTCCGGTTAACCGCTTAATCTTTATCACAATGTAATTGAAGATACAAAATTTAGAAGAGAAGTATCCACTAAGTTGCCACAACTTTTGGCCTCCTGCCAGCCTTAATTGGCCAGGATAGCATAAAAGCGGCAAGCAGGCAACACCCAAAACTAAATTACACAATTAATAAACGCAGCCAACAAGCCAGAACACTAGGAAAGCAAGACAAACAACCACAGCAGAAAGTAGCCGCAACATTTAAGGCAAAAATCTGCACTTAAGGAGAGGGCCAAAAAAGGGAAAAAGGATGGGGTATACAGGGTCCAGAGAAGTGAACGCGTGGGAAAGTAGCCACATCCCGCTTCTCCTGCCCAATCCAGACTACTATCCGAAAAGCGACTCAAAAATTAATCAGGCGAACATAATGCAGCGGGCCAGATGAGGCAAAGGAATGCGATAAAAACGAAATGCGAATCTTCAATGTGTTGCCGGGCATATATAGATAATGAAATACGAGGTTCCTGCCAGACCAAAACCAACCGCAGCCGAACAAACCACTACGCTCCTCAGCCCCGAAATAAAGTTTCTCCTTCTCCACCCAAACCTCCCTTGCCCATAATTTCGTCCTGGCCCGAGGGCAGACAGGCCAAAATAATGGAGCCAATGGCCATGGAACAGAACAACAGCAACTACAGTAAAAGCAACCAAAAATGGATAACAAAACAAAAAGAAAACATAAACAAAATTCTTTGCGAATTCGTAATACCCTGAAGGTATGACAGGCAAACAAGAAAGTTGAAGGCTACTGGCTATGTAATTGAGAAGCTTTTACTATTTTGTCAGTATACTGATTTGGTGGTGTTAACTAAACATTAAGGTTCATTGCGATACATATGTAAACGCCAATATAATGTATTTCAAATGGCTGTGACTCCTTAAGCATTTCACTCATATATTTTTATTTAATTAAACATTTTTTGTAATTGAAATGGATTTTAAATGGCTGATGCTCTTTTACCTCTAATTAAATTAGTTTACAATTAAACAAAGTCTTTTCTGCAGTTGTCAATATTTTGGATTCTCAGCATTAACTCAAGAAGCTCAAGTCCTTGTAGAAAAGATTCATTCAAATAGTTCAAGTACTGCTTGGCGTTAGAGTAGGGGCAAACAAATAAAGTAACCAAAAGACCACAAAGACAAGAACGACAAGGAAAAAGCTCATAACCGAGGTCCTGGTGCTTGGCATTTTTGGGCAGCAGCTGCCAGACAATGCCACGCCCCCGCCTAAGCACATATGTGGTGGTGGGTGGGAAAACGCAAGCCTGAAAAATGTACAGTTGGGGGAAAATCAGGGCGCCCAAGTGCAATAGCTGCCCTGGGGGCGAGAAGAAGGAACAAGATATGGCCGTAGACGAGTACCCGACTTTCATATCTGGACGGGGAGTTTTTCTTCCTGAGTTTCCCAGCTCCATGCGCTGAGAATTGCAAACATTTTCCCCAAGTCATCTCAAAAGTGGAAAATGGGCAAAAAATAAAATAATAAAACGGAAATACTTCGCTCTTCAGCCAATACTCATTAGATTTGTGCAAATACTTTGCTGGCACCACGTTGTGCCCCCCTCCTTTTACTAATGATGGCTTCCCACTTCAAGTTCTAAAAGTAATTCCACTGCTTACGCAATTTTTCATTTCGCGCTCGCTGCGCAAATAAATCAGAAAATTCCCAATTTTTTTTAACGACCTACCAACAGTTTCCCATTGACTTTTGGCTTGTTTTCCTTCCTCTTTTGGGGAGGTTAGTGCTCTGGGATTGACCTGCAATGTTAAGGCAAATAAATCGTTCAAGTTTTCGGTTTCTACTCCAGTCGAATGTAATCGAAGCCGAGCTCTTCACATTTCAAATATGTTTGCCATTACCCGACCTCTTTAAGAGGATCTGAAAAGGGACTTTGACTAATAAGTTGCTCTTTGCAAGCCAAAAGTCAAGGCGTGAAATTCGACAAGCAACGTTAAAGCCAAGAGGCATTGAATAAGCTAGCAGAAATCATAAAACATTCATTGGCAGGCTGCAATTTACTGTCACACATTTGTGAGATAATACGTTATAAGTAATTAACATCCCTTGACAGCTTATTGTTTTTTACCATAGGTACACTAAAAGTAAATAAATGCGTTTTCTTTATTTCAGAAATATTTTAAAAACAAAAATATTTTCTAAATTTAAAAGAAGTTTTCTAAAAAGAAATAAAAAAAAAATTATAAAACGTACAAATTTTCATTTGAAATATAAACCCTTGGTGCTTCGTGTACGGATTGTTGCTGTATCTGTATCTGATTAGAATTGTTTGTAGGTAACGGCGTGTAGCATCTACTTGGAGATATGTTCTCAATTGTCCTAGAAGACAAAACAATTACAATTTCCCATGCTAGCACAATTCTATGCTCGACATTCTTCTCCCGGCTCAGTGAATAATCCTGTTAACATGGGGCTACATCCCCTTCACCCGTACTTGGAATTCAATAATTTCCATTTGTTTGCTACATAGTTGCCTGTTTGGAATAGTCCCCTCAATTAGCTACCTCCAACCCTTAGAGTTGCGCAAAATGTGCTCACATTTGGCCACAAATTAAACTAAACCCACTTAAGGCCAAAACCTTGTTTGCTTCTCTTCGCCTTCGGCAATTCAAATCAGTGGATAATAAAGGGGTTTTGGGGTGGTTGGGGTATGGAAATATGGGGTGGGGTTAAGGTGGAGCTATACACCATTTGGAATGGCAGCTAAATGCGCATGAATTCAAGGACCGGGCTTTGTATTTGCTACTCGCAATCAATTGCCACAATTTGTGTTGATATACGGGTACGTTGTGCTCTCTACTTGGCACTCCCACTTTCCACCCGCTTTCCACCTGCCTTCCCCATTAAACCAAAGAATTTCCCCATAAAATTGTGAATAAAAAATCAAACTATTTTAAAACTTCGATCCAAGTGGATTTTCATCACTATAAAATGCTTTTCCGACCTGTCGTGATTCCCGTCCATCAATACTCCAGTAACTTTTTTCGTTACTGGCCTTGTTGTATTTATTTTTAAGCTCAAATCGAATTGCAATTAAAGGCAGCTGACATGGGAATATTTACAGGCCATTCGCAGCGTGCCCGACTTCTGGAGCGGGGCCAAAAGTTCAGTTAACGAAAATAGTTTGAAGGCTGCTCAAACTGGAGAAGAAAACTAAAAATATCTGAGGTAGTGCAACCATGTTCATGTTGAACTTAAATGAATAATGAACATTGGACATTTTCCTATTCTGAGTGGTAAAATCGATTTTAAAACAACACGCAGGAGGTTATATAAAAGTTAAGTTTTTAAACATTGTGGCAAGTTTTTTTTTTTAATTATATTAAAGTTGAACTAGCCTTTTTAAAGTTTATAAGTGATATGTGCATTTAATCTGATTTATTCCAAAGTTTGTTGTTGTTAAAGTATGTCATTTTATTTCAATTATTTTGCTAGTATTCCCTGGCTTGAACTTAATAAAATCTCAGCCATAAACAGTTTCTCATAAACATTTTTTTGTAATTAATTAAGCAACTCAACTCCCTTCCCCCGAGAGTAGCACTCAAACGTGGCCGCAGTAAATAGCTTTACGAATTGCAACAATTTATGCCTAATTATATTTAAATTTGACAGGCCATTGGCTTTGCCTTTGATGCCAAATAGGACGCCATTGACCCTAGCCCTCGTCTCTCAGCCGCTCCCCCCCCAAAAAGTCAAGATGTCGGCTACGCCCATCTTCCAAATAAAAACGCAGCCCAGCCCCCAACAACGACAGACAGAAATCGGAAGGTGGCGGCAGCAGCTGATAGCTGTAATCCGACGAGCTTAGACCACCCCAAACCACCTCAGAGAAACCCTACTTGGCGTTTTTTCCAGACCCCGACGGAAGGAGAATGGCCCGGCAGTAATTCACACAATAAGCCGCAGACAGGCAGCCAAGGGAAAAAACAACAAATTTAATGATGTGATCGGAAGCATAAGCAGACGAGATACCCATTAAATAATTATAAAATGGGGAAAAAGAGGAAAGTAGAATGCATAAATAAACTTTTTTCAAATTACATTCTTCTTTATATACTTTATAATAATACAAATAAATTATTTTATTATTCTGGAACCAACCAATTTTGGGAAAGCCGTTTTAATAAACTGATAAGGTTTTGACTTATTCTTTAACCCATCCCATTTAAAGATATTAAATTCTTGTCTAACCAAAAAGCCGATGATACCCTTGAAAAATACAGGCATAAATACATGATGGGGAAAGCAGAACGGGCAGAAATGAGAAAAGAAAATTTCCAGAAGCTGGCAGCTTGTGGCACGTTCCACACACACATGCACAAGCTAACGCACACACCTGGGCATGTCTAAAGAGGGGGTGGCAGACTTGTGGCATGCCTCAAAGGCAAATGTGGCTCAGACAAAAACGCCAAGAGAGACATTTCGGCACGCTAAAGCATAGGATGTAAAAAATGTAAAATAAAAAAGTACCCACTGGAACTTTGCTAGCTCACCTCTTTAACACGTAAGCGACAATTGCGTCCTGCAGTTGCATTTGCAGATACAGATACATCAGCAACAGCGGCAAGGCAAATGGAGAGAAAAATCAACCCATGAGTCATAAATTCGCCTCGACGCCTCCACGTTTTTTCGTTTATTTTTGCAGACACAGAAGGGGGTAAATGCAGCCAGCCAGACGGGGAAGAGATAATTTTAATGTATGCGGCGTGGCTTACACAATGTATCTGAGGGATACAAAACAATTAAAGGCAGCCGGCAATCGCTTTAATTGTGATTTTATGCAAATATTGGCCAAGCCCAAGATTCCTATAGGTTCTCTGTGTCGATTGAATTAAATTTTCGACCCGAGCTTAACTCGCTTTATGCAATATTTAAACGGCTTGCAGAGCGCCTACTTTTCTGACTCATCCTCGCCTCGGAGTTTTTGGATATTGTATATTTTTGCTGCAAATATTTTCCTTATGAATCAGTTTAACAGGGGAGCGGTGCTGAAGCTGTATATTGTGCTGCCTGACTCGTTTCAGCTCTCTACATTTGCCGCACTTGCAATTTACTTGAAATTGTCTTCGAAGGAACATAACAATAGCAGCTGCGTAACTACCCCCATTTCTAAACTTTTACTTGCTGTAGTTGCCGTTTGCAGATTGCAAATTGTGATCAAGTTGTAGCACGCTTAGAACTTGGAAGACTTTGATTGGCAGGAAACAGAGAAAATTTTACAAGCGTTTTCCTCTTTATGAGTGAACCAAAACATTTTTAATTTCAATAATCATTATTATTATTTTTCAGAAGATTGCAAAGATATGAGTTTTTTTCTCACTTGTCTTTATTTGTATAGATAAGGTATGAATAAAAAAAAAGTTTTAAAACCAGTTTATAAATTAATTTAAAATTTTGATAAAAGTTGGTTTGTTCTAAGTGAGCATATTTAAATTAATTTTCATTTGGCCTACAAATTGGTTTTCCCTTAAAATAGAAAATTTTTGGCAATTTAATTAAAGCTCTCGGATATTTCTGGTTTCCACTCTGAGGCAATCAGAGCACCTGACCATAGTTGTATATCCGCAATTGGCCAGGCTCAGTCAGACAGGACTACAATTACAACCAGTGACCATGCCACAAGCTAAGCAAATATCTCAAAACAAAGGGAACAATTTTTGTATTTTTGTGTCAACCACAGAAAGTAAACTCTTTCCCTTTCTCATGTTCCTTATCTTTCTATTTTGGTAAAGTCAAAAGTCGAAAGTTATCCTCCCATAAATGTAAATGTATTTGTTTGCCATTTTTGTGAATATTTGCTTTGCTCGACATGTGTCCGGAATGCAAAATAATTAAAGAAAATATTCTTTGTTTTTATTTCATTGGCTTTGCGACTTAGACTGGTTTGATCATGAACATTTTCCCCAGCAATGAATTTCCATTCCATTTGCTTAGAGGGGAAAAGGATATGATCTTCCTTGGTTGCCAGGGTAATAAAACATAACAAGTGTGACACTGATTGAAATTATAAACTGTCACCAGATGCGTAGATACAAACATGCGAGTGAATGTCGTCCCATGTATATTATTTGAGATTTTTGCATACAAATTTTGCCAAAGTCTGTCTCCTGACGACAACTCCAGCAAATGTATTCCAAATATTTGCCCGGTGAAAGTGTTGGCGGTGCGGGGACGATATAGGACGAACGTGGGGGGAATTTCGGGTCCGGACAAAGTTTTAGCCTGCTGCTGGGCGATAGAAAAAATATTGTTGCGTATTAAGTCTGGCTAGCAGCGGTAGTTGGCAGTTTTAGTCCCAGTTCTAGTGGCAGATGCACTGGTGTACATGCGGACTCCATATTTACCCCTATCTCCCTTTTTCCGACAGTACAAACTTTTAATTTGTGCGTAGCTAGCGAAAGTATATGAAAAATGGCATGAAAACAAAAGTTGCACATAAAAGGGGTAAGAAGAAGGGACAGCAGCCAGTAATTGAGGCAAACTGTGAAATATGAGTACATGAAGACTCTGCAAAAGCAGGCCAAACAAATTATAAAGGCGAGAACGACGGGGGTATATTGGGGTAGATCAGGGTACAGGGATTGAAAGATAATTATGTAATTGCGTAAAAGGGTAAAATATTTCTCCGATGAAGCTAAAGTATATAATGTCCTCGCAGTAATGATAAAATTGCATTTCCAAAGCAGTTATAGCACTTTTTATTCCATTAGTCTGTTAGTAGACTACAATGGGTTTTAACTTCCAAAGCTCTAACATATATATACTCTTTGAAATTTTTTAATGAAACTTGTTTCCAGGCTCAATTATTGGTCAAATCAAAGGCACCTGGAGTTACTTGCGGACTTAATAAATTCGAATTAACATTAATCAATTGATTTTCCCGTTCGTTACTTAATTAGTATAGGGAACAGGAATAAATGCTAGGAAACAAAAGCCAAAATGTTCTACATTAAAAAATAAAGGAGTTCTGAAGAAGGGAAAAAGAGAGTATGTATGGAGAAGACTAAGTAAACAAGCAAGTAAACCAAATTTCAATTAGTGAGTACCGCCCATAAAAAAAGACTACAACAAATTCTGTGGAGGCGGACGAAGCGCTACCAAAAAAAAAAGAACTCCTCTACTATATTGCCCCAAAGTTGGCTTCGGCTTAAAGTTGACAATTAAAAAGTTTTTCAAAGCTTTTTGTGTTTTGTCGTTGTTTCTTTTGTTGTTGTTCTGCCTTTGCTATCAGTTGTTGATGCTTCTTCTTGTCTAAATTAGTTTATTTTATACCCTAACAGGGGTACACTCTCAATTTGGTCAGAAAAGCAGGTGATAAAGCTCTTAATTACCTATTTTACGATTTTTCTTTGATATATTTTTTGAAATAAATAAATATTTTGTTGTATTTAAATGTGTGTCGTGAATTTATTATTATTTATTTTTTTTTAATAAATTTGTTTCTAAACAATTATCTTCCAAGAGTGTGATGAATATGACAATTATATCTGTTTAAAACAAAATTGGTAAAACTAAAACACTCATCAAGAAAATGTTGAAATTTTGTAAAATTGAAATGTTTTTCACCACATTATTCTAATGCCGTAATATAAACAGGTTTTAGAGTTCAGATGGCTGCATGCAGCACATACAAACATAAAGTTAAGACTGCAAGCGTGTAAAAACTTATCGTCGTTATCGTTTTTTTTTTTTTTTGTTAACAAAGATAGACAAAGTTTGTCAAAAGCAAAACTGTGCAAATTAGTTTAGTTTACTGGTATTTTTTTTGTTGCTTTGAAATGATTTACATGTTCTGGGTTCTAGAATCAAATTGGAGTTGTCTCCGGTTCTGGTTGGCAAAATAAAGAATGCCTCAACAAGTTGTTGAATTTTTTTTTGGTTGTTGGGGGGAGATTGTTGCGTTGTTCGGATTCTCCGATCGAATTAAAGAAACTTTTCACATGCGACATAAGCAAGTTTGCGACGTCAATGTCGACGGCGGCAGAGAAAGCCGCGACATGTGGGCGGCAAGACACACACAGATACACACGCACACCAACGCAGAACTCACCTCGACTGAAACGCTGCGACTGCGCTGCTTCTGCTACTGCTGCGGCGGCTTGAAACTGGTTTTTTTATATGCTATATATGTATATATATATATATATAGTATTTCTGGCTTAGCTTCTCTTCTTGTCGATTAGTTCGTGTATATGTGCTGCTTTGGTATTTCTCCTCTTTTTTTTCAATATATATGCTTTTTTATGGCGTTGTGAAACACTCGAGTAGGCTTTTGCTGAAGCTGTTGTTGTTGTTTTCGGCCTGTGGTCCTGTTGGCCCATATGAGACAAGCATTCAATTAAGCTCCACAATTGGCCAGCAAACAAAAGAAATCACACAAACAAACACTGCTTCACTGTTTCACCCATATGAGCACAGATAACCTGTGCGCTTCACTTGTCGCGCGCGCGCTTTTCCTCAGCTTTTCGTCGAGCGTGGGTGTAGGCAGACGGGCGGGCAGTGGTCGGCTGCGACGGCGACGGGACGGTGGGCGAGGCTGAGCGGAACGCCGAGCGGCTAGCTTTTGGGTTCGAAGTTCGTAGCTCCAAGTAGCGATTCTCCAGCGATTTCCCCAGACGACAAAAGCGCGCACACATCCGCACAGCACAAAGTTTATAAACAAACTGAAACTGAAGCCGAGCAGCGACGCCGAGCGCCAATGCCAGCGGCGCCGCGGCAGAGGGGCTGCAGTGGGGCAGCGGCGGCGGCAGAGCGGCCCCCACAATGGCAGCCGGCTTCAAGCAGGTTCGACGGGAGCTCCCAACTCAAACATGTTCGATGGTGCGATGGAGGAGGTGGCGCTTTCCTTTGAATGCATACGATTGATATTAAAAAAATCAGGATTTATTTTATGTTTTTATGTGGTACAGTTACTAACTCATAAAGCTGTATCTAGGGGGTTCATATCAATATTGAGAAATACATATTCCCATAATTGATTGCAATTGACTGCATTGGATTTTCAATAACTGGTTGTAGATTTAAATTAAATCGGTCTTAATTTTAAAGTAATGCTTCTTAATACTAATTGTTTAAATAAAAAAATGGCTAAGGCTGAGGAAAATATTCGAGTCCTTTATATTGAATTCCTTTAAAAAATTGTTTTTTTGCAGCTATTAATATAAGCATGAATATGTCCACTTACAAAACATTGAAACTTGAATTTTAAGTTAAATGAAAATGAAAAAAAAGTTAAATTTAAAGAACTCATTCTGTATTTCAAATAACTTAAGCACCCCTCGTTTTGGCTTGGGTCAACCAACCTGTTTGAGTTCGAAGTGTTGCGTTTAAAGTAGGTCCACAACTCTCGGAACCACAGACCCATAATGCAAAATACAAGTTTCAATAAAAAGGTAACGAGGGTTGAAGAACGGCTGCGATCGAACATATTTGATTTTACAAAAAAAAAGGAACTACTGAATTATGTACCAAAAGCTTTCTCTTTTTTCTTTGAAAGGAGTCTTTCTTACCATTTACATTTCATTTTCATTTCTCTTCGTCGCTTGATTGTTTGTTGATGTCATGTCATGAAGCTTTTATATTTTTTTTTTTGCTGTTGCTGACGTTGCTTTTGTCACCGATGTTGTTGTTGCTGTCGTCGTCGCTAAGTCAATTTTAGGGTTTATTTGAATTTTATTTTTCCTACTTTTTCTTTTACGTATTTTCGCTTTTTACTTTGTCTTCGCTCGTTGCTGCTGATATTTTTTAGTGTTTTATGTAAATTTTTAAGGCGCTGTTGCAGCCATGTTTGCTCCGTGTCCCTCTCATTCGCTGCCTCTATCCATCCCGCTCGCTAACATAGTTGCTAATGAGGTTGGCTTTATGCCAGACCATACTTATTGGTTTTCTAAGTTTTTCCCGCTCTGCCTCCGCATCCTTTATGCTACTTGCCTGTTGCTGTGCTTGTGTTTGCTGCAAACTAATAACAAATTAATTTTGATTTGAATAATTCATGCTCGGCTTAACACTCACAATTGGTAGTGCACCAACACACACGCCTGAACACTGACAAATAAATTAGCATTTTGGGCTGGGATAAACACATTTAACACGAAATTTGCAATTACCTCACTTGGAAATCCGCTTTGGCTTGAAATGGAAATCAAATCAAATTCACATATTTTATTGCCCCATTGACCGTATTAAATACAGAGGAAACTTTCTAAATTTGTATTCTTACTTGGAGTTCCTGTAAGTAAAACATATTTGATTTGAAGCTATCTCAATTTTTATTAAAACAGAGTTTTAGATTTCATGGTAGAGACTTTTCATATGTTTTAATTGGATACAAGAAACTCATCATAAAATGTTTCTTATATTTATCCAGAATATAGCAATTTCCCTAAAGTTACTGACTGCTTACTAGGTAAGTAAGAGATTGATATCCTTGCAAGTAATTGAGCCTTTAAAATATTAGTTTAATTTATGGCTCTTAATTCAAACCGGCTCTTGTTATTAATGTCCGGTCGTACACTAAATCAATGATCGGATATCTGACTTAATTCGGATTAAAGCAAGTCTGCTTCCCGTTCTTACTTTCTACCTTTATCAGGCAATCAGCAAAGACAACAGGAAGTTGAGAGGGGGCAAGGTGAAAGAAGAAAGTCTGAGACCCCCGATTCGCTCCTTTCAAACCTCCATCCTTTCAGTACGGTTAATGATGATGCCACACACGTGTTTCTGCCTCTGTGTTTGTGCGATTGCGTTGCTGTGTGTGACGAGGATGCAGCTAAGCTCCAGTAGGATGCACTCATGCAGCTTGATTGGCCCCCATGCTTAACCGCCCAGTCTCCCTCATTCACCACCCCCTTGACTTCCTTGCTCGTCGCCCCACCCCCGCCCCCGCCCACTCAACGACAGTCAAAGCTAAGGAAGATAAACAGGTGGGACATAAACTGAGTGAGCGGTAGAAAATAACATCCTGTATTTTTTATTTTACTCTTTTTTTTGCCTTGCTAAATAAATGGGTTAGTGTTACCAAGGACACCTGAGATACACGGAAAATGCAGAAGAAAAATGCAAAATTGGACTGGTAGGCATAGCAACTGATGTAGTGGGAATATTGGGAAGGGAAAATTAATTGCATACAGCTGAAAATAAAATAATTAAGAAGCCATAACAGATGAGGGGTTTTATGAAAGAAGAGTAATTGAAAAAAAAAAACATAAGTAACAGAAGTGAAATCAAAACGAATATAAAAACGAAGCCCAAGAAAGTAAGCAGAGCAGGAGAATTAGCTTAGTAAAATATAAAGAAAACAATTAAGGTTTCAAGCCATAAATGTTAAAGTTTTGTCAGTAGTTTAGGGTTTCCCTTACTTTTCTTATTATTCTCCGAAAACAAGCAATGTCATTTATATTGAAATCCTTTTAAGCACCCTCCATTTGAATCTTGTCAAATGGTTTGGACAATCCACATATGAAATGGCTTGATTCGCTGTTGTTGCCCCTAGCAATCCATTTAAATTAGCTATCATTATTTACGAACGTTGCCCCGCGACTTCTTCTAAGCCCTCTGTTCACGCTGCTGTCGCACATTTGTGGGCTAATTAGTTGGGCCGCAGTTTGGAGCCAAGTCTGGAATTATTATAGTGCCGGCTAACTGATAAAGCCCAGCCCCTGCCCACCAAATGCCATCATCATCATCGATGGCGCCGCAACTGTCAGTGCAGTTTGGGCCATGATTTATGCCTGGATTTACCGGGGGGAACTCAAAATAAACATTTCGGTCCAAACTGAACTGAACCGAAAACCAGACAAAGCCAAACAAAACTATTGCTAATGAGGTCCGCAATGCGCGAGGCAAATAAATTCCGGAGGGAGCTGACCCTTAACCTCCAAACTCACATTCACGCATTCATCGCTCGGCGAAATTTCACCCCTTTTTCCCAAAAAAAAAAAAAAGGCTTCTCCGCTAATGACCAAAAGCGGATTTCGCATTGCAGGCAATTATTATTTCTTGTTCTTCCTTTTTTGTTTTAAGCATAAATTAAACTAAGCCGCTCAAGTGGTGACCCCACAAAGCACCCACCAACCCCTATTACCATTTCCCCAAAACAGAAAAAAAAGACTCCTCCCAAAAGTAAGTAAAACCCGGTGAAGCGTTTCAGTTTCGTACATTTCTTGATTCACGGCTAATGCGAGGATATCAAATTTAATTTTGCGTAATTAATGTCGCCCAAACTTCCATTCGCAACCCTTCTTCCCCGGGCCAAACTTGACCGAGGTCCGAAACAAGACCATAAGAAAATTCATTAATATGATTTAGGCCCACAGAATAAACAACAACAAACACGTGAGGCCTAAAAACGTCCAAAACAAACCGAAAAACAACAAGGGAAAAAACGAAAATGATTTTGTATTTATGTTTTCGGGTCCTTCATCGTGCATGACTGAGCCAAGGAATACAAGAGTTTACGGGAACAAAACCCTTTTGCAAAAACACGCAAACTGAAGGAAGAATAACTGACGAGCAAAATGAAGGATATTGTGAAAGTGGAGAGCAGAAATCTGAAAAACATTGTCACCTACAAGTCGTTAGGGTCTCTAAATCTTAACACTTCGTATGCGATAACACGCTTTGCTAATAGTTTTAAACATAAATTAGGACTAAGATTGTAAATTTCAGCAGTTAGTAAATAAATTATTATACTTTGCGTATAGGAAGGATATATTTCCAATTAAAACTATGATTCTTACTTGTTGCAGTTAGTTTTTCAGCTTGTTGGCTCCCATTCAAACATTTTTTTACTCCAACGCGAAGTTACATACATATTTATGTTAGCAGAAGCACTTGGCCCCCAGGTAAAATCAAATATGCTTGCAATACTAAATACTTTATACAAACCCTGTTTTTTTTGTATTTTTAAATATTTTTGAATATGAAGTTCAACTAATTAATAATTGCTGTAGGATGCATGTTAACATAACAGGGAGAAATAGTATTTATAAAACCCTTACCCCTTTGATACCTGGTTAAGCTTCAGGGAACTTGGTTATCCAGCCACCTGGTTGAAGTTATGGTAACGTATGAAAAAGGTTTTAATCAGCACGTGGCATGCATGCTGCGTGCGTCCACGTGGGTGTGCCGATGGCTTGTTGTTTTGGCGCTTGGCTATCTATCCGCTCGATAGCGAATATTGCCTGCTCCTGGCAGACTCAGTCGCGCTTTTCTCATTTTCCCGACTGCCTGGCAGCCTTGTTTATTTGCATTGGCTGCGGCGATGGATTTATGAGCGAAGCCATTGAACTTGCGGCAAGCTATCGCTCAGTTTACCTTCATGGGGCACCCATACCAGGCTATCACTCCTCCATGCATCCTTAAATGAGTGTGGTTCGCAAACAAATATGCCAAAGGCACGCACATAGCCTAAGCCACTCACTGGGGCCAAAACATCCACTGCCACGCCCCCTAGTCCCGCCCCAGGCCATGGCACAGCCCTTTCGGCCAATTTTGACATTTGCGTTTTGACGCAAGCGGCGTATACGCAATTTCTGACTCTGACTCTTTAAGTCCTGTTTCAGCTCACGCTGCTGACCACGTGACCAGAAAATTGTTATCGCTGCCATTCCCCTAAACTTGGCCTAAAAGTTTCCAATTCTAAATATAGACAGGGTAGTTTTATACGTTCGCTAAAAAATTACACCACGTTCCATAACTAACAATCGTTGAAATATTGTACATGACAGACAGGTACATTAA
Source organism: Drosophila gunungcola (assembly GCF_025200985.1). Taxonomy (NCBI): domain Eukaryota; kingdom Metazoa; phylum Arthropoda; class Insecta; order Diptera; family Drosophilidae; genus Drosophila; species Drosophila gunungcola. The sequence continues at coordinate 11,472,353 of NC_069139.1, forward strand.
CTTTTAAAACTCTAATAATTATTTATGATACGCTTTTATAGAAATAACATTATTACTGATTTAATTGCTTTTAATATGAGTCATATAATCTAACAAGAAAACGGGCTAGATAACTAAAAAGCAACTTTAAGTTATTGAGAAAATGTAGTCTAGTATTTTTCCTGCGCATATTACGATCATATAGAACAACTATCAGCCATTTATGAAGCGCACTTTGTGCACGCTCTGAATGCGTGCGATTTCTCATATCTCAAAGCTTGACCTCTCTTTCTTTAGCTACCAAAATAAATACTTTGTTCCTGTTTGGGCAATGTTTGCTGTTGCTTTTGTATTTATTTTTATGACCCAAAATGTTTGCACGTATGAACGTATGAGCGGAGGGGTCAGAGCAAGCTGCTCTCTAATACTATAACCAATATAAATGTCATTTATGTTTTGGACACATTTTGGTAGCACAGTCGCAGTCGGGTGGGTTGAGTGGGAGGTGAAACAGCATGAAGGGCCCTTTGAGTGGGGCAAAAAAATATAGTGGAGAGTGAAATTCTGTCATGGTCAGCGATACAAAAACCGCAGCGAATCGAGGCTTCAGGATGTGGATGGGGAAGGTGAACAAGAGTCAACAAATACTTGAAACTCACAAGCACACACAAACAGGATATATGCAGGATGCACAGAGCGGTGCCTCCATCCGTGAGTATCTGTATCTGTATCTCCAAATCCAAGTGTATCTGTATCCCTATCTCTACGTGAATACAAATGCTGTGGTGGGGTGCGATAACCATCACTTTCCACACAGATGAAAGAATGATAGCACCACTTAGTGGCACTTAAGGATATGCAAAAGCTGTAAGGACTTCCGCTTACGTTTCGCTCAGGACACTCTAACAGAGTTAGAGCTAAGCTGAAGTTGTCCTGGAGCTGGCTATTTGGCCCACTCGCCTTTTGGTCTGGAAAATATTTGGATTGTAAGCTTATCTGCAATTTGTGTGTTTGTTTAAGTCCCTGAAACTTTGTAACTTCGTTTTATTAAATTTCTCTAGATGAAATGCACATTAATAGAACTGTTCTTTAAGTCTTTAATGTAGTTGCTCTTTTGCTACTTTTAATCCATTTCTTTTGGACAAATACATTATACAGATAGAATTATAAATGCACATTTAGAAAACTAATCCGTTTTAAATAAAATTGCTTCTTTGACAAATACTGAAGACCCTTTTTCCTTTACTCTGATAGGCTTACAAACTGTCAGGAATAAGCATGTATTTTTACAAAAATTACCTGATATAAAATCAATTTACCATTTAAACTCTCTAACCGTTCAAGAAATGTAAACATCGAATCAGTTTAGCGCTCTACGTGCCTATCTTCAAACTATTCAGACGCAATATTAATGGACAAGGAAATCCTGGCTCATCCATCTCAGCTTTTCCATTTCCAACTAAGGAGAAGACAGTCCTCCATTTACTTCATTTGAACTCCATGGCACGCGGAGGGAGTCGACACTGTAGTATATCCCCTCCGTCTCCCCTTAAAAAGCTCGTTCCAACTTCCGGTCTCCTGCTGTTCCTCCTTCCATAGTTGGCAATAAAAGCGGAAGGCGTCACTTTCCAAATGGCGTCATGCTGCTTTGAGTTTTGTTTTCCGCCCCCTCTCCATTTCATATATTTTTATTTATGCTTCTTTCGCGTTGCTCTTATTATTGCATTAGCTGAAGAGGGGTTTGTGGCTGGGGAGTCCTTGTTCTTTTTGTTATTTGTTGTTCTCCTTTTTTTTTTATTTTATCTTTATATGAATTGCGGTCTCCTCCAAAGCCTTCTCATTTTCCCGATGTTATTATTTTAGTATTATGCATGTCGCGTGTGCTGCCGCAAAGACGGAAAACAATATTTATTTATTTCAACCCTTTTTGATGCGTGCGGAATGGAATGGGGGTGACATTGGCCTCCTTTAATACACCATCCCTTCTTGTTTCGCTTTGTTACCTTTGTCAAGAAGTGAAGTCAAGGCTTCCTTCATTTGACAGCTCCACAATTCAAATTCAAACTATTAAAACATAAATAAATTTCATTCTCCAATTGGAGCCCATTTCACTGGCTCATTCGACTTCTATCTGTTTGTTTTGTTTTCTGTCAACTTTCTGATGCGGCATTTGCTGGGTTTATCTAGCATTTGGTGTGTCTCTATTTGATTTATTTTTAGTGCCAACTAAACTGAAACATGCAAAATATGGCACAACAAAAAATGTAAAATCTATGGTCAGTGTAGAAATATAGTCTTTTATTCTGTCACCAAGGTGATTTAAAATAGTTCGATTGCAAAGGCTTTAAAGTCAGAAAATATGGCAGTGGATAGAATAATGCTGACAAGATTAAAAGTTTTCATATATAAAAAGTATACTTTTTTGGTGAGTGTATTTGAATGGAATTATTATTGGTATAAATGTGATTTGGCTTTTTTTTAAATACTTATTGGTTAAGTTTGATTTCTTAATTAAATATAAAAAGGGGAATATATAGGGACAAGCGATATAATACGATGTAGTCAATGTAAGCTTTAGCTATTCAGCTTGTATTGTTTTTATTCAATTAAATGTTTGTTTCGTCGTTTTAAGCGCGACAAAAAATAAATTTAAATTCTACTGATCCGGGTTGCAACCACTAGCCGTGCTCTTCTAAACCACAGCCCTGGTTCAAGAAAAATTCTACTTCGAAATTTCATATTTAACGGACCAAAATACACTAGACTACAAAATTTGAAAGATTTTCATAGCTTATATAATTTTAAAATAATGTTTATATACAATAATAGTGAATTAAATACCTTAATATCAAGTAAATATTTTCTAACATTTTCCTCTTTGTTAAAATGAAGGTTAAAATTTATTAGTAAAAAAATTAAGAATTTTAACATTAATAATTAGTCTCAAAATGTAAAGGAACCCATTAACATTGGAACATATCAACATGACCAGAAATAAGAGTGCTTTGGCACAGAACACAGAATTGACCAAAACATGGCAAGTAAATTGGCCATTAACTTAACTTTCTCGCTCTCCTTGCCGTTTTCCTTTCCCTCGCTGGCAATTTGCATGGCCAGCAGAGTTTTAGTGTCCACTCAGCTCGTCTGGCCAATGCCGGCGATCGGATTTGCGCATATATCAATCGGGGCGGGCACGGAACATACGCTCGATTCGGTGCCCACCGGCATCAAAGTCTCACTGATCGTGGACAGGCAGCGCAGGTAGCCGATCGCTGGCTCTCGATTCCCAACACCCAACACTCAACGCTTAATGCTCAATTCTGAATTCTGAATGCTGAATTCTCGATTCTCGATTCTCGGTTCTCGGTTCTCGACTGTCGATGGGTTAAAAGGCCCGCTCCGGCCGGCGGGTCGAGTCAGTCTGTCCCTGGCCTGGCCCTTTATCGGGACGCATTTTCCGAGCGTTGCAGTTGCAGTTGCCGTTGCCGTTGCAGTTGCTGAGCAGGTGCAGGTGGCTACCCCCCGCTGCCACCGTGACGTGAAGCGATGAGAGTGAAGAGGGAGCGGCCGGGCCCGCTGAGCTGGCTGCGCCACCTGCTCGACGAGCTCCTGGTGCGAATCCTCAGCCTGAGCCTCTTTCGGGCCAAGTGCAAGCCGCCGCCTGCGGACAGCTTTTCCGGGCTGGAATCGTCGCCCGTTGCCAAATACGTGCCCATTCCGAGGGTGAAGGGACTGCCGCTAGTCGGGACCCTACTGGATCTTATCGCCGCCGGAGGAGCCACGCAGTAAATCCATAAAGCTTGTCTAAAAAAATTAAAAAAAAAAAAAAACATAATTAATAACTCATGCTTAAAAATGTATAAATGCAGTTAAACTTCTAAAGCGCGATAAATTTGTTCATACCGGACTTTATCAATGTTATAAAATATAGTCTGCACTTGCAGAATTGTGCAAAATAACAATATACCACGCAACAGAAAAAAAGTGATTACTTTTGGACTATTTTTGCCTAAAAAAAGTGCTTTAAAATCTTTTATATTCTAATATATGTGCATATCCAATTAATTCAAAGATTCGAGTGTGAAAACGGGACTCTAAGTCTTAGAATTTATTCGTAGTTCAACTCATATAAATCAATACATAAATAAATAAGATATTATTTTAAAGAAACCTGGTGAAAGTGACATAAACTGCGCGGAATGGAAATCAAAATAATAAGAGATTAACTAAAATAGTTGCAATAAAATTGAGCTAGAAACGGATAAACTGTTACCAAGATTTAGAGAAATTCCTATATATTTCTAAGGATCCTTACTATACCAATCATTTTCTTTCCCGGCACCGGCAGTACGAACCCATCTAATAATATATGTGCATATCCAATTTATTTATAAATCTAGTGTGAAAACGGGACTTTGAGTCTTAGAATTTTTATAGGCGTATTTCAACTACATTATTTTAAAGCAACTTCGTGAAATAATAAGAGCTTAACTAAAATGTTGGAATATATAAAACTGCCATTTAAAGAAATACCTATATAGCTGCAGGTGATCCTAACTAATCCAATAATTTCTCCTGCATAGCCTTCATAAGTACATCGATGCCCGGCACCGGCAGTATGGACCTATCTTCCGGGAGCGACTGGGCGGCACTCAGGATGCAGTGTTCGTGTCGTCAGCGAATCTGATGCGTGGAGTCTTCCAGCACGAGGGTCAGTATCCGCAGCATCCGCTGCCGGATGCCTGGACGCTCTATAACCAGCAGCATGCCTGCCAACGTGGATTGTTCTTCATGTAAGTGGAGTGGACCAAATCAGTCCGTTGAATTGCAAATGAGGAGTCTACAAAACAGATCTCTGTTCTCTTCTTCGATGGAAGCAGGGAGGGCGCCGAGTGGCTGCACAACCGACGCATACTTAATCGCCTGCTGCTCAACGGAAATTTGAATTGGATGGACGTGCATATTGAGAGCTGTACCAGACGGATGGTGGAGCAGTGGCGGAGTCGCACGGCGGAGGTGGCGATGGCGGCGATTCCGCTGGAGGAGGGAGGCGAGATCCGGAGCTACGAGCTGCCCCTGCTGGAGCAGCAGCTCTATCGCTGGTCCATAGAGGGTGAGTTTTAATGGATTGATGATTAGACCCGTTAAGATTCCCATTATATGACTCCAAAATCGCTTTAAACTTTATTGCATATATTCATTTTAAAACTAGAAAACTTAGATTATATGTAGAATACTAATCATGAGTCACTTGTTAAAAATATTTTTAAAATATTACAAAGCGGTTAATTTAAAATGGAAATCTTAGTTGTCTATTTCATTGTCTGGTGCTATTTTTCCATTCCGAAAATGAACCCATATTAAATTATATATCTCTCCACAGTACTGTGCTGCATAATGTTCGGGACCAGCGTGCTCACCTGCCCCAAAATCCAGTCCGCCCTGGATCACTTCACCCAGATTGTGCACAAGGTTTTCGAGCATAGCTCGCGTCTGATGACATTTCCGCCCCGTTTGGCCCAGATGCTGCGCCTGCCCATCTGGCGCGACTTCGAGGCCAATGTGGATGAGGTGCTGCGCGAGGGGGCCGCCATCATCGATCACTGCATCGGAGTGCAGCAGGATCAGAAGCAACCACATGAGGAGGCCCTCTTTCAGCGTCTGCAGGCGGCAGAAGTGCCAGGCGAGATGATCAAGCGGATATTTGTGGACTTGGTCATTGCAGCAGGTGACACGGTGAGGCCGACTCGTACAATTTAAAGCGGAGAGCCGTTCATAATCCAAGTTCTTCCTCCGTCAGACCGCATTTAGCAGCCAGTGGGCTTTGTTTGCCCTTTCCCAGGAACCGCTGCTCCAGAAACGCTTGGCCAGAGAGCGATCCACCAATGATTCTCGGCTGCTGCATGGCCTGATCAAGGAGTCACTGCGTCTGTACCCCGTGGCGCCCTTCATTGGTCGATATCTGCCCCAGGATGCGCAATTGGGCGGGCACTTCATCGAAAAAGACGTGGGTAAAAGGAGTTTGCTGGAGGGCAAGTCTAATCTCTTACCCTTTTTATCTCACAGACAATGGTGCTGCTCTCGCTGTACACGGCTGGGCGCGATCCGTCTCACTTCGAGCAGCCGGATAGGGTGCTGCCGGAGCGCTGGTGCATCGGCCAGTCGGAGCAGGTGCATCAGTCACACGGCAGCCTGCCCTTCGCCATTGGCCAGCGGTCTTGCATCGGTCGCCGTGTGGCAATCAAGCAGCTGCACTCCCTGCTGGGCCGCTGTGTCTCCCAGTTCGAAATGAGATGCCTCAACGAGCAGCCCGTCGACAGCGTACTCCGCATGGTAACCGTGCCCGACCAGACGCTGCGGTTGGCCCTACGGCCCCGAACCGTGTGATACAGTCATACCCGCATTAACATAATCATAAAATAGCACTAATCGTAATCGTAATTGTAATCGTAGTTTCTTTAGTTTTATACAAATATATAAATGTCACCTTTAGTAATCTATCTAGAACAAACTTCAAATTAGGAAAAGAGTGCCTGCAGCAAGGTGTAGACTAGCAGCACAGTGCCCAGAATTAATAGACCCACGATTGGGGCTCCCCATATTAGTTGCCCAAGGACTAAGACAGCGGCGATCGTAACGAGAACGGGAATAGAGCCTAAAGATCGTAGGCAAACCCGCGGAGGAACCACGCTCTCACACATATCCACTTGGCCAGAGCTCTTGTCGAACCACTGCTCCGTCATTGGAGCGTACAGGAGTTGCCTCGCTACCTTTCCACAGTAATCGTCGCGAACATAGAACGCTTGTATCTGGCTGCCATACTGAAATATTAAAATTAATTGGATAAGATCAAGTCTATTATGTCTTTTTATTTAAACTTACCTTCCTGTTGATTTTCTCGGAGACAAAGTGCAGTATCCTCACTAGCGATCTGACCTCATTAGTCTGTATGGGCAGCATTGCTGGATCAACAGTGGCATGCATATTGGAGGCATTGAGGGACATTTGGTGCGGGTTCAGCTTAGACCTGTCTAAAGAGTTGCTGGAGTCGAAAAAGCTAAAATTTTGCACCGTTGTCGAGGCAGGTGGACAAGGTTCCTCTGGCAGGTTCTCGTGCATGGACAGATTGGCCTGATCCACCTGATAAAATATCCCAAAAACTTATGTAACAGCAAATTCTGGAATTTGACCAACAAACTTACATTAAACGTTCGGCAGAAGGCATCAATGCATTGACGCAGAACCTCCGGAATGCGACTGAACTCGCGCAGGGTTAATTCATCCTGGGTGCACTCGCGAAAGAGCTTGTTGAAGAAGTTCTTTAGGAATCCCTCAGAGCGCTGTCTCTCTGCAATTTCGTTTCGCAACGAAGAAATGTCCCTGAGCACAGAGTTTCGAGCCATGCTGATCAAGAAAAGGAAGCTCTCCATCTGAACCTGCATGGGGTGACTAAACAGCTTGGCCGAGTGTGTGTTAACCACATGGTTCCACTGAGAGCCTGGCGAATAGGATTTGCTGCAAAATAATTAATAGATATAGTTAATTAATATTAGGGCTCTGAAATTTCCTTTACTTTTTTACTTTAACCCACTTCATCATGTTGACCTGTCTCTGCGGCGAGTCGAAGCCATAGGCATTGCCCGCATGTATACGCTCGAAACGCTGCAACCGCTCCACTAAATCATGCTGGGCGAACATTGTAGCCAGGCGATACAGCATAAAGGCATTTCGATAGACGGTATAGTCCAAGCGCCCAAAGTGCGGCAGCAGCTGCATGAATATGTGCGTGTACATAATCAGATTATCGATGATGAAACCATCAAAGCAGGACAGAATGGGCGGCCTGTAGGCAAGGCTAGGTCTAAAGGGAATAAAGTCTATTAATGTTCTGAACACATTATATTTTAGAAGTGTAAACTTACGTCTTATTGTTTAAAGCTGCCATGGTGTACCTCCACGGTTGGATGTAACTCAGCCAGAGCTCCAGCACCACCATCAGCGAGCTGTCCAGGGGCCAACGATCAATCAAGCCGCACAGAAAGGCGTAGATCCTGGCTTTTACCATGCTTAACGACACCTTGCGCAGAGCGCAGAGTGAAGTGTGATCCTGCTGAGCCCCATTGGCAAAGAAGTGGACCTGCTTTACCAAGGTGCGTACGCCGCGCACAAAATCGCTGCTGGGCAGGTGGTGCTCCGACTCGATGTCGTAACGCAGCCAAATGTCCACAAAAAAGTGGAGAACACTCTCCGAACGCCAGGCGTAGGCCCTGTTTGCGCTGGCATTTGGGCTGTTGGACTGCGGTGAGGTGTTCCCGCTGCCACCACTGGATGTCGGACTTCCTCCTCTTCCGGAAACGTTTCCTCCGTTACGAAAAGAGCTGGGAATCTTGATGTAGCGTGGCTGCCTTTGCGGCTGCAATGCCTGGGCGGGTAGCGGCTGTGGAGCCTTAACGCCGCTACTGAATTGGACGGGTTCTATCCGGGCATCGGGAACGAGGGGCAGGAAGTTGTTGAGGTACTCGGACACCAGCTTCAGATAGATCGTCTTGCTGCGCACATTGTGGATCTGCATGGCGATGGGATTAATGGAGTGCAGCGGCTGCAGAGCGTACAGCACGAAGTGGATCACGTAGAAGTCGAAGGCGTTCAGCGAGAGCGTGGCCACCTGGTGCTTCATCGAGTCGATATTGATGAGCTCCGCATAGAATCTGGGACTCTGGCCAGACTGCAACATGCTAACGAACTTGGCCTGGAAAAGGGACTCTCAGCAGAGGAAAAACCATACCTAGGACCACCACTCACCGGCAGCAAATTGATGTCCAGCTCGAACTTGCACTGGTCCAGGAGCAGGCGGTGGCAGAGGTGCATCCAGGGACCACACACGCCGAAGAACTGGTGCAGCGTCTGGAAGTGCAGCGGACTGTTCTCCAAAGTCGTCGTCCGCAGGCCCCAGCCCAAGGGATTGCCATTGATCCCGAAAATGGAGTGCACGATGTGGGGAAATATCTCCTGGATCTGCCGCAGAGTGCAGCGATCGAACAGGATGCTCAACTCGTGCAGGCGATCCAGCAAAGGCAGACTGAGCACCGTCAACAGGCGGCTCTGGAATGTGCAGTCGTTTTAGCCAAATTGCATTTAAGTAATATCTTCTACTCACGCTTAGGTTCTCTGGCGGCATTGTCTGCGACATGGCGAGTTCTCAGATGTAACAAATATTAATATTAAATATTACTTTTTATCTTAAAAACCGGTGCCGGCGTGCTGTAAACAAAAACCTTTTGTCGTGTTGCCGGACCTGCAAAAAACTGTCACGTTCGCAATGCTGCCATATCGCCAAAGAAAATATTAGGGGTATTTCTAGAAGGTGGGAAAAAATGTCTATATATTTATGCTTATATTCTGTGCATTATTTCTATGTCAAATAATGGTTCATAGATTTTGAATTTAAAATTATAAGTTCACTTTGTATTTAAAATATGTCAAATGTTTTTTGGAAATAAAAAGATTTTTGTGATATTAATGCTCAGCTCACTGTTTCAATTCCATTTTGGAACCCATTTCAAAAGTATAATTGCTAAACATTTAAACTAGTAATAGATTTATAATAGATTATTTTAATTCTATATGTTATATATTATTTGCAGTGGGCTATGGAAGTGGTGGGAACAGCATAGTAGGTACAGAATTACATATGAGTATTTTAACCCCATGCAACTACGGTCACACTTTCGACCGGCGTTTTGTTTTGCTGCAGATTTGTGCGTTTATTTTCGTTTTTCAGCAATTTTATAAGGGTAATATGAAGCGTAGGAGCCAAACACAGGCCCAACAGGCCACGCCGGCCAGTAAAAATTCAAAGGACAAGGCTGGAGCCCTCACGGTGGCTCAGCTAAATTCCGATGTCATTTGGCAGGTGAGTGCCCCGCAGGATGAATCTAAGGGCGAATTATAACCATTTAAAAACTCATTCACAGCTGGCATCACAGTACTGGACGCCGGACACAAAGGCGGATCACCTGCCTTATAGTGCCAAGATCATTGAGCGCATCTACAACGAGGAGATCGGCGGAGGCAGTGGACATAGTGCGCGCCGGATAAACATGCTGGAATTCAGTCAGTACTTGGAGCAGTATCTGTGGCCACATTACCAGCGCGAGACCGCCACCCATGCCCACCTCATGTCCATCGTTATAATGGCCAACGAGAAGTTCCGGGAGCGCGTCGAGGTGTGGACAGTGTTCGAGAAACTGCCTGATCAGTATCCGGCCTTCTTCCGCCACGTGCTGGAGAGCTGTTTGCCTGGAAAGAAGGCCAAGGAGGCGAGCAGCACGCTGAGGGAGCGAACGGCCCTGCTGATGTTCATTAACCACTGCTTCAATAGCATGGAGATCGAGCTGTGCCGCGAGCAGGCCAAGCGATTGGTCTCCCTATCCATGTGGCACTGCCTGCAGCCGCGTAAGTTATTAGAGGATCCTTTCAACTGTATGCAAATAAACAAATGCATGATTTATTTCCTTAGGCCGCCGCGAACAGGAGCTTCGGGATGTGCCCGAGTGGCGAAAGTACTGGAAACGCCTTCTTAAGAAGGAGAAGGACAGCAAGCCAGAGGTCCTGTGGGAAAGGCATTTTATGCAAAACCTTATCATAGACTTTCTGCACATCCTGGAAGGCATTCCCGTCGAAGGCGATGTGGCCTCTAATGTGGTCCACTACTGCGAGCGTTTTCTGGAGTTCATCATCGACCTTGAGGCCCTACTGCCCACGCGTCGCTTTTTCAATACAGTTCTGGACGATTGCCACCTCATTGTGCGGGCTCTTCTGTCGCCCCTTGTTCGTCGCGAGGAGGGAAAACTATTCGGACAGGTGGGTGTCAGACTTCTCATTTAATTACAATCTCGTACATCATAAATAAGTTAAATTTAAGTACAAATCTCAATGTTAGACATTGCTAAACTACAAAAACACTTAAATTATTGTGGACGGTGGCTCCTCAGTAGTCGTTACCGTTCATGTAGTGCAGCTCATCGCCCCAGTCATTTGCCGAGGGTGGCTCGTTGTAGCAACAGGTCTTTTTCAGCAGGAAGGTAACATGTCGCTGCCGCAGCACGCAGATGTAAAGTAGCAGAGGTGTCTGCACGGCGTTGACCACGATGTGGGCATATAACAGACCCTCCAGTTGCAGCCAGGACATGATGAGAAACAGCCAGGCTATCGACATTACTAACAGCATCAGCGAGAACATGATAAAGCTGGAAGAAAAAGGGACATTTTTGATAATAAGACTAGTTTTAAAATTGCATTTTATGGACAACGAATAGTTGACTCACTTGGCTTTTAGTTTGTGGGCAATGCGGCCGTAAACTGTCCGTCGATTGATCAGCTTCCTAGTGGTAACGAAGAAGAATATGTTCACCAAAATCGTGCAAGCAATCGGCGCAAAGAATATGCAAATGCCAAGCCAGCCGATCGTCTCTTGTTCGCCCACCATCTGCTCCCGTTTATAGGACTCTGCGTCCAGGAAAAAATGAGCAAAAACGGCCAATGCAGCCATCGTAGCCGTACATCCCCAGGCATAGGCAGAGTAGTAGCAGTACTTCCTGCCATCCGTGACCCGCAAAAAGACGTTCCTTGAACGAAAAGTCTTCCAGATGTAAAACCCGAAACTGTTCAGCCAGAAGAAGGCTGCCAACAGGCTGAAGCACAGTATTATGTCCGCCACAATAAAGCTAACATGGCTGGTCAGCTCGGTGAAGATCCGAACCAGGTCGGCGGCCTGGCTGACCATCAGGCACAAAGCTATCGTTGTTACAATGTTTCCTACCAGATCTCTGCTGAATGGATGTAAAATTAACGCATGAAGGAAGTCGAATTCAGCACCCTTGCTCACCTGAGTGTCGGGAGTATAAAATAGATGATGGCGATAACCAGCAGGATGATAAGCGAGATGCCATGGAATATGGGGTTTAAGATCTTGCGGAGCAGAAAGTTGGAATCACTCCACTTGACCTCCTTGCGAGCCAAGCAGATCTTGGCAAAAAGAACATGCTCTTCACCAGTGCTGGATGTAGCCTGTCAAAGTGTTTTCTTAATAATTGTGCAATTTATTTGTACCGTGGTAATTCCTACCTTGTCGATGCAATACAATCCGTTATCATAGTCGTGGTATAGTGTCTCCAGGCTGCCGACAATGTCCTCCTCGTAGTCCGACTGTATTCCTTGGCGCTCCTGTTCTTCGTTCTCAGCATTAGTGTAATGCCTAAGCTTGCCATCGTCCAGTAGCAATAGCTTATCAGAGCTCTTAATTTGAAAAATAACAATAAGTATATATTGTACCTGAATAGTAGACCTTCGACTCACCCCAGCATAATGGTATATGGGCCACATCTGCATGGATCCACAGTTGGGAATGCCGATGACGAACTTGTAATTAACGAGCCTGGTTTGCTCCCCTCCAAACTTGGGTTTGAAGTAGTCTGCAAATATAAATCGGAGATATAAAGAGAACACAGCGTAGAGAATCATTAAGACACTTCAAGTTCTTGCCGCCTTTGTTGGTTTTCTGGATCAGAGGGGAACCAGAATTTCATTTCCCTCCTCCTATAAATATTTACGCTTCAAGGCGAAGAACGTGATCGCTGAAATGCATCTTCAACAGCTGTTTTTTCTGAGTTTTTGCGATTTATGCGGATTTGTTCTTCTCCAGTTGCTGCACTTCTATTCAATTCAATCCATTGATATGTAAATCAAATCTGAGCACACGGAAATTGGATTGCATGTGTTGATTATGTGCACTGCTTTATTCTTGGGGTTACTCAAATCCCTACAATTAAAAACTGATGAGATCAGTTTAGTGATTCAACTATTTTATATAGTAACATTTTTATGTGTCACTTAAATGGTCACTCCGAGGCTGTTAATATGTTTAGTTCAATTTTTATTTAGTTGCTATTACGCCTTTTGTTTTACTTCTCAGAATTGTTTTTTTTTTTTTTTTTGCCAAACATACAACTGGGTAGATAACATTTTTTTATCTAGTTTTACTTCGCTAAGTGGCTAGTATTCAGAATTTTTTCTTTTGTTTTAAAAATCTCAACCCAATAAATTATTCTTCAGTATATTTAACATCATAATACCTTTTACACAAATGGTAATGGATTTTCCGGCTCATTTCATTTTTGTAAAGATGAAATGGACTTGATGGGAATCTCCCCATCAAGTGGCTACTTTAAAGATTGAACAGAAGCGTGCCCCACGGCATAAATAACATTTTTCAACAGGATTGGGGCCGCTCTATGTTTTTGTTAAGAACTTGTTTGAGGGAGTACTCACTCACTCACTCACTGTGAATTTGTAGCTGCTGGCTGCGTTCCACTGATCCATTGATAGCCAACAAATGGGCCATTTAATGCTAAGCATACATATGTTGCATGCCAGGAGGGAAAATCTATAAAGTTGAATGGCCAACCAACTCCGCAATGGTTGTCATGGTAACTTTTCCGAGGGGTCAGGATTTTATCGCCTGACCAGCTGTTGGACTCACCCGATTTGTTGACCTGCTGGCACTCGCTGTCCACGTGTATCTCGAACTTCTCGCAGCATTTGTTGATCAGCACAACGTGAGGATCGGATGTTACCCCCGATAGTGATCCTCCACTAGTGACGTGACTGGTTACCCGTAGTGGGCGCAAAGTAAGGAGTAGTACAGGGAGCAGGGGAATCAGCAGAGCGGAGCAGCTGCATTTTTTTGCATATTGCCCGAATGCAAAATGCGCGCCAAGCGTTTTTACGAGCATCTTTTGCTGAATAACACAGACACAGATACAGAGATACAAATACACAAGTAAGCGGCTGTTCTCGTTTTTGTTTATGTTGATCTGCGCTTGTTAAGAAATGCGTCATCAAGATGCCGGCTGTGAGCCATGATCATGACTTGAATACAGAACTAAGGTATGGCGACACTTTTCTGTATAAAAACACACCCAGAAGGGTAAATCAGTCGGGGAGTCAGACTCACATCCAGTTAATAAACAACGCGCGATTTACTTCCTCTTTAAACAGTATTTGTATTCAAATCGAAATGGAAATTGAAGAATAAACATCAACCGATTCGAAGCGACGACAAAAAGCGAATGAGTCTCTGCCGCTTGCTCTTAACTTCTAGTCACTAAGGCGGAGAGAGCGTGGAGAGTTGGGAGAGTAGCGCTCAACCCCCCACCAAAGCGCTTCCTCTCGCAGTGAAAACAGGAAAAAACGCTAAGACGAGTGCTCCGATGATACGCTAAGCCGATACCCTAAAAAGTTTTAAATCTCACGGTTTTAACAAGTTGTTATGTTGACAGAAGCAGAATTACTTACTATCAAAAATGTTTGCTGCGGATTAGGGAAATTCGAAGTACACTTTCTTTCGCTTAAATACCTTCTAAACCTTTAGACAACAGACAATTATATCAGATAAAAATTCGAATCTTAGTTACAATTCGTGCAAACTAGATTCGAAAACAAAACATTTAAAAGACACGGGCCTAACACTCTTTAGAGGATCTTTACTACAGACTTTGCCAGGTAAACGGAATACCCTTTTAAATAAAAGAGTGTATAAAAAGTTGAAGCAGGGCTTTGAATGCGCTCCTTCTTTTTCTCTCGTTCCCGCTTCCTGCTCTCTTGTTTAAATTGAGCGACGGAAATTATCAATTGGAGCAAGTAGTCAGTATAAGTAAAGCAGGGACCGGCACTGTCTGCCTGTATGAGTATGTGAAGGCTTTGTTTGCTCCTCTGGCACTCTCTGGTGCTCCCCCGCCCTTTTCCACCTACAGGATGCGACTAGATGATGCGACGTGATAAGATGCAGCTGTGTGCAATATCGTCATGACGCGTGCCTTGTCATCACACTTGTCTCTCGCACCTCCACAAAAACACACATGGAGTGGGAGAGCAAGGAGACAGGGTTCTTTTTCAAAGATTTCCTTTTAGTCAAAAAATAACCAACAACACCCTTTAGCTAACCTTCACCAAAGATTTGTATTGAACATACACGCATATATTGGGTTTCAAGAAAAGTCCCTCACCATTCCCCCAAGGACTTCCGCTCTCCTGACTAGCCTAATTAGCACTCTCTCGCACAGGCACACTTACTGTTAGTTTGTACGAATGTATTAGTAGACTTGCCCAAACTGATGACGTACCAACCTTTTGGGGCAGACCAACCGGCTTGGCTTACAAACACACATTCACACATGCACATAAAGTTCGTCTGTCTTTAAATACCTGTAGTGCAGGTAAAATTTAAGAGAAAAAGAGAACAAAATAGAGGCACTCACTTAATGTTTGCGTGAGTTTGTAGAATTCACGAGGGCAGGTAGTAAAACAGCAAAACACGTTCCATTCAATGCACGCGCTTAGGGAGGGGAACAGGAGCGGATTGGAGAATATGAGGGTTATATATATTAAAAGCTAGATCTGCTTGTAAATTTTAGAAATTGGGAAAACAATTTGATCAATGTTGTTTCCTCTGGACTATTGAAAAAAGCTTTAAAACTGGTATCCCATTCAGCTTCTTGGAAACTCTTTAGATACCAACTTTCATAAAAATCAAATTGGCTTGACGTGTATGCCCTTTTATAACAATTTATGAACCTACTTTAATCAGTGTTGAAAAGGTGTCCAACTTTACAGTTGTTCACCTTCCAATCTTCTTAAGCATAAAAAAGTGCTAATAACAATTTTCAAAAAATGCAAAATTTTAACATTATAATTGCAGCTTTTGGATATGCTGAAGTTCTACACTCGTTTTGAGATCAACGACGTCACCGGCAGCTCTCTTACCGATCACGACATGACCCAGCTGCACTATAAAAAGATAACCTCATTGCAGCGGGCGGTATTTGCCAAGTTTCCCAGCCTGCGGGTCTTTGCCTTGTCCAACGTAGCCACAGTAGACAACCGGGAGTCGCTGGAACAGCACTTCGGTGGGCTAGATGGCAAGGGACTCCTTCAAATCGCTACGTTCCTGAATCTTGTGCCCGAAGAGGTGGCTGCACCCTTAGATTGGCACCGTGTGGACGAGCAGTTCCTGCGCGAACTGCTGATAACGCGTCATGAGCGGCGCTGCTCGCAGCTAGAGGCGCTTAATGAAATGCCTCTGTATCCCACAGAGCAGATTATTTGGGATGAGAATGTGGTGCCCTCGGAATATTATACCGGAGAGAGCTGTCTTGCACTGCCCAAGCTAAACTTACAGTTCCTTACCCTTCACGACTATCTACTACGAAACTTTAACCTTTTCCGTTTGGAGTCCACCTATGAAATCCGGCAAGACATTGAGGATGCCGTGAGCCGCATGTTACCCTGGAAGTCGGAAGATGGTGATGTTGTATTCGGAGGCTGGGCAAGAATGGCGCTCCCTGTAGCCAGCTTTGCGGTGGTCGAGGTGGCCAAGCCGCATCTGGGTGAAAAGAAGCCTTCGAGGGTACGTGCGGATGTTGGAGTGACACTCTCTGTGCGCCGCGAGATCAAGGCGGAATGGGAAAACCTTCGAAAGCACGACGTCTGCTTCCTAATAACCGTCAAGCCAACGCAGCCATATGGAACAAAGTATAATCACCGGGAGCCATTCATTCCACAGGTGGGATTAGTCAGTGTGCGTGGCTGCGAGGTGGAGGGCATGCTGGATGCCAACGGACGGGTAATAGAGGATGGACCGGAACCAAGGCCACAGCTGCCAGGCGAACAGCGTTGCTATCGCGTGTGGCTGGACTCGAATCAGTACCGTCTAGACATGGACGACCTGCAGGAGGTAAGCATCAGGAGACGATGTTACTCGCTTTACCTCATTGAAACTTTTTCCAGGGCGCCGACGATGTTTACGAGAGCTTCAACATCCTAATGCGCCGTAAGCCAAAGGAGAATAACTTCAAGGCCGTTTTAGAAACCATCCGCCATCTAATGAACACAGAATGTGTGGTTCCGCCTTGGCTGCACGACATCCTCCTGGGTTATGGTGACCCTGGAGCCGCCCACTATAGTAACATGTCAAATCAGGAGCGCAGTCTTGAGTTCAACGATACCTTCTTGGATTACAAGCATTTGGAGGCCAGTTTTCCTACCTACACTTTGAAATGTGAGGTGTCAGAGGAAAAGCGCCTACCGCCCTACCGACTTATATTTGAGGATGTGCCTATCCATAAGGAAAGCGACGAAGAGGAGTGTGATGATAAGGTTGAACAGGAATTGACCAAATCTATTGTGGTGCAGCCATATAAATACGAGGCTAGGGGACCATATCCCAGCGACAAGCCTAAACAGTGAGTATACTCAACCCTTGGAATTTTTATTTACAATTGAGCCCGTTTAACCTTTTTGATATTTTTCAGAAACTCTATCCGTTTCACACCCACTCAAGTGGAAGCCATTCGAGCAGGAATGCAGCCAGGACTTACACTGGTGGTGGGTCCTCCTGGAACGGGCAAAACCGATGTGGCAGTTCAAATTATATCGAATATTTATCACAACCACCCCAACCAGCGTACGCTGATTGTAACGCACTCCAATCAGGCGCTGAACCAATTGTTCGAAAAGATCATGGCCCTGGACATCGATGAGCGGCATCTCCTACGTCTTGGTCACGGCGAGGAGGCTTTGGAAACAGAGAAGGACTTCAGTCGCTATGGACGAGTCAACTATGTGTTGGCCAAACGCATGGACCTGCTTAGCCAGGTGCAGCGGCTGCAGGAGGCGTTGGGCGTGAGTGGTGACAATGCTTACACCTGTGAGACAGCCGGCTACTTTTACCTGTACAATGTAATGGCGCGCTGGGAGAAGTTCCAGAGCCAGATGAGCGTGCACAGGGAAGATTCGGATGCTGAGAAACTCAGATCTGTGTTTGAGAAGGAGTTTCCCTTTAGTAAATTCTTCGCGGATGCTCCGCAACCGTTGTTTAAGGGTGCGAATTATGAGGAGCTCTTGGACACAGCCTGCTCAAACTTCCGATACATCTCGGACATATTCAATGAATTGGAAGAGTTCCGCGCCTTTGAACTGCTGCGCACAGGTCTGGATAGATCTAAATATCTGCTCGTCAAGGAAGCAAAGATCATTGCCATGACTTGTACGCATGCGGCACTTAAACGTAAAGAGCTGGTCAATCTCGGCTTTCGATATGACAACATCCTTATGGAAGAATCGGCCCAGATCCTGGAAATTGAGACATTTATTCCCTTGCTGCTTCAAAATCCGCTAGATGGACTAAATCGCCTAAAACGTTGGATCATGATTGGGGATCACCATCAGCTGCCGCCCGTGATTAAAAACATGGCCTTCCAAAAGTACTCCAATATGGAGCAGAGCTTGTTTACCAGGCTGGTGCGCCTCGGAGTGCCAACTGTAGATCTGGATGGACAGGGTCGTGCCCGGGCCAGCATCTGCTCGCTGTATAAGTGGCGCTACAAAAAGCTAGAGGACCTGCAGCACATCTTTGAGCGGGATGAGTACAAAAAGGCAAATGCAGGCTTTGCCCACGACTACCAACTTATCAATGTAGAGGACTTCAAGGGTGTGGGTGAAAGCGAGCCCAATCCCTATTTTTATCAGGTAAGCACGCTCTCTTTCTACTTTATGCTCACCATTGTTTCCAATCTAATAAACTCTAATAAACCCACAGAATCTTGCTGAGGCGGAGTACATTGTTGCCGTCTACACGTACATGCGTCTGATGGGCTATCCCGCGGCTAAGATCTCTATATTGACTACTTACAATGGTCAGAAGCATCTCATCCGCGACGTCATCAATGCACGCTGTGGAAACAATCCGCTCATCGGTTGGCCGCACAAGATTACCACCGTGGATAAGTACCAGGGCCAGCAGAACGACTACATTCTCATTTCTCTAGTGCGCACCAAGGCGGTGGGTCATTTGAGGGATGTGCGACGTCTGGTGGTGGCCATGAGTCGTGCACGCCTTGGTCTTTATGTATTTGGCAGGGTCTCCCTGTTCAAGAACTGCCTGGAACTTCAGCAGACTTTTAAACTGGTGAGTTAAATATCCAGTTTTGGAACTTTCACAGAACTAATGTTTTCTCATAGCTCACACAGAGATCTCTGAAGTTAAGTCTGGTGCCCGAAGACAGCTATCCCACGGATCGTTTAGCCAATGCTGATTTGGCCAGTGAAGCTATCAAAACGGTTGAAAATATGTCCGAAATGGCGCAATTTGTCTACGAGCGTTATATGGCTAAAATGGAGGAGCTGAAGGGCACTCTGCCTACCGAAGAAGAGTTGCAGGCCATGCGTAACCAGCTACCCCAGGAAGACGAGGACAATGTGGCAGAAGAAGCTACCGAGGAGCCCCCAGAAAAAAGAGTAGCCAAGGAAGTGCCAGTGACAAAGAAAAAGTCATCAGAAGCCTTTAAGCCCACGCCCATTCTTAACGAGATAAACGTGGACGAGGCGGAGATGGATCAAAGCGAACCGGTTGATCAGGAGGTTACCGAAGAGCCAACCCAGGAATCCACTCCGGCAGAGGAGTCCTAGTTACTGTTAGGTTGCTCAAATAATTTAATTTCAATAAGTTCCAACAATGTTTAAGTGACAAATGCAAGACGCATAAACCACACACCATAAATTTCCATCTACTTTTTGGGTGCGGTTATGCCCTCCAGCTGAGCCTTCAGCTGGGCGTTGGTCTTCTTCAGGAAGGTGATTTCCTCGGTGAACTTCTTCTCCTCGGAAGCACGCAGCTCGGCATTGCGGCGCTCGGCCTGCTCCTGCTTCAGCTTCATGTCTGCAATGATCTCCTCGAGCGCCTCCTTGTCCTGTTCGAGCGTCTTGACTCGATCACGAAGCATTTCCTTTTCTTCGTGCGCCTGCAAGGCTTTACGCATGCCGAAAGCCACAGAGCTGCAGTAGAGCGTCTCGTAGGCCTCCATGGACATGGCGATTTCATCGCGGATACGCAGTAGTAACAGTCCGCGCTCCGAGCAGTTGATGGTCACCTGACGAATAATCTCGTCTGCGGGGAGGTAGTGTTAATGAGAGCTGAAAAACGGGATGGAAGTGACCTTACCAAAACACTGAGAGTAAAGCTCGCGGCGCACGGGACAGATGCCCGTTTCGCGGGCCTGAGTCTGCTGCAGCCTAGTGTCAAGCATCTCCTGCAAATTGATCACATCCTGGCGCGTAGCTGGAGTGCTGGACACGGACTGTTGCCACAGCTGGCCATCCTCTTCCCAGCAGCGCGGTGGCAGAATCGAGTTCAGTATCTCCTCTGTCTCTCGTTTGGTATCTAGCAAAGCGCCCGCCGTTTGGGGCCTTTTCATCTCAATCTCCGTCAGCGGAGCGCCACCCTTTTTGTCCGGATGCTTGACCACCAGCACCGGATTGTTATAACGCACCAGGGTCTGGAACTGACCCACGCTGGTTATGTCGAGCTCCTCCATTTCGGCGAACTTTGTTTCTTTTAATTTAAAACTCAAAAACCATATATGATCTAAACTTGTGTGTGCTTCGGAAAATCGACAGCCTTGTTCAACGATTTTGTTGATTGGAAAATCAGAAATGCCTGTGCTGTGAAAAGTTCCTGGGGGTGCGAGTTTGTTGTTCTTCCTGCACTGGCTAGCAACGTTGCGTTGCAACTATGCAACGCCTCGAATAGTTGTTTATTGATGTGCCACACTTGGTGGCAAATATCAACAGGTTGAAAAATCAAGTTTTAAGGAATTTTCACCATTTTAAATTAGATGGGATAGCGGTCCCACAATAAAAAAAAACTAAATAAATGTTTATAATTTAACTTACCTTAAATATTATCTTAAATATCGTGTTCCCCAACAATTTTAAAATTTCTCGAACCAATCCTCTTTGAGTGGAACATGTAAACTTCGTTTTACTTATTTGTATAATATGTTTAATGTAAATGCAAACACAATGAGTTTCTGGCTCTGTCCGTGAGGATTCGAACAGCGTTCAAAAGTAACTTAGTTCGTTGCACGTTTCCAATTCTCTTCAACTTAAAATATAAACTTATGAGTATGAGCAAGTTTGGCTAATTAAACTAGGATCTAAAGAACTAAATGTTAGCGACACAACTAAACATAGTACGGAATTGGAAGAGCAAATAATTTAGTCTTTTAAATGGTACAACTTAGGCTGGCTTTAGACGCATTTGATCGCCATTAAAACTAATATCGTGGAAGTATTCGAATGGACTGAACTGTATAGATGCAGATGTAGATGTACATTAGTAACTCTTACATATTCATATCGTTTCATTACGGCTAGACATTGTCAATATATAATAGTACATATATATTATTGTCATTATTTATGCGGGAAAATTTCCTCTATGGGTTCTTGTAGTTCTGTCTCTGCTCCTAACCCTCCATCCTGGCTACTTGAGTTCTGGATAAACGCTGGCTTAGCAGTTACAACTAGGCTATGTATATACGCTCTTGCTATAAGTAATTGCATGTGCTATGTACGTGTCTAGAATATTGATGGTGTAAACGCAACGGCGAACTCAAAGATGCAACAGAACGGACTCGGTTTAAATAAACCACGGCAAGGACTTGCCTATTACACAGATACACAGCTACTACATAATTTACACATCTTATTGGGCAGCAGCTCCCGTCCAGGCTTAGATCAGCTCAGCCACAGCATCGTCTCCGTCCCGAATGGGTGCCTGAAATGTGGATCCTGTGAACTCGTACAGCTGCAAAGTCAGAAAACATATGTTAGTTCTGTTCTTCGGTTGTTATTTCTGACCACTCACCGATGGCGCCCGATTGTTCCGCAGCGTGGCATAGTCCGCAAACTCATGCATGTGTGGATCAACGCGGGCCAGCAGCAGACCAGCACCACCCACTCCTCCGGCACTGGCACCACCACCGCTGCGCATTGAACCACCGCCGGCTCCACCGCCGCCAGTTAGACGATTCTGATTATTACGCGGCTGAATGGTGGCATATGTGTTGTCCACTGACTGACCCACATGATGGACCTGCTCAAGAGAGCTGCGATGATCCAGGTGGCCAGGCGCCTCAGAATTGGAAATGTGATCGGGCTCCGAGAAGACCTGCATGGTCAGCTCTTGCTCCTCATACAGTTTTAGTTTTCTAAGCGAAAAAATTAAGCATATTAAATACATTTTGTAAGTCCCCCTCCTATAAACACTTACTGCTCAATCCACAGCGGATTTTCGGTGGTGTTTAGGTCCTCAATGATCTGTTTCTTGATCAGGGCCTCCTTGCGACGTGTTTCCACAGGCACCGACAGATTCCAGTGCTTCAGGCAGCAGCACAGGACAATGAAGCTAATGACGCCCACAAAAAGGACAATGACCAGGGCTACCAGTCCAGCCACAGCGAGATCAAACTCATCTTGAACAATAGCTATATAGGCGGGCACCACGTTTTCTATGGCAAAGCCGGCATAATAATCCTAAGAACCGTAAAATATGTGTTAAAAGAACCATAAGGGAGTTAGTTTTAAGGAAATCACCTTTAGATAATCGTAGTTCCTGTCGATATCCTTTAGAATTTCATCGACGGGAGCAATCTGCTGGGTCTGAGGATCGACGGCATGGAAGTAGAGATCACACCAGTCCATGCGGATGCGGCCAATCGAGTCCAAATGGAAACGAATCTCGTCCACAATGATGCGATGCTGCGTGGCATTGCGTAACTCGGCAATGATCTCCTCTTGCTCTTGATATACCTCTTCCGGCGGACGAGAAAGGATAACACGGACCAACTGAGTGCCATCAAAGACCCAAATCTACATTGAATAAAATAATAATTGTGAGTAAGTAATATTCAAGAGCTAACTTTCCGGATTCTTTTACATTAACTTTGGTGCTGGCTGATCGCTGGGGTTGCTCCAGTTCTCGGGCCACAATCTCTAGTTCAAAACGATCCTGGTTGTACTCGGCCATAATCGTGTTGGCTGTGATGCGGCCATCCTGCGATATGGCAAACGGACTGGGAACAATCGAACCCGTGGCCTTGGTGGCTCCAAACTTGTACAAATTGGAAGCGACGATCATAAACTCGATCTTGGCATTCTTGCCCTGATCTGCATCGGTGGCATTTACCAACGTGATAGCTGCGCCCATCTTGGCATTGGCATTCACTCCCGCATAGTAGATGGGTTTCTCAAACACGGGAGGATTGTCGTTCACATCCAGCACTGTGATAGCTACCTTTGCGACCGTGTTATCCCGATTTAAGGTTTTGATCGAAAACGCGGCGCGTTCCTCTTCCGAGATGTGCAAGTCTGCCTTAATGCTGGCCAGAATGTACAAAGTGTACACATCCGTTTCTTCGCGATCAAGGCTCTTGTTAGTGTAAATATCTCCGGTCAATTTGTCCACATAGAAGGCACCATCTTCATTGCCCAACAGCATGTAGTAAAAGATATCTCTGTTGTGCTTGCTCCGCGAGGCAGCTTGTATGTGTCCAATTTTCACATCCCGGCCGCTGTTCTCGTTGATTGACACCTTGTACGGATTGGAGGCATCTGGAAACTCCGGACGGTTCTCATTGGCATCCACAATACTAACGCTGAGGAGGCGTAACGATTCAAATGGAGGATTACCCGCATCCCGGGCCACCAGAATAATGTCGTAGCTATCGAATGAGTTAACAATTAGAAGAGTTTTATTTCCAAAAATTGCTCTACACTTACTTGGCTCGGTTCTTGCGGTTTAGCTGCGTCCTAGCTCGCAATTCCCCAGTCACCTCATCGATCTTGAACTCCCCGGTCTGCTGTTCGTTTCGGTTGTTCACCTGCAAGTGGTAGCTAATCTTTCCGTTCTCCTCCGTATCATTATCCATTGCCCTAACGGTTAGCAATAGATAGTCCGGCTCGACAATATCTCCGGGTATCTCAATGGTGGCATTGGACAGTGCCGGTATCACAAACTCCGGCTTGTGGCGATTTACCCTGAGCACTGTGATGATCGCCTTGGTTGAGCTCTCCATGGTGCCCGAACCCTGGGTATCGCGTGCCGATATGGTCAACTCGTAGGCGCCATGTTTCCCGGACAAACTCTGCGCTGGATAAACAATGCCCGACTGAGCGTCGAGCTTGAAGAGGGCCATTTCGTTGCCAGCCGTGATAATATAGCGTACATCTCCGAAAAGACCCTCATCCTGGTCGATGGCTTGGACTTGAAGCAAGGCGGCCGGCGGCTGATAGGCGGCATTTTCCGCCACCGTGGAGTTATACACATCCCGCGTAAAAACGGGAGCGTTATCATTGACATCAAGAATGTTGATGTGGATCTTTAGACAAAAAAGATAACTAAATAAGTTGATTATAATTGGCTATTCTACTTACCGTTGCCGTGGCCGATTTCTGGACAGTAGCAGGAGCCTTATCCTGGGCCACAACTGAAAGCGTCAGCTCCTTGATCTGCTCGCGATCCAGAATCGAGGCATTGGCCACCATCACATTGCCCGTATAAGCATCAATGCTAAAGTATTTATTATTTTCCCCGATTAGTGTGTAGGTGATCTCCCCAAAGACGCCCACATCTCCATCTTGGGCCTCCACTTTTCCCGCCACAGTGCCTCGAGGTGAGTTCTCAGTGATGTTGAAATAGTAATCGGACTGAGAGAACTTTGGGTCATTGTCGTTCAGGTTAATAATATCCACTACCACATCGGCAGTTGCTGTTAAAGCGGGCACACCCGTATCACTGACTGTGGCCAGGAATTTGACCTCCTTCACTGACTCGTAATCGAGACGGGCAATGGTGTAGATCACTCCGGTGGTCTGGTTGATGGCAAAATAGTCATTGGCACTAATATTGAATTCTCCAATGCTGGAATCCTCGTCGGTGGCCTGCAGAGTGGTCAGCACGGTGCCCACCGGCTGCTCCTCCACCATCTGCAGCTTTATGTGCGGCTGCTCCACACTCCAAGGCGCATTGAAGCGCTGGAAAAAGAAATTGTTTTAAATTATTTGTGTCTTTGGAAACAGAGTCAACATAAGCTGCTTAAATTTAAAGTGGAATTTCTACCCAATCCGTCTAACTCCTCACTGGAAGAATGCTCAATGAGCTTTCCTACACCAAGCTTAAGCTGCTATTCATCAATGCCTTTGCCATACTGCACAGTGCCACTTATTTAAATGTATATCGGTTGTATGCAGACTTGAAAAACGTTAAAGCTGGCGTGGATAGCTCTAACGAGGAGATATGGATCAGGGAGATCTTTATATTCCTTATCAGTGGTCTCATTGTGGTGCGTTTTTTCCTGTGTTTTGTCGGTTTGGCTTCGAATATTGTGGCCATGTGAGTGACTCAATTAATGAGTTTCTTAAATGTTAAAATTTAATTGAAAACTATTTTAGATACCCCATTCTAACTAACTCCCAGGCTGAGCTGCTTATGCCCACCATCATAGTGCAGGCCATCGACAATGTCATCCTAAATCTCTATGAGATTATTTTGGGCTATGGTTGTTTGTGCTATCTGTATCCTGATAGTACGGCAGTATTTATCTTCTTCCTTATTAAAATGGCAGTCAAGATCGGATGCAGCATCTCAGCCTTGTAAGCATTGCTTGCTAATGTTTCTTATACAAAGATCATTATATGATTCACTTTCTTTTCAGGAACATTTATTCGGATCAACACAATCACTTGGCCACTCTAGTCACCTTCAACGAGGAATTGCAGAGTTTGGGACCAGACAGTGTGGATGAAGTGGAGTTGACTAACCAAAATTTTAATACGTCTTAGCTGTGTCTATAACCTATAAACATGCCCAATAGAACCGAATCAAATAATAATTTAAAGGCATATTGTGGGATTTGCAGGTCCTTTACTTAAATGCTTTTTCTTGTTCAAAGACTTTGTTAAAGTAAAAATATTTTAGATATTGTACTAACCGGAGGAATCTTGTTGACATCAATGATCTGGATGATCAGCAAACCGCGACCCTGAAAAATCAGAAAGTATTTTTATAATTGCAAATAAGGATTGCAAATCAAGTAAAATTCTCACCTGCTGGACATTGGGAGCTGTGCTGTCCGTGACCAGAACATTGATTCTCATCACGGCGAAAAGATTACGATCCAACTGCTTGTTGACCGAAACCTTTCCGTTTCTGGCAATCGCAAAGTACTCCTTGAACTGATCATAATGCGGCAGCTCCTTGCCCTCCTTATCGATTGCAGTTATGTCATCGGTGGCGGCAAACTCCAAGGCATTATGGCTGGCCACATCCGGATCGAGGGCGATTAAAGTGTATACCAGTTGGCCGGGAGGAGCATCCGCTCGCACTTCAGCGTGCTGCGTGGCCGGCACGAAATACGGATCTTTGTCATTGCTATTCTGAACATTTATCGTAAGAGTGGCTGTGCCCGTGAGACTGGGCGTACCCAGATCAGAGGCCTGAACCTGCAGCTGATACGTGTTGCGGCGATCAAAGTCCAGTTTCCGGGAGACGAACACCTCGCCGGTCCGTTCGTCGATGCCAAAGTCATCGAAGCTGCCCTGCTGGATGCGGTAGCGCAGTTCGGCATTCTTGCCCGTGTCCAAATCGGTGGCATGCACCCGCTCCACGCTCGTTCCAATCTCAGAGTTCTCCTCGACAACAGCACTGTAGCTCTGCTGCTCGAAACCGGGCACATGGTTGTTGACATCCCGCACTGTTATGTTTACCCCGCAGTGGGCCGTGAACAGTCCATCGTTGGCCTCCACAACGAAGATGAGCTGGTCACTATTCAAATTGGTCACATCCAGGGTTGCGTTCGGCCTGATGCTGATCTGACCAGTCTCGCGATCAATGTCAAAGATGCCCTCAACCTGCTCGGAGCCCCGGATTCGGTAGCTTATTCTGGACATAGTGTCCGCATCCCTTGCCTTGACAATCAACGGGGAGTCGAAGACCACGGCGCCCTCATCCACGCTGGCCCTGTACAGTGGACTCTCGCAGACGGGCGGCGAGTCGTTGGCATCCGTCACGGAGATCCGGAGGGACACAACAGAAGCCGAACCACGTCCGTTGTCATCAGTGGCCTGCAGAGAGAGACAAACATTTTTAATTCAATTTTAAAGTTACAAATTAATATAAAACCTAAACGGCCGATGTTACTGCCACGCTTTATATTTATCAATAGAAAATCCTTTTTAACAATTTAATATCATCTGCATAGAAAACTAATTGCCCACAATTCAAATAATACAGCGCCCTTAGGCGGCCAATAATTTGCTGTAATGGATAGTAATTGTATATGGTATTTCAAAAATGTTGTTGCTATGAAATGCACAAAATAATATAAATGCGCGCCCAAATAAAAAAGTGTTTATTACACATTTCCATGCAACTCCAATTGAAAGCTAAATAAAACAAAGTAGGTGAAAATCCAAATTATAATTTGATTGCGTATTAAAAACTAAAATGTTGATAATAAGACGAAACATGTAAATAAAACCGCTGCTACCGGCTTTTTTATTACATACCATTTACTGCTAACAACTAATGCAATAGTGGCTTTAATAGTATGTATACTAAGTAGTGGGGTTAAACTTTTTTTTTAATTTTATAAATATATTTTTCTAGGTTCTAATCAGTTTTAAGGTGTTTAAAAGATGTATGCGAGTGTGACCGCGTGCCTAAATGTTAATCCCCTTTCGTTATTTATTATTCACATGTTAAAGAAGGATCGGCCTACACAAAACCGTCCCACACGACTTTTGCCACCAAGTTACGCACATAAAAACCTTGCCACCCGCACACGAAGATTGAGACAGTCACTCACCTTGTATGACAAGAAGTACGTGGTCTCCGATTCGTAGTCCAGACACGTCTGCGGTGCCTTGTCGTCATTAGTAGTCGCTGCGGGAACTCCAGATGGAGCTGCGTGTGGAACTGGAGCTGCGAGTGGAACCGATGATGCCCGCTCCTCTGGCGCCTGTGTGATTAACGTGTACTGGACGGTGGGCTCGGTGCCAATCTCCCTGGGTGCTGCCTCCATGGACAGCATTTCCAGGTGACCCTCACCGTCCTCCTCGTTTTCGTTTGTATCGTTCTCATCCCCGATCAGATCACGTCGCTCGCGTCTGTTGCTCTCGCCCTGGCCATGGCAATTGGCCAGGCTAATGACACCTGTCTGCTCGTTGACATGGAAGAGTTCGGCTCCGGTTCCGGACAGGCTGTAGCGAATGCCGGCGTCACCGTAGCTGCCGGAGTCCACATCCCGGGCCGTAATGGTGGCTATGTACTGACCCGGAAGAGCCGCCTCCGAAACGGAAGCAGAGTAGCTCTCTTGCTCGAAAACCGGCTTATTGTCGTTGGCATCGAGCACGCTCACCGTAATCGTTGCCGTGGAGGATAGTCGTGGGCTGGTGTCCGTCTCCTCGGCCACCACCAGCACGATAAACTTGCGCTGGTTGGGATTCTCGTAGTCCAGAGTGCCGTTAGCCACGCGAATGTTAACCTGCGAGTAGCCGGTGACCAACTTGGGCTCCACGTCGAATACTCCGGATACATCGTCCAGGCGTAGGGCAAACTTTGAGTTGATGCCCACATCAGCATCGCTGACGCTCATGTCCAAGGCAAGGGGCGTGCCGGGGGGCGTGTTCTCCAACAGGGACACGGAGTACTCCTTGTGGTTAAACACCGGCGGGGAGTCATTCACATCCCTAATGGTCACCGTTGCCTTGGCCGTGGCACTCGTCAGTGGATCATCGCTGGGAACGCCGTTCACAAGCTCCCGGGCGCGAATCAATAGGGAGATAATGCCTGTGGAATCCTCCAGAGCTTCTCGATCTAGCGGTTTGGCGGTGCGCAACTCTCCAGATTGAGCGTCCAGCAGAAAGTAGTCATTGGGATCTGTAGAGAGAAGCAAGTTAAAAGTAAATTAAGTTTAGTTGGTACCAATGAGGTTGAAAGATTTCAACAATCCACAATCTTAGACTTACTAGTTCGCAGGTCATAGACAATCCTTCTTGGTTCACCCGTGTCCCCATCCCGGGCATGGACAGTAAGAACCAAGGTGTTAATGGGACTGTCCTCGTCGATCACCGTGGAGAGGGAGCCCTGAAATACGGGCGGTTTGTCCTGTACGTCCTTCACCCTGGCCTCGAAAGTTGTTTGGGTCTTGTGCGGCCCATCGGTAGCTTCGATCTGGAAGTGGTAGACCATCCGCTGGTTGTAGTTCAGCGTGTCATTGAGCACAACTGCTGCTTCTAGAACGGTGGCCTCACGCTTGCTCACATGCAGTCGGAATCTGTTTGGATATTTAAGAATCAAAGTCATAGTTTAATATTTTTTGGGAGCTACTCACTTGCTGCAAGCTTCTGGACTTTGCTGCTGGGGCAAGCATTTCAAATCAAGGCTGTCTCCAGCTATATCCCGATCCTTAACCAGAATCTTATCGAAGATGGTCGTGCCCACCGCAGCATCTTCGTTAACATCGGCCTCATAAGGGGTCTGCAGAAGTATTAATAACAATAATCAATAAAGTTCAAAGGGATTCAATGAATTTACACACATTCTGAAACTCTGGCGGATTGTCGTTGAGGTCGAGAATGATGAAGGTTATGGGCACTTCGACCACATTATCCCGCTCCGACTCTCCCTCAGGATCTACGCGATCCCTGATCGACACCAGGAACTTCAAGGTGTCCTTCTCCTCGCGATCCAGTGGTTTGATCAGCGTAATATTACCGGAATCAGGGTCAACGCTAAAGTGATCGGCACCGATGGCCCCGTACGTGACGGGACTGCCCTCCGGATCATAGGCTTCTAGCCGGAAAACCACTGTACCCACAGTGACATTCTCGTACAGGATAATGTTGTTAAGGGTCTGCGTGAATACGGGCGGCAGATTTGTCTCGCCTGATTGAGAAAAGGAATAACATAAGAGGAATCCATTTCGATTTCTTTGCATAGTACTCACCTTTGGCCAGGCTTAGGCCCAGGCAGATCATCAATAGCCCCAGAAGTAGCTTCATTTTGGGATCTGCAAAGAGAAACAAAATAATCGTAAATTGTTTGTTTAAGTTTTTTGTGAAACCAATATGCTTAAAACAACAAATAGGGTCTGGGAGACAAATCGGCGACACGTTAAAAGCAAAAAGTCCCTTAAAGTCGAAGTCTTTAATGCTCTTGTCAAATATTTACACAGCTTTGATTATTTAATAAAAAAAAAATAGTTAAAATTTAGGAAAAAACTTTTTTTTTTGGAGACACAATTCATTTTTTATTTTTGTCTTTTTAAACTAAACCATCTCATTTTAAGAGAAGAAATTGTAAAAAAATGAATATTATACGTTGTGTTAAACAGAAGTATTTACGCCGTTGCGCCATTTAAGGGCAGTCTCAAAGTATATTAAAATTCGTTATCATACTTTGGGTGTTGTATATTGTTATTTGATTTTTTTCAGGTTTTTGCTTGTTTTTGTTTTTCGTCATTTGGTGGCATACACAAACAATAAAGATAAATTAAATTTCATTTTGAGCTGAAAATTCAATTAGCTGACAATGCACACGGGGCAGTAACAGCGTGACAACGATGATGCGGATGATGATAATGTTGGTGGTGGGGGGCAGGCAACGGCTACTGATGATGATGGCTATAACAACATAACGTTGTTGATGACAAGCAGCAACAAGAACAACAACAACAGCAAAAAGAGGCAGCAGGCAACATTGTGGCAAATTGTGCACTTTAACTGCGGGTTTGGAGGATGGTTGGCCCAAAGGTGCGGTGTTCCGAGCAAGGCAATTGCCCGAAGGCGCCAACATTCCCGATGCGTCCGTCCGCTTGTCCGGCACGCACCACCTAACCGAGAACCAGCATTGCGAGCTCCTGGACCAAAGGCGCACATATCTGGCAGCCAGCCGCCGGAACAGCCAGGCGATGACCACACAAACAGGCAAAGGAACAGGAGAACACTTAGAAAATTATTTAAAAACCGAAAAGGTTATACGCCAAAATCAACAAGTTAAAAAACACCAACAGAGCAAAGGCTTAAAAGAACTAACTCGCTGTTCAAATGTTGTTATAATTCAATCATTTTTGTAATAACTATATTAACGTGTTAAGCTTATAAAGTTCGATTGTATTTTAAATATGTTAAAAAACCCTAATTAATGTTAATAAGTTTGTTTTACTAATTTTATTATAACTTAGTATAAAGAGAGAGAACAGTAAACTATTTAAAATTTGAAACTTATTAAACTTATAACATTTGCTGAAATTTTCGCCAGTGTATAAGAAGGAGCAGCAGCAAACATGGGCGAGAACCAAAACCAGGCAGAACCAATTAGTTATGCATAAAAGCCCGACTAAATATTTTCAGCTTGGACCATGTTTTGTGTGGGTTTATTTGCTTACTACACTGGCCAGGAGCCTAAATGGGCAGCACGGGTTCAACAAACACACACCTTCAAATAGTCAGTATGCTTGTCTGCCAGAGTTGGGTCCATAAATTTACCTACATGCGTTTTGCACTCGCCCAGGTCTAACCCTAAACTGAACATTTTAAGGTTAAGCGGGTTTGTTTTCGGGTCTGCTGAAGGTCTGTCGGGCTTGGACTAAAACTTATTCCCCTTGTCACGAAACTCGATCCGCCCCTCAATCCCCACCGCAAGCCAAAAGTTCATGCGGAAACTCGGAATACTCTGATGGCGAATAAACTACGAGTCGCCAAAATAAATGTTTAAGCCTGTGCATCGGATATAAAGTCGAACTTTTGGACTGTTGGATAAAAGGCTTACCAGACTAGAGAAGTGGTAATTTAGTGTATTTTAAAAATTGTATTTAAAGTGAATTAATTTCTTTTCTTCCTTACATTTAAATTGTAAACTAAAGTGTAAAAATTTTCAAAATTTGATTTGAAGTAGTAAAAAAAAATGTAATTTTAATTTTTATTTATATAAGTATAAAACTTGTCATTTCTTTGTTTTTGTGATCTAACTGATAGCCCCTTACAGTTTTAATACCCCTTGCTCAAGCTCAATATACATTCAATTCCATATTCAACTGGTTGCCACCACACGAAAGCACAAGTCGACGCCTTCCCACCATTGTATCCTCCTGACTCTGCTGATATATCGTTTTGGGTTTATATATGTTTGGTTTCAAATTATGTTCTGACTGGCTCGTTCCGCAGTTAAGCTTAGTCTCTCCCGTTGATTAACACTGCACACTGGGAATTTATGGATGTTTAAATCATGTTTCCCCCAGCTAAATTGTAGCCATTGTGCGTTAATCTATGGGTATTATGAGCTTAGACCCCAGACCAGGCCATGTTTATTGGACTTCCATTGTGTCCGTGTAAGCCAGGAACTAATGAGTGTCCCTGTGAATTTTCTTGCCCACAAATATGGAAAACATATTTCGTTGCGAACTGATGCTAAAACTAAATAGCCTTCAGAAGCTTGAAATGCAATCAAATATGCAAGCTGAGTTACGGAAATACATACATTTATTTGCAATATTTTAGGTTCGTTAATATTATTTTATTTTTGTTTTTTCATATTTTTTGAAACTATTTTAAGCGAATTAAAGGCATTGTATTCAAATATCTTACATACTTTCCGATCGACTCAGTTACTTATTTACATCTGCACTGGCTTTAAGTATTTGCGGACGTACAATTTTATTTTCAGCAAATAGATTGAACAAAGTTAAATGTGATTTTCATCATTTCCCCCAATTTTCAGGCTCTGCTGGCTGAACGTAAAAGATTTCCCCCACACCCACAACAAACCGCAATCTCCTGGCAATACATATTTTTGATATTTTTCAGCCAGCTCTCGTTCTCTGTGTCAGTATAATACAGCAGCTATTAAGGATCCATCCATATATATACCCACACGAATATAGACACACGTTCGCCGGGGCATAACCAATATCAATCATACAGTAAATTTATATTGCATTTGCGTATTTTCCTTTTCATGCTTGTCCAGAGTCAACCTGTTGATAATTCAAGCCTTTCCTTTCCAGAGGTGGCAGCCACAATACATCCCCGGGGTCAGGTCGTTTGCCCCAATCCCTTCCTCGTGGCACCATAAAAATCCATGTGTACCTTGAGTCAAATTTACTTTTTACTTTGGGGGCAGCTGTGGTGGAGTGCACAGCAGTTTGGCAAAACCTTTGAGCAGATTGCCTTCACCTTTGGGCCTCACCCATTCCTTTTTTTCGAGCATGTCAAACATAATAAATCATATTTATTTAAAATACATTTTGGTCATGTCCTTTGTTGTCCTGGTTCATTCGTTTGGGAGTGGCAATAATAATTGAATTAGGAACGTTCCCAGAGACACAGTCCCCTGGCTCACCCACCCATTTTGTCACTCATCCTTAAAACTTGTTTGTATGCGACTGTTGCGAGGCTTTCGCCGGTAATCCGGAAAATTCCACTAGGACTGTGACTGGTTGGCAAACTTGACACTTGATTCCGCTGGATCTGTAAGTTTTTGGACAAACTCGCACTTGTCAAAACAAATACTGAGCTCGCTTTGAGAATAAAGCTTATACAAAATATGGTGTTGGGGAGAGTTCTTTTGTTAACGACAAAAAATAGAGTCCACCATAAAGTAAATGTCGTAAAAAGTAAAGGGGTTTATTTAATATACATTATGTATGCTTTTTGGGCCTGTTGATCAAAAATTATAAAAAATCGGTGGTTCATGTCATTTGTATTATTTAGTACCAGTTCTTAACAATTTTTAATTTGGAAACTTTTGTTTTTAGTGTATCTCATCAATGTTTCATCTTTGCCATCGTTATTCTTTTTATCTGATTTTAGCCCTCGCTGGCATAATAAAAATGTCAAACTCCGTATGCTGCCGCTTGTAATACATTTTATTCATAAAATGTTTTTTTATGATTTCAGTTGGCTGTTGCCTAGCTTAGTTCCATCCATCTCTCTCTTTCTCGCTCACCATCTATCTTTTTATTTCTTCAGCTGCTTTTTGTGCGGCATTTGTTGGGACTGATGATGATATCCCAAATAAGGCAGGGGTGGGGTTCACAAAGTGCTCCACTTAAGTATGCTATGTAAATCACCTGTGCGAGTGCTGCCTGCCTTACCGTCTTACCTCACCTTTCCCCTCAGCTGGCAGCCCCTCCCTCAGCCACCGTTCCTGACAGTGGCGTCATTTTGCTCATGTCTTGCAGTTTACTTGGCCCAAAGCGTCGCCGGCGAAAAACCTTTGCCAGGCATTCTATTTAAACGGCATTATCTTCAGTTGCCGCATGGCCTTATCTCACCTTCCAACCTCCACCCAGCACGGCACTCAGCTTCTTGGAGATGCCTCAACATTTTTCCTTCGCATTTAAATTGCTCTTTTTTATTTGCGCCTTCTGTCCCCATTTTTGATGTTGGGGGTGGGGTTCCCCTCTTAATTTATTCATAAGCCTGATGGCGCTGCTTGGATGGATGAGGGGGGTATGGTGTTCTACTTCTTGAGTGGGCCAACATCATTACTATTACTCATGCACGGCACACACACCAACGCCAACGCCAACACAAACAAACAAACTCACACACATTCACGTGCGTGTTCCATCGTAACTCAAAGTTGTCCTGTCCGTGTTTGTTTAGGAACCATGCCCATGCTCGAAAGTCAAAAGTCGAAAGTTTCCTCATTCTTCTGGTTTGTTTTTAATATTTTTTGCTAAGCAATTTTCACATTCACCTGACTTGCCACGCTGCCCATCCCTCAACTCCCCGATTCATGCCACCTCGAATCTTTCATCGTCCCTTCACAGTTTCACAGATTTGCGCTGTATAATTATGCCGAGCCCGACCCCACACAATCCCTATAAGCCAAGAACGGCGCGTTCCGAAATTGTATCTCAAAATTTGTTTAAAAATTATATATAGCAAAAGTATAACCATAGATTTTAAAATGTATTTATCAATAAATCAGTAACTAATCCAATCTAACAACACCAATAAATGTGTTTTATTTTATTCAGGTAACAAGGTTAAATTATTATTATCCTTTTTACATTAGATATTTAAATATAATCATGGAAAACTTTTAAATCATTATTTAACTAGGAAACTTGGTTTGTTTCCTTTTGTGTTTTATTGCAGTATTATGGCTATGTAACGTACTGTCCTTCTGTTAGACTTTCTCATTTCGTATTCAAAACACTTGTGACAGTTTAACAAATTTGGAATTTAAATTGCACTTGCACTTAACTAAGGAGGGATTGGGATCGGACCTGAAAGTGAGGCTTTTGCTGCGAAGGGAAAACGCGACTTTTGCACCTGTTGGGGTAAACACACAATATCACAGCCCTCCTACACATGTAGAATCGCGTGTGTGTCTATAAATCTGTTGCCTTAATCGTTATCGTCGAGGATGCTGGTTTTTATTATGAGCGAGTCGCTTAATTTCCACAATCTCCCGCAATTATGAAAGACAAACGGGATGAACGAGGAGACTGGGGCAAACGTGCCTCATCCGAAACCTTTTGAGGGGCGGGACGCCTCCTAAAAACTTTGGGTCTTAAGGAATAAAGCCAGAAAGCAAGCGAGCTCGAGTTCGAGTTCGAGTTATTATCAAGTTTCTTCTTCGGCTGTTTGCCTTGGCGCTTCAGTTGTTTTTGCTGTTGCTCCTTTTGGCAGGATTACCATTGTTGTTTTTCCCACGAGTATTAAGTGGCAGACCGCCCAAGCACACCCACACTCCTTCAGCAAGGACAGGTGGGGACTTGAACTTAAAATTACGGCTCTGAAATGAAATTAAAATGGTTTTCTTTCTCGTTTTCCATCCAAAAGCAGCTTGGCGCGGTAGTTTGTTATTGTCTGTCTGCATATTGAGGAACGTTAAACAGTCCGCCCCGTGACCCATCCGCCCACTTGGCCAAGTTTAAATTGGTTTTATGTTAAAGCCAAATGAGTACAGCTCCGGGGGCGGAGGTCCAGGCCGGGCTGAGAGCTTTGGGGTTGCGTTCAAGCCACCACCAGGCCACCGTTTCCAGTTGAGCATCAGGAAATGAAATTTCTTGCGAATTCCTCTTATTTTTCGCCCTCCTTTTTTTTGTACTCCTCGTTCGTGCGGAAAACGACGGGGTTGGGTGCTTGGAAAGTGCCGTCGAGAGGCAGATTTCCCAGCACTTGACGAGCGGCCGCTCGAGCAGTTTGACTGCTTGTCAAACACAGCCAAATGTTTTGATATATTTCATACACTTGACAATCAGCTCGAGGGATTGCTCAGAGGTGGGGTGAAGTGATGGGCCAACAGTAGGGCAAGATGAGAGCATTTCAAATAAATGACCCGCAATGTATTAGCCTGACCTTGAAGGCACATCATCGGAGACTTAACCCACTACAAAATTTTGAAAATTCCGTTGAAATTATTCTTTTCTAATTAATATGCGGTCATAATTCCTTTATTTAAAAACCTAAATTTAATTTGGTGGCAGACAAAGTTTTTTGGGAATTTTAAAATTTTACTGATCATCGGGAAAATCTCGAGATATTTAAACATCTCAAGCGCGAGCTTGCTTACAATTTTATTTAAAACTTGTATGCCTGTTATTTCCACAAACAAATACAAGTACAAGTTTAAAATTAAGCCATCCTTCAAAACGTTTTTTAACACCATCAACTTTAGGGCGTTTTTATCAGACCCTAGTTGACACCACAGGGTTAATTGTTTGATTTTTTTTGTGCCTGGCTTTAATCCAGCGTGTTTTCTCTCAAAGAACAACAGCAATTTTTCGTTATTTTCTGTATTTGCTCTAAACTCATTGTTCTCTTGGGGTAAAACCGCTGGAAAATGTGTGGGCTGAAGGAAGAGGAGGAAAATTGTGTGCCGCTAAGATTTTCGGAGCTTTGTTTTGTTATTTCCTTAGCTCTATCTCTTTCCACTTTAATGACAATACCATTATCAGCACAGCACAGCATAAGCTGTGACAATAGCAAAAGGAAAACCACCGGCAAGTCAATGGCAACTTAAACGGTTTTGCTTGTGTGCAGAAACCAACCTGTTACAAAACATACAACCAAATCAAAAACACTTACGATACCAACAATACTGACAACAACTATAATACCTTAGCAACAATACTCAGAGGAACAACAGCAACAGCCATCCCATTAATGCATTCATAATGCATGTGAGACCGAATTTACTGCTGCGCATTTAAGCCTTTTGGCAGGAGAGTCCAGTACTGTTTGTGTGCGATAAAGTTTGGCAAGTGGGAAAGCAACACTTGTAAATAAAAAGAAGTTAACTTCTTTAAAACTTAGTCTTTAAAAGGTGCATCATTTGCAAAAAATCTTAATTATTTAAAATTAAAAAATATATATTCTTTTTTAAGATTTTTATTGAAAAGATGTTGCGAATTGCAAACTAGTTCATAATTTTTGATAATCTTAATAATCATTATATAATTTTATATATTTGAACAGGTCACAATAGGTTCTAAAGTAATTTATCAAGAATATCAATTTTTCGTAACAATGATCTATAGCTAGAATTATGTTGGTATTAGGAACTGCACTACCATCATTAAATATAGAAAATTTTGCTCTTCTCCTGCAAAAGTTAATGGCATTATATCCCCCTTCTTCATCGATAATCGACTGCTATCATCTGGAGTGCAGTTGGCCAACCCTGCTCGACAATTTCCTTCGACTTTATCCCCTCACGCGCTTCAAGTGGCCATTCATTATGGCCCTTAAACCAGACTTTGCACAGTGGTGAGGCCTAAAGCATTTCAACGTTAGATGGGTAATCGATGTGCTGGGTTAGGTTGGTAGAACTGAACTGCAAGGCAGGCGAGATATAAGCATAGGCATTATATTTCACTACTTGGCCGTCTGCCGCTTTGCCTGCCTGTACATCCTTTCCTGTAATGGAGCTGGAGCTGGAGCTGGAGCCCGGTGCACGTTCCGGGAGAAAGCACTTAAAATATCTGCGCACGCATGAGTGATGATGACTACTTAGGACCCGGCAGGATTTTCCATAGCGCCCTCCGCACGCAGGTAAGAGCAAAAGCTGATAGGTATTTAATATTTTACGGCATTGTTTGCTGTACGTGACCCAAAGACCACCCACATAATTACAAGGCCTTCAACTATTCACTTCTTACTGCCAGTAAAATTATCAAACATCAAGGGGCACACATCGAACATGGCATTACAGAAGCGGCTGAAAGACATCAGCATTGAATTGTCCCTAATGCGGCTGAAATAGGCAAATGCAAACATGCCACAAGTGACGCGGCAAGCATTATACATCCATATAATACACATGTATTAAAATGCATATGCAGATATGCATCTTGTGGCTGTTCCTGCCTGTCAATGACTGCAGTTCAATTATGCCTGACAACGACTGCATAGTTATTGTAACGTATACAAAGAAAATCATGAAGATGTGGCCCAGAAAAACATGGCTTTAATTGAATATAAGCTTAATTAAATCAGTCTAACACACTGTTTATGTACGTTCATTAACTTCGAACTCTGGCCAATTAGTTAAGAATAATTAAAGTTGGGCATAAGCTAAATGTGTTAAGCAGCAAGTTTATTTGAAAATCACATACGTAAAAGGTAAAAATATGCAACACGACAATCAAATTAT
The DNA here is from genome assembly GCF_025200985.1 of Drosophila gunungcola. Lineage (NCBI taxonomy): Eukaryota > Metazoa > Arthropoda > Insecta > Diptera > Drosophilidae > Drosophila > Drosophila gunungcola. The sequence continues at coordinate 11,510,898 of NC_069139.1, forward strand.
TTGTTTGAAAAGCATTCTCTCGAAATATTATTTCTATTTAAACACACAAAAATCCCCTTGTGCTTCGACTATATTTTTTTAATGTGTACGAATAATAAAATAAATTTTGGTTTCCGATTTGTGTTGTCTAAGGTCAGATAAAAGACCACGTAGTTATGATCCACTATAGCTTACTACGTGACCCTGACTCCATAAAGAGAATTTTTGCTTAACATAACACGAAAAACAAACAAGACCGAAAGAAAACAAACAGGAATTAAATCGAAAACTAAATCCGCAAAAATAACAATAACTTTCAGTCAAGCCACGGAGTTCTATCATTTTCATCGGCGCTTCGTGTTTGTGTGACTGTCATTGTGACTTGAGTTGACTTCATTTTGTGACTTTTTATCAATTTGTCTGCTTTGCTTTTTGTGCCATTCATCTTTTCATTTCCCCCTTATGCTTGTCACAATGGAAAAAGTACGAGAAAAAGATTGGCAGAGGGAAACAGTTAAGCGCATTTGATGCTTCAAAGTGCTGAGAAACTCCAAAATTTTAAGTATTCGACATCAAAACTTTGTGGAAAATTCTAAATTTGTCTTTTTTTTATAAAATGCTTAAAAGTAATTGATTTATTCGTTTATATGAAAAGCACTACAATTATTCTGCAATTCCGATCTATATCTATATCTATATCTATATCGATATCTTCACTTCTTAAATAAACATCTCCACTTGTAATATAAACTGGAAGAGAGGAAAATTGTTGTGGAGTTTTGTTTAATCCCAAGAAAACATTGGACAAAAACCAATTAAAGTGTCGCCAAACCAAAAAACGCAAATTAAATAAGTTTAGCTCGGTTTTAATAAATATTAACAATGTGTTATTATACTATATACCCAAATGCTTTCCCATACCCTGTAAAAAAACTTCACAATAAATATTTTGCTACTAAAGCTCTAAGAGAATTACATGACAGCAGCAGCATCTACAGTAGCAACAAGAACTCCCGACGACAACTTGCCCTACTCTTCTTACATCTTGCCACCCAAAAAAAATAAGTGGGGACCTCGGAAGTGGTTGGCAAAAAGTATAAAGAAATGAAAGAAATAAGCGTTATTATCGTTATTACGTGAGTAAAATACATACGCACAGCAGCATCTAAGTAAAAATAGCAACAACTACAGCAGTAAGGAGAACTATATATTAACAAACAATAACAAAAACCGACGATGGGAAGTATGGTGGAAGCGAGCTTTATAAAGATGCCGATGACGAGGACGTCGAAAAAGGAGCAAACACAAGTCACCAAAGTGCAAGTGGAAGAAAGTGGGTATAAAAAGGAAGGAAGTTGCGCTGGTAACGTCAAGCTTGGAAGTGATTTTAGGGAGCACTTATACCACTTCTATATATTTTATTGCTCATATGAGCATAAACACATATATATAGAGAAACATATATATAGACATATATAGGAAAATAAATGGACACACGTACGTCGCCTTGGACGTGAAGTGCACTTATCAAAAAAAAAAAAAAGGGTCAAAATAAAACTACGTCCAGCAAGCTGTGATAAAAATAGTAGTGTGTAGTAAAACTGAGACAAACACAAATAAAATACATGATTTATTCACCCACACAAACAGCAGTTCGAAAATTGATTTGTTACTGCATAAAGCCGAACAAATCTTTGGCAAATGACGGCTAAATTAGCCGTACATGTGGGGAATAAATACAGCATAAACATATTTTCTGACAAAAAGTTACAAGTGACAACAACAAGCATGTTTGAGTAATAAACACACATTGGCACCAGAGGGAATTTTTAATTCACATACATCAACAATTAAACTAACAATCGAGTAAAAACACTGAAAGTTATAAGAATTATCTTAACATTTATTGCTAATAACGATTATTTTTCGTGATCTTTAATAATTTTTTGTTTGAACTGCAGTCGTGTATCTCATCTAAAAATAGTATTTGGTTTAAATATTTCAAAGAAGATATAGCATGTTTCACAATTTTAACAAATTAAACCGTGGTAATAAAACTAACTTCTCCATCTCGAAATCCGCCTGAAAAGCTTTTTGGAGGCCATTAAATAGATTCGAAGGGATCAGAATCGAATTTTATTTCGACGCTTGTTGTCCTATTCAAATTACGGCGGATTCGCATCCGCCAGTCAACATATGGGCATCAAACGGCCTCCGCCGGCTGACTTCCTTTGTGGGCATCAATGGGTTCCGGAACGCAGTACGGGATGAACATGGCAAATACCATTGGATTTGAGCTGCTTATGCCGGGGATTTAGTTATAAATTCGCTGGCAAAGCGGGCCGAGAACGCTCCTCGTCGTTTTTTGCGAATTGAAATTTAATGCAAATGTAAATGTTGCAAAAACGAGGGGAAACAGAAACAGATTATTTGTAGCACACATTTGGGGGCTCTCCACTTGAGGGGGCGCAGCACAGCCTTGCGATTTGCAGCCCTTTAGCATTACAGCCAACCGAATCCAAACACACATCTATTCAGATTTACATACAATTTAATATGTTTTTATATGGTTTTTATATTTTTTAGCTACATATTCTTTGGCTGTTTTTCAATTTGAATTAATTTACACAAAAAAGAGGAAATCCAGCAGCTTATGTAAAGAGTTAAGGGTGGGCTGTTAAGCCTCTTCCTATTTTATTTTTTGTCGCATCTTGTTTGAAGTTGACACAGTACTTGTAAAAACAATGAAATATGCGCAACAAATACGCAAATAATGACAAAATCCGACAATATTGAAAAATGTTATGAGTGAAAAAAGGGGAATGCTGTAGCCCAACATACACTACCCCACTTTAGCCAGCAATCATCTCCTCTGCAGACACACGTAAAAAAAATGTACACAGATACACTACCGTGTACATCGATGTGAGCGTTACGTCCTTTTCCTGATTTTTCGGAGACCAATGCCCCTTGTTGTTTTTCCTTTATTTTTGGCTTTCACCCAATGCGCGACACTTAAAGCGCTTTAAAAGCAAATTTATCTACCATTTCCTCAAATGCCACCGGCCCAGCAGCTAACAGACATCGCCTCCTTTTCGACAACCTCATCCTGCGTCCAGGATTCAAGTCGCCTCCAACCAATCTCGGCTGCTGCCTCCACTCTTCAGAGTCAATTGCATTTGCTGCAGGAAGGGCGATAATACTGAAGGCATAGACACACTCAAATATTGATTTACCGAGTTGCTCACATGCTTTTCCCATATGTCCTGGCAGCAACTCCTAGTTCCTTCAGCCTCCTTTGTCCTTTATTCCTCTTCTTCTCTTTCCGCAAACAATAAAAACTGATGCAATATGGAAAAAAAATTGTAAGACAGTGTGAAAATTCAGGTTAAACTCAAGTCGTTCACACCTCTCTTTTTTTCCTTTTTTTTTGCTGGCATAGATAAAACTTTAAGTCTAATGATTTTTATAGATACTTCACAATAAGTCTCTCCCCATATCCTTTCACACACACCACGATCTCCCTTGTTCCTGTGTGTGTGTGAGGTCGGATTTGGCCAATGAAGTTGATTGTGGCAACTGAGTCTTAGCCGGGGATTGACACAACTCAAGTGGAAGACGAGCCAGCATCACAAAAGGCCAAAAAGCTCATAATGCATTAAGCCCTCGTTTAGGGGGATGGGCTGTAAAAGCAGGAAAAGCATCAGAAAGTGTACGAGAAGTAGCATGAATATTCTCATATTTTATTAGCCTCTTCCTTTATTGGATAGTATTTGATTTTACTTGATTTAAGTTTATGCTTTTATGATCCGCTTACTTAGGACTTAGTAGTCGTTATTTGTAGTTGTATTGGAAGGATAATCAAAATGGCATATTTGAACGAACACAAATTTACTACGGCTTAAATAAAGTTAAATTTAAGAGTTAAGTTATTTGAATTTAAATGATTCCATGTTTTGCATTAAAATGTAACATATTATCTCAATATTATAATAATATAAATGGAATTTCATCACCATTTTACAAAGATTTCTTTTCCTTCAGTTTCAATTATTTCAGTTACGCAAGTAGTTCACTTTTATTTCACACTTTTCTTATTTCTTACGCATTTATCATCGACAATGACGCTGCGGCAAAAGGGCTCCCAGGGCGAATACTTACTTTGTCCCTCAGTAATCGTCGCTGCAGCGGAAGAAACTGCAGTCCCCGAAGAGCAGAACACTCTGCAGCTTACTGACCACACCCCCAGGAAACAGAATAAAATCACATCATATATATACATGTACCCACTGAGCTTTATTACACACTTTTGCCACCATGGAAACCCACATCTCTCTCTTTTGCAATAAAATGGGCATGAGAAGACTACAAATTGCCAGAGGGGATATAAGAAGAGGTGCTGAACAAAAGTGGGAAGTCTTTTTTGTCAACCAGAATAAGTTCTTTAAATAGTCAAATGGATTGTGTACATTCTATACCAAAGGGAAATCCACCTGATATCACTTGCAAAGTGTTTACCCATTTAAAAGCCTTGTTTAATTACAATGACGAACAATTGACAGCTTTTAATGAGACAACAACACTGCGCAAATTGCGAGTAAAACATTTCGTTCTCATTCGCATTCCAACTTTTATGGCCTTCGATGGATGATGGGATTGCTTTGGCAGGGAGATTCCCCGCACCAACCTTTCTTTCCTGGCCTTACCCCCTGACTTAGCCAGAAATTAATGGCCCAAAGGGAGAGGACGTGGGCAGAACTCTTTATGGACTGCCAAATGGGAATAGCAAATGTAAGTGAATGGAAGGAAAAGTAAAACAAATTCAAACTGCTTTTTACGGCAAATGGAAATGGAATTGGAATCAGAGTTAAAATCCAAATCGGAAGTGCAGCTGCCTAGGGATTAGCATTGCAAATTAGATGGGGAAATTACAAAAGCGAATTAGATAATTAAAAGGAGATTGATTAGGTTGCGTTGGTTGGGTACACAAGTATCTCAAGGATGTTAGATCGGCTAAGATTCGGCTAAGACTAACTATAATAACTCGAGTGTACTCCTTTATAGATTTTTTAGAAGCTAAGAATTTTCTTTTTACTACAGAAAAGTACTAAGAATTTATAGGTCCGGTCATCGAGGATAGCAATAAACTTCCCTTGATTAGTGGCACTTCTCACATAATCAATTATTCCATAGAAGGAAATTAAACCTAAACTCTCAATCGCCATTCCATTGGAATCAACCATGTATCATCCTATAGAAATGCAGTTGACGACGGTATGGAAAAAAGTGAAAAGTTACAACTCAATTGGCTCCAAATTGTTGGCCAACTTGTGCATCTCAAGGCAAGCTGGTAAAAGTGCATAATTCTATAAAAGGCACACAAATTGAAACACAAACACAAGCTGGAGAGACTCCCAACTTGGCTGCCCTCCTCCTTAGTCAGTAAAAGAAAAGTTGGGCTGGCAGTCTGTGAGTTTCTATTAAAAATATTGTCAACTCAATACTGGCGAAGTAAGTGCAAGCTAGCGGGGATAAGGAAGTGGGCTGACTGCGAGTTGATTGTTGTAAACAAAGTTTTCATAAAGAATTTCCACGCCGCTAAAAAAAAAAAAAAGAAAAAAAAGGAAGCCAAAAAAAAAAAATATAGGAAGCCGACAAAATTGGCAAAACCTCCAAAAGAATCACAGCACAAGGCAACCCAGCCAGCTGCGGTTGGTGGCACAACAAATAAATTGACATTCCCCCACCGCCATTTAGTCCACAATCCCCCGTCTGAGCCACTCGTTATCATAGTTATGGGTGAGCCTTTAGTCGCAACCAGGCAACGATGAATGCTGCGGTTTTTCCGGAAAACGGCAGGAGCATAGCAGCGGGCCAGGACCAAGGTGTTAGGCTGAGGCTTGGAATCGGAAGCTGCCGCTGGCTTTTCCATACTCCAATGCTATAGCTGCTCCTGCTGCTGTTGCTGCCACAAATTAAAATGTGGTCGCGCTTAAATTCCCCCACAAAATTTATTGTTTGCCGCCTGCTTGGCAAGAAGCCCAAGGAGCAGGAACAAAGCCAGCCAGTCAGCCAGAAATAGGCAAATAAGTTAAATGCTTTCTGGGCCAAATATTTATTGGCAACGAATGGGAACAAGTGCGAATGAGATCATAGAATGGTTTATGTACATTTTACTTCTATAAAAACATCTATAAAATGGATTAAGTTAAAAAAAAAACCCCACTCACTTATTAACACTTCTGGCTAAAAAAAAAGTCATCAACTTCATATCTAATTTTTTTAAAAAGACTAAAAATATATGATTTTGTTCACATTAAATCTAAATTAATTACACAATCAAATCCATTTGAATTGTGCCGCGGGCTAAATTTTTCCTCTCGTTGCTTTTTAAATTGATTTTAAATTTTTTTTATGCAATCCTATCACACAGATTCATTTTTAATGCAGCACATTAGTCAAACTGCCCAACAAAGTTATGAAACCTTCGCGGAACCCGCTGGCATACTACAAAATGTCAAAAAAATAGGGAAAATCTTCTTTCTAGCAAACAAAACCAAAATAGCTGCCAAGGATAATGCGTTGCAAATGTCGACGGCAATAAAAAGGATAATGCGACAAGTTGAAAACGAGCCAAAAAGGCGACCGAATGACCGCCATTTCTGTCCAGAAAAGTTTTCACAAAGCGCAAAGAATAAAAAAAAAAATACTTTTTAAAAACAAGAAACAGAAAGTTGAAAGCATTTAATGAGTTTATTGAACCAATTTCACAAGTTGCAAGTTGTTAGTTGCAAGTTGCATGTTACGTCATTGAGTTTGGCTGAAAGCCGAAGAAATTCACGCTTTTCCCATCTCCTCTTACCAAGTAAGACGAATGAAGAAAAGTGCCTCCTTATCTCTCAGTTAAGAATGAATTAAAGCTTAAGTTAAGGGGAGACTACTAGTTTTTGTGTGATTTGCCGGCTCTTAGGGCTAATTCAGCCCAGCTTCCAGCCCAAAGCCAACTGCAATTCTTCTTGGCCATTCGTCTTGGCCATTTTGCCCATATCCGTCCGAACGTTGCCAGGGTCAGCAGTGCTGGCAAACGAAATTGCGGCAGACAGAAGTCATTTAAGGAGAATTTATGGGATTTTAACTGACATTTAAACAGTCGCCAAGAAACAGGGACAGATAGCCCGGGGAAATGAAGAGGAGCAGCGGGTGGGCGAGGGAAACTTGTCGACCAAGATTAGCGACGACTGTGCAACAAAATGTTATGGACAGGGCCGGATAATGAACGACTCAGTCGCCGGAGATCCAGGGATATGAAGAAGAGAAATGTCCCAAAAGGAGCGAAGCGAGAAAAATGAAATGTAATTACGTTTGAAAATGGCCAAAAGGAAAATGCAAAGGAAAAATGTAAACGACGGTCAGTCCAAGAACCATCTGGAGCCAATGGCCGGCTTCGGCGTGTTGCTAGCGAGCAAAAATCACTGCAGCATTTCCTTGTAATTAACTTCATGAAGATATTCCCTTCTTCTAGGAAACGAAAAAAAAAAGGAACTGAATGGAAAAAGAACCGCTGACAGCTCAGCTTGAAGAAAGATGATTGAACGAAAAGAGAATATGCTAGCTGAAAAATTGAATGTTTACTTGTGTTCACCCATTTAAGAAATCTTACAATCAAATGTGGAAAATATTTTTTTCTGCCCCTTTCTTTAAATAGTAAAAGATACCCATTATTCTGCTTTCGACACACAAATTACATTTTAAAGTTTTCAGCTTTAAGCCCGAGGCTAAAAGTGTCGTTGGGGAATTCTGCTTTTATGAAAACCTTCAACATTCAAAGTACCTAATAATGTAATCAGAACTAAAAAAGCAAGAGCTCTCTGGGGGGCAAAGGATGCATTAATAAAACAAACAAACGGAGGTCAAATGTAAAATTAAAGGATGAGTGATTTCCCTAATTTATGAGCTCTGACTGTAAATGGTCTTACCTTTAATACTGTTTATTACTCCAGCAGTTTCTGTAAGAAATCAAGATGGAATTAATTAGTTAATTACAGTTTCATGAAAAAGTTACAAGTTTAAGAAAACTGCAAGTTCGCAAGTGAAAAAGTTTAAAGTCAAAGAAAAAGCGTCAGAAACTTTATAACTGGTTTGAAAGTACCTCTTTTATGAGCGCTTAATTGAAATGCCGTAATTGGTCATTTAAGAGATTTAATTTGACTTAAGACTTAGTAACTTTGCTGCTTTAATAACACTATTAAATAATAAAATTACAAGGCCAAAAAGCCATTAGGCAGGATAAAAGGTACTCCCTTTTGTCTAAAAGCTTTTAGCGCCGTCAAAGTAAGGTATACTGCTTTATTCAATGAACCTAACTATGATATAAACTTTTTTCAAAGTTAAATATTTATATTCATAAAAATTGTGAAATGACTATGTATAAGTTCTCATGAATACATACATACGGGCAGAATTTAATGTAAAAAAATCAACTTCAACTCAACAAGGTCGACCCCAATTTACTGCCCCCCCCAGCAAAGTGTGAATAAAAAGGGGATTTCATAGGCAAGAGGGCTAGAGAAAAAAACGGGCTCTCAAACTGCCGAACCACAAAATTTGCAGCCACAATTTCTGTCTGTGATTTGCAGCTCTCCAGTGCGTTTGCATATTTCTATAATTTTTCAAAAATGTATGGCATTTAGGGGGGCTGTCCCAGAAACAATTTACTCGTTATACAGATTCTCTTTACTTCTTCCCTCCCCATTTATAGTTTTTTTTGAAAACTGCACTTCTGAGTTTCTTCTTCTTGGCAGCAGTAGCAAACTGTGGCAACAGTAATCGAAAAGTTAATTCTCCGAAAAACAAGGTAATTAGTGTAGCAGTGCCCATAAAACCCAAGCGAATGTGCAAAAATAACGAGAAAAGTTTAAAAAGTGTTCAACAAATGGGCGATAGAGAGGAAGAGAGCGGGAAGGGCTAAAAAAAAGTGCTAAAAAAGTGGAAACAAGAACTACGAAGTGGGGAAAAGTGTGGCATTGTTGGTTGCAACCAGGCAAAGGAAAACACGCCGTAATGAATGGCTCCGACTTGTAGGAAGCAGGCTGGGGGTACAGGTGTACTTATACAGTTTAGGGCCAAAGGCAAAACTATAGTTAGAGCCGCAGCACCAAATAAGGGTACCCAACCTGCAAGTAGATCTCGTTAGGCGTTGCCAAGGTTGTCAAGTACGCAGGTGAGTGCATAAAATGTTGAGTTTGTAACTGATTCCATGTCAAGGTTTAATTGCTTCAGTTGTTGTTGCAAAATCAACTCTGCGTTTAAGCCTATACAATAGTAATTTCGCTTTCAAACAAAAATGATGCCTCAAGATTTTGTTTATATTTTAAGAGATATTTGCATATCAACCATTGCATATCTACTAAAATTCTATGTGAATTAAATAAATCTTATCCCTTAAAAAATTGCAATATATGTAAGATTTTTTTACATATTTATTTCTAATATACTGCTAATGTTTTTTTTCTGATCTCGGGTATCATAATCGAGTTCTTCAATTAAGTCCCAACAAAAACCATATCGGCTTTATAAATTTGGCCGCCCCATAGAGAGATACTCTTTTGAACTACTCACACGCACGAGCCCCCAATTAATTAATAAACAAAACTTTTCGTAAAGCTTTTCGAGTGCTGCATCAAAACACGCGCGCAGTGAAAGAACTTTTTGCCGACTGTCGTTTGTTATGCCAAAAACTTAAGTTCGCCCACCGACGAGGCCCACACACACATCCAGGAAAACCCTTTACCTACCCTTTCAGCCCATTCTCGCCCCTTACCGCCTATAGTTGCGCCTAATGACAAACATGAAGTTTTTGCCACCACATCAATCAAAAGTTTTTCATCAACGTCATCAGAGTTATCACCATGGCCGCAGGCGGCACACAGATAAAAACAAACACCCACAATCACATCCAGAAATACAGATACAGCAACGACAACGAAAATACCAACAACAACAGCAATAATAAACCGCTTCCAACACTCTGAGACATGTTGACAAACAACAACAACACCAGCTAGCCAGAAAACAACAATAGCAACAAGAGCAAAAGTGCCAAAAGCGGGAAAAACTTAAATTATGAACGGACAAGCGGTGAACACGCGGCGTATACGTAATTTTCCTCGGTCTCGTGGCGGCTGCTAAATGTCTGCATAATTTATGGATTTAAGAGCAACAACATCGACCACAGCAGCCACCACACGGAACAGTTGAAGTCGAAGAAGAACAGGAATGGTGTGGTATGGTTGGTGTGGTATGGCTGATGCTCTCGCACCTTAAACAAGAGAAATTGCCGCCATAAAATGCCAACAGGAATGGCTAGTGGAACCAGAACGATCAGGGGGAATATCGTCAGCCGACCAACTAAATAACTCAAATAAAATGCCACGAATACCGCTCAAATCTTTTCAACTTGCTCCAGCGGTGAGATAGAGGACGAAGCTGTTGCACTTTGACACTGTAGAAACGGAAAATGGTAAAAAACTCAGATCAATTTTTCATTTCTAACCATGTCTACATTAAATGTATATATTGGTATTCATTTAAATTAAATTTTAGCAGTTGTCAGTAAACAAAGCATTTAATTTGATTGTGGATAAGTGTTATAAAGGAAGACGAGGAAAAATCCTTGAAAAAAAATAAAAGCATAAGTATTTAAAATTAAAATAACTGACCATAAATATATTTCATAATAAAGAAGAATCCAAATACAATTACCCATAAGAGGTATCTTCACAGGGTTTACTTTTAAGTTTTCTACTTAGTAAGTATCAACATCATACAACACAAATAGGGAAAAAAAACATTAAAACACTGACCAACAAAAATTGAGAATTATCTGCAGAATTTTTATTTCCGACCCTTTCATCTTTTCCAGTGTAATATTGATAGACCAAGCGCACTTAATCTTCTTTATAGGACCAAGTAAAAAATATATAAGTTGAAGAGGCCGACGGTGGGACAGCCAGAGAGCCAAACATAATCAGCTTCATCATCAGTGTGGTGGCAAGTAGGAGGTTGGAAGGTGGAGGTTACTGAGGTGGCAGATTGCCACACCTTCGCTTATACGACGTGGCCATGCCATGAATCAGGCTCAGCCGGAGGAGGGGCAGTGGTTGGGTTGGGTGGCGCTGCTGTCAGCATCAACATCTTCATCTTGCTCTTGTTCTTCCCATTTGCGACAGGGCGACATCTTCATCTTTCAAATGCGTTTAATTATGTCAAAGTAGAAACCTTTTTTTCAGCTTTCTTTTCGCCTTGGCTCTTCTATTTTCTCGCTTTTTTTGCCGTCCACTGGGAGACACCGACCTACAAGCATAAAGTCAGCAGGAAATTGTAAGAACCAGATAAATATATGTAGATACTCTTGAAGTTTGGCTGGCCAAAAGCACACACAATATAACCTCGTATTAAAGCCATGTGTAAAATGTGTCGTTTCCATTTTATTATTTCGCCAACAACCCTCCCCGACTATCCCAGGCTATCGCTTTTTGCATTTGTTTCATTTGTGCGACGTTTCACATTAAGCTTGACAGTCGGGCTTTTGTGCATAATCGTGATGCCGTTAGCTCCGGCTTTAGTCCTGTTCTCCGGTTCCAACTCTGGTCCTGCTTTCTGGCTTTGTCCCTTCATTTTCTTTAGTTCTTCCCTTAGACACCAGCCCCGACCCCGCCAGCCATTCTGTCTGCTGATGGAAATAAGCTACCAATTACTAAAGTGTTTCACTTCCAGAGCCATTGCAGTTGTTGTTGCTCCTGATTTTGCTTTGGTCGCTGCTTTTGATTCTGTAGCTCGCTCCCTTTAACTGCTGATCTGGACTTGAACATGGACATGCAAATGGACTAAAATTTTAGACGTTTGCATCAGTTAGAGCTTCGGGCAAAAGAAAAATCCAGCTGGACATCCGCAAATGCAAGTAATGAATTAAATGATACGTGCATGTTCATTGTGGCGTTAATATAACTAGTACTTTGAGCATTGATTACATATCTTCCCTTGGGATATGCATTAGCTAAAGGAGCGCTTAATTTATTTCTAGAATTTTATTAAATTTAAAATAGAAACGCGTCCAAGAGTTTAAATTGATTAATATAAGATTAGGCAAATTAAATTTTTGTTGAAACTAAATTTTGGTTTTCTGAAACGAAATCAGCTTTTGTTTAAATTACAGATTGCGCGGTTGTATTAAACATCTGTAAAAACGATAAAAATAATGTTACTTCCTCAATATGCTAAAAAAAATATTTATCAGTCATAACTGTATTGTTAAAAATTCTTCAATCCATTCGGCACACAAAATACTGTAAAGAACGTGGTACGTATGCGCAAGCAACACTCGAACCAAACTTCCCCTTTAACCCTCATCTGATCGCATTTTCAATTTTTACTCAAGCGCACACACACACAAGTCCGTCCATCATCATTTTAGCATTGCAGATTTAATTTCGTCAAAGTGGAAAAGTCAACCGAAAGGTCGCTGGCGGCAGTCTACGCACCAATGAGTGCCACACCAAAACACTCTGATTCCACAGTGTAACCCCCCCAAAACGAACCCTCCGGTCCATATTCGCTTCATGCATATGCGTGTGACCCACAGCTGGCAACAGGACCAAGGATTTCAGGGCGAAAGCAAACACAAGGCGACAAAGAGGTCTGAACAGTCGCGGAGGGTTGTTCTAACAATTTCAAAAACGATTACCAAGTTCTATATTTTATGCAATTAATTGGTAATTTAGTATGCTTTTATATAAAGCCCAATCACAATGAGGGGAAAAGATTTACAAACGGAATGTTTAACCAATTCCAAAAAAAAAAATACTGACCAACAAGGGTGAAAAGGGAAAATTAAATTATCAAAATACATTTAAAATGGTGAAAATTTTTAAAAATTCCTTTTGGCACACACTTTTTAAAATGAATGGTGTTTATGGTATTTAAAAAAATAATTAATTGGAACATTTGTGACATATTCCACTTTTAACACGCCAATTTATTATTACAATATATGCTTCGAACCTTAAGAAAACTTGTATGAATAAATGGTTTGCATACAAGTTTTGCGAAAGGCATGCTTACATATTATTACACTTACCACAAAGCATTCAAACATTCAAATTCAAATATACCCGATTAGCTCAAAAGATAACACCTTGAAGTTTTCGATTTACCCTCGCCTCAGACCCAAAGTTGAATACTAATGACATTTGCTATCTGTTCATTTGGCTTTGCTGTTTTCCATTTTTTTTTTGGGTTCGGATTGAGCTCGTCAAAGGGTTAAACGCTAGAGATGGAGAACGAGACAGCGACAGCTGCTTACTCGCTCTAACTAACCGTACTCGACACGTTCCACTTGGCTGGTTCAATATGCTGACGGATTTGCTGTGCCCTGTAATTAAACACTTTTCTAGGTGGATGGAAGGGAATACGATTCTCTTGATGATGAGCTAAAGGTGAACATCTTCCTCTAGCACAACCAATTCCCCTGGCCATCTTTGTCTGGAAGTTTATTCCCCGAAATTAATGAGAATCTTCGAGTGGGCACCTGAGTTCATTACTCTCTTCGGGTAGGCCAACTCAAACGTTTTAAAGACCCAATTAGACGCCTAACGTTTATTTCGGTCCATAGAACGGAGGTACCAATTTTCCTGTCATTTCCATTTAATTGACAACTACTGGCATTCTGCTTTATTTGGCACACATCGTCTTCTCAACCCAAAGCCCATACATACGCACTCACATCGCTTGTTTTATTTGCGGGAGCCTGATAAACAAATAAATAAATTAAGATATAACAAACACTCGAGCTCCCAAATGTATTCGAAATAGTTGCAAACCATCCGTGAAGCTGTTGACTTCGCCCCGGTCATAAAGTGAAGAATCCACTTGCCATGTTGAGTACTCTAGGACCTCTGGTGTGGGCAAAGCATAAATTTTATAAATACATTTTCAGCAGCACATCACTCATGGTCAGTCCGAACAGGACCAAACTGCAGTCATATGGTGAGTACCCATTAAATTTCGGTTAAAAGGGTATATAGAATACAATATTTTCGCACTGATTTTAAGCAAGGTCAAGATATTTTCTAAGTTACTGGAAAATGATCGGGTTTACACTTAAAGACTAAAAAAATTAATTTATTTACACGTAAATAATTCTATCAAACTATACGATTCGCCGTTATATATATTTTAATGTAAAAAGATATTTTCGCACTGATTTTAAGCAAGGTGCTTGGTCAAGAAATTTTCTAAGTTACTGGAAAGTGAATGGGCTAAAGTAATTCAAAAATTACTTTACTTCACACAAAAATAGTTCTTCCAGACTAGGAGATATTCGTGTAGTCGTCACATTTGACCAAATAGTATTCTCACTTATTTTTGTTCGTCCCGAGAGCAATGAATTCATACAACAGAAGTAAACTCTGGAATTTTTCGGACATGATATCTCAGCCTGGACCCAAATGCACACATCGTCAGCATCAGCATCAATGTCAGAGGGGATGCACAAAATGCATTTTGAATATTTATGAAACATGTCATACCGACACCCCCTTGGATCGAATGCGTGCAGGATAGTCATCATTCAAAATAATCGAGATAACGTGTTTCTGTCTTGAGGATAGGCAATTCATGAGCATGGCAAGAGCATATAACGCATACGCCTCCTGGGCGCCTTAATAGAAAAGTGTCAGCTACAGCAAAATTGCCTTGCAAATTTGCTAGTAAAGTCATCTGAACTACCTTCGGTTAGCCAGTTTGCATTACTAGCAATTCTGTTCTGGCTGTTTGGAGTTTGTCCAATTTATTAGAAAACTATTTGCAAGGCCGGACAACTAAACGTGATCATCGCAAAGTTGTAGGGCCTGCGGAAATCGAAATTGTTGGCGCAAACAATAATTGACAACTATGCTGTTTCAAATGAAATAGGGTGTGTACTTCTTATTGTGAGAACCAAACTACTATGCAGAGACCAATATTCTACCTATTTACAAACACCATGGAAAACTGGTATTAAGTGCATGAACGAACAAACAAAAGTTCTTAACTAATCTTACCAAACAACTTCTTTGGGCTTTGTTTCCCCTGTTTTAAAAACCATTACAAAATTATTTAAAATTGTTTTCAGCATTTCAATGCCGTAAATAAATTTCCAATTGTATAGCACATTTCACTCCAGCTTGCAACCAGATAGACGTGTCCATTGAAAATAAATTTATAACAACAAATTGAATATAACGAACAATAATGAAATGCATAGCAACGGTGTAATCTAAAAATTCATCGGGTCTATTTTCAATGCAGTATTAGAGCGAACAACAAAAATTAAATTAGATGCCATGCCGTAGATTTGCTGTCATTCATGTTTGTTTCTTTTTGCATTTTGTCGAAACCATTGAACAAAAGATTTATGAAGTAAATCAATAAATGCATTTGACAGGGAATTCGAAGTGAGGCGGAGAATACAACAAATGAACTATGCCACCCAAAGGGTATCCCAGCACGGTCCTGTAATCCCTACACCCCCAGAACTCTCGATTCGCTGTCCACTTTTGTTCCTGCCGACAAAACCCAAAAAGAGTCCGACAAACTAATTCAATCTTTGCCGCTTGTCCACGTTTATCACTGATTTTTTTTGACACCCGCACCCCTCAGTTCCGACCAATCCCAATGCCCCTGTCAGTGTTTTGCAACCAATCGGGGGGGGAAGAGTCCATTTGTGTGAATTGCATTTTTATTTGTATAGAATTTTCATAGCGAGCTCCTCCTGGCATTCACACATGTCCCTGTCCTCCGGCAGGACATTCGACTTTCCAGGGGCGGAAATCTGGATGGTGGCTGGAGGCGGGGAGTTGTCTCGTGTTGCTTTGACAGTTTTTTGGCAAACTGCCAGACGGGCCGGTCGAGCCACCGGCAATGGAGTGCACTCATCGAGAACAAAAAGGATTGCACGTGGGCTTAGTTTGAAGTGCGGGATACCCTCTAATTTAAAAAATGCAGACGGGGGAAAAATAAAGCTGTTTAACAATTTTTCAATTCACCAAAAATTCACTCTTCATTTTAAAAAGTTATCACAGAAAAACGGTAATCTCTCTTATGATTTTAATAACTATTAGCGAAGTCTAACCTGTCTAACACATAAAGTAAAATGCTTATATAACTCGCCAAATTTTCGCTATTTCATGCTTGAATAACCAATTATCATAATTAATTAAATTTCAACCCATTTCCATTAAACAGTGACACTAACCATAAATCAATCTGTCAATTAAAAGTATTTCACGCTAATTTTGCAAATTGAGTTTAACTTTTTGTATTTGTAATAATAATACAAATCAAGCTTAATTTTACATTTACAAGATACACTAAAACAGAATACTGAGGTATCAGTTACAGGGCTAGGTCCGAATTACATAGACATTGCGATATAGGTGGAGATGGGGAGATAGAGATAAAGCAAAGAATGCGTGCGGAAAATTTAGCACGCTATACGTGCCATGGCGGCAAATAAAAAATTGAAGTAAATTTGGCAACTGGCTACAGAGTCGTTAGAAGGATCAGAAGCGGGTAGACACTTACGGCTGGCGTCCCTACCGAACCCTACTCCCTTCTACACACACACAATGAAATCCGCTCAAACCAAGGCCCCAACTCAAGTTCAGCAGTGCGGCAATGCAGTTGAAAGGACGGGCCGAAAGAGACAGGGCGGCAGTCAGACACGGAATCCTGCTGCAGACGGCAGACTTCCTGTCGCCAGGATATCGCCGTTTCTTTTTTAGCTGCTGCGTATTCAGATGCAGCTTTGGCCATTAGTGCTCGTGTTCTTCGATTGGTAGGAACACAAGAATGCCATTGGAATTGCGGTGCAAATTTGGTCAGTTACAAATGGACACGAGTTTTTTTCTAACAAGCCTTAAAACCTTTTACTTTACGTTAGCTGTTCTTGGGAAAATACTTCAGTTTCTTACTTTAATTTGGCTATAGATTTGTTTTAAAACAATTTATTTTATATGATACAGAAACGCATAACTTTTAACATCTTTATTATTAAAAATTAAAATCCAATCAGTTGCACCAAAAGCAACCGTAAATGTTGAAAAAGTAATTAATATAATATAATATAATTAATATAATATATATTAATATAATATATACTCTTAAAAGGTTATTAATATAAGCTTAAGGATAAATATTTAAAGATTTTGGTTGAGCGCAAGTTTTAAAATTTTAAAATTTAACAATAACTATAAATCATTGGCAAATAATTTAATACTTAAAGCGTGCACCTCAGCCAGCCGCAGTGTCAGCAGCGACAACGTATACGCACCGTTGGACACCAACAACAAAAGCATTCGGAATTGGCCAACGAGTCTAATGAAAGCTTCACTATGGCCAGCTGGGCCAGAGCCAACCCACTAACCTGGGAAATGTACATTATGGTGGCTGGAAAAGCGTGGCCCGAGCCACTTATTAATATGCAGAGCAGCCAGCAGGTGTCTTTGCTACCGTTTTATGCCACAATTTGCGCCACGTGCGGCGGCGGCTCCTGATGCTGCTGCCACTGCCTTTACTGCCGCTGACAAGGCTTTAATAATGCTGCCACGTGGCTGCGCTCGCCTGGCTGCCAAAACGATTTCTTTTCTCAGCTGCAGCTCGAAATTAACAATTCGTAGCTCATTTTTCTGCCAGCAGGGAGGGCGAAAATCTATGGGGCAAGGACGAAGAACGGGCGACCACTTGCAGCGACAGTTAGTTGAGTTATTGGCACCAAGTTGGTCCTATGTAATCCCCTCCCCAGTCTGAACATTTGCTAGACTAATTTTGCAGCCTGACAAACAGCTATCACAGTAGCAACGACCAAAGAAAAAATTTACGTCTTTGCTGATAAATATTAATTATACTTAATATTTAAAGATCCATATTTTCTCCTGAAGTTCATATAGCTTTTTAGACTTAATGTTTTTACTCCTAAATATCCCAGATAATAAAAAAAAATACTTAATTTTTAAACAATTTAAAGGGATTTACTTTAGAAGTTTACTTTTATGTCTCGAATAAACAAATAAATAAAAAATAAATTAATTAAATTATTATTAACGTTATTTTCTTAAATTCAGAACTTGTTTAAAAAAATCAAAAAAATTAGGTTCCATGTTAACCAAACTCTATTAACAATTTGCCTTGGGTGTTTTTAGGTAAATTTTCTGGAGCCACATAAATGGATGATGGGCTTGTTAGCTGTTCATCCCAACCTCCCTCGCCTGACCCAAAATGAACCCACTTACATATAGGGCCAAGGATTGGAGGAGGCCGCTGTCAACGCATAGTTGTTGGCCAGGACAACGGCAGGAAAAGTGGCAGGAGCAGCAGGTGCAGAAGTTTCAGCAACCACAGCAACAACATCCACCCACGGACTGGTGCTCATACGCTCAGTTCCTCTGACAGGTAGGAATGCCTGGCCACAGGCCAACTACATGCTGGACCCGACTCTTCTGGTTGGTCAGTCAGCCAGCACAAGGACTTGCAACATGCCACAGTGGCAGGAGTGGCAGGAGGAGGACCAAGGAGGGCTTAAGGATGAGCACTGGCAGATGATGAGCACTAAGCAAAAGTAGCTGTATAAGGAGCAAAATCAGGAGGAGGAGCTGCAATCCGAGCAATCCACAAATTGACTACTGAACATGTCAAGTGATTGAAGCCTTACTCGTACTTCTACCGGCGAGGCCAAAATTGTATGTCCGTTGTCAAGTGAAGTCAAATTTAATCAACCCATTTCATCCAATTTTTATTATTAACAAACTAGTTTCCAATTACTTTTATCTAAAACGATTTTAAGTGTTATCAATTGTTTTGTTTAACTTCAAATTGTACTCTTATTTAAGATCTTATCATCAAACAAAGTTAAAATCAACGTCTTACTCTAAAAAAAAAAGATTATAAATTAGTAACCATACAAGCTTACGTAATATTTTTAACAACTTAAATGTTTAAATTTGTATTTTGCTTTCTGTTCAAACTATCGTTTTTCAATTAAGCGCCAGCTTAAATGGATTTAGAAAAACTGAAATATCCCATCACAAACGGTTTTGTTATCTACAGCCTCGACGACATTTTCATTAGGCTTGCCGTCTTTGGTTATGTTCGTATACGTAACGCAATTTGATGAGCAACTTATTGCACATACGCAGTGGTAAACGGTCATCCGCCTTCTTCCTGGCCATTCCCACAATTCGTTTTTTTTTTCCTGTGTTTTTTGTTGCCTTATTCGGTAGTCACGGCTGTGTCTGACATTTCTTGATGTTACCTCTTTTTTGTCGAGCAGGGGAATGAACTGGCGGTGGTATTCAACTCTGACGGTAACTGCGACTGTAACTTGCACCGTTTGGCAGCAGCAGCGGCGACGGTGGCAGAAGAAGAAGCTATAAACCTGCTCAATGCACAAGGTTTCGCAGCCGAGGGAAATGGCAACGAAAGCTACAAAAATGCAAAATACATTGGCAAAAAAGGTAGGAAAACCATAAAACAAAAAATAGACGGGGGGAAATGTAAAGAAGAATTCACGCCAAATGAAATCTGCAACGAGTCTGACGCATTTAGTTGTCAGTTTGTCTTAGCGAATCGGTCGTAGGATACGCCGTCGTCATGTCTCATTGTGCTCTTGCTCCTCCGATTCCGGCGAAAAGGAGAAGCCAAGGATCCTGATGGCAGAAGGCGAGGAGGGATGGTTATCCAACCAGACTGTGGAGAGGCGAAACGCAATGCGCGTAAAATAAACAAATTTCCGCAGACGACACTCAACTATGCAAACAGTAATTGGAGCAGGCAGCGGGCGGGCCCCGTCCAAGTCGAAGAGTTGTGGGTGGCGTAAGCACAGGTAAAACCTTTACCCAAAACCAAAAACTGAAACTGAAATCCAACGAAATAAAACAACAACAATCAAGGCAAGCTAAAAGTATACTCTAGGGACCGTACCAATCCGGAGCTACCCTATAAAATCTTTTTCGGTAAGAAGTTTTATCGGGTAAATAAACTAACTGTTAAATAAAAAAAGTAAAAAAATCTTGTTGGTACTGTTTGAGGACACAAACCAAACCATGAGGTCAATAGTTAAAACATTAAATTTATTTTCTTGAAAATATAATCTCTAATCTCAATATTTATTACAGAGTATGCACAGGGAAACCGTAACTCAAGGGTACCGCGGGTGAGAGCCAAGGATGGCGGCAGTCGGTCGCTAGGATTCACGGGATTCACGCTGGATTCACATAACGAAAGACAGTTGGCGGTAGGAAAAAAGACGGAGAGGTATCCAAAAAAATAAAAAAAAAAAAAAACGGAAAGCAAATGGTAGCGGTTGTGGGCCAGAGAGAGAAATGTTTCTGCAAATGCAATATTGTTATGCTGTAATGGTATGAAATGTATGCATATGTTTTACACAGGATACAGGATGCTGCAAACGAGACATGACCGAGGAAAGCAAAGCCGCTGGAGCAAGGGACTACAGGGTTGCAAAGAAAAAGGATCACAGGAAGGCAGGAAGCCGCCGCTTTGCTGCCTCCGTTGGCGAAAAATTAAAGAAAACAACATAGCGAAATTCGCTTACGGAAAAGCATTCCAGAAATGAAAAGACAAAGAGGAAAACGAAAACGAGAATGAAAATTTTATGAGAAACACAATTCCCATTTTGGTACGGCTCTGAAATAGATCCGGTTACTTCCGCTTGAATTGAAGAAAGGCCCCTTGCACAAAAATTAACAAAACCATCAGATAAAATAGTTTGTAGAATTAACTAAAAATAAGTACATACTAAAAGGTACTGGCTTCTCTTCTTTTTTGATTTGTATTTGTTTTTGGGGAAAGGATTTCTATTCCGAAGTCGAGAGCTCATTAGAACTCGTTAGGATTATCTTACAAATAGGTACAGATTAAGAAAGATTGAGAAACTGAACTGAGTGAACTGGAAATGCAAAATCCAATCTAGTCAGACTAATTAAAGCGCCCGACAACAAACTCAATCCCTGTTCGCTTGTAGGGGTCTTATTATTTTGTCTTTGTTTCAGCCCTTTTGCTTTTCTTTGTTTTAGGTTTTTCTTTTTTTCGCAAGCGCAAGCAGAGCTAAAAAGGCCAAAAGAACTGAAACTTTAAGCTATGCTAATTGACACAGAACAATCTTCAAAAAAAAGAGTGATAACCAAGTTTATTCTAAGATAGTCAAACTAAGATAAAAAAGTTAAAGTGGTTTAAAATTCGGTGCGCTTTTGAGGTTTAAAAACCACGAGATTTATAAAACAAAAAAAAACAAGGGAATTACATATTGGTCTGTTGCTTTTGACCTTACGTAAAAATAAAATCACTAAAATGTTGTGAGATACACCTGAGTATAACGACTTATAATATAAAATCAACTTAATGTAGATCTAGATACCTCTAACAAAAATTTGACTGCCTTACAAAATATTTATCTTGTTTTTCTTCAACAAAAAAGTCCGAAAATAAAATTGTCCAATGGGTTATAACCTATTATTGATTGAGGTGAAGAAGATAGCGTTAAACATCATATTAGTCTGCATAATTTTCCTCCTGCTGTATTTGCAATATAACCGAGAGCCTTTAAAAACCAATGAGGAAGTTCAGCCGCCCCTGGAAGGCAAGTCGGGAAAAAGGGGGTTGTTCGTGAATACGTCACAATGCCGGATATTCTCAATGGATTCCCTGTCGCCCATCGCAATGTACCATATGACGCAGATGCCGATATACTGGTGCTATATGATAAAGCTGATTGAGCCGATAATAAAAGGCGGACGAAATTACCTACATCTGGCCGCTAGCCAGAAAAAACTTTGGAAGAAGCTCGGTGTAAGAAGGATTAGCGAAATCTCCTGCGCCTACAAACGTTTCGTGCGGAAAAACGATTTTGAAAATATGTACTTGGAATCGAAACTCTTTGGCTTTAGCAGGTGGACTAATTACACCGAGGTAATGTCGGGTAACATAACTCTGCGGGTCTGGTGCTGGTTGGATTATGGTCGTCTAGTGTTTCACGACGTCCTGATGTTCATTCCAATGCCAAAAATACAGAAAACAAAGCCTGCCAATTTGGAAGCCGTAAAACGCCTTTCCGTTTTGATCCTGGGCATCGACTCTATTTCGCACATGCATTACCAGCGCTACTTCACGTAAGTGTATGCTTCGGGACTTTCCATTTAAATATATTTAAATATATAATGAAAATTCACGCTTGGTTGATTAATTTAAACCAACTAAAATTGTTATTTTTTAAACTGAAATACACATTACATTTACAATGTTAAATTTTTTTTATTCAAACATAACTTTACATTCACAAATTTCCAATTAAAACATAAAATCGTCGATGGTTCAATAAATAATTTAAACAAAAACCGCATGACCAGGATTTTTTTTGCTGAAAAAAATGTAATAAGAAAAGGTTTAGCCACTGAACATTAATTGCACTTGTAAGCAATGAGTATCGGATTTAAATTTAACATGTTTAGAAATTTAACAATTAACAATACTTTATAATAGTACTTTTAGCTTGTCCCGATTAAACAAATATTTATTTTTTGTTTTCAGCCGAGTAATGGACTTTGTGGACGGTTTGCCGCACACGGAGCTATGGGGCTACAATCGCGTTGGCGTGAACTCGTATCCGAATCTGATGCCCCTTTTGAGCGGCCAGAGTGCGGACGAGATGGAGGCTCGGAGTGGATGCTTTGGGGCAAACAATAGGACAAACTACGACCGATGCCACCTTTTGTGGCACGAATTCGAGGCGGCTGGTTACGCGACGATGTTTGGCGAGGACACCCGCATTGGAGGCACATTTACCTATGCAAAGCCCGGTTTTATGAAGAGGCCCACTGATTTTTATTTGCGCAGTGTGATGAACGAGATTCACAAGAATACTAAATATGTGGCGCGAGGTGCAGATGAGATCACCTGCAGTGGTGATCGAGTTTATCACCATGTACTGTACGAATTCATCTACCGTCTGCTGCCGCATATGCAGGCGAGATGTTGGGATAGGGGATTTTTTGCCTTTTTCTGGCAGACAATGGGCGTACACGATTATTTTCAGTACGGCGAACAAACGGATCTGCAGTACTATTTACTCTTGAAAGCGTTGCAAAGACGCAAAATCCTCGAAAGATCCTTGGTGCTGCTCTTGTCCGATCATGGTCTGCGTTTTGGTCCTTTTGTGAAAACGTTCCAGGGCATGCGAGAGACCTCGCTGCCAACGATGGTGGCTATATATCCGCAATGGCTCGATCGCCGATTTCCGCTGGCCGTGGCAAATCTTCGGACCAACGCTCACCGTCTGGTGACCACTTACGATATCCACGAGACTCTTAAGGATGTGGTCAACCTGGAGAACCTCAGCGACGAGCGGATTCGCAGTCGCACTCTGCGACTGCGGAACGATCACAACGTCTCCTTGTTTTTGCCAATTCCCGAGGAGCGAAGTTGCTTTTCCGCCCGCATACCGTTGCACTTTTGCGAGTGCGATGGATTCGTCAAGATACCATGGAACATCCGAAGCGTTCAGCAGATCGCCAAGTTTGCCGTAGCGAGGATAAATGAGCTGTTGATACCCTATAAGCAGTGTCATCAGCTGGAGCTGCTTAGAGTGGAGGACGCCTACCTGCGAAAACAGCACGTAGAATACGAAACGATCACCGTGCGCCTGGTGACAGAGCCAGGATATAGTCACTTCGATGCCACCGTTCTCTCCAAGAACGAAAGCTCACTGCAAGGAGCAATTACGCGGACGGACCGACACAAAGATCAATCCTTTTGCGCCCGAGAAGCGCCCATCGAGATCTACTGCTACTGTCCCTAGATTTAACTTTTTGATTGAATTCGATTTCAAAAATAAATGGTTTCAATGTTGTCCGTTGAAATATGAACTCTTACTTGCATAAATAAACATCGAATTAATAATCATCAAATATGCCGTTTTGCTTAGGAAGCCATCTAATATTAACCATCAACCAGAATCATCAATCAGTGCTTATGACTGATGTGTTTCAGAAAGCCAGGTTACAAACACATTTTGATGTTTGTACAACAAATGTATTTGGGAAAAGAAAAGCCCATCGTTTACACATTTAAAATCACATCCTTTAGCTAAGTAGTCCACAGAATTAATTAAAATTAAGATTCTGGAATACTCTACAATTCAAAATTGTTTTCATCATCTAGGAAACACTATCAACATTTAAACTTGCTATTGTACTTATGATTTTTTTTCAACTTGTAGGAATTGTTAAACAGTATTAAAATCAACAGGCTTAAGTTAGAAAACATATATTAAAATATAACTAAAAACACTTTTAAGCGTTTATTTTTTTTAAGTCCTAAAGCTAAAAAGAGTTCACTCACAAAAAGAAAAGACCCGCTGCAGCAAGAACCTTGGTGAGCCAAAGTGGCTAAAATTAGGATAATTGGATAGCAAATGTGTTTAGATTTCTCTTAATTTCTTTTACCGCACATAAACACCCGTGCACTTAACCAAAACTGTTTTTGCGACAAACTGTCAACGGATGGTGCCGCTGCGTCTTACCATGAATGCAAACTGGAGATGTGCGCGTGACGCAAAAAGAATTTCCTCTTGTGCTGAACCGCACTAACAGTGATACCTGTTAATACCTTTAACGAAAAATTTGGTATTCTTAGCTTTCCGCGTTTTCATGCCACTAATAGCATAGACATATTTTTCAAATCACGAAGAAATAAAAAGGAGATTTCTTGTTTGTGGAAGACTATTTACTCACGAGCGCATCCCTAATGCCAACGCCAGCAAAGAGAGACAGAAACAGACCGAGTAGCACACATATGGCGGGCATAAACATTTGTCGTCGCTCTGCTGTAATTAATAATAATTTGCATTCACAGTTTGCAGTTCAGCGCCCCGTGCGAGGTTTCATTTTAATTAAATTATGTGCAGCCTTGTCAGCGTGTGTGGGTGCCTGTTTGGCGGTTGAGGAGGCGTGGCTACTACAAGATAAAGCCATGGAAGTGGGAGTTGGGTGGCACCCGCTGTTGGTTTCCACTTGCAGCATGCAGCATGCATAAATTATTGGCGCTATCTGTTGTCATTTAAGGTTCGCCTTGGTTTAGATAAATTTAGTTAAGTTACGCGCGTTTGTGTGCGCATGCAGTACCCGCAATAATGGCAATAACAATGAGACCAACCACGATAACCATGTTATCAGCTGCCACAACAAGCAGCCAATTGGTGAGGCGGGTAAGCGATGGCAAACAAAAGTTCCTAGCCTGCATAAGTGAGCGTAACGTCATTTTATTGAAAGTTTTGATCCCACATGTTTCAATTACGGGCAATACCCTTATCCAATTTTAACCACTGTCAAACTATTTTTGAATAGCAAACTAGTTTGGGTGTTTATTTAATTTTGCATAGTTTGTTTTAATTTTAATTATATATAAATTAATTAATTAATTGTATATTTTCAAAATTATTGTTATACTAAAAGCAATCGATTTTAGTAAGGGATAAGATGGTTAGTGTATAAACTATAATCAAAAATATTTGGAAAGTCATCAGAGTTATTTTTAATATAATCTTTCATCAAATTTGTATTTTTTTAGTTGTAGTTAATTTTTTATATTTTTCCTTATTTTTATCTTTATAATCTTCTTACCAGTTACATTTTCACACTTTAATTCTGCTCCACTGAAAACCCTTTCATTCACATCTTCATCTGCATAGCGCAACATGTCGCATACTTAATATCACGCATACGAACCATTGATGATGACAACATCACAGAGCGCAAACTTCATTTCAGAAAACGAGTGACCCTGTTGGGGGACAGATGAAGGACCATACCGAGCGGGTTGGAGAATTAGAGGGTAGCTGGACTCGTGGCAAATGCCATTAAGAGCTTTTGACCAGAACGCACCGTAAATCAAGTCACTTTAATTCAATAACAAGATCCCCAGAGTGGCCCAGAGGTTCGACTAGCCCACTAAAACCATTTCACCCCTCGATAGCACCAGAATCCAGCGCAATGTGCAGATGTTGCCATTTGGTTTCGGGCCCGGGCCGTGGACATTGATTTCGTTTATCTGCGATGCCAAATTATTCATTTGGACCACAGACAGCCACATAGACTGAGAGGACGATACACATAGAGAGACGGATAGAAACAGTGTTGGTTAGCCCAAGCATTTGCTGGCCAAGTAATTTGGCACAATTTGATTTCGAGTTTGGCCCAAAAACAATCGAGGCAAACTTTGCCTGCCTTTTGGCATTTCGAATCGTCTTCGACGTAATTCAAATCTTTTTCTTTGAGGTTGCTGCTATTGTTGGCATTTAATTTCTATTCGGTATAAAAGCCTATTCAACCTTGAACAAGTTTACACAATGCTAAATAATTTAGACAACGACAATAGCGACGGCCACAACAAGAATAACAACAGCAAAGAAAACTTTCAAACTCTGCTCAAGTGTCAAGCAATTGTTGAATTTATGTTTTGCATTTTCCCTCTTAGATTTATTTGCTATGCAAATCTCAAGAACAATTAATAGCAATTATGGATCATTGAAAATGGAAAGTGGAAAGAGAAAGAAAAGAAGCCAGAGAAGGACGACGACAAATTTGGTTTTTATTTGAACATTTTCTTGCATAATTACTGTTATTTATTGTGCGAGTATTTCTTACTTACTTCCCAATTGAGATTTATGACTGGGAAATGTTTTGTCATCTCCTCGGCTCTGTATAAAATTGAATAAATCATGAGATTGTCAATACATTCGAATAATTTTGAAGGTCTGAATATTGATTACATAGATGGAAAACTCTTCTTAGATAAGTATGTGTGATTCGCCTGGTTTGAAAAATGTTAAGTATGTTGGTATTTGTTTGAAACGTATTTGTTTTTGTTGAAATATGTGACTAAAAGTTGCAAAATTTTACAAAGCTTTTGTGCAATGTATTAACTTTTCGCTTCACATAATTATGATGTGCATTGTTTAAGTGACTTAATTAAGATTATTTCTTCTGCATTAGATTTTAACAATTACAATCTCCTTTCATAGTACTGAATGTTTACCAATTGTGGTTGACACATGCAAACTTGACTTCTGGGCAGACAAACACATGTGTGTAGATTAGGATATAAGCAACCGCAGCGGCAGTAGCAACTACACCACTAAAGCCCACCGAAAGGACCCGTACCCCAGCATTATGTCCCTCATTTTCCTTTTCTCTAGCAGCTTCGGCCACGATGGTTTTGGCTAATCGCACTGTCATTGCGTTAACCGCATTTCAGTCATTTGCCGCGTAGCATTAAATGACCAAATCAGTGAATGGAAAATGTGCGGGTTAAACATGGGGTGTTGGTAGAACAGCGATAAGAACGCTCCCACAGGGTGCATTCAAATGCGTTTTCCAACGCATATTTTATTATCAATTTGCATTGGAATCAATTTTTGGGGGTGAGGAATGTGGCCAATACCCGAAAACCAATTGCATTTAGCCGGTTCGCTTGGTTTGCGGGCATTATTCCAGCACTAAACATAACGAACATCCAACACCAAAATTGCAAACAATGTTCGGCTTCTACATAGCCTGGTTTGAAATTTGGATGCATTTTAACTGATTAGATTTATCAAATGGTCGGCGTTGAGGGGGTGGGGTCAATCGGGACAGGACGACTGCAAACTGGATCTGGCCGCAGACAAGTTAGGTATCTAGCAGATGTCAAACTATTGGACACTGCATTAAGGTGAGAGGACTTCACAAAACTAAAACTTATTTGAATGACAATTCATATGACTTTTCAATTAAGGAATTTACGTACTTACATCTGTTGATGCTCAGAATCTGCAAAAGAGAAAATAAAAAAATGATTAGAATCGGTTAAACAAATTTTGAGATTAATTCCAAATAAAACTACCATTACACTCGCTAGGCCTAAGCTTACATAAAAAATTTTAATGTTAACAAAGAGCATACCTGTGTCTGTTCATTTGAAAAGCAAAGCCTTAAACTTCAAGTGACCTAATCCAAAACCCCTCCTTAAAGCGATAGCTCCAGTTACCCACTTACATCCATGTGTGACACCCACAAGAATATCCACAAAACCCCACCCAAAACCGACATCTAAGCAGAATAAATTCCCACCCATTGGACCTACTGACAATAGCAAAATCTATAAACTATTGAATTGCAAATTGCGTATAAAGTCAAAAGAAAATTTTTGCAATGTAAATTAACAGCCAGCGAAGCTGAGCAAAAGAGCCGAAATCAAAAAACAAAAAAAAATAAAATAGAAAGGGAGATGTTAGAACAACAAAAATAAAAGACCAGAGTCATTTGCTGACCCATCTCCGCCCACACTGCCACCCCCGATTGCTTTCAGTGGAGAAGAATTGTGCTATGAAATAATCCGCAACGACAAATATGCGCGCTGTTTTATGTGTGTTGGTGTGTTAGCCATGTTTATATGTGTGTGTGTGCGGCGTGGCCAGTTGGTTAGCCAAGTATCGCACAAAAAGCCGTGTGCTGTGCAAGTATTTTCTATTTTCGGAGCCAGTTACCCAGACGCCGCCAACAACAAAAGCAGTAACTGCCACAACAGCCACTGGCAAACCACACACATAAACCGGTTCAACGAAATTCCAAACAGCAGCCGTCGTCGCCAAAAGAGCAAAAGAGACCCAGTCTCAGTTTCATCCGCTGCCTCTTTCTCGGACCCTGATTCTGCCCCAGTCCCCGTTTTAGTCCCCATAGAAGACCCAAGACATGGCCAACAGCAGCCGGCACTAAATGTCAAGCGAGTGAACGGTTTTCAGTTGGTGGGGCTGCCCAAAGTGGGAGTGGAGCAGAGCGGCGTAAAAGAGGTATCAATGCAGTACAATATAATGATCAGAAACTGGGTTTGATTAGCTTCATTCACGTTATGCCAAAATTCCAAAAAATATATAATAGCTTACGGAATCTCAAGACTATCTCTTTCTATGCAGATATTTATTTATTTATATTTATTTATTTATTTTATAATATTCCCCAATACCTTTGCAAATGATTATACAACATTTTAAAAATGCTTGTTTCAGTGTACAACTGCAAATGTGCAAAAAATTACAGCAAAAAAAATCACAGCAGGAAAATAATCGCGGATAAAGAGAACGCTAAGAAACCAGCACCATAGAACTGTACCATCGATTATGAAAGGAGAATGGAACTGAGAACCGAAGAAAATAAGAGCTCTCTTAATAAATAATCTAAAAATATAATGCAGATGGACCTGTCGATAAAATGGAGTTGAATAGTAATCTTTGTCAAGTGAACTTTTTATTTAAATTTCGAATACCAAAAGAATATTTTATAAAGCATGGCCAGCTTTTAAAATTAAGGGAAGATGTCACAATCAAATAAAATTGTATGGTTACTTTTTTACTAAAAAAAATGTAGAAGATCTAATAGATCTTTTTGACAATATGTAACAAGCAAAAAATACCAATAGAATCTGAGAAAAAGTACAGAGTACCCTGACAATGAACTGAAATTTAATACCCTTATCTAAATCTGCAATTACTATGTATGCCAAATCATATTTCAATATCCTTAATGGATCTTTAATGGAACGTGGAAACATTCGACAAAAAAGAAAAGATTAATATAAACCGGCATACGCAACGCAGGCAAGTACTTACTGGCTTACATACATCAGTTATATAATCACGTTTTTTCTCTCTTTCTTCAAAGACGGCGACAACTCCGAACGAATGGCGACGGCAAATTTGTTGTAATCAATATGAACTGGCGTCTGGCGGCTGCTTCAGATAACTCCACATACACACAAGCCCGCCAACAGGCCATAAACGAAGGAGAGTGTGTGAGTGTGGAAAAACAGATTTGTGAAAAATGCGGAAAATGGCAAGAAATGAAATCGATGGATTCACAATCCACAGCAGGAGCCACCATTGCGTTATATTGCAAAAAATAAGTGAACAGTGTTGGCAGGGGAAATGGGGGCTACCATACTGTGTGTTTGTGTGTGCGGTGTGTGTGTGTGTGTGTATTACATGCGTCAGCCATTATGATAAATCGCACCTTTTATTGCAGCATCAGCGCCTTGGTAACTGATTCAGAAAGGGTGCCTAGGGCAGGTTTGAGTTTTAGTTGGTTTTGCTGGGTTTCTTGGATTTGGCAAAATCGTTAAAGCAATAGACAAAACAGGTACTATGCTAAAACGAGATGGGTGCAGAAGCTAAGAAAAAAAAAGAGGGAGGGTGTGCTAACATGACATCATTTGACGATGTCGCTTTTCCTCAACCCCAACGGCAGCTTCTTTTTCTTTTCCCCATTTTCTCATCCTAAACGTTTTCTGTGTACGATGCTGCAATTACGAACACATATTTTTGATAGACTTGCTTAAGCCAAGCAAGAAATGTGATAAACGAGCTGCTGAAATGAGAAAAAGCGCGGGGAAAAGGGGATTGTTCAGCGCAAGTGGAGCACTTTTTATAACAGATACCCACATATTTACATAAATTCCACGAGGACTTCAGCGCAAACAAATTGACTCTAAAGCAAATCGGTGTACCCTATATACGTTCAAGAGAATCCATGGGGAAAAACTCATAAGTAGAATTGAAGGGGAACAACGGGATCTGGACCAAAAGGGATCACTTGACTTTGAACTTTGTGTTTTGCCGCTCTTCAGATCATCACTTGACTGTATTATTTCTTTCAACATTTAAAGGGTAATTTGTGTAATCTTCTACAAATTTATTTAAAATTAAGTTCAATAAAAATTGTAGATAAACCGACAAATAAGTAATACACAATAAAAGCAAAAGCTTTGAAAAGAAAGTAATATTAATAATTACAAACTTAAATAACAAATACGAAGTCGACCCATCACTATAAATTTTACAACCAAAGTTCCAAGGCAAAGTTAAAAATGCATTTCGCTCGAATTTCTAACAATATTTTTCGGCAACTTTGTTGACATTGGAGCATGTGAGAATTTGAAAGTTTCGGCAACGAAACTCTCCATGATGCATGACTAAAAATCCCACCCACCATTATCCCTCCAATCAACCCAACCGAACCGAATTCATGCAACCTACTCCCCTTCAATATGTTACCTGAAAATGTTTTTTCCGTCGCACTGCCCCATTAAACATTCATCATTTTCCATGGCCATTCGTCAACAATGCGTGGAAAAGTTAACGCCAAAAGACGGGTTGTGAAAATGGTTGGATGGATGGCGGAATAAGGGTAATGGGAAGTGCAGCCGGGTTAAAGAAATACAAAAACAGAGATATAAAAAGACCGACATCGGTCAGCGTGGGCCAGTACAGACACACACAAAAAGGGCAAAACTCTCAGTTCGCTGACACAGTTGCACAAATCCACAAACATTTATTGAAATATTTCACACGCATTCGAGCCGAAGAAATGTGTGGTAACAGCACAAACAATTACAAAACAACAAAACATATTTCCTGTGATCGATGCTTTAATACACTGGCAATTTATCAGTTCCAATGGAAAACTTTGCAGGCATACTGCTACTTATATATTATATATACCATAGTTTTATGTAACAATCTTTAGATACCATTGAAAAAATACAAACTTTACAAAAAAAAGTGCTTGGATGGGTAACACGAATTCCAGCTAACAGACAAACCAAACACCGATAAAGTGCATTGAAAATCTGCAGCTGAGAACTAAAGTGAAGTGAAAGCCACGAGCTGCACTGTAAAAACCCTTCATTGCATTTGGACAGAGAGAAAAGTGGGTTCCCAGTGTCAAGCTCAAAACTTATGGACTTGCACCTGCGAATAAGGTCAATAGAGTTTCTGAAGAAATGGCTAAGGTAAAGCACGATAGAGAAGAAGTAAACCCCAGAAATTCAATGGTCCAATGTCACACCAAGCAATTGTTGCTTTTTTCGTCACCGGTATTTTATTTGCTTTTGCGGTTAGCACCAGCATCAGAAATCAAAGCTCTACTTTTGCCTGACCCATTCATTACCATAAAAAGTGGGGGGCAACCCAAGAGAGAAGAGGGAGGTGGAGGTGGAGCAGCGGAAACAGGTTTCATCATCATTGCAGAACAAGAATATTCATGGGGATCTCCGGGGGACAGCGAAAGTGGTGCCATAGAAAGTTGGCTCGACTTTGAGTCGCTTTTTTGCTTAGCTAACGCACGAAAGCACACAATCATGCAGGCCGAGAACTTTTTAATTAGTCACTAAACTGCAACTGTCACGGGACCCTTTCGACTTTTTCTTAGCTTGGGGAAGAACAGCGCTCATTATCCTGGTGATTAATAAGCAAAACACTACAGGTAAGGGCGGTGGAAAAAGAGTTATTCGACTTTCACAAAAGGAAGATTAGCCAAAAAAAAAAAAATATTTAAAACATGGTTAACAATTAAGTTCGATACAAAACATACCCTTAACATAAACAATCCGTAAAAGGTGGATAAATTTAACTGGGTATAACACATCGTTTTTTATCTGAACTTTTTTTTATAGATTAATTTTTTGCAAATTTACGTTGGTTTTTTCCGACTTCAATTCCTTTTTTATGATAAAAATAAATTCTTCCATTTGTAACTTCTTCTTTCGAAACATCTTTCGCATCACAGAGTATTGCCCATTTCGAGTCTATCCTACCCGAATACCACCTGTCACGCTCAAAACGATCAAGTGACTGACTGACAGTTGGCTAACTGGAGCAAGTCGGTGACTAAAAAATGCCCGCCAGGCAAAGAAGAACTTCGAAAAAAAAATGTTTGAAAAGTGCAAAAAGTGCTGAGCCCAAGATGAAAGTTTAACAACATTTAGCTGAACAGGCATAAAGTTGGCAGGCGGCAAGGATGCGAAAAAAGGAGCCAACAAGGGGAGGGGGTTTAGTTGGGAAGTGGTGGAGAAGGACTGGGACTCTTAGCTGACTGAATGGGATCAAACAATTCGCTAGTTTACACCTTGGACTCATTTAATTATATTCATTGTACCAGTTCAAGTCTCTCATTAGTCGCTCCCTCATTACGCCTTCGCATCCCTCTATATTCTATCCCTCGCTATTTTCCTTCCTTGGCCATAACAACAACCAGTTGGCAAAGTTTTGTGAAATTTCTTGAACAAGTGACCCATAAGTTGGGCCAGCCATCAGAAAGGCAGGCAGACGCAGAAGCCCGGGAAGGCAGTCTCCGGCAGAAAACCTTCCCATTTTCCTTTCTCAGAAGAAAGTCCGCATATCTGCCGACACCTCCTTTAATCCTCCGCCTCGTTGCCTAATGAATATGCAGCCCTAGGGCCAACTCAGGGCGTCTCGGCAACGTTTACTTAGCAAACTCAAACGGTGTTGGCGTATCCGTGGCTCTAATTGCTTTGTTAGACACCGTTGGGGCAAAATATGATGGTCCTGGGTGGAGCTGCAAAGCATGAGGTCTTTCTGAGAGAGTTGGAGGCAAAGTTTTCTTACCACAGGGGATGCATTTTGCATGTGAGTCTGTAATTTGATCAAAGATGGGATATTATATCCTTCAGAAAAAAATTTAATTTAAAGCTGGTATTTAACAGTAGATTTTCACTAAATGTAATTACGGTAAGAAAACAATAAAAATAATTGAAATTGTTTGATAGTTAACACCTATGATTTATTTAACGCTGTTCTTACCAAACAAAAATATACATAGTTTAACTCAACATAATTTGTACTAACACTTTAAATAAGATTCCTTGTGGTAAATGAATCTTAAGCGGGACAAATATGTTGTTCTTCTCCTACATGTCAAAACACTTTTTGAAACAAACTTGGAACAAATCGTCAATCAACCCCCGGGGGGAGGCTTTGGGCTTGGCTGCCCATCTATCAGACCGGATTCGCACAAGTTTGAGCCCCGAGGCTGGCAATTATAAATATTCTTCAACGCTACGTTGGCGTTTAACAGGAAAACATCACAGGACATTTCACTAATCTCCGGGACAGCAGCAAGTCCATGTCAACACGGGAAAAGTTGTGGATGAGGAAAAGCGAAGTGGGGAGACTGGAACTGGGAGCAGGTCAGTGCTTTGCCCTAGGCAATCAAACTTCGACTTCATTTGACAACTTTAATGTAGTCCGAGGCGAAGCAGCAGTTTGAAAAAGTTGCTCATTGCATTACCGCTGACCGTTGACTGAACTTTGTATTACATAACTACTATGTAAGCTTAACTTTACCCATCCCCCTTCCCTCTTTTCCCAAGCCCCCAGCGTTTTCCCCATGGCAAGGCCACTGCCCATTGTCATTCATAAATGTTAAACAAATTATGCGGACCCAACTCTTAAAGAGACACACCATATCATATAATACTCTTCATTCGAAGCAGAAATACTTTGACAGAATATACAAATGCTTATTTAAGAGTATTTAAATAAAGTATATTATTTATATCAGCATAATATTCAACAAGTACTTCTTAGCCAATTAAATGAATAATCTGAGTATAAACAAAAACTAAAAATGTTATTTGGATTTTCTTGTTGTATTTATTGTGGTTTAGTTTTAACCAATGCCATATAAAAGCATCATTGCGTTAGGGTATCCCTTTCATAATTTTACAAAATGTCTCTTTATTCTTCTCTGCATTTTTTTTTGACGTTTTAGTTGAAAACTTGTTTGGTCGTTGTATGGGAAGTGCTCTCCACACCACCCACCGACTAGACCAACTGATGCGACATGTTGGCTTACCGCTAATTGTAAGTGAAATTAGCGGTTTTTGTTGTTGCTAATGAAAATTGTTTGAACCGAAAACTTTGCATCACTTGTGGGAGCACCCGTTTTTAGGGTTGGAAAAACTTTGCACAAGAGACCGAGAATGAGAAACGGATGCGCACCGTGCGATTAATCGGATTTTGTGTAATTCCAATCAAAGTTTGCCTTACGTTATGCGCATAATTAAAAATTACTTTTCTTCGCTCCACTTTCATCGCTTTTATTTTTCTTTTTTTTGTACGCTATGTCGCCATATGTCCAGGCCCAGACATGCCGCCCCCGTTTTTTCCCGCATTTTTGCCCGATTTTCGTAACATCTTCGACGAGAAGTGAAATTAATGGCTTTTCTATTATTTTGCACAAAGTTTCGAAGCGCATTTGACGTTGATTGCATTTTTTGCGCTTTCCAAGGACGAACAATACGGGGTGTGGCGGGGCAGGGAGAAGGGGCAGCTCCAAAATGGCTTCCACCAGCGGAATCACAGCTGCTGGCAAGCTTGATTAAAAATTTAGTGAGTGTGCGGGCGTATTAGTGTGTATCTATGTGAGTGCCGGTGATGCCAAAGCTGGGCAATTTGCCTGTTTTTCATCCACGGATTCCCATTAACCGATGGGGATAAAGAGGAGGAATGTGGGCGGAGGGAGTTGAGGAGAATTGTGGATTAGTGGCCAGAAATGGCAACCATTCTCCTTGGCGTGGTCCATCATAGCCGCATATGCTCATATGACTGTCTCTAGTTTATGCTTTGATTTATGTGCTCCAAGGTGCGGAGGATCATAAATTCCGATAAGAAATTCTTCAAATTGCTTTTGGCACAAATGCACTGCGGCAAACTGCAGAAAACAGGATGTGGCAAAAATCAAGAACAAGCTTATATATGATTGGAAAAAAAAAAACTGAATTTTCATGTGCTGGACATTTTTAAAAGATCACTCAAGCAACAAGTAAATTGAGCAAATGGTTACTATTTACAGTGTCAACTCCATGTAATGTTAAAATTTATTTTTTTAATTTGTTATACTATATTTTAAACAAAAAAATCAAAAACACCGCTGCTAAGTTTCAACGCAAGTTAAGCTACTATTACACGCTTTTTTACGGACAGTAACTTTGTCATATCTAACCGGTCATCTAGTTCCATATCTGATCTCCACAGTCTATTGAAAATGAATGGTGCAATGGGGAGGCAGAGGTTGCAGCGCAGACAGGCTCCTAAACCAAAAGAGAGAGGGGGAGAAGCGTTAAGTTGCACAAAATGAACTTCCTTCCTGAGATGTCTTCCTGTCCCGCCTGAATGGCCGACTTCCACTAGCCACTAACCGCCCATTACCCACTCTACTCCTCTTTTGCAAGTTAAAGCCACACCCCTTTCTAAGCGTAACCACCCACTTGGCTGGTAAAAGTTTTTCGGGGGCAATCCCAGACGGTCCGGTCGAAAACCTCAAAGCGCTAAAAGAACCAACTAAAAGTGAGCCGAGGAAAACTTTAAGCCCACTTTATCCTTTACATATAGTGCTGTCCGTCTCGACGCCGTCGAACAATACAAATGGTTAGAAAGCGTTGCGGCCCAGACAGGATTCTCAGGGCCAAAAACAACCAAACCAGTTAATTTCCAAATTGTGAACAGTACCAAAAAGTGCGACAGACCCCAGGGGAGCTAGACGGTGGTGCAGGGGTAATGGCTGAACTATGTTTGTGCTGGATTGGTGGGTCGCAAATGCAAAATGATTGGATTAGAGATGGTTGGGGTTCTTGATCAAAAGATCATAGGCGAAAATAAATTCTTAAAACTTTTTCGTTAGTTTCAAATCGTTATATTTTATTTATTTATGTTTCCTTATGTTCTATTAGTATTCATGATCCATAATCACCTCAAATATCCTAACCTTATCCAACAATTTACATATATCATTGAGGCTACTTAAAAGCAAATTCTTTTTGACCACCCATTTTTTGGAGATCTTTAAGTCAAATGTTTATAAAGTTTTTGAGTAAGCCAGTAGCCCATTTACCATTTTTTTTTACTGCCGATTTAAACATAAATTTGCCATTCGTGCGCGCTTAATCACGCTGCCATCGTCAGGCCTTCCAATGGTCCGGCTTGATTAGGAACGCCGCAACTAGTTCAAAACTACACAACGCGGCTGAGCCACAGCACCACCACTGAACCATGCTTTGCCAAGTGCACTCGGGAGCAGACCGGGTCTGGTTTTTGGGCTGGGAATCGCAGTTGTTGGCGAAAACGGGAGCGGCCAAAAGGGAAACACTGAATAGTGTAGGCCAAGAACAACAAAGGCAGCTGGCCACAGAAGCCGATGGACTGGTCATCGTCGAAGTCGCGGAGAGTCGGAGTCGGTGCTCTAGCGTCAGCATTGCCAAAGCATAAAACTTGTTTCTGTCTAAATGGAACCCGCCGCCGCCCCTTAAAGGCCCGGCTGCAAGCCAGTCTGAAATATCTTCCGGCTTGCGATGGCAACAACAACAGAGATATGGACAGAAACAGCAGCAGTTTGGACGCAGTTCCGTCGACGACTTGGGCAAGTTTTCCATTGTTAAAAGGTTTTCCAAATAAAAAAGAAACCACCGATTTTCCAGCTCTCGCTCCTCGGGTTGCAACAAGCAACAACATTTTTCCTATTGTTGGGGCCTGCATTAATATTGTGATTTGGAAATTACGAAATTCTCCAGTGGCGGATAAAATTGAAGTATGCCGGGAAATATTGCGGCCTCAGCGACGGTTCCTGATCTTTTGTTGCTATTGCTGCTGACTCTGCGATAAATTTCAATTAAAAGATTAAGGACAAAGGGGTTAAATGCGGGTTGACAGAAGGAATACAATGTGCCCCAAAATATAATAAAAGTTGATTGGTTTTATTTGTTATTAAATAAAACATAAACAAAAATATATTAACAGACACATTTGCCACATAATCACGTTTGTTTTGCGAACTATATATGTAATCCCCATTAGGTTAATTAGCGAAAGATTGAACTCTCGAGGGAATTTGGATGGTAGCAGTTCATTGCCATGGGATCGTCAGGGTCTTAAATTAGGTTTACGGACCATTAAGAGATCATCAAGCGAGCGGAGATGAATCAATTTTTGGCAATGGCTCAAATCAATTTTGCGAAATGCTCTCGAATTTAGGTTACACTGCGACCTCACCAGGTGATAACCCAAAAGCCCACTTAACCGCTTGACTTGCCTTGCGCTCCCAGCTTTACTTGGGGCCCCCTTAAACACACAACCAAACAAAAACCCGTACTCGAACAGACAGCCGGGGAGCAATTCATAATTAACATAATTGAGGCAGCCGCCGTTGGATGTTTTTGTGCTTTGATGAGCAGAAAGCGATGCCCTGTGTTAATGCGGGAGGAGGAGGCGGTGAGTCGGGGGGCTTTGCAGAGGCGCTTGGCAGAACAACGATGGATGACGACCCATAAAAATACAAGAAGCACGGCCCGGAATCGGGGAAAGGGGTTAGCAGTCAGTATCCAAGCTACCAAACACCGTGGCAGGTGGGCGGCGGGTTGCTGGGATGTAAAAACGAAACAATATGTAATTTCTACGCAAAAATGTTTTCCCATGGCCCGCCTGACTGCGGAGGGCGTGACACAACAGCAACAACACCAAGGAGGATGGCGAAGCACCAGAAGAATGGAAGGCACAACATAGACGTTGATGTACTTACTATATACAGTATGGAAAGGGCTAAAAGAATTTTCTGACATGCAGTCAATATAGTGAATTACCGAAGTTGTTAAATAATTCATTTGTTAAAGAAAACTATTGCCTTTAAGAATCGAAAACCGCTAGTAAGGTTATAATGTTTTGAGCCTCTCGAGAGCTTTGCTTCTGGTTGCTTCAGATTTTTCTTCTTTTCAAGACAATTAATTTATCCAGAAACTATATTTTTTAAAGACAATAATAGTGCATTTTAACCACACAGTAGATTATCTTACTTAAGTATTCGTAAGTCAAAGTAGACAAAAATCCTAATGATAAATTGCAAATTTTTAAGCTTTTTTAACCATTTAAAAATTTGTTAATACAATAATCGGTCTATAAATCCGTAACGATTTTATTTTCAGAAAATTATTCTTAAAAATAAGATTTTATTAATCACTATTGATTATTTCTTGCCAATGTTTTTGATTTTTAATTAATGTTCCTACTTATATATACTTACATACCCTTACTTAGTTTTAATAAGTTAATGTTAGGATATTAAAAAAAAAAACGATGTATTTAAATGTAAATCTTTTTTCCGTATTTTTTCCTATGTTAATACCCCACAGGTTAGAGTCTTAACCGAGTGTTCTCTGTACCTTCAACGTTGACTTACCCGCTGCTGATGTTTCAACTTTTTTTAGGGGGTGGGGGAGAAAGAAAGAATTTTGGTGACCCGGGTTTGGCGGCTGCGACGGCCTCCGCCTGCTGATGACGCTGGAATGTGGCCACCAAGGCTCCTCTTCTTCGGCGCTGCTGACGTCGCAGTTGCGTTTTGTTTTTATCCGGTTTTTTTGCCTCCAATGCCGGGTTAGTTGTTGCTTTTTGGCTTTTTTTCTGGCCTTTTGCTTTTGCTGCTGACAAAGGTGATGGCAATTTGTTGTTGTTTGCTCTTCTTCGACTTCGCACCTCGCAAACTGCCGTTATTCATTGACGAAGGGCAGAAACAAACACATACTTATACGTAGAGAAGAGAGAGAAAAACACAAACACTAAATATTTCAGCAATTCAATCATTCACATATTTTTTTGTTGCTATTTAGCAATTATGCTTGAATTATCTCACGGTCAACTGGTTTTTGGATGTTTCATTGTATTATACGATTCGAATTTCGAATTGATGGAAATGCAAATAAACGCGCAGTGAGAAGAGAACATTTTCCGGGCCAAAGCAGAAGGAAAAAGAAAATTCAAAACGGCACGCGACGCACGTACTTATTTACTATATGTGTTTGTGTGAGAGTTTGTGCAACAGCAACAACAACAACAACAACAACAACAACAACATCCATAAGCTCAATGTCAAAGAGCCACCCACACGGACTGAAAAGTCAAACGGACAAATTGAATTTCGGCCTGCAATTTACGCTTTTAATTAAACCATTAAAAAGGGGGCACAAAGATTACGATTACGCCATTTACACACTACTGAGAAAACAAAGTGAACGTCATATCAAATCAAAATTCGCAGATCAAATCGATCTTTAGATATGTATGTATGTACATGTATTTTGTAAAACATTTTCATAGATAAATATTGTAAAATCAAAGAACAGAAAGCCAAGTTCAAAACTCAACGCTGCTTAATCGAGTTTTATTTTTTCGGCTTACTAAATATTATTTTGTTGACTTATTTAAATGTTTGAAATAAAATTGAACTTGATAATATTTTCATAGCATTTTTTGTTTCCGTGTAGCAGCAAAAGTTACACTGTATGTGTTTTGTGGCTCAAAAATGTAATTACGCACTCCTATGCAAATGCAATCG
Source organism: Drosophila gunungcola (assembly GCF_025200985.1). Taxonomy (NCBI): domain Eukaryota; kingdom Metazoa; phylum Arthropoda; class Insecta; order Diptera; family Drosophilidae; genus Drosophila; species Drosophila gunungcola. The sequence goes on from NC_069139.1 coordinate 11,551,187, forward strand.
AAAGCAAATTACATATTTGTAATTGTTTGCAATTGAACTGCTTTTAAAATTAAATACCAATTAAATTGTTGCTTTGCAATCACGAGCACACACACAGCGCCCAAAAAAAAAAACCAGACAGACCACTACACACACACAAACAATCGCTGCTGCGCCGACGCAACCGCGCTCCAGAACTTATTTTCCTCTTGGTTTATTTACCTTTGGCAATTATCTATTTTAGCATAATATCGTTCACAGACCAGCTCTTGTTTGCATTGAAAATTAGCCGCGGCGGCTGTAACGCTGTAATTAAACAATGCGGTATTTCGAAACACACGCTGAGAACACCAACACATACAAGAGCGCGCCCTTCTCGCCGCACACACTTTTATTTAACACGTAAACAACAATGCCGCAACGCCGACGCAACTTATTTTTCCGGCAGCGACGCGTCCGCACACGTCCACTCACGTTCCGTTCCGAAGAGAGAATTTGTTTTGAAAATCAGAATCACTTGTTGCGCTCTTTGGCGAGGGTGGGACCGTGGCGAAAATACCACGCAAAAATGATGAAAGCTGTGGATTTTTCAACCGTTTTCGTATGGTCTCACTTTCTGCTTACCGTTACCCGTTAATTGTAATTCTTTTATATGTTAACAACATAAAAAGTACTCTGTTAACCGCTACAAGCAAGTCTTTCCAATGTTAAGTTTAATTTGTTTTTTTAACAGACACATGCATGTCTTGTAACTCCAAAGTATTGCTTACTGTTAACCGTTAAATGTAATAAAGGCTGATGTCAGGTCCAAATGTAAAAAGACTGGAACTGTTAACCGGAAACAAAGCCGAGCACTTGTTGCGCTCGTAAGCTAGTTTATAGCTGTTTCTAGCAATCTAGAAAAGTGAATAAAAAAATACTAAAACATATACCCGGAAATCAATAAGCATTTTGGTTGAGAGCTCTGCTTAAATGGAAAGCAATCACTTGTAGCGCCATCTGTTCGTGCAGCCGAAACTATTTTTGCATGACGGTAACTTTATCGAAGACTTCAACCATTTATTTTGTAGTTAGACAAAAATTATACAGGTGTCGCCACAAGTTTAAAAATACACGTTGCTCGTAAATAATTCGCAACGATTTTTCAAATTTACTGACATAACTAAACAAAATCCAGAAAATATTTCGAATAACTTTTGATGATGTGTAGTGGTTGTTGGCTTCTTAAAAATACTTTATCCGAAATTAGTTGTTTAAGGACCCAGTTATTTTCAATAGCATGCATAGAGGTCACGTAGGGTGGATTAGTAAGAATTATTTTGAAGTAATCATGTTCGATGATTCAATTTAAGCGTGGTATTTGTCTTGCCTAGTACTGTCATAGTATGGCTAAATATTATTTTCCAAATTCCATACTTCCATAATCACCGCTAAGTCACCGACGCCACTGATCACTTTAATTATTTGTATCTGACTGTAAAAGAAAACTCCCATGCATCCCGAAAAAAGTCAAAGAGATAGTAATTTTTTTTTAAACAAATTCTTTATATTTGCTTGCATTTTTAATTTTTTTTTTTGTTCTTTTTGTTGGTTTTTTCTTTCATTGTTTTTTCTTTAATAAAACTTTGTTTTAAGTTGTTCTTTTGTTTGTTTGTTGTTTTGCGGTTTTTGTATATAAATAATAATACTTATGGCTAGTAATATAGTAAACGTTTTTCGATTTTTCATCAATTTTGTTGTGCCGCCAAATGCTGCATCGTCTTTAGGCCAAAACGTAAATTTTGTTAATTGATCTGGTTTTGGTTGTTTTGAAAAATGTCCAAACTGATGTTGTTTGTTGTTCGTTTCTTTTGACGCTGTTGTTGTGTGGTGTGGAATCGAAAAACTGCAACTAACAAATTGCAACTAACAAAGCTAAAGTTACGCTAATATAGAATTTTTGTTTTGCTTCCGTTTCAAACTTACTTGGCTAGGAGTTCGCTGCTCTGCCTTACGACTAACAATATTTACACTTACAAAAATTTTCTAATAGTTTTGCTTGCTCATTTGTCATAATCATTGTTCTGCCTTTTCTTCGATCTCTCACTAAGTTACGGATTTCCTTATCGATTGCAACTAATTTGTGTGTCCTCGATTGCTTGTGTGGGGGAATAGGACCAAGGATTAGGGATATATGTATGTATGTTTATACATTCATGCACGTTCACAACCTGAGCATAATTAGCATTTAAGATCCCCCGTTTCCCTCCCTCGTTTCGTCGACTCAATACTGCTTGGAATTGCTAGTGGGCGCCAGCAGGCGACGCGACCAGCACGCCGCCCTCCGCTGAGGATCCGTCGTCTACAACTGATACTAACTGCCGACCATGATGTGGGCCGGCTGCTCCAGCTCGTTGTCGTGCAGGCGGGAGGCGGCCACCACCTGGCCGCCCAGGCCGCTCTTGAACAGATCCTCGGAGCTGAGCTTGCAGCTGGGCACCAGCTCGGTGAACTCCGACCCCAGGCCGAACTCCATGTCCAGGAATCCGTACTCCCAGGTGTTGGCGCCCGCCGACACATTCGAGCTGATGCTGCTCACATACGACGAGGTCAGCGAGTGGGTGGCCGACGAGATGGTGGACAGGGTGGTGAAGGTGGCGGTGGTGGAGCTGCTGCTGCTGCTGCTGCTGCTACTGCTGCTGCTGCCGCTGCTGTTCGCCTGCACGGTGGTAAAGCTGCCGCTGAAGGCCAGGGTCGATCCCGTGGATGAGCTGGAACTGCTGGCTGCTGTCGGCACTGAAACCGGCACCGCTGTGGGCGTGGCCGCCGCCGGCAGTATGCTAAACAGATCGCTGTTGTTCAGCGGATCCAGTGCCGATTGTGAACTCAGGCTGAGCACCGAGCTCCAGTTGATGGATCGCGTGGAGTCGTCGTCCGCATAGCCCGAATCACTGGTATCGCAGTTATTGCTGCTGGCGGCAGGGGCAACTGGAGTGCTGGCACTGCTGGCACTCGACGAGTTCCCATTGCTGCTGCTGCTGCTGCTGCTCATCACCGGCGAGGAGGAATTGGTATTATTACTGCTGCTGCTGCTGCTGATGGCGGGGGAACTGCTGCTGATGTTGCTGTTATTGCTCAGGCTGGCTGCTGCTGCTACTCCTCCGCTTGCTGCTGCTGCTGCTGCCGCCGAAGCTGCTGCCGCTGCTGCTGTGGTGGTGGGGCAGGCGGGAAAGGGCGTGGCTCGACCCGACTGCAGCTCCCGAAAGGGATAGTGATCGTAGGGATGCAAACTACTGCTGCCGTTCGTTGCCGTCGCTGTTGTCGCTGGGGAGTTGTTGCTGTTGCCGCTGGCATTGCTGCTTGCCCCCGCCGATGTATCACAGTTGCTGGGCTGCGTGCTGAAGCCGCCCGCTCCCGCTGCCGCTGCCACGCCCCTATAGGCGGGCTGGCTCTCCAAACGCTCATGGTAGCCATGCGTTTGGCTGGGTGGCTGTTGCTGTTGCTGTTGCTGCTGGGGCTGGAAACTCAGTTGCTGGTAGTGGTCCATGTTGGCCAAACGGGCACAGTTCAAAACGGGCGCATAGTCCATCTGCTGCTGCTGCTGTTGCTGCTGCTGCTGCTGGGGATGTGGATGCAGTGGCGCTGGCGGGGATTGCTGCTGCTGCTGCTGTTGCTGTTGCTGCTGCTGGTAGGCTGGGTGGTATTGCGCCGCTTGTGCTGCTGCCGCTGCTGCTGCAGCTGCTGCTGCCGCCGCCTGCTGGTGATGCTGCTGCGCCGCCTGGTGCAACTCCTTGGCCTCCGCCTCGATCTCGCGATCGATCCGCTTCAAAGTGTTGCAGATGAGCACGGAGCGGTACAGCGACTGCTCGGACACCTGCCGGAAGCGGGAGAGCTTGAACATGGACAGATTGCGTATCTTCAGCCGCGTGTCCTTGTAGCAGCTCCTGTTGGCACTGCACCAGCCACCGGCACGGCCATCGCAGCAGCGCTTGAGGGGCATGCCATGCAGGGGCAGGCCGGCGAACGGAACGACGGGCGCCGACGAGGGCGGCGGACTGATGGGCGAAGCTCCGGCCCCACCGGATGCCCCACTGCTGCAGCCCAGATCCATATAGGACTTGCCGTTCTCCGCACAACGTATCGTCTGCTGGGGTGCCGCTGGCGGGGCATAGGCTCCTCCGTTGGTCGCCTCGTAGAACTGCTGGGCGCCAACTCCCACACCCACTCCCACTCCCACTCCCACCGACGAGGGATTGGCCGGACTGCTGCCCTGCCGTCGCCCACTGGGGTGGTGCAAAACCACGCGCCTGCTGCGGCGTGGGCGGCGACTGCGTCATGTGCTGTGGGCCTCCGGTCCGCGAGCAATTCTGCTGCGGGAATGGCTCCGAGTAGTAGTTGGGCTGCCTGTTGCCATAGCCCGGGGCATAGCTCCTTTGCTGCTGCGGATGCTGTTGCTGGGCGAGTTGTTGCTGCTGCTGCTGCTGCTGGGGATGTGGTTGCTGCTGGGACAGCTGCTGCTGCTGCTGCTGCTGCTGTTGCTGCTGCTGCTGGTGGGGATGGGGCGGCAGCTGATGCGGATGAGGGTGCGGGTGCGGCACAAAGGGATGATAGCGCATGGGACAGTAGGTGGGGATGATGCTCTCCTCCTCCTCGTAGTCGTCCTCGAAGTCATCATCGTCGTCGTCCAGCTCATCGGCGCTGAGGAGAGTGGTGGCCAGCGTGGATCGGGTGGCAATGCTGCCCCAGGGATCACTGGGCACGGCAACGGCCTGCAGCTTGGAGATGCAGTCCACGGGTTCGTTGGCGGATCCGTTGGCGGTTCCGGCCACCGCCGATGGAGTCGTGGACCCATTGCCCGTCCAGGGCTCACAGGGCACGGCAGAGGCGGCCACCACTTCCAGCCGCGCGATGCTGTCCTCCGGAATCGCCGCACTTGCCGTCGGCGGCAGCGGCACCTCCGCTTGACTCTTCAGGGTAGTAACTTCATGACCATTGCTAATACTGGGCTCCGTTGGCTTCATCGCATCCATCGATGCATCCAACACAATGTGGTTGTTGTTGGACTCGATAGCTGGCTCCGTTGTCGATTGTTGCTGCTGTTGCTGCTGTTGCTGCTGTTGCTGCTGTTGCTGCTGCTGCTGCTGCTGCTGCTGCTGCTGTTGCTCCTCGAGCGATTCCAGGTAGTTGTTGTTGCTGATGGCCCACTTGTTGGCCTTGACGGGGGGCGGGGCACAGTTGCCCGTGTAGGTGGTGTTGGCATCCTTGCTGTCGAAGGTCAGCTCATGCTTCCGCTTGGTAGCGGCTGTTGCTTGAAGACCCATCGCGGAATTCACCTGCAATCGGAAGGAGTAGAAAATACATTTAGTGATTTGCCGCCAAAATGAAAATCAAGTTACAAAAGAAGTTGAAAAGCGCACAGGGTAAAAGTATACAGAGAGAAATAGGTTTGAAGTTAAGTAAACCTAAAGAATACTTTGTTCGAAAAGGTTCAAAAAAGATAAACTAACTTCTCAAATAACCTTGCTTAAACTTCGAACATTTAAGATATCTTAAATAATTTTATTTTATGCATACATTTCGTTTCGATTTTTCCCTCTGTGCATCATAAATTTCCGCACGGTTCGCACGAGCCAACAAAGGACACACAGAGCCAGCTAAAAACTTATCAAGAAAATGGAAGTCAGCCAGGGACTTGAACTCCCCCTTTCGCCCACTCAACCACCCTCGCAGTTCCCTCCACTTCCACCCACTCTCGAGCCATGAAAATGAAATGGAAAATGCCAGGCAGCAGCAACAACAGTCAAGCCAGGCCAAGTCGAGGCTGTCTGTCCGTCAGTCAGTCAGTCAGCCAGCCAGCCACCCAGCCACCCTCCTTCTCCATCTCCGCCCACACTTGCCCCCCTGCCACCCTGCCATCCTGCCACCCTGCCATCGTACCACCCAACCACCCACCCCGCCCTCTATCAACTGTTGGCATTGCTCATCGACGCTGCTCGAAATCTTCTTAAAATAAAACGCACAGCGACGGATGGAGAGGGGGTCTCGGGGTCCCGAGAATCGTGTGGGCTGCGACGATTGCCGTAGTCGTAGCCGTAGCCATAGCCGTAGTCTTCCCATTCTGAATGCTCTTCTTTTGCTGGCTCTTACCCATCAACTTCCGCCACATTTAGTGGGCGACTCCTCTCCGTTTCTTTTTACGAAACTATTTTTGGATTCTCGAGTTCTGCTCCAGCCATGATTTTGGATCAACACTGGAACGGAACAATGCCAGGAAAGAATTTCCCGGAAGGCTCTGTTTGCCTTAAAAATACATTGCAAAGTACTAAAAAAAAATTATAGTCTTTTTGTTTACCTTCATAATATGAATTTTTAAAAAACTGAAGCTAATTAAGATTTTAGTTATTATAATTTTGGTGGTTCTTAAAAAGCATACGGTGTAAGTTAAATTCAAATAATTTGAAACTCAAATAATAACATATGTTTGATCATAACACAGGTTTCTTATGCATTTAAAAAAATGTGTTAATATTTTCATGAACATTTTAGATGATCTTAAGATATTTTAACTGTAATATAATCAATAACGAATATACTTTATACGAATATACTTTAGCTTTAAAAGGCTTTAAGTCTCAAACAAAAAACTGTCACCACCCTCGACCTAAGTGTATATCTATAGATCGCTGAATCATGCTGGGGATTTCCAACTGACATCTTGCCGAAATCTCCCTTTTTAAGAGTTGCCACCCTCCAATTGCCGGCAAGCTGCCCAACTTCAGTGCCCTTCGCCGCGACTTTCCCAACTGCGTTGAGTTCTGAACATCTGTGCAACGTACGTCGGCCGAGGAACGGCCTTTGTCATATCCACACATCCATAAGGGTTGCCATATGCTCGCATATTTGCTGATGCCGCTGATGCCGCTGATGCCGCTGATGCCGCTGATGTTGCTTATGAAGTTGCTGCTGCAGTTGCCTTCAGCATTGGGGGAATATAATACGAGTACGAGTGCGACAGAATAGAACCCGAACCCGAACCAGAGGGTGAGTTTTCGTTTCATTTTCGGTCCGCTGTGTTCTCTGTGTTATCGTCATCGAGGTCGGTCGTTGGTAGTCGTCGTCGTCGTCGTCGCTGAGTCGCATGTGTTTCGCATTTTTCTACCACCGACCCTGCCCCTTCCCATGGCCCTTCCCCTGTCCCTGCCCCGTTTCCCTTGTTTGCCTGTCTGCCGCTGAGTTTGCCACTGCCGCATGTCTCATCATCGCATTTCATCCCTCGTTTCGAACTCGTTCGCGTCTGCAGCTGTATTTTCGGTTTTATTTTTGGTATAGGGGCTGGAGCGAGTCTAGACATGCTGGCCCATCGGTACGGATGATTCGCCCTTTTGGGAACAGCGTCTTTGGCCGCCGCAGCGAGAAGTTCCCTTCTCGGAATCGGTTAATCGGTTGCCTTTGCCTCAATCCCACTACAATCCCACAACCATTTCCCATTCCTGGGCTGACTGGGCTGACTCATTCTTATCATCGTCGTTTTAGAGGCGAGCCGCGCACTCATTGCTCATTGTTCTGTTGACAACTGGTCGTATGTGTAATGCGGACGAAGCTCGTTGCGCATACGCCGTGTGCGCTTAAAAGCTGCACTAAAAACCAATCAGCTAAAAGCTCTCACCTCCAATCAAATCAAATCGCATCAACAGAGCTTCGCAACGGGAAAACCAAAGCGAACATCAACATCAAAATCAACCTCCACACACAACAATAACAATACCAAAAAAAAAAAAAAAAAAAAGAAAAAGAAAACTTTCTACGCTAATTTTCGTTCGAATGGAGAAATGCTGGCTGGCCATCATTATAAGCCGCAGCAACAGCAACAGCAACAGCAACAACATTTATACAATGCTGGCCATCATCTTGGGACTGGCTGACTAGCTGATGATGATGATTTTCGAGCTGCGTTCGCTGGCAATGTTGCTGGAAGTTGAATTTTATTGCCACACCAACATCACTCAGGCAGTTTCAAGCGGCAACAGCAACCAGGCACCGCAGCAACACAAAAGCAGTCTCCCGTCAACCGTTCGTTGCTTTTTACCCACCAGCAACATATACAGCAACAGCAACAGCAACAGCAACACTAGCGCAGCAATAACAACAGCAACAGCAGCAGCAATAGCAGCAATAGCAGCAATAGCAGCAGCATTTTACGCTTCGCCAGCAACTCGTTTCAGCTGGCACAGGCACTGGAAGCGGACTGAAAACTAAAAACTGAAAAGCAGGAGGAGCATTTGGCGGTGCGAGGGGCATGGGGTGTGGGGTTCCGGCTCCAGCTCCGACTGGCTCCAAATTGACGGCCCGAGTCTAAAGCTCGCACGCAGCGTCGTTGCAGTTGCTATTGCTGCTGCTGCTGTTGCTGTTGCTGCTGCTGCAGTAACAACAGCCAACAACAGCAACATCGTCGCTACCTTCAAATTCCACAATATTCAAGTTTCAGGTTATGAGCCAACCAAGCAGCTAAGCAGCCAAGCAGCCAAGCAGCCAGCGAACAGAAACCAACCCAACCTGAGAGCCGGAGCCAGTCATCGTCGACGGCAGCAACACCAACACCAACACCAACAGCAACAGCAACACGAAACGAAACGAAATGTTTGCCCGAAAGCCAGAGCCAAGAGCTAAGAGCCAGAGCCCGGGACAACGGCAACAACAACGAAACGTCGTCGTCCGCTGGGGTTTACTGTGGGTCGGAATATAGCTAAAAATGCTCTCCATATTGCTAAGCCCACAGTTAAACTAACAGACTAAAGAAATAATCAGTAAAACTCTTAAAATAGAGTGTGGTCTTGTTTTTATAAATGCATGAGTTGTCTCATCTGCCTAGTCCAATTGCTCATTGGCATATACTAAGTACAATTACGATATTATTTTAAAAAATGTTTAAAACATTATGTTCTTATCAAGGTGTTGAACAAAGCATTTTAATGGTGTGGGCATTTTAAATATTTCCCCCATTTTTTTGAACTCATAAAGTCATTCATCCTATTTTCATTTATACAAAATTTAGTTTAAACAATATCTGTAAATCTATTCAAATCTATTTAAATCTATTTATTGAACTCTTAATAACTTGAGTATTTAACAAATGTTAATTTCTATGCCATCTGCGTTTGCTTTTCTAAGCCCGTGGAAACTCAACACCCGTACCCACATTTTTCCTTCATTAAACCCCATTCCACGCCACTGTGCTCGAGAGTCGGCTTGCAAGCATTTAAGTCGGTCGCCGTTGTTGATGTCGCTACCTTCAGTGCCTGGCTGTGGCTCTGACTCTGTCTCTGACTCTGTCTCTGACTCTGGGTTTAACTCGGACTCTGGCTCGGGCTCTGGCTCTGGCTGTGACTCTGGCCCGATCCACTCCGGTCGAAGCGGGTCTGCTTTGGCCTGTGGGGCCCCACTTTGAATTCTTTGGCTGGGGCGCACAACACAACGTGCGATAGCAGCGAAACGAGCGGCGAAGAAAAAACGTTAAGAAAAAATAACAAGTAGAAGCAAAAAGCCGAGTTTCGGTTTTTGAACTGGGTTTTGGTTTGCGTTTGGGTTTAAGCCGCGATCTCCGCCAAAGCAATTTAAGTGTACGGGCCAAAGAGGAAGACGAAACTTTGGAAACATAAAAAAGAGCGCGCGGCCCGAAGACGACGATGAGGCATAATAAAAAAAATTACCAGCGTCGAGCTTGGGGTTCAACGGAGTAGAAGTAGAAGCAGCCGCGGTCTGCTCATCATAATAAAAATGAATTGAATTGAAGACGCACCAGTACCAGTACCAGCACCAGGCACCACCCGATCTTTCTTGCGCTCTCTTAGTTTCTTAGTTGGTGGATATGGTTGTGGATGGGAAGAAGCTCGAGATGACGCCGATATGGTGGCTTGTCGCTCGGTGTTTCCCATGCTGGCTTAGTTATTTTTCCCTCCCTCATGGTGAAAACTTTGAATGCAAACACCCACAACAACAATAAGCAAGCGCGGGGCGAGCTATTTGCTTATAGCGGCACATGACGATGTGGGAACGGAAAGATTTCCGAGCCCGGCTTCCCATTAAGGTTGAACTTCCATAACTCGACCTATAGCTGTTTAGCATTTGTAGCATTCGAGTTTAACAAACTATGCAACATTTCGCTCTGGTGAACATAATTATTATATTATAACATAACATATTATATTATATAGTTAGTGTTATAAATCCAACAATATTTAAGGAAATAACAAAGTATGTTGCCAAAATTCTAAAAAAAATTAACTAAAATCTAATCGAATCAAATTTTAAGATATCCTTAGATAATGTCAAAACTCAATAGTTATTAAGGCTAAGGCTATGGACGGGCTATGGTTGCAGGGTGTGGGATGTGGGTTGCGTTGTATGAAGGCAGTCTTTTTTGATGTGCGCATATTTTGCGTCGGCCATTTCATGTTGCCGCACCACAGGAGTTCGCCGCACGACTGACAGACACAAAACCCCCGATTTCGATTCCGAGTTCGAGTCCGAGTACCCGTGTCGATGTGGGACCGTCGATTGGCAGCAGTGGCAGTGGCAGTGGCAGAGGAGGAGGTGGCAGGAGGCAGGAGGCAGGAAGTCACGGCGACGGCGGCGGCGTCGTCGACCAAATCAGCTGTTTTTGGCGAATTAGAGCAATTTTCAATGCGCGCCGCTTGCTGTTTCTGCCTTTTTTTTTTTTTTTTTTGCGGCTTTTTGTTGCGCTTCATGTCGAAGATTTATAAGCAGCGACGCCGACAGCGAAGTTGGCATCGCAATTGGTGACATTGAAAATTTGCAAGGCATCTCTCGCTCTTGCCACTTTGCGTACGTGTGTGTTTGCGAAATGGGGAAACAGCTGACAGCATCAGCATACATTACCCACATGAGAGGAGGCGAATGGTGGAAACCCCCCTGGTTAAGAATGGAGACTTTTGGTCAATGAACCGTACCACCCAACCTTTCCACCTCTCCCATCCTTCAAGGCAACTCAGCTGTTTACGCGATGTGCAGAGCCCGGCATTTCGTGAAACGTGAGTCGTCGAGACCCTCACAAATCCCAATTCCATCCCATCCCATATCATCCCATACCATCCCATCCCATTGTTAGCCGACCAAGGGTCGCTCGAGCATTCTACCTAAGGTCGAGGACCATAATCCCCGAAAAGGATGCAGCGCATTAGACACGCCAGTGGGTTCGGATTCGGATTCGGGTTCGATTTCGATTTCGGTTTTCTAGGACTGCAGCACTTTCCCTCTACCTGACTACCTGACCAACCCAAGCGATCCATCAATATGTCGTTGCGACTGTCGAGACTTTAAGGACGAATTCGACTGTGATTGAACATTTCCCAAGTGGCGGGGGGGGGATACAAAATAGGAATGCAATTGCCTGGAAATCAACCTGTTGGACGATTGATAGCCCAGCTAATAAGAATTCGTTAGAAAGGGGGTTTAGGTAGAGACTATATGTTGTTGGGAACTAAAATGGAAAGGAGAAATATTGAACGAAACTCAAAAGCCCATGAGAAATATTGTATTAGGTAGTTTTCTTAACTAATCATCGTAATGTTGTTGTAAATATAGTAAAAGGGATTTTATTTTTCAAGTCTAGAAACTCAAGTTTAGTAATTCAACTTTTTTATATGCCTCATATACTGTGATAAACTAAAAAAAAGACTTCTTTTAAAATAAATTTCGTATGTAATTAAACCTTATTCCAGTGGACATCACTGATCTCAACTGATATTTTGTACTAACTGGAATAACCTTCTGCTTTCCGCCTTTCAACGGGGATCCCCTAATGACATTTCCCGGAACTACTATAGCTGACTGATAACCGATGATCATAGGCGTTGAGATGATGATCGGTTTGCTGGCGAAATTTCTGCCGTGCGGTTCTTATCATCCCGACCAGCTGATAAGACAAGAGAACGAGAGCGAGGAGAGCGGCGAGAGTTGAGCCAGGGCATTGCGTCAAGTGCGCTAATCGCTGGATCCAAATCGGAACCAGGGCTACAGCTACAGAGCCACCAGCAACAACAATTGCCGTTAACAATTGTCGGAGCGACAGCACACTGCTGCGCAAATTGCACGTCGCGCAGTGTACGAGGCAACAAAAACAACACAGCACAGCAGCTATCAAGGCGTACGTACATTTGTAGGTACGTTCACCAAGCCGCTTGGTAAACACAAAATTACAGCAACAAAAAATACTATGGAAAAAACTGTCGGTATATATATGTATATGTATATACCGAAATATACAGACAGCCCCAACCAACAAAGACTCCATTCCGCACACACATATACATATATATGTACATCCACATCCAATGTTGCTGACTCGACTCACCGCATACATACTGACGCGCCTATATATGTAAGAGCGAGAGAGCAGAGCCGAACGACCGACACACGAAGTACAGTCGCACAGTTAAAAATAAACGGGGGAGGGAGATGGCAAGAGAGAGCAGAAGAGGCAGGCAAAGAGAACGAGCGAGGGTAAAACAACAAAGCAAATGCTGGTAAATAATGATGATGGAACCAGTGTGCTGTATATGTGCTCATGTATGTGTATACTGCACAGTAAAATTTCATGTATTAAAATCGTTTGTTCGTGTATATGCATGTACACTGTACAGGGTAAGAGCTGCCATCGCTGCCTCTATGTGGTTGTTGTTGTCGCTGTTGATAGCGAGGGACGTAATATCGCAACTTTTGCCGTTCCAAACGAACGTTCGTTCGTTCGTTCGTTCGAGTTTAATTTTGTAGTACGTAGCAGGAAAAAAAAGAAACGACGAAAAATAAATGATGGCGGCAACAACAACAGCAGCGACTGACGACGACGACTGACTTGGCAGTGTTGCGTTCCGATTTTTGTTGAAAATATTTTTGTATTTCTTTTTGCGTTTCGAAAACACTCATAGAGCTGACGAAGAGAATGAATCAAAGGCGGAAAAAGAAGAAGAATAAGGCTTTAAGCGACCGTTTTTCTAGTGCGTTTCGCTTAGAATGGCAAAAATCTCAAAGGGGACGTCGAATCTCACCCCAAAACGCATCATAACACCCCACTTTCAGTAGTGTGGTGAGTGGTAAGTACGGCCTCGCAAGCTCGATTTAGCGAAGGTTGCCTTTGCCGCTTTGCTGGCGTGGTGGGATAACGGATGTTGGATATTTCGTCGGATGTCGGACAACGGTCACAGCGTAACGCGCGCAAATTCACGTAGTTTGAATCGGTTTCGGATTTGGACTCGCTAGCGCAACGTCACAAAGCTAACGGATCGAACCAAGGTTGGCCCCTGGCATTTTCCTATGCCATATTGCATGAGGCAATCAAAATGAGAAGGGAGTTTTGAAGAATTCGGAATGCGAAGACTTAATAGTATTTTTCAAGCAATAGTTTTTAAGAGGTTTATGTAAGTAGTCATTATTTATTTTTATGAAATAAAGAGTTATTTATTGAAAATTAAGCGCATTTAAATTTCATGATTTCATCATACAAATTGTATTCGTTTAATGTTGATCACACTTCTAAATAAAAAAAAAAAAAACAATGAAATTAACGATCTTACGAATATTATCAAATCTTTGTTGGTTATCCAAATAAATACTTAAAACAAATCATGTAAAAAAGAGCATTTTTAATAAAAAAAAGGGATCCAAAGAATGTGTGATCTATTGGTGTTTATCCAATATTATATAATCTTAGTTGATCTTCAAGTTTAATCTGTACCGCGGAACACAATCTGCGTGTCCTTTATTTAACGGTTCCATGGCTAACGCTCTTTAAGGGCAGCCTTACCGCTTTAACCCATGTCCGCCCACGAGCGCCCAGCCGTGACTATGACGCCAACTCCCGGACTCCCGTACTACTGTATTCCGGCTCCACTTCGATACGGCCGCCCACACATACAGACAACCCTCCACCGTTGTCGTGTCCCCTTACAGCACCCTGAACTGTTTATAAAATAACCTTATTTTGCACATACACACAGGCATTCGGTGTGCAAGTGTGTGTAAGCTCCATCAGCGCATACGGGGTTGGGTTTGGGTGATTCTTCCTCTTTCAGAGCCACCCTCTCTGTTTTTCCGTCTCTCTTTGGTACTTTATGCCTGACATTATTATAATATTATATTCTTTATAATAATGGGTTGGCAGCACTGGCAGCCGAAAACCACCTACAGCCATATACCAGCCACCCAACCACCCTTCTCTCTACCACCTCTATTATATCCTTCGCCTCATCTCTAACCCCTCTCATCGCGTCGAGTTGGCGACCCTGCGCAGTAAAGTCGAGCCGGCTTTTCTCTACCGTACGACCCAGCATACTCCGATATCCCCTTATAAAACCAACCCGAACCACCCACTATGGATACTCCTCGTGTTGGGTGTGGTGAGATATGCCGTGTGACGTATAAAAGCTAAAAACGTTGGCAAATATAATGAAATTGGGTGAAATGTTATGCCACCCACCGAACCCCCCATAAACCCCCCAAGTTCTGGCATAATAAAGCCTACCAACAGGACGAGAAATACGTTGGGTTATGGGTGGATTGATGGTGGTGGTGCTGTGCTGCTTTCGGCGCTGGTGGTGGTGGTTTTGAGCCATCCACTAGTATGAAAACCACTTTTCCAATTGCACGTACACCACTACGTGGGCTGAGTAACAGAGAAAGAGACTGCGGAAGAGAGAAAGAGAGATGGAATGCTTCCTACCACTCCACCTTCCCCTTTCTTGCCGTTTTCAGTTGTTGTTGTGTTTGTTGTTGTGTGGGTGGTTGGGCGCCTGTCAGAGAGAACAGCAATGAGAGAAATGAAAATGGAAGCGAGGACAGGCGGAGGCAGGACGAAAACAGTGCACAGAGAAAAATAATATCACAGGGGATTTCAAATATGCGTAGATACATATGTAGGTTTAAATTTTATAGGATGACTGTAAACGAAGCAGCAACTTTAAAATTCCTTTATTTATACCCGTCTTACCATTACCAACAAGCCCGAGATTAAAACTGATGTTCATACCCTTGGAACTCATTATGATAATTATTATTAAAGTTATTCTAATTCAATTTTCTAAAAGAGTTAAAAGCTTAAAGATTTTGTTTGCATTAATGTAAAATTGAAAACAAACTACTGCTCCTTTATGGTATTTTTTTGTCAGTGTGCTTGGCCTGAGTGGGTGGTGAATTGGGGTGAACCATGGTGTACTAAGAGGGCAGCTAGCCTTGCTCTGTCGCTGCTCTGCTCACGATAACTTTAATTTGGCTTAATGGAAATTTTCGCTGGCGCTCTCCTTGTGCTGTTATCCTTAAGCAAACTCACGGATGCTGACGCTCTTCACCTCCCCCTCTTAGTACCCCAACTGGTCATCGTCCATGGTCCATGGTCCCTGGCCCGCGTGTTAAGTAGGTGACGCAACCGCAAATTTGCGGCTGGCGATTTAATAATGCTAATGGTGTGCGTGTGCAAGTGCATTGGTAGTTGGCCGTTGCACGTGTAGTTGTTGTTGCTCTGGACCGTCTGTGAGTCACGTCATCATCACGGCCGTCGTCGTCATCGTCGAACCATTTACGTCGTCGCCAGCCGGTAATTCCCCGAACCAATAGCAATAGCCATAGCTATAGCCGTACCCATCCCCCCCTAGGTGGTGCAAACAAGTGCAAGTGATGCGCATTCATTGATAAGATTTCGTGCAACAACTCGCCGCTGCCAGCTGTCTTTGTATGTTGCCCGTGGATATGTGTGGGCATACATTAAGCCAAGTCAAGACCGCGTTGCCATATAAGCTCTGAGCGAGCAAATCTTTCAATCGGTCAACAGGGGACCCAAAGAGCTATAATGGACAACTTGCCACGCTCTCTGTTGTGGCCAAACAGCTGGTAACGACACAACTTGCAATGTCATCAGCGATAAGCCCGAGTTCTGGAATCACTAGCGATCTACCTTCAAATCCCTTTGCTAGCCAACTTGAGGTTTGTTGAACCCACCGCTTATGATGGACTCTTATCTTGGGCTCTGAACTTAACCCTCGTCCAATCGAAAGTCATTAACAGGGGGCTCGATTTTATGGTGCTAATATAACAACTGGAATATTACTTGATATGGACTACCGATAGATATTTAAAATGTGCAATGATAAAGTAGTTTACAACAGTTCAATGTATAGCTGACTTATGTAGATTATTTCAAAAGTGATTAAATCTGTATTTGCCCTAATACTAGCGTTACCCTACCCTAATTCCGGAAACATCTTATTCCATTCAGGTAAGTCACTATCAAGTTTAATTCTTTTCTGTTTCACCTGCGGGACACAAAGTCGTGACTGGGACTCAAATTGCTCATGCGACGTGGTGCCAGTCGCGTCCCCTTCCTTGGCAGTCTTTTGTTTACATTTTTAGAAGACTGGCACCACAACAAACGAAAGGAGAAGAAAAGAAATAGCAACTCCTCCTTTTTTTATTTGATTATACATTCTTCATTGAGCAATTTGCCTTTTCGTGTTGCACTTGACCCAAGGAGCCGGCAACAAGTTAAGATGCGAGGGCAAATTAAGGGAGCCAGAGCATCCAAGGATAATGGTATTAATGGAGCAGACAAACACACACACACACACCCTCCAATGCTTAAGACCCCTGAAGGCATTTATTTTATGGCTGCCCCAGACACCAGACATGTGTGTGCGTATCCTTCGTTCGCTCACACACCCATGCAAATATAGCAGCGCGGCTGCAACCAAAGCGTAACCAAAACCAAACCAACCAAGTCGCGATTTTCATTCATAAAATCGAAGAGCCAAAGAAAATGGGCAACGAAGGAGGCTGCTGGCGCTGCGCAGCCGGCGTCGCTGCCTTGCCTCTGCTACCAATAACTCAAAAGGCGCGCGCATTTCAGCGCACTTGTGTTAATGTATCTGAAAGTGAAATCAGCAAAGGCGGCCGCCTCCTATATCCATGTATCCGTGCCATGCCGGTCCGGCGCCAACTCCAAACTATTATTTGCCAGGCCACGCGGCCAGTCCCTCTGCCGCGCCTGGCGTCGCTGCCGGCGGCTCTGCCTGCTCAATTAAGTGAATTAAGTCTCGTGCCGGAATTTGCAGCACCACCCCAAAAACCCCAAACGAGCAGGCGAAACGACGAAGAGCAAGACGAAAACAACAACATCATCAGCGCACATAACCATAAAGAACAATTAAAAAAACAGAACAAGAAAGGAATAAAGATAAGGCGCAAAGAATCAAGGCTGCAACGAATGGGAAATGCCCTTTGGCTTGGGAAAAGGTAAACAATCGTTGGAAAGGTGTGAGATGCATTTATCAAAATGGATTATTGTGTAAGAGAGAAAGGTGCCAGGCAGGGTTTTATAATGATACTTCCTCTTGAAACTGCAACTTCCTTAAGTCAAAACAGCACTCGGGGAAACAAAGGTCTTTACCAAACATTACTTGAAGATTGGACATATTTTTTGAGTTTCTTCATCATATTGGTGTGAGCTAAATGATTCAAATTCAACTCAATATTTTAAAAAGATTGCTAATAAGTGGATAATAGTGCACTTTTGTGGTACTTTTTTGGAATATATTTTAGCCGTTATTAGTTTTCGTTTACAAACTTGCAGTTTTTTTAAGTCAGACTCTAAACTTATTATAGTAAGACTAGGTGTATTATCAATTCCCTGACCCACGATTCTCTATGTTAATAAAGTTGGACCCTCTGAATCCAAATCCCCGCAAGTCTAGCTAGTTTTATAGGCACAGTTCGAACTTTATAAAGGTGTTTGTAAGAGAACTCAAGCTTCATCATTATATTTTTAAAAGGTAACATGTGCTATAACTAATTCAATCTTTATGAAAATTTTTAACCTATCTAAATTTAGCATCAATGTATATGTTTCGTTTTCACGAACTGCCCGGCAAATTCCCAATGACCTAAACGCATTGTAGAACTTTTCTTTACTGTCGAAAGAACTAAGAAATTAATACGAACTGCTCCGCTGCCGCCAACGAAAGAGAAAACGTAAACAGAGCACTGACGCTGACGCCGACGGCGACGCCAAAAAGTTTGTTTCTGTTTTCTGCGGGGGAGCAGCAGAGGTGAGAGGGGGCAAAAGATGGAGGAGAGGTGGAGGTGGGTGGGCAGAGAGAGCAAGCATGAGGGAGAACCGAAAAAGAGCGTTTGCATGTAATTAATTAAACGGCCCCAAAAGTCAGCTGTCTGCTGCCGCTGCTGTCCAATTGTTGCGTTGCATTAGACGCAGCGCAGCGGCTTAGCCGGCGACAGCGACGCGACTGAGACGTCGGCTGCGACGTCACCGCGAGCAGCGGCTATTTAGCATATTGTGCGAATGTGTGCCAATAGATGGCGCTGCATGATGCCTGCCCTGGTCCCCAAGTGCGAGGGAGAAGGACGGCTCGACTTAGTCAACTGTTTTTGCACTAAAAAACAGTCTACTGTTCATACTAAGATATAGAAATCACCATTATCTATATAACGACTCTTTTTTTTAATCCACATGAATTGTTTTAAAAAATAATATAACAATAACTAAAAGTAGGCAACTTTACAAAAGCTCTCGCTTCTTCCCACAAATTGTAATTGTCAAAGAAATACTTATTTTAATCAAATTAAAATACATTTTAACAAAGGAATCAAAAATGTGTAAGGTATTATGATAATATGGTGGTGATGTTAAAAAAACGAATTAGCTTCACTGTTCATTATGTTAATACTAGTTCTTTGAAAATTAAAAACAAATCAATTTTTGAATCAATAAAGTTTTTTAAAAAGTGTATAAATTGTAATATGGACAATGCCCTAGTCACTGCGAAATATGTATTGACATCAGATTGTTTGAGATCATTTTATTATTAAGTTTTCTTGAATTGTTTTAGCCATTACACAACTTAGAGTCACCTCATTTCTTACTGTGCTTTGGCAAGATGGGGTTAAAGGGGGCACTGACCAGCCTGCTGGCTGCACGTGCAACTTGTGCATTGTTTACATTGCTGAATGGCAGCAGCCACCGAGAGCGGGCATTGTTACTGTTCTTGGGTTCGCTGCCATGTCCTTTTGTTGTTGATAACCTTCTTTACTCCTCTTCCCGACTGCCATTATCCTCCACCCAAGTTTGCATGTCATGCCCAAACCACCACCAGTAACATCGCCAAACACTGAGGCAAACACCCGCCCACGCATTGTCAATGAGGTGGCACAAACCACATGTTGAAGCTACGCGCATTTGGCAAGGCGGTGCTGCAGGTGCGGTATGCCACCTGAGAGATTCCCAAATTGGCGGAGGCGCCACCTCAAAGTTGGCTTACCAATCCTAAGACGAACTGAACGCGCGGCAATTTCAAGTTGCTGATAAAGAGAATTCGAGGAATTGGCAATCTGTGCCTTTATCGCATTTATACTTTAGCCCTTGACCGGGGTTTCCCAAATGAATTCAAAAGATTTAAGAAATTTCCTTTTAAATTTAAAAAGCAGATAGGTATCGTCTTAGTAAATAAACTGAACGTTTTTGATTAGTGTATTATATTTTATGTATTTATATATTAAAGTATTGAATCCTAATCTGAATATTGAAATCAAGTTTGAAATTGCACTTTTACAAGTAATTGAAAACGTCTTAACGCACTGAATAGCGTACAGATATTAGTATTCGCAGCTACCAACTAAACTTGCAACTACAAGATACATAAAATCTCCTATTCTATAGTTTCTATCCGAAAGATACCCCCAAGATCCAGAATTCCTTATAAATACTCGGGACGAGACCCAATCCTTGTAGGACTTTCGTGACTCACCTCAGTGCACATTTTCGGCTGGGCCGTTCTCAGTTTCACAACGTTTATATCCAAATAGATGGAAAACGAAAAAAAAGGTATCGCGATGGAGTTTATGTTCAGGGCGGTAGTACGATCCCTGTCAGTCAGTTACTGGGCGGCGTGGGCGATCAGAGGGCGGCCAGCAGGTGTCCCGAAGGAAAGCGGGACGAGCAGGCGTAGGAGCGGCCCAAAGCGGCATCACAGTACTTGGACGACATGGCTGGCACTATCTGTTTTGTTCTCCAACTTGAATGAGGTGGTGTCACTATTTTTAAATATAAACTCTCAGTTGATTGTATTTTACACTTTTAACGGTCTGCACTTTTTCCGGAAAAACAGTGTTTCGAGTTGATAACTTTGAATTACGCGCGCTGGCGAACGGCTGGGTTTACGTCGTTTCGAATTGGAGCTGGCAGGCGGGCACGGAGCGAATAAGCGACGTGGACCTCGCAGCGCCGTGCTAAAATCACAAATAAAACGCTCGGCGCTCAAGAAGCATTCAGCAGGCAGCAACCGTCACGCACACCAGTGCAAGTAAATGCACCCCTGTACAAGCGCTGTGAGTCTCGGAATAGGTGCGAGCGAGATCGCTGTATACGGCCATCCCGCTCCCTCGACGAGCACTTATGTAAAAAGCATTGAAACTGAACGAGTTTCTGGACAGCAGCGGTGGTGAGGTAGAGAGCAACGGGACGAGGCGAGAGCGAGAGCACACACAATACAGGGGCATTGCCAGCTGTGTGTGAGGCCGAACGGCGTTGCCAGCCACCAGTTTCAGCCCAGCAACGCAAAGCAGAAATCCCAACAACGAAACGAAATAACGAACTACGAACAGCCAAGCGAAACGTTGTGCAAACCAAAAGCAAACCAAACCAGGCCCGCCGGTCCGTTCGGTTCGATTGTGGGAGCGGGTATTCAAAAGATACAAGCAACCGCTGCAGCGTTGCCAGAGCGTGCGCTTCGATTTGAAAGTCGATTGGGTTTTTGACATTTCGGTTGGCGATCGAACAGAAAGTTTTTGAAAATGTGCGGGGTTGACAAAAGGCTATTCTGAGTGTGCGTTTTAACTTATAGCGACATGATCGGCTTTAAGTACTTGTATTCTACACTTATATCAAAATACAGTATGACTAATATCTCAACAATTTGTATTTTAGCAATAAAAATGTTTAGAGGCTACATATGCCCATTACAAATTTTAATATTTAGACATTAAATACCATTTTTTTGCTTTGCCTTCATAAAATAATTGTATGACACCATTCCGATTAATATTTACACTTTCTAGCAAGTAAAGACTTTTCTTCATTTGTTAGTTTTAACTTAAAAACATGGGCTTTCAGAAAATATAGATATATATATATAGATAGATATAAATATTGTAAATTTATCGCTTTGAAAAAACTATTGTTGTTATTCCAACAGTAGACCCATCTTTTTGATCCAGCAATCTTCAAAAAAATATAACGCGATATAAGTTGTTCCTTAAAAACCAAATATCGCATTATAAAATAAGTATCCTCCCAAATAACTTTCTTAGTATCTAGACATTCGTATCCAGTAAGTTTCCTAGCCCGCCAAGCAGTAGGTCCCATGACCGAACAAAACCCAGTCGATTCTGGCCATATGGCAACCCTGTGCCGCACAAACGCTGACTAACAGTCTACACCAACACCACCATCGGGGTATCTCTCGACCGCTGTGTGTGCGTGTATCTGTGTGTCAGTCTTGCTTGTCAGTTGGGATTTCGTTTCGTATCGGGTCGTTCGTTTTCGTTTATATAAAGGTACATTTCCACATGGGCACATGAATGTGCGAGCGTATCTGTGTGCGAGTGGTATGCGGCGAAGGCAGCGACAAAGCAAACTGAGCCAAAGCGACTGAAACGCTCGCTGCGAAAAGCAAAACTGAACTCGAGTTGCTGTGGCTGTTTCGTTGTTTCGCTGGCTACGTCGGCGTCGCCTCTCCCTCTCCCTCTTCCTCTCTCTCGCCCCCCCCCCTTTTGGCCTTTTTGTTGTTGCTGGAACATTTTTGTTTATTTCAGCGGTGCGCTCGTATCTGTATCTCAGATGTTGGCTGACTGGTTCGCTCCGCACACTGGCAGTCGTATCTGTATCTGCCAGGTACTTTTTGCCCGCTTCGTGTGCGCTCTGTGCTATTTTATGCGCTATTGCCAAGATTGCTGTGCGAATTTCGCCTTGAAACATTTTTTTGTTTTTCTGCTTTTCGCCAAGCTTATCTCTTTTGGCCCAAAAAGTCGCTAAATAATACAACTGCATACGGCGCGGGCCAAAAGGCGCGCGCCACTTCTAATTCGCCTGGCCAAGCCAAGCCTAAGCGAACTCTTGATTGAAGGTCAGCGCAGGAGAAGTCGACAGACCGTCGCAGGCTGCGGACCAACGCTGACTGATTGTTTTCGAGCTGCTTGCTGGCTCGGCAAATGGAATGGCAGTGCCACCAAACTGAAAACTGAAAACTGAAAACCGAAATCCCCAAACCCAACCAATTTTGCGTCGCATATTTTGCCGTATCCTGCTCCGCTGCTTCCGTCTCTGCCGCGTCTCAGTCGCTGATGTCATTACTTCGAGGCGAGCGAGAAATGGGGTTTATTTTTTATTTCCCATCGACATCAAAGGTGCTCGTAGTCCGGGTTCTGTTCCAGCTGATGACGGACATGCAACTGGTCGAGGACGAGGGCTATCGTTATCGATTATCGGCAGAACTACATAATTCGCGGGGGAGTGTTGACTGTACCGGTGGCGATAAAGACACATTACTGTAATGGGGTATTCATCAATGATCGTCCCAGGGTTCATATGTTAGAAACTTATTTTAAGGAAAATTGGGATTTTGAAAGACACATACATTTATGGAAATCAATTAAGATACATTGAAATAGTACAAAATTGTAATAATTATAAAAACAAAAAAGAAATTTTTCGAAATTCCATAACTAATACATCTCCAAAGCCTCTGTAAGTCATAATTTCATCAGTCATATGCATTGATATGTAAATGGTTGACTATACCTTCTAAAGCCTGATACTTAAAACCTTTGAGATCGTACGAATTTCCCAACAGAAAATATTATGGGTAAAGAATTCCATGGTTTTTATTTTAAGGAGATTTTCCCGATCCTTCTATGATCTATGTTCTAATACCTTCTAAAGTTTCCCAACATTTACCGCAGCATACTTTTGGATCGATCGATTGCTGCAAATATTCCAAATATTTTCTAAGTATCGCAGCGTCGGGAGTTCCGTTTCTGTGCCACTTTGCTTGTTTAGTTTAATTCGTGACGCGATGCGGGGCAGCAAATAAATCAAAACAAGGGAGGTATGGTGGTGGGGGGGGTGATAAAAAATCGCTTTTCACGTGAGAGTAAAAGCTCCGAATGCTGCGCTGTCGACGGTGACGTCGACGTTGCTGTTACAATGCCGCTGGCAGCGCTGTTGGCGATTTGAATATGTTATGATGTTGATGTTGCATGTTGGCCCGCGTCGCCAACTGGTTTTTATTTTATTCTCTATTTCAATTGCGTCTACTTCCGAGTTCAATGCAAGCGACTTTGGCAGAGTCGTCGGCAGAGTCAGCGACAGCGGCATAGGCAGCGACGTTGCGCAACCGCCCACACGCGCTGCGGCTGCCGTTAGCTTTTCAAAATGTGTGTATGTGCGTGTGTTTTGGCGAGGCTGCGTCGTGGAAATATTTTGCCAGCATTCGCATTCGCTATTCACACATATGTCGGTGGCCCAGAAGCTGCGCCACCCCCAGAGGAAACCCCAGCCCCCTTCCCTGAACCACTCAAAAACCACCCCCTCCCCCTCCCCACCAAACGTGTCCCATTGAAAGCTAGCCGGCACTCACTCACTGGCAAACAACACACATGTTGCTTCGGTTTAGATTTAGACGAGTTTTGAATGCTGAATAAATGGCCCGAGTGGCAAAAGGAGGAGGAGGACTTTTCAACACCACCACCATTGTACTACCAACTGCTGCAACATCCACGGCAGCAACATCACAGCACCGCAGCAACAATAACGATCGTGTTGCAAAAACAGGTGTCCGCTTTGCATAGTCTTGTTTGGTTTCCATCGCTCGGAAAGCTCAGAGTATGGTCAACTGGTAAGTTGTCAAAACATTTGGGTTGTAGCTATGTATGTAATTTTTATGATTTTCTTAGTTCTCAATCAAATTATGATCGCATTTATCATATATATTTTGGCTAAATATTTCTGAATATTAAGACAAAGTAAGTAAAAAAACCAACAAGTAAACTAACATGTTACCTTTCTTTTCAATTTTAATTTATACTTTAGAATGCAATGATAGAAGAGGAAAGACTTAAACTTGTTCAAATTATGTATACACTTAGTAGATAATTTTTACTTGTTTAATAAATTTATCTCTGATACTTATATTTTAATGAAGTAATTTTGACATTCGAAAAAGGTGTTTGCTTTACAGGGAACCAGTTAGTACATTTGCACCGATTCGGCATTGTTGTAAAACAAATTAATTAATTTGTTTCCTGCCTTCTACTTTTGAGATTCTCCTTCTAAAGGATTCATTACCTTATTATTGCTTGCATCACACCGAATCGTACATGGGCATATGGGGAACTTCATGCAACTTATTCACAAGCATAGCAAAATAAAAGAAAAGCCGAGCGAGCGAGCGGCGCTCAGTAATCGAATCAATTCAACGCCAATTATACAATCTGTCAACAGGAGCAGGAGCATTGGTGGAGCAACCTGCTGCGGTGAACTCGCCTAACCGACGACGACGACCCTGACCGATAGCATCGGACGCAACCGCTGATAAGAAAGCGTTCGAACAGGAAGCACTCGACGCCGTTCTGCAAGGAACAATAATCAGCGACAATGCCAACAGACAACCTAGCATTCACTGAGGAAAAGAGTGAACAATTACTGTGCAAGAAACAAAAATAGTATGAATACTTTGTAGTTTGAAAAACATCTTCGCAGGAGCTTTTCTTACTGTTACCATGTTAAAGGCTGATTCACTGTCTACAAAAACGTAAGAAAGTCTACTTTATGCGTAATTGTGGTATAAATAAGTTCCGCAAACTTACAAACAATTTTTTTTTTAATAATCTGGACACAAAGGGTGTAGGGTAGGGTGGGGTACGTAACTTATGTGCATATGGAAAAACCTTTTAGGCAAATTTAACTCAAAAACATAGACTAAAATAGAGAACTTAAATTAACTTTATGCAGCGGCTTTTTATCACAGTGTCCAAAAGTCGTGCATCAGACTTATGGAGAACACGTTCCTTGCCGATTCTGCACTTGTTCGCTCGCCCGCGAACCTATCGTCATCGGCTGGTCCGAACCGAACCGATCCGATCCATTCATTTCCGCTTTGGCCGGACTTTGTTGTTGCTTCGTGCTGGCAACAACAACATTAACAATAACAGCAACTCTGCCACAGAGGCGACCATTCGGAACCGCCGAGCGAGAAACTATTGCACCTGATTGCCTTGAAAAGCGAGCAAAACCAAAGTGGCAGCCATAAACAAAAGCGATCCGTTTGCAGCGAATTCGAAGTTCGCTTACAGATCGTTTCGCCGCTAAAAAAAAAAGAAGAGAGTTCTCATTCACTTCCTGCTCTCTTCCTCTTGCTAAGAAACTACTAAAAACTCAAAACCCAGCTGACGACAAGTTTTCGAAACGAAACTCAATTGTTGTTGCTGCTGGCTGGAAATTGCAGAGAAATTCCTTTGGCTTAATTAGCCTCTTTCGTTCGAGGCGAAAATATTTTCAAATGAGAAACGCACAGGCCGCCAAGAAAGCGGCACAACAACAGTGACAACAACAACAACGACCAGTGTGGCAGAGAGAAAGAGTGTGGAACGTCAGGCAAAAACAACTCTGAGCTCAGAGCACAAATGAAACCAGTTTAGTTCATTTCGTTTCGTTTCGTTCATTAATTCAAAATTTCCATTTGAAACTTTTTCCCTCTTCTGTTGTTGCTTCTTCTTCCTCTGCTTTATTTTGTGTGTGCGCTCTGCTCCTCTCTGTTGTTGTGCTGTCGTTGCTCATCCCCGATTCCCAACCGCCCTCTCTCACTCCTACTGCCATCCCCACCACTCACCCCGCAACCCAACGCCATCGTCATAATCAGAGTTTTAACATTTTATGTACAGTGTGCACAGGCGGATCTCGCTAAAAGATATCTCCTGAAAATATCAATTCAAGCGAAATTTAACTATTTTTTTTAATTTATTTTTAAATTCTCCAATTTTGTTTAAGATATTGTCAAAAATATCAATTTATTTCCTATATTTATTAACACAATTTTGTGCCTTTTTAAATACTTCAGTTTGTTGAAAAATCAAGGATCAAGTATTTATTTAAATTTAATATAATAAATATTTTATTATTAAATATCCCTAATTTAAATTAGGTTGTAACATTAAAGTGTATCTACGAGGAAGTTTTCTTTACATAGCAGTGCCAACTGTATTTATACACTCCCCCACACTCGACCGCCTCATACATAGAGCAAGAGCAAGAGAGCGAGGGGCGACGAGCAAAGCTCGTTTTCGTTGTGTTGCCGAACCGAAGTTCGTTCGTTCTCTCCCACAATCGCAATGCTTGACTCACTCCGCTCCGCCGACCGCCTGCTATATACACATAACCTACAAAAATATATAGCCCGTACATATACGTCGGATTGTATGTGCGCTGGCTGCTCGGCGATATTTGTGCGGCGCATCGTGTGCGCTGTCAGAGGCAAATGGCTTGATGGCCGTCCGTTCGTCGGCAGGGGCGGATGGAGGCGGGGGCGGACGAGGAGCGGAGCAGAGCAGAGCGGGTAGCGGGACATTGCAGGCTGGTTGGCAGACAGGCGGCATAACATCAGCAGAGGCAGCAGCAAAAGCAGCAACACAAGTGCACAGAGTTGCCAGGCGCTCGGCTATACTAAACGGCATTGAACCCGCAACTGGGGTCTCACACAGTAGATTGTGAGTATTATAATGAGTTCCGAGGAACTATACGACTAGGATTAAAAGGAATTCTAAAATTTGTAATACATTTAGTTAGAACGAAATCTAATTTTTAAGGATGAACCACGTCGCACTAGAAAATTAAATCGAATACCTGAAGAAAAAGTAATATATAGATCTATTTATATCAGCGATTTAATTCTTTTTTTTATTTCTTCGTAGTGTTGCTCTATTAAAATTGTTCTGATGCTGATTCATATTTAGAATTAATTAAAACAAAAATGATTTTAAGGTTTGTTGTTTTTCATTTAATCAAGCTTTTATACAAATATTTATTTTTTATTGTCCGAAAAAATAGTTTAAAAAGTCAGAGCTAGAATGATTTTGTTGTTGTAACTACCAACATTATTGAATTGATCTGTTTTCGAAAATTCATTAAACAGCCTTTAATGGAATGCATTTCCTTTGCTTACCTAGCCACCCTGGCAACCCTGGCTGACGTAGTATCGGGTTTTATATGTACATGCGCTGACGCTGTCACGGCCTCTGCCGTTTCCCTTCCCTTCCCTTCCTTTCCCTTTCTCGACTCATTGCCTCTCATCCCCCACTCATTCTCGATTCGTTCATTTCGACCGTCCCATCGTTGCTTAGTCCCATCAGACCGTCGAACTGTGGGACTGAACGACCGAACGAACAACCGACAGACCGACGTTCGCCTCGGCGCGTCGTATGTGGGAACGAAATAATACCTATAAAAAAAATTCTTTTTCCCTCGGTTTTTTGCCCCTGCCAGTGCCGTACTGCTGCTTCTTCTGGCTCCGGCTCTGGGTACAGCGACAACGAAAAAGAGAAAGACTTGTGGGTAGAAAACCAACAAAGTACGACTATAAAGTACGACAACGATGGGGAGCGCGAGCGTTGAGGATGAAGCGGAAGGGGGAGGGTTGAGGCGAACAGCAAAAATTTAAGATGCTTTTGCTAAAGCGAACCAAGATCTGTTGGCTGCGGGACTGTGGACCCGAGCTCGAGCTCTGTTAGAAACATGTTGAAATGAAATTGCTGAACGGCGAGTTGAGCTGAGTGTCAGGTCGGAGCGACCGACCGAAGGAAGGAAAGAAAGAAAGAGGCCCCTGCGTAATGGTCTCTGCCGCGCCACTGCCACCGCTGCTGCCTCGCTCGCTGTTTCTGCTGCTACTGCGGGGGTGGGCAAATGTTTGGCAGCATTTTTGTATTAAAATTTTATGCGAGTGTGTGGCAGAGGCGGCTCTTGGTTTTTTATTTTTTTTTTTGTTGTTGTTGCTGGTTGTCGCCGTCGCATCCGAGAAACTTTGAACATGTTCGGTGCTGGTGCTGCTGTTGTTGTTGTTGCCTGTGCTAGTTACTCGAGATATAAGCAAAAAGGAGGTTTAACCGATGCGGCCGAAACTTTAAATACCCTTGCGAACTTTACATCGGCCACCCTTTACAGGGTATTGCATAACTAAAATCATTCTGTACTTCAATGCAATACTTTTAATCCCTATAAGTCAATCGGCTTTTGCAATTACTCTCAATATAACCACAAAAGACTGCGGGTCTTTGGTGTTTGCTATTTCAACGAATGCTTTGAGAATAGCTAAATTTGTTGGTAATTAACTAAGTACATATTTTAATAGGGGAAAATAGATTGAACGGTAAAGTGGGATTAGCTTTTTAAGATCCTGTTTTTTTTTATTAAACTAATAAATTAGATCTATCGAAAAGGAAAATGAAAAAAAGACCATCAAACTCAATAGATAAATGGACGCCCATGCATTTGGCCCAAGAATGATATACATATTTGATATTTGTTTTACCAAGATAAGATTTTTATTTAGTAGCGTCAGTATTTTTCTAAATGTTAATTTAATAAAATAGATTCATCATATATCCCATAGGTAATGTAACAATTTACAGATGGATTAGTTTTTAAAGTTAACCTTATTACACTATCTGAGACATTAAAACGAGAGGACAAATATAATATTGGAATGATTAAAATTACACAAGTAAGTTTGCAAACATTTGGTTTATATTGAAACACCCTCTTCACGGGTTAGAGTAAAGAGTGCTGCAGGTTTTTTGCGGATTTTAGTGTGGATACGTTTGCTGTGTGGATGTCGATGTGAATGTGGAACGCCGAGCCGAAACAGAGCGAACGGAATGGACGCCGATGGGGACTGAGAGGGGGACAGAGAGGAGGCGGGACTGGACGGGACTGAGGAGACAGACACGGAGATGTTGGATGCTGATGCCGTCGATGCCGTCGATGCCGATGAAGACGCAGATTCAGATTCGGGCCCCAAAGACTAGAGCGACCAGCTGTTGGCCTTGTGCTCGGCGCACTGTTGTTGGCATTATTTTTGGAGACCGCTCGCTCTCTCCATCGCCTCGCCTCTGCGGACTGGATGGATGACTCGATGCGATTGAGTAAAACTTATCCAAACAACAACAGAGGCATTAATAATGTTTGCGTTCGGCGGCGCTGGCTATTTTTGCCCGAACGCTTGCGAGGAATGGCGACTGTCGAAATGATCGGTTCCGTGGGTATATATGATCTCTTCTCCTGGGGCCGCCGCACCATTGATAACTGAGTTCAGGTGCAGCCAAGAATCGAGATGGCCTGAAATTACTAATCATGGGCTTCCCCATTGGTTGATTGGCTCTGCATTCGTTCCTTTATTAGTTTAAGTGTTCATTCGTTTGGTTTCTGGGTCACCGGTTTGGGCATCACGGGAATAGATCTTCATGTTTATACCGAACTGTTTGGAATGTTCTGACTTCGGGACAAATGTTTTTGGTGGATAGCCAATCTTTTGATAGAAATCGCTATGGCTATTAACTATGCTATTTTAATATAGAACTAAAAATACTTGGCTTACAACATTATTTTGTTATTATAGTTTTTGAAATCGTTTTATCTTAGTTCGATAATATTTAATAAAAATTGTTTATTACGAGATTCTTATAAACACCTAGAAACATAGAAACCCAGTACACAGCTGAACACAGAAAATTAGGCAATGAAAATACTCATTATTGATATGACAATAACTGTTTGCATAGACCGAACTTAAAATGCATTGAATCATTAGATCTTCTCGGAGAGAAGAGATGTGTTTAAGCTCCTTAGTATTCAGTTTGTTCTACGAATGCTGGGTTTCAATGCCACTCTTCTAATGCCAGTTTCAATTTCCGAAAGTTCGCAATGCAGCCGCCCACCTAGCATGATTCTCCCCCTCCCCTATCCCTCTGGCATCCTGTCCCCCCTTCGGGCCAATCTCTCTAGCCCTGCCAATTCCCATGCCCCGTCCGAGTTGTCCCTGTCGGATTAGAGTTTTGGCCAGGGCCAAAAGCTGGTTACGTTCAGTTCAGTTCGTTTCGGGTCGTGGTGCCGGGGTATAGAAAATGGGGACGCTTGGAGCATCAATGCAACTTTAGTTTTATGATTTTTCCACTGGAAAATTTAATTCGGGATCGAACTTTTTAAAAGCAGCAAAAATAATATAATTTTTAATAAAATGTTTTTGTTTCGTAATTAAAGCTCATTAAAATACTAGTGTTGTTTATAATAAAAATTCATTATAAGTATCATTTGAATTTATCATGACATTTCCAATTTTAATTTTTAAAGTTTTTACCTTTTAATTAGCTAAAGTTAAAATGTGAAAATTTTAGATAACCATCTAACTTTATATAAAAATGTATATTCGAAAGTTGAAATAAAAAATAAACATAAATATCTCATAAAAATAATAATATTAGTGTTCCCAGTATTTTTGACTTTTTGTTAATCATTTGTTCAGGTGCATCTGGTAGTTGGGGAATGGGAAATAGATTGGGAGTGGGCGCTCGATTGGAGCTCCATAACCGCGCCACTCGAAGGAAGAAATGCGATTGCCGATTCGGGCTATAATGGATTTCGACCGTCCAAGAGTTGGGCTCCAAGCAGCGCTGCCGATGTTAGCGTCGCAGTTGCAGCGCTGCAATCGGTTCGCTGTTCCTTTTACGCTTATTAGTTTAATTTGCCGCTGCCAAGGATTGTGGATGCTGGTGCTTCTGCGGTTGTTGTTGAGTTTATATTGCGATTCTTTTTATATGACTGTTTTTGCTTATGGCATGCAACATGCTGCTGGCTTTGAAGTTCTTCGGCGACTGACGCGAGCGCTCTCTTCGAGGCGACTCCAAACAAGTTCGAATTCGCGACGTTGCAAGGTGCATTTGCCCCAATCCCGAAACGGCTGAGACTGTGTGTAT
Organism: Drosophila gunungcola; assembly: GCF_025200985.1. Lineage (NCBI taxonomy): Eukaryota > Metazoa > Arthropoda > Insecta > Diptera > Drosophilidae > Drosophila > Drosophila gunungcola. Next base: position 11,582,234 of record NC_069139.1, read on the forward strand.
ATGTGAGTGTCGGCCGGGGATTGTGTGCGGGCGATTTGCATATATGCAAATCACTTGGCAGCGCCAAAAATCTGAGACTGCGACTGGGCAGACTCACATGTTGCATTCGCCTTTAATTTATGCCGATTGCCCGCCATCTCGCTCTGACTTTTGGCTAGTGCCATCCGTATATCCCCCTCGCTCTGTCGCAGCTCTTCGACCTGCAGCTCTGCGTTTACAGTTAAAGCTATCAATGTCATCGCTTGACAGACAGGCGGACAGGTAGCGCCACCATCACATGCCACCTAAGCTACAGTGGGCGCTCGGAAGTAAAACCCATGCGAATAGAAATATAACGCTGGGATTTGAGTCCAAACCATGGATCCCCAGTTGTAAAAAGCTTTTAGAAGGATACTTAAGTACTAAGTCCTGAGAGTATTAGCTACTAGCTACAGGTACATCCAAACTACTTGAGCTAAAAAGTAAAAGTTCACATAAAAAAATACTTTTCTATACCATCAAATAAAAACATAGGACGTTTAATTTCAGACTGATATTTCTTTAAATCGAGGCTTTATAATATGATGTAAATGATGAACTATCTTAAAAGCGGGTATTTATATTACAGAGAAGTCTTGATATAAAATTAATGATATGATCAATCCCCTGAAAACTGATGTCTGCCCTCCAACTAAAAATAAGATTTTTTTTATAAGAGAAAAATCTTTAAAGCAAATATTTAAAAATGAAAAATTCGATTTGTTTGTTTTTTGTTTATATAAAGTTTTGTAATTTAATTATTATTTTGGCGGAGGCAAAATAAAGATTCTTAGGGGAAGTCCCCCAAATCGGTCGATTGTGTATCACCCTCGGAAATACTTCAAACAAGGTTCCAACAAGTTAGATGAAGTCAACTGTAGACCTTGGCTTTGTAGAAGGTTTGGCCAAATAAAAACACTCGAGCGGCAAGAGCTTCTAATTTGCGAGCGACCACTGTGCCGTTTATCTGTCTATGTCGCTATGGCAGGGGTAAGAGGGTAGGAAGTTGAAGGTCGTTCGTTCTCCCTGTCACACACACATTCTCGGCCGTACTCATATTTATTTATTACTTTTTATGTTGTTTTAATGACGACGACGACGTCTGCTCTACTTCATCTGTTTCGCTGCCGGCGTCGCTGCCGACGTCGCTGCCACTGCCTCTCCTTTGAGCCAACTATTGGCATCTCTGTTGCTCGCCCGCGATTATTTTCGGGTTATTAAACCAACCGCAACAACTCAGACGGCAAATAACAACAACACACACTTGCAGTTTTTGAATTGCTGATTAATTTTAATGATAAATTCGTTTTTTTTGTCGGTTTTTGTTTTGATTACTTGCTTCGCCGCTTTACACGTGACTCTGGCCGCTCTGCCGCAGTCGCCGCCGACTGCTCTGCCTCTGCCAATAGTTCTGCCGCTGCGCTGCTCTTTGCCTTTTGGTCTCTGGCGTTTCCTCTGCCGTCTATAATTTATTAATTGTGCTCAGAACGTGAAACGCTGTCGTCGCCTTTTTTGTTTTGATACGCCACTTCGTACTGCCAAAGGGTTGGGTGGTCAGAGGGGGCGTGCTTTTTGGGGGATGGGGCGAGGGGTTAGCGCAATTCTCTTTGTTTTTGCCGATGCCATTGCACTTGGTTAAAGACCCACTTTCTGTGTAGAGGAGCACACTTCGGACTTTGTGGACTTGTCAACTTCAACTCAGCCTTTTGATGCTGCACACAGTAGTGTACGTGAAGAAAAGTCAGTCGATTAACAGTCGCCTACTTGGTGGGAGCATTTATAAACAACATAAAAACTAAAGAAAATAAGTATAAGATAAATAACTTTCACTGAGGTTAGAACATTTAGTTTTATAATGCAAAGGTTTGTTCTTTTATAATTTGGATAGTAATAAAATAAGTGTGCCTGATTTAAATCAATGTTGTGAGTAAGTTTAAGCCTATTTGTTGTTCGTTAAATTCATTATTTCTTATTTCTTTTATAAGTTATCATCTTAAAAAGTATTTTGTTCGGTAAGCGATTTGGGTTTAATGTTAAGGTCACCTCGTTTTTTAATAAAAGGGTTCAATATGTGGGTTATTTGTAACTAATAAAGTGAACGTTTTTGAACACTTTGGAGTTTCATTCTTGATCCCGATTGCCCACAGTTTCGGGGGTGCTCGACTTCGTCGCTCTTCTGACCCATTTGTATTCCTCATGCGATTCTGCTTTTGGTGTCGTAATTGGAATCGCACTTTCGTTCTCGTTCGCTCACCCGCTGCTTTCGTTCATTCATTCCAATTCGATTGTCATTTATTGGGGGCCGATCATTACGTAGACATTTGTGTTTGACAATTTGAATGGGTTTTCTCACGCTAAGCAGCGCTGCCGACGTCGACGCTGATGTTGGCGCCGCTTTGTCTTTCATTTCATTCACTCAACCAATTTTCATGCCTCTTTCTAGCCGTTGATTGTTTGTTTGTTTCCGTCTGCCTTATTTTTTTACTGCTCTGCTCTGCGCTTTTTTTTTCATTCATATTTATTTAGCTAATAATATAAGTCAAATCGAAATTATTTATGACACCCGGCATCGAACGTGAATGTGAATGTGAATGTGACTGCTACTCGACCCTACCCCAATCAGCTGTGGCCGTGCGGGGCTTTTGTTTTGATCGTTATGTAAATGGCTGAGAGATGATTTTTATTGTTTTTATTGCCACTGAATAATCGGCGTGGGTTGATAGTGAGCTCTCGCGTGACCGTATGTGTGACTCGTAGTAAATATTTGGCTTTGAAAAAGTGCTCAATGAATGCCACGGACAGCTGATCTAATCGCGCCAGTGCTCTTCATTATAACAGTTCCCTTGTTCGTGTATCATTTTAGTCAATCTGGTATCTAGAGATTGCCAATTTTATAATTTATATAACAAGTTCAGATTATGCTTTACCGACGGCATACCTCTTTGAAATTTTGTCCAACAAATGTTTCGCGTTTTTTTTCGTCTTACTTTAGAAAACTAAAACATAGCCCTAAAGAATTAATGTTATAAAATAATAACCATGCTAAATACCTTCTTAAAAAAAAGCCTTAAAAGTAAGCTGTTATCAATCAAATTGATAGTAACTTTACCAACAGTTTTACATGAAATTAAACTTAAGAATGGAAAACTTGTAAGGAGCCGACGACTACTTCACAATTTGTTTGTACCGACCCTTTCTTTCCAACTGACTTTTGAGTTACACTCACCAAGAAAACACTCACTTTAAATAGAACTAGAACTAGAGCTCTTATGAGAGTGTCAATTTGTTTTCAGTTTCCCTCTTGTGCCGATGTTTCGCGCAATATAAAAAGGATTGCGGGGTTTCCCTATGCTAAATGCCAAAAAAGAAATCTCGCTGTCGCTGCCCACTCCACACCGAAAAAAGTAGCGGCATTTTTGCCGCTTTCATGTATTTCCTCTTGATTAGAAACTGCAAAGCAAAACAAAAACCGGAAAAAGGGTTATTTTTTATTGCTCTCCGTGTGTCACTGTGTTTGTGTGTGTGTGTGTATAAGTGCCTGTGTTTACTTCTTAACTTTCGGCGATTCCCTTGGTTTTTTCTTGGTTTTTTTATTATTATTATTGTCGCCGGCTTGGGTCGACTGCGCTGTCAGCGTCGCGAGCTTTTAGCATTTTTAAATTGACGTTTATTATGCGCGCTGGCTTCGTCGTTGCCTTATTTTTATTATTTTTCTTTTATTTTTGTGTGTGCCTTGTGTACTCAACATTGTTTTTGTATCTCCCTCCTTGCGGCGTTGGCGTCGACTGCGCTGCGACCGTAACGTCGACGTCGGCAGCGCTGCTCGGTGCCGTTTCTTTAGTTTGTTTTGGTTTTTAATTTAATCGTTTTTGTGGCCGCTCTTTGTTGTTGTTGTAGTTGTCGTTAAATGTGCTTAGCACGTGCTGCCAGCCTACCTCCATCTCCGTCCCTCTTGCAGCGGTTATTGTTGACTCTTGCTTTTTGCTTTTGCTTTTGCCCTTTTGTGTCTGTGCTCTTGATGCTTATTAGCGAGTGGCATTCCACTCACTCTTTCAGCCAGTCACTCACCCCCTCCCTCTCCCACCCACTCACTCTCGTTCATTCATGACGGCAGGTTGACTCTGCTCTGCCGTCGCTTAGAAACAAGTGGCCAATAAATTATGGCCAGCCGCAAGAGGAAGAAGAAGAGCAGCACTGCCCATTATTATTGCCCATTGAAAGCGTAATGGTAAATACGCATAAAACCGTTATACAGTCAAACGCCACTAAATCGAATTCGGGCACAAGTCTACATCTACATATCTAATTCATATCTTTTCCTTATATCACATACCAAATACCCGATCATATACATACCTCGAAATCGATTAAACACAGAAATATTTATATCAATGTCCTTAACACTTTTGAAGTTACTATAACATTTTAAAAAACAATACTTTTTATTTATAATTTTATAAAAATTACACATTTTGAGTTCTGTTTTTGCGACATTACATATTTGTTTAAGGAATATCTTGACTAAGCCTTTATCACTGGTTCAAAAACAAAACTTTTCCAACTCAATAAATTAGTGTAAGTGTTGTGAACTTTTTTTTCTCTTTTTGAATATTTTTAAGTGAAAATATACCCTTTTAAAAAACAGTAACTGTTATTATATTTTATATTCAATAAAAACTTTTACAGAATAATATGGTAATGAAGAACCCAATGTCTAAATTCCGTGAATTGTTTATTCATCAGACTGTTGTGGTTCGAGCAAGAGATGTCCCCCTGTATTTAAAACCCTGAAAAAAGGGTTTGCCCGCCGTCGGCTGCTGTGCCTTTTTTATGATTCGGAAACTGACCTAAGGTATGCGACGGGCATTTACATGGGACCGATAATGAAAATGAGTTGCTGGGGTGTCCGCCCCTGCCCCCGCCCACAAAGAAGCGGAACAAGCGCAAGTCATGATGCTATTATTATACAACGTTCGGACTTTGGTACGTCACTGTGTCAAGGACAAGTGGATTCCTTTACAGGAGAGTGTGTGTGTGTGTGCGTAAGTTGGTAAGAGTGGAGTGGTAAGTGTATTTATTGTTGATTTACCGTCTTACGACCTCTACGCTGGTTATTCATTAATGTGGAGCAGGAGCAAATCTGTAGACTTTTAAACAGCAGACTTTCCCAAAGGGGAAACTGGTAATTCAACGTTTATTTTACCTCATAGCTTAATTAATTAGAACTAAAAAGAAATATTTGTGATAAATAAAAAACAAAATGGATACTTTTTTTTTGAATCAATTAAAACTTGTTTAAAACCAAATAAAATAGTAGGGAAAAATACAAAAATATTTCAAAAGTCGGTCAAAAAATATTTTATATAAACGGCTTAAATTGGACACATCGTTTTTAAAGGCAGAAAATTACTTCAAAATAAATTAAATTATTACTTGTATCTTTCAACGAACAAAGAAAAATAACATTTGTACCTATCATATTTGTAGTATGCAATAAAATCAAACAATTTTTTCAAAGGCAGCATATCTGCTAGCGTTGAACACTTTTGGCCAAATTGTGGGTCAAGTTTATTTCAATAAATTTCCTTTCCCCTTTTGTGTTTTATTTGTTGGGAACTTCGAACAGAGGCCTGCAATGAATCTTAAATGCCAATGCACTTTACAGGGTCCAAGGCACCCGTACCGCCCCCAGGCGTTAGCCACCCCCCGTCGACGCATATGACATTTTTACAGTTTTTGTTTTGCTCGCCGGCTTCTACGCCTCCTCTTTCTGAAGGACCCCCTTCCATCGCCCATCGCCCCCTGCCCCCCGCTCCTTCACGTCGTCCATCATCACAAAAACTTTCATTTAATTGCTGCAAGCGGTAGAAATAAAGAAAGAAAACAAAGAGAATGAAAAAACCTTGCTGTTGTTGGCTTTTGTTTACTTGGCTTCGATTGCGAAAAGGGGGCTTGAAGAGGGTGGGGGGAGGAGGGGGCTTAAGACCCCAACTTGGGAATGGAAATCGAATCGGAATCGGGCATTGAGAACCGGGCGGTTTGGGGGGGAAATGGCTAGCTGACGACGCGTGCTGTGCGTGCCTACTACGAATGCCCCACATGGATATGCGTGCTGCCTTGCTGAAGCCCCCATCCTCCTAACCGCACCCCCCTTGTCACGCCCCTGACCAATCCATTGAGCATTTCCCGGCCGTAGCCAAATGGCTTTTCAATTGGTTTCGCCGGTAAACGGCAAAAGAAACACGCGCACAAAACATAAATGCCGATAGAAGAAACTCAAGAATCAAAACAAAGATAGCGAATGCACCTCAGATGGCTGAGGCACATGTACTCATATGCAATCATACACAGCAATAAATATTTGGATGCTGCAGATTGATAATAGGATGTTTTAAGTGTTATACTTTTAAAAATCTTCCAAAATTATTTTATTTTTAAAAACTGTTGTTTTTAACAACAAAACTATTAAAAAACGTAGTTTATCTAATGGTTTAAAAATAAGCTTTTCTTTATTTTGACAACCCATATTTTAATACCTACTGGTTTGTTGACTCTGAACTTACTGTTATCAATGCTTCAAACGTTACTTAAAATGTAATACAATAATAAAAGTATTACAGCTAATCACTGTCAAAAGCTTAAATCACCATCCATGTTTTATATGATATTTTTCAACTTAATTTTTTTTAATAATATTGTAAATGGGCTCTTAGTTCTAGAAATTTGCCCAAGCTCAGAAAACAATGTTAAACAAGAATCTAATAGTTAATATTAACAATGCGTCTTGTTCAGTGCAATTAATGCTAAACAAAAAACAAATGACAAGAAATTGCGGACCTATTAATAAACAAGATCAAGGGCGCTACTTAATGTGGGGGCAGTAAGATAAGGACTTAATCTTATCACGATCTACTCACATTGGATTCGGTCCACATTTTCATGGTTTCCTGCAGGGTAATGAGGAGGTAATCTCGGCTGGCGTTAATCTAAATTTGGCGCCTTTTTCTGAGTCGCTGGTTTGTTTTGGGTTCGGCGGTGTGCTTCAGCCCCAGCTCCACATTTTTGCGGGGTTTTGCGGGGGATGGGCGACTCGATCGCCGGTCCAAGAACAATTCACTATTGCACACACAAAACACACACTCACTGGCACACACACACACAGACCGCTGGTCCGATGCTTTTGCTGCCGCTGTTCGACTGGGAAAAATGGGGAAAATGGCTGTGGAAAATTTACGTAGTTTTTGCTCGGGCTCTGTGGCTTTGGCCGAGCGCCTTTGGCGTCGTCGTCGCTGGTCGCTTGGCGTCTTGTTGTGCGAAGTGCAGAGTTCGTACTGAACGCTTTCGGCCAGGCCAAAACCACTCGACAGCCGGGCGGCCAGAGTTGCCGCCACCGAGGCTGGAAAACTCTCTGAGCGGCTGGCAACCCTGCCACATGCGCACACATCGCTCGCGTTGTTGTTGCCAGCTTTTCCGACTCGTATTTTCGTACCTTCAGTTGCGCTGTGGAAAGCCGCCACGTTGGGACAGAAGCGGGCAAAAGCCACAGGCCCAATCCCAATCCCATGATGCTCCAAATATCACCTACCTACCTACCCACCTACCTCCCTCCCGAACTCCTCTTTTTCATCATTTCCTGAACTATTTTAGTGGGCCCGACCAACAAACAAAGGCAACTCGACTTGGCTCGGTTCGATTCGGCTTGGTATTGGCTATGTTCGGTTGGGCTTGCTTTGGTTTGCTTTGGACGCTTTGCTCGTTTTCATAAAGTCGATAATTGTGATTGGCGCCTAACGGTTTCTAATCGATGCCGAGCGATTTTATCGATACTATTGCGCTTATGTTAGCAATGGGGGATCGATATTTTTGGATTTTAGAAATGGCAAGAGATTTTATGATCGCTATAAAGGAGTTTTCTATGAGAGTTTTTTTTAGCTCAAATAAAATATTTAGAAATAAATAAATTCGGTTCTCAAGTATTTAAGCTTATAGGAGCAGAAAGTTCGTTGAATTTCCTAAAAGGATATAAAAACTTTTTAATAAACTATATTTGTTTAAAGTGTTGTTGGTTACCCAATGTGCTCAAATATATTCTAAACAACATAAGTTCACTCTTAAATAAATAATTTAAGAACATAAAATGTAAGAATATATTTAGCCAAGATATATTATTCAAGAACCATCTATATTATCTATGTGTCAAATGGCGGTCACACTGCGTATGATTGATATGCCAAAGTTCCGAATTTAAGCTTGTGGTACAAACCGAAGGGTAACATTGAACTAAAAAATTATGTTAAATGCAATATAAGTAGAGTTTTAAAAACAAATATATAAAATTAAAAATGTTATTGTTAAAAATTTATAAATTTCATTGTGGTAGTTATAAAATTCTAAATTAAATGATCTAATATAAGGTAGTTGTAGATATGCCTTGATAACTTAAAAATTGTTATACAATTAGTAAAAAAAACATTAAATATATTCTCTAAAATATAGAAAGTATTGAATTATCTTTGTTTTCCTATATCAAAGGAACGTAAATTAAAATCTAATCAGCTCGAAGACGATCGCTTGTGCTCATAATATGTTTATTCATTACGAGGAGTGTCAGCGTAACGACGCACCTGATCTCGCCCATTCTTATCTGCTGCTGGCGAGTCAGGTGCTTTTCGGAGCGAGGCGACCACAGTGCCGAACGACCTTTCGCTGACTGATAAAAGTGGGTGGTTCGGGTGGCAAGGCGTCGGCTTAGGCATCCTCCCCTCTCACTCTCTGACCCCGCTGACTGCTGATTGCTTTGCTTGCTTCGCTGCACACTCACACACAAACAGAGAGAGAGAGAGAGAGAGAGAGAGAGTCGGGGAGTGGTAGAGAGCTGGGAGGTTCTTTGTTTTGGCCAAGTTCTCCGACAGTTACCAACCCACCTCCCAACTCCCACCTCCCCATCTCTCTCTCTATCTATCTTTTGCGAGAGCCAAGCCGAAGTGGGAGCCGAAGTTTTGCTACCAAGCCAAAAACTAAAGCCAGATTTCTGGCTCTGCCGCAGCCGCTGTCGATGCCTCTGCTGCTGCCTCTGCTGGCGGAAAACTCCTGGTCCAAAGGCAGCCAAAACAACCGTCGACGGATGACGACGTTTTCCGACTAACAACGGACGCGCATTTTCCACCGTTTCGAGGCAAGAGCGCATTGAAAATTGTGCGACGCAGCGCAGCCTCGAAATTGGCAAAAAGGGGTTATTGAAGGGGGAAGGGCAGGGGGATGGGGAATTGCAAGGGGGGCAGCGAAGTGGTAATGGGCGGCTAGTAAAAGGGGGCTGGTTAAAGCTCTAACGATGTTGGCCGCTCTGGCGGCTGTGGCATCCATTGTTCGCCTTCGAGCGCCAAGCTCTGAAAATGCCATTTTCACTCAAAAGAAAATTGTGTCCTAAACACAGAAATACATATTGCTGATTTACTGAACTAATTATCAGAATTATTACTAGCTATTACTATGATAAGTGTTATGTCTATTGAGGTTAAATTTCATCTTTAACAATTATCCAATAGATTAAGATTTATTTATTAACTGTATTTTTCAAAATTATGTACATGATTATATTGACAAGTCGGATAAAAATATGAAGTAACTAGTTGATATTCCGCTTAATCAAGCTGGAAAGTATACCGTCTCGTGACAAATAAAAGTTGGGTAAACTTATAATGAAAATCTCAATATGTTTTGTAATGTAATAATGCTCTTAATTATGAAATTACAATTACAAAGATTTTTAAGCTCAAACATATAGCTGAAACATTCTGTGAAGAGAAATTCTTTCTTTCACACAATATCTGTTTGAAGGATAAAAGATTTTTGAATCGAGAAGTTCACTAATTTATGGCGCAGTGTGCTGATGTTGTTGGCGCTGTTATTCCATACACTTTGCGTATCCTTTGGCTGTGCTGCTGATTTGTGCGCAAAACTTTTACAACATCGCAGTGGCAGTGGCAGCGGCAGAAGCACCAGCACTAGAACCAGCACCATTACCAGCAGAGGAACAGAATCCAAAGCAGCAACAACAGCAACGGCAATGGCAACCTATGGTATCAGCAACATTAACGAGTCTCAGCAGCGACAGCGTCACCGTCGACGAGCGCCGTTGTTGTCGCGTGGTTATTGCCGCCAGTTGCGGCTCTGCTTTGTCTACGAAAGGTCGAAGACGGAGTCTGTGGTCTGTCTCAGTCGCAGACTCAGTCTAAGGGGACTCAGCCTGAAGTGGCAGGGCCATGGGTTGGGGGACAGGAGCTGGGGCAAGGGCAGGGGCAGGGGCAGGGACTACGTTGGGGCACCATCAGTCGCCTTTGGCTCTGTCCGCTCTAGCAAAAAAAAAAAAAAGTTCAAATATGCATTGCCTGGGGTTACCGAAGGGTGATAGACGGTACATATAGAGATAGATGGGAGAAATAGTTCTTTAGCAGCGAGGGATCTCCGGTAATCTAGAACTGGCTCACAGAACGTGGTGGTATAAGCTGCCCACAAGCTTGACAGTTCAGATGGTTAGATAAATAGGATAGCTTGAAGAACTGACAGATCATAGATAATATGAAAAAATATAGCTTTTAAAATAAACAAATAAATGGACATATGACCCTTATAAGGAAATAAGTAATATTTAAATATAATATATACAATATATGAATGTTAACTAACAATTATAAACACCTTGCAATAAATACAAAGGGTGTATTTTATTAAATATTTAAAATGGTCGATATTCCATTAACAACAACTCAATAACATAAAGTGACTCGTAAACAATATATACAACAGTTTTACAATTTTTTAGGTTCACAACTTTTTTTTATACTTAAATTAAGATTTATGATAATCTATGATTACAATGAGTTTAGACTTAAAGATTAAAAGTATTGGTTGATCTAATAGTCACAGACTAAGAGACATCTGTATGGTAATTTAACTACACTGATCCTTACTGAAATAGACAATATAACTTCAATTTTAGGAACAGATCCACTAATCCACAGTATGGCATTATGTTGGCAACTCACCCCTTTCTATTGCCAAACATGCATCATTAAAGCCTTAACTATCTTTGCCTAGGGAAGGCTTTAATAATTTTGTGTTTCTAATAAAATTCTCCTGATTGCCCGAAATGTTAATCATTTATTGATATTTCATTTCTGCCACAGGCCTTTCTACGCGCTTCTCTTGCCCGACTCGAGCCGTGTCCACACCGCATCCCGTGCAGCCCGTCTCTTTCGTTCAGCTGGCTGGCTGGGGGTTGAGTGCCCGGTTTGATGATTTTGTTTTCGAGGCTTATCCACCCCACTCGGCCACAGTGGACATTGGCCTAGAGTCACCCTCGCTTTTTCGTTCGAGTTACCCCATAGAAAAGTTGAAAGAGTTCTACGGAGGTATCTCTAATTTCGAAATGGGTTCGCATTTATTGGGGGGATCTCGGGAAAGTATTCCACCTGAGAGCCACCATCAAGGCATTAGTGAGAGCTTTCACTGTATATGCCACAGCTTACACATACAATTGCTGGCTTTTATATACATGTATGATATACTCAAATACATATGCATTTATATGAACAGAGACACACACACACCCCGGGCATATAAACACACATCTATAAGTAAGCATATGAAGGCAAACAAAACTGAAAATGCGGTAAGCCAGGGGCGTGGATTTAAAAGGGGTTGATGCAAAGATGGATCCTGGAAAGGGGCTCAAATAATCTTCTATTCCATTTGCGTATTTCAAAAAGACCCGTTGGCCTGTAATAAGCTTTAATCAGTCATAAATTATACTAAAAACAAGTGTTAATTACAACTAATTAAAACTAGGTGGCCAATATTTCCGTTCTAAAAGGTTTTTATTTGAAGCAGCACCCATATAATTTTCACCATGCTTTTTTCTTAAGAAAACCTTTTTTTCGATAAACAAATATCACTAAATATGTTAGCGAATCATTCAACTCGATTTTCTTAAAGGTGAAAAACATATTGTTTGTTTCACAACCAGATTTCTGTCAATAACGTTTATTGTCTGTTAAATAAATAGGAAATAGTTAAAAAAAAAGTATGAAAACAGTTTGTAAAGCGTTAAATCACAAACAATTTTTTAAGCCGGATTTAAATTAAATATAGTAAAAATATTGCAGTTTTCCGATTTGAATCCCCTTTGATGCAAACGCCTCTGCTGTTGCCGTTGCTGCTGTGATGCGTTGCCTGCCCTTGTTGTTGCTGTTGTCGTTGCTGTATTTTGCCGCAGCAACAACAACACCAGCGAACATTCGTTTCGTTCGTTAGATGACTGCCTCTGTGTGTATCTGTATCTCAGCTTGAACGTGTGTATCTGTGTGTGTTAGGTGTGTATGTGTATACAGTCCTACATTTCCATCGATTTAATCTATCTGACTACGACATCAGCCAAACACACACACACAAAACCCACCCAAAGTGGGTGGAGGGAGTCGTAGAGTGGGTTAGTGAGTGAGTCAGTGGGTGGGAATGGTGGGTTGGTGAGTAAGTGGGTTCGTCGGTCGACAGTCGACAGTCGACGGTCGACGGTTCGACAACGCCGACGATCCGTACAAATAACGAAATGGCAATGGGGTGTACTGCGAATGCGAATGAAGAACTGGGTGCTGTTTTTGCTGGGTGGTTGCTGTTGCTGTTGCTGTTGCTGTTGCCGTTGCCGTTGCTGCTCCATGAGCAGTGACACGATGCTAGGGCACAGTGGGAGCGGGCAACGAAATGGGACGGAGACTCGGGACTGGGAATGGAAATGGAAATGGGAATGGAAATGGGAATGGGAACGGGCCAAATTTCGGTTCGTTTTGGTTCGACTATGGCTGGTAGCTCTGGCTCTGGCTCTGACTCTGACTCTGACTCGACTCCGGTTCTGGCTGGTTCTACGGCTTGGATTGGATTGGACTCGGTGTGCTGTTCGCTGTGTTGTGTGCTGCTTTTTGGGCTGAGTTGGAGCCGCATAAATTTCGTTCGTCTAGTTTGCCTCTGTGTGGCATTGTGTATGCCGACAACTACGATGGCGCCACAATTGAACTGTCAGTAAGCCGAGTCGAAGGGGGGCTGGGTCTGGGTCTGGAAAATGATGAAGGGGAGTGGCTGGGGGGCGTTATAGGGACGCGACTAAAAACAGAGTGTAACTCATAGTGCCGGAGTGTGCATAGTGTTGGAAAGGCACAAAAGGATTGCCCCCTCCAGCCAGGAAGCGAATAAATTCATGACGAAACTGTAGTCTCCAGTCTCGCGAACTTCTATGCAGAGCTTAGCCAGGGTTGCCACGTTTCGCAGCGCAGTTCATTACGAATTCTGAATGTGGGTGCTTAGTCATCAAGCTAATGGAAATGCTTCATTTATCTCACCCATCGCAAAACGAATATATCGTTAGGTTAGTCCTAGCCAGGGTTGTCATGTTCATTATGTAAGCAAACAAGCTAATACATTTTCAAAGATTTCGTTTTCTGATGAAGTTTGGTACGTAGAAATTATCTTTATATATACAAATAAAAGTTCAATATGTTAGTTATACTAATTATTGATAAAGATTTAAAATATTTAAAATACATAAATTATTAAGATCGTACTCTTCGACTTTTAAATGGTGTTCTGGACATTATAGATTGGCTAACAGAAGTCATATATTCAAAGGTTCTATATTTTAAAATTTTTTTTTGATTATTTTCGTTCAGTGTATTCATCTATTGCCATGGCGACAACAAAGAAGCAACAATGCAACAAAGCCAGGCCCCTTGGTTAGAGGAGAGTGCTGCACACTGCTTGGTGGAGAATCGGAACTGGAGGTGGAGCTGGTGCCATCGTCGCATAGTAATAGTAAGAGCTTTGGGCAGCAGTTCACTGATTGCCACGGCAGCTGAGCGGGCTCTGAGTGAGGAAGTCTGTGCTCTGAACTCGGGCTCTGAACTAAATAGAAAGCACTGTGGGGACGCAATGGTTGGTACAATGAAAGCAACCATGCTAAATTTGGCCAACGGTCACCAATGGTCCAGGACTCAGAGTCAGTCTGGACCGAAGGGGACAGGCTGTGAGTTTGCAGGACGATGCTGACCATAAGGACGAAGCATTTCGCCCTGGCTCGCTTTCAATAAGCATGGGGATGCAATAGTTGCATGTTACGTATACGTACTGTAGTCTCCTGAGTATACGGTTGTGTGTGTGTGTGTGTGTGTGGGTGTGTGCGGGGCAGACACAAATGCAAATACACAGATACAGATACGGACACGAGTACATAGATACGGTTTCTCATAAACAAGAACATGGCCACGTGCATATGAAATACTGACCGCTGCATTGGGAAACTCGGACATAAAGTTTGCGGCAGGCTCTCGGCTTTCGCCTCTCGATTTGGGCTATGAATTGAGTTGGGATCAAATCCGAGAGGAGTTTGCCATGACAACGCTTGCTCTGTGCTCCTTGAAACAATAGAGAATTAAGATGGCTCGGAAAGAATTCGAGCTTAAATTAAACTAGTGGCAAGAGCTTTGTTGATGGCTAAAATTGGGTCTAAGGCAACGATTGAGGAGAACTATTATATTCTATTATCTTTATATTCATGCAGTGTTCATTTTTGCTCTGATCAAGACCACCTGAGTTTATTACTCGGTTGACTTATTTTAAGTCCAGAATTTATAAATTCGTTTTTACTACCTTTTGTCAGATTTTAAATAATGCACACAATAAGACAACTTAACTTTGAAAAATGAGTACTTTGTTTTCTCAATTGTCCTTTTATTTAAATTAAAGAAGTAGATTAAGTTTTGTCAAATAATCTGTTTTAAGAGATAAGTTGCAAAATCATCTAGATAAATAATTGCTTCAGTAGAAATTATTTTTTACAAATATTTTTTGGGTTTTTAAATAGTTGTTTAGTTTTTAATTTTAAATCCGCTGTTTGGTCTAGTTTGCTGGCAACGACGACTTAATTTTTGATCAATTCCCTTCACATCATTCGCTATTGCTATTAAAACATTATGATTTCAATCAATCCACATTTATTCGTGGACATCCCGCAGTCATGGAGCCATGTTCACAGCTAATTACGAGTACCGCCAAAGTGGTGAACTCTACTTACTGCCACTCTTGTTGTGGCTGCTTAGTCGCAGAAACTAAGGCAAACCTGATTTCAGTTCTGGCCATAAAGGTGAGGGGAAGGGGGGAAGAACCACTTGTTACTCGGGGGTCTCGATATATATTTTCGCGCTGTCGTTTTGGGAAAGCGCCAAAGTCAAAGTGGCCGAAAGAGCATTGAACGTAACACTTTCGCTGATGACGTAGCAGCAGCTGAAGCAGCAGCAACATCGGGAGCAACAACAGCAACATCAGAAACACAACAGCAACATTGACTAATGATAGATGGATGGATGGCTGTGGCGCTATGTTGTTGAATGCTTTTTGGTGGTTTGATGTTGATGGTTTTGAGTGGCAGGTTCGCCGGTTGTTCCGCCTGCCCCGCAACCCCTGCCTCTTGCCGCACCTTTTCATTCTCATCCCGCTTGCATACATTACACAGCGGCAGCAGCAACACCCATAAATAAATAAATAAAAAGCAGCCAGAGGAGCAACAACAGCAATTCGTGGACTGGGGCGGCCAGGGGAGGCAGTAAATTGTTCAAGGTCGCCGCTTGTCTGCTGCTTTCGAGCATGAAAAATGCAAAACAAACGCCGACGCCGACGTCGACCGAGACGGAGGCAGAGACAGAGGCAGAGGCAGAGCAGTTGGCTTCGCTGTCGGCGTTGATGTTTTGCGCTGGCGCTTGGGCTTTAAGCGTCTGCAGCGACAACAAAAGTCTGTCATAATTCACATGCGAGTGCCGAGCCCCTTTCGCCACCCCCTCTGGCCAACCCCTCTCGAAACGGCTGAACCAGACATAGAAGCTTTAGTTTAGAAGCGCCAAACAGCTGGAAAAATGTATTAAAAGCAAACGCACCGAGCGGCAACAACAGCAGGAGAATCTGCGGCAGACGAAGCATCCCCCATTCCCCAATCCCCATCTACCCCATCTACCCTACCACCATACCACCAAACCCCTCAACTCCTCGCCACCCCTTCTGGGTGCATTGCCACATATGCACATGTGTATATATGGCTGTGTGTGCGGGGGTTTTCCGGAGTCTGAGTCTGCATACAAAGCCATAAATTGAAAATACGCTCTGCCTTCGAGGCTGGCGGCAACGCCGACGTCTCAGCCGCTGCGCTGCCGCCGCCTCTGCCGCCGTCGACGGCGACGCTTAAAGGGGTTGGCTAAAGTTTTTCACTTTTCACGGCGGCGCAAAAAAATAATAAAAACCAAAATTGCTGCCTGCCAAGAAGTAGCGGCAGAAGAAACTTTCGCTTGAAAGGCGGCGACTTACACAAAGGAAAAAAGCGCTGGCAAAGGCATCAAATTCTAGCCCTTAATATGTAAATGCATATTTTACCGGTGCTTCATTTCTACATAAAAACTACAATTTTAGCAAACTTTTTTAACTTATGGCAATCTGCATAAGGTTTCATCACTGACTTTATGCCTGCAAAATATTTGCACTTTTAAAACAATTTATTAGCTAAGCAAACACTGCACCAAAGTAAATATAAAATTACCAAATCAAAAATTTGCATATCACTTAACGTTTAAACAATAAATTTCAAGGGGCTTAATCATTTTAATTTTAATTAAATTAGAAATGTTTAGATGAGACGATAGACAGCTTGATTACACTGCTGTTTTAGTAAAGCTGTTTTTGAAGCGATCATAATTGTCAGCAATCTTAATGTACTATATATAACTTTTGCTGCATATTTGTTAAGCGAAGGAATCTTACATTAATTGAGTCAACTGATTAAACTAGCTAGCTAACTATCTTGTTTACTAATCTTTAACCAAAAGGCTAATTGAATAACCATCTTAAGATTCGTTTTAATGTTATGCTCATTATCCACTTAAGTTCAAAACATTTTTTGAACCCGTAGGATTTTACACCTGCCAAATGTGTATTTATCAAGGGTTTTCTAGCCACCAGCCTTTGTTATTTTTGTGTAAATGATTTTTAAATTTTAAATGTTCGCTTTAATACATTTTTTCCAGTCTACAGGAAGCCCCCGCTGATTAAGCGCCGCAAGGAGTCGTCACCGTCTGCAGTCTCGCTTGGCATTGTTGTCCTCTGCTGCGCTGCTGTGGTTTGCCAGACTCAGACCAATTGAGGGATGGTTGAAGGGGGCGTGGAGGCTGTAAATGTGACAAGGGGTGAGGTGCTGCACCGGGGGCACAGAGGGGTATCCAACACGAACTCCGTGGGTGGCGGCGCCTACACTTCATGCATTTGCATAACTCCTCGACGCACTTTGACATGTGGCAGGCCAAGTGTTTGGCTTATATGAATGAACAGCCATTGTGCGCTGGTGCTGCTGCTGCTTCTGCTGCTGCTGCTGCCGGTGTGTGTTTGTCCATGTGCGCTGTTTGTTAGTATGTATTTGGGTCACATGCATACACGCACGGCGCCACAGACAGCCGCCAACAAGGAGCAGAAACAGCAGCAGCACACGGCTGGTTCTCGGCCAAATTGCACCGCAACCTGCGGTTACCTTGGCTGACCTTTCGCACAGCGGGCGGTGTCAGGTGGGCGGTGGGCGATGGGCGATGGGCGTGTCGTGGCGTGGCAAAAGCCATCATTGCCATCGAGGTGTCATCACATCTCACCTGCTGCTGCTGCTGCTGCTGCTGCTGCTGCTGCTGCGAACCCCGAAAACTTTTACCAGGTCAAGTCATTTGGTCGCTTTCTGCACAAACCAATTAGTGGGTCATGTTACCGAGTGTTTACCCGCTGCAATTCGGCAATAAATATTGTTGTTCGGTACAGGGGGTGTTTTGAATACAACAACACACGTTCAATACGCGTATGTGGCAGTATTTGCTAAAATATACATAATATGAAACATCGCTAAAATGTGCCTTAAATGACTGAATGTGTAAAGTTTGCACTTACATATTACTCACTATTAAGTAACTCGTATTCAATTATTGTTTGATTTATTAGTTTTTTACCCCTATTTGGCTAAATCAAAGTCATAAGTTTTTAAAATTTTCGCAATGTCATTAAACACTCATCACATGACAAGGGGTTGTTTCAAAATTGCTTGTCAGCAGGGTCTGCTTTGATACTTATCGTCTGTTATCCCGATCTGCGGCACAGCTGTTGGTAATATAAAACAAGTAATCCTGTCTGTTGTTGTCCTCAGATGCGCATGTAAAAGTAGACAACATATAAAGATCAAAAGAAACAAAAAATAATCAATTTCTTATTTATTGTTTGGAGCTTCTTGATTTTTAAGCATTTGTAATTTCTTTAAAACTTTAAACTTACACAACAGAAACACTTCTTTTTTTTAAATTATACCTCTACGTATAAATTTTACTGAACCCATTTCAAGATCACTATTATACTGGCCCCTCATTAAAAATATAATGCTCTTTCATTCTGCTGGATTGCAATTTGATTCTGTTCTTGTGTTTTGCTCTGTCCGGAGCTTTGGTTTTCCCCAATTCCAACAACAGCTCCGGCTTAAATGCCAGAAATTTAATAAACAATTCTAGTGGAATATATTTTCGAGCTCTGTGTGTTGTTACCAGCAAGAGTCCTCCAACCCAAAGTCCTTTGCTTGGCCCCCCATCCCAGCTCAACCTAACATCAATTCCTTCTACTGCTTACCCCTGCCATTGGGCTTCCACTTCTTCTTCTGCTGCTGCTGCTGCTGCTGTTTGTATAAAAACAAGGAGGCCAGGACATCGGAGGTCGGGCGGTACGAGGCGGGAATAGAGAAGCATTACGACAACATCAGCAGCAACAACAAGAACAATTTGGATTCTTGGCGTGTTAGACTTTTGCCCAGCAACAACAAGAAATTCGCTTCGAAATGAAACGAACGGAGCAAAGGACGTAGCTCTGCTCCTGCTGGTTTTTGGGCTGCACAGAGAAAAATAATCATGTTATATTGCTTTTAAGTAGTCGATTCTTATTATTAAACTAGCTTATAATAGTGACAAAACCAAAATTCTCCAATGCCAAAGATCGAACTCCATTTAACAAAATAATTGCCTACTTTCTGGCGTTTGTAGCAAATATTCCCCGGCAAGACTCTATGCCGTTTTAAATAAAAACCAAATATAAATTTTATGGCTTAGTTTGTATGTCTTAACTTTTAAACTTCAAATATATATAAAAACCATCGTTTTTGATAAAATGATGACTAATTAACTAACAAAAAGTAATGTTTTTAAAACATGTTCATTAGATTGTCAAAAAAGTAATATAAATGTATATACATATTTTTTTTTTAATTGGTTTTTAAATAAATTAATTAATGTTACTTTTTACTTCTGTTTCAGTGATTTCTTTTAGTTTAAGTTAATTTAAAGTTGTAATAAGAATTAATGTTCACTCTTTTTTAGGAAATATAATAGTTCTAAACAATAAAAGCATTGTGTCAGGGACATTGATAAATTTTGCCGAGTGTGGTCTCAGCCTCAGAGCCCCAGCTTCAGATTCAGCTTCAGCTCAGCTCGCTTCTATCTCTGCGCATCTCTGTAATCATCATCAACACCAAGGCGAGGCAGGGAATGAAATGGCACGGCATAGCATGGCATAGCATGGCATGGCAAGGCAAGGCAAAGCAAGGCAGTCAGGCAGCCATCCTGTCCTCGTGCGCAATATCCTTGTCGTCCTTTCACAGAGCCACGCATACAAATGCAGGCGGCAACTGCGAGACAGACACCGACAGACACACAGACCCGTACACATTTTCCATTTTCGTTTTCATCCTGGCCAAGTCTTGCTCTGCCTTGCTATCCTCGCATCCTCGCATTCTTGCTTGCCTTCGCCTGCCATCCTTGCCTTGCTTTGCCTTGCCTTGCCTTGCCTTGTGCTGTGTCGAGTCGAGTCGAGTCCTTGCTGCTTCATTATTTCAGCATGCGGCTGCTCGATGCCTTTTCTATCTGATGGATACGTATACGTACCGTGGGCCACGTTCAGACTGCCGCTGCTGCTGCTGCTGCTGCTGCTGCTGCTGCTATCCTTGTTGTTGCCGTGAATTTGCAGCATTTTATCCTTCGCTCAAGCATGGCTCTCTTTGTATGTGTGTGTGTGTGTGTGTGTGTATGTGTTTGTGTCTGTTTGTGCTGACAATAAAAGTTTCGTACACACACATTTACAACCACCGACACAAACACACTCACATAAAAGCTTAATGCTTTGTCGCTGTATGTATGTGTGTGTGTGTACTCTTACCGGGTATGTATGCGTACATGAGTGTGTATATGCTTAGCCCATCGTATTTCAGAGCAAGTTTCATTTACCCTATAACCATGAAATCGGTAAAGAGGTTCTAGACGATCTGGCATTGATTTAGTTGAGTTTCAAAAACTGAAGTTCAGCTATAAATTTCGGAGCCAAATGAATGCAGGAATCGCTTGCATTTAGATTTGATATAAAGATCCTTTTCATATCTGTTTTGTTATCAACTATTCATGGGATACAGGGGTTGACCACGAATAAAATGTTTGGAGAACTACTTTTTTAAAGTTCCATCCCTCCGAATCCGTACCTGAATACCATAACTATTGCAATTTAGTTTATTACTCCATTTTAGTTTATTTATTAAAAAAGACTCAAACTTTAACTTAATTTTTGATAAGTTATCATATACTATGTATGTTTATGTTTATGAACTTAAAGAAAATTTAATTTAAATTTTGATCTCCGATCTGACTATTTATTACTTAAGCAAATGGGGGTAAAAGAGTTTTTTAGTCAAAAAAAAATATAAAAAATAAAATTATTTTAAATACGAAACAATAAATACTTACTATAAAGTTAAAATTTCTGGTGATTTGACATTTTGAACAAACATAGTTTGTACATATTATTTATTTACATCAAAAATCATTTTAAAACAGTGCTTAAGTGATGTCCTTTCATAGACCGTCCAACATCGAGGGCATAATCCTTTTCGGCTATGCCCTGTTTCCTCCTCCCACCCTGTGTTAGTCTTCGTTATGCCGACAGTGTAGCCCATGGGTGGGTGGGTGGTGGTGCGACCGCCTGACATGGTGGGTGGTTGGGTGGCCGGCTTGATTGGGTGGCCGTAGTGATGGCTGTGGTGGGTGGATGGGATGGTATGGTGGTATGAGGGCATGGCCTGCAGTGGGTTGTGGGTGGCAGATGGCGTTGCGTTGCGTTGCTCTTGCCTGTCAGACATTTGGGTTCTGGCTCTGGCTCTGGCTCTCTACCAGCGGTGGGAGGCAGGGTGGGCGGGAAGGCGGATAGGCGGATAGGCGGATAGGCTGGTGGGGCGGCGGTGGTGTCTGTGGGTCGCATAACGGTTACAGTGAAACTTTTGCCCTATTGTGACAAACAAACGACAAGGAGGGGAGGCCGGGGAGGCTGGCTGGGGGAGGACAAGCGACTGGCATTCACCCTCAGCCGTACGCCGTACGCCGTGCGCCTTGCGTCCGCCCTCCCCCCCTTTCACCCGCCCTTGCCCTGGGCCGTTGAATAGCAAAGTGAGCGACCGACTGACAGCCGAACCGGGCCTGAAATGTGTGCCGCTAAACAGGGTGTTCTTTTGGCGAAGGATTCAAAACAACACTTATACTTTAACAATTTGTTTTATTATATTATACGATACAAGAAACATTTTATTTAGTTTTTATTATCTTTGCCATTTTGTATAATTTTTGCAAATAACCATGTTAGAGAGTTTTGTGCTGTCGAGTTTTATGCTGAAAAATGTATTAATTGACTTTATTTCAGTTGCTTACATACTAGCAGATACAAATTATTTGCTGTATTAAAAATATAAAAATTGATCTGATTCATTCCTAGTTCTTGTTCCTTCTCTGACAGCAAACAATTCAAAAAGTATTAATATCTTTGTTTATGAGCTATTGCTTACAAATAATAGCTTTTTGAAGGCCTAGATCCTCCAATCTCTCCTAGCATAGCCGTTTAAATTCTAACACAAGTTTTCCAGTACATTTTTAAAGGTGTTTCATGCGAAAGGGTCACCCTCTATAATCTCCCCTGGCTTTTTATGCATTCGGGTGAGCGGCGAGGTGGCGGGAAGGAGAGTAGGGCACAATCTACCTAACAGCAAGGACTGCTGCCCCGTTTGCCCCAACTCCAAGGAACTATTGTTGCTTTGGCTGTACGAAAACTAAATGAATGAGGCGATTGAGTGTGGGTGGTGGCGGTGGTGCTGGAGCGTAGCTGATGGGTCGAAAGTGGGTGGCGTGGGCCGAGATTCGTTAGGGGGGATATCAGTGTGCGCCAACGGCTAAAAAATCCGGCTCAAAGTTCGGTCCCTGCTGGAGGATTTCGACGGGCTAAAGCAGCAGCAGTGACGGCGGCGCAAAAACGCTCCCCAAGGATCGCACACTGCGCAGCCTTGATTGAGTCATCGGCTCAAGTTCGAGTTCGCCGCTGGGAAGAGGGCATCGTATCACATCGCATCACAACGCATGACGCATCGCCAACACTTTCAGGTTTTTATCGGTTGTTTCTCTTGCGTATGGAAAAAAAGTGAACAAAAAAATTGAATTTTTTCTCGCTGCGTTGTTTGCTTGCCGAGTGACGAACCAAACAAACCAAACCAAACCGAACCGAGCCTGAACTCTGGGAACGTCCCAAAAAAATATCTCATGGCAGTAATACACGCAGTTGACTTGGCATTGGTTCAACACCAACGAAAACAACAACATCAGCCAGTCGAAGGGGCTAGGCCCCATTGAAGCGAACCTAAGTGGGGCACACACTCCCAAGCACACACCGCTCACACTCATATCAGATTTAACTGTAATTCATGGTAGTACTTCGATGAATTATCGATTTAATAATCGACTGGTGAGCAAAGTTGCAATCAAATAAAATCAAACAATCAATTGTAATCGATTAATGCAATGATTTATTTTTCTGCTTGGGAAATCAATTCAATGGTATGCCATCTATGGCAGTGATCAAATTTGGTTAGTATAAATCAATAAATAGGAATATTTACGATACTCGAATAGAATTTAATATTTTTATTTGTTTTTAAAAATTCAGATTTTATAGAGCATAAATATTATAGTCATTGCTGGATATTAAATAACTTGGGGATTTTCTACACTTGCTTACCTCATTGCTCGAATGAGTGTAATGAAAAACACTCACTCACTCCTAGTAGGCAGAAACATATTTTAATAAGAGTTATTTTATTTTAATGTTCTGCAATTTATAACATAGTTTTTTGAATGCGCGTATGCCCTTACATCTTGGCAATGCATATAATAATCCGGCTTATATGTACTTATTAACGTTTTCAAAAATTACATTTCTTGATCGTGCCTTAAATCCTTACCGCCCAACTAAAAACATAAAATATTTCTGGAAAATAACAAAGATCCTATATAACTCTTACCACTCTGACTTTTTAATTAACCCATCTTAAATTTTGAGCAATCAATACAGACCACTCTCTATCTTTCCATTCCTACCCGCCCACCCAACTCTCTGCCCAAAACCACCCACTCGAATATCTGCAGAGACTGAGTCCGCTACTATTTTGTCCGCCACCGCGGATCGATGGTTCAAGTTGTGTGTGCGAGTGAGTTTGTTGGTATTGCCGTCGCTGGTTTGGTTATTTCGGTGGCGTTGCGCAAATGGCAAGTGGTCGTCACAGTCATCGTCGTCGTCGTCGTTGGCCATGTGCTGGCTGACTGGCTAAGAACCAGAACCGGAGTCGGGCTCAACTAGCCGGAGTCTGAAGTTTGAATCTGAAGCTGAAGCTGGATTTGAGTGTTAAGCAGCAGAAGAAGCAGAAGCAAAATCTGAAGTCGCACTCAAAGTGGGAGCGAAGCAGCAATAACAGAGCTCTACACTCAAATAGATTCTAGCTAATATTATTTTAAAATTAAATCAATGGCGGTGTTTAAGGTCCAAGTTCGTAGTTTATAAAAAAATTGAGTTCCCATATTTAAGAACATTATTTAATTTGTTTTTATGAACGATTATAACTTATCGATTCAAAGAAACCGATGATATTTTTTAATTAGCAGAAACAGATAAGTTACAAATATAAATATTTTAATAATCATAAATTCTGCCAATTATTTTATTGAGTTCACTAGATTTTAAGTCAGAAACATCTATGAGTTTAAGCCTGAGTCAGATACTTGAAGTATAAAGCCGAATAAATAAAAACGTTCGAAGACAGAGTAAGAACTGATATATCCTTGAAATACG
Source organism: Drosophila gunungcola (assembly GCF_025200985.1). Lineage (NCBI taxonomy): Eukaryota > Metazoa > Arthropoda > Insecta > Diptera > Drosophilidae > Drosophila > Drosophila gunungcola. Next base: position 11,606,552 of record NC_069139.1, read on the forward strand.
ACTTTTTGAAAAGCCAAGTATTAAAAAAGCAGCAGATCGATTCAAACTTGTCTATTCCTTAGGTTGTCCTATTTTTTGATTAACTAAACTATTGTCTAAAATAAAATTAAATATCAACTTAGTGATCTTGCTTGAGAAACTATAGTGCGTACATCCTTTTTGTTTCCAAAATAGTACACAACTCAAGTTTATATTATAAGTGGTGGCAAACATATTTTTAGGGATTTAAAATCATTGAAAATATTACAAATATTAATGCATACTTTAAGACACAGCTCGAGTGATTTTAAAACGCTTATATTTTAAATCAAGGGTATTGGAATCTTCGGTCGGTGGAACTTTATTTCATTTTTTTTGTGATTTTTATGCTTATGTCGACTCGTAGGTTCTGGCTCAAGGCTCTGGGCCTCAGTTGAAGAAGCGGAGACAGTGGCTTCGATCTTGGGAAAAGAGGTGTTTGGGGGATTGGATTGGGTGGCTTGGTACCACGGCAGTGGCAAATGTGTTGTCACAGTGGTGTGGTATTTCCTTTATCGCAGCAGAATGAATGGTGGTAACCGAAGGACGGAGCAGGTGTGGGGGGAATATTTTAGGTCTCTGGCACCGCTCCGCCAGCCCCACCAGCCCCCCACCTGCCCAACTGAAGCTCTCAGCACTTTGGGTCGCCCACCGCCCACTCCTTGGCGTTTCATTTCGGCCCGGTTCGTTTCGTTTGGCTCGTTCCGTTGCGTTCGCTCTTTCGTTCATTCGTTCGTTTGTCTTGACATTTGCGTTTTGCCTCTGCCCTCAGCACCAGCACCAGCACCAATCCCACTCCCAGGCCCCACCCTCAGCCCCACATCCTTTCCCAAACGAGGCGACAGTGGGACGATGCGGTTTTCGGTTAAAGAATGCCAGCAAATTGAGGCTAAGATGCGGTCAGAAAATCCCGACTATGAATTTCTATTTTGGGTTTTTGCCTAACAAAGGTTACGCCAAGACCTGTTAAGAAAATTCCACAATTAAGACAAAATAATTTCTTTAAACTTTAATTTCCATTACACGAAGATACGTTTAAGTTTAACATTTTAACTGAATCCAAATTTCTAATCGTTTTTAGGATGTTTTTATGGTTATTTATATCATAATCCTCCTAGTATTAAATGTAAAAATTACTAATTATAAAGTTATACGTTAAACGACATTGAAATCGATAAGATTAAAGTTAGTAAACCAAGTTAAATCTTTACCAATGCGTATTATTGCTTAAACAATTTAAAAAATTACCAATAAGAGTTGTTAAATCCGTATGTTTAAATATTTAGTAGAGAATAGAGCAGCTAAATTTAAATTTAAACAAGAACATGTCTAGATCATATTCTACAATTTTTTAAGCTAGACTTACAAAATATTGAAAATTTTAAATGTCAAATTAAAGCCAAGTTTTACATTTCGGATTGCCATATTACAATATATATTTAAAGAACCTAAGTAAAATAAAACAGTTTTTGTAAGATCTTATAAGACCGCCAAATATTTTGCTCCACTGTGCTCGGCTTAAGCGAAATTTCGTTTATTCTGATTACAAAAGGCGGCATGGGGGAAGGAAGGAAGGAAGGTAGGGAGTGGTATAGGGAGAGGGGATTTGCGGGGGACAGAGCGCTGGTTGAGGCACAAATTCCAACTTTACTTTAACTTTAATGTTGGGTCGGCCTGGTCGCTCGGTCGCTTGCTTGTCGTTGTTCATCGCCGGTCGCTGGTAACTCTGGGTTCTCGGTCCGGTCTCTGTGTTGTGTGTGCTGAGACCTCAGAGCAGTCGGTGTGACGATGACGACGGTTCTGACGCGAGCTCGACTCCGAGTTGGCCGATGACTACCATGGCTGTGGCTCTGACTCTGACTATGACTCTGGCGATGTTCTGTTCTTTCGTTTTAAAAACCCTAGAGATTCGGTGGGTATTCGTTTTCCCTATATTAAGGCAGAGACTTGCTAATTTAAATCTTAAATTTTTGGGCCTTTCGTGGGTTTACAGTATAAGTTTTAAGGCCAATTGGTATTATTGTATGATATTTCAAATCAATTTTTTTTGTTAAGTAACCGTATCAAGAACCTTATTTAAGTCAGGAGCTGGACCTTTTAATATTTCTTTATTAAAAATCGTAATTCCTGAAGCAATATTCTATTGGTTCATGCTCGTCCACAATATTTTGTATTTCATATAGAAGACAATTTTTATAAAATGTTTTTTAAAAAGGTAATATGGAATGTTTGTTTGCTATATTCTTCTTTTACTTACTTCTTATATCTTATACGTAAAACTTCAATTCTAAACGAGGTATACTTTAGCAAATTTTTTTTTTTTTTTCAACTTTTCATTATATATTTTCCTATGTGATACCTCATCGATCGTTGGGCAAGAGCAGCCTCGTTTCTTATACAATTTCTTATTTCATTTTTAATTCCGAAGAAATTTTTTTTAATTTACCCTATTTTAGTCAGGAGCTTGGTCTTCTAATATTTAATTTTTGGGTTCTTTCTTAAAAATTATAATTCTTGAATTCTTCCCCATTTCTATTCAGAAGACAAGTTAAACAGAATGTTTTTCAAAGTCTTCCTTATCCAATGTATTTTATGATAATATGGAAAGTATATTTTCTGTATTGTCTTTTTATTTTTTTAATTCTTTAATACAAAACAAGGTACACCTTAGCATATTTTTAAATCTTTATTTAACTTCCCATTATAAATTTCCCCATGCGATCCCTCATTGATCGCTCGGCAAGAGCATCCCTATTTCGAGGCCATGTAAATTTATAAATTGGTTGTTCTTGGCCAGGTCCAGTGCCCAGTGCCCAGTGCCTGGAGCCTGGTGCCTGCTGATGTTGCCGCTGCCCCTGGTTGCAGTTGCAAGAGTCGCAATCGCCAGCGACGTCCTCGTTGTTGTGGCCGCTGCCGCTTTTATTCAGCATTTTTGTTGGGACTGCCGCTGGTTCGTTGGTTCGTTCATTTGCTGGTTATATATGTATATACGTATATGTGTGCTTTTTTCTTCTTATTTTCCATCAGAGTCGCCGTCTTGCCTGTGGTACGGAGCCAGGCCAGGCCAAGCGCTTCAAGCCAAGCCAAGCCAAGCCAAGCCAAGCCAAACCAAACCGAACCGAGCCGGGCCAACCAACGCCATCGCATGCTTCACCTTCGCCCCACCGCACACAGATACACACGCACACACCGGCACTTTGTGTGTGGCTGCCTTCCCATTCAACCAATCCCCGCCCACCGCCTCGTCCCCTTGGGTCGCTGCTGCTGCTGGAGTTTCTTGTTTTCTTTCAGCGTCGTTGCTGTGTACCCCCCTCCATCCGACCATCAACCATCAACCTTCTGCCCCATCCTCCATACCCCATACCCCATCCCCCATCCGTAACTCACCATCAACCATCTACCATTCCCCATTCCCACAGCCCACTGCTCTGGCTCTTTGCCTTGTCGTAATTTTACTTGGCTCTTTTTTTTTGTTGTTCGTTTTCTTTTTCTTTTCCTTTCAGCGCGCTGCTTTCTGCGCTGCCTGCGACTCGGTTTCGAAATAAACTTTAATGCGAGCCATTCGTTCGGTTTGGGGTCTCAGTTTCTGCTGCTCTGTTAAATTTTCTGGTTAAATTTTGTGCGCAGTCAGCTCGCGATGCAGTTCGAGGCGGGGACTCCAATGGGGCTGCTCGCGGGGTTGCTTTGGGGCCAGTTCAAATTGCCCAACTTGCTGGGATTGGATGCAGCCCAGTTCTAGGGGTTAAATGCTGGCTTGTTTTGTACTAGTTCTTTAAATCAGCAAGGGCTTTTGGGTTCTGTTGGGTCTTAATATAACTGGGGTATTCTGAATGAGTTTATAGCATCTTGGAAATGTCTATAGGTTTGTAAAAGTAATATCTTTTACAAACTGCTCAATTTCTAATATGGTTTCCCATACTTTACATGTATTGATTTTACCTTCCTAGCCAAATTTAAGCACAAGGGATACGGTGTTCAATTTATTTGATTTTTTTTTTTTACAAGCACACTTTAGATAATATTAATATGTATAACATTTTTATTCATTTTGGTTTTAGTCTAACATTTTACTTAAATTTTATATCAGAATTATAATAACTGAAGAATTTTGTGTGAAAAGGTGTTGCTCTGCCGGAACTCACAAAATCTCAAGGTTTACAATTTCGAAACAAAGTTTTTGAGTTAAATGTTCTTCTCTTGAATGAATTTGCTTATAGCTCTTTAGATACTAGAAATTATTTATAATATTAAAATTAAAATGATGATGTGTGGAAATAATAAGTTTGTTGTTTTTGTCACAACAAGACTTACATATTTCACCTTTAATAGTTAGTTTATCTCATTGGTATCATAAACGTAAAGATCTCTAATTGAATGAAGGATCTTGCCATTGAGGTTAGCTTGAAGTCTTTGGTCCTGTGGCAAGTGGAGCTCGACTCCTTTTGCGCAGTCTCGCACTGGCAGCAACATCGGCAGTGACATCGGCAACAGCAACATTGCAAGTTGCCGGAATGCTGCTGCCGTTTATAGTTTCACTATAAGGCGCACATATGAATTTTTCCGTCGTTCGCTTTTTGGCACGCAAACGCACAGCACAGCCAAGCAGCCAAACAGCAAAACAGCTAAACAGCCATACTATACAACCAACCCAGTCGGCAAGTCAGCCAGTCAGCCAGTCAGCCATCTAGCGAACGTCCTCGACAAGCCCAGTCAGCCAGGCCAACGGCAACGGCAACATCATCAACAACAACAGCAGCAGTATCCAATTCAGTTCCTCCAACCCGCCGCCAACCGCCATACAATCTGAAAATATAGAAAAAGCAGCGACATTTGGGACGTTCGCTCGTTCGTTCGTCGTTCGCCTGGTACGTTCCGTGGTTCGTTTTTGTTGGTATCGTGGCGGAGCGCTCAGAGCCGGAGCCCCAAACACCAGATACAGATACGAGCGCACACACTCGGCCTCAGATACAGATACAGCAACAACGGCAACAACAGAAACCTCCTATATGAGTGCCCCGTACATATACAAATGTATATTTATATAGAGTCGCAGCAACACGCGCACTGGATTCAACGACGGACACAATGCTCTGCTTCTGCTTTTTTGCTTCTGCAGCGCCTACAGCTACGGCTACGGCTACGGCTACGATATGGCTGCAGATGTAGGTACTGACGGAGGGCCAGATTATACATTCAAGTGAATCTAGTCGGGAGAAATAGTATTTGGGGGACTTTAGATCTTTTCGGATTTCAAAAAATTTCACAACTCAAACTTAACTCTTTATTATATCTTTTATTCAAAAAGTCTCAATATCAATTATTTTAAAAACCTAACAAATTGGGAGACAAATTTTTAGGTGTTCCGATCAGTAAAATGAAGTCCTTTTATCTTTTTTTTTTTCAAAACTTACAAGTAACTAAACTTTGACATGTGACTGAGTAAAGTATTGTTTGGTTGCAACTAAAAATATATGATAAGCGGAGAAACAAAATATGAAATGAGTAATGGAAAAAAAACATTTGGAATTAGAGGAAATAAAAAATACTCTACCTATTTCTTAACTAGTCTGTAAATGGTGAAATCTGATTACTATTTGTATAGAATTGTTAACATACGTATCAGTAAACAATGGCAAGCAAAGACATATATAATTGCAGGAATCTTATATGATAAGCGTTATGAAACCTTCCATACTACAAATATGGGTATTTTAAACATATCTGGAACTAAGAAATTTCTCTTGTAATGTATCGCGATGGGGTTATTAAGTCGAAACTGCCTGAGCTGGCCGGAATATCTCCAGAGCATTGTATCAGCTACCCAGAATTCCGCGAGTGACGCAGATGGCAAGCAGTTCCGAGACTCTGGTCGGCAATATGATGTTCTTGGGGCAGCGACATCGAGGCGGACTGTCGTCATCGCCTGAGTTGAATTTGAATGCAAAGTCGAGAGTTGCTGCTGCAGATGCAATAGCTGTTGGCGTTGCTGTTGATGTTGCAGCAGCAGCATCGGCTCAATGGTGATTCTGTTCTTCCGCTTCGTTTCGGGGACGCCTCTCGGGTGTCCAGGTTTTTATTAGCACCCGACTAACGGACACTTGTCCGCTCGCTCTGCCTCCTCAGCAACTCAAAAAAAGCCGCCTGCCAGTAACTAATTTTCGAAAAAAAAGCGAAGCTGAATACTACTCTAGCCGGCAACTTTGGCCGAGTATGAAGCTGGTATAAGTTGTCGCACTTGCATCCTGTTTGAGGATGTAAATGTTTAATCTTAACGCTTTACATTAGATGTTTTAAGCTAATATTAGCTACAAGTCTTCATCGATTAAAAATAATGCTGTCTTTCATTTTTTTCGGATATCAGAATTAAAATGTATAGGGCAACAAAATTCAAGTAAACAGTCTAGATTTTAAGTTTAATTTTAGATCATATATATATTAAATTTTTGGTGAACTTTTAATTTTCTGTTAGTACGTCTAAAAAAAATTATTACAATTCATATTACTACCAATGATGAAAGACTTGATCATGTAAATTGCGACATTTGAAATTTATTTTTCATTAGTTACCGTAAACGAATTCATTACAATATTAAAAGACTTTAAATTTGATTAGTAAAGCAAGCACATAAATAATCCAAACTTAAATTCAAATAGTTAAAGTGGCGCTCCAACAAATTTTGAGTTTAATTCTCGAACTATAGGACGAAACCTGTTGGCTGAAATAAGAAACAATCAGCTTCCACAAAATTGCACAAGAGGGCGCTGCAGGCAGAAAACAGCTGATTTTGTAAACTGATTAGCACTAAATCGATGTTTACCAACACTAGCCCAAGAAACTTCGTAATTTTTTGTTCGGCTAACAAAACCTTTGTTAAACAATGATGCAACACACAAAGCGCATGGTAAGTAAACTAATTAAACTATTGGCTATACCAAGTGCAGTAACCATTTGTGTATTTAAGCTGACTCCCCTAATAAGCGGCCTGCGAAATTTGCCGGCACGCGGTGCAACAACCACGACGTCGGCGGCGCCCGCCAAAATTGAAAAAAGTGGGTAGTTCTTGGTTACCAATTGTGAAATTTTATTAATTGCTGGCTTTACAAATGTAGCCGTCAACACGGTTACCATTTTGGGAAGAGTTGGAGCCGATCCGCAGCTGCGTGGATCCCAGGAGCACCCGGTGGTCACCTTCTCTGTCGCCACACACACAAACTACAAGTGAGTACCCGTCCCCGTACCCGATTGCACGAGTGTGTGTGTGCGCCCAGCATGTGTTCGCCTATTGATCTTGAATTCGAGTCTCCAAGGAGGCATTCACAGTCGCGGTCAAAATTATAGTTACGAAAATCTTTCCATAAAGTTATAAATGGTTTCTTTCAATATCAGATATCAGTTCACAATGTCAAAAGAATAAATATATTATTTAAGATATTCACCTATAGAAGCATTAGTTTGCCAATCTGTTATTTTTCAAAAGATAAAACTTTTAAAATTGAATCCTTTATTAAGCAAAAATTTAATATTTAACTTACAGGCCAAGATTTTATCAGTATACAAAGCAAGCTTAAATATTTATTTGCATAGCGTCTATTAAGTTTTATTTTTTTTAATAAACTAGTATGTATTCTATGTATGTATTAGTAAGTATTTAATGGCTGTTACCAAAAATGTTAATAAAACCATTATTCTCCACAGATACGAGAACGGCGATTGGGCCCAGCGCACCGACTGGCATCGTGTGGTGGTGTTCAAGCCCAACCTGCGCGACACCGTGCTGGAATATTTGAAGAAGGGGCAGCGCACCATGGTGCAGGGCAAGATCACCTACGGAGAGATCACCGATCAACAGGGCAACCAGAAGACCAGCACCAGCATCATTGCCGACGACGTGCTCTTCTTCCGCGATGCCAACAACTAGGATTAAAGCCGAAAAGACCAAACCTAATCTTAAGCTCAAAGTTGAACTTGCAGCATTGTAAGCATTTATAATTTTCATATGGATATGTGTTATCAGTTCTCGGATTACATGCATAGATGTATCTTTCAATTCCCAATGGGCTTTAACTATTTTGTTGCTTTGCAGGAACAGTGAGTGCTGGCCGCTCTGGTTTCATGGTCCCTATTTAGTTCTTCAAAATCCTTCTGAATCTTTTTGACTTGGCTTTGCATCTCTTCGATATGCTTTTCGAGGGACTTGAGGGTGTTATTGTGGTAATCAATGATCTTGGCAATCTGTAATTTCATATATACAACGCATTGTAAATATTGCAATAGTTATTCATACCACATTTGCAGGAGCAAGTTGCTCAGCTGCCTGTTTGTTAAACATCTCGACCTCCTCCCTTATGTGGTTGCATTGAGTGGACATTTGATTTGCAGACATGAGCAAACTTAAGAGATCATTGTAGGTGGCACGAGCTAGGGGACACTTTCGACAAGCCTTTTTATCAGCTGTCGGGCAACTCTGCTCTAGTCGAGTAATCGCCTTTTCCACCTCGATTAAGTTGATCTCGTTCTCATTCAGCTCCATTTCCAGCTTAAGCATGCAGCAATTTACTGATCCCAGGATTTGGCCTACAGAAAGTACCTGGGGGTAGGAAAGGGTGTTGTCTATGTATGTATGTATTTATCAATCGTCTCTTAATACCCTACATTTTTGGAATTGTCCATGCATTTTTGCTCTTGCTCCTTGATGAACGCCAACTTGGTGTTGAAGTCCGACTCAAACTCAAGGGCGTACCGCATTAAAATATCCGCCAGCATATCCAAATGAATGAATGATGAGGGATCTGAATAGTTTGGTTCACACATAATTTTAAAAGTTCACTTGTTTAAAATTTAATTTTTTAATTTTGTATATCCCGTTGTTAGGGATAAAACATAGCTTGCTTGGGCTTGAGATTTTTTTCGATAATAAAGCGAAATTTTAAAATATATTTTTAATAAATTGCAACAAAATTGTACCCAAAGTAAGGCATTCTGCAAAATATTGCTTTCTCTAAAGGTTCTACACCTTAGTTAGTAAATTAAGATCGATTCTATGAATTCCTAACAAATATATAGAGGAATTCAATAAACTCTGAAAAACGACAGTTTTAAGGAAGTGAAAGGTTTTTAATAAGCTCGACATTTATTAATGCAAGCCAAGCAAGTTGGGATCAAAAGTGAAGCGCTTACCATCCACCATAGATAGTTTTTATCTACCAACATTGGAGACCCACTCAAGACCCGCGATCCACAAGTTCTCTCCATATTTGAGCTTGGAGCGACCTTATCGCCATTTACCATCGTGTGTGTTTTCGATTTTCTCGCTGAGCGGAACAGTTCACAGTTAGCATTTTGCCAGTTCCAATGCTGTCGGCGGTCGGAAGAGTTGATAGCTGATCGAGAGCTCCGCCCGCGGTTTATACCTCCGAGCACGTTGTTTTTCCCGGATCCGTCTTCGCGACCCACAACTATCAGTGTTCTGCCCATGCTTGCTCCACTTCATCGGAAGATGACGATTTGCTGAAAGGCAACAACGAAAAAACTTCCATTTATCAACCTCGAATAACGTCTGCATCAAACAGCAAATATGGCTGTGGATTATGTGCTGGAGGACCTAATGGGAAAACTAGGTGAGGTGGATTCAGTTTTGGAGCAAAGACTTTTGAAAGGTCACCCCTGATTACGTTGCCAGGCGACCCCATCCCTTGCTGATAAGTTCCAGTGTTGTTATGCTTATCATTTTGAAGGGGCCTTATCAGCAATGCAAACTGTGATGGATAATATTTGATTTTACGCCGACACCGCCGGATTATCGCCAATGTTCTGTTCTGCATTCAAATTTCATAATTAATTTTTCGGTATTTCGTTTCTAATCTCCGCCTAATCTATCCGGCTGCCTGTCCGTCAAGTGCTCAAAAGAAGCCGCCCCTAATACAGTTTTAATTACACCTATTTTTGTTTTCGCTCTATTTCTTATTTAATAAATCGTCAAGGTCGCGGCAAGTGACAGACATCTATGACAGCTTGATAGAGACTCCGAGCAGTTGCCCCCTACTTTACTATACATGTAGTAAGTAAATCGCGACACATGTTCGTGTGGGCCCAGTTCTGAGCTGTAGACTGTCTGACACTTGTTGAACCTTCTTGGCTTTAGCACAGTGAAGCTAAAACGCGAGTGGCTAACGAGCAAACAAACATGGGTTTCCACCCTAAGCAGCATGTGCTGAGCCTTTGTCACAAGACTCTATGGTGGGCCTGTCATAAAGATCTTGGGATCTGCGAATCTCTGAGGAACTTTCAGTTAATTTATTATGCACTCTAATTGCGCGGTGTCAACATTGCAGTTAGCTTGTGGGAATTAGAAAATAAAGTCAGTGTATTTGCTCTATGCAAAGCAGTTAATAATGATAATAAGGTATTACAATGGAATCTCAACTTGTCTAAGCTACAAACACCTGATTAATAGTCTTAGTTGTTCAACCAACTGTTTAAATCTAAATATATATCATCATACTTGGGGTACTGTTTTAGCTTTAAAGAACTTTAAATTTGTGTCACAGACTGAACAAAAAAAATTGCTTAATTAAAACCATTTGATATAGGCTTTATAACACCTACAGATTTTGCATCGACTTCGATCCAGAACTGGTTTTATACTTAGCAGTCTAAAAACCGCAGTCCATAAGAAAGTGACAGAATGTGGAGAGAGCGAGTGATAATCGCATTAGTGACTTTTTTAATCGTAATATGATCATACATTTGGATTCATTTGTATCTGTAAATGCAAAAAAAAAACTTAAACCGGTTTGTTCAGCTAAACTCACCAACCCCGCGGCCCTCAAAATTCACACATCGCTCTTGCATGTGTATTTATTTTGTTGAAGGCTTTTTTGGTGGTCGGGCAGCTCTAATTACTTCCAATTCGGAGGCGTGTTACATTGCTGAATTCGTGTATTTTTGGTCGTAGGAAGGTTGGCATACCAACACCAACTTACAATGACTTTCAAAGACCTTCCACATGTGCTCTGTTTGATGTTTAGAACAGAACTGAAGCGGCCTTGTTTGTTTAAAAACAAAGAAAAATCAGACTAGACTGGCTTCCACCATAAACTAGTAATAAAACAACTTGATCTACCTCAATCAAACCAAAAGCGGAACTTACAAAGTTGCAATATGGAAACTTATTTATAAATTTTAATCAACCAACAAAATAATTTAAATAAAAAAATGTACTATAAAACTTATTAAAATTGATTGCTTTGTAAGTAAAAATCAGATAGCATTAGCAGAGTGCTGTAATAATACATAACCTTATCAAATTCACTTATCGCCTATATTAGATCCAGAGTAAACAAATCTCTAAACCTGCCCTATTTTAATTTTTTTTTGCACAGACTATTTAAGAGAACTACAAACATTGAATGAGCCAAAAACAAATGTCATATCAAGGGCCACTTGGCAACAATAACAAGGCTAGTTTTATTGGTCGGATGTAATAAATCCGTCGCAACAATAGCGCTGATATATGATGTAGCATTTAGTGGCCTCTGATAATCCGCTATGATTTCCACATGAAAATTTACTATTCTGATTTTGGTTATCATGATTTCGTCTTTTCGATTGCCTAGCATGTTGGCAATTATACGCTGATTATGTCTATTGGGGGAGTAATTGAATTTAATTAGATTTTGAGTCAAAATTTAAAATTTAGATTAATTAAGTCATGCCCCCCAGGCTTTGACATAATGTTACACTCTCGATGACATAATTTTACACACCACGCAATCGTTTAAATATGAAAATTGAAATTCTCAGACGATCTACTCACGAGTTGTCGATTCTAACGTAACCGGGGTGAACGTAACTTTCGATTTGATGGCAATAGTTTCACTTAAACGACCAATAAGCGTAACCCACAAATCAATTGAAACGGCTGATTGAACATTGGACCGCTCAAGTGTCAAATTCTCGTATCTAGGCTACATACTGTCCCCGCTGATAGAAACTTGCACAGCCCCTGCCCTCTGACAAAGCGATCGCACCGCCAGTCCAGCCAAGTCATAATCGATTCAATGCATTCTCCCAAGACATCCGAGTCTCCAGCGGGTAGAAAAACATGGACTAAACCAAACCAAACTGTGGGCAAATATTTGACGGGGCATTTGAATGCGCTTCAATTGAAATCGAATTGAATAAATTCCACTTGATTTAATTGCAAAGCCTTTGGAGTGACGACAATGCCAGCGACACCCATAAAAAGTTCCCATCTACATAAAAGTCGGGTGTTTCTTCAGGTTTCATCCATCACTGGCGCTTTTATTGCTTATACGAGGATTTCGATAAGGAATGCATAGGTTCTTAAAGCAATTAAAAACCTAGTTGGGAAAGTTAGGGAACTTAAATCCAATTGACAATTTATTTCGTTAGGAATAAAGCATATTTTCCTTAAAAAGTTCAAAATTGTCACTAATACCTTTTTAATTTAGGTATTTGGAATGTCTGCTTTGTAATACACTCTTTGCTATATGTTAGCGCTATTCAGAGAAATATAAAAAAATATTAGAAATTGCATTAGTTGGTTATAGATAATAACAGATCCGTTTTATTCACTATTCGTAGTTATAAATAAATAGTAGAGATAATTACTATATGTTAAATAAGCTCACTTAAATAATTTGCAATATATTTTAGTATGACCATCCCCAACGAATCTATAGCAGTGCCTATTTTTGATTTCAGGGGAATTTGGAAAGTACCAGTTCCTGCAGTTCTTCCTGCAGGTGCTTTCCGGCCTAACCGCCGGCATGCACATGCTCTCCCTGGTCACAGTGGCCGCTGTTCCCGAGCACCGCTGCTTCATCGAGGGCGTGGACGACGGCAAGCTGTCGATGACCCCGTGGAACTCGAGCGCCATCCTGGCCGCCATTCCCCAGAAGCCCAATGGTGAACTGGAATCGTGCCTCATGTTCGATCCCACTGCCCTGGCCTCCAACCAGACCGTTGCCTGCACAAGTTACGTATACGACACGACGTACTACAAAACCTCGCGCACCATTGACTGGGACTTCGTGTGTGACCGCCGCTGGATGGGAGCCATTGTGCAGACCGTGTTCATGCTGGGCGTGTTCACCGGCGCCGTCACCCTTGGCGGACTGGCCGATAAGGTGGGCCGAAAGACCGTGTTCTGCTGGTCGGCTCTGTTCCAACTGATCATCGGCGTGGGAGTGGCCTTCATTCCCGAGTACTTCTCGTTCATGGTGGCTCGATACCTGCTGGGCATTGTGGGATCAGCGGGTGCCTACATCTGCGGATTCGTACTGACCATGGAGCTGGTGGGCCCCACCAAACGCACTGTGTGCGGCATTACCTTTCAGGTGAGAAAGATCACTAAAGATCTATCTAGGATTCATTATGCTTCCAAATGGCGAAGAAATATTTCTTCTTAACACGATATCCATATTTTACCAACTGATTCATACTTATGCTTATAATATCTGCAGTCAATAAACATTCTATTATCATTTTCAGGCTGTCTTCGCTGGCGGCATCATGTTGGTGGCGGGATGGGGAGCACTAATCCCTGACCGCAAGTTGCTGCAGGTGATCTACGGACTGCACGGCTGCCTGTTCCTGGGCCACTGGTGGCTTCTCGACGAATCCCCGCGCTGGCTGTGGATGCAGGGCCGTGCCGCCGAGGCGGTGGACATTGTGGCCAAGGGCTTGAGGATCAACGGATCGGGCATACCGGTGGACAAGGAGTACTACGTGCAGAAGGCCAAGCAGCAGGCGGCGGCCGAGGAGAAGACCAGTGCCGGACTGAGCGACCTCTTCCGCACGCCGAACCTGCGGATGAAGACGCTGAATGTGTGCCTCTGCTGGTTCGCCAATTCCCTCGTCTACTACGGACTGTCGCTGAGTGCCGGCAAGCTGTACGGCAACCCCTACCTAATCCTGTTATCATGGGCCTGGTGGAGTTCCCCAGCTATATAACCATTGTGTTCGTGCTGGATCGCCTGGGTCGTCGCTCGATCACCTCCACCCTGATGCTGGGTGGCGGCCTATGCTGCATTGTGGCCGCCTTTATTGCCCAGGGCAGCACCACTTCCACGGCCGTGGTGATGGGTGGCAAGCTGCTCATCGCCGGATCCTTTGCCGTCATCTACAACTACTCGGCGGAACTGTTCCCCACCGTGGTGCGGAACTCGGCCATGGGCTTGGGATCGATGTGCGCCCGTCTATCGGGGGCTCTCACTCCCCTCATCACGCTGCTCGACTCGTTCGATCCGAAGATCCCGGCCGTACTATTTGGCGTGGTGGCGCTTGTATCGGGCTTCTGGGTCATGTTCCTGCCGGAGACCATGAACCAGCCCATGCCCGAGTCGATTGAGGACGGCGAGAACTTTGGCAAGGGCGACACTTGGTTTAGCCAGTGCGCCGGCCGCAAGAAGCGACAGAATAGCGTCTATGCCGATGATCCCGAGCAGATGGTGCCGCTCAAGAACATCGAGCGCAAGTAAAATTAAACCAAAGATGATTGTGCCCAAGTTCCGCATCCAGTTCAAACTTTCTTGTTAAGCATTTTACTCGTCTGCCTATTAGTAAGTTTTAAGAATTGCTATCCATTCCATGTGAATAAAATTATGCTGCAGAACAGGAAAAGCCACATCAAGTGTGTTAACCTAAAATGGCAGCCTTTAAGTTGTTTATAAATTATATTGTACCTTATTTCGAATGTTTGGCGATTCAAAAAACTTTGCCTAGTTTTAGGTGGGAGTTATTTTAGTGTTGTAAGCATCGTTATAAGGCTGACAAAAATTCCAGCCCCAATAGTATAATACAAAAGATTTTACCTAAACCAATTGTGTGTATATAAATCAGTTTTAGATAATCTAAACTACATATTTCAATCGGTTCCTCAAGTACTATATGGGGTTTTTTCGCTTTACGGCTTTAGCAAACTTCCCCTAATTAAAGATTATTCTCCGCCCAACAAAGCCACTTCGGCCTTGCAAAGTTTTCAGTAATTTCCACTCAATTGCACCATCAAATTGCCAATTGTCGACAGGGATTTCCAATGTCGAATCCATAACCCATCGCTGCCCTTTCAATTAAAGTTGGTACACAGAGTTTTGTTTCGGTTTTTCTGTTTTTGTTTCGTTTTTGGAATTTCTTTTTTTGTTTTGTTTTGTTTGGTACATTTGAGAACATTCATTTCGAATCTGAATATATTTTCAATTTAAAGTTTAACTACACGTAGGCATATAGAGTTATATACGTATGTATTGCGACATCTGATGCGATATCGCAACACCATTTCGCTGGCTTAGAATTACATTAACATTTACATAGATATAGTAGCATTATATCTGGGATTCGGATCGCTGTTCTCGATAGCGCCTCTGGCAGCGATTTCCCATCGAAGGTACACAGAGATAGAGATATTGGTAGCAGGTAGTCGCGATGGGTTAACATCGATATTCTTAGACATAGACACACTCAAATCGAGAGATAAACACATCTAGATGCGGTTGCTAGCCAAATAACTTGTATCAGAAGCCAATTGGGTTAAATGCTACATTTCAAACGAATGGTGGGAAAGTGTGTCGGGTAAGAGTAAAGGTATGGGTATGGGAGTTCGAGTGCCTAGTAATAGAAACATACGAACGTAGCTAAATATATGTATGTGTAAAATAATCACAATTGAATCGGAAACTATTTACATAAAATACTCAATCCAAGCCCCATCCTTTCGCGGAGCATAAAAACCCAGCCCGTTGTCCAGTTCGTTTTGGGCCTACAACTCAAGTGTTCAGCTTCAGCTTTAGCTTCGCCTCGGCCTGATGATTATGCCCGCTCCGGGCACTTGGTCTGGACGATCGGCGCCTTCACCTGTAGGCCTGTGGTGCCGGTCTCCGCCAGCATGGCCGTGTGCACAATGATGGCCGGCTGGTCCTCGCTCTGGGGATGCAGCTCGTGCGACTCGCCGGGCGTGAGGCTGGCCAGGGCGGCCAGCAGGTCGTGGTTGACCAGGGGCTCGCCCTCCTCGCGTGGCTCCCAACCGGCTGGCGGCGAGGCGGGCGGCGAGATGAGGAACTGTTTGACCGGCGCCGGCGGCTGCAGGTTCTTGTTGCTGACCGGTGTCACCGGCTGGGCGAAGTAGCAGGTGATCACCGTCTTCTTGTTGAATTCGTACTGGTGCAGCTTGATCCGCGCATTGGCCGCCGCAATGGCGTTGTCATAGTTCACCCGCATGCGGCGGAAGCTGCGCAGCCACTGGAACGTGGCCGATTCGCTAAAGGTGCGAAACAGCTCCTCCATGGCGTGCTTTAGCTCCGGATTGGCAAACACCTCCGAGTGGATGTTGGTCACGATGATCGAGGTGGGTAGGTCGTCGAATGAGTCCGCGTCCACCTCCGGCTCGGTGTCGCTATCCACGTCCCCCTCCTTCGGCAGCGAGGGATGCTGGTTGGGCAGACCGTCGGCGGCGTTGATGAAGATGTCCTGATCTGGCGAAAGCTTGTCAATGCTCCCCCCGCCGCTGCTGTTCTGTGTTGACTTCAGTTTGTTCTTGCTTTTGCCGCTGCCGCTACCGTTGGCGCTGTTGTTGTTGTTGTGATTGCCACGTGGAGTTGTCGGAACGGCGTCATTGGCCTCGCCAGGTCCTCCAGCGGCATCAGGAGTGGCCGGATCAGGTGCATCGGCAGACGCATTGTTGTTGGACTTGGCCGCGTCGGACATGGCTGTCTGAAAGCAGAAAATAACAGTTTTAGGCCAGTTTGCTGAGGTTATAATCGACAAGCTTTAAGAGAAACCCATAAACTGGGTTAACGGAGTAATAATTCGCAATTTTAAGAATTTCCACTTAACAGCTTTTTAAACATTTTCATATCCTCTTAAACTTGGCTACAAAAAGTTTAGCGTTATTAATTTTGCATAAACAGTTCACTTAACATAAGCAATCAACCAAAAAAAAACATTTATTAAAAAAAGGCTATTAAAAACAATTAGCATAATTTAGAGGGCAAATCCCTTGGGAAGTCAACTGCTGTTTAAAAGTGTTGTTTTTGTGAGCGGCATTACTGCTATACTTGAGCACATACGACCTTTAATTATAGCCCTAAACGTAAAAACTTTACAGTAATTGGATTCAACAAGTCAGTGACATTTTCCGTAAATAGAACTGTCAGTGGGCTGCCCTTCACCTCCAAACATCTCAAAAAAATTGGTAAACAGTAAACAGCGCTGCAAATTTTTTTAATTTTACTCAACAGCCGATGGTGTTGGGTAAACACCATCGACCAGCATTGTGCTTACGTTTTTGTTTACGTAACACCGTTTGTAACAAATTTCAAGCGCCACGCTACGACATTAAAAATTGCTTACTCCTTCCACGAGACCCGCAGCCCTTCAACCAATTACGGGACCGAAAAAAAACAGACTTGTCCGAGTTTGGTAAATGGGCGGGAACCGGAGGACGGGGAGCTCTGCAAGGCTCCTACTTAAGTATCGACACGTGAAGCCAATCAATAGGTCTGCCAAGGGGTTGGAGTGCCATGTTGATCCGATGGTGACGCACTGTTGATTCACAACTGCTCTTGATTTTATTGTTATGCCTGTGTGGCACAAACTTACATTAACAGAGAGCGGGGAAAGCGCCAGACGGGTGATTAATAGTGGCGAATTTTTTGTGAATGAATGAATGAATGAGGAACTGGCGCCGCGTTTTAGGCGTCAGAAAGAGAATGGTGACGTGTGTCTGCTTTCGCACCTGTGACCGACATGAAACCCATTCCCCGAAAATCCGCGGGAACTCTTTGTGTGTTTTATTATAATAATAGAGTCGTGGCTCTAGATGGGCGCCCATTTGTATGCTATAAAAATAGCATTTCTCCTAGTGTTTTATTTTGACCCATGAATCAGCAATATGCAGTGAGTTAATTATACGCTATTTAAATGCAAATGGTTTTTTGTGTCTGTTTGGCTAAACCAAATTGACTTAGTTTCGGGCGAGAATTTTGCAAAGTTTTTCTGAGTCGCAATAATGGGTTTGGGGCCAGGATCGGAAAATGTTTGATATTCCGAGATTGAAACTTTTGCCATAAATTAAGATTCCATTTTAATTTGATTTTGGATTTTGTTGTTGTCATAATTAAATCGATCATGTTAGCTTACTTAACTTGAAAGACATTTCTTTAAGTGTTAATAATTCTTAATATTTTCAATTTCTTAAGAAAATTAAAATTCAGGTATATTATTTCAGTTAAAAAAAAAAGTAACTGCTGTGAGTGTATAAATATTAATACTTATATGCCATTAGCTTCGATTCATATAAAATGGGTTTTAATTTCATGATTAAGTAATCTTTATAAGTTGAAAAGTACAGTGAATAATTTAACTAAAATAATTTCACAGTCGCTGCTAAGTAGTAAGTAGTTTTCTTAAGATCTTGATCAAATTTAAGCACGCAAATAAACGTCTCTTTCTGTGAAGTGGATTGCTTTTTAATTTAATTAAATTGTGATAAACCATCTTATTTATGCACTCCCAAAAATGAATATCCACTTGAAGGGATGACAAGGCCAAGAGCTGGGTTTTGAAGCGCGCCAGACGGGACTTAAAACCCCTTTCCCCGAATTGTTTTGTTCATGTTTTCACTTTCCTTTTTATGGCCTCGTTTTTTTTGTTGACTTTTGCCTCAACACAGGCAACAGCAAAGCTTAGCTAACAATAAAAACAAAGACCAAAAAAAGAACGCAACGACGAGTTGATCTATTTCGGGATGATTGATTTCCTTGAAAAGACACACCCACACAATGGCTACATTTGCCACCAGCGGAAATGTGGATGTGGTTGTATGGGCTTTGAATCCAAGGAAGTGGGTGAAACTTGTTCATGACGTTTGCACTTTGCAGAGGGGCTTGATCCCTATCTCAGGAGCAGGACGCGGACGACGGCAACTGCAAGTAAGCATAAACGAGCTGGTGGCATGCAAATCGCTTGGCCCCGGTGTGACGTCATCGTTCCTGCACGCAATCCATAAAAAGCAAAGAAAACGGGCCGTAAGCGCACTTTAAACTAGACAAAAGTAACTCTTAGACCCGCCCCCATATTCTGGGGAGGCGGTGGCGTGGTTTCGGCATGATGATGAATTGCCTGCCGGTCGTTAGCCAGCGACCTTCACTCAGTCATAATTGCTGTCATCATTATATCAAGTGGTCGCCGCCCGTCCCACGAATCCTGCTCCCTATCCAACCATACATATTTCCATTCATTCGGCAATCCATCCATCCTTCTGCTCATCCCGCCATGTGAGACTTTGCAGATTTATAGCCGTAAGTAGTCTGCGCGCAAGCCACCGCAAAGACACACAAGAGCTCTTTCAATCATGTGAGACGGCTTCATTGAACTACTCAAAAAAACACAATACACTTTTTAAGGAGATATTAAAAAGCAAATTATAATCTGGGCAACAAATTAAAAAGTACACATAAGTAAAAACAAGAACAAAAATGTAAAAAGAAAGTGACTTGTAATAATACTATGCAAGGCTTTTAAGGAACCAATTAGCCAAGCTATCCTTAAAATCGTTCAAATTGAAATCCTTGAATCGATTTAATTTTTAAATTGTAGTTTAATTGAAACTTGTCCACATTTAATCGATCTTCTGTGTATGTGAACATGTGTGAATTGTGGCCTTATTTACATTATCGTTTAGTTTTCGTGCCAAAAGGCAAATCCCACGAATGCATTTTCACCCTCAATTGCAACTGCTGCTGCAGTTTACCCTATTTCAATGCAAATGCAAATATTGTAACGTTGGGACAAGATTAATTTGATTTTCTGCATGAAATTTTTCAATTTCCCTCGACACATACTCCGCCAGAGCCAGATATTTGCGATTGATGTATTCCGCTTGGAATTTAATTATATTGTTCTTGGTCTTTTTTCAGAGTTCAAAGCGTGGTTTCGTTATTACAGCTCCAAGCGGTTGCTGTGGAGGCGGCTGCTCATATTTAAGCCTGCAAGTGTCGGCTTCGTTTGCCACATGTCACATGTTGCTGTAACCGGAATCCATTCAAGGCGAACGCAAAAGGTCAGGCGGTCAGGTATGGTCTCTGGTCGTTAGACAGGTTGAGGAGTACGTTATCATGAGTTTTGTGGCAGAGAAAGGTTCACAAGCTCACGGGAATCGTATATGAAACTTAAACCAATGCTGAGAGCTTCTTCCACGAAATTAATTAAATCCTAATTAGTTTGAAACTATCTTGGCTCATTTCACTTCTGGTACAGGTTAAGTAATTTCAAAGAAATGTGACTTGCTCTTACGTGGAACAATAGAAATTCAAATGCACCTACTTTTGCTGCACCCAAAAGTATGCTATTATTCCTACCATACAGCCCTCGGTAACTGAGCTCCACAAAAACCAACTTTGCTTTCACGGCTGCTGTGGCTGGATAATTACTGCCAAAGGTGAAACGTTCACCAAAAGCTTAGATAGCATGGGCGGTGATGGCATGGGAGTGGCGCAACCTTGGTGGGCGGTTGTGAGGGGAAGGGAACAAATACCGCTGATTGGCAGGACATTGATTGGTCGCATGTACCATGTGTGTAAAATGCAAAATGGTTGAGCTTTCGACTACAAATCAGCGGGAATTGTGTGTGTGCTTTATACACAGCGTTACATTATTGTAAGGCCAAGGTGAAAATTAACATAAATATCAAAGAAAAAAAGCTTGCTTAGTATATAGTGCAATTTACGTGAACTGCTAAATGCTAAGAGAAAATGGGAATCTATGCACAAAATATGTAAATGAAATGAATCAATTGTATTGAATAAAACTTAATTTTAAATCAATTTCAGTAAAACTTTTTCTCCCTTGAATAAGATGTATAACAAGAGAATAGATTTAGAAAATACCAATACCAGTACTCATTCCATCCCTAACTTAAATTATTCAATACACGGATTAATTAGGTTGAAAGTTAGCCTTTTCTTTTCAGGATCAACTTTAATTTGACTTTCAGTTACGCTGCGTACTGTGCGTACCGAATGCTCTTACTAATTCAATAGGGAACTGAGTGGCTCTGTATTGCGGACTCATTAAACCTAATCTCCGTATTCATTGGATAGCCAGTCACAAGGGGCATCCATGATAACAACTGACTTTGTTGATATTGAGACCACTGTTAGCTGCGGACAGCATCCAGAGAAATATTAATAAATTTGCTGAATTTACCTTTGGCATTGCATGACAATATCAGGTTTTCGTAATTACCCGACACTTCCAGGCATAAGCTGTTATTAAATCATTTACACGTCGTTGGCTTGCACCGCAATAGGTTTGTAAACAAATTCGCACCAAGTGAGTATGAGAAATGCTTTTGGCCGATTGCCTTCAACTTTTCGGGTCGAAAATGCCTGGCATTTCCACTGACCTTTAATCGAAATTGCAAATACTGATGTGGCCCACACGCCCATCAAAGCGCCACCCACCCCCGCCCACCACTTTTACAAATTGGATTGTTATCACTCAAAGTCCTTGTGCGATTCCAAGGAGTTCTCACTCGCCTCAGACCAGCCCCCTTGTTGTCGGCTGTCACCCGCAACTGTGCGCTTCCATGTGTTCATCTGAGGATTTCTGTCCTGTGGGCCTGTCCTGTCAGCGATTTGACACGAAAATAGTTTGGCCAACTTAGCTATGCAAAAGCGATTTATATTAAGAGCAGCCATCGCCGACATGTGTTGCCGAAAAGTCGGTGATTTGCGGATAGTGCTTTTTGGTTTCCATATTGCCCCCAAATTTAAACTTTCTGTAAGCTAGTGCTATCAGCAGTTCAAGGTTTGGTTCAACCAGTTTAAACCCGCTAGTTATCGTCGTAAATCATGGCCACGGTAGTCCCCTCGTTTCTTATCGCTGACTGTCCCCACTGACGCACCATCTAGCCCCCTAGCCGACAAAGATAACATTCGGCCATTGTTACTATCGTTAATTGAGAGGTTTACAGCCCGCATATACCTCAAGTTCAGCCAAATCGCATACGGTCGAATTGAATCGACGGCGATGCCTATCAAGTTGATGTGTTAAGTGAGTTAGGGGCACTTTTGCTGGGACGTGACGTCAGTGCAAGTGCAGCTAGATCCAGTCCAACCAATTGACGAAAGAGCCGACGGCAGCGGTCTGTACTCAATTCATCAATTGGCAGGCCCAGGCAAAAAGGCAGCACAACGGCAAAGAAGCTAGAAAACAAAACAAAAGCGAACGCAAACAGAAATAGCATAAAATGGACAACAGACGCGACAACAGACCCCAATCGCAAGGGGAAAAAGATGAGTTGCTTTTATTTTAAAATCGTTTCATTTATTTTGCGTCAGCAGCGCCGCTCAATGAGGAAACGCTGCGTATACATAATTTTCTGGGCAAATATACGCACTCCAATATCTGTCCGCCGCCGATTGTGGTCGGTCCCAATAAAAAGCACAGACGAGTGATCTTTCCTTGGCCTGTACGGCGGTCCATACACAATGCTGTATGAAATGCTTTTTGCAGGCTCTTAAAAATGGATTCCTTGTAGCATGTTAATCGGAATGGTTTTGGTAATTTGTTTTTCAATTCCACCTCTATTACCATTTTTAACATATGGAAATATATTAAGTGACTATTTTTTATATACTACTTTCACACATATTTAGATTCAATCGCTATAATTGAGCTTTAATCAGTTTCTAATAATACATGAATGATAGTAAAAAAGTTAATCACTCTGGTATCCCACTTGAAATTGGCTGATTTTAAAATTACTTTTTAAAAGTATTTTTAGCCCACGAATTTAAACAGATTAAACCTACTCAAATTTGAATATTTGGATTTCCTTGCAACATTTATGATTTATGCCTAAGCTCAATGAAATAAATTTCTTTAGTTATGCATGATAATACGTAAAGGTAACACTTTCAAGTGTATGTAAGTTAAAGGAAATAATTCTAAAAACAGATTGATAGTATAAAACCATGAAGAGCAATAAAACGTGTAATTAAAACAATTTTATTGTTCAAGCCTTTAATGTAATAATAGCTTAATAGCTATCCACATATCTTTGCTTAATATAATAGCTGGTATCAGCTGATAGTTGTTCCCCAGCTGCCTTCTATCTTTCTCTAAATATCTTTTACGCATTTGCCAGCCCGACACGACGATTAGCCCTTTTATTTACAAGTATTAATTTGTCATGATTCTTTTGAACAGCTGGCTGGAAAATGGAATCCGGATTGAAAATGGCGAGTGAATCTGTCTTCGCCTCAGCGAAATGTTCGCCACTGGGCATTCGGTGGATATTTGTGGCACTGGGGATAAGGACAGAGCTACGCAAAGGTTGCTATGCAAAGCCAAGGTCGAGATTTATAGCCAGGTCATTGTGTTGCGTGGCTGGCAGTGGCAACGCCCACGCAAACGACCATGTCAACTAGCCGGGTAAAAAATAGAATCAAATACAGAGAACAGAACCGGAGCTACAGCAAAGCAAGGCTCGCATTTTATTTGCATTTATGAATGTATTGCTTTCGGTTACGCTTCGCATTGCCATTTCCCAACTCGATGTGCTGCTTGGGGAATTTTCGGAAACTCGATGGAATTGGGTTTGGAGCAGCCTGGGGCTTCTACTGTTGCTCAAAGCAATTAAAATTACAGAAAAAACGAAAGCAGCAGCAACAAAGCGACCGCAACATTGGCAACAAACCCCCTCAATCGCCTCGGCTCATACGTCTTCATTTTTCAGGCCAGGACTTGGCACGTTTTAAATTCAGGAGGCAGCCGCAGTGAAAAGGCTGTGGACAGTGGGACAGTGTTGACATGCTTTGCTCGATTTAAGTCATCAACTTTAGAAATGTTTCTTTTATTAAAGACGCAGAAGTTTTTATGCAGTTAAAGGAGTTTCAACTAATTTATTCGTTTTAATTTAAAGTTTTGTCACAGATTTTTTTGAATAAATACATTGAATTTATCACACGAACGTCAATAGTTTAGACACCAGAAATATCATTCTTTTTGTGTTTAAATTCAAAATAGTAACCCATATAAATGGAAAAAGAACTCTTGGAATTTCAAATTTTATTTTTGAATATGGCTAAAAGGGTGCTTGGAAAAAAGTAAATGCGTTTTAATTTATATTGGTCATTTCGACCACAGTGCAGTGGTTGCAAAAGTATGCGATAACAATAACATCGGCCACTATGTGGTAGGTTGTCATTCATGGTCACGGCTGCAACCCCTCCGCTCCGCCCAATTTGGGTCCGGCGAACAAACGTTGCGAGCAGGACGAAGGAGGGCACAGCGGATGATGACCAAGGACGAAGGCGGGAAATTCAATAACAACAGCAGCAAAAACAAATATTCTGCACCCACGCAAAAGAAGCAAGAACTGTGGCAACAACAGCTGCTGCAGGATCAACGAGGTGGGAGTGGTTTTGACTTAAAACACGAGCAGCCCAAAAACAACGAGTTAGTTCAAAACCAGAACACTCTGGGAAGGAGATTGGCTTGAATCATGGGGGGTTTTTAAAGTACTTGTGTTTGGATACACCGAGGGTAATCACAATTTCTTGTAATTTCCCTCGATAAAGGGGTTTAAGGCGTATTTCCGGTAGATATTCATTCTTAATCAAATTTTTCTGCTGAATAATAAAGAATGTCAAAATTAAACCTGCTTACCAGAACTCTCTAAGGGTGCATCAGGACTTTGACTTGAAAATATCTCAGATTTGTTTTAATTTCTGTTTTAAGAAGCTATGTTAAACATGATATATGAATATTTTATTTTCTTTGAAGAGATTTCTTTGGGTTTTTGGTGTGAGCCAAACGAGCCATTTTTATAGAGAAATGAACAAGTTAATTATTTTACTGTGCCCAGGCTTGATTTAAGCAATGCAATTTTGAAGGGGATTTAAAAAAATGGGTAGAACTAGTATAAGTATTTTAATAACATAAAGCTTATTATTGATTAAAAAGAAGTTCGAGAATCTGCACTCGCATTTCGATTGCAGCTGATTCAAAATATTGTAAAAGCCTCCTGGATATTTAAAACCCCCTTTAATGACCTGCTGTGCACGCCACTGAAAGAGTGTAACATAAGAACAACAAAAACAGCATGGCATTATTGTTGGCAAATAATGGCGTGTGCATAGAAATGAGCAAATAGTGGGGTGTGATGGCTGCGGGGGATGTGATAACCTTGTACTTCTTGTGATAAAAACAATTCGGGATTTTCTGTTGTTGCAGCGGCTTTCGTCTGAATGTTTATAAACAAATCGAGAGAGAGAGAGGGACGGCGAAGGTGACGAGAAGTGGTGGTTAAAAGGGGGTGACTTTTCGCAGACACTGCGGCACCAACACAAATGGCGCAACACAGCAACAATTTGCACGTAAAACTCAGCTGCTGCGTTACATAAGAAAAACTCTTGCAAAAAATGCACAAATCAATTCGGTATGCAAATGGACGCAGCCCCTATTTACTTACCGTTTTAGAAAATGTTCACAGGCCAAATTACGATTCTGCTTTATGCGTCAATAACAAAATTCCGTTCTTGTTTTCTTTGTTGTTGTTGCTACTGCCTTGCCGTTTGTCGCATCTGTTGATGTTTGCAAAGCTCGATGCAACGGTAATTTGCAAGTGCCCCACTATTGTTGAATGTTATTTAGCCGATTGTCATCCAAGTGGAAGCTTCTAGTCTGCGTCATTCGCGGAGGCGCGCTATTTTACGTCCGACGACCACAACCGCTCGCTAAAAATTTTTTTTGTTTTGCTGTGCGGACTAGAGCTGGATTAAAAGGAAATTACGACAATCGATAGTTCTGAGTTTAACGTAATTATGAGTAATATCGATACAGTAACGATTCGTGTCTGTAATGTCCGTTTATAACGAAACTTTCAACTGGATAGAAATTATATTGAGTGTTTTTCAATTTTAACTGAATTTAGCTAATTCTGTTGCTATCCTATTCAAATATTTTAAATGACGCTAAGTTTCAAAACCGATCTAGTTCAACAATCAACTTCTCAGCTTTTTTGTATATTTATCTCGTCGATATATTCTAATTAAAGTATTCACATCATAAGTGGAGAGCTAAAATGTCCTTATTTATTGCGAATAAGTTGTTAGTAAATATCGATAAATTTTTTGTTTCATAAACGGTCACACTAGGCGTGTGCGATAGTGAGCCGGAATCGCATCGCATCGCATCGCGGGCGCTTACCAACACTGTTTTTTTTAGGGACAGCAAAGAGAAGCCCAAACATTGCGGATTAATAGTTAATTTTGTATTAAAACTCAGGAAATAGTGTAAAATTAAAGCGGATTTTTAAATCATGGCCAACGTGGAGTCTATGATAGTGGAGGAAAAGACGCAGGTCAAGCAGATTGACCGCGAGAAGGTTTGTTTGGTCGCCCGGCGATGTTTACCTCGCGTTTCCCCTGGAGATTTATTTGGTTTTTATTGTTTTTTTAGACATGCCCGCTTCTGCTCCGTGTTTTCTGCTCCACGGGTCGCCACCACTCTGTTTCCGAGTACATGTTCGGCAATGTGCCCACCAACGAGCTGCAGATCTACACCTGGCAGGATGCCACCCTCCACGAACTGACCTCCCTGGTGCGCGACGTCAATCCAGATACTAGAAAAAAGGGCACCTACTTCGACTTTGCCGTGGTATATCCAAACTTCCGGAACAACCACTTTCAGATGCGCGAAATCGGAGTGACCTGCACGGGTCAAAAGGGAATCGACGATAATAAGACGCTCGCCCAGGCCAAATTCAGCATCGGGGACTTCCTGGACATCTCGATAACGCCGCCCAACCGCCTGCCGCCCACCGCCAGGCGCCAACGCCCCTACTGATGCCGCATTACACTCTATTCTAATCATTTTTAATCTTTCACTTGACACTCAATGGAGTATGGACATAATTATAAGTGGAATACAAGTAAGACGACCTATGAGCTGCTTGACTTAAGGGACTAAATGTGCTGGGGATGATCAGTTCCTGTAGATGCCATTCGGGCGCTTCGACTTCTTCTTGCCCAGCTGCGTCATGTCGATCTCCAGGCCGTTGGGCAGCACGGCGCGGTTCTCCTCGTAGTTGATGAACCCGTTCTCCTGCAGCTCCTCCTCGTTGTTGCGGTTGTTGGGATCACACTTGATGCCCGTCTCGTAGTGGTACTCGCGTTTGTTGCCATCCGGATCGATGTAGCCATATGTGCCCCTGTTGGTAGAAAATTTGTGAGTTGGGTTTATATATCTATTTTGAAGACTTATTCTAAAAAATATTATAGGTTATGAAAGATCTAATATGATCATGAGAAAAGCCATAAACAATTATTTGGTTTTGCGTTCCGTTTAAAATGGGCATAACCACAGCTGTTTTTCAATTCAGATTCCAAACAACTACTCACTTGGTGATGCAGTCGGTGCCAATCAACTCCTCCTTGAAGGAGCCATCGTCGTTCTCGTAGCCCCAGGTGATGCTGCCATCCTCGTTCTCCTCGCGCCACTTGCGAATGGTCTGGGAAACGGGTTGCCGTCGTCGCTGTTGCTGCTGCTGGTGCTGTTCGGCGCGATCGTCCTGCAGTTGATTCTGATCAATGATGGGACGTGGCTGGACGGGCTTAGGGCGTGGCCTGGCCACAGGCTGCGGTGCTGGTGGCTCAGGACGCAGGGCTGCGGCGGATGCCGGTCTTGTTCGAACCACTGTGACCCGTTGGGGTTGATTAGGCGGTGGTGGCAGAGCAGCTGCCGTAGGCGTGGGACGCTCCAGGCCAAATCTCTGCGAGTTCTCAAATCGACCGATGCCAAAGTCGTTGAAGGCGACTGGACGGCTTAAAGGCGTCGGAATGGAGGGTCGTTCGGCGGGGAAGCGAGCAGGAGGGGGCAGGATGGCAGCTGGCTGCGAGTCCTCGGTCTGGAGGAACTGCTGCACCGGCGAGGGTTGCTCAACGGGTTGCTGGCCAGCCAGGAAGGCGGCAGCTGCCTGCTGGAACTGCGACTGTTGAGCCTGGGCCAGCTGTTGCTCCCGCAGAATGTTTGGCAGATATGGTTCCGGTTGCTCATCCTCCGCCGACTCAGTCACTGGGCGTGGTTCCTCAAGGGAGATGCGTTGCGTAACCGCTGGCAGGATGGCATTTTGCTGGCGCAGTGAAGGTCCAGGTCGACGGACCCTTAGCACAGGCTGACGGTGGGGCTGTGAACCAGGTGATGCCACCGCTCCGGGAATGTTCAGACGTTGGGGATAGTTTTGGGCCTCGACCAAAGCGAGGGCGCCGCAAACGAGCTGTAAAATGGATGTCATTAGTACAAGTGGAGACCATATAGGGATCGACTGTGCCAATTGCCGGAACAAGGCGTTGTAGCCGCTTTGGCAACAGCATGCCGCACGTGGCCAATTTGCCAATTCATGGTATCTCGGTTTAGGCTTTGCCCCTCTTAATTATTTATTTATGGCCAGTTTAGGCCTGCTGTTTGCCCAACGGCTTCTTAGAATTTTCATCACTCGACGACGGTTTTGGGGGTGGTCGATCCCATCGAATTTGGTAATTGAGACCATTGAATCAAAAAGACTACCCGTCTTTTAAAACATTTTCTAATAAATTCGAACCATTATTATTGGGTTATTGCCGGAACTAACTCCGCAAGCTCTTGATGGTAGACTATGTATTTATTTCAAAAAAATGTATTTTTGTATTGGCATTGCGCTATTAATTAAAAAACTTCGTCACTTGCAGTCACCCATTTTTGTGGCACTTCTTGGTTAGCTGCTCACCTCACACCTCAGTAAACTGGTTTCAAATTTATCAGCCGCTTATGTACTGGCGCAGCAATTTGTAATTGTAACGGTGTGGCGGCGGCAACAACAACAGCGACAACAACAACTGTGGCAATAGTGTAATGCCTGTAAATGTGGAACATAAAACAAATCGCGATTTTTGCCCCGCCTCGCTGCCGATCGATCATAAAAGCCAAAAGCAAAACCAAAACCAAATCCAAGCCAAAAGCCAGGTTAAGACAAGCCGAAACCAAAAGCGAGACCAAAAACAGAAGAAAAACGAAAACATTTCAGTCTTGCCGCCTGGATTGCGTAATTTGCATGGCCGGAGCCGGAGTTATGCGACTCTCGTGGAGGCATGTGGCATGTGGCAAGCACATTGGCCAAAAGTTTCCGGTTCGCGGGAAAGAAGTCAAAGTCTAGGACAAGTGACCGACCGCCTAGTCGGATACTTTATTTCTCGCACTATTTTGATGTGTCGACTTTTAATGAGTAGCCGCTATTACAACACAACTCCAAATTCATTTATACCCGGCTTATGGTTTCTCGCCCTCTGCTTCGGTTACCATCTGGCCACAGATCAGATAACTTTTTGCCCCACTTCGCGGGGTGGCTTATAAAAAAAGAACTAATGGCCGGGGAAGTGAATAAAAGTCGATACGGAATTATGGTTTCCATTAGAGTTCTTGACACAATTGGAAACCTGAACTGGGTATTAGATGCAAATTATTGGCCTATAGGGATTTTCTTGATGTTAAAGTATTTATTTTTTTGGGGATAATAAAACTTATTATAGATTTCTAAATAGTTTTTAAATCAACAACATCGGTTTTAATAATAGTGATCACTGTATGACATAGTCATAAAGAAGTACTTCATTGCATATGACATTATTAATCTAACTATTTCCTGGTAATAACAAAAGCGCTACAATTGGAGTTGTCGCCCATAATTCAATTGTTCAAACATGAATAACTATTTCAGCTTATGATAATCGATCGAATCAATGAAGCCTTCGGCTCATGCAGATTTTGTTATGCATGGAGTCAACACATTTTTCTGCTGTTGTTGCTGTGCTATTATTATCCATTACTTTCCTGTATCTGAGGCATTGGCTCTGTTTGTGTGCGGGGAACATTCAAGCCGAACGAACATTCCAGTGGCCAGCGGCTTGGCTGGCTGCCCAACTACCTGGTCAAGTGAACTACTTGGCTTTAAAACTAATGAAAAGCCAAGCCAAGCCAAGCCAGATAAAGACAGAAACGGAGCAGCAACAAGGCCTGGTGCAGACACTTGCAGCTATTTATTTGGGTGCATTGCTCGGCAGGGGAACTTGATTTGATTTAATTGCTTTTATGACTCCGCCTTGCGTCTGCGTCGCAGTTCAAGGAAACCGAAAATTTCGTAGGCATGTGTGTAAGTGTAATGGAAGGTGTTCCCAACTTGAAACCGAAACTGAGACCGAAACCGAAACCGAACCAGGTGAAGCCAAGCCAGGCCAAGCCCAGTTGGATACAGGCGTGGGTGTTCCTCTTTCGGAGCATCATCATCATTTTCATAATCAGTGAAAGACAACAATGGATGTTTATGCGTTGAATGGGGCTCCTGGTCATTAGTAACAATAACTTGGCTAAGGATATCTGTCCCGGCCTTGACTGCCAGATGGCCATTGACCGAACCGAGCGAATGAAATCGAAAATATGTCCTATGCCAGCCAGGCATTCGCGGCTTTTTTTCGTGTTGGCCGGACTCGTTGAGCTGGAATAGTTGTCAGTGCACTTTCGAGCCGGCTTCGGTCTCAAATATGTAACACTTTATGCATGTATAAAGGCTTATTTATGCAGACACATTATATACCCGTTCATTACGTAATCCCAGCACACTACGCCCAAATGCGTCGCGGTGTGGGCAAGTATCTGTATCTGTACCTGTATCTGCAGCTAAATCTGCTGCAGCCACTCCACTCTAACTGAATGGAGTGTGCGTGCCGAGAATTTGCATCGCCTTGGGTGCGCTTTGTGGATGTGGATCCCAATCGCCCATAACTAGTTATTAGCTGCGGCCACCAACGACCTTGATACACATAATCGGGGCTAGCACAACAACAACCTGTCGTGACGAACTGCACCCGAACAATACTCTCCGCAAATTGCCGGCAAATTAAGTGTTTCTTGTCATTAACAATTCATTTTCTGGTCCGAATTTTGGCAAACTCATTAGGCCGTATCCATAATTTGGCCAAGTCAATCAATCAATCAAGCAAAAGCATGAAAATCTGATTAGAGACGCTGATTTATGGTGATCTCAATACCTGTTTTGGATTGAAAAATTAGAAGTAAAGCAGTTTTTAGTTTCATATTTTCTAAAAATCTGTAATATTTTTAAAAAACGTTTTCAGATTTTTCCAGTGGCGATGATCATTTTTCACTGGATATTTTAACTTGACTGTTTTTTTAATGTAACGTATAATATTCAATGTGGCTATAAACAATTCAGTTTTTTTTTTGAAAGGTACAAAATTTAAATATTTTTGACACTTTTTAAAAATTAATCATAATCATAATTTTTCGTTTTCACCAATTTAATCGAAAATAACAAAATTTATTTATCCCATAATTGACAATTCATCAGCTTTGCGCAGTAGCAAAGGCCTTTGATAATCTTTGGCTGTACAACAAATTGAACTTAAGGCAATTGTAAGTCTATTTCGAGAGCCCAATATTCAGGTTAATAATGGATGTTGGCGGGAATTTTGCAAAGTTAAGGCGGAGCTGGGCTTAAAGCCAACAAATGCTCGTTAAATTTCTGACCCGAGGGCTTGGTTTGGTAATTCCTCAGGCGGAATTCTTTGGCCACACAGTGCAAAACAAAACAATTGCTGGGTGATTGTATCGCATATTTATGATGCGAGTTCCTTTGTGCTCTGGCTCGATCTTTAGTTTTATGATGCCGAATGGAATGAAATGTCAATTGGCCAACACTAATTGCTAATTGCATTGCATTGAGACACAATCACTGTCACAACTCGCGAACTTTCTATAAAATGCAAATACTCCTAAATTGCAATGTCTCAATCTGAAATCGACTATGGATCTTAAGCTGGCAACCGACCGATCGACCTTGATAGTCGCATATTTATGATTCACTTGCATGCATAGTTGTTGACTTGACCGAGAACACCAACACGTTTGATCCTTAGATGGGTTTTCCATTTAACTTACCGCAATAAGCTGAAGTTTCATGATGGAAATGCCCTTGGTATTCCCTCTTCTCTTTCCTGGCCTTTGGTTACACTTCCGCAAGAGGAAAAGAAAGCACTATTAATGGTGGGAAGAACAGACTTGTCCGCAGGGCACCTGGTACTTCTTGGCCAACCGTTGATCGCTCAAATGCTGGGCCCGCCAGGTGCGCAGGCGGTTTTATAGCTCCAGCTCCATCGCCAATCGGAGCTTTGGCAAGTAGCGGAAAATTTATGTGAGGCATGTGTTTGGCATGGCGAGGCAATTAATGACCAAGCCGAAAGTGGAGCGCATCTCCCGATGAAGTAACGAAAGTGACAGGGCAGCCTTTTTTTTTGTTTTGCACTCTTTTGTGGACATGAGAATTGTTGGTCTCGATCAGCTCCGGGAACGTGATTTAGTTTTAAATTACTTTTACCGCCTTTAACGGTTTGCTCAAAAATGTGTTTGGCTGGCAACGCTTTAATTCAAGCTTTAAGTTTAATTTTGAAATTCAAAAGTCTATCCAACATAGCGTATGCGTAATGGTAAGTGTATTGAATAAGCTGACTAATGGACCCTTAGCATGGTTCCCAACCATTTTTTTTTTTTTTTTATAGGAACTTTTTATGATTTTGGTAAACATTAAATAAATCCCTCAAAATATGGTTTTAATAAAATTCAACCCAAATTAAGAACTCATTCATATTGCAAATCATAAAAATACTGCGTTTTTAATGCATTGAAAGTATAAATAAAATAAAATCATAGGTTATGCTAGAATGAGAAAAGCGATTTAGTGTGGGTGCGTAATGTCCCCCCAAAGGTCCAATATATATCACAGTTAGGCATGTCAAAACGGAAAGTCAGCTCCAGTTCCTCCAAAAAATTCCAATTCAAGCTCTGGGTTATTGCACATCCTTCATAAGACTGATGGCAATGGCGCCAATCAGGCCGCAAACTCCCATAACATTTAAGGGCAGCAGGGTATCAATGTGCTCCTATTGAAAGATACAAGTACAGATTGATAAAATTTAAAAAAATGGAAGAAAACGTTTTGAGGACCCACCAGTTGCCAGAGAAAGGGCACAAGGATTAGGGCAATACCCGATGCGAGGTTGCCCATGCCAACGCCAAAGTTGCGAACGATAGTGGGATATTGCATCGCAGTGTAGGTGGGAATGATGGCGTTGTTGGCACCAATAAGGCACTTGGCTGGAGGAGGTTAGTATATATTAAAGAAAGGCTTCTAAAGAAGAGTATAACTTACCTATGGTGGCCAGCGCAATCACACCAGTCTGATTCGGCACCAGGTTTGTGGCCAGACAACAGAGACCCGGCAGCAGCATGTAACCAATTAAACTCCGCCGAATTCCGACCTTCAGGACCACCAGGATGCTGATGCAGATCGACACGGCCTCCACGGCTCCAGCCACGGCACTGTTGATGTAGATGTTTCCGCCCAAATTACTAAGGTGCAGAGTGAGTCCGAAGTAGATGATGATCAGGGTGAGCCAGATGACCAGGGTAAGGCAGGTGGTGCGCCAATACTTGGCGCTGAACACCACCAGCAGGGGATTTACATGACCACTGGAGTTCGGATCTGGCGGATCAGCTTCGGCTGCCTTCACCTCATCGCCAGTTGCCTCTGGTGGCGATTCGACCGCCCGTGGAACCGCCGCCTCGAGGGTCTTGCGATAGTTTCTGGGCAGGCTGCCGCTGGTGCCGTTCATTTGGGCCGCTCGCTCAATTAGCTCACACAACTCATCCAACCGGCCCTGGGCCAAAAGCCAGCGGGGCGACTCCGGCAGCCAGTACCTAAAACAGATGGAAAGGGCGGTGAGAATCAATGCCATTCCCCGGTATCTATTGGCTGTTAGGAATTTTTTCATTTGATTTCGAGAGCGGTCAGCTAATGTGGCTTGGCACCCAAGGATAAACACTGAGGAATTTCCTGGACAGGGGTTTCTTTGTCCCTGCCGGAATCTAATTGATCCCAAGCATTGTGTTGTGCTCGGTTTTCTGTTGTCAATTCATTTAGTTGACTGCCTGCTGAAAATGTTTACGCTTTGAAGTTGAAATGCTCTCGGCAAAAGGCCAACCAATAACCAATCGAAGTGAATTTTAGAATAAGGGGTTTAATTTTTAAACTCAGGCTGGTTTTAAAGAGTAATCATTTTAATTCATTTGCCATATAAAAATGTTACCATAATATGTTTTACCTGCAATTTTACCAGTAATTGCAAGCTAAAGACACAATTTTTCACGAATGTAATAAACTATAATAAATTATATTATTTTTTTTCGTTTTCAAATGCAACAAGTTAAAGTCATGAGTTAACATCAATTATAAAATACTATAACACAAATCTTTAATTGAAAAATTTAAAGGAAGTGTAAAAAAGTACATTTCAAATTGAATTTAAAGTGTTTATCCATGCATAATAATTTAATTAATTAAGTAAAATATCATTAGGGCATTTATGAAATCAGAGCTGAAAGCAAAATGCATGAAGAGACCTCGATTTCCCTCCAGTTGGTTTTTCAATTACCAAATAAACGCCTCATAGTTGCAGAGCCTTCTGCAGGACTTAGCGCGTAGGCCAACTTACCAAATGCTGAGCATGATTAGCCATGGCCAGGAGATGGCCAGCTGCAGGTGACGCCAGTCGCGGATGAGGTAGGCCAGTCCGGCGGAGAGGACGTAGGAGATGGCCACGGGCAGAATGTTGAGAATGCCGATTACGGTGCGCCACTTGCCGGAGACCAGCTCTACCACCAGCACGAAACTCACAACAGTCACGGTCATTGATGCGAATCCAATTATAACACGTAGCGACATGAACATGGCCACCGATGTTGAGAAGGCCAAAATTCCACCTGCAACGGAGAGCACAGAACGCAGGTGGCGGCCAAAAGGGTTTGGGCCGGGGTTGCGGAATGTGGCGGAATGTCAGTGGCAAGGTCGGGCACGTAAATAAGAGTGTAAAGTCAATTAAAATCCCAGCCAGCCGGGCCACGGAGCAGGACAAATGCAAATGCAGCTGTTAGCCCAACGATTCACGGACAAAGCTGCATATAAATGACAATTAGAAAATGGATTCCCACTCAAATTGCCATGGTCAAAGGAACCCTTTATTCTGACAGTTGCAATTTTCCCTGTATAATCTATACAGGAAAATGGGATCAAAGTTTGGATCTTTAAGAATTACATTCAATTAAGTCATTATTAAGTAGATATATAAAATATTTTATATTTATACCCTTGCTGAAGGTATTATAGTATTATTCAAATTACAGAACTACGCTTTTCATTTTATTAAAATCTGGCAACTTCACTATTGTTTAAAAACCGGAGTATTATTGTTAAAAGAAATATTTAATTTTTGCAAAAGCTGCAAGGGTATATAAGCTCAAATTTATACCCAAAAAATTCATTCCTGGCTTTTGAAAACTTATTTAACTTTAGGAATAATGAATATAATATAGAATTATGAAAAAAAGTTTTTAAAAATGACTCAAGCCTTTGGTAATTGTTGTATTCCCCATTTACTCACCGAAAACGCTCTGGATAGTGACGAATGCCATCAGCGTGTGCCTTCTGCCGAAGCGGTCTGATATCCATCCACTTAGTACCGCTCCCGCAGCAGCTCCCACCAGGAAGCAGGTTTCCACCAGGCTGAGGATGTCCCTGCCGCAAACCAGCTCGAATTCCTGCACCAAAGTCTTGGCCGTTCCTTCCTCGTCGGAGAACTCGAAGTGGCGGCATTGTCGGTAGCCCAACTCCGTGGCATTCGCCGGCCAGTTGATCAGCTGGTTATCCTCGTAGTTCACTTGGGAATAGTCCATGTCGAGAAGCAGGCATCCATTGGAGGTCTGACTCATGTTTCGCCATTCGGAAACGCTCATCTGCAGGAGGTTGTCCGGCCGGGCACACCAAAACTCTTTGGGGGCAATCTACAAAACGTAAAATATGTGGGATTTCAGAGTGCCCGCCAATTTTGACAATAAGGTAACTTATACTAGCATAATGTAGGAAATCAAAGGTTAATCCTTAAAAGCAATTAGAGATAGCATTTACCATTACTTAAACTACTATATACTTAAACTTATCCTAGTTTAATGATACTATCAACACATATGTTTCTGGTTTTTGGTCTCCAAAATTATTGCATAATTAACTTTTTCTGTTTGTGCTTTTAATTGCTGATAAGAGCTTGAATTTATCACAACGACTTATTTTAATAAACTTGCTGATTGCAAATTTTTATAAACAAATATGAAACTTGTTTGTTCAAATGAGAACATGATTCCCAAATAAAAACAACTTTTATGTGTCTATTAAATCGAGCATACAAAAGTCACAAAATCATTATGCCAACTCTATAAAGGTTGACTATCATAAGCTCATAAATAACTTTGCATATAAATTATTGAGTTTTGAAGAAAAAAACTTTTCCTAGAATTTTGGTAAAAAGTTCTCATGGTAATACTTCAATTTGGATTGATTTGGCATTCGATTCACGTTTGCAATTACGTGCACTACATGAGACATACACTTCTTCTTTACTTCCACCACAGCCAATCAAAGCTCAAGTGCGGAGCTATAAATCGAACCAGAGATCAGGCAGTTTGGAAGCCATTTGCCACACAAATTTAAAATCGGTAGTAAGCCGTTTAAATTTCTTCCGCGTGTTGATTGCTGTTGGTTCGTAGTTAGTTTGTTTACAGCAGCCCCATTTGTCATTTGGGTTTCGATTGCGAATGTTTCGTGACAGGTTAACACGGCTGAAATTACTGAGTGTTGTTACAACACGAACAGAAATGTGCGGCCATCTGATTGATGATCGAATCAATGAGAGCGGCTTATCAATCGCGGGGGGTTGTTCACCACCGACCACACCGATACCCCGCACCATAAACAACTGCATACAACCCACAACAGGTTGATAGCCTCGGCCGACATTGAACGTGCCTCAATTAAACATTTAGTATGCGCTGCGAGGAAATGGTTTCAAGTTCAAGTTGAAGTGTAACAAGAAAGCGAAACATTTTCAATAATTAATGGTGAATGGAGCGGCGGTAAAAGGCGAGCATGTCTGGTTACGTTTTGGGTGAGGTTTTCCCCAGCCTTTCCCCTAATTTATGGCCAAAAGTCGACAAAAAGGCGACCGTTGATCGCGTGGCAGGCTCCGATGTCATTTGTGGCCGCCGTGGCAGTTGTGCTCTTGTCAGTCGGTTACATGTCACGTTTCAGGCATTTGCATAGCGAAACATATTCTCGGCAACAATATGATTTTGTGGCTCAACGTGGGCAGGTCTTGACTACCTAGGCTACATATATTTGGCTTGATAAATTGCAGATTTGCAGATATGCACGAACTGCACCTGACATTGCGCTTTTTCTAATGAGGCGCAATGACCATTGGCACACTGGTTGAGGCGTAATTTATTCCTAATCCTTAGATAGGAACTTTTTAGGCACTTTATTGCCCTTCAGTGATCACCACCATGTCGAGTATTTACCAGGTCAAGCACCCTATCTACTTCTTTGCAGCATAATAGAAATCTCAATTTAGATATTCAACTAACAGCACGATTAGCGACAGTACATGAACTATTGTTTCTAACAAAAATAGTGGCATATCCGTAATTGACTAGTTTGCTGAAGATCAATAAAATTTGCATTCAATTGCTTAGAAAAGGAATGCTGAGTTTGTTAACTTATACTTAGAATGTTTAAGCAGTCATGGGAATAATTTCCTGGTTCCTTAGAAAATAAAATCTATCTTATCCGTTAAAAGGTCTTGCTCATAAACTTTGGTTTTAAATATTACGACAGACTGAAATGATTTGGAATTCCTAAAGGAGGGATTTACCGGTCAATCACCCTTGCAAACTATTGCTTCTGAATAAATGTTCAACTTAATCGGGAATTTTTTGTTTCCTAAAAAAAATCAGCTCATAGATGTTATAATATTGGGTTTCTTATTGTACCTCATGATTATTATAACGTAAGTCAATATCAAATTGCTTTTTAGTTTTTATTCTCCTTCATAGTTTGTTAACATCTCCTACATCTTGGACTTGTCATGACTTTTAAAATACAATTTTAAACACATTGAAGATGAAGATCTCCTTGTAGTTAAATTAATTTTATACTATTTAATGGGAAAAAGGCTTGTCTAGAAATATCTCTATCTAGCCTTCTAGGAGATTTTCTGATTGGATTGAACCGGACTGTTAAATATAGTGCAATGCTTAAGTGGTTCAGGTGATCGTTAAGTTAATTGTTACAGGGTCATCTACTGACCCTAGGTAAGAAAGTATTTAAATTGCCATTTCAAATCTAAATTCCAATCCGATTTTGTTTATCTAGCCGATTGGATATAGACCAGTGTGCCAGGCTGAGTGTGGCTCACAAAGGTATTTCTGTGCGTTTTATTATTATTGTTTAATTAATATATTTAGACAGTTAGCGGTCAATATTGGCCTGTGGCAGAGAGTAACCTTTCGAAGACAACCTTGGGCTGACTCGAAGTCGGAGCAAACCACCGACACCACTGACACCATCGGCACCACCTGATATGGATCAGTTGGGAGTGGAAACTAATTGAAAAGTCTTGCCAGCTCGCTGGGAAATCGTGTTGTCATGGTGTCCGACCACAGAGCATAATCCACAAAGCTGTCGTCTTCTAATAAATAACACAAAGCGTGCAATTTGCAAACATGGCCAATTAAGATAAGGTAATCCAACACAAAGACTTTGTCAGATATATGACATTAAATTAGTCTAAACAAATCAACGACTTTTGGGGTGAAGGGTGGGCAGATAGCAAACTCGTTTCGGTTTAAGCCAATTCAAATTTGTTATTACTCAGCCGGTAAATATTGTGTGTCAATAATTAATGCCGAAAGTGGAACAATTAAAGTGGAAGAGTCCAAGGCGCATTTTAGTCTCATGAGTAGAAGTAGCTAATTACAAAAATAACATAAAGTATAACGTTTTTTGCGGTTTTAAAACATGTTATAAAATGAAGTGAGCAACCACTTTGAAATTCGAATTTAATCTTGAAACAAAGAAATAAACAATTACAAACGTTTAAGAGTTATACTAAGCCTCTAATTAACCGTGTTAGTATTAATAACAAGTTAGCTGATAAAAAATAATAATATTAATGGGTAATATATTGAGACATCTAAACAATGACTGAATTTTTATAAAACGTAAATTAAGGCCTTCATGTTTTCTCCCCCACATCAATCTTTGTAGTACATGCAGTTCAATAAACACATTAGTCGGGAGGCAATCAAATGTATCTGATATTCCGCTCCCAAATTCGCTCAATGAAACTGTATCTTTTGCGGATTAGTAGGTTGCTGCACACCCCACAAACAAATGGAGAGCGCGAACAGGGGCAACAGGTTTGAGCCACACACACACCTGCCATCGGAGTCACTCGAATTCACGTTATCACGAGTACTGCCCGCTGATAACTGACATTGAGGGAGGTACTTTATAGGTTGGCAAACAGAACCTTGTCAATTGTATTGTTGTGTTTGTAGTTGGCGTTGTCGCTGTCTTGATGCTTTAGCATTGGCCAGAATGAGTTGCACATGTGGCAGGCGATGGAGCGCAACGATGGCTATTGTGGGTGGCTTGAGGCCGAGCAATCAACCCCACTCACCTGAAACACGTAGACGAATATGTGGAAGGTGCAGATGGCCTGGAAGATGGAGAGCAG
Source organism: Drosophila gunungcola (assembly GCF_025200985.1). Lineage (NCBI taxonomy): Eukaryota > Metazoa > Arthropoda > Insecta > Diptera > Drosophilidae > Drosophila > Drosophila gunungcola. The sequence continues at coordinate 11,646,329 of NC_069139.1, forward strand.
GGCGCACCAGAGACCCTGCCAGGGACTCAAACAGCCTAGGAGTCGCTCCAGCAGCTTGGTGTGCAACTGGTCCAGCTCCTCGATATCACTGGACTCCAGCATGGGCGAGGCCTCGCCTGGTCCAGCATCAGTAGTTAGCTCCATTTTGAAACCGCCTCAAGTTGCAACCGCTTGCGCCTTGCAATGCAAGTGAACTGATTTAGAATGTTGGCTTTCGAAAATGTATCTTATGAATTTCAAATGGGTTTCAGATGCAAGTTTTTGGCTGGCCGGGGTATTGCTCTGAGGTGTCGAGAGCTGAGAGTGCGTATGCCTGAGAGTCTCGAACGCCGGGCCTCAGGTTTTTATGCAGGCGCGGCGTTATTTCAGATTTCTGTGGGGGCCCTGAGATAATGTCCAACACCAACCGCGATATTACGATAGCCAAATTGCTTGTTAACTTGGTCTTCACACCCGACTAAGTGAGTCATTAAAGAACCACTTGATGACTTTATAACTGTGGACCGACGACCTTTTTCGGGGAGTGCCTTGACCAACTCCTCCCACAAGGTTGATGCACACTCTTCGACACGTCAACTTCATTTGGTGTATACCGCCAACATAAATATAACTTTTATAGAACCGAACTTTCTTTAGTTTGGCCTCGTAATCTTATCTACGACTGTCTATATTTGATTGGTTCATGTAAATAAAACGATGGCTTGCCAAGATTATATTTTCTAACTATTGGTTTTTGTTTGTCTTCCCAAGATAACATAGCACAGAAGCAATCAAATCAAAGTAGACCAACTCTTATGCATTAAACGCTATCAGAAGTGCTTAGTTATTGTATATTTCGCTACAATTCAATTAATTCCCTATAAATTATTAAAAATACTTTTTTTAGTTTGCATTGATAAAAATCTGGTGGCGTCTGGTAGATTAAAGTGCTTAAATTTTTAAATTTTAAATTTTTTTTTAAATTGCGTTCGAAAACTTGTATGTATGTTTTTGGTTCTAGCTTCTCCTAAGATATTCTTAGACACCAAAACCATTATTTAAATTTTATAAGCACTGTGGTTAAACTTCAGAGTATTTTCCAAAACAACTGATCAAACAATTCCTCCCTCTTGCATCACACAACTTCCTAAGGTTAACCAATCTCTATACTTGTTCCCCAATTCATGGGCTCTCAATTGGTATAATTAACCTCTGCAAAATAACTGTGCTCAGCTCGTCGAACTTCTTGGGTTCTTGAATGTCTATTGCAATTTCCACTTGTTCTTGCCAAGCACTATTAACCACCGATCGTGTGTGTCAAGGTCGCATGTGGTTTTTGCGCAGCTCCCTTAGATCTGGGGTTACTTTTTGTTGAGTGGGACATCAGCACGCTAGGCATTGATTACCTGGATTACCCTGATTGTCATTGTAGTAGCATCGAACCGTTGGAAAATGATGCACACGCAATCTGCCCACCAATAAATGGCTCCCAATTGGCTGTGACACCCTCCCCGAAAGTTGGTCAAAGGTGCTCGAAGGTCGCGAATCGCTTTCGAGAGGCATTTCAAACAATTCACTGGCGAAAAGGTTAAGTCAAGTGGGCCTGAAAATGTGTGGCCGAAATTGGCAAGCGTGTGTGGCTTTGATGGTCGGCCAGCCAACTCAAGTGGTTGCTCTCCAGTGTGTTATCAATTGTTTTTGTCGTTGTTTACCATTTATATGTTGCTTGGCTTTTATTCAACGTTACTCATTTAACGCAAACTCATTTTCTGATAACGTTTTGTAATTTTAGACGCTGTTTCGCTTTTCACCCGGCAATTACTTCATTGTCAACACTTGCATCCAAGAGACACACAACCAATTAGCTGCCTATTATTAGTGCAAATCACTCACAAACTTTACAGCTATAAATCAATCAATCAATTGCACAATGTTTTCTTCCGGTCTAAACCCCAACTGGCCTACATCCGGGGCACTTTTGTTGAGGGTGGTGGGAGGCTTACCTACCAAAATATTTGGTTTTGATGTTTTCGTCGACGCAATCAACTTGGCAAATATTTGCCCAGCCATAAAACCGAAACTCACCTGGAAGACAAACATGAACAGGTGAAAAGTGGTGGGCAGCTGGAACAGGCAGAGGAGCAGGGTCCACAGGAAGCTCCAGCGGGTGTAGTGGCCCAGGAAGTTGGATATCACGTCGCTGTCCGCATCCTGACTGAGGTCCCTGCTCGGCGGCTGGTCCCTGTCCGCGGAACCCTGATCCGCCGGGGGCTTCTTCAGGTCCTCGGAGTAGCGACGGAAGTCCAATGCTATGACACTGATTTCCGGGGTCTTCGGGCCGGGCCTTGTCTCGCGATATCCGCCATACAGGTTTGCCTCCAGGCTGCCCCTGCCCTTGTCGCGTGGCCCGCCCACACAGTCGAAATTCAGGGAACCGCGACGCAGCACGCCACTCATTGCGAGGAGGTTTGTTAACGCTATCTAACGATTTCCCAAGATATCCGATTTTATTGCTCCACTTTGCGTTGCGCCGATCGATAGATTGGAAATAAATAAAAAGCAGCGTCGATGGTTAGTATCTCAACCGTCGGCGTCGATCTGGAACCGTTAAAAGTTTGGCGGCTCTGTTATAAGCACTCTGTAAATCTGCAAAAGAGCGAAAGCTAAGGCCGAGGCATTGCCAGTATCGAAAAAGCTCAACTTAAAGCTCCGACTACCCCACGATCAATCGACTTGGCATAGGCCTTCGCAAGCTTTCGCTCAACTTGTTTGAGTTGTACTTCTTCCTTGGGAACCTTCCATTGTTTTGCACCCATAAAAATATCAATTTCAATTATTTATTTATTTATATGTTTTATTTTGACACTATATTTGCGTTTGCTTTGGTAATTTTGATTTACAACAAGTTATTTCAAGTGTTTCGCTTAACACTGTTGAGCAAGTGATCTTACTCCAACTTAACAATTAATTTAATTTTTTTTAGATTCGGGTATTCCGTCTATTTGAAGCTTAAACAAATCACTTACTTATGACAAATACATAACGAAGCTGATCGGATCCTAGCGGGTAAGTACAATAGGCAACAAAAATAAACTTAAAATTAGCGAAATAAAAAGACGGAAAATAATACAAAATACAAATGAGCAAATAACAACTTGGTAGGTAAGTACAACAAGTAATTCAACAGGTTTGTTTCTTCTAATTTGATTGTTTTTTTTTTCACTACATATACATACACAAACGCACACATATCCATATACACATAATTGTATACATTATTAAATGCATTATATTGGAAATTTATTTTGTTCATTTCATATACATATAATCTTTGATGACTCCAAACAATAAAACTCCTTGTATGTTCTGTGTCCCTATCAACAAACACATATATATACAAATCCATAATTGACCGTTACTAACTGACTGATCTGTTGTATATAAGTTTAGGGGTACGGATAGACTAAGGATTAATTGACTACAATTACTAGAGATTACAATTTGTTGCTTGAATCTGAATCTAACACTCTCTTTGCTCTGGAAGATTTAGCTCCGTTTTAATTGATCTCGTATTTGGAAAACATTTATTAATAGACAACAAGAAGACGACGACGACGAGATTATGCATACGTTGAGATATTGTCAAGACATATTGACAACAATATAATTTGAGTTTTTCATTGACTTGTGTTTGTCTGTGCGAACATTGATTCGTTTTCAATTATAGTAGCATTAAAGAAGTAGTTAGCTCTATATTCAGCGTTTTTAACTGGGAAATTTGAAAAATTTTCTCAGGGAGGTGTCAAATATTAGAGTAATAATTTGACCAAAAATAAAAATATTTTGGGAACAATACAAAATAAAAGAATAAAATATATAAAATAGAAAAAAAATATAATTTATAAAAGGTTAAGTCATTTATAAAGCAATGCAGACAAAGGTATACAATTAGAAAACCTCCCTAAGATTATTAGCTTCGATGGGAACCGAAGAACTGAAGCTATTTCGAGTGCTTCTGGTGACATTTTGGGGGTTGTGTGTGTTTTCAGTACTTAGACTATGACATAAGCTACAAGCCATTGCTGTTAGTTAATTGTTAAGATACATACTCACTACGTGCTACGCAAACAAGGTCCTGCCTGACATGTGACATTCTCTAGCGAATTGGCATTGCTCTTGGACATTTCATCGAATCGATGCCATACAGTTGAGGTGGCTTCAGGCGGTGGATATGTCGGGGGGCGTGGCAGGTCGGGGGTTAAGTGGTTTAAGAGAGACAGCAGCTGCGATGGCTAATCTGACTTCAAATCGGCATACTTTGGACCAGCCAAAATACTTTGTTCCTGGGGTGGCTTAGCAGGTTGGGATTGGCCACAGCGGTCATTACACCTGCTTGGCGGCACTGGCATTGGCATTGGCATTGGCATTTTGGCCTCCCTGGTTGGTGGCCTTCGTACGCACAGCGGTCTCGGGCAGGAAGAGCACCACAAAGCCGCCGAAGATACTCCAGGCGGTCAGTAGGGTCATTAACAGGTGGCCCTCGATCTTGTTCTGGAAGAGATCAATACAGGGTTAATGGGACTCCTTAAAGGATCATCTGCTAACCATCATAACTCACCAGCAGTGACAGATAGGGAGTGAGGATCAGGGCCAAACCGGCGGCCACATTGCAAGCACCCACGCCCACATTGCGTATGGGCGTGGGATAAAGCTCCGCCGTGTACACTGGCATTATGGTGTTGCCCGCGCTAATGGTGAACTTGCCCATCATCAGGAATGTGATCTTTAGCCAGAGCAGGTCCGCGTGCCCCTCGGTGATCGCCGCACAGCAGCAGGCGACGCCGGCACAGATCAAAGTGGCGCAGAAGAGCCACTTCTTGCCCACCTTGGTGATGATGTACATGGCCACGGCGATGGCGGGTATTTCGACTAGGCCAGCTAGCGCCTGTGAAAAAAAGGAGGAGGAGGCGATGGATCAATGGGGGCTGAGGCGGAGCAGGGCAAGCGAACAAGATGTCAACTGTCGGCGGGCCGCATTAAATCAGAACGGCATCAAAGGTGCGCACGGCGTTGTCAAAATAAATTATGCTATAAATTAGCTGAAAAGCTCGCTGGCACGTCCATTGTCGATTGCTGGACAGTGGTGAGCAATTGGCTCGGAGAACTTATAAAAAATCTAAGAAGTTGTTTGTAAAAACATTGTTAAATTCAACATTATATTTTGAGTTTAAATAACCGATGCACTTATTAGGAAATACGACCTTTTTTTGCTGCATATTATTTCAAAACTCTTTTTTTTTCTTTGGCACTCCCATTTAATATAAAATTTTAAATCTGCCCTAACAGGATTTTACCCAAATAAACAAGAAAAATTAAGTTATAATCAAATGTAACTAAATTAATATTAAAATGGTTTAGTTTAAAATACCTTACAAAAATTTACAAATAGTATAATGAAAAAAAAAACATTTCGCCAATTTTTCGGCATGTAAATTCTTAGTTTAAGATCTTACCCCACTTATTTCATCAAAGTGCTCGTGCAAAAGCAAACAAACATGGAGATCAGACAACATTAAGCGCCTTAGCATTTTAAAACAATCAAAATCCCGAACAAATGCCAAACATGTTTAGCATGCTGTGTGTGATCCAAGGCCCGCCAGCACTGTGCTCAACATTCTGCTGGCCAACTGCCAGATGGAGGGGCTGAGGCTGGGGCTGAGATAGCTGCGGCTGGCGCTGCGGCCGCGACAGGATTTATCTACTATATTATAGATTGTAGATGAAGTGGGGGCAGTAACATCATAATTCGATTGCAAACACATTTTCGCACAGTCCAGCAGTCGGACGGTCGAGAAGCACTTGACATCGAACAGACAATCTTCATTCATCGGCTAATGGAATTGCTGACAAATTCAATTAGGCGGCCATCAGCACCAAACGCTGCCGAGCATTGTGCACCACTTGTCACTTGCTAAATGCTTGACTGATCCTATATCCTGACAAGATTATGGATTACGGATGAAGTTCTCCATGTCTAAGTGGCCCACGATGCGTATACATAATTCTGAGAAAAAAACTCACCGAATTCAAGTAGACATTGCCGCCGAAGGAGCTCATGTTGAGAATGATGCCGTAGTAGACCAGATTCATGGTGAACCAGATGCAGAAGAAGCAGATGGAGATGCGACGCAGGTAGCTGGAGCGGAACAGGTAGGTGACGTCCTGTGAGCTGCTCTCCTGCGTCGGCGGCGTTAGCTGATAATCGGTGGGCAGCTGGCGACCATTGAACTTGGCGGCCGCCTCGATGATGCGACGCACCTCGTCGATCCGACCCTTGACCAGCAGCCAGCGTGGCGATTCCGGGACCACAAACCTGCCGAACAGCAGAACCCAAGAAAATTGAAATTAAATCAAACGAAGGTAGGAAACATGTGCCGTGGCAATTATGCCACTCTGTTTATAGTGGGGGAACCCCCACGCTCTGTTTTTCCGATTTATTCACAAGTCTATTATCTAAACACGCAGGGGTATTTGTTTGTTTATATGCTGTTTGTTTATCTGATACATCGATCAGAGTCTTACCAGAGGAAGCACAGGAAGATCCCTGGAATTCCGATGCACAGCTGCAGGCGCTGGTAATCCTGGGTGAGATAGGCCAGGCCCGAGATAATCATATAGGAGATTGGCAGTGGAAAGAGGTTGTACATCCCGGCAATAGTCCTCCACTTGCCATCCACATACTCGATGGCCAGGATAAGGCCCGAGTAGGTGACCGATACGGATACCAAACCCAGCAGAGCGCGAAGTGTCAAATAAAGCTCAAAGGAGTTGCAAATATAGAGCCAGAGACCTGTGTAGGAAATAAAAGGACCATTTGATTATGTTACTTAAATGTAATTTTGTAGAACTCATCTAGGGAATGGAATTAAATAAGTAAAGTAGATCATGGCACTTTGTATATCGCGCATACGAGAAGTTGGACTAGTAAATCCAATGTCTAAATAACACTAGCAAAATAAAGCTTTAAATATATTTTTTTGTTAAAAAGGTAAGGTAATATTTTTTAAGTGATTTTAAGTTAAGACGCTAGCTATTTGCTGCAATCAACAATTGTAGTTAAGAGAGTTAAGGTGATAATTAGCTTATAAGTTAATGCAATAACCATTACAACATTTAATGGAATTTCCCTAGTTTTCCTCATACGAACCAGCCTTGCAATCAAAAGCCATTCCGCACACGTGCCCGCCCTCGATTTGGGTCCCTCATTAGTAATGTCCTTTTGGAATGCAAATTTCAATTATACATTGTGAGAGATTTAATCAACAAGGACAACAAGGCCGGCAAGAGCCTGGCAGCCACAACTGCAGCTCGAGTGCCCAACCGACTACGACCACCTCCACCGCCACCTGACAGCCCGACCCCACAGACCCCAAAGAACCCACAAAGAGCCACTCGATGTGCTCGTGCTGACCCCCCGACATGGCCAAGTTCACAGTCAACGGAGGAGGACATCGTCAGGGCCAATGTCGCAGTGACTTCCGCATGTCCAGGGGTAAATGTATGTGCTATGAGGGGTGGGGGTGTGTATGTGGAATGGCAAGGAATGGCAAGGAATGGCCTTTGTGCGCCGAGAGCCTCTCACCGAATATGGTCTGCAGCACGGCCGATATGAAGAGCATTGTCTTGCGGCCGAACTTGTCCGATAAATAGCCGGAGATGATGCCACCTGTTGCCACGCCCAGCAGGAAGAACATCTCGGCCACGTTCTTCAGGTGCTCCTTCTCGCACACCAGATCCCACTCCGATGTCCAGGTGTTCCCGACGTTGTCGTTGGTCTCGTACTCCCACTTCTCGCAGGCCACCATCTTTCTGTCCACCTCCAGTGGCATCTGTAAGAATAGTAATTCTGCTTTCAAAAGATTTTCTGGTATAATTTGTGCGGTTATATATAATAGAGAAACTCTGCTGCTTAAATAAGCCTTTTTAAAAGTTAAAATCTTAAAGTTATTAGTCGAACGTTGAATAACAAAACTTTTAGAATTTCTTTTCTTAATGAAAATGAAACAACCATCAGAAAATGTGAAATCGTACATCGTTTACTTTAAACTAAATAAAATTTCAAGCCAGATAGATTAGAACAGGTACAGTCGACTACATCAGGTGTAGTTCTTATACTATATATTATATATTTTATGTGCCAAAAACCAACATCATTAATTAAAGGAAAAATTTTCCTATTAAGGAAAAACTACGTAAAAATTGGCCTAAGGCAATATGGCGTGTTAAGTTTTAATTTAATTAATTTCAAAGTTCTTCCTAACGCAGTGTAGCCCAAACTTACCTTCCACTCCGATGGCGGCGTGGTCTCATTCCCCGCCTGACTCCAGTCGATGCCCGCCCATCGCTGGCAGTTGTCGACGGAGCCGCTCACGTTGCGCCAAATGGCCACCGGCATCTGCTGGAATTGCGCCGGCCGCTGGCACCAGAAGTCCTTGTTGGCCGCCTGGTAAATGGACGAGGATATGTGGAAGGTGTTCGGCACCTGGAAGAGCGACAGCAGCACCGTCATCAGCAGCTGCCACTTGCCGTAGTGGCCCATCAGGTCGCCGATCACGTCGGTCTCGTCCTCATCGTCCGCCGGATCCAGTCCGCTGACCGCCGCCGCCGCCGCCGGCGACTGGGGCGTTGCTGCCTGCTGTTTGGGCGGGATGGTGGGGCTGGTTGCTGGGGACGGCTTGCCGGAGTCGTGCATGATGCACAAAGGAACTAGAAAAAGTTGTAAGAAAAAATCTTTAGCTCTAGTTTGAAAATTTGATGTGAAATCAAATTCTGAAGAAATTTGCTCTGATGCGTTTAGTTGGTTGGATTCTTTTTTGGCAGTCAAAATCGAAAACAGGACCGCGAATCAGAAAATAGAAAAGTGTTTACAAATAAAAATGTTTAAAAGTATATATTTTGCTGTGCTAACAAACGTATGGCTATTAAACACCTAAATGTATTTATTTAAGTTTCATCTACCGGATCAACGAATTCGAAAATTGATCATTAAAAGTGTAACGATTTAAATGGCAGGTTAAAATCTGTAACATCAAAGTAGCGTTAAAAAAAAAATAACATTCCACGTAAAGGAAACATGTATCAACGTTGTTTAAAAGCATTTTGGCCCATTAAAGTTATAGAGATTGCTTCCGTTCATGGTAAAGTGAAATTGTTTTTATTGCCTGAGCCAACTGAACCTTTAATGTGTTTACTGCCTACAAAAACATCTGAACATAAGAATTTGTTGGCAAATATCCAACAAAAATCACTATTCTATTAGTATTAATTTGAGAAGAGGACTTGTTGACCGTCTACAATATTTTTAACGCCAATTAGTTTTCAAGCAGTGTTCTACATTGCTTTAAAGACACTACTTTATTTGGATTTGATTTAACCATTAAAATGGTAACTGAATAAAATGTGAAATTTATTTAATTGTATTTTAGAAATGCGCAATAATATTATTTTGAAATCATGGCTTGTGAAATCCGCTAAGGTACTTTAAATAATAAAAGATAAACATTCGGGCTAAAAAATCTTTAATTTATTAAATTTATTTGTTTTTTTTAAATATTTTTTTACTAATGTATTTTTTTAAAATTCTACAACTTTATGTATTTTTTTGAATCACAACATTTTTTTGGTTTGTTTCTAGAAAAACTGTCCCATTCCTTATCAACCAAAAATAGTTAAAAGCCGAGGTTGCAGAATTTTCAGAATCGACTGAGGAGAGCATGCAAATAATTGACTTGATAGATGTAAGCGGAACGGATTCTGAAGGGGGAATTAATTTTATTGCCCGTGTCAGGAGCACACAAAGGAGCAATTAGTTAAGTGGTCAGTGACTGGGCATAAACCAACTGGTCTGATTCTGAGTCGGAGTCGGAGGCGAAAGCCTCTCAGAAACAGTCCGAATGCAGTCAAGTCAAGCGGCTCTATTTCATTTATTAGGACAACCCCCCGCGTCCCGCGAAGGATGCCCGAGTCCGCTCGTTGGTCAACCTGCGTTCGATGGAATTCAATCACGTTGGAGGCGATTAACTACAGCAGCCGGAGACCGGCAAAAGTTGCTGCTGAGCATCGAGAACGAACCGAACGGAGCCAGCTCTACAAAGTAAAAGAATAATAGCCAAGATTTAATGTAATTGCGTCGGGATGGGCGGAAGGAGGAGGTTGCTCCTGCCCCTGCCCCTGCACCTGCCCCTGCTCCTGCTCCTGCTCCTGCCACTTTCATGTTCTTTGCTCAGTTTGCCAGTTGAACTTTCCCCTCTTCCCTCCCCCTCCCGCACTGTTCGCATCCTTTCTTCGCTTTGCCCTGTTTGCGTTTTTCTTTTGTGGCCACTGGCCAGCGAGTCTTTTGTAGCGCATTGGCTTTGTCTGGGATTTGCCCGGAATGGGTCCACACACATACCATAAAAGTAGTAGAGTATAGTTGAGCCCGGGGGCAAAGTAGCCGAAGGTATCAATGCCCAAAAGTAGGCAGCAGACTTGCGAACTTTCCGACTTTAGTTGGCCGGACTTAAATGCTTAATTCTTTTCAGTTGATTTACCAGCGGGGTTTTATTAAGCAAAATTAAGCGATTTACCACACGGCGAAGGGAGCAGGGAATCAGAGGGAGCATTAGTGGAAGCGAAGAGAATTTGGGGACCATTTAGTATAAAAACTTTTTGAGACCAAAGCTTCTAAGACTAGTTTGATTCAACTTGTCCGTTGATAGCAATAACTACTAAACTATACTGGGTATTTTATGGGAGCGATCAAATAAAAATAAACTATAAATAAAAACTCAATATTTAATATTAGCTTTAGCCTTAAAAGTAAATTAAATATGTTTAAATAATTAAAAAAAAAATTACAATTTTCAGACTAGGTTAGTAACCGTCAAACTTCGGATTTATGCACTTATCAACGACTACCTTAATTGTCTAAACATAAAAATGCATATAAATAAAAATGTATTTAATTAAGTTCTTAAATGTAAAGTAACTACATTAGATTTATTTTTATAGAAAACTGTATTGCTGATTTATTTCAAACTCCATTATTCACATAACTTGTCAACAGACGCTATGCACACCATGAATCAAATACTCGCACATATCAATCAACAAAGCCAACATTTATGGCACATGTCCTGGGAGCCAGAGCTGGGAGTTAAATTTGCATATGCCCAAGCGCCGGGGGCGTGTCCGAGCCCCCCGAAGAGATATACCATTTAGGAGGGGGATTTGGCACATGTGGCCTCTGGGCATTGCATCGCACCGCACCGCACCACTGTAACAGCAGCAGTGGCAGCAGCAGCATAAGCTGCGGCTGTAGCAGTGGTGGTGGCAGTAAAATTCACGCCATACGCCGCACGTGATAAGCAGCTGAGCGCACATTTTCACGCACTTGTAAACAGGAATAAGCGAAGCGTGTCCGCGAAAAGCCTCGGGCTGGAGGAGCCCTCCGCCCCGACTCAGTGCCACTCCCACACTCAGGAACCCTATCCCACCGCCAGGCAGGATAATTAATTATCAATTTTATAGGCAGCCGCCCCTGCATTTGCAGTTGGGCTTAGCTTTTGGCCAGCGGAGTTACTGGGCGGTGGCTGCCGCAGATGCAACTGCTGCTCTGGTGTCCACCGAAGGTCGTCGCCATGTCGTGTGGGCACAACGGCTCAATTTCAATGCTATAAACTACGTCGTCGCCGTTTACCTTCAACTCGCGGCGCACATGGCGTATTTGCAATATCATGGCACGCTGAAAATAACGCTAATTGCATTCTGCAGCTGTTGGCGCCCTGGTCACATCCCAGCTGCCCATTCCTGGCCCCGTTCCTGCTCTCGGTCCCCCTTCGCCAATAATTGTTGGTCTGACAAATCGACAGGTTCCTAGTTTTGAGATAAAATTATTTTAATAAATTAATTGGAAGCTGTCGAAGATGAAATACTTTTACACGTGGACTGAACATTTAAAACTTAGAAATTAATTGGTTTGTAAATCGCAGATTTATCTAGGTAATTGGGAGTCGCTTTAACTAAAAATCAGCAATAAAAAACAAATAACAAGTGACATTTCGAAGTAAGCATTAAGTAGTTTTATAGTGCTAAACAATTCACTTTCAAAGTGTGATCTTTAATATTAATTGAATTTAATTGTTTTTATTCCAGCAAAAGGTGAATGTGTTCTACTAAATCAATTGCCTTTCTATCTATCTGACAGCTATCCATAAGAAGCAGTGCTGGTCACTGACGCAATACATACTCGGTCTAGTTAGCGCTTTTTCATGTTTTGTATGCATATCAGGGGCTCATTGTACTGCCAAAGATAGTACTATATAGACAGTTTCACACCCCATGCAAATCAAACTGCAATGGCCCATGTCCAATTGGTAATTACGTTTACATTGCAGCCATAAATAACGAATTATAATTCCCAGAGAGATGTACCAGCTCTGGAGGCGGATGCCTCTGGGTGCGATCTCTTGACACGCTCCACCAGCGCCAGGGCGCCTCAATTGAACACGATCCACACAAGCTCCTCTACTAATGATTTGTTTCAATTGAAAAGTCAATGCCAGAGCTCCCTCTCCCACTGGCGATTAATAATTTGCTTAGCTTCCATTCGTGGTTAATTAAAAATAGCGACGAAAAAACGGCGCTAAAGACAATTGACAATGGGTGAAAGAGAGTGCGAGGCTTTCTTGTTACTCATATTTGCATAAATATGCGAGAAATTGCTACCGCTGGTCGTAAAATATTAATGAATATTAAATTTAATTAACCCAGAGTTTGTAAGAGCGGAGTTTCCCCCACTTAAGTAATTTTATTATTCACACACATTTTTCAAACTTTAGCTAATTACAAGAATTTTACATAGCAGATATGAAAACTCACAAATAATGGACACCATTTTCATATCCCACATGGAAGATATACTTTGAAAATTTCTAAATTTAAAATCTAGATAAACAAAAGAAAAATTTCCACAGCTTATATAAATAATCAAGGAGTTTGTTTCTATTTATTTATTTATAGTTAAGCTTAATTAATGGTCTAAGAAAAAATTAAAATTTGTAAGATATAAAATTACTTATTATACGTATAGGCCACTTAATGTTAAATAAAAATTTGGCGGGCATCAATCATTTTATATTCTCTATATTTTAAATTAAATCAAAAGAAATGGCACTATCATGTTTTCACATGACTAACTTTAATGCCAGAAGAAGATACCATGTTTTATATTGCGTCTAATTCATTTGGTAGCTTACTAAAAAAAAATAGTTCATTAAAGGGCTGATAATAAAATCACAAATCAAATAATTTCTTTAGAAAATTATGTATTTTATCACAGCCATAAATAATGGGATTAAAAAGCCATCTCTTAGCATTCACCTAACTATTCTACATAACTGCTTCGTAATGCTTCAGCTAAATTCTCTGGCAGTTTAAGCAGCACAATGACAAATCGAAGGGGGGTTTCCCCAGACAATTACGACCGGCCAAGTGAAAATAATCAGAAATGGGAAGAAAGGAATCTCGCAAGCGTCATAATCACAAAAGCCGAAATGTGCTAAATATTTTTAATACAAAGGCAAGCGTTTAGCTCTGGGGAGCCAAGAGATGCGCTGGACGGGTTTGGATGGCAGTGGCAGAGGCAGAGGCAGAGGCAGAGACAGAGGCAGACAAATTGCCGCTGTAATTAGCCGTCATGCATATAAAAGTGCATTCACTTTCATGCCATGATATAAAAGAGAAAAAAATATTGCGGAGAGGCGTGGTGCGGTTGGGTGGGTAGATGATAATGATGACGCCTGCATCTGCATTTGTGCAAGTATGGCTCGGTGACGTTGCCAGCTAATTTGCACATTTATAGGATTTGATTTGTTTATTATGCATTCGCCTCTGGGGAGGTGGAAAAAGCAAGGGGAGGACGCGGCGGAATGGCACACAGTGTGCTGCCAAGTGGGTAATAGTAATCTTCAGACACTTGCACGCAGCAATGAGCTGCGCTTCCGCTGCGCCGACAAGTGCCCTCAGTGCGGATGAGCGATGGCGATGGCGATGATGATGACGATGGCTGGGAGCCGCGGGGGTGGGAAGAACTTGTGAGCCGCCGGATGACGGCTCGTCATCGTACAGCATTGGCCAGCCTCACTTCATCACTTGTCAGACTAATTGCTGCTGTATGACAGCCGCTTTCGGATAAGTAACAGCACCAGCGGACCACGGGGCGTATGCGCAACGTCTGGCGAATTGCATTTAATGCGGCAACCCGCGGGTATTGTAAATAATGGCAATTCAAATTCGATTTTCGCCCGCGCATCGCACCATCCTCATGGTAAACAATTCAACTTAAACTTACTACATCGCCGATTTGCGCACGAACGTGCCTGAACTGACCATCCATGGCGAGATCTTTCGTTGGGTGAAATTTACGATTTTACGCCTTGCCATTAACACAATTGATTTTGGCACTGGGTAAACAAATTCAAAAACGAACTCATAAACAACACGAATTCGATCCGGCCGCTTGATTCAGAAAACTAATGCGACTAATTGCGAAGTAAATCAGCCAATAAACGACCTAAATTTTTCCAATGTTTCGCACAAGCCCTGTGTTTTATGACTGTTTTCCCGAGAACAACAAAGCCAACAAAAATATACGAAACAAATACCAATAGACTAGTATCGCGTACAAAAAAAACTTTGAAAGTCATTAAAAGGCAGATTTTAGGCACCATTAGCTATGAGAGAAGAAAATCCATGTAATTATTCACACTCAAACTTAAATATGTATTGTACTTTCTTCAAAAAATCAACTTATGGAATTTAATAGGTATTTTCGATAAGGTATACCAGTCAAGAACACAATACCCGGGTAATTATAGCCTTGCAATTTATCAATGGAAGCAAATCTTTCCAAGACTGAGTAAACTAATTTCAACTGTAAACAATTTTTAATGCCAGAGATTAAGTTAAGTTATAAATATTCCACACCTAAAATATTTTTCTAAATAGACTCTCAAGCTGATGAGCAATAAAAATACCATAAATTCCCGGCAAATGAAGTTCAAGACAACAAAAAAGAGCAGTTGTCAGCGTTTTTCATATCGATACGAGAACACATTTGCAACTTTATAAGCCCGACAAAAGCCACAAAACCCCTCGAACACATTTGACTGCCACAAATTGGCGGCAGCTTGACAATTTTTGTGATCGAATTTGATAAAATGGCACATTTTCACAAATTTTCAAATGCCAAAATCATTACAATGAAGTGGGCTTCCCTCCACACGCACACACAAGGATCAAATCAATTCAAATCAATTGAAAGGCAGCCACAAAGTATTTTAAAGTTTTTATGAGGTGGGCGTGCTGCGTCCCCTCGTTTCCACATGTGTGTTTGTGTGTTTGTTTGCTGATATATTATGCAAATTTTAGCTACCTTTGGGTGGCTCCTGCCCCCCCATCCCCCTCAATTTCATCTCGAAACCGTTCATCTGCGGATATCTTTTATTTACCAAGAATCACGAATCCAGCTGAAGGGAAGAGGGGCCCGGGGAAGGTAAAAAGAAACATTGCAATATGGCAATTCCGTTTCGTTCTCGTTCACATTTGAAGGGTCCTTACTGGCTTCCTTCCGCTTGCCGCCTACCTCGCAGCTGCTGCTGCTGCTGGAATGTGCTGCCCGGTCCAGTTCAGTTCAGTTCAGTTCAGTTCAGTTCGGTTCAGTTGAGTCTGGCCATAGCTGCATTTTGCTGTAAGCAAGTCAGAGATGCACAGGATACAGCCGGACTCGCAGCCGGAATCGGTCCAGTGTTGTAGCGCAACACAAAAGAATATAGGTCATCAGCCATGGGCAAAAATGCGCTAACAAAAGGTATATGGGTACACCATTTATATGCTTATATTGTAAATAAATTATAAATTAAATAAATAAGATCCCATACAACTCTAAATATTTGCATATTTTAAATATCACGCATATTCTTATAAGAAATAATTAAAAATGTCTTAATATTAGCATGTTGTCAATCAAACACTTTTTTTGCAAAGAGTATTCCCAATTTCGTTAGCCAGACCTTTTAGCGAATCATATTTGGTTTCTATTTAGCTTCACTCTTAATGTAAATCCGTATGGATGTTTAAGTGAATGCTGCTGCTGATCCATTGTTGTCAACATGAATTCACAAATCTATTTCCATTTCGACTTGTCGGTTGTCGGCTGTGATGATGGGTCCTTTCCCCGCGGCTCGCAACCCGCAACCCGCGGCTCGTGTCTTGTTAATCGAATAGCAAATCGTTTGGCAATTTCAAATTTAGCCAGCTAAGCAGTAGGGAGTGCCCTCTGCCCCCACCATCAACCCCGCCCATCTATTGTGAGGAAGCGCGCCTTTTTGATTAGAATTTCCATTTCAAAGTGCGCACTGATTTGCTACTTTTATGCGCTTCCAATCAGTGGCACGTCGAGAGTCAAAGCATCCGCCATTAGCATAACCTTACGGCAAAGAGTGGGTGGGGCAAGCGCCAGGTGATTGCCAGCAATGTTTGTTTGTCCCCCCCTTTGACCTCCGTCTGCGAGTCCTTCGCCTGCATTGTCAGGATTCCCATGCCCATTCCGATATGCTTATGAGCTACTCAATATGCTCAATGCTTGGTTATGAGGCTTTGCGCTCAGCCATGTGAAGTTTTCAATTTTATTTTCATTGGGTCCCTGCTCGTGTCTCTGTCTACTTAGACTTTCGCCTTGAGTAACCTTTAATCCTCAGAGAAATGGTAAAGTATTTTGAAATGGAATTTTATCTAAACATGAATCCATCGACGTCTAAGTAAGTTTATTCTAAGGTACATTTATTTTCAAACTGCTAGTGAACAAAACTGCCTGTTCATAGCACAGTTGTATAAAATAGTTTTACTTTTATATTTGAATGAATCAACTCATTACTTTTTTTAAATGATAGAACACAACTCAGTTCCAATTATAATTCGATGAAATTTCGTAGATTCTTTAGTTTTAAATTTTAAATAAAAAGATTAATACGTTACATTTTTTTTTTATCGAAGAAAATTATTGATAACATAAACCTTTTAAGTACTTTTACTTTCTTTACACATAAATTTATTCATTACTGTTTTTTTATGGAAAGTTTTCTCTTTCTGCATTGGTGCACTCTTAACCATGCATCCATTACATGTTATTAGTTGATTAAAGTATACAACATTTTGAAAATTGCTTAATATGGGCCAGCTACTTTTAAAGGCCATTTCCGTTTATGTCATTTACGGTAACCATTTACAGGAAAATCCTCGAAGCAAATTCTGATGTCTGGAGTGGGTCTTGCAGATTCTACCAGAGGGCCTAAAGCTGGTTTCAACAATCTGTCAGGATAAAGTCATTGTCGTTGTCATTGTTGTTATCCTCATTGTTGTTATCCTGCCTCTGTAGTTGTTGTTGCAAGAGCCAAACAAATAGACTCGGGCGGCGAAAAAAAAAAGAAAGACACGGTCCCACACACAGAAAAAAAAAGAAAAAGCAAAAAAAAGGCGCACAAATAAATAAACAAAGGAGAGCAAAGCAAACGTCGCTGGCGGCACGTCCGCGAGCAAGGATGCCAGGACTCCTGCCACACACAGTGGCATAAATTCACACATTCCCCCACTGAATTTAGTTGAGTCCTGCTGCGTTGTCAACGTCGCCCAGCAGCCAGTGTGCGTAATGAGCTTACCTTATGGATAGACAAAACAAGTTGCTGCTGTGTTGCTTCTGGTGTTGCCGCTGGTGTTGCTGCTGTGCTGTGTTGCCACTGATGTTGCTGCTGTGGCAGACTCAGGCGCAGCCAATCCTGCAGCACGCGTCCTGCTGCACAATTGGCAGGGCTGATGTCAACTTCCTAGCCCGTTTCCTGTTGCTGGAGCTTTGTTTTGATGGTGTCTGTCTATCTGGGCGCGGAAATCCGTCGCACGTTCCTCTTTTTTTTTACTTTTGGAATAAATTTACGGCCTGAAGCGCCCTAAACGGAAACTGACACATAAAACGCTGTCTGATTTTACGATACGTTTAACGGCGTTACGCCTTCGACACGTGGTCAGGTGGGGTGCACGAATATTCTTATTTTCGATGCACTTCGCGGATTGCTCATACGCAGCGTGGTACGGTGGTATGCGGGCATGGGATGGAAAGTAATTCGCGCGCGTTTTCCGCTGAAACAACAGCAATTTGCAATGTGATGTGGACAACGGCAAAAAAAAAGGCAGAGAGCGGCAGCAGCACTCTAGTAAATAATAACGTCAACTAATAATAATAATAATAATAGGGTGATATTATGAAATTTCAAGCGGTTCTGTGTGGGCTGCTGCTCGCTCGCCTTATTTATGGGTTGTCCAAACATTGTCTGGCGGCCCGTCTTCAGACGGAATCATGGGTCCCAGCGTCTATATATTAGCACATCTCATCTGAACTCAGTATATATAGAGCATTATTGTTGCCACTCGCATTTGTTGCTGTTGTTTCGTTTGTTTAATTTTATACTATGCGCACTCACGCACCCACACCTCGGACACCTCGGGGATCTCGGACCTCGTACCGCACTCGTACCGCTTGTTTTTGGCTGCTCGCGGCAACAACAACACGCTTCCTGCTCTTGATTCGCACTATTTCCTAGGCGATGAGGCTGAAAATGCGATTCGACTGGCGACGGCGATGGCGACGGGCGGCTGTTTTGGCGTTCAAGTTCATCACACAACGACTGACCAAGAGCAACTGAGCGCTCGTCTCCACAGCGAAGAACTTTTATAACCTTTCCCCCATTGACGCGCCCCTCTTCCTCGCCGCCCCCAGTCGACTGCGACGCTGGCAGAGACGCCGGCAGTGGCTGATGCTCGGATGCTGCCAGCTTGGACCATTCTTTGCCAGCCGACGACGCCGATGTCGTGTGTGCTTGTGTTTGTGTTGTTGCTCCTGCCGCTGCCGCCCTCTGCTGCACCTGATGCGCATTCTCTTCCGCCACTCTCTTAAGCTCTCTTAGGCTCTCTCTTCGGCTCTCGCTTCGCGTGGCGCGCAAAACTGTTGCTGTTGTTATTAAACGCCGGCACGGCACTTACTGGCTTACACTTCCCCCAAAGGGGAGTCCCCCGAAATGTCGATGCTCTCGACCAGAAAATAACTAACCAAAATTATTTATGATTTTATATGCAGATCTCTAGTCCACCATTTTTGGAAACTTGGTGACAATTAAATAATAAACAAATTGTTTGACAATTAAGGGCTTCCGGTATTTACTTTATAAACAATATTTCATTAGGCTTACGAAATTAAAAAATACAAATAAAATGATGCTGTTGAACTTCATTTATATCGTTACATGTACATTTTATATGTCTTCTAAATTTGGTTAATTTGTCATGTTAATATAAGAAAACCGTAGAATTACACATTTTAAAATGTTTAGAAAAAGATTTGACCTTACGAATTCACAATTGATTGGTAAAGTTTAAAAGTGTTTACACGTACATTATCCAATACCCGATGCTGTCTAATTTTGTTTTAATAAAAACTAGCAAATCTGGACTAATTCCAAGACCAATTTAATATTTTAACTTCCCCAAAAAAGTAAGTAAAGTAAGAGTGTGCGCACATCTTCATCAAAGCAAGGTTGTTCTCCTCTTGCATTTCCGTCTGAGGTGTAATGATATAAATCAATTGATCAGGGGGTATTACTATAGCCGTCTCTACTGTGGGAACTGCAGTTACACTGACATTAGAGCAGCGGAATGGGGTAGAGATCGGCGGCAAATCGGCGGAGCGTGCCGATAGATAGCTCGACACTCGGTGATCAGCGGGTGTTTGGGCTAATGTATCTGTCGGTCGGCGGTTGCGAACAATTTGCCTGATAGATCACATCAAATATAGTTCTGACAATTTGTTGACACATTTGTATGTAGTTGGGCCTTTTGTTTTGTTTCGCGTATTTATTTTGGGGTGGTTAGTTGACGATGGTTGTTTAATGGCAATTAACTGTGCCGCGTTGTTCGTGGCGTTATGATTACACGATTGACAGAGAGATCTCGCCATCATTTCAGCCTCATTTTTCTCTCGGCGATGGCCGAATAATTGCTGTCGGAATTCGGCAACTGAGTGTGCCGGTTTATGATTGATTTATGACTGTGGGGTTCGTGGGGTCTGCCGCATGTTTATTGTTATTTTGTCTCATTACGCGAAAATTTGTTATTTATTTGCTTGGAATAAAACGAATGAAGACAAAGTTGCCGAGGCAGCACCGCTCTCGTCGAAGATAACAAACAAGACTCTTTGTTCGGTGGCTAAATTGTTGCTAATTGAATGCCATAAATGGTGCTAATTGTGAAATCAAGCCTGAAGTCGAAATAACTATTAGCGAAAAAGATTAGGATATCTTCTGGCGGTTTATCTTCATTAAATATTTCAAAGGGCTATAAGCCTGTGTGCTAACAGGTTATCTTTAACATAAGGTCAATGCTTTGATTAAATGTGTGATTCACTTTAGACTAACCCAATTATATTCGACGTAAATGATGTCATGACTCATGCATCCTGTTGATTTCGGAAACGCCCTCTTTCTGAAGGTAAATATTTTCAAAGAAAGCGGAAATGTTCTTTAAAAAATGTGAAATAAATTTGTCATCGCCTCGGAAATTTGTCAATAGAGAATTTTGAGTGATTAGACTCGTTAAATATAGAACTCAACATAGAATTTGAATTGGAATGAATTCTTATTATAAATTGTTAAATGATGATTGATTGGCTATTAAATGAAAAATGTATAGTTTTATTTTAGATTAAATGTTTTAATTTATATTCTTCAATATTTAATAAGTGTATTCATATGACTTGTTAATTTATATATTATTCCGTTTCTACTCGTAAGCATGCTTTTTAGTTTCATATCCAATTTTCAATCACAACGGAAAAACCTAGTAACAAAAATTATCGCATGCAATTTTCAGTATTGCCTGGGATAAAAAGTTCGCCCTTATATCGTTTAAGTGCTCATACAATAAACGTGTATTCTATTGGCTGTTGCTTTTGTTTGATTTTATTGTTTTTATAGCTGGGCAAATAATATGCAAATTGTGCTGGGTTTATTTATAATTCACCAACGACAGAAATAATTAGCTATCGAGTGGGAAAACAAATGACACCAAGCTTTTATCAATGAACCAAACGAAAAGGGGTGGGGTGTTTCAATTTAGGATGTAGGAAAAGCAATAAGCGAGGGGCTCGACTTCGTTTAGCTGCTTGAAACGGTTTGGTTTCAATTTCAGGCGGGAGTTTCGTTTTGTTTGATTTATTCTAATATTCTAATTGGATTGGCGCTACACGATTTCCATAAATTAAGTGTTATTCAAATAATTCGCATTCACAGTCGATCGGGGGGATTGGGAATATAAGAAAACAAAGTCCGCAGTGGAGTCGGCCCCTGGCTGAAACCCCTGCCCCCAAAACTCCGTCTATAATGCAACGTGCAAGTGTCACTGATTTATGAACAAGTGTGAGCGTGTGTGTGGTGTGCCAGTTAGCTTGTTTTGACCAAGTTAACTGGTTTAATGGCCCAGTGGGGAGGGCGAGGGCGCAACGGTGCTGGCATACTCACTGGTCCCGCTCCTGCTCCGCTGACTCCGCTCCTGCGGCGCCAGCAACGGCAGCTCCAGTTCCAGCGCCGGGCTGTCATGGGTTAAGCTCGCACGCTTAGACATCGTACTTCTTCGACGCTCTGTTTATACTTTTAATATTGGCTTTGATTAATGATCGTATACTAATTACTGCGATACGCGGAATGGCAATGCCCGTGCCGTTTTGATTTCGATTTCTGTTTCTATTTCAGTTTTAGCAGAGGCAGAGGCATAAACAGTAGCAGAAGCTCGCTAAATCTACGACTTGGCGCCTTTTTGCCGCTCTTATCACGCTCGCGGCGCTTATCAACCCGGCATTGAGTGGATTCCGCTGGGGACTGGACCGAGCAGCTAGGGCACTGGGAATCGGAACCGCACTCCGTTGCCCCACATAAATCACGTTCCAATTAACCGAAATTGGCCAGACGTGTTGGCATTCACTGACATTACTATCCAGTAGTGCCAGAACAACGGGTTAATGTTTTCCCGATAAAACTCGGGATGAGCCAGTCACTCGAACTTGGGCACTTTGGAGCGGGATTGCTTCTCTTCGCGACGTGTGAACTGAACGGCGGACGGTGGCTAACTGACTGAATGGACTGGCCAGCCAGCAAAAGCCCCAGAGTCTGAAGCGATTGGCGTCGCCTTCGGCTGTGGCTACTGAAATTTACGAGTCAACGGCGACATGCAGAGGGTATGGGTATTATGGGATTTTCATTTGCTTGCAGCACACCGAATCGAAACCTGGCGGACAGCCTGGGTTATTAACACCTCATCAAAAATCATCAAAAATTCAAAAAAAAAAAAAAAAAAAAAAAATTTGTGCAAATAAATCCAGTTAGGGTATTCAAATGTGTCTAAGGCATAGTGCGATTCACATGTGTCATACGCCAAAGACAATAACAGTTAGTTTAAGCGGTCTTCTTTTCACACAATCAGCATTTCTTTACTGGATAAATACACTAACAATTTTATATGAAAATAATAACAGGCATTTATTTAATATCACTTTTCTAATATATACAAAATTTAAAATTTTGGTTTATTTTTTCCAGAAATCTAAATAACTAAGAGTATTTAATCAAAAGAAGATCTTGACTTTAATAACTTTTTTAAATAAACACAATATTGAGAGTATTCAAACTTCGACAAGGATTAAAGGTGCACACATTTTTTTTTTGCACATCTTTTGTTTGTTTTGTTTCTGTTTTATAATTAACAACACAAAGAACAGCAGCAAGTTCGTTTATTTGGGGGTTCATTAAAATGTATTTACACGTTCATTGATCAGTAGTTTCGAACTGAAAGCTCGCTTGTTTGCCCATTGAGAAGTGATGTGAAGTGCGCGGGCGACAGCTGAATGTCAGCCCCGAGTGAATCTGTGAACCTCATTGAACCCGGGCATCAATATTTTCCTGTGCTTTAAGGTGGTCCGAATGATCGCAACTTAACAGGCATTTATCGCAAGATATGCAAATTTTAGAGAAGCGCGTTGAAGTTAGCCAGCTTCGAGGACAGGTTAATCTACCTAAAAACCTCGATATTTCCGAAGTATTTCTCTTGAATTATGGTATTTGGCATGTGCATTCAAATATAAATAAGCAATATTTCTTTCGAATCTTGTGTTTTGCTTTTTGTACTTAATTTTTTGCGCAGTTTGGGCCTGCAAATTTAGTTCTAATAATTATCAGTTTTAATCCTTTTGTTTGGGAACCAGTTTTCGGAAACATGCCCGGATAGCCCCAAGTATTTGCCCCAAAAAGCACAGGAATATCCCCTGCATATAAAGCTCAGGCGAAACCCGGAAGATAATTTGCCAACCAATTTTCCTTGTTTAAGCTTTTGTGAAAAGCTTTCACTTTTCGAGCTGAAACTCACCTCAGCCGCGGGCGCCAAGGATGTTTGCTTTTCCCAGGATACTCTGGCACGGCGAATCGGAGCGCATGAAAAGGCCGGGACTTAGCACGCATTAAACAACATCAAAATAAACAAACAATTTCGCAGACAATTGCTTCGAGGCAGTTTGAAGCAGCCGCAGCGAATTGCGGTGGAAGTTCCGCTGGTGGTTGGGGTGGGATTATCCTTTGCATTGGTCGTGTGCCGCTACAGAGATTCACAGAATGGATTTGCTCTGGTTTGGATGCCAGGCGCTAATCGATATGTACCAGACAAGGGTCCTGCGCCCTGTCAGCCACTCCAGATGGGGTGGCCTGCGGTTGATGGCTGCGTTTGCAGCTCCTTGACACTATCAATCTGTTTTACGTACTTGCCCAGTGTGTGAGAACCATTTGATTCAATTATGCCAACTGACTGATCTCAGATAATCTTGGGGTTTTCGCAACAAAAAAATCTCAGCTAAAAAAAAAAGAGTACCAACCTTGATTACCATTGCACTTTGAGTTAAACGCTAGCGGAATCTACCCATACTATTAACTACGTCAGCTCTAGAGATGATTACCAAATTGTCGTTTAATCAACTTGATTATCAAATTAAAAATACATAATCTGATTTTAAAGCTCAAAGTTGCTTTGATTATAGTGGGTGGTTTGGTTTTAATTTAGACAGTTCTAAGTTAGTTTTAAAAGATTTGATTCAGTGAGTGTTGATGTTTAATTATCTTTAAGCGAAAATCATACAAGGGCCAATTGGATAGTTCTAAATTAGTTAGAAATTTTATTCAAAGCAAACCAATTTTTGCATTTTAACTTTTTCCCACAAAGTCTCCAATTCAATTAGCCGCCTCACTTCAGGGTTATAGCCCTTATTTAAATTAGCATGTTCCGTCCAGCTTAGACCCAATGGACTTCTCCAGTAATACTCTTATATGCAAATCAAATGGGATCAGGATATTCATTCTATTTATTTTTGGTTTCCCACAGTTCGTGATTTACAATTCCTTCGGTGCACTCGTTTTGAAATGCGATAATTTAATTGTGGTGCGATGACAAGTCCACCTCACTGGTTTAGGGTTAGGTTTAGGATTAGGGGGAGACTATACGGGAAGTACCAGTCTATAGGGCGGTTTCCCTGCGGCAATTGCAAAAGTTAAATTAACAATCGTGTTTACATTGGTTGGTAACAAGATTTCACTTAAGGATGTCAGCTTTGTTCGCGGCACCACACATTCCTATCTGCCGCTCAATCGCTTTGGACTCGAATTGTGCCCCGGATTCGGGCACTTACCCTCCATCAGAACTGATTACTGTCATCAGAACCCGGAGTCCTGGGTGCAAGGGGTGTGCGAAGTGTGCGCCGACGCGTGCGTCAAGCACATTTGTCTGGTAATGAAAAGGTTTGCGCATCCGCCCTGACATATTGCCGGCTCATTGTTCTCGGGATCGGACTGCTCGGGATTTTCGCGCCTCGGGTTAGGGCACGCGACCTGGTCGCCTGACTGGGCGGGGACTCCTCCGCTCTGACGTGGCTGACGAAGCTGACGTAGCTAATTTGCGAGCAAACCAAAACATCAAATAAACATAATTCAATTTCAACAATTGCCCCGTGACGTCTGTTGACAAAGACTGCGGCTTCGAGTGGTTCCTGATCCTGATCCCGTTTCTGGATCTGGTTGGGTTAAATGATCCGTGAAATGTAGCGACCAGCTCTATCTGCCTTGGATCTAATTGCCCTGGTTGTGCTTGGTTCGCATCCCGTGGGAATCAAACTCCAGTTGAGTCGGATCAACAGGTTCTCGGACCCCTATATCGCACTCCGATTACTGGCAGACTTTTCGACTCTCATTTGCCCGTAGAACTGTACTTTAAGGGGAGCACGATAGGGTTATCTGGGGTAGGTCCCCCATCCTTAAAGCATCCTTTCTTGCCCTCCCACGTCATCAAAGCGGTGGACACAAACATGGCGGCTCCCTGCTGTGCGAAATATAATGGCAGTCTGTCAAAAACAGGTGAAGGAAGCACAAGGCGAATGCTGGAGCTGAAGCCAAAACTGAGGGGGAGTGACTGGAATTTAGGGATGTTGGTAAAAGCGACTTAACGATACCCTCTAATCAACAAGGATATGTTTGATGTTTGGATTTCAACTGATATAAAAAATCATGCATTGCCTAAAAAATCCATAATTTAATTACATTTAATTAAATTAAAACCAATCTCCTGGTTTATATAAAAATATTATTAAATGTTACTTAAAAAGAAAAATGCAAGGGACGAAACGCCACTGACAAGCGCTTAAACAATATTTTACAGTCTTAGCCCAAGATCAAATAACATATCTAAGAAACCCAACAAATCAATTATCATAATTAACTCCAAATCCAGAACTACGCCCAGCAATCGAAGGTCAGCCAGAGGCGAATATATCCTGCGAATTTCCCACAGCATCCGCTCCTTTTACATGGGCAAACACCCTGTACTTGGCAGGCTCCGCCCATCGAGTTCAAAACGCACAACGACTGGCTGCAAGGATACTTAGGGGTTGTTCATGTCCTAACCAGAGTTGCGGCATTTCCAATTGGATCTGCGGCACTATAAAAGGCTCGCAATTCCCGGGAGATGGACTCATTAAAGTTGTTAACTTATTGGACAGCGGAAGTGCGTAAAGGTGTCGGAAAAATAAACAACATTTTTAAGTTGTTCAAATAAAAGAGTAATCTTAAGTGAGGAAAATTAAAAAAAAGATGTCGCGAAACCAATTGCCAGACTCATCTTCCTCGCCACCCATAAGGTACGGTCTTTAAACATACAAAATTAATTATTAAAAAATACCCATATAAAGTCAAAATGTCAGAGATTGAAATACGACAAGCTGAAAAAATTATAACTTATCTCTTGGCCCAACATGTATTAAATAATTGGAAACGTTAAGAACTAAAGTTTATACTATTAATATTGCTTAATAAATAAGCTTTAACAAAAGTGTGGCCACGCCCAAAAATTGTGTTGACTTTTGCCTGTGCCGTCGGAAACTCAAGGAATTGCAGTTTTCATAAAAAATGTATAGTTGTGTTTTTGAACGAAAACTTTTTTTTTTTAACTTTTCAAGTAAAAATAAAAACTAATATAAAATTATTTTGTAATGTCTCAATGTAAGTGAGAAGACTATTTCTTATTAGGTACATCAATCACATCAATGGAAATAGACTATGAATTTACATGTTTTCTGCAGAATTTATTTTTAAGAAGCTAATGTAAGCCCAAATTTCAAAATACAGTAGATAATAATTTTCAACAAATTTAAGAAATTTACCAAAAATCTTCGTTCATTTTGTGTTAAAAAATAGTAGTTCTTGATATTAATATTAACTAAAATTTTTTTAATAAAATTATGCCAATGATTAATGTGCCCTTTTAGTTCATAGTATAAGCTTCATGAAAATAAAAAAAAAATGTCTAATTAACTACTATTTTCATGACCGCAGCTACATTACATGTAATAATTATATATATTTTTTAACGGTTTTAGGTTCTTTTTTTTTCAATAAATAGTTAAAGCTTACATTTAAAACCAGAGTTGCCTTTTTAAAAAAAAACCATTCCTTATTTCCCCGCAGTCATTTACCCTTTCACAACTTCGACGATGATCTGATTAACGATCTGCCCTCCTGCATTTATGCGGGTCAGCATCAGGGTGGAAGCGCCACTGGAGGAGGCGGCGGTGGGTCAGGAGGAGGCGGTGGCAACTCCGGTCTGCGTCTCAGCTCGAATAATCTACGTCACATCCAACAGCATTATATGCAGCACAGCGGAGGTAAGAACACAATGTATACTTACAATGAATTTTTCCTCAGGTGTATTTAAACCTTTCAGAGAACATGCTGGACTCCTCAACCAACCCCATGGGGGTGCACAATTCAGGGGGTGGAGCACCCCTGATGTGCAACAGTCCCAGTGCCAGCAGCAGCGGAGGAGGCGGCGCCAACGGAGGATCAGCCACTCCGGGCGGAGGAGGTGGCCCCAATCCCGGGTACGGATCTGTGGGAGCCACAGCTGCGTCCAACTACAAAATGCAGCGACAAGCGGCCAATGTGCGGGAAAGGAAACGCATCCAGAGGTCCGCCCCAACTGGGTACACCAAATGGTCTTTTCCATTTTACAACTTCCTAACAACTCCTATCCATAACATGGATTTTGTAGCTAACGAGCCTTCCTTTTCTTTTTTTGGATTTTCCTTGCGCTTTGCAGTAGCATCAATTCGGCCTTCGATGAGCTAAGGGTCCATGTGCCCACTTTTCCGTACGAGAAACGTTTGAGCAAGATCGACACTTTGCGCCTGGCCATCGCCTATATATCCTTGCTCCGTGAAGTGCTCCAAACTGACTACGACCCATTGACCTATGTGGAGAAGTGTCTGCGGGGGGAGATTAAAGCGGATCGGGCCAACTGGAATACGAGTGGTGAGTGGAGGAGTTCGCCGGATTATCAATGGTCGTTAAACTGTTCAATTTGCAGATCTAACAGCCCGTCTTTCCTGGATCAATTGGGAGAACCTGGGCGTCCATCCTGGTAGGCGAACGCTGCTCACATCACTGGCTTTATCCTCGGAGCCAATGTGCGGGGCCCACTGTGGAATGCCATAAATATATTCTGAAATTCATGGGCTTAGCCTGTCGACTGCTTAAAGCACTTACCACTTAAACTTTTGATCTTCCCTAGAATACACCAAAGTCTTCCCTTTATGGTTTTACTCTACCAATTTAGTTTAAGGCTGTATATATTTCTACAGTAACTAACAGTTAGCAATAGTTTTATTTGAAAAGCATGTAGGCTGCATCAAATACAAAACCCATCAGCCATTGAAACCCTCTTCCGTGTAAGGAAATAGTTTTGGGTTCAATGACTTGCGGGGTAATGCATTTACAAATCAATTCCTCAAATTATATTTCAGGATAAATCTTTTGTAAATAGTATTGAGTATTGGGCAACCGATTCGAGACAAACCGGTTGCGGCTAACAGACGTTTTACAGTTAGTCAACTATGTAACAACTTTAAAAGCATTTATATATATAAAAGTAAATACATGTTTTATCTAGACGTAGACATTTACATAGCTTCCTATCAAAGTACATACATATACTCAAAAATAAATACTTCATTGATCAACAATATAATTGGAACACAAATTGTTTGTTGTTGGGTGAAACGGGGGCTAAATGCGCTGCCGATGTCTAAGCATGTGTATATATGTATATGCTCTTTATAGTCTTCATGCGGAAGATATCAACTAGAAACTTTTGGCTACTACTTCTACTACAAAAAGTACGTACACATGCGGTAAAACTAATCTGATCTTTTCTGTTCCATTTTAAATTTCGCTTTGGTAGCTTGATTTGATTTCGTTGGCTATTACTCGAATTATTTTGGACTTAACTACAATTGGGCTACAATGGTAATACAAATGCGCGCACATATAGGTACGTTCTATATAAAACGATTACGTAATGCACACTCACAATCATAAACATAAAAACAATGACACGGGTGAACTACGCTCCTAATAATTGAATTTTTCGATTGCTTCTCCAATTTGATTTTGGTTTTGTTGCTTTTGTTTGATCTGTTGGTCATAAAGCCCCATTCTCATGAGCTTTTTAGGCCGGATTGAGCACAGCTACCTTGCGCAGGCTCTCCAGCTCACTTTTTTTTAGGCGCAGACTGAACATGGCCTCCACAAAGCCATGACAGTCCGTCACGATGCTGTCCTGGATCATGGTCTCCCGGAATAAGTTGGCCAGGGCCGCAATGTCGTCGCAGGCCAGAATAGCATTCTTGTGGGTGACAAACATGGCCAGGGCAGCTCGGAAAACAATTTTATAGCCCTCGGCGAAGACGCAGTCCCAGATACGCAGCACCGTCTCCACGGGCAGCACTTCGGCAAAGATGCAGATAAACCATTTGCTGGCAATCACCGGATAGGGCAGGCCTTGAAATAAAAAGAGTTATAAATGAGTTGGCAAGGGCAGAGAGTAAACTTACCCAAGTTATCCACTTGCCGGTTCACAGCGGGAATCCGCCGGATGACCAACTCCCGAAACACGGCCAGGTCCCTCAGCAGATTGGCCATGTTGTGCGAGTGGTACTGCGGCACGATGTTCTCCACGATATGCTTGAGCAGCCAGAATGACTTCTCCTCGTCGTCGGTGACGATCAGCAGCAAGCCGGCTATGTAGTTGAGCCCCTGGCAGTAGCCCACGTCCCGGTTGTGGTGGGCGTAGGCGATGAGGATGTTGTACAGGCGCTGCTTCTTCGTGTCGAAGTGAATATTGTCGGGGAAGGTACGAGGTAGATCGATTGATATGGAATCGCTGATTTCCTTGTCGAAGGGCTCGATGCGCAGCAGGTTGCGAAAAAGATCCGGAGAGCGTCGCTGGGCGGCGGCGGCGCCGGATATCTTCATCCAGACGTCGGGACGGTACGGACCGGGGATGCCCTTTCGAATGTACCGCTTCAGCTTGGCGTCCATTTGGGTGAGATCGGTGTTCTGCTGGAGTATAACCTCCCATTTCATGCGGCGTCGCGTAAGCGTCTTTAAATAACCATCCATGAACTTGGAGTAGTTGTTGTAGTCGAAGTGGTCGCCACGCTTGAAGCCATACTCGTCCACATCGCTAACCACGTGCGGTTAGGTTAGGTGGGGAAAATAGTGAAATTAGTGAAAATGAGTGAAATTCGAAGCTATAAACTGGCTGCTCACCTGAACTTTGAACTTGCGGTAGCATCCATATGAACTAATGACTAGAGTTTCTATTGCTCACAGTGAGGAAGTGTGGTTTTGTTTGGTCGCTGGCCACGATTTCCTGTCAGCCGCTCGACGTCCGTGGCATTGGCATGGCCCAAAAAAAAAGGTTTTAGTATTCAGGGCACGTTGCGCGGTTACGTCGCTGCTTATTCCGCTACCGCTTCCACTTCTGCTGCAACTGCAACCGAATTGAATGGAACCTGCGTTAAACGTCAATAAACATTGCCTGATACTTGGGCCCTTTGTTTATTTATAAGACAAGTTAGCCTTGCGGGCACTACCTCTGCCTACGCTTCGTCCTTGAGCGGTGGGTGGCCTTTTGTGCGCGCCCACTCGTTGTAGCTGCCTCTGCTGCGGAACTGATAACATTAACGGACCGACGGCCGAAGTGGGTGGGCGGCCGACGCACAGGTGTGGGAGTGTGGGCGGTCGGACGGGGCTGTTCCGCTGGGCGTGCGCTTGCAGATGGTCGATGGCAGTTTATCTGACGGTAGTGATTTCATTGAAGATTGCTGGTCCGCTTATCAGTGGGCTTAAGTTGGTTTATTTTGGTTTTTATTGTATAGCGAATAAAATAGAGGTGGAGAAACATCGCTGTCATCGACGTTTTCAAAACATCGTTAATATCGATGTTCCTTTCTGCGATATATCGATTAGCATAAATAACCGCTATAAATTAGGCTTGAATTAAGAGATAAACTAGGTTTTAAAACAAACAAATTGTATTTAAATATAAGTAAATAAGAACAGTAAAAAATATTTTTATTATACTGGACATTAAAATGGTGACATTTTAAGTGCTTTAGTTAAAATACTGTATGACTTGGCTTTGGGTGGATAATTGAAGTATATTGACCGGTTTTCCAAATCTAATATTTTGAGAATTTGATTTAATATCTATAAAATAATATTTTAATAAACACATGATTTTTTATTAACCATTTTGTATTAAATATAACGGGTTGATTAACCGTATGCCGATGTATCGGCAACCGACCACCCACACGTGACCCCAGCGAACATCTGTTGCACGAATCACCCGATGCCGTCATGCCGCGTCATTCAGTCGTACCGTGCTCTGACAAATTACGCAATGTCTAACAACTGATGTAAAACACAAGCAATTTTACCTAACAGTTGACTAAATTCCGTGTGTACACACGCTCCGATCGACCCAGCGAGGCACTTCATCCAGCGCTGACCACTTCGAGATGCTGCGCACGACGGCGACCATGGGAATCATGGCGGCGGTGGCCGTGAAAGCGGCTCCCGAGCCCCAAAAACCCGCCTCCAGTGCGGCTGATTGCAGCCTGGTGTGCCGGCCCAGCGAACTGCCCATCTACGGCAGTCTGCGCAAGACAGAGTGAGTAATCCGCATCTGGACAGGATATTATTCTAATCTTGCCTCCTTTAACTTCCCCATAGACCCAAGCCAGAGCGGCATCCTCCACAGGATTCGGTGCTGCACAAGAACATTGAAGCTGGAGTCCGTTTTGTCCGCGAGGAGGTCCAGTCTGGCTACAAGGCTGTGGCCGACCAGGCCGGCATTGTGGGCCATTACGTGGACACGGCCAAGGCTCACACGCAGCACACCATCGACCTCCTCAACGAGCCCCAGAACTCGCTGCACCGCAGCGGAGCCATCGTGGTGGGCGGCCTAGCCGGATTCATCTTCGCCGCCCGCGGAGGCTTCATCAAGAAGGTGGTGTACACCGGCATCGGAGCCGGAGCGGTGGCCTCCCTCTGCTATCCCCGCCAGGCGGAGGAGAACTGCCGCGTGGTGCTGTACGAGGGCCGCAAGATCTTCGCCGTGGCCTACAACTTCATCAAGGGCGTCAAGCCCGGCGAAGAGGTGGCCATCGAGCCCATCCAGAAGTTCCCCACCTCGCTGGAGGATCTCAAGTATTTGGCCGGCGACCTGTACGATGAGGCCAAGGACCTGATCTTCCCCAAGAAGAAGTAGGCGAACCCCCCAAAACAAACCCCATCCGGCCGTGAAGTGTGCATCGATTTAAGTTGAGTGGAGCTTGGATTCTTTCCGATTATGTGATCAAGCTGGAAGTAGTTATCTCTTTTCTTGTTGCCAGAAATAAATTGGCCTCGCGTCGAAAAAGTGAAAACTCCCGCTAAATATGTTGGCTTATGTGTGTGGGCCGTGGCCAGAACCCGCTGCTCTCACATGAATCTTCGAGTGATTAATTGTGCGGCTGACCAGAGGTGTTGGGTGTCAAGTCAAATGTCACGCCAGTGAGCTGTTGAAAAGTGAAATCCGGAGGAAAGTGGCAACTGCGTCTCCCCACGTGCAAATCGATTGTGCCAATCATCTTCCATGGCCAGCAGTCGAACATGGCGATGGCGATGGCGATGACTGCAAATTGTGTGAATGGTTTTGGACCCTCGGGGCCTAAAATTGTTGAGGAGGAAATCGGCTCTTATGGCGATTGGTATCTGTATCTCCACTGGACCAGTTCACCGAGGGCTGTCTTATTATTTATTAGACTATATTTTCAGTAATCTTTTATTGCTCTCGAGCTTTCGCATCGCTATAGATAAACTTGTTCTTTGGGCAAGATACAAACAACGTTCAGATGTCTGCATGCATTTGTTTACAATAAATATAGATTTAGTTAATTGTTAAATATAACTACTATTTCTAAAATACCAACAACTTGTGGACATGCAAATGACTCTCCATCCCCCCTTCCCGTTCCCCTTTCCCATCCCCCGATTCCCGATCCCTTCGGCTATGTACAAATAGATAATCCCGAATCGAAATCCGATCGTTTACCGTGCTAGACAACTTACGGCGCTAAGATTTTCGCTAGACTAACTTAGTGGGCGTTGACTGTGTGTATGTGGGTGTGTGGGTGAGTGTGTGAGTGCGAATTGGGGCGTGGCAGTGGCCCACAAGGCCAGGTCAAGGTCAATGCTGTTAAAATTGTTAAATTGAAGCTAACTACGCTTAACATTCCTTTAAGATAAATCACACAAGACTTATAGCTACAACTGATAAATTAAAACAATAACAAAAGTCGAGCTGCCAATCATCATAATCGCCACGATCTCCAGGCTGATCATCATCTGACATGCTCCAGTATCCAGGGCGTGAACTTGGAGATGCGCGTACAGACCCCGGGCAGATTGGCCTCGGCGCAGCCAATGCCCCAGGAGATGATCCCGGCCAGAAAGAAGCGGCCATCCTGCGACTTGGCCTGGAGTAGTTTAAGATTTTGGCTTAGCAAACTTTTGGTTGGACAACTAGATTCCAGACACTCACCTGCAGTGGTCCTCCCGAATCGCCCTGACAGGAGTCCTGGCCTCCGGTCTCATAGCCCGCACACAGGAATATATCCGGAATGAATTCCTGGCGACCGGCGCGCATAAACATCGATTTGCAATTGTCGTTACTTACAATCGGCACAGAGACCTATTCGTCGGGAATTAAGTGAACAAAATGGATTAGAATAATACTACCAAAGAGGAATTACCAATTTTAAAAAAATTACTTTTAAAAAATGAGAAAACATTGAAAATTGGTTATCTTAAAAATTGATAAATATAGCATAAGGGATAAAATTTGAATTTCATTATTGGTTTTAAAATTCCTTATCCATTGGTTTGATTTTAAATGTAGTACATCTGTAATTTTATCCAGTTTGGTTTCACATGGTATTCCTTTTATAGGTCTTTCTGATTTATTGATTTTCTTAACACTTTGTCATATTTAAAGTTCTCACCCATTTATTTACATATATCTTAATTTGAAGCTTTTACTCCTTAGGTTCGCCATGTATACCCCTTAACTATCTTTGAGTGCTTTTAAATTTTTTTAAAATATTTTGTCATGTTTAAAGTTATCACACATCATCTTGTTTGAAGCTTTTGCTGTGCAGGTAAATCCATTTATGATCATACTGTATAGCCCTAATTGCTATCTCCCCCCATCATACCCACACCCCACCTAAGACATTCATTTGCCTGCACACAGCATTCGCTACGGTTTTCATTGTCGCTGGGGTTTGAAATGGAGTCAAAGCCGAAGCAACACTCACCTCCTGGAGGACGGAGGGCAGGGTGCCTCCCTCGCTGAGGCGACCCCAGCCGGTGACCGTGGCGTTCATGCCAATTAGAAGGCTCTCCGTTTCGGGCAGGCAAATGGGACTGACATGCGGCGCGAATTCGAGCGGCTGCTCCAGCTTGACCAGCGCCAGGTCGTACTCGTACGTGAGGAAGCTATACTTGGGATGCACCACCTTCTTGGCCACCCCGCGCTCGATATAAGGCAGCTGCTCCTGCACATGCGAGAAGTCGTACTCGCCCACGCGGATGCGTATTTGCGAGATTAGTAGGCTGCGGAATGGAACAGGACAAAACAGAAAAGAAAAGAACAGAAGAGGGGCAGAGATTAGCTCGATCTGGATCTGGATCTGGATCTAGTCCGGTTTGGGTCGATGTCGATCCACTCACTCGTCCACGCAGTGTCCGGCGGTGGCTATCCAGTTCTCGTTGATCAAAGCGCCACCGCAGCGGTGGGTGCTGGAGAATCCAAAGAAGGAGGTGCGCCGCACCGACACCTGCCAGGGCCAACGACCGAAGGCCGCGCTCTTGCCGCCCACGATCCGCGTCTCTGGACGCGCCAGCGTCGGCACTCCGCACTCTGCAATTGCGGCAATAACAAATTGCATTGTCAGTTGGGTGCTTGGAACGGCCAGCAACCAATACTAGGTACTACATATCAATTCGGACTTGTCTCTGCTTTTTGGGAAGCTGTATCTCGGACTTCCCAAATTGAATCTTTATCGGTCTAAGAAATTACTTTTTCGCAATCAATAATTTGTACTCAACAGTGTTCATATATGTATTATCAAAATTAAAGTCATTTTGGTTTATTTTCTATCATTAAACAAAAATTTCAACTCACATATGTATATAGATTACCGTTTAAATTTGTCAAAATTGAAAATTTACATTTTTTTAATTATAATTCAAAACTAAGCTAAGGATTTTAGTTAATACCCAATATTTGTATCTTCATGTGACAATATTGCTGTTAATATTTTTCAAAATATATATGAAAACCAAGGATCAAAAATAATCCGATCATTTTATATAAAATATATATAAATATCTCAATGAAGAAATTGAGCTAGACCTATGTTCTGTATAAAAAAAAAGATTTTTTACTTAATTTGAAATTTACTCATTGCAAAGTTATGGATTATTTTCTGAAATTCTCCATAGAGTACTATTAAAAATTGCGAGCCGATATTCTTTTGTTTTGTTCTTTTTTTCTTTTAGGAAGCATTTCTAATTTCTGTGAGTGCAGGGGCTTGGCACTTACCGCTGCGCGCCGCCGAAATGGTCTTCACATGGCCAAGAGCTCCGGAGTCGGGGCTGGAGGAGGAGGAGGAGGAGGAGGAGGAGGAGGAGGAGGAGTCCGTTATCTCGTTGGTCTCGATGCCGGAGGTGGCCAGGACCGGCGGTCGGTGCGTGGGCTGCGTTGGCCGTTGGCTAGAGCTGGAGCTGGTGACGATTCCACTGCTGCTGCTGCTGCTGCTGCCGCTGGAACTGGAACTGGGGATCGGCCTGGTCGTGGTGGGTGTCTTGCCCGAGGTGGAGCTGGAGATCACCGTGGTGGGCCGCTGGTAGGGCCTTGTGGGCTTGCTGGTCGTGGTTCTCCTCGATGTTGTCGCCGGCGTGGTTGTCCGTCGAGTGGTGGTCGTCGTTGTTGTTGTGGATGTGGATGTGGATGTGGATGTGGATGTGGAAGTCGTCGAGGTGCTTGGAGATGGCCAAGTCGAGGACGAGGACGCGGCTAATGATGTGCCCGGCGACAGCTGCAAGGCAGGCCAAAGTGGTAAACATTATGCTAAAATACTTGACCAGGCTAGAGCGGCAAATCATTCTCCACTGCCATTTCCATTCTCATTCCCCATTCCCCATTTCCATTGCCATTCCCATTCCACGCAAAGAATCAATTTTTCATTTCGCCGCTTAATCTGCATTAAGTGGGAAACTTTCAAGTGGTGAAATCTGGATGCTCTCACTGGGTTCCCAACTATTTTTATGGACTAATATATTGCATCTCAAAAATTAATGAAATCTAAGGCTATTTTTTTCAGACGTATTCTAATTAAAACTTATTTTTTTTAATTTTATGCCTAAACTATTTTACTACACAATATTTAACTTTTTTGATGCTCTAGCTCATATATATTGATATTGATTATTACCTTCATGGCTAAAATGATGTATGTAAGGATTAGTTGTGTTTTATCTTAATAATACAAAAAAAAAACTTGTAATATAGGTTAATATTGAGCCTGAGTAAGGAACAGAGTGAATAACAGAGTAAGTAACTATTACTGTAAAATATTATTGCTATATTCGTATTAGTCTTTTAGAGCCCATTTATATATTCCTCGAAACCGAACTTTATCCCTTTATGGACTTCGCACTAGCAAGTTGCTTGTTCGGTTTGTGGTACCCTTTCCTGGAAGAGTCCTAAATTCCACACACACCCCTGAGAGCGGCAGGCGAATCTTACATCAACTTTTGGCTTCGGCTCCGCATTGTGCAAACAATAAAATGTCCCCCAAGGCTGTGGCCTGCCATTATGGGGCTGAGGTTGAGGCTGAGGCTGCGGCTGAGACTAAGGCTGAGGCTGAGGCACAGTAACAGTCGAGGAGTAAATGACCTCGTGGCTCGTTTGTTTCGCTTTCGACATCAATGCATCACCCAGACTAAGCCAAAGAACCTGAACCTGAAACTGAACCTGAGCCTGAGCCTGAGCCTCAGCCTGAGCCTGGACTCGTATTTACATACCTGCGGCCTGGTGGGGCGATGCGGCTGGGGGGGATGCGTCTGGCCCGACCAAATCAGCGACGTCGATGTCGTCGAGGTGGACGGCACCGGCACGGCGGTCGGAGACGGCGGTGTCCGCTCGTAGACAATCGGTTTCTTTGTGGGCTTCGACGGCTTTGAGGGTCGCGCGGGCATTGGCAAATTGACGATGCCGGGCTTGGTCCAGCCGGTGGGTCGCGGCTTGGTAATAAAGCTCGGTTCGGTGGTCATCTGCCAGTGGTTCTGCTGATTCTGCTGATGCTGCTGCTGCTGCTGGTGCTGCTGCTGCTGGGTCGATGTATGCCAAATGCTATCTGCGGATGGTATTTGTTTGTTACAATTCCTGCTAACAATGTACCACCGTTGGGCGGGGGCGCCAGGCCCCCTTTTCCATAGCCCCTTGCCAATTTCACTTACTTTGACTCGAACTAGAACTGGAGCTGGAGCTGGAGCTGGGATGCGAGGCAGAGCTCTGCAGATCCGAGGCCGTGGTGGGCTTGCTCAGATAGGGCGGCGGATGCGGGCGCGCCAGTGTTCCCTGGTGGTGCGGGCCCGAAGGACGAATCACGAGGGTGCCAGCGCCATGGGGACGCTCTATGGTGGTCATACCGCTGGAGATGATAAGACAACGGAATTAATAAGTAAGGCACATAAAAACCAAAGTTAGTTGACTCTTGCTGTTAAATTATTAACTAATAAACACACAAATTCAATATAAAATCTTTGCACTATTCAAGAAATGCAACAATATATGTTTTATTTGAATATAAGTGAATCACTAACCACACTTAGAAAAAACCTTAAGTCCAAAGAGTATCAAAACGACCTAAAAAGTTTAAACTTTTCATAAGGTAAATTTTTCTGAAATTAAGTTTCTTCATCACTTTAATGTCATTATTCCCAAAAAGTAGGTAATTTTAATACTCTTTTGGCTTTTGAGTGTTTTCTGGGTGCATAGCTATAGTTATCAAGATTATAAAACCCTTAACTTAAAAGCTTTGAAAAGTTCTTTCGTACTTTGAAGTAATAAAATTTTAAACTCCTAAGCTGATTGTAAAAGTAGGTCAAAAGTTATGTCATAATTAAAAAATTTCATTATTATTTAAATAAATAAAATAAATTATTATTAATAGTATTAATGCTACTTTTTTCATGTTGAAGTATTACACAGGGAAAGCTAGCTATTTGTAAATATTTTTGCACCTAAAACGTCGAATTTCAGAGTTCCGTTTTCTTTATTTATTTGTTTTGGTTTTTTTTGCTATCAAAAAGGGCAGTCGCTTACCTGATCATGGGCTTGTAGGGCGACGGCGGTCGCGGGCGGAGCGTGAGCGGCTTGGTGGGCCTCGTGTAGGAGAAGGCCGTCTGCGGCAGGACGATGTTGTCGGTGTAGTTGTGCGTGCAACAGGAGCCGAACATGAAGGAGTCGACGCACATGCCCACGTGCCGGCCCTCGGACTTGATGCACTCCCACACGAACATGCAGGTGCCCTCGACGCGCCCAAAGGAGCACGGCTTGGGGCTGATCTTGAAGTTCTGGCCGCGCTGCAGCTGCTGCATCTGCGGGTAGCCCTCCAGGCGGTGCGGGCTGCGGTAGAAGCCGCCGGTCATGTCGTCGTCCTCCTCAGCGGAAAAGTCGGATGGGGATCGGGATGGGGTGTCCAGGGACAGCGACTCGAGACTGTCGGGCGGTGTGATCAGCGCCGCTGCCGCCGTGGCCAGGCAATTGACTAAGACTAAGGCTACTAATACTTCTACTATTTGGTCTAGACTGCGCCTGCTCCTCGCCGCAGCTCCTCCAGAGCCACCCGATCCTCCCGATCCTCCGGAGCCCGCTGCTCTGTCGTTGACTAGCCGATGCCGTTTGGGACACATCTTGGTGGCTGCCGCTGTGCTGCTTCTGCAAGGAACAAGGCATGACAGTTTTCGGACATTAGTCTTGTTTCGCCTGCCGGAAACCATCCACCAGAACCCTGTTTGGTTTGGGCCCCCGCCGCTTAGTCCCCCCTCCCCCCCCCCCCCCCCCCACTAATTAAGCGCACTTGTCGCAACAAAAAGTGGCAGAAAAAAGCCAAAGTCAGGCGGCGATTTCTACTCTTTATGATTGTTGCTGCTGCTGCTGTTGCTGTTGCTGTTGCTGCTGCAGATGTTGCTGCTGTCGCTGCAGTTTGTTTTTGTGTGTTGCTGCTGCTGCTGGTGCTGTGCAGTCAGTGACTGGTTTAATTACAACTTTTCACTTTTGCTTCATAATCAGTTTTTTTCGTGGCTGTTGTCTTGTTTTATTGTTGAACAAGACTGGAAAAAAATTATTGCGATCGCACGACGGCGACGACGACGACGACGACGACGACGACGACGACGACGTCAAACGACACATGCTACAATTAATAATTTCTTGTCCCAAAAGCAAGTGCACTGCTGCCCAGCCCCTTCTCAGCTTTTCAGCCTTTCAGCTTTTCAGCTGCAGCCCATCAAAGCGGAATCGTTGTGTTCGTTTTTTCTTGGTTATTTGAACAAATTTAATTAAAGTTTAGCCAATCCATTGCTGGCCAAATTAGATGTTTGTAACCTAAACTGGTAGCACACATCGCTGCCTTCGGTTGCACCAGCCGCAACTTCACAATCCCCCCTCGGGATGTCAACTCACCTGTGTCTGAGACTGGGTCTGATTAAAGTCGCTTGCTTCATCGGTAACGTGCCGGGCGCATGTCTGCAATGGATTGCACGGAGAATGGTTAATAATCGGTATGGTTAGCAGAAGTCGGCTGTTAGAAAATCGTATGCTTTTTTTTTATTGTGCCCCGGCTATGCTCTATGCTGTCGAGAATGCCGGGCGGAATGTGCCCGGCTGTAATTAGTGGTATATGGGTATCTAACTATATGCGGTCATGCATACGGTGGTGCCGCTGGAGTTGGTGGAGCTGGCGGTGCTACAGGCGGCCCACCCACCAGACAACCCACACTCACGAGATTGCGGTATTAGCCGGCAACAGATCGTAGTCACAAGATCGCCATCCATATGAATGTGATGATGATGATAGTGGAGGCTTGCGGAAGGAAATGTGACAGGAGTTGGGGTCTGCGATGTGGATGTGCTGACAACACTTTGTGGGCGGGTTTAGGGCAATTATGCGACACTTGGGGGTATTACGCAATTTATGGAAGTTGAGATGAAGGATCATTCGATTGGGAAGGGGTTAATGGTTACTGATCTATAAAATCATACATAAATTGTTTAATTGACACTTTTATAATTTGAAGATAGGCGATGTTGTACGGATGTGCTCATATTAGCATTGCCATTGACAATTTGTTTACTCACATACATTAAGTTAAAAAAAAATAAATATGTATTTAAAACGCCTTATTCTTGAACCAAGTTTTTAATTATTCTATTCTTTCCTTGGTTTTTTTATTTTTTACAAATCACCAAACCCTTAAACCAAAAAAAAACGTATCTGTAATATGTTAGTCACGACCTAGAAAAAATTTTTAATATTAAAAATTAAGAAATTTAAGTTTGCAATTTTAATTCCGCTATTTGTAAAAGTTTATCATGGTGTTATTGTCAAAAAAATTAACCATCATTTTTGATTAGCCCAAGCTATAATCAAATTTTTAATGATGTTCATTAAACGTTTATTGGAAAATGCATATACCCAAAAATGTTACATTCGACACACTCAGACAAGATTAACTCATACAAGATGTTGCTCAAAGCTGGCTCCAAACAAATCCCGTTTATCGCCTCATCATCTTTATGTTGATTATAACTACAAATCGTTTGAATGCAATTTGATACCAAATACTTTGTGCACAACATTGGCTTGGAAAACGCTTCATGTCCATGTTGATTGAAACCGAAATTGATATTGATGTTGATGTTGGAGTTGAGCTGGATGTGGATGTGGATGTGTATTGGATGAACATGTGCCTCGAGATTAATTTCAGCTTTAGCCCCGAACATATTCCCCACATCATGGCCGACTTCGTGCCGAGTTCTTGGCGGGCCTCTCGAATCGTATCGTCAATTGACCGACCGGCCTGCCGACTCCGACTGCTCACTGGAGTCCAATGAGCCAGAAACGCAAACGAAACGTTAGCGTTAACGCTCACTCCTAATAACTCTATTTCCAATTGCGAGCGGCCAGGGGCGGGGCAGGGCGGTGCTGGGGTAAAGATGTGCTTGCCCCGGCCACACGCCGGCTATATAGCGATCCATTCGGCGCATGAACCGTTGGAAATCGATTTCGTTACGTTTTCATTTCCTCAACGAAAGCGGCAGCGGCAGCGGCAGCGGCAGCATCTAGTTGTTACTTCTTAGCCTTCTGTACTTTGGGCTTGGTTTTTTTTTCGCAGAAAGCCGGTCGAAAAATACCCGAAACGTAATTACCCCGTTTAAACGCCCCAAAACAGAAGCAGGCGAAAAGGTAGCAAGTCGGAGTAGCAACAGCAATCTCTCGTGCTAATGACTATCTTTAGGAGCCCAAAACGAGCCAAAGACGGGTAGCAGCAGCGGTCTGACACAGTCAGCAGTCAAATGGCCAGACATCGACTCAGGCCCAGACCCAGACAGACAGAGACTCAAATCCAGCCAGAGGCCAAATAATTTTACAGCAAAATGCCACAACTATTAGAAAAATGTTAACCGAACTTGGCTGCGTTTCGGCATGACCTGCCGGAGTTACGGCACTCACTGCCAACAATTCTCTAGGTTTCAATTAATTAGAGTTAAGAAGTGGAAATAATACTTAAGATCCGCCAAATAAAATTTGTAATTTAAATGTCTTTGGGTTTAATCAGCATTGAAGCGCAAGTGGAAGTTTCTTTGAAGATTTTGATAATCGGTTCTGCTCTGGGTTTAACTTTCATTAATTGTAAACATTTGTAATATCAAAGAAAATAAATTGATAAAAAGAGTCATATAACTATAACACAAGTTATAAGTACTTGAAGTTATGGAATCGACTTATATATATTTTTTTTATTATTGTGTGACTAAAACCCCACTCTTTCGCCCAGTGCAAGTACGTGCTGAGTAGCTGAGCTCAACTCAAAGTTCGACCTGCAGCAGCAGGCAACTTGGTGGAAGAGAGTAATTGTAATAACAATTGCGCAATTTGCGTCAGTCACTTAACTTCCTCCGCTTCCCCGGCCCTTCCCCACCGCTGTTGGCGTGTGGTAAGGCGAGGAAAAGTCTCAGCCCGTTTAGTTAAGAGCACTGGCACTAGCACTCCTGGCCGGGGGCATCGGCATCTGGCTGCAGCATCTGGTATCAGCTTTGGTGGCTAAGGAAACGCTTACCCGGTAGGCGTTTTGTCAATCGGCTGGCGATCGACAGGCGACGGCACAGATGACAGGCCGCCCAGGCTAATGAAAAAGATAAACAACTGGATCACACAAGCCACGAGCGACTTAAACAGCCTGACACGCAGCCAACTGATGCACGGTA
Organism: Drosophila gunungcola; assembly: GCF_025200985.1. Classification (NCBI taxonomy): domain Eukaryota; kingdom Metazoa; phylum Arthropoda; class Insecta; order Diptera; family Drosophilidae; genus Drosophila; species Drosophila gunungcola. The sequence goes on from NC_069139.1 coordinate 11,688,974, forward strand.
CGAAATTGGTTATTGCTCTTAATTTAATTTATTGTTCTTGGTTTTAAGAATAACCGTAACATTTCAGAAAATATAAATTAATAAGCTAAAAATACTACATTTATATTCTAAAATTCTTCTAAACAATAAAGTTATTTTTTTTAAACATTGTCATAAGAAATTTGTTTTTTTTTTATTGTTGATTTTGATCAATAAGAAGTTTGTATTGAAGAAAAATTTCCAAAGACATTCAGAAATAATGACTCTGCTTTTCTCTCAGTGAAGATGAGAAGGGCTTCTTTCTAGGGGGCAGGGGGCAACTCCAGCTGAAGCTGTGGCTGTCGGCATCTTTTGAGATAGTGAAAGAGGGATGGTGAGCGAGAAAAAGTGAAGAAGGGGCTCGAAGCTTGTTATAATCACTGCGCGTAACGCAAACACATTTTTTGAGTGGCCCGGCCATGTGAAATCCATTCCATCCATACCTGGAGGCGGTCACTCGATGCTGACGCTACGACTACAACCTCGGACTGGGAATCCCAGTAAGAGTACGAGAATCTCTGGGAGTGCGACGTGTGAGTACTGAGAACAGTGAGGGGGAAAAGTCGTTGCACCTGAGCCGACCGCTTATCAATGTGAAAATCAAAAGAGCTAAGCGAACGAGTCTCGAACAGCGGACGCAGTGCAGTAAATTGAAAGAAGTGTTTAAAATCTCGTTATAACTGGGAATAGCTGAAGGAAATATGGAGCTAAAGTATAGCATGATAAATGACGGTCATTTGATATAGGGATTAATGGCCAGAAACCGTTTTACGCGCTAACGAAAAGTTGATCTAACTAGTTATGAAATAATTACTGAACAAAGATGCGTATGTTTACAGTACATAAATTGAACCGTAAAACAGCAAGATTTACAATAAACTAAACCATTAAGTTTAATGAACAAAAAATGCTGATTTTATGTGTGTGTGCTGAACCAGGCAATATTTATGGATCTATAAACTTGGTAATTTTTTTTTTTTTGAAAATTTTTTGATTTTATTTTGTACGTTGAAAGCAAAATTTAATCCCTGAACACTTTCTAATTTGCTTTAAATTATTTCGTTAACAAGTAGTAAACATCACAGGATGCTGTTTATTCCCCAACTTTCTTTTTGTTTATTCATCGTCAGTAAACTTTGTGGAGCGAGTGTGCTGGCCTGGCGCCTGTTGGCTGATTGAAAACATATGCTCGCGGAGAGCGCTAATTAATTTCGTTGCAGCCAGATCGGGGCATTACGCATACGCCATGTGGAACGCATCCTACGGCGTGGCATTAGCCGGGCATCAATTTCGGCCGTGGTCGGTCGGTCGGTCGGTCGGCCGGTCGGGCCAAAATAAAAGCAACACGTTCCCAACCTGTTAAGTGTCCGAGACTGGGCCACAAACATAAATCACCGCCAGAGCGGGCTCGACTCGGCTTGGCTTCCCCTGGTTTATTAACCTCACGCGGCTAATGGCTAATGGCTAAAGGCTAGTGGCTAGTGGCCAGTGGCTCGATTGCCATTGGTCAAGTGCTATGCAACCTGTGGCTGCCTCTCTGGTGCACTTGCACCTCCAACTGACCGCAGAGGGCCCCCAGCTGTTATTGCTGTTTTCTTGTTTTGTTTGTTTGTTTTTCCTCCTTTCTTCTTCATCGCTCTTGTGGGATTTCCCACTGCCAAAGAAAAACCAACAAAGAGCGGTGAGCTGGCCCATTGTCCAAATATTTACTTTGTCTTGGCCCAGGCTCAAGCCGCATGACGCTGCAGCTTTTAGGGTCGGGTTCTAAAGTGACTTCTCGTAATTTATTTTCCAATCCACGGCATAATTAATTCGGATTTTCATTTCCAGTTTGCTTTCCTCCCAGCACCTATTCTAAATAGCTTCATTTTCGATTTCATAACGGTCGCATCAATGAGTTGAATGGATTGGTAAATTGAAAGGCCCCATTTCGGCCACGATCATGCTCGGGCCCAGTCCCTTGAGGAAGTTACGGCAACGGCAACACGTGCGTAACCGTAACGCTCCGAATTGGCCGTAAATGAGGGCCCCAATCGAGGCGAAAAAGTAACAGCAAGCGTAACACATTCGGCCTGCCAAAAATATTTAAGCCAAAGTCGTGCCAGCGCAATCACCTCTTAGCTTCATAGCTTCAATTGGTGTGTGACAATTTGACAGATTGAAAGTGAAAAGAGCTCAAAGTAAATGTCCCTAAGTGCTGGTAAAGGGATGGCTGTCGTTAATTTGCATGAAGTGCACGTTGCCATCACTTGGAGCACGCCCCAAGCGGAGTCCCATGGATGTGGATCCAGTGGGTCAATCAGCATTCACTTGTCCCATTCGCAGGCAACTCGAGTGGCAGTGGCAATGACAGCAAATAGGGCCTCCGGGCAGATGAGCTGCAGAAAGATAGAAAAGAAAAGTGGCGAAAATAGAATGGCACAGACATCAAATGATCCGATCCGATGGATCCATTCACACCTTCAGACCCAGACTCATTTCAACTAGATCTCTGGCCCGGCAAAGAGTGTCAAGAGTGTTAATTGCTGTGTCCGCAATTAATGCAGAAATAATTACACATCTGCCGCTGGATGTTTGCCATTCATAATCACAGGCCGTTCATTCATTAATTCATTCACTCCCATCTTTTGCCACTCATTCGGAGGCACGGTTGGCCAATGATTAATTCAGCAATTGCATTGGTCGTCTAGACTTTAATTGCGGCTTATAGCTGTAAACTGTATCCATGTTGATGTTATAAAATCAGCTTAATGAATATTAATCGGAGGCCAGAGTTATGTTCGATTCGAAGCCACTATGATATGTGTTTTGTTGTGACCCAAAACTGGTAAACTCTTCTATTGTTCTCATTTATTGATTGACTGCGAACGACATTTATGGAGTAACAATGACGCCACTTAGATAATTCTCAAAAGGGGGCATTTCTCTTGACCCTGATTATATGTTTATACTTCATTGTCATTGTTTTGGTGGGAATTTCTTGGCTAACTCTTAAATAATAATACACTTCTTTTTAGGTTCAAGGGCAGAAACAACCACAACAATTGCCTCCTATATGTAAAGTTCTGAGTTTAAGTAAAGTTTTTGTTCGACATGACATGCAGAAGTTGTAGAAAAGCCATGATATGTAATATGAGAACTACTAAATTGTCTTTTCCAAAACATATTCTGAAAAATTTAAATGTAAACAAAAATGTAGTTCATAAACTAGCAATGGTTAAATCTAAAAATTTTGTTTGTGTATTAAAATAGGCGAATGCAGCATTTTAAATTTTTTGGTGTCAAAGAGTTCATTGTAAAGGCAAACAATTAATTTGGCCACTTGCGTCCTAAGGCCACTGCACTTTTATTGTATAACTGCCCCCCAAGCCAAGGTCTTTCCCAATCTCCGTAATAATCAGAAATTAAACTATCGCACTGATATTATTTCACCATTTCCCAAAAGCGACAGAAATTTTTGACGCATTTAAATAATTTTGCGCCTGAAGTTGTACAAATGGAATAATGGGTTCGGAAAATTATATAACTGCTGGAAGCAGCCAAAAGACGGTCACAGTTTGCTGACTGCTGAGCTGCTTGCCAACATTGGGCCGAAAGGCCCAGAGACACCGAACCGAAATTGGCTAAGACCAAGAGGACAAATTTGGTTTTCCGCGCAAGTGAATTGCGCTTTACGAGCGCGCACTTTGATTGCCGCACGATGGAATGGTATGGTATGGGATATTATGGGATGGTATGGCATTTGGGAATGAAATATGGAACCGGAGGGGAAGAGACATCCACATTGCAACAATTATTCTGCTCGATGACTTTCGCTAATAAAACGACACACGCTGTGGCAGAAGATGGCCCGAGGTTGACACAACCCAGACAAGCTGGAGCTGTAGCTATAGCTGTTGCTGAAGATGACTTCGACTGGGGCTTTATAACACTCCGAGCTGGATAATCGCATGCCATCTGGCAGACTATGATTTAGTGACAAGCCTCGATGCGGCAACTATTGCGAAATTAGAATGGCTGGACGAATTAAGCGAGGCCAACAGCACTATCAAATTGGTTGGGAAAATTACACCTGCCAAAGGTGCCAAGCATTCGGGGCGATTATAAAACAAATGTTGATGTTAATTTCTTGGTAAACACATTTATTAAGGGAGTTCTCTTGAGTCTAGAAACTTAGGCATCCGACCTAACGGACGATTCCCTAATTAAGCGAGTTGGCTGAATAGAAAGGGAGCAACAGAGTGATTATTAAAATATAAGCCAGAGATGAGAACAGTAAACAGAAGGGCTTTTAAAATATTATATATATATCCCGGTGATATATGAAAGTTGGTCAAAAAATGGTTTCGGGTTAAATTGAAGTTAATGCTGTTTCTTGTCTGCGAAGAGCAACGTTAATTTTGACTCTAGGTGAAAGCTTAGACAATAAAAATAATAAATACTTCAACTTACTAGGCTCTCTGTTCAGTTTCGGTTGTGCTATCTGGTTGCGATCGTAAAACTTGCGTCTTGTTTAAAGTGTCTGTTTGGTGTTTAACTATTTATATAGAACGGCCAACTGTAGATGGATTATTAAATTTGATTTTCACTCATTGCCATTTTGGTCACTTGGCGGTTTTCCCATTTACGATTTACCTCTCCTTGCTTTTGCTTGAGATATTTGCACGCACACTTTGAAGAATTCTCGTTAATAATTATTATTATTTTCTTTATTTTAAATCGCTAACTTTCCATCGTTTTCATGGTCAATAAAACACATTTACTCCCCGGGTAATGGCAAATCAAACTGTAACAGAAATTTCTTTTCGTTTTCGAATTTTTTGTTTCTTCCTTTAACAATAATATTTTTAATTGATTTGCATTTCACTGCGAAGCCGTAAAAAGCTTTTGTAAATATATGTGAACGAGTTTTTTTTATTTTATTTTTTTTTTTGTTGTAGTTGCAACAACAATCACGGGCACACTCTTAATTAATTGTTGCTGGAACCTTTTTCTCTCTGGCTTTATTTGTTTTCTTTATTGCTGGGGCTCGAACTGAAAATATTTATTTCGCTTTGTGATTGAGCTAAGCTTTTATTGCACCGCGATTTTCCTTGGCCTTTATTGTTTTTCACTTTTATTTGAGTTGATTTCTTTTTATTTTCTCACCGCCTCTCCGTCGTGGGCGTTTGTGGGCTGCAAAACAAAACAGAAGTAGAGCTGTTAATGAAAATGGGCCAACGATCGAATTAGAAATCACATGCCTAGCATCAATTTTCGGCTTCGCTCTTGGCCAGCCGAAATTTATGCAAAAAGCCCTCGACAGCCATGTGATTAGGCCAACCACGCTCCGCTCTGCGGACCCTATTTGCATTCGATCCGCTGGTAGCCGAACGGAATTGCCAAAAATCGATGCATATCAGTTGGCGGGGAGTCCGATCCGCTCTACCGAACAGGTTGGGACTGCCCAGGCTGCCAGTCGGGCAGTTAGCCAGTTAGCCAGCTAGCCAGTTAGCCAGTTAGCCAGTTAGCCAAAGACCCAAATTGACGGCTATCTTGAGTTATGAGGCGTTATGAAAATGGAAATTGCATTTTACATTCGCAGACCACTCAAAAGTGACAGTTGAAAGCGACGACGATTTAACGAATTAATGTTTCGTGTTTATAATTTCGGATCTGTGATTCGAAAGTGACAACCAAGGGGGTCCCCTCCCAATTGACGGTCTTTAAATACAAAGATGCTTAACTGGGTGAGAGAAACATTATCGCGCTAGTAATTGGGCTAACAAATTGAGTTTTCTCTGTCCAAACAGAAGCAACATAAAAAGAGAACTTGATTTATTTTGGGAAAAGGTCTGAGGTACACAAAGAGCAATCAAAACTCTAACCCAAAATAAATTAAATGGTTTTGTAGGCTTAAGCTATGTTCAGATGAGATAGCATCCAGTAACATAGTTTACATTTTTGCTAGAAATTCTTTTTTTCTTTTTAATGAAATTATGTTTTGCATTTATTAAGCTGCCTGCCATTTAAGTTTAATGTTTAAACGTTAAATAAAAACCACCAACTGAGCAACTGAGAACAGGATTCTTAATCTGAATTGTTTTATCTTTACCACTTTAATCAAAACAAATCGATGGCACTTAATTCTGATGAGCTGAACAATTAGTTGTATGTTTATTTTATCTTTATAATAATTACCTCTTAGATGAAAGAAGTATTAAATATAATTTAACGGTAAAAAAGATTGGGTAAAATGTAAAAAAATGTTCATATTATTAGTTTTTTCATATTTACAATTTGCAGTTTACCACTTATTTCCCTTGTTTATCTTTTCTCTTTGGCAATTGCACTTGCGACCGCTGAGATTCCCCAACTCCAAGACACCGCAAGAATCACTTTCAGCTGGCTCAGACCGCAGCTTCCTGCCCCTTTTCCCCCATTTTCCCCCTATTTCCCCAACCCCTGCCAGTGGCTCATTAAATGTGAATTTGCACTTCTTTGCCGATTAATGGTATGCTTCCTTGTGGCACGACGGCGAGTGGAAGTTGTCAACGGCCAACAATTAACTGGTGCAGAACCCAGTCGCTTTGCTGCTGGCCAGTTGGCTCTCTTTTGTTACCAACTCCAGCTCCAGCTCCAGCTTCAGCCCCTTGCCTTAATTGTGCCAAAGTGCTGCCAATTTTTATTGCCGACTTATCGCTTGATTTCCCATTTGCCCCTGCCCTCGCACTTCGCCACTGCCTGTGTTGTACTTCACTTAATGAATCCCGTTAGGCAGTTGCAGCCACAAGTTGATTTTTCGCAACGCATTCGCAGAATAAACATCAAACTACTGCTGCTGGGGACTTCATGGAGCGCTATCAAAACTAATTTATATGCAAATGCAGTTCAAGTAGCTGCAACAAAAGGCAAAGTCAAAGACGTCGATGTGGAGTCTTCTGCTTTCGCTGCACAGCTAAAAACGGGATCATATTGGATTTAAATTAAGAAAATCCAGATACAAAAGGGCTTTAGAAATTAGTTGAGAACTTGAATCTCTTTTTTGATTAGAATTACTTTTCGTATCTAATCGAAAACGGGAAAATAATTATTACTTTTTTTTTTAAATGCCTGAGAAGCGACAGAAAAAAACATCTTAACAAAAAATTGCCTAAGCGGTTGGCTTTGTTTGCAAATTCACTCTAACAATTTTAATGTGTTATTTTGCATTTGAGTTTTAAAAACTTTTAATTGGTTGTGCACTTTTTAAATTAAAATTTTTTGTTTCTAGATACCTATACAAAACGTGATTGAAAAAACTTTAAAACGTATTTTCTTTTCTGATTTGATATATTTTTTAAAGAACCATTTAGAAATGAAAGCATTCACATTTTTCCGAGTGCCACTCGTACTTTCTGTGCGAAAATTCTGGCGAAGAAGCAAAGAACCAGCACACACGGCATGATTTACCGTAGAGAACAACAAAGAAATTAATTAACTGCACTTGTATTAGATCCCTGGCCGGCCCGCTGCTCGTGTGTTGGTGAGTATCTGTGAGTGAGTGCATTAGCTTGGCAGTTAAATGCCCCACGAGCAAGTCGCCCAGCCCGCGAGTTGGCATTTGACAGTGTCGGGAGCAGGAAAAACTGGCTGCAGCGGCATTAACTCACTTTGCATTTGCAGCTGAAGCTGAAGCTGAAGCTGAAGCCAAAGTCGAAGCGTTTTTCGTTGTTCTCGCTTCGTGATTTTTTGTTTTTTTGCCAGGCAACAAGTGCCAAGTTAAGCGGCGATTGCCGTTGCTGTTTGCATTTAGCATTTAGCAAAGGCTGCGACTAATTAGTGCTCATGTCGCCTGCCAAAAGTTATCGACTGGCACTGGCACTGGCACAGGCGCTGGCAGCCGAGCCGAGGTCATTATCCTGGCTGGCTGTTATCCTGCTGTCAGCATTTGCTGCGGCTCTGATAAGGCTTTATTTCTTAATTAGCAGCCAGAGGTGCTCCAGTTTGTGGCCCCTCGGGGTGTTAATTTCAAAATCTCAACGCGTGCCGCAAGCAGAAGTTGCTGCTACTGCTGCTGCTGCTGCTGCTGCTGCTGCTGCTACAATGCGTTGACAGCGAATGCAATTTGAACTTGATGGCCGGCAACGTGACACGCATATTAAACAGACTCCGGAGCTCCGGTTTTGTAATATGCCAGTATGCATCGTTGTCGAGGCGGCGCTTTAAATACGCACAAAGCGGGCCCGCATGCGCAATTAGTCGTGATTGAGTCGCAAGTTTGTTTAACCATCGAGAAGAGGGAACACAAGATGAAGAAACTACGGCAAAATTACTTCGAGACATGGGCACGAACGTGGAAAACTCTCACTTTTCGACGGCTCGGTCTTTTGGCTTTATGTCCTAACAGTTTTTTCCATTTTGTGTAATTTTCGATTAACAATTTCGATTAGGTTTTGCGTCTTTTTGATTGATTGAAATGTCTGGTCGGTTTCGGTTACTTCTTTTTTGTTTCTTGATTTTTATTTAATTTCTTTTTTTTTTTTTGGTTTCTAGCCTCTGGGCTGAATGTTAAAGTGTGTAACAAAATTAGGCACCTTTTTGTGAATTTCGTCTGGTTGCTTGTTTCTTTTTTTTTTGTTTTTTTGTAGAATGGAACTGCAAGTGTGCGAACCGAAAAGCGAACAGAAAACAGCAAACAGCGAAATCGAAACCGAATCCGAATCGGAAACCGATCTGAACCGCACTCGAGCGCTGTGAAAACCAAACTGCGACCGGCAAAGCAGCAGCCAGCGCATAAAACTGCGCCAGGTGCCAAGAGAAAAGCCCGCTCGAAGAGTTTCTGGCAAAAGAGAAACGAAGTCAGAGAAGCGAAGACGGGTCTTCGTCTTCCAGCTCCGAAGAGAGATTTATGATGGGCAAGTTTGTGCCTTAAGTCTTTCGTTTGAACAGCTGATTGCGAGCTCTTCGGCTGCGGCTGGCAAATTGATAAGTGCACAAATGTTTACGGCCGCGGCGACCTCGACCCCCCAGGCTAACTGGTAAACAAATAGCCGTGCGCGCACACACACATTGCCCATCAATTTCGGCCCCAATGCTTTTGGCCACTTTTCCGCCAATTCCCAGACTTTGTCACTGTTGTCGCCCGCCTCCAAAAGCTCAACCCCCACCTTCTTCGGGATCAGTGATTCATGGATAGGCGATTATTTAATCTGCGTATTAGCGCAAGCTCTTTTATTTTGGACCCGTGTGCGGTTTCTTTATTGACTCACCGACTTTTGAAAGTGGGTCAGTGTTAAAGATCTGTCGCCCCGCATTCGCTGGGAATTTTTATGAGTTATCAGTATAACTGTTACGTAACGCTGAGTGCAGTCTATTGTTACCGTTTTACGGGGGACGCCAAAAGCGGCCGAACCGATGATTCAGTTCGATTCACGCTTGGATGCTGAAATATTGGCAGCAAAGGGGAATCGTTAAAGCAAATATATGTGTAAGTCGTGGTTTAGCCATCATGGGGGGATTTAATGCATTTTTCAAAGAAGAGATAAAAACTAAAGCATAAAGAATGGTATTTTAATTAGTAATATAATGTATACTATTTCATTCTTGTGTACAGTTAGGATTAAGATTTAATCAATAAATAAAGTTCTTAAGTGATCAGTTCTCCTTCAAAAATAAAAAGATTAATACTCAACAATAAGCTACAAATCGCAACACCTTGAGGGTTCAGGTTCAGCTAATCAAGAACATTGGTAATTAGTAAAGTCTCACGAGCCGATGTTTATGGTTTCGCACAGATCACCGATCATGGCGGATTAATACGAACCAATACGATTTGCATAATGGTATCGACCAATTCCTATCAAATTTAGCTCAAATTGCCCACAGTCTCCACAGCTAACCGGCTTGAAAAATTAACACTCGAACATTGTAAATGGGCTAGCAATCGGTTTAGTGCAGTTCAACGAACGTTGCTGGGTTCTCGATCGATGATCTTGGCGAAATGAAGAGAAACATTCATTCATGCCTGACTGCGCGCTGATAGATGGATCTTCCAGTGGATTCCTGCACCGCAGAGCAGTTCAATGACAGAATACTCAACGCTGATCGTTGATCGTTGATCGTTGATCGTCGACGAACTGGGGATCGTGGATCCACGCCGATTGCTGGGATGTTACTACTGAATTACTCAGACATCGATTGAGCCAAGATCATTTAACACTGTCATCGCTAAGCGATCATAAATCAGCTGCGAATGAAGTTGTATATAGCAGGTAATTAAGGGTGATCAAAGAAAACAAGAGATTGGGTTTCGGGAAAGAAAGGAGCGAAAGCTGGAATAATTGAAGATATAAAAAGTTCTTCAAAATTCTGAACTCTTTCGCTTCAGCATTTAATGGCACTCTCAAATGGTCTATAAATCGTTCCTCTTAATGATAAAATATAAATATATGTATATTTTATCTTAACTTATAAACTTATCTACCAATATTTTAGCTTATCCGGTTTAATGGGTCTGGTTTTACGCTCTTTACTTCTACCCACATTTTGTTCATCTAATAATTCCAACTGTTATGTGTCTGCCAATTTAGCCCGAAACTAAAATATCTCAATTCTGCCATAAAAACTCCCCATGACATCTTTTTTTTACCAATATTTAATTTGGCTCTAAGCGTTCGATGTAAGCCGAAAATCGAATTCCACCTTACTGACCCATTTAGCCAGCTCCTCAGTCCCGCGGCTGGCTAACAAAACGCAGCAAGTGGCACTCTTCGACTGGCGAAGAGGAGGTGGAGGCAAGAGGCAAGAGGCAGGAGTCAGGAGGCACAGCCAGCTGGAGTTGGACTTGCTGCTTGGAACTTGATTAATCGTTTACACGTGAATCAAATCTCGAATCGTTAATTTAAATGGGTAACACAATGGCCGTGGCTTGGAACAAAATGCTGCCAATATATTTGCCAATTATACTGGCTCTCAGCGATACAGGCAAAGTAAAATTTCCATTACTTAAAAAAAATGTCTAACAAAAAACTGGTAAAAGTAAAATTAAACTTTGGTCTGAATTACTTTACTTAATCCTTGAGGTATAGCCAAAAATATAAATTAAAAAGCAATTATTTATTTAATAATATTAAAAAATCTGCAAAATATTTGTATGAAAACTTTATACCCTCTTTTCAAAAGTAACAAAATATCTTAATTTTGAAAACCGAAAAAAATATCTAAAAATAAATGTAAAAGCCCAGCCTTACCCTCCAATTGAAGTGCACGCCTTGGTTTTTAGCATCCTGTCAACGCTTCTCTGATTGACATTTGCATAATATGAACCCAGCGACGATCTCGTGAGCCGTGTGTGAACTACGGGTTTTGGGTCTGGGCTGGGGCTGGTGCTAGGGCAAAGTGAAAGTCCGTGTCAAGATTAATGGGTCGCAATTTGTCATGCCAATAGACCTCACTCCACTCAACTTAACTTAGCTTAACTCCAGCCGGTCTTATGGCCGATAAAAGAGTGTGCTCTGGTTAAGACCGATCTTGGCGTGCACATCATGTCATTTTCATTCGGAATCGTTTTGTGCTGTCAACAATGCCACAAAAGCGCTGCAAATGACATGTACGAACTCAATCGATTATCGAGTAGGAAGTGGAAAGCGAGGCGAGTTTGTGCCTTGAGTCTTTCGTTTGGGTTCCGCAAATAGAGAAACGGATCGTCGGATGGGAGATGGAATGGCGCGATGGCGATGGCTAAAGTCGATGGAATGCGGTAATTAATTAAGCCAAAAGCAAGCACTGCCAACGGCAGCTGTCGAAGAATTTTTCTTTCATTTCCAGCTGGAAAAGCTGTGCGCCACGAAGCTTCGCAGCGAAAGGGCGACGAAGGGTGGGACATGGTGGGCGGTCGATTCCCGGGAATCCAAACATTGCATGCATGAAATGAGCGTAATTATTAAGTACAGGCCAGGCAGCTGGGCCTTGGCTCTGGGCCGGCCGTCTTGGCCATGTCTTTATTTAATAGTTGTGTAAGTATTTTTCACAGCAATATTGAATTTTCCGCACACACATGTGACATGGGTCAGTAACCTAGAAATGAAAATAACACCTTGCTGTGGCTGTGGCTGTGGCCGTGGCTGCCAACTGCCATAAATGTGGACGGAATGGAGATGGACATGGGATGGAGCCGGGACTGGAGCTAGAGCTAGAGCTGTTGTTGGAGCTATGGAGCTACGGAGCCTCGCTGCAAACGAAACGAACCCACCTAGCCACCACCAACGACCCCCCTCCGGTGTGTGTGCGAGTTTGCTAACGTTTCAAGACCATATCTATATCTAAGCAAGTGTACGGCAGCCCAGGAAAAACACACTGCCATCGCAAAAGAGACGGCGAGAACCTGTATGGAGAGACAAGACCAAGACCAAGACCAAGACCAAGACCAAGACAAGACTCAGGCCAGGCCAAGCCGAGCCACATCTCCAGAAAATTTGTTAAACCGCAGCAGAGAAAAGTTGAAAACATAAACCCAAAACCGCAAAATGAGGCAAATAAAAAAAAAAATACATACCCAGTGGAAAACCAGCAGCAACAGCAGCAGAAACAATAAAAAGAACAATAACAACAATAAAATGGCAGCGAACTCTTGAGGCAAATTAAATTAAAAGCACTCACAAATGTAACCCTAAACATTGTCTAATGGCCAAAAAGAACACAAAAGGCCCAAAATGTGTGGCAATGCGAAAGAATGAGCATACAAATGGGAATGACAACAGGAAGCCAAACTGGGAGTGGAAGTAAACGACGATTGGATGCTCTTTTAACTAAGTGCTAATTAAGCAACAATAAAAGACAAACATAGATTCGGACTAACCATTTTATGTTCAATTTGGGTTAGTTCGTATATATATTTATTTTATTTTTTTAAACAAATGTTAAGTGTTTTTATAAGCTCACTTAAAATTCATAAGATCACTTAAAATTCCTACGCAAGTATTCCCTCCATACGCAAACCTATGATTAATGTACAACAGTAAGGTCTATTAATTACGTCCAAGCTGTTCTAGTTTTGATAAGACCACCTCTCCACAGAGTTCCCATACCATGCGTTAGACCCCCCAGATCGGAGGCCGAACTGCCAGAGTATAACCGCCGGGGCAGTGACTCTCTTGGTGAACTCTTGGTCGGAGGCAGACGGTCACGGTCAGTTAACAGTTGGCGTTATGATGATATAATAAACAATGACGGAGGAGGAGTGCTAGAACAGATAGATGGGGCAGATTGAAGCCAGGTCATGTCAGGGAAAAGACGGAGTCAGCAGTCAGCAGTCAGCGCTTTGGCATGCGTTTCAATTTGGGTGTCAGACCGGGCAGAGACTCGAACAAATCACCCAACACCCCGGCGGACTGGTGTTGGACTGGCGTTGGACACAGATTAATTTCAGGTGACAAATTACACATGAATTTCTAACGGCAGTCCAATATTTATGGGAATCTTCCCACTGCCCCGCCACGTCATGCGTGCGCCCCAGCCCAACAACAGCCAAAGCAACCACATAGATGCAACCTGAAGTGGAGCGCTGGCCAAGAGTCGTCGCTGCCTGGTTCCTACTCCGGTTGACAGCTGAAATTGAGATTAATTGTGCTAAATTAAGTGAGTGAGAAATTACGAAATTATTGCAGCGTGTGTTGCAGTTGCAAGTCGCAATCAGTTGGCCCGAATCAGCTGGTTTAGGCCGGCCCCAGAGGGTTCTACAAATTGTCTTCGTCGCGATCCGTGGTCTGAAGTTGGAGCTGGAGCTGGAACTGGTGAAAATTACAGGTGTGTGTATTGGCCAGAGCGAAAGGTGTGAAGCCGGATGAGATCCCGGTGTCGATCCCCATCCCCATCCCCATCCCGATCCCGATCCCTATCCCGATCCCGAATCCCTTTCCCCAAGCTTAAGCTCCAGTTGAGGGAGAAGACCGATGCAATTGGGTGAACGCCCAGTTTTCGAACGTAGGATGGGGCAGCTGATGACTGATGATAGAGTTGATTGAAAGTTAACAGCCAGCGAAGGGATACCTGGGCAGGCATTACCTTTAAATGCGCCTGGCCAGACTGCTGAATCTCCAACTTCTTTCTTTCTCTAATGGCCAGCATGGAATTTTGCGGAGCCAAGAAGGCTAGTTGTAAAGTTAATCAGATAGCCCCGTATCGTAAGCCCCTAATTTTACATATTTAATTTCTATTAGAGGTAATTAGAAATACTTAAGAGAATCTGCATGTAAGATTTCCGTCTTCATAGAAGTATCTATCAACGCACCTAGATGGATGATAAAGCTGATTGAAGGTTGTACACGCTGTGAGAAATGCCAGACATGTAATTAAATGGTGCTGAGATATTTGAATTCTTGAAAGCTTGTAGGTTTTTCGATCTCGTTCAGATGCAGTACATTTCTGATTTATTTGTATTTGTCTCTGTTGATAAAACTTCCTATTCTCATGTCTAGAACCGCATTCCACGTGCCACAAAATGCAGCCAAGGCAACACCCACCAGGCCCAAAGGTGACACATCACAATCGCAGGAAAAGGAGCAGCCCATTGGAAATGGGTTTTGGCAAGGGATGGGCGTGGATCGGTGGCAGTTCCAGTTGCAGCTCCCGGCTGAAGGAGTCACAGGGGCAGATGGCAGGGGGCAGCAAGCGTCAAAAGCTGTTACAAATTGTGCAATTGGTTTTGGGCTAATGCCAGGCACAAGCAAAAGCCAACATGCTGCTGCTGCTGCTGCTGCTGCTGCAGATGCATATAGTATGTGTGCGAGGAAGCGCAGCAAACCGAAAATGGTATACGACCACTGCAACCTGTTTAGGCCATGGCCATGGAGCTGCTGCAGATGGAGCTAAGGCTGAAGCTGGCGAGTTGGAGCTGGAGTTGGAGTCAGAGACCGCGTCGCACTTTACAGTTTGATTTCTCACGAGGCAGACGCGGCATCTGCCGCAGGACCGTTACTTACATGCATCTGGTTCCGCACTTCAAGTTCAGGTTCGGGCCAGGCCACTTTTTGGGTTGTCGAAGGGGGGGTGGGAGGGGCGAAGGATGGGGGAGCTCTGCTAGGTTTATGGAGGGAGCGATTTGAATAGGGATTTTGTTTTCACTTGTGTCTGGGTCGCAGCCAGCCACATCAAGTGGCACAAGGTCAGCTGTGCGGCGAGATGAAGTTGTTTTTGGGCCAGGGGAGAGATGTTTTGGCACGGGCAAACCTGCCCGGATACATCTTCATCTTCATCTTCATTTTCAGCGTCATCGCCAGCCCATCTCCTTCGGCGCTAACAACGATGATGATGATTATGATGATGGGGATGGCGGCGGGGCAGCGTAATGAGTTCAAATCACAGTTGCATCCATGAGATATCGCTGCTCGTGTAATTGTTGGCATTGGCATTTGTCAAACGTTTTGCCCAGCAACGAGCCAAGAGACCGACCGACCGAACGACCGACCGACTGGCAGATGCAGTGCAGCAATTAAAAAAGAAATAGAAGAGAGTCCAGCACTGGGATTCGAACTGGGATGTTGGGATGTTGGGATGTTGGGATGCTGGGATGCTGGGAACTTGAGGCTGAGGCTGCAAGAGACGGACGTGATTGAACTGCAAGTGGGGAACCTGTTTGCTTGTCTATATTAGATATGAGGCAGCGATAAGTGGAGCGTTCTCTCTCTGTCGCCCGGTTGAAGCCAGAGTTGAGATCGTCAATACAAACATGGCCAAGATATCAGCGACAAGCTGACATTCTCTAATAATTGGCCACTGGCATTCCTTCGCGCTTTGAATTTACAGAATTTATGGTCAAAGAGGAAAGATCCCAGGCGATGGCTCACCCAAATCCAATTCCCATCGTTTGAAGCATGCGCTGCTGAGCTGGATCCCCTCTCCCCACTTTTCGTAACCCCCTTTCCAGACGAATAAGTGCAAGGCCAGTACTCCAACGAAGCCGTATGCAAGTTTAGAGCCTCACAACCCATTAACAGCCAACTCCTGAACTCTCATGGGCCCGCTTTTTAGCGCTTCTGAGCGCTTCTGATGTCAGGAGGCGCCTCCAGCTAGGATCTCAGCCGGGGAGCTGCCATAAATGCAGGTATGAATAATGGCCTCATATCCATGTTGGTCCCATCACTCAACGCCACTCTGGGCAATTAGCCGAGTGAAATTCAACACTCCCCGGTGGTACAATTGTCCAAATGGAGCTGGGCTTGGCCGGGCGATTTGGTCATCAGGCGAATGCCTCTCGGAAAAGTTGATCCAGGCCGCTCACACTTGGTTGCCCGCTTCCTGTTCGGCATTTTTTGGATATTTAACACTTGACTGTGATCTGATTATGGGAAAATCTTCTTAACTTTTTAAACATGTGCTTTGAAATTGGATTGTTTGTATAATTTCGCCTTGAACAAATAACACTTTGATGGGAAAGCGAACAAATTATTCTTAAGAATTTAATAGTTTAATGTATTTATGGTTATTTTCTATCAGTTTTTAAATGTCTTGACTGTATAAATAATATATTTTGGGAAAAGACGTATTATTACTTCCCATACACACTACATTTGAAGCTGAATGTTTGATTTATAATGCACACTTTAAACCTTAAAAGTAAGTTTATTAAATCTATAAAAAAAATGTATACAACATGTATTACAATACAACCAAATACCAATTAGTAAACTACTAAAGGCAACTTTTTAATTAAGTTAAAAAAATAAATAAAAAATCTTAACTCGTCTTTTAAAATTCAGAGACACAGATCATCATTCCAAGAACTCCCTTGGTAAAGTTGTTACCTTTGAACAAACCACCAAGACAGTCGCATCCGAAGTAACTTGGCAATAGCAACAACTTCATTTGCTGCTGTGGTCGGCATCTATTTTTATTAGCCAGGCAATTTGGCCAAAGGCAACAGGAAAAATAATAAAATAAGCCCGCCACGAGAAGAGGCAGCAAGATGGCAAGACCCCAATTCAATCCGAACCAAGGAAACCCATAACCAAACCAAAACCAAAACCAAAACCACTGGAATACACAAAACGGTTTCGAGCTGCAGAGACACCTGTCATGAGAGCCTCTTAACAACGGCCATCAGCGGAGGCAACAGCAACACCTCCATTCAAATAAGCCACAGACTCAGATTTAGGATGGGCTTGGATCGGCTCCGTGGTTGCCAGCACTTGTCGTGTGTTGTGTGTTGTGTGTTGACTGCCGAGTAGTGGACTTGCCGTGGACTTTAGTGGACTTTAGTGGACTTTAGTGGCCTGTTGTCTGGGCCATGCGTGGTCCCATTTCCCAGCGAAACCACTCGCGGTTGACCCAATGCAAAGCGGGCTAAGTTGGACAATGGCCCACAGCGCAGTTTAACGGATGCTTCCTCATCGCCGTTGCGGTGGAGAACATAAAGGGTGGAACGGGTCTGGAGGCAAGTTCTGCGGCTCTTTGGCTCTGTTGCTCCATGGAGCTCAGCAGATCGCCACTCGAACTCGTTCCGCGGAAACGTGTTTACTGTTTGCTGTTTGGTGTTTGCTGTTTGGTGTTTGGTGGCTATTGCCTAGTGCCTACTGCCTGGTTGACCACGCGAGCGACCGGGCCAGGCCAAGTCGCAGTACCAGTACCAGACGGTCCCACTGCCGTCGTGGACCAGTTGCATATGGCCAGTTGGGCTGTGCCTCGAAGTGTGGCCACAAATCGAATTGTTGTTAATTAATAACAGCGAAACACCTTTGTCTGGGCCCCCCTTTTTTGCCTCGTACTTGCAGCAGGTGCTCCTAATTTGGGGTGGCGCCCCACCGTTAACGCCCTTTGCTGGCTCAGTTTCGTATTGCATCTACGATTTGGCCATTCTGGGGCTTGTTAGCATGGACTTTTGGCCACAAAGTCCAGTTAGCCAAGCGCTCGCAGTCGCCCCGTCTATCGCCATCTCTGTCGCTTAATTTGTGGCATAACTCGTTTCGTAATTGAGAATTACATTAGATTCGTGACGAGTGCGTGCAGCAGAACTAGTTCCACCAGCAACGACTATTGAGTCATTTGGCAGCACGGAAAAGAAAACAAGAATGGCAATTGTCCGGAGGCATCGAATCTTTTGATACCGAGTAATATAACAATATGCCAGTGTTATTTAAAATCCTGTTATAGTTTAATTATTTGATTGTTGTTTTACAATTCTGTACGACTAATTAACCCATTTGAAGGTAATGAATACTCTTTTAAAGAATTTCATTTCTATTTTCTTTTTACAGTACCTATTTTACTTTGGCTGAAATAGGAATACCATACCCCTTGGCAGAGTGTGCAAGGAACGTGGCCATAAATTGGCCAAGATAAGCTGAGCGTATGCCAATATTTATACGTATTCGTGGAGCTCTCCGCTCTTTCTGATGATCAACGGCCGATAGTCGGGCCCCAAACATATCTATCTTTTATTGCACGCAATTTCCTTCCAGCTCAATTCGTTCGCCAAATCATTCCCCCTTGGTCTGGGCAAACATTTTGAGTGCTCCTCCGGCCGCTCCCGGAGATAATCAGCGGTTGGAGCGGGGTCCGCTACCAAAACGAGCTACCTGATTGCCCCCGGAGTGAGAGTGCGGAAAGGAATGATGGCCAAGTGCCAAGTGGCTCTCGCTCTGTGTGGGTATTAGCATGGGTAATCAGAGATGGGGCACAGCGCTCATAGAATGGGGCAAGCTGATGGAACCTGCCGACCGGAGATAACGAACGCCCTGCCCCAAGGATACACAAAATATTCTGTAGATGGGAAAGCACTTGATCTGATCAGCTACAAGTGTTTTCATCATTAGAAAATCTAAAAAATAATGGGATTTCCAACAGGGCTCTGATCTCTGTCGGGAGACTTCATAAAATGAAGTGAGTTGAACGCACAAACAAAGTAAGATCCAAAGAAAATTAGTTTAGTTAAAATATTTAAAACATATCAAAACCGAAGCCCTAATGACAAAAGCTGACAGTCGTGATGAGAAACAAGCTTCAACATTTCCATCATGATTTTTTACCACAAGGTGAAAGAAACCAGTGGTTGGCAGAATCATTCATCAATAGCCATCTCACCCAATCGGTTTGAACTTCCTGCGTGCCAGTGGCTTCATCTGCTGCAACCGCATGTCCACCGATACCAACATCCACGATCTTGGCCACCCTTACTACAACTAACCACCAGCCACTTGGATATGGGCCGCCAATTGATTCCATTGCTAATGACTGCTAACGGTTCCTCAGACACCTGCCGCAGCTTCGATTGCGGCTGCGGAAAGGAAACCAGCGGTTACCGATGCAACGCCCATGTCGACGGCCCTCTCTCCCAGGTGCAGATCTCGACGCACTTCATCTGCAGCACAGTCGGGACAAGAGTGATGGATTTAAGAGAAATTTTACACATTTTTATTATTTAAAAACATTTGGCGACAAGTACAACAAATTTAAAAGTAGTTAATATCTAACTAAATCATTAATAAGGTGTAGTTAGTTTCCAACATTTAAATTATACAAGTTTTTTTTTATATAGACAAAATTATTACAGCTGTAAAACATTAAGTTCGCCTTAACATATTTAAAAGCCTGCAGAGGCATTCACAAAAGAGACAAAAGGAATTTAATAAAATTAATAGTTAAAAACTACTAAAAATCACTAAGAAAACGCAGTAAAACCTCTTTTGTTGCATCGTTGCTTTAAGAAAAAACAAACAAATATGAAAGGCGGTAAAACGAACTTTTTAATTTATCCTATTACAATTTTTATACCGCTCTATTATCGTGCTTTGTCCTAACATTCGTCAAATCATTAAATAAATCATAAAATTAAGCATGATAAAGCTATTAAGAATCCAATTTTTGTTGTCATTAAACAAATAATGAAATGTAGCCTACGTATGTGTAATAAACCTAGCTTTATGTATGCGAAATCTTTTTTGCCACATTCGGAGTCGTCGTGCTGGAGGTTTCACTGTCGCTGGACTGCAGCACGTTTGCGTGTGGCTTCCGCGGCCGCCAGTCCGAGATTGATTGGGCACTCGTTTATTGTCAGTGGAGCTGGCTTATCGCATTGGTGCAATTTGTTTGTGGTGCTGATGCTGATGGTGCTGGTGGTGCTGGTGGTGCTGAATCCCGATCCCGCCGTTAGAGTGGATCCCCAACGAGGGTCTGTGGCGCAACAAGTTGATTTCTGGCAGGCATCGAGGAGGACGGAAGACGGAAGACGGAGGACGGCGGACTCACTACCAATGGACACGCACGCAACGCAGCTTAATGACCCCGCGAGCCTTAATTAAGGCCCGAACTAAAGTACTTTGATTGATTTACGTTTGCCAAGCGCCCGAGAACGGGCACAGTGAGATGGAGAGTGCCACAATTAGGGGTGCGGAGGGGCTGGCCGACGATTCCGGCTGCTTGCATAATTACCCCATAAGACTCAATTAACTGTAAATTAAAGAAAATGCTCGCTTACATTATGGCTGCACTTAATGTCGCGTGTGATAATGGTGCAGATCTTCTCTGGCACTCGACGCGACTCGGCAAAGTGGGACTTGGTGAAAAGCCGAAGCGGGGGATACCCAAAATGTGATTTTTAATGGACCACAAATAAATTACTTTATGGTGAATATAGTTTTCTACTCCTTTGACCCAATATATGAGATAAATTATTTCTTCTCCTATTATTATAATAGCTCAGTAAAGTATATTTAAGGCCACACAGACAAAAATAATGCCTATGTCAAATTAATATTCGTAAGTCAATAAATACATATCATTAAATATTGCAAGCCTCACAAATCAAAAAAGAATAAGATGCAAAATAGCAGGCAAATAAAACTACCCTGAGATACCAATAAAACTGTTTCGAACACTTTGCCCTGGCATTCGAAGTTATCAAATGGATGCGCCAAGTAAGAAGACCAAATTGTTATGGCATTTGATCAATACGAGTATTATTTCTTATCAATTTTACTTTACTTTAATTACAGCGTGCAGCAAATATCGGTTTTCTCAAAAACCAATAAAACAAGCAATTAAACGCGATACTTGGGTAATTTGGTGTAAAGTGCTGAGCATATGTAAACCAAATGGGATCTTCACTTTCTACAACGCCTTGCGAACCGGTTGAGAAAGCCCTATACCTCGTGATAGGGTATATTAAGATCATCGCAGAGTAAAAGCATTTTTTGTAGCTTCCTCTTCGGCCTTTGTTTTTGCTGCCGAGCGACGAGGCAACACACATGGAATTAGAGCGGGTAAAAATGTACGAGGAGATAAAAGAGAGGCGAATTAAGTAACAAGGCACTTAACGTTAACACTTAACAAGGCAATGTCGTGGCTGTCTGAGACTGAGACCTAGGGTATGCACTGTCCACGGGGAAGTTGGCCATAAAACGGAGCTGAAAGCTGCAGTTGCAACTTGAGCGCCGAGTCGCGGAGCTGGCCACGAAATGCCATTAAGTGTCATTGCTCATTCCTGCGAAAGATTGATATCGGGCCTTAAATATGCGTACTCCGGCAACGGGCACATGGGCAGATGGGTAGATGGGTAGATGGGTAGATGGGTAGATGGGCAGATTGGTAGATGGGCGATGGGATGGCAGGAACATCAACACTGTCACGGGGTCGCAAGGAGGGTGAGTGACTGCATATCCATCCCCGGATACTTTGGCCAAACTTCCCATAAAAACAGCAGGCGAAAGACATTCCGAACGGAAGCTACGAGCTCGTAATTACAGACTTTCCGATGAAGTATAATTCATTCTTTGGAACTCACTCTCGACGTTCTCGGGCTTAATAACTTTCTTCTCTGAGTTCTCAGTTTATGCCTAGTAACAGCAGGTGTAAATCACACCTCGAGGAATTAACTCTTTAAGAATCAACAAAGAATAAATAAGTACATAAAATATAAAATGGTTTAAAACGACGAAATCTTCGGAAAGACTAGTGGCTTATATTTCTTTCAAGCCTGTTGTCCAATAAAATATGAATTGTTCTTGTGTTTTCTTGAAACACTATTTTTGCACTTAGGTACATTAACTATTATATGTTTTTTCTGTTGAACCAAATTAAAAAGCTTCCAGAAATTCAGAAATAAATGGAAATTTAACAAAATATTAAACTTAAGATTTTTTTTTTTTGGAAAAGCATTTTTTACTGCAATACAAGTATGTAGTATCTGTAGAATACGACACCTGCCCACAAGTTCGGCCAAACATTGATTGATCGCAGCTTTACAAGCCGCAAAATTTGGCGTATGATACATACCAAAAAGTGATCGTCAGGTGGGGCCGCAATTGTTGGCCCGCAATGAACTCCAAGCTGGCTCCGTGTGTCGGCCAAAGGCAGTTTGCGGTTAAAGCGGCTTATCACATTAGCACACTTTCAGTGTTACAGTGTTACAGAGCTAGAGAGTTACCGAGCTGCAGGCCTTCGACCGGAGACAGATAGACCCGAACCGGGCTTGAAGAGCCGCTGGAGAACCGTTAGCGCGATCGCGACATTCGCATCCTGCTTGGGATCCTTCGCACACACGCACCGAACCGAACCGAACACAAGATATACGTACAGATATAATAGGCGGAGATAGCACACAGATACGAGTACCGGCCGGCTGCCTTAACTCTTCGCCTGGACGAGATCTTAACAAAACTAACTCGATCGCCATTGATCGGACGCATTTCAACTGAAAGTCAAGTGGAGAATGCCGGCGCTGACGCAGACGTAGACGTCGACTGAGGCAGCGGCAGCGCCAGCTGCAGCGAACTGCATTCCCAGCCCGAGTCGCGGCTTACTCAAAAAATAAATAAAACAGAATGATACAAGCACAAAAAAAAAAAAAAAAAAAAAAAAAAACTAAGCCAATCCAATCCAAACCGAACCGAACCGAACTGTGTGCAGAATTTATGGCTTGGGCTGTGGCCGTCCGGAGAAATGCTCTACACGGCGGCCACTCAATAGATCTCGGGTCTCCCCAATGCATCAATAGCTTTCCCGGAGCCACTAAATGCACTTCGCTTGCGTAAGACAAAAGAAACTGAGGAAAGCCCCCGCCTAAATTCAAGATCAATCTCTAAGGTCCCAAAGAAAGTGGCGCTCGGATGGGGGGACCACCCTATAGGAGTGATGGAAGACAGAAGATTGGAGATCTCGGGTAACAGTTGCTATTGTTAGCATTTGGAGGAGAAAAGAACAGATCTCTTGGAAGCTATGTCAGTTTGTTAGTGTGTAGCTTTGAAAAACAGTCTTTTAGTTATATATTTTCTAAAAAGGAAAAAAAAAGTTTAAGAATAACACATTTTTAAATTCAATTTATGCATATGCGGTGGAATTAACCTATCTTCAAGTCTGAGTAAAATAATGCGAAAATAATACAAAATTTAGTATTTCAGTACCTAAATACTAAAAATCTTTATCTATAGATAAGGTAAAAGGTAGTCTTATATATTAAAATTGTATACATACATAGGTAAAAGTATCTAGGTACACCCTTACATTGATTATAGTTTTTCTTTTAAAAAAAATATTTGAAAAAAATCTATTCCAAGACATTGCAAGTCCTGAGTTTGACATAATTCAAATAGAAAAGCAGAACAAGTTCCCTCCATGTCATAACTCGCATACTTTGTGTTGATCCTCCATTGACATTATTTATGGAACCTCTTACGAAACCAAGGAACCCAAAATACCTCCATGTAGCGCACAACAAAGTGTGGAAGAAAAGCAACGTTCTGCGGCGTTCCGTGGTGCTGCTCATTTTGTGTGGTTGCACGGCTGTGGTGCAGGTGGGGCAGATGAGGCAAATGGGGCTGATGGGGCTGATGGGGCTGATGGGAACAGGTGGGGCAGGGGCGAGAGCAACGGGCCAGCAGCACAATCGAGTTTCCACCAATGTGAATTAAATAGTTGGCCAAAAGAGAGGCGACAGAGAGCTCAAATGCCGCTAAAAACGCAACAAATCCCAGACGTTGGCCACAAAGTAATGGAAATATTGAGAATTCCTTAGCCGCAACTTCGACAGGGACTCCATCTCGCTTAGAGTCTGGGTCTGAGTCTTGGATGTGGCATAGCCGTAACTCAAACCGACCATTAGAAACGAACATTAGCTGAAGACGTCCAAGAGCTGCAAAGGCTGCAAACGCTGCAAAGGAAAAAGAACTAACGAACCTTGACAATTAAGTTTGCGCCACTCTGCCAAACCCAATTGGAATTCAATGTGCATGCAATGCCACAAGCAGAAGCAGTGGAGGTGGATGTGGATGAGGATGAGGCTGAGGCCGAGGAGGAGGATCTTCAGCCGCAAATGACGTTGATGATGCTCCCCTGGCCGCCCCATCCTCCCCATCATAACGAAGCCGGAGTCTCCAGACCTCAAGCTCCAAGCTTCAGACTGCAGTCGCTGTCTGTCGCTTGCTAATTCCCCAACAAATGTTTGCTGTTGCTGTTGGCGGCTTCTGCAACATGTGTTGCAACAAATCGGCAACCGACTGCAGCTGGAAAGTCGCGTGATGATGCGCCAAGTGGTGAGGAAAAATCTCGTTAAAGGTCGTGTCACAAATTCTGCACTGCAGCACTGCAGCGAAAAGAGGACAATACCAAGTGCCAAAAGGCAGCAGCAGCAACAACAGCCACAGGCACAGCAGCAACATAAGTTGCAGCAACAGCAACAGCAACAGCAGATGCAAACTCGTGCCGCAGCTAACACAATAAATTTTCTCTTTCGCGTTGAGCTGCGTACATGGGTGGCCAAGTGGTGCCGCTCCTCCAGCTCCTCCTCTAACATCCACCTGGCCCCCACTAAATGGTAGCAGAAACAATCTGAATAAATTTGTCGCTAACTCTTGACTTTGTCCACGGGAGCGGGTGGAGAATTTATGAACTCGTTGATAGGCGGAGATGGAGATCTTTCGGAGAAATGTTTAGATGGCAGAAAATGGCAGATGACTCTTATTGAGTAATATATTGGATTCAGTGTATGCTTTTTCATTGATTTATTGTTTGACATTCAAATCTAGAAATACGAAAAATGGTTGTCTTATTGTAAATACCCCAATTTAAAAAGAACATCTTATTAGAACTAACATTTTTCCAATTAATTTAGGATTTTTTTAAGGCCTTTTCTATGGCAACATAATTTTAAACTAGTTACGAGACCGACAATGGGGTATCTAGGGGCTAGCTATTAATAATATTGCCGATCCTAACATAGTCTTGACTTTTAATAGCCCCCCATTCAATTTAAGCCATTTCGTTTGATTTCAGCTTTGATTTAACCCCACCCATCAATATTATCCTTAATACAGTGCAAATTCCGCCTTAAGTACTTGCCATTAACCATCATTGCAGTAACTTTGTCTTGGCTTTGAGTATTTCATCGGGGTCTTTAATCTCCCGCGGTCCGGCCGCCGTCAACCGAGTCCCATGCCCCATGCCCCATGCCACATGCCCCATCCTCCAGACTTTCCACGTCCGCAGCTTCATGCGTGACCCCGATTCCCACAAGACTGGAAATGTTTCTGGAGGAGGCGGGGGGGCAACAAAATAGAAGGCAGGGGATCGGGATTGGGTTAGGGATATGGATGGGCTGCGATAAGCGATCACGGAATGAGGGATAACTGGTCGGTTAATGAATGGGTTCGCAATAATTGATGCCACTTTAAATTGGCCAAATGTTGATGGCCCCGGCTGGCCGAGAACAGCCAGGAAGGGAAAGTTGGCCAAGGGACTGAACTGGAGGCTGTCGGCTGCCTGTCCCAGCAAGTGTTGCAGGTGATACTCGGACATGCGGACATGGAGTCAGAGTGATATTTCAACCTTTCTCCCGCTACCCAAAAGCGAAAACATTTTGCGAACGTGATGGGGGATGGGGATGCAGTGGATGTGGCTCTGGCTGTGGCTGTGGCTGTTTGGACAGGGCCTTTTAATCAAGCCCACATTGCGAGGCAAGTGATTTTATGCCTTGCATTTCTGCGCTCACTGACCAATTTAGCCGGCTGAGCACAAAATTTCACCGCAAGATCATCGCACTTGGCACGCAACCCGAAAGCCAGGCCCAAAAATCCCAAGTTGGCACTGGACGCCGCGTCCAGATGTTTATGTATGAGTTCAGTCACATTTTGGGCCAAGCCAAACGGTTAGTTGGATGCACAAAATTTGGAAATGGGATCACTGCTGCGATGCACTGGCTCGCTGACTGCCTGACTGGCACTCGCATGCTCCAATTAGTGCCGCAATGGGATGGAATCGGATAGAATGGGATGGGATGGGATGGGATAGGATGGATTCGCTGTCCAGCCGTTCAGCTGTCACTCCCGGTTATATCACCGAAATGGGAGTTGAATGCACCCGCCAGCGGGAAAACGCGAATTCCATTGGCCTCTGACTCCTGGGAAGCTGTGGAAATCGACTGCATCATACTACATATATACATCATATGTGTATAAGCATTGCAGACCAGCAGACAGCATCACTCAAACGTGAATGATTCAATGATTGCATGATCACGAGGCAGATGCACCAGCCCCAGCCACCAGCCAACAGCCACCACCCACCTGTCCATCTTCATCGCCATCGCCATAGCCATCTCCATCACCATCTCCATCTTCATATTCGTCTGGCCGCTGGGGTGTTGCATGAATTTGCGCAAATCTCTTAAAATTTAATTAAAAACAATTATTTAAAAATAAAATTTAATTAATTGCAATGTTGCATGAGTAGACACCCCGCTGCTGATACTGTAACGGTGGCACTGGCCTCGCCGTATGGGGCATCCACACCTTCAGCTCATGGGTGGCACTACTCCTCCTTCAGACGCCCCCATCCTCTCCTGCTCCATTCGAAATGAAATGCAATGTGCTATATATGGCCTATATAGCCAAGTCGGTGTGGCACGGGAGTAATTAAGTTATGCTATCTGCCGCCTCGTTGCATAATCGGCAGGGGTAAGGTGTGAGGGGGGGGCTTCGGACTCGCGATTGGAGCTAATGCCATGAATTACATTCTTCGGATTAGGATTAGTCTTCGTCTTGTTTATTGAGCGGAGAGAAGTGAATAATAAAATGCAGAACAAAGAAGCATAAAGTAGCCAAGCCAAGCTAAATTGATTTTTTATGACATGCAAAAGATTGAAATACAAAAATAGATTGGTAAGCTAATTTAATTTATTCAAGCTTTTGAAAGATAATCCTATTATAAAACTGCTTACAAATAAACGAAGATACTCCAATGCAGACAGACTTAGATATTTTAATTTAACTGAAATTAAAGAATGCTTAATTACATAAATATATTTAAAAATAACAGATGTCTTGATAAAAACTTTACCTTGGTAATAATTGTAAACTCAATATGAATAAAACTTAATATGAACAAAACGGAATAATTAGATAAATCATAATACAAAAATTAAATATGGAATGATTTTTTATTTTATTGTATATACAATGCAGGTGTGATGGAGAAAGTAGTAACAACATCTCAAGTAAACATGACAAAATTTAGAGAACAAAATGTATTTTATAAGGTGATACAACGCAGATAAATTCCAAAGTGTTATGCTTGTGATAACAAATCGCAGCTGTCAGTGGTAAATTTGATTAAATCGCTTATTTACATACTTCAGAAGTGGAATCCAAGCACTAACCACCGGAGGAAATTTGCCCCACTCAAAAACACATGCTGTCCGAGGCTGGGAATAAAGAAATTAACATGTTGCCACAAAACTGCAGTTATGCCCTGGAACAACCAACAAGCCAGAATCAGAGCTCTAACCACTGATATTGGCCCACGGGGGCCAGCGCACAGCACACATTTAAGAAATGCGCCCAAAATATGCCGAGAACAAGGAAATGTTTACTTTGGCAGTTAACGTGCCCGCTCCACTTGGACCCAATAATTGCCGACCAGAACCAAAATAACAGCCCAACTTGGTCTTGGCCGAATGCTGTACGCATAAATTTAGCCTTAATTGGCTTTAATATTATGTTGTCAGACAAAAAAACAACAACCAAAAAAAACCGAAATCAGCAACGCCAATCAAAAAGGGCCAGGATGGCAAACGGAATTCGGACAGGATCGGGAATGGGAATGAGAATGGGACTGGGACTGGGACAAGACTCGCCAAATGTGGCACGTTTTCGAATGGCCACGGTGTTGGGCCTAATCAGCGGTTTCCAGGCAATTGCCAAAAAAAATGTCTTACACAAAAGAGGTGGAATGGGGCGAAAGATGCAGATATGCATGTGAAAGTAAAGAACAGGCCCTTAAATAAGCCCAGATCACAGTGATTGCCAGGCCAATGATGATGATGATGGGTCAGGCATTGGAATCGGAGTCGGAGTCAGAATCGGACCCTTGCCACCACGCTCCTCTTGCTGGCCAACAACCTGTTGGCCTTTTTGGCGCATTAACGGCTAGCCAGAGTGGCGGTGGAGGAGATTGAGGAGGGGGCGGACTCGGATGATGGGGCAACCTTTTGGACAGTCAGGTTCAATGCCACCCAATGCGACGAAGGCAATAAAAACCAACTACCAAATTTGAAAGAAAAAAGCCCCAGCTGGACAAGCAGCACAAGTGGAAGGCGAAAAACTACACAACGTTTATATAGCAATTACCAACGCTGCTCGTGTTTCGGATCATATGCAAGCCGCACTCTTTTAGCGGTGACTGTGTGTGAGTGTTACATCAGAGCTAGAGATGATCCAGTGATCAATGCTGACCGTAATAATTTTTTCAATGACCTATGTTATTACCTCTATTCAGTAGAATAATGTTGTCAATTTTTGGCATATTTGCCTTTTAATAAATCAAGTTTGTATTTGATATTGTGTTTTATGCGGTTTGAAATTAATGACCAAAGGTATTATATATTTCAGACAATTCATTTTTGTCTCATAGACTAGAGTTTATATATCTTAGTTTTTTGATTTATGAACAGACATAAAGAACTGGCCATACATTGTATGGGTTTATAAATTATCAAAAGTTACTTGCTACGGATTAAGTTCTAATGTTGCACTCAAGTACATCACTCTCCCAGCAGGAATTAGCCTGTTTCACTTACTCATCTCTGGCGATGGTCAGCTGCTACTTGGTGGGGTTTACTTTGTGGCTGCTGCTGCTGGGTTATAGATATATAGATGCAGATGCACCAGAGACCGCCCAGTGTAGGGGTGTGTGTGTGTGTTTGTGTGTGTGTGTGTGCTGGCATCCATATGCTGGTGGTTTTGGCTCTGGCTAGCAACAACATCAAAAGTTCATTATGCGCGCTCGCGAATCGTGACATTGCATAATGGCAGCTGCAAGTGGACTGCGAGTGGCCATACGGACATGCAAGGCGCCGCCGACGTCTTCGTCTTGGTCTTCGTCTTGGCCATTCCCCAGTCAAAGGTGGTGTTCTTCTACTTGGTCCACCGAGCACACACGTTTGGAGAGACGAGCTGGAGCTGGAGTTGGAGTTGGCGTTGGAGTTGGTGCTGGTGCTGGTGGTGGTGGATGCCACACCTTCTTGGAAGGAGCAACAGCTCGGGTTGCGAAATTGATTCTCCGGCTAACGGCAGATCTGTGTCCACATCTTCATCGCATCGCCATCAGTCAGCTCATCATCTTGAGGAGCTACCGCACACAGTACATAGTACGGGGCATATTCCATCGAGTATAGGTCAACCTTAGCCTCGTGCTCCGGTTTGGACTCCTGCACAGTGCGAAACATAACAATAACTGTGTTTAAATTGAACATTATAATGTTAATAAGGAAATAGCTTTGCATTAAATCAAAGGCTATAGACTTTATATTTTATTCAACAACTTCAGATCAGAAAATTAAATTATAATAAAAGCAACACCCTATCTAAAAAGTACAAATAGCAAGAGTAGTTCAAAATTTAGAAGATAAATAGCTCTAGAGACTTACTATACTTAGAAGCGTCTTCTTGATCAACCATTACCTTTGAATGATAAATTTCTTGTTTAAATAATAATATCTTCACTATCCAAAGAGTCATTAACCTGTGGCTAAGTTACATATATTGTTAATCTCTAGAAGAAGTTCGATATTTTTAGCTGAACTGACTGAATGTATACATAAGGGTATAAAACAGATCAAATTTACAATCAATTCTTGGGACATTTTTCTCCATGTGCCTCCTGGCCTTCCAACCTTGGACCAGGCTGCAATTAGAATCTTTGTCGTGTCGCCGGCTTATCGGCGCACACTTTCCGACATTTTCGAGGTGTGTTCGGCCAGCTTTCTTCTGTCTTGCCAGCCCATTCTGGCCCATCAGAGACCATCCCATGCCATCCCATACCATCCCATACCATACCATTCCGATTCCCATTCCCAGTCGCATTCGCATTCGCATTTCCCCTCCTGCAAGAGATAAAAAAGAATATGTTGCGGGTATTTTTTCCCATTTCTCTTTCTAGGTTATCGCTTATAACAACTCGTACATGGCTCTCTTTTTTGTCATACTCCATGGACTGCGACTATGAGTTTAGACGGAGTCATATAATAAAGGCGTTCCGAAGCATGCTCGGAAATTGTCCAACGTCTATATTTGGCGTCTGTGCTGTGTTCTCTTGCACCCCGGATCCCCTTTTCGCGGGATGCCGCCACTCTGCTGACCACAACTTGACCACGGAGCCAGAGTCAGAGCCAAAGACTCGCCTTCGGAATGGGAGTAGAGATGTGTGCCATGTTGACCCGTTTTTATTATGTTCAACATGCGGGAGGAAAAGCGGGGACTGAAACGCTTGACATGTGCACCGAAGCCAATCCAAAATGCTGTTGAACATGGCCAAAATATTCGCAATGCGGTCAAAGTTGAAAAGGTTGCCGCGATCTGGAGTGAGTGCATCAAGCTGGTCAGTGTGGACTGGATGACTGCTTGTTTGTAGATAAACAAATGTTCGCTACCGAATCGGAATCTCGAGTGTGTGATGTTGTTTGTTCTAGTAGCAATTGCCCAGATAGTTGTTACGTTTTTGGTACATGTAGGTGGCGATAAGACTTGATAAAAAATAAGCTGGTTAAGACTTTGAAAGCCACATCATGCCTTTTTTGGTAAATTTAGATGGTTTGAAGAACTGGCTAGATTTATAAGGTCCGGATTATATCTTAACCAATGAATGGGCTTTATATATATTATTAATTATATTATCTTAATCAATCAACATCTAACAAAACCAAATCCATCACCTAATTATTATTTAAAATTCAAAAACATTCATAAATACAAAATCGAAAAGCACTAATGAGCTTTTGGTACAAACTAACCACATAACTTGTACTTCCTGGTGAGCCCCGTTTTATCTAAGTGATAATCTTCAGACGAATGGCAAAGTAGATCATCGTTAGGCCATTAGTTGATCATTAGCAGATCACACATAACTCATCTCGAAAAAAGTGGATCACTTGTCGCCACACTTTCCCCCACTCCGGCAGCAATTAGCCGCCGGATTGGAGAGCCATCAATTCGCCATTCGATTGGACGGATTGAATGCCGGGCTAACGCCGGGCTACCCCCTCTCAATCAACCTCAATCAACGATTGTCCGTTTGCTATAGTAGATGAACCGATGTATGAAGCGATCCCCTTAAAAGCGAACAAACGAAAATTGCAGCGAAATCGGCGAATAATGCGCGAAATAAATAAATAATTGCCCGCTAAAAAGTCAAACAAATCTTTGGCTACACCAAAAAGGAGTAACAACAGCCAAATACTGACAGCGCCGATTGCTATATAAACTACAAGCAGCAAATAATATTAACAACAAACAAACAGACAAACGCCGTTCAATCAATCAATCATTTTCACTCAGATGTCGATGGCGATGGCTATGGCGAAGTCGTTGCTGGATTGAGTTGGATCCAGCCAGCTAGTCTTGCCCTATGGATTTGATATGGCCATAACCCATAAACCTGCCCCCCACTTCTGGGCCATCTTCTGCCTGGTCTGGGCGGCTGTGCAATTAAATAAACGAAAGTTTTTCATTAATTTCGATTGCAGCCAGACGACACTTAGGCCAGGGCCTCCTCTCCTCTGCTCTCCACATCCTCCCCCCGATCCCTGAACAATCCCAATCCAAATCCCAATTCATTAGCCACGCTTTGGCTGGGCTTTGGGCCAGCTTGGCCATGGCTGGAAGCCTGTTTTCGGTGGACATGGTCTTGGTCTTGGTATTGGTCTTGGTCCAAGACCTGATCCGCTCTGGAGTGGGGCGTGCTCTGTGCTGCTCATAAATGTCTGATGGATGTGACGTGCCTTGATGTATTTCACTTTTCTTCTCCGCTTTTCCTAGACTCCGAGCTGGAGTTGTTAAGTGCCAGCACATACTCTTGTTGCCAGTCGCGGCTGATGATGCTGCTGATGCTGCTGATGCTGCTGCTGCTGATGCTGCCCAACAGCAACAACAAATAGTTGTTTGTTATTTTTCTAGTTTCAGAAATTTTCACATTACTATAAAGCAAAGAGAGCCCCGAGAGCTTGAGGTGAAAATAGAAAAATCGCTTGGCAAATGAAAAGCGCGAAAAACGCGCGTAGCGAACAAAGCAAACGAGCCGCTTCCCTCTAGCCAACACACTTTGCAGGGACGAGAGGGTATTAAGTTGATGGGAAAACACTGATGCACTGATGGTTTCAGTACACATTTTCGAAAACGTACCCGATTTCCCAACTGCACTTGTCTTTCATTAGCGTTTGTTTTTGGTATCTTAAAGGTAAGTTAACAGTACTTTGAGTTAATACATTTGTCAAATAATATACAAGTTTTTCTAAGCCTTAGATTTCATATTATCTAAGTTTAAAACAAGATATATACAATGTTAACCTTAACTTCAATGTTCTTAATTAAGAAACATTCTGACAAGATTAGTAAAGGGTACCAACATGAAAAATAAATAAATACATCAACATAAAAGTTAAAAAACAACCTCGATTTATCCTAGTCGTATAAAGATCTCCGATTACACAAAAATAATAGTTATTTATGCTGCTAATATCTAAGGCCTTTGGCCGAACAATTTTTGATACACGTATATAGTCTAATTTCAGGTTTGAAATTTCCCCAAGGGCATCTATGATTCGATGCAACTATTTCCACTCACTGGCTTTCATTTGGTTTCGGTGTTTGCCATTTCATTTGTCGACTTATCCGTCATAAGCTCTCCACCTCGGCTCAGTTTAGCTCAACTTGGCCTGGACAGTTTCGAAAAGGGAAAGTACAAATCGCACTTTTCCTAAGCACTTAGGGCTTGTCACAAGCCAATGCAGTCAGTATTGGCCCAAGGATGCAACTTAACAAGCCCAGCCCAGAAACAACCTCGACACGAACGAAACCCAGCCCATAAAACCCATCTCAAGTTCAATATGATTCATTTTGATTCACTTTCGCTTTCGATGCGTTCGAAATTTAATTTCTTCGCTTTGTCTCGGCTATTTTGTTTGGGCGCAGTTGCTAAAAATTAATAGCTTTGTGTCGCGCTAAATACGCGCTTGCGCTTACATCCGCCGGCTAAAGCGACACACATTCGCAAACACATACTATATAGTATAGCCATGCCGTATGTACTCGAGGTTGGGGGAAAGCTGCCTCCACAGCGGCGGCGACTCTGTGGCCTCCAAGATTGCGTTGCAATTAATCATCGGACAAAACGCATTGTTCGCGTTCCCCAGTACTGGCGATGGGATCGGGAAACTTGGTCGGCAATGGGCGGTGGGTTTGCGAGGTGGAAGTTGAAGTTGAAGTCGAAGTCGAAGTCGAAGTCGAAGCCGGGGCCTGTCACGCACCGCTCGCGCCCAGAACAGCCCACTCCTCGGTCTCCAGCTGCTGATCCCGAATATTTAAGTCGGTCATTGGCGCTTGTCCAGTGGGTTTTTTATGCTTCCTCCATTTCCACATCCAACTCAGATCCACGTTTTCGCATAGTTTTCTTGACCCAATTTTTCCATAAGATGAGGTGAAAAGAATTCTTATTGTGAAGAGTATTCCGCACGAGTTGTGTAATCTGAAAAGAAGCTTACAATTTTTCTCGGCACATTTATACGCCTGTTTAGCTAGACACTGGCATAATTTTATGGTAGTATAGATACCAAGAGATCACACAAGATAAATAAACAGAAGAGGTATTATCAAATGCAATTTAAAATAAGTCAATAGACTTATTTACCCCAAAATTACATTTATTTCCAACGTCTTCCAAAAAAACTACTTTATATTCAATTTTTTTGTATTTACTTTTATTATTATGTTTTCACAGTATAATAAACTTGGTTTGAATGCATGTATAAGATACATACACATCTTATATGGTATATATACTGTATATATATATTTCTCATAATGTATGCATGTTGGTATGCGTAAGCGCGTATAAATTAATCGTAATCATTATAGTACTTATGCAGATAGTACATTATCTACATGGTTGCTGCTCAGTTGATGTTAGTCCTCTTTGAATATACATAGTGCTGTATATGTTGGTTTTTTGCTCGATCTTGAATCGAATTATAAATCAGCTTAATCATTATTATCATTATTTAGTATTATTAATAATTAAAACTGTGCGAAATCCGCAGTTTCGCCTATCAAAAATTACACCTAATCAGATATTCGGTTATTATTGGGGTATGGATCTGCATGTAGGTTGTGGGAACAGGGGTTATGTGTTTCTTTCTACAATACAAAAACAACTCAAGTTGCTCGACTTGATCTACGATCTGACTGGATATATCTCTCTCGGTTTCTGTCTATATATAGTCATCTTTTAAACCATTTTGTTTTATTATTATGCTTTAGAACACATTGTAGTTCGCAGTTCGTGAGTGTATGTTTATAATATATAGAAATCAAAACTGTCTTACAAAAATCAGTTAACTTAGACAACTATTTTAATAGATTTCTTCCCGCCCGTCGGCGAGGGGAAAATGCTTCGATTTGGGATACTAGAGATGGTCACGTTCATTAAGGCTAGTATTCAATTTGCTTCAGAAGTCCCTAACAGTTTCCTAAATGTTTTCTAGCTGGTTCCCCTTATTCGGTCTGACTTTTTGCCTAACGAGTCTATCGAAGTGTTGCTGGGGATTCGTCGGTTACAGTCGTTCTCGGATTGTATGCCTAGTAAGCCATGCTTAGAGGGTTCTATATTTTGTCTATGTATTGCTTGATCGATCTGAGATTGATATTGGCTAGCCTAGATGTCAGCCGCAAGCTTGGGGAGCAGAAAGCAAGGACCTCCAAGCTGTTCAAAGATATAGTGATTGGTTAAATCGAAACTATCTGATATCTCTCGTTGGCTTAAGCTGCTTAAGCTGTTAGTCCGTTCGCAGTCATGATTTGGAACCATCAACCAGGCGAAGACCCTAACCGAACTAGCCCGACTGGCTGTTAACTGTCGGTTCTCCTCGAGTT
Organism: Drosophila gunungcola; assembly: GCF_025200985.1. Taxonomy (NCBI): domain Eukaryota; kingdom Metazoa; phylum Arthropoda; class Insecta; order Diptera; family Drosophilidae; genus Drosophila; species Drosophila gunungcola. The sequence goes on from NC_069139.1 coordinate 11,724,352, forward strand.
CCTCCTAACTCTGCCGTTTCTTTGGCATTTGTATCGTTTCATTATCGCTTCGTTTCTAATTTTCTGTTTATTGTGTTCATCGATTGATAGGTTTTGTTTAACATTTAGAAGAGAGATTATGCTTTCATTTCTTTGTTTTCAGTTGAAATGCCCGAACGTGATTTTATTTAATTTTTTTATTTACAAAATTTATTTTGCGTTTCTTTTTGAAATATAAAATAACTTTTTTTTTTTTGTTTTTTGTATTTTCTTGATTTGTGTTTTTATTGCGCATATAAAAATATCAAAAATTCTTTTTTTCTCTTAAAGTTTTTCTGTTTTATATAATTTATCTTCCTTGTGGTTCTATTTTTAAGTCTGTTGTGGTTGATTTATATAAATTGTTTGCCTGACTTGCTCTAAGTATACAAAACTTGTTATGAACTTTTCAATGCCAAAAACTAAATGACAAAGTTAAAATATTTTTCTTGTGTCAAAGGTTAAACCTTTTATGAGGCCTCAAAACGGAGACATTAATTTTCCACCAGACACTTTTAATTTTTGTGTTTTTTTTAAAGTTTTTTCACTTAAAAAGTTTTTGCTTTTTTTTATAAATATGTACAAATATATTTTTTGTAAAAAATTATAATAAAAATGGCGTCAATTTTAATTATTTTGTTGTTGTTATTGTTTTCGATATATGTTTCTGCCTGAATATAAATTTTAGTTGTCTGCTAATTATTGGCGCCTATAAACTGCATTGATGTAAGGTTCGGTCGTTTATTAACTATTAGTTTGTTTCTGTTGTTGTAGTTTTGCATAAAGCACAGCACATTAGAGGCATTCTTAACATATAACTCGTATTTGTTTCTTTTTCTTTTTGCTTCTTTGGAGTATAAATAATGTAATGTAATGTATACGAGTGTTCCATGTGGGGGCGGGGTTTAGTGTGTGTATTTCGATTTGCTGCTGTTCAGTTAACTTAACTTCGTGTTTGCTATATGCTAAGTGTCTGTGTGTGAGTGCTGTCTGCGTGAATAGTCTGTATGATCAATCAGCTTAAGCGGCCCTAAGGCGAAGCGTTTGTTTAACAGATTCTAACAGGCATGCCATTCTCCCACTGCTAAAACGCATCGTCTCTGAGCCGCTTGGTTAAATGTTTTACTTGCGTTTAAAATTAACTAATCACTTCGAGCGAAATGCCCCAAGTTTTATATTTATATGCATATATAAGTATGTGTATATATATATTTATATGTATATATTTATATATATATATTTATATATATATATAATTATATAGATATATATTTATAAATATATATGTATAGTCATATGTAGTAAATTATTTTTTCCGGCTTCAGCTGCTGCCCTTTCGTTCAACGTTCCCTTTCTCTTTATAAAAAAATAAGTTACTATCAATTGAATTCTCTTGTTATTGGTGTATATAAACTAGCAAGAAAACCCTTTGCTTGCCTTCGTTATCATGGTATAATTATTATTTAATATATTCTTGCTTTTTGTTTTCTTTTGCCCATTTCTATATGTTATAGGTATAGTATAGTAATAGGTGATGAAGCAGAACATGATGTGTGCTTGTAAAAGTTTGTAAACTTGTTCTATTGCATCGATGCGAGACTTGTGGAAGTACTAATGTGCGACGAGGTGCCCAACGTGGAGGCCATGTCCCCTTGGTAGCTGAACTGTGGTGGCGAAATCAAAAAATTTGATGAGCAAACGGCGAACCACTTGAAATGATCCCACGAAACACTTACCTGCGGGAAAAGCGGCTCTTCGGCTATGGAGCCTAACGGCCCGGTGGGATCCGGTGGCGTAAGCTCCACACTCTCTCCCGTAAACTCTTTGTCGAAGTACCTCGTATCCGTATCGGAAGTGACCTGAGGCTTGAAAGGCGGCGTAATCTATGGACACAAGTTTTAGAAATTAGACATTCATTCAGAAATCCTTTGAACACACACCTTTTTCAGCACCAGATCTGTCCAGTTAATACTCGCAAAGAAGGGATGTGCTTTTATCTCGTTGACATCATCCTTGCCACCGCCTAGGCGCTTTTTGGGATCCTTGGCTAGGAGGCCTGCCAGCAGATTTTTCGCCTCATCAGTAATTTTGGGCGGGAACTTGACTTCCTCCACCAAAATCAATGTGAAGAGCACATCATGATCACGATTGTAAAAGGGAAGTCGACCACAGATCTGTCAAAGAATATTGTTTAATATCAAACCAATCTTTAGATTTACTGCAATGGCTTACCATCTCATACATAACCACGCCGGTGCCCCACCAGTCAACCGCCTGGCCATAGTCATTGTCGTCTAATACTTCCGGAGCTAGGTATTCCGGTGTGCCGCAGAAGGTTTTCGTTGTGCGGCCATAGGTGATGTCCTCCTTGCACAGACCGAAGTCGGCGACCTTGATGTGGCCATCTTTGTCCAGCAAAAGATTCTCCAGCTTCAAGTCGCGGTAGATGATGCCCTGTGAGTGCAGATAGCCCAGGGCCGAAATTATCTCTGCGCCGTAAAAGCGGGTGCGGTCCTCCGTGAAGATGCGTTCGTGGCTCAAATGCCAGAAGAGCTCGCCCCCGTTGACGTACTGCATCACAAAGCACAGACGGTCGTTGGTTTGAAAAGAATATTTAAGTGACTGCAAGAGAATAAAATCAAATTTGATTCATTATTATTGGAAAATAAAAAAGACTGATAGTTTTCTTTTGATTGCAATAAAATTATTTAAAATAAACAATTTTATCCATTTACAAAAAATTAAAACTAGATAATTTCTGAAGCCTTTAAAGGTAAAAGCTAAGTGATGTGATGTTGACTACTCACAATGAGGAACGGGTGATTTGTGGACTTGAGCACACGACTTTCGGTCAGGGTGTGGGCCACCTCGTCCTTCTGGATGATGACCTCCTTTTTGAGAATTTTGATTGCATACAGCTTGGCGGTGGCCTTCTCGCGGCACAGGATAACCTTACCGAAGGTGCCCTTGCCGAGCACCTTGAGGAACTCAAAATTCTCTAAAGTCTGCAACGAGATAAGATGTTAGTTCGATCACGACCTTGACCAGTGACTGACTAGCCCAGTACTTACCACTTTCTTAACGCCGCTGCTGTTGCAGGTGGTTCCCTTGACAGAGAACTGCTCGGAGAGCTCCACCTCGGCGATTCCGGCCATGTCCACGTCGGTCATGTCTGTCTGCACCGACGGCGACATGGCCACCTCGCCCACATCTATGAGTCGGCTGGACACGTTGCGGATGGCCTCCGTCCAGGCCTGGCGCTCCAGTTCCGTGTCCACGGCGAATGTGCGCTCGATGACCGTAGTCCACTGCAGGCCGCGAATGATGAAGGTGAAGGGTTTAGGGCGATCCACGGTCATGATCTGGCAGCCGCGCACCGTGAAGTTGTTGAGCAGCGAATCCGAAGTTGTGCTGGTGCTGTCCGCCGGCTTGCTGCGATAGCCCGTCAAACGACCGTCGGAGTGGAGGCAAAAGTAGCGCTGTCGCCAGGTCTTGATGTGCTCGCCCCGTTTCATCAGCCAGCCCTCCTTGACCAACTGCGATTTCTCCGTCAGCGAGTGGTCCATGCTCATGCTGGGCAGGCTGGCCGAGTCGAAGGTGGTGTTCATCGACATGGTTCCGGTTACGTCTGTGGTGGCCAAGGGGTTCCTGTCTAGCCAGGATTGCTGTCGCCAGCTGAGACTGTCTCCACTGCCGCTAATCTGGCTGTTGCTGCTGGACTGGCTGTTGCTATTGTTGATGTTGATGCTGCTGCTGCTGTTGGTGCTGGGCGACTCCGGGATCCTAGAGGCAGATCCTGGCGCTGGGGCGCTGGCAACCACAGTCGATCGCCGCTGCAGGGCAAACGGTAGGTAATTCGTGTTGAGGCTGTTTTCAAAACCCTAGGGACAAGCGAATGGGTGCCTGCAAGAGGATCATTTAATTGAGTTAATAAAATCACAATCGAATAGGGTACCTAAAGGTTCCAAACCGATCATTAAAAGATACACATTAAAACGCTCAAAAACTATGAAGTAAAAATCAATTATTACACTATTAGGTGAAATAGGACTAATTGAACCTGTTAGTTCGAAATAAGGAAATTAATGGGTATTCGAGAATATTCAAATGGCATTAAGGTGGGAAGGACGGGTATAAGAAAAGGGCAAAGTACATCCTCCTTAATTCCATCAAGAAAGAGGTACGAAAGATGTACCCTTGAAGTGTGAAATCAAACCATAAAAGGGGGTCAACTATAACCAGCTAGTGCCCCCCAAATTCGCTTATCTCACGCTGGTAGTAAACAATTGTTATTGTCATTTTGCATGTTTATGACAAATGCAGTAGGCGCTTGCGTCAGCAGCTGCTGCAAAACATTCGCGGCATTTCCGCTGGCAGAAAGGGATTGGATTGTATGGGATTGAATCCAATTGGATGGGGTATTGGATTCTTAGTCACTGGCCCACATGCAGATGTAGGCGCCATCGTCGCCTTGTTGTTGCTGCCACTGGCACTGGCACTTTCGGCTTCAAACGAAATTCCCCGCCATGTTACGCAGCGCGAGCGATACGAGCGAAAATTGTTCGCGATTACATTTAGCGCGAAATTAAATCAAAACAAGTCGACGGCGGCGACTGTTCATGAACTTATGCATGTGTATAGACGACATACAGGCAGCACTCGCCTCGCACTCACACTCGCACAGCTGCAAAAGCATATTCATTTACAATTTGCGAAAATGTCAACGACGGATGGCGGCCGGCTGTACAAATTTCGCTATCTATCTAAAACTGTAAACAAATGTACATAAAATAAAAATCGACAAAATACAAACACAGGCGCGCGAGCACACGCACACTGAGCCAGTCACACAGACATGGCTGCATTGCAAAGTGCGAGGCCAGACTGTGGGTGCGAGGGGGAGGGAGACAGACAGTACGCGTGTCTGCCACAAAGGTGTATGCATGTGTGTGTGTGTGTGTGTTTGTGTCTGCGAGTGTCTGGCCGTGTGGGTGTGAGTGAGTTAGTGTGTGTGTGGGCAGCGGCGACCTAGCAGCGCAACATGTCAAATCACTTCGTGGAAATGGTGGAAATAGAAGTGGTAAAACTAAAAAAAAACCAACCTAGTTTTGGAAAAGAACGCGACTTTTGCTTTCGCTACTACTGCTATTTGTTTTTCTGCTTGCTTTGGTCTTTTGCCTTTTGATGGTGACAGCAGCGACAACGTCACGGGCCTTATTATTGTGCGTGTGTTGTTGCTGTTTGCTGTTGTTGTTGTTGGGTTAAGGTGCCAGACACCAGAGGACGGAACGGAACACACACACTCGCGCACTGGAAAACACACGCAGGTTCAGTCTCTAAACGCCACCCGGGCGTTTCCACTGGCTGATTTTGGCCTTCCAACGCGACGCTGCAACAATTGCAATTGCTAAAAAATCTATTTTTCATAAACACAAGCACGCACACAGGCAAAATAAATTTTCCATGTACCGTTTAGTTTTTACGCTTCACTTTTTTTTCGATAACTGGCTCGATAGCTAGTTTGAGCTGCGTTGCCACCAGGTTAGGCGATAGTCTTGCCGAAAGTCACGAAGTAGGGCTGCCAGACGGCCGCTATGTTTTAGTGCTGTAAAAATATATCGTTTAAATAAGTATTTAGTTAAAGAACACATATTTTGTTTAAGTTTGTTAAAAGAAAGTAATACCTCTTAATTAAAAATATGCGTTTGTCCATATTGTATGCATTGAATTTGAATTTTTAAAATTTTAAAAGGCAGAAATACGCCGGGATAAGCTTAATTTTGAAAAGAGCTGCAATAAGGAAACAGTGAAAGTATGAGATGGATTTAAATTAAATAACTAAATAATAAATCGTAAATAACATTTTAGGTAAACAAATCTGTATTTGCAAGCTAAGTTAAAAAAATTGGTGTACAAATTAAAGGTGCATATAATTTTGCTGTAATGAATTTTAATATTTATTATTATTTGAAACTTAAATCGGTTATTATTCTGACCCCTTACAGCATTTTCTAAAATTTACCGATGACTTTAGCGGCCTTAAAAGATTCCAGCCCTGATTTATGGTTTAAGTATGTGCTAAACATATAGTAGTGCTTTTAACCTTTTTGTGAACGTGTTCAGTGTGACCAGATATTGGGCGATGGAAAATACCTGCGTCTTTCAGCAACATTTGACGACGCGTTTTGGTAATCTGAGCGTCGAAACCATCGGGCGCACTGCTCAGATTTGTTTATGCAGAACGCGAAGTCTTTGAGCCGAAAAAAGCAGAAAAACGTAGCGAGAAAAGTGCCCCAGTGGCAAATAAAAAGGTAACGAACATGGAATCCGATCGGTAGGAAGAATGTTGCATGTCACTACCGAATAAACAAACTTGAACTCCTGTTTTATCAAAAAAGGCGTAGAAAAGTGCAAAAACAAAGGTGTTATTGACTGGCAACTTTCTTTTTCTGCCTTTCGTGTCTATCACAATGGGCTGTGGCTGAGGCTGAGCATTTGCCGAATAAGAGCAGCTTAAATGGCATGAGTATGAGGCAGAATCGAGTGCATGTGCATGTGCATTCAATTAGGAGGAGAAATGGAAATGGAAATCAATACTAACACAGTCACGAGCCCCTTTTCTGTTCATGTGTGTGTGCGTGTGAAAACAAAACAAATGTGTGCGGCTGTGGAAAAGAAAGCGCATAATTGAATAATAAATAATAACAGAAACAGGGCAAATGGCAACGACTCAATGACAAAAGCAAAGCCGCCACCGCAGCACAAGAAATGTGTCTGCTAAAGTGTAGAAAATATGCCATTGTTTATGTGATTTGCAAATGTTCACATTGACACATACATACATGGCTGCAAGATAACTGTTGTTGTGCGGGCGGGTGCATTGCTCGACAGGGCTGTTTGTGCGTGAGAGCAGGATGGCCATAGGTAGAGAGCAGGGCAGAAGGTCAGGGGCGGATCCAGGGGGGATAAGGGGTCCCTCTTAATAGCAAAACAAAAAATAACATGTTTTGTAATATTCGACCATTTTTCATTTTGCTTTTAGTATTACTGAATACTTTAATACTTTGAATTAAGAATATAAATCTTAAATAGGAATTTTTTGTTTTATTTTTAAATTTAAAATTATATCCGTATCCGAAATCAGTTTCCCCTCAAAAAAAAAACCCTCCATTATTAGCCAGATCCGCCCCTGGGCAAAGAGCAGGATAGAGAGAGAACAGTGCAAATCGAATTAGTCCAGACTTTTGGTCACGCCCTTGAACTTTGCATTAACCCACTAACACCCCCACCTCGCAGATAGCACCTAAGGACCCCAAACACCACACGCCACACAAGATGTTCAACTTCATGAAGAAGAGCGCCGGCGACGAAGAGAAGGAGCGCCGCAAGCGGGAGAAGAAGCTGCGCAAAGAGGCTAAGGGCACCACTGGTGGCTCGGGAATTGGAGGCGTCACTGGCGTCACCGGGAGCATGAGCACCGACGAGCTACTCCGCTTGGACGAGGTGCGCCGGTCGCTCAAAATTCGAGGACGGCGCAAGGAGAAGGAGAAACTGCCCAGCGGAATTACGGCGGACTACAGTGCGGACTTCTTTGCCGCCCTCAATGCGGACGCGAATGGCGGCAGCAACGGGGGAGCAGCGGGAGCTGCAGATCCCGAACAGGATCGTGGCAATGAGGAGATTGTAGCATCTGTGATGACGCACATCGAGAGTCGAGCCTCCAACGGCGCGGGCGTGAGTGTCAACTACAGCGAGGTCACACATTCCCTGCTCGCCGGTGGGCTCAAGGTAAGTTTATTTGCCTTATCTTATCCGTTATCCGACTAAATCCATCTTCCTCTCCGTTTAAGAATCGCTTCCTGCCGCCTATACCACCAAAACCGCCCAAGCGTGGCATCTTAAAAGGCTCCCGCAGCAACATGACTAATGTGCACGAGGAGATCAGCTTTGCGGGAGTTACCGGTGGAACTGGTGGCACTCCAGAGATGCTCTTGCGGAACACCTTCCAGAATGAGTCGCTCTACGAGGGAGGCGGCAGGGGAGCTGGTTCGGTTGGCTCCAACTCCAGCCAGCATGGTACCTCTTTCACCTCCGTGGAGAGCCTGCGTAGCGACGGAGAACAGACGGGTGGTCAGCAGAGGGCCATGACCCTGCCAGCCAACGCCCGCTACGGAGCCGCGCCCCAGGCCAGCAGCCAGGGATCCCACCTCCATGTGCTTACCTCGCCGTCGCCCAGCGCCGACAGTCTCACAGATACCACAAACTCCTCGTTCGCCACACCCCCCTTCTCTCTGAGTCCCGTTGGCGAGTCGCAGGGCATTGACCGCTGGGCCCGCGTCCATGCCTTCGAGGATGTGGAGCTGCCACTGCCGCCGGTGCAGCTGGTAAAACTTCCGCCACCCAGACAGCTGGTGATCAGGCGCCAAAAGTCGCCGCGCCAGGACTTTGGCTTCAGCCTGCGCAAAGCCATTTGCTTGGACAGAACAGAGTCGCTGACTTCACCCATTTTCAGGCCGGTGATTTTCGCCGAGCCAGGTGCTGGTGGTGGAGCTACGGGTCTGCTGCCCGGCGATCGCCTTATCAAGGTGAACGGAACGCCCGTGGGCGATCTGTCACGGGAGATCATCATTGAGTTGATACGAAATAGTGGCGAGGCTGTTACCGTAGAGGTAAGTTCTTCTTGGAATTCCTTAATCCCTTGGGTAAATTCTACATTTGAGCACGCTGAAAATAACAGCGAAAATTTTGATGATAAGAAAAGATATGTTCAGAACCTTTTATTCAACATAAGTAGTATATATTATAAATACAAATTTTGATGAAGTTTTGTATGCGTTGTTAAAGAGTTCTTTATTTAAAATGTGTAAAATGTGTTAGTATGTTTTTATTTTTATTTAAAAACTGCATGGACTCTCTTGATGATAAAACATGTTCTTTTACATTTTATTTATACACATGCACTTAGCTTAAACTAAACATAATTTTTCACCTTTAAATCCCTTGCCGTCGACCTAGGTCCAACCAGTCGCTGAGTTGGTGGAGCTGAGCAAGCGATGCATGGCACCCAGCACGGCCACCGTGGAGGAGATCGATCATTCCATTACCAACGGCAACTGCAACACCCTCCGGCGCAGTGCCAGCAAGCGCTTCAAGCGTCAGGTGAGTCGCGATCGCATCCATTAGTGGGTCTAGCTCACACACGTGATTGATGGAACTGCATGCCCGTCATCGTAGCATTGCAATGAACCAAACCTTGCATAACAACATTATCCATTAGTATGTATGTGCATCTTAGGAACTATTGACAATCTATAAAATGGTTTTTAAGCTGAGCTTGAAGTTTTAAAATTGGAAAATTGGGATCATCGTTATTTATACAATTGGAACAACAGTGTTAGGTTAATCTTCTGGTATTCCCGTCAGCCATTTCCTGTTTGACTTTAGTTTCCGCTCGCCAATTTTCGCTTAAAGATTTTCTCATATGACTCAATGCCAGTTCTGGGGAATGTTGTTACCTACTTATTATTTTAAGATATGTGTGACGTCTGTCTAAGGTAGTAACTAGAGTTGCCAATTAGATTTGGTATTCACTAATTGGAAAAATATTTTCCCATAGAGACATTTGAAGAAACTTCTGTTATGTAAATGCCGAACCTTTCTAAAAATCTGATAAGTTCCTGCACAAATGTTAAAGACAATATTATCAAATTCTTATATGTTTAATTTAAGATCAGCAGTTATTTTTTAAACATGTTTGGAGAGCATTACATTATCGCATATTTCTCTGTCCAGCTGGTCGGCGGCAATTCTTATTGACTTGTTGACTATGCTAGAAACGTGTTTGACATTTTCTCGCCGTGTTTAACTTGCACAAATATTGTGAAATATGGTCGACAGCTCAGGCACTCGATCTAGCGAACGATCTATTCACCTATGTGTGTATCTATCTATCCACCTATCCAGCCTAGCCTGGCCTGGCCTGGCCCTTTCTATAAATATTTACGTATTGTTGGTGGAGCAACCTGGGTGGGGTGGTGCTAAGGCGTTGACATATTTCACCGCCTTACTCGCTTCCATTGAAGAAGGCAAAAATAAAACCAAACCGATTTGGCAACACTGTGGAAAAACTCAAACTGCATTTGGTATGCACTTTATGCATTTTAGCAGTCGGCCATGCAATCCAGCAGCATAAGCAGCAGCAGCCCACTTTGAAGCGTCCAAAAGACGACGATCCGTGGATTTTCACGATCCATGAGTTTGCCTGTGGCCAAAGCAGCAAGCCAGCAACTCTGCCAGCGCTGACTGCAACTGCGGCAGCGACTTCGGCAGCGACTGCGACTGCAGCTGTGTGTGCATTTCTACACCCACTTGGGGCTGCCTACACAAATATCAGGCAAAGCCACAACAAAACATGAAAGAACTCTGTGTAGGCTTAGTCGAAACTATCAGATACCGCTTACTCGATTATTCGGTAAAAACATTCAGTGTTAATACCTTATACACGATATTTCTATCATAAGATATAAAATCGACCCTATTTCCTTATAGATAGATAACAGGAAACGGAGTTTCAGTTTTATGAATTGGCCCTATCTTTTTCCTTAAATTCGAAACCGCATAACCAATATTTAAAATTAAACTTCCGAAATTATTATAACAGCACTCCATTGTCGTGACTCATATCGATTGTTGGTTTTTTTAAGGGCAAATAAATATAAACTTATTAAAATACAAATTAAAAAAGGGCAAATAAATATACTCTTATTAAAATACAAATTAAAATTTGTGCTGACATACGAAAGTCGAATTGAAACATATTCACTTATTAAAATAGCCTTAAATATCATATTCATATCTGGAACTGATTGTCTAGCTCTTGTTCTAGTACTAGTATACCCAACTACCGGGTATAATCATGGGCAGAGGCTGAAGCAGCGACATCGCTGTCGACGCAGCTTGCTTCTTTTTTTTGTCTTTGGTTTTGTTTTTGTTTGCGTCTCGCGGCTTGTTGTTGTCGGACGGTTCGCAGCCGCTGCGCTTGGAGCAGGGCCGTCAGTATGCTGAAAACTTTGCCCAGGTTCGGTACGGAAATCGAAATCGAGGAAAGACTGCGCGACGCCCACGGCTAAGTCCGATGTTAATGTTGTTACCAGTTGTAGTGTCTGCTGCATGGTGGAGTGGATTTTGGTGTTTTGTGTGCCATGACGATTACGATTCTGGCTGTCATTCGGTCTGTACTGGCTTTAATTCATAACTCGCTGGCGTCGTCGCGTTCGTGACTTGAGTCTTGCAGTGCAATCAATCAATCAGTTCGGCTCGTTTTGGTCCATCGATTGATCGATGATTGGCCATTTTCAGCCGCGCAATTGTCTAATGTCAAAGCGCTAAGTGCTCCAGCCACAAAAAGCCTAAGCTAACAGTTCCAAGGTTCCGCGGGCGCTCCAGTTACCCAATCGTCGCCTACTTCCCGCTCCGCTTCAGACTCTGGCCATTGTGTATCTTCGCGTCAGTATCTGTATCTGTATATCTGTTTGCTGTTTGCTAATCCGCTCTGGTCATGCTCCGCGAGCTGGCCATGACAGTTGTGTGTGCCCAGTGATCGCATAACAGCCATGTTCCTCAAGCCCAAAAGCTTTGAGCAGTCTCTGCGCGGCGGAATCGTTCCGGCTGTGCCAGCAGCTCCAGGATCGGGTCTGAATCCCTCATTCCACAAGGGTTGCACGGGCAAGGCGCATGCCTGCGGCACCAACAAATCCCAGCGGACAGGAGGATCGGGAACGGTAGCCACTGGAGGATCTAAGGCGGGCAGGCAGACGCCGAAGGCTCAGCGCAAGAACAGCATTAGTTCGGAGACAATCAGCGAGAGCGGTTCGGAGAACTCGACCAGTTGGCCCTCCTCCTCCTCGGCGGCCGTTCCTTCAACCGCTCCGCCTCCGAAACCTCCGCGCTTGGCGGCCACCAAAGCTAGAGAAGCCGCCGCCATAGCGTGCTCTGCGCCACAACCCCCAGTTACACCGGTCTTCGAGCGCTCCACGAAACGATCGCTCAGTTTCCGGAGCAGCAGCAGCAAGCCTGCGGAGCCAAAGGTTTCTCCTGGCGGTAGCTCCTCTATTCGTCCGCCCTGGAACATCTCCGCCGTAGCTGCATCCAAATACGCCGCTGCAGCCGCTGCCACTGCCCCCCAGTCACCCAATCCCAGCACCAGGAGTTCGTTCCGACGACGTCGCGATGCCCAGAACATAGGTCTCCAGTGGCCGGCCATTTGGGCCAGTTCCCTAGCCGCCAACTATAAAAACTACGATGCAATCGTCAAGCAAAAGGTGCGCACAAAAACTACACTAAGCTGCAAAAATCTCTTTTTGTTGGAAATTTCTAAGCTAGATTACTTTATTACTTTACTACACTAAGCTACAAAAATCACTTTTTTGTGGGAAGTTCTAAGCTAGACTACTTTATAGCGAATGAAGTTATTAAAAAGCTAGGTTATTCTTGTGTAGGGATTATTAAATTTTTTTTATTTCTGTATGTACATATATGTTGGTAAAAATGTAAAATTTAAAATTAATATTAGCAATCATATTCGGTTGTGCAGTAATCTTAAGTGATAATCTGGTAATAATTGGATGAAATTTTAAATGTTACTTTTTATATATACTCTTTTTGGAACAAAAGTGGACCCAAACTTGGTTGAAGAGTGTTCGGTGCGCATTTCCATCCAACGAAAACTTTCTAGTACTTCTTTCCACTATCGATGGGTGCAATAAAAAAAACAAATGAATGGACAAGCCGACGTACGGACAAAAGATGGAATCGATCGATAGATCGCCGAACCATGACCCAATGTACGATTTAGTTGTTAGACCTTTTATTATTATGCTCGGACGCTGGTGCGTGGGCCGTCGAATCCCAAACTCATAATTTACGGGTCGGTACGGTCGTCGTCTCGTCGTCTTGTCGCTGCATTTATGGCGGTATAACTTTATGGCTCAATACGCCTGCGAAGCCGTCGAGCGGAAGTGTTCGTTTAGGTTCGAGTTAGCTTCGCAGCGTGGCCGGTCGCCTCTTTAAAGTTCTTTTAAAGGGGGAGGGCGGCAAACTGGAATCGGATTGCATAATTCAGTGAAAGATAGCTGGATATGAAATCCAGACAGTAGCTTTTGGTAAGCCCCATCCATCCATCCATCCATCCATGCATGCATGCATAACCTGCCTTATCCTATCCGCTATCCATGTTAATAAGTCGGCTCTGATGTCTCTGTGTGGTGTCTCCGCCTCTTCGTTCGTCTAATTTGTGTGCTCGCCATCATCATCATCATCATCATCATCACCAACAGCTGTGGCTACGTCTGCGGGTTCGTTGACTCTGCCGTGGAGTGGAGTGCAGCATTGATTGACAGTGGACATGCGCCCGAGGAACTAATTTGTTTATCTTAGTATTCCTCCAAACAAGTTCCACCCGATTGATGAGTGAACGTGAGCTGTGAACCGAACTGGGTGATTTTATTCTGGCCCAGTTGGAAACTAATAAAGCGGGTCTATCGAGCCAATGAATCAAACTAAAAGACCTAAATTAGATCTTACACTTAAATAGGGTAGATATGGTTGGGTCTTGGCTATTATACTAGTTTCAAAGTTGTTTAAATTATTTGTAAAACTACTCTTTTCTACTCTTAACTTGCAATATGTTTGTAAGCTCTCTTATTATGCAGACTTTTAAAAAAGTGTTTCTAAAACTTTTGATTTATAATACTTCATAAGATAAGTGATTTTCTTAAGTATTATATTGTCGAGTATCACTAAAAACCCTTCCTTACCTCAATCAAAATTAACTCGACAGACTGTAAGAATAAAGTTGTTTAGATTTGCTTCAGCTCACTAAAATGCAGTTTACTCTTTGCCAACATGTTCAATGAAATTAAAACGCTATAACCAATCGTTTCGAAACTGTTGAAAAGCCATAAAAATAAAGTGACTAAGAACCTAATGAAAGACTACATTCGATTTCCTATCCGTTCCGGCTTTCCCAACATCTACAAAATTAATTACTTTCCCCGCGCCCACTTGCCCGAAACGTGCCTTTAATTGAGGGCTATTGAACCTTGCACAATATTTTCATAATTCGGGAGAAGATCTATCTGGCGGATACTGCGAGTAGGGAGATCTTAGTGAGCAGGGAACTTGGGAGGCTGCTGCTGCTGCTGCGGCTAAATGCCATTTATAGCCACAAATGTGAACTGACGCTGGCGACGACGCTGGTGGGTTGCATAATGGCGCATCCGCGTCGTCGTCGGTTTGGCTGTCTAGCCCAATAGCATTTGGCGCGTCTAGGCGGCTAATTAGGATTTAGAAACATCATCAAATTTAGAAATGCACCCGAAATAAACCGAAAGCGACTCTGTCGGCTGACTGCGGCGGTGGAGTAGGGATAATAAATGGAATAAATGCGTGAAAATGTTCCCCGATCCACGCCGATCCGAAAATAAACCCAATGTACACCCCACACCGACGAATTGCTGCTTCAGTTGAAGTTGCGCCGACAAAATGTTGACCCCAATTTAACTTAATTTTCGTGTTGCTTTGTTTGTTTTCCATCTTTTCGCAGAGCCGCCACGAGAATGGCAATGGAGGAGTCGGAGGAGGAGGAGGAGCCGAAGGAGTGGGCCACGATCTGGAGGCGGATGTGGCGGATGCCAGTCAGCCGGAGCGTGTTTGGCTGGTGCATCGCGGTGGCTTCACTGCCGCCATCCGTTTGCCGACCCCATCTGCTGGCCGGGATGAGGAGAACAAGCTCCACCTGCGCCTCCTGCATAATGGCGAGCAGCTGATCGTCGACGAGGACGACGTGGAGAAGCAGAACAGCTCCGCCCTGGACCTCGCTGAGGACATCTGCGAGCTGAAGTATCTGAACGAGGCGTCCGTGCTCCACTGCCTGCGACAGCGCTACGCCAGCAATCTGATCCACACCAAGGCGGGGCCCACGCTGCTCGTGGTCAATCCCATGGCCCCACTGTCCCTCTACTCCGAAAAGGTAGGGCCAGCCAACTGGTTACTGCTCTGAGCGGGTTATTTATCGGCTGCCGTCTCTCGTTCGTAGGTTGTCTCCATGTTCCGCGGCTGCAAGACGGAGGACATGCCGCCCCACGTCTACTCGCTGGCCCAGACCGCCTACAGGAGCCTGGTCGAGACGCGGCGCGACCAGAGCTTGATATTCATGGGTCGATCTGGTTCTGGCAAATCCACCAGCTTCAAGCATGCGCTCAACTACTTGGCGTTGGCAGCGGGTATGTCTAGACCGTGCTGCGTTTGCAGCATTTGGGCTACATTGTCGTGGCTGCTCCCACTCCCACTCGCACTCGCACTCGATTTGCAATTGAATTTGTTGTTTGTTGGTTGTTTTCCTTCTGGCCGTAGGCTGCGGACTGCGAACTGCTGGCTGGCCCAGTTTGCGCTGAGCCACACCAAAATGCAATCTGCGTTCGATTGGCTCATTTGCATTGTTGGCCAAGAAATGCAGCTGCAATTAGTCAAGCCTCCAATTCGGTTCCATTGTTAGATTTATGACCCAAAAAGGGGAACAGTCTAATGAAAATGTAAATTGCCAAGATACATATTATTGATATTCATTTTTATTGAGCAACTTATAATGCCCAATAAAAATAAAAATACAATAACAAATAAAAAGGTAACTTTACTGACGTAAACTTTAAGATTTCGTTTAATAAACTCTTGAATATTTTAATGACTTAAAATAAATATGTGGATTATCGATGTCTACTCTGCTTTCTTTGTAAAAATATTCAACCTATATAAAAAACCTGAATATTGTATACCTTTTTAACGTTACCGTTTTTTATCGATTTTTCGTTAATGAATTCAGCGAGAACCAAAACCACAACAAAAGATAATAAACATTCATATGCACAAAATTATTGTTTTGTTGGTAAATAGAATTCAAAAGATTGTTCAATACTTTAATTACAATAATCGTTGTTTTGAAAAACAATAATAACAATTTCTGTTACTGTTCTTTAGGTGCCTATAACAATTTCATTAATGCGGAGAAGGTCAATGCCTTGTGCACGATTCTAGAGGCTTTTGGAAATACGAAAACTTGCCTCAACTCGAATGCCACTCGGATGACGCAGCTGTTGAGCCTGGATTTTGACCAAACCGGCCAGATTGCATCTGCTTCATTGCAGGTAAGCTTTCATTTACAACAGCCATTCGTATAGTTTTTTTTTTACCTGTTTCTCGCTCAGGTTCTGCTTCCAGAGCGACAGCGAGCTGGTCGCCGATTGGGACACGAGCATAGTTTCCACATCATGACGCGACTTCTGGCTGGCGCCGCCGGTTTGCTGCAGAAGGAGCTGCACCTGGAGAACATAACCTCCGAGGACAGCCACCCGTTTATATCGCTCTCCCAGAAGCTAGAGGACCGCCATCGAGCGGCCAATGACTTCATGCGCACGGTTCAGGCATTCGAGACGCTGAACATTGATGCCAAGGCGGTGCGCGGCATCTGGAGCATTCTGGCAGCCATTTACCATCTGGGCATTGCGGGTGTCACAAAACTGGGCACTGGCTCAACAGCCCGCACTCAGTTTGCCAATCCTACGGCCGCCCGCAAGGCGTCGGGCTTGCTGGGCGTGAATCTAGAGGATCTGTCGTCGGCCGCCTTCGGTCTCACACAACCCAATGCACCCAATGGCGGTCTAAGTCCCTCGAAGTCGCCCACCTCGGACAATGGCCACGAGTGGGCCTGGGAATGCCTAGAGGCGTTGGTCATTGGCCTCTACTCGGAGGCTCTGGCTGCGGTGGTGGCGTTGGTCAATCGACAGATCTGCACTTCCGCCCACACCATTGCCTCAATTATGCTAATCGACACGCCCGGCTTCCAAAATCCGGCGAGTTGTGGCCAGCAGGTGGGCGCAACGCTGGCCGACCTGCGCCACAACTATTTGCAGGAACGGCTGCAGATGCTCTTCCATCACACCACGCTGGTGGCGCCCCGCGATCGATACGCCCAGGAGCTGGTGGAGATCGAGATGGACCAGGCCTCGGAGTGCCATCCGGGTCCACTGATCTCTCTGATTGACAAGGCGCCGCAAAACCATGTTGTGCGGTCATCCCAGCGAGATCTACGTGATCACGATCGTCGGGGCATGCTATGGTGAGTTAGCTAATTTCGCGTTCTTATCTTGGCAATCATTTTATCGATCTACGTTATAGGCTGCTGGATGAGGAGGCCATATATCCAAACTCCAACGATGACACATTCCTCGAGCGCCTGTTCTCGCACTACGGAGACCGGGAGCATCACACGCTGCTGCGCAAGTGCGCCGGTCCCCGCCAGTTTGTACTCCATCATCTGCAGGGCACCAATCCGGTGCTCTATGCCGTTGATGGCTGGGTGCGGCATAGTCGCGAGCATCCGGGCATTCGGAATGCCGTGTCCCTGCTTCAGGACAGCAGTCGGGAGGAGATCAACCGCCTGTACATTGGCTCACTGACTCGCGGTTCGGGGGCGATGGTGTTCTGTGGCTCCTTTGCTGGATTGGAGGGCACTCAGTCGCTGCGACGCGTTTCCAGTATTCGTCGATCCTTTACAACGGCCGGAGTGAAGCGCAATTCCATCATGCTTCAAGTGAAGTTCACCGTGGACGGAATTATCGATACTTTGCGTCGCACCGGCACCCACTTTGTCCACTGCTATCTGTTGCAACACAACGCTGGCAAGCACGCCAAGTTCACAGCAAATGGATCGCCCAGCTCTGCTGCGGGTCAGGCGGTTAGCGAGGAGGAAATGGTCAATGTGCCACTGTTAAGGAGTCAGGTAAGATGAAGCTCACTCGGATGAAGTGATTTATTATCGCATATTCGACCATAATAAAAATATTTAACTTGGGTTTCGTTGAACTTTATTGCTTGAATTGTAAGTGAGATTTACATACAGAAAACAATAAATAGTTTAACAATTTAAATTTTAAAATTTAAGAAATAAATAAATATATAATGGTTTATTTTCTTTGTCTCACTTAGCTACGTGGCTCGCAAGTCCTAGAAGCAGCTCGTCTGCATCGCCTTGGTTTTCCCGAATCAGTGCCATTATTGGAGTTTGTCCGTCGCTTTGGCCTTTTGGCCGGCGACTTGGCCAGCAACAAGGATGTGAGCGTTGAGCAGATATTAGCAGTCAATGAGCTGGATGTGGCCAGTTACCGTATTGGACCTAGTCAGGTGAGTCCTGCAATTTTTCTATATAAGATATATATACGCTACAGTAAGTAGCGAAGATTGATGCATAAAAGATAAAAATTTACGTTGCTCAAAGTTGGTTACTTTAATCTCGTGGGTTAAATAATATTTTTTTTAAAGATCATTTAAATGTTGAATTTTTGATTCAAACAAATTTGTGAGTAGCTTCAAATATAAAAACATTTTTCTTTATTGCGCAAAACGTTCCGCATAAGAATTATTGCAAAATTTTTTTGCAATAAATAAATAGAAATTGCAATTTATAAATGCTTAGGTAGTTAGGCTAACAGGTTTTCGTGTATTTGTATACAATATAGATTTTAGTCGTAATTGCTTACTTTGGTGTACTTGCCGGCCGATGAACCAGTTTGATTGGTCTCTCCTCCTCAAGTTGGTTTTCGATCTCACGTTGAAGGCTACTACCATCTAATTGTTTTTACTCACGCGTAATTAGTCGCTTAAAACAAAGAGTTGACATTGAGTCAACACGTTCAATAGTTACTGGAAATTAAGAAAGGCAAAATAATCATGTTCGAGTGATAAGATTGAACTTGGGGCATAGTCCAGTTTCATTAAAGGAATATCAAACAGATCTCAATTGTAAAATAGTCTTTGCTTTATTCGCATTCTTTGGGCATACCGGTCTTAGCTTAGGCTATAATTAAATATGTTGATAAATCACATTTTGGTCAATTCTGTTCTCTGGCTTCTGGTCTGGGCTTTTACCCAAGTAGAGGACGGTTTGCCGTCTTCCGAACTGTTGACGGCCGGGGACGTCGAACGTGGACCAGTCCATCGGCGGTGCCGTACGGAGCTCGTGGCCGTGTGCTCAGGTAGAAGATGCCCCTCTTGGGAACCGCCGGTTCGCCGCCCATGAACTCGTTGCCACTGCAAGTCTCAGCTGCATGCTTTTGGCTGCCAGCGCCGCTGCAGTTGCAGGTGGCCGAGAGCACCGACTGCGCCGAGCTGCAGCGCAAGGCGGCAAACGATTTGGGCTGACGCACTGACTCGGCAAAGTAGAACATGGCCGCAAAGTGGTCGCACACAAAGTCAAACTCCGTGGCCGTGGCGTTGGGACAATGTGGCTGCCCCAGGCCCCAGTTGGCGAAGAAGGAGGCGTGGCTGAGCTTGGTGCTCGGATTGCCCAGCAGCGTTAAGTCCGTATGAATGGACTCCACATAAGAGGCATCGTTCACGTCCAGCCGCTCCTCGGGTCCCAGGCTCAGTTGAGTGAGGCCAGCGGGATCCAGGGCAAAAATGGCACCCAACCGCTGTGGCTTCAACAACTTTCCGGTCAAACCGGAGATGTGACTCCCGGCACTGTGACCCACCAAGTAGATTTGCTCGTAAGGAACCCCCGTGTTATCGTGCAAAAATCGCAGCATTTTTGCAACATTGGCCGCTATCGAAGGAAGCTGCTTGGACACACGCGGATAGCTGATGTCCAACGCCTGGCGACTCCAGTCCAGTATGATGACGTTGTAATTGCCCCGGGATAAGTAGGCATCCTTGATGGCGGCATTCGAGCAGGAAGTACTCTTTCCCGCCCAGCCATGAATAGAAACCCTAAAAAAAAGAAATATTATGTTTTGGAGTTTTGTAATTTGGTGCTTTGGCGAAAAACTTATAAACAAGATTTGTTGTATAAGAAGTAATCTCCATAGGATCTATTTCATGCGTCGAAATTATTTTCAACAGACTTAGACCTTTTGGCTGAATGCCTGTTAAAAGGTTAAAGTTCGGTAACTATTTTAACAAGCTCCCACTTACCCACTTTTATACCTATTCAAATTGATATTGCAAAATACAATTTAAAATCTCTTTGAATATGTTACACTAATTCATTTGAAACCAAAAAAAATCGTAATATACGAAATTAAAAAATTATTTTAATTTGGAGTGTATTGTCAGAACAGATTTTTTATAAGATTTCAAATCAAAAGAAAAGACGTCTTGTTGTTTCGCTATTAAAAATCACCAAACCTTTTTTCAGAACTTGAGGCTATAAAAACCCATTTGTGAACTTTATTTAGTTTGTTCTCTTACCTCACTGGCCATTTGGGATTGAAGTGCGAGTTCTTTAGCATGCCGACATCTCCTGGTCGCAGCAGCTGACGCTCCTCCGGATTAAGAGGCGTATAGAGATCGTACTGCAGCAGCTTGGATTGCGGCGGGCGTCGTCTTCCAAGGAGGATGCCGGCCTCGGTGTTGAGCATTGCCTGTATTACATCCGAAATGGACACCTCGCACTTTCCGGGCGCGTAGGCAAAATATTGGGCAGACACAGTCACTGAAAGAGCAGATGGGTCAATACTTGCAGATCGAACATTAATGTCGGATTGGGGTGATCGAAACTCACTTCCCGCTGCGCCAAGAAGCAGCAGCCAAAGCCACCAGCTTAATATATGCATTCCCGTTAACGATCCCATAAACCGCACTGGTCAGAGCCAAAAACCCGATGACAATTCACGACAAGGCGTCAATTAAAATCCACTTAAGTGCGATTTAAGGTATTCTGTTGTTTTTCGAATTTCTGTCTTAATTCGCGATCCAAATTTTATCACTCGCTCGTGCCGCTCACTAAAAGAACGTGAAATTTCTGAGCGGCTTAGAGCAGAGCAGATCAGAGCAGATCAGAGCCTGGCCGTAAACCTCCGAATCGTTACAAGCTTCGAGCCGAAGTACTGCAAGATTCTAGACGGAGGCTTGGTTAAATAAAGCCCGCTGCGTTTGCGTTCTGTCTCTGCCGCCGGCGAGCGGCAAGGGCGGCCTACCAGCAGCGGCAGCAGAGCGGTCACTCTCGTGATGAACGGCCATTAACTGGTTGTTCCACTGCAGTCGAACCCCTCACGGCAATTGCGGTGGCAGATAGACACGGAGAGTGTTTGCCTGCACTTGGCAAACACTCCACAGATTGTCAATAAAAGGATGCCGAACAGAACACCCGATCGATGGGGATCAATGCTAATTTTAGCCGCCATCTAAACGAGACAGCGTGCTGTATTGTGGGTCGATAGGCTTTCACTGACCACACTGGGCTGCCTTAAGCTATTCATTTATGCCTTTATTATAAACATAATAGGCACACGCATATGTTCGGCTGATTTACAGTTGCCGGTCGATAGCTGCCATCACCAGTTGGTTGATCTTTGCCAGCTTGCTTGCTTATATAAGTCTGTCTGGGGTATCATTAATATTAATTAGAAAATTATCAAAGACTGAGTAAATCAAATAACCTGTCGTTTCGAAAGGGATTGTTTATTGCAACGTGATTGATATAATAAAATAAATTAAATAATTGCACGGCAAATAAAAAACTTATACGTAAATGCATTTATATCGTCCTAGTCACATTCAGAAATTATAAGTAATTATTTGTTAATCATTTGTTATATTGCACCGATCATTTCTAGTTGGATCAAACACTTATTATACACCAGTTAACTCAAATTCCGAGTTGGAAGAATTGGGTTTGTAAACAGAAAGTCTCGAGTCGTTGATCTCACTTAGAACTGGGCACCTCCACACTTTTCACCTGTTTCTGTCGAAATGCGGCTGAGATTTAGGTGTTTGGGCCAAGAGATTCAAAATGTGTTAGGGTTCAGCCCAGCAATCGGGACTTGGAACTTTCAGCTGTTTTGCAAACCATTTAGCAGGTATTAAGTTGCGTTTACGACTTGCCTGGCTCTTCTTCTGCGTTATTTTTGGTTAAAACTCATTCATGCTCATGTTAACATGTATGTATGTGTATTTTATATTTTTAAAGATCGTTAAACCCGTGCGTGGCGTATGCCATTGTCGTGTGTATGTGCTGATCTCGCGCCGACTTGTTACAAACAGTTTATTGACAGGATTTACGTTTTAAGGCAAACACATAATATGTGCTTATTGTTATTATGGTTATTTCAAACGAAACGAAACGAAACGAGTCACAGCGCAATCTGTTGGCATTGTTCCGTGTATTTGTCCAAATAATTTGCTGTTACTTTCAATCTAATCGAGAAATTACCTTGGAATTCGACGGATGTCATTTGTCAGTCAAAAAGTATTCAAACGTTTCTCCATCTGCAGTCTCCTGTAATTGTTTGTGGCATGCGAACAATCACCTCCTCGTCAGGACCGCTTCATTAACTTGAATTTACTCTGCAATTATTATATTAAATGGGCACCGCTCAATCATCACGATCCCTTTCTAGATGGAAACACACAGCA
Source organism: Drosophila gunungcola (assembly GCF_025200985.1). Lineage (NCBI taxonomy): Eukaryota > Metazoa > Arthropoda > Insecta > Diptera > Drosophilidae > Drosophila > Drosophila gunungcola. The sequence goes on from NC_069139.1 coordinate 11,746,834, forward strand.
GCGTTCGCATTTTGAGGAAACCTAAAACTGGTTACTCGTCTGCACACTAAGTAAGCGTGACTTGACAAATAATGGCACGTTTGATTTGTTTCCAGCCTCTTTCACCAAAGTAGTGGTCTCTTCCTTCAGCTTATAATCAAATTAGAATATATTAAAGTTCTTGAATAATTTATGCCTGAAATTAATACCAATTCACAGTGATGTTGTGTGGTTTTACTTCCCTATAAATCGCAAAACTACAATAAAACGAGAAATTTTCGTCTTTTTTATAGAACTATTTCGTAAGTGAGATATTTTAAACGCACATGGCAGATTTGGTTGAAATGCGCTTGGAGAAAAATCCAAAAGAAAGCTTATTATTGTATTATTTTTTTTCCTTTATACATATTTTATTTATGTTTGTTGTATATATCTTTTTTAAAAAAGTTAATTCATTTCTTGTCTTAAAAAAAATGCAAAACGCGAAAATATAAAACGGGAAAGACAAAATTTATGGTCCTGCAGCTGTAGCAATAAATTATTTTTGAACTTAGTCATGAAATTGTCTAATGGATAGCTTTTGAAAACCTTACTTGCATTTTAAACTGTGTATGAAATTATAATTTAAGCCATCACTACTTCAGATCTCATATAAAACACTTTCTTGGGCAATCACTCATGTTGAAAGCTAATTATCATTATGACATGTACTTTAAAAGTCTGACCATCTATTTAAAGACCTAAGTACTTGAATGTTGAAGACTTTATTTCTTGAGGAAATACTTAAATGTTTTTCATATTACAAAACTTTTTAATATAAAAGTGCTGTCAATCAGTGATCAATGTAAATGTCGCAAAGCAAGCCCTAAGAAATACAAGATATTTTGCTGACTGGCTCTAGAAGGATGTCCTCGACTGTGTTTGCTCCCTGGGAAAATATCGGTTACATGCAGCATCTTTGGATTCACTTGGCTGCCCGCTTGAGTTTCTTATTTCCTGTTCTCAGCGCTGCAACTGTGAATCGATCTGTGCATTCGGCCTCTGGTTGGTCAGCATTCAGTGCTCGCTGGTCAGTGAAGTGATCGCAATAAAGCCACTTTGACGTCACTTGCGACCAGTCCAGTTTGTTCGTCTTCCCCCCTCCGCGACTCTTTCTCCGCTGGGCGATGACGCTCGCTGCTTTCACGGTCAAGTTCATCCCGCCATTGTTGTTGGCTGACTGGGGGTATAGAATTCCCCAGATGTAATCTCTGCGCCTGCAAGATGGACGGGGCTTCTCTGCCACTCAGTTGGACTTTGCAAATGGAAATCGCCTGAACTATCCACAAGATGTGGTCGGATAAAAGCGCAGTTTGTTTGCCGTGGAGCGGCAACGCGAGTATCGCCCGATCATCCCGTAAAAGTGTTCAGCTCCTAGGCATTTTTTGTGGCGAGGGGCAGGAGCTGGTACTGCTGCCCGAGCCAATCCTGCTGACCATTGGCTGTGCTGTCTGTGCCCTCCTCTTCATCTGCCTTGTACGTACGGAAAAGTGTCCAAATCCGAATCCAAATCCGAATCCGAAACCAATACCGATTCCCCCGATTATGATTACGAACACACGCACGGCGGCATTGTCGCCTTGCCGACTTTCACCAAAAAAAAAAAAAAAAAAAAAAAAAGAAAAAAAAAAAAAAAAAAAACGGCAACCAAAACAAAAATCGAAAATGACGTTGCAACCTGCATTCGCCTCACTGGGAAACCACATTTGACCAGTGCACATTAAAATTTCGTTGACCAAAGTGAAATTTCCAGCGTTCGCTTTCATTAGAAATGGGGAGTGGTTCATGGCTGATGGCTGTCCGGCTTTGCCGAACGTGATTATTATATAACTCGGTTGAGGCGGGTTCTGTCAACGCCACGAAGCGGCGAAGAAGGGGAAAATACCTTTTAAATTAGCTCTCCCAGTCGGATGGATGGATGGGAAATTAAAAGCCCAAACCAAACGCAATCGAGACACGAAAACTTCATTAATGCCTCCCTTTGGAAGGGGGCGCGACCAGGCGTCTTAAGCTTTATCTCCATCCACCCAGACGAGCCCTGTTTACTATATATGTAAACTAGTTTTTAATTATGAAACAATAACCAGGAAGCTGCATGAAATGCGTTTCGAACGGACTGTGTAATCTCTTCGACATTTGCGGGACTTGTTTACTTCGGTTATGTTTCTACTAATTGCCTCAATTTGTGGCCACAAAATCTGTAAGGGAAGCCCCAATGACATCGTTACAGCAGCTTCTGTCACGATCATGGCAATGATGACTGCGGAGGATCAAGGATTTCCTGATCTTAAAATGCGACGTGCATTGGTTTTAAAGATTTTGTGATCTTTATTAAGGTTTAGGGTAAATTGTAGTACGAGGTCAATGCAATTATTCAACAATATAATTACAAAGTTGAATGAAAATCATTTTGCATTTGATATTTGTAATTAGTAACTAGAAATCCCGGTTTTGTGCATTTGTTTTCGTTCCATTCGTTATTTCATTTAAAAGGTGTTCTAAGTTGTAACCATTTATTTACTATCATGCATTATTTACCTTGCAGTACCTTGTTATTTTCCCTAACAAGTGTTTAATAAGTTGTAGGGCATATATATGCCCTTTTTACCTTACATCACTGATTACAAAATAATAAATACAAATAAGTTGCTTTTTGTTCTTATATGCAAACTACCAATTAAGAGTAACAATCACTTGAATTGATGTTTGATGTTGATGTTTTACCTAACATTATTTGCATTCAAAGTGTAATTATGGTGTTATTATTGATTAATACTATTTGTCTTTGTGGATAATTACTTAAATATTAATATTATTGTGTTATGTACTTTGACAAAGTCCACCTTAAATCCCATTTAAGCGATCTGGTTAACGACCTTTCAACCGTGCTGCAACCTCTAAAGTCTAGACCAGTGCGGCCTATACCAATATTTATTTGTCCCCAATGAGCATGGCACTTTTGCCCTGCCCATCCGTGGATCGCTTTGAATCTTTTGTGTGGCAGCCAGGGCGAGTCCAATTGCTGGCAATGAAAGGGCAAAATGGAAACACAAATAAAAGCCGGCCGAGGGCAGTTCCAGACCTAGTCTATTGCCTCACTTTTTACGCTTTTCTTCTTGCAATTGCCTTGATGGCTGGCGATGATGTGACTAATTATGCTGGGTAGCCGCAGGTCGAGCATGTGTGGCCAATTGTTGTTGGTGCTGGTAATTAGCATCATTGGTCCAGCCTGAGGATCGGTGGTTGGTGGTTGGTGGTTGGGGTTCGCTGCCTGGTGCACTCGCTTGCCCCTTTCCCTCAACCAATTACCAATCAACCAACGGCCGCGACCTCAGCCAAGTTTGTGTTGTGCTTTTGTGTTGTGTTGTGTTGTTTTGAGCTGTGTTTATGTGCCAGCCGTTTCTCGATAAGCCACTTTCGAATGCAGAGCCAGCATTTGGCTTGGACTCCGGCTCGGACTCGGACTGCGTCTGCTTGAGCCAGCCAGTTCAGTTGCGTTGCCGAGTCCGAAGAGAAAACATCATACCACATCCGAGAGCACATCCGAGAGTTGCCGCCGCCCAAGCCGTGAAAGTGGTGGCCAGTCGCCAGTTGCCGTCGAGCATTGAAAGGGAAACTGCAATTTATTGCGAAATTATATGCACTTTTACTCGCCGCCGTTACCGCCAGACGCTGGACAATTGCTTTACATAATCTCGGAGCAATGTACAAGCACACGGTCAAGTCCAAGTTGGGCCAGGTGCGCAGCCATCCACAACCACCTGTGGCCCCTGCCACGCCCACTGGGCCCAAGCATGGCCTGGGGGCGGGCAAGAAGTTCTTCTCGCACATACGCCACAAAATTGAGGATAATCTAACGCCCAAGTTGAGTGGCAAACTATATTGCAAAGGAAGCAAACACACCAGATCCATGAGTGCCCTTAGTACGGTGGATGGCGGTTGTGTGGGTGGCAAGTACACACCCAAGGCAGTGCCCACAACAAGTCCCGTTGTCCAGCAAATGCCCAGCCAGATGACCAGTAGCGTCTGCAGCTATGTGGACAGCGATGAGGAGTGTCACCTGAGCCTGAGTCTCAGCTTGGCCCAGCAATCGCTGGAGGACGAGATCTTTGCCGAGCTGGAGAAGGTGGCTCACGATGAGGGCAAACTGAACGAGGTGCTCCAGAGTTTCGATCACATACTCAACGAGTATCCGCCGCTGGAGGGAATGAAACCAGCTGCTCCCGAGGAGTTGCCATCTCCGCCCGCGGAGTTTTGCGATCGTCAGCCCAGGCTGGCCAAGTCACACAGCACCCTGAGCATGGGTGTGGGCAGGATGCAGGTCTACCAGTCCCCGGAACTGGCAGGATCAGTGCTGCTACTGCGCGGAGGAGGAGGCGATTCCCGGTACAACTCCCTGAGTGACCTGAGTGGCAGCAGGATACCCGTGCGCAAACAATCCAGTCTGCGCAAGCGCAGCGAGAGTTTCTCCCTGGAGCAACCAATTTGCTTGAGAACAGCCACAGCCACCAAACAGCGCACTCGCTCCATGCTGACGCTGAACACTTCAGGGCCTCCAAGAGCTGCTATTTCAGCTGCAGTGACCATGCCCAAGCGGGCCAACTCCAGCCTGGAGAAGCGACAAATCACGGCCAGGCCAGCGGCCAGAAGAGCTAATTCTACCCTGAAACCAGGAGCTGTAAAACCCAAGTCACCCAATGCAAACAGCGATGAGCTGCTGGTCAAGTGCCTGGCCAAGGGTCAGGACATCCTGCGCCAGGTGGAGAGCATGAGCTCAAAGATCAAGAGAACGGGCAGTCGGGGAGTCATCAAGGAGCACTCGCAACTGGTGAGGAACAAGAAGAAGCTGCAGAAGCTGCACTACGCCAACGAAGAGAAGGTGGGCAGACCCAAACTGGAGTCCTGCAAGATAATACCGCCCAAGCTGGGCGAGACGTCCGACAAAAACCATGAACTCCTGGTGAAAGTAGTGAAGGAGGTGCAGCAGACCACACCGCAGCAGCCTCTGAAGAACCAGACCAAGGAAATCCGGGCGGAGCTGGAAGAGGACTCGGATGACTCGGGGCACATTAGCAACCCGCAGCTCTCCACATCCACCTCCACGAGCAACTCCACCGGCAGTCTGTGTGAATCCGAGGGCGACGAAGCCGAGGAGCAGCCAACGGAGACCAAAAGCTGCAGCAAATCGTCCAACAAGATCGCCGAGCTGCTACAGAAATTCGAGGCAGCTGCGGCGGCTGGCAAACAGAGTGCCACCGCCACTGCCACTGCCACTGCCACCACCACGCACTGCCCCACTGTGGTGGCCAGCAAGATGGTGGCCCAGGTGCAGGCCGTGTGCTGCATCCAGACCCAGGTGGAGATCTACCCCACCTACACGAAAGAGGTAACTATGCGGCTGCACTGACTTGCACTGGCGGCAGAGCCGATCCCGCTTCCGATCCGATCCACCCCAGCCACTCCAATCTTAACTCTCAGCTGCATCTACTGCTTCGCCTCTGTCTATATCTAACTCTATCTAACGTATGCTGTAAATGGAATAAATATTTATTGTTAAAAACCACCTGCTATGGATTTATCTTTCCTTCTCCCCTCTGGCACAATCCCTACTCCTTCACCGCTTTGGCTTTGCTTTCAACTATGTCTACACACGAGGTCCTAACACCTATGCCATTCTATTTAAAAAAGTAGTCTATACAAACTTTATTTGGTACTTTACATACATGCTATATACATATTTATTTCCAAATCAGATATACTTTTGTTAAATGACATTCCTTTCAGCATTATTTTAAACTGTGTCTGTGCTTTTAGGTTGATCAAATAATATCTTTTGACATTTTTCTGTTCAGACTTTCCCCAAGTCTGAAATTAGAATTAATCGGTGGTTTGTGGCACACAGAAAAACCACTTCAGTTGGCTTTTTATCGGTCGGTACCAACCACTCCCTGTGTCCAAATGGTCACATCCGAGTGTCCATGGAGCCCATCACCAGCAGCAGGTGATGACTGTGCCAGTGCCACACACACACACACACACTCAGCCAACACTCGCCGGCACAAGACAGTTTAGTTTGCCATTTCACATTGGTTTACTTTCATTTTTGTCTACGTGCCGGGCATAATTAAAATTTCGAGAAAATAGTTTCTCGACGCGGTCGCGAATTTTGGCGCTGACAGACAGAGACTGACTGAGACTGAGACTGAGATTGGGACTGAGGTGAGGGCCACACCTCGAAAAGGTGCGTCTTTTCAGCGGCTAATTTGTATGGGAACCCGGTGGCCCTAGATATGCAAAACACATACATACTCCACGGAAATATTCACTTGACTGAGTGCACTTCCACCTGCATGAACCGCCATTAGGAGGGCACCACTCCAGACAGTGATGGTTTTTGCTTTTATGGCAGTATCTTGTTTACAATTTCGTTTTCATTGCCCTCTGCTGCCGCCGTTTCATCCTCACACTTTCACACCTGTGTAAGAGTTTGGAATCCTCACATTTTTTGCGCACAGGTGTTCAAATTGCTTATAATTTAGATTTACCCCCCTCTTATGCCTCTCCAGTAGTCTGCATCTTCATTTGCATGGTCTGGGCTAAGTCAGCCCACCTTGACCTTCACTTCCAGGGAATGATGTGATTTTGTTTTTTGATTTCTCACTTTCCGCTCCACTCTTAAATAATTGAGTTTGATGGTGCACCTGACCCAAAATGTTCAGTCAAAAATAACATAAAGGAAATATAACTTTATGTAAAGTTATTCAATCAGAGCCATTAAATTGTTTTTAAAACAACTAATTGACTTACTTTTTTAAAGCATGTTACTCATTTTACGAAGGAATTTTGTTGATATTTTTGTTAAGTCTGTCGACAGCTCAAATTGAGAATTTTGTTGTTTTGGGTTTGTTTTTAAACAAATGCTGACTAAGCAGTAAGATCGTAATGTACGTATTTATTATAAACAACCTGAAATAATTGTTCATATTTACAAATGTGGTTTATAGGAACTGTGCTTTTTTTGGCATATTCAATTTATTGTTTATAAAATTGAAATTATTTCAGGTATATTATTTTGACAAACAAAAAGTACCCAATTAAAAAAAATGATTATACGATTTGTATACTTTTTTTTAAGCCATTTCAGAACACAATATAAAAATATATTTCATTTATTTCAGATCCTCTTCCGATCAGGAGTACTTAGTGATCTAGAAGCCAAGCGCGATGTCCTGCTTTCGGATCGCATTATACAATTGCAAGCATTCTGTCGCGGCTACTTGGCCCGCAAAAAGATGTCCCAGCGGCGAGTACAGGTAATTTTAAACCCCATCACTGAGCTATTTGGCAATTTGTAATATATCCAAAATGTATTCTAAAGGAACTGGCAGTTCGTTGCATTCAACGCAATGTTAAGGCATTCCTTGCCGTTCGCGACTGGCCCTGGTGGCGTCTCCTGGTCCGGGTCACTCCCCTGCTCAACGTCCACCGCACCGAGGAGCAGCTGAAGACGGCCAACGAGGAGCTGATCATGCTGCGGGCCAAGCTGGAGAAGATTGAGTGCGATCGCAGCGAGGTCAAGGCGGAGAACCAAAAGCTGGAAGCCAAGGTAGGTATCACAGCTCCCCAGATGGACAAGTGACCGAATGGGTGTGCAATTAAAATTGCGCCACAGCGACATGACAAGTCCATCTGCGTGATCGTGTTTGCGTTGGCAGTGCTTAAATATCTGGGACGCCAAAAGAAAATGAAAAATACTTAATATATTTAGATTGTATTGCAGCGGGGGGTTCTTCATTAGGAAACCGATTCTGTTTCAAGAAGAATATATATTTATATTTGGTGTTTTAATCTATATATAACCAAAATAATTACTAGTGTGAGGGATTTGCTTCTTGTGTCTTCAGAAATGGTTTAAAGAATGTCAAACATTTCATAGGAGTCACTGATTCAAGGAGCCATGAGAAAAGTTTCACAGATTACTGAAGTTTTTATATAGTATACAGATATTATACAAATTTACAAACGTCTTATCACTGTGGCTGAATTTCTTTACTACCAATTAATCAAAAGATTTGCCTTTTAGTCAGTTAAATGCCTCATCAATTCGCAGATTGATTTATTTTTCCTTAGGCAGCGTGAATAAGATGCACAATTTGCCAGTGGATTTCCATTCCCCATTTGTATTATTTTGTTTTTGAAGTGGGCTAAAAATAGCACTTTGGGCATTGAACACCAACTGACTCTGACTCTGAGAGTCTGAGCGAGCATATATATATATATATATATATGTATATTCTGGTGGAGATGGATGGGATGTGGATGCTAAGGCAATGTTTCGCACATATCGCACACCAGAATAGCCAGAAGTATTTTTAAATGCTCTAAAAGATCATTAATAATGCTTGGTCGCGTTACGGTTGAGCTGCAGCTGGGATGCGATAGGGTTTACATAATGCTCCCAAAGATTGCCAAATTATTGGATCAACAGTTGGCCGAAATCAAGAGGCAACCGTCAGGCCATAGATTATGTGATAGGCGGAACTGCTCCGATGTTGCAATTGACTTGGCTCGATGGCGCCTCTCCTCTCTGAGGCAAAACAGAAAAAGAAGAGATTTCTCTGGTGATTGGTTTGCCAAAAAAAAAAAAAGAGAGACAAGTTGCCGGCGAGCTTTTCCGCTGGCCAGAATCAAGCGAAACCCGTACGCATCAACCGTACACTTAGTCGCCGAGCAAACGTCGCGTACGCCTGAGGCCTGTGGGCGCCGTGTCCGGGAGATTCGATGCGATCCGATCCGATCCGTTCCGATTCGAGTCCAACCGATCCGATCTGATCTGTGCGTGTGTGAAAAATCACTGCCAAAAGCAATAAAAGCCAGCGAAAACAAAGGAAAATCTATCTGCTGGCAATTTGAAGCGCGCGCGTGCTGAGGCCGAAATAAATGCAGCAACAACAAGTCACACAAAAATTCAGTCCGAGATAAATTTAAATTGCATCAACGGTCTCAAGTTTTTGACAGCCCCTAGCATAATATAATCCAATCCCCCACCGACACACAAAAAGAATCCACAACAAAACGAACTCGATTGATATAACAAGCGACGACAAAACGACACAAAAATTGTGAAATTTCAAAATTTGCGAACAGAAATACAAATCCGACACATATTGGCCAAGGAAATTTGCACAGAATCAAACCCCAGAGCCAATACCCAGTACACCGTACCCCGATCCCCAAAAACGAAACCCCTTTAACCCCCTTTAACCCCCTGCCGACCCGCTTGCCACTAACCCGAACCCATGCCTCCCCTGTCGCCTGCTAATGAGGCCACTGCTGACATTGCAGCTTCAGGAGATGAGGATGCCAGAGGCCCGCTAGAATCGGACCGATTGGAGAAGGAGAAGTTCCTGGCCCGCGTACTGGCAGCCATGAATGGAGGCACGCGATCCGGAGGCGGAGTGCTGGCCTCCAACAACAACAGCAGCGGCTCCTCGCTGAACTCCACGCTGAGTGGGTCCGCCCCCTTGGCACGGCCACCCAAGCCACCGCCGAGTCAGGCCAGGAAGCAGCTCCGCCTGCTGCCCAAGCAGCGGGAGCAGAGTCCTGTGCTGAGCAATGGCCACACCACACGAACCGCACTGAACACACACCCAAGCAACAACACCACCAGCACCAAATACACTTCCAAAACCAGCACCAGCACCACAACGAGTGGCAGTTTCAGTGGCGGCAGCTCGGCGTTCTCATCGTCCTTGCTGGGTAATAAGGACTGTGAAAGCCTGTACGAGATCTCGCTGAAACTGCCACTGAATTCGTCCACAGCAGCGGATCGCCTGGTAAATCGTTCACCCAGTCCCGCCTACTCCGTGTCCTCGCGCTGCTCCACCCAGTCCTCGATCTCCAACTACACCGCCAACTCGCGCCTGCAGACGCCGCCGCGCAGGGTGTTCCCGCAGACCTACACCCGGGGATCGGGCGGCGTGGATCCCTACGAGATGCGGCAGCTGGAGAGCTCGCCCGTGGTCTTCGACGGCAACCTGTCGTTTGTGCTCGGCTGCCAGAGACAGCCGGTGCATCAGTCGATGCGAGCCTCGCCCTCCTTCGAGGATCCGCGCACCTCGTCCGCCTATCTCAGCGAGAAGATCCAGAACTTCCTGAAGCGCACGGACCATGTGCAGGAGGAGTGGACCGCCATGGGCAGGAGGACGCGTCGGACGACCGGCGGAGCGGGATCGGAAAGTCGCTGTACCACTCCGGGCAGCACCTGCTCCGGCTACGATGACTACGATACCATCTCGCTGATCGAGCGACAGCGCGAACGGAACAGCATGGAGCGCTGCGGATCGGTGGGACGCACTCGCTCCTCGCAGAACATCCTGACCAAGGCCTTCCAGTTGGCCAAGCAGCTGCCCCACACGCCAACGTCGCGCGGCAACTCGGTGAACCGGGATCGGGAGTCCTCGGTGGCCACCATTAGCCTGACCAACGGAGACCACGACGATGATGATGATCGCACCATTCGCGAGGAGGACGATGAGGTATCGGTTGGGCTGACCTTGAGCTTGTCGTTGACACAATTTCCCGCCCCTCAACCATTAATTCTTGTTGAGTGGGGGGTGATGATGTCTCCTCTTCATAAATATTAAATTCCTAAACAAACACCTACTGCGAATGGGATGGGGGGACTTCCATGCTGCGCTGACATTGACGGCGGCGCAGCTCCTCCGCCCACCCCCACACCTGAGTTGGATGAGGATCTATTTTTGGGATCGTGTACTGGGTGAATCACACGGCGGAATTCTTTCGGGCGGCAGGGAAATATTCCACATTAATATCCATAATATTTGTTTCTTTTTCTCGTTTGGGTTCAAATTAAATAAATCAAAAGCTTACGTGGGCTGGAAAAATAAGATCTGCAAAATATTTTCTGGAAATTAAGTTTTTCAAAAGTTTTAGCATTCAAGGGGGCAGTGAACCGACCTTCCACAGTTCATTGAGTCAGTTTCAAATTGTGTCATGGGAGTAGTACTACTTCTGACAGTTATGCTTTGATCTATGGTTTAGTAAATGATCCTACGAAATGAGTAATTTCCTTGTCACATTTTGTGATCTTAAGTCAATTTTTCTTGCGACTACTTTTGTTTTTCTTTTTTACGGTTCTCAATCTTGGCTATTTTGGAGTATATACGACGTCATGGGAAAGTGAAAGATTTCAGCTGACATAAATAAAACATTTGACTTAAATAGGTATAGCTTTAGTCATTGATTTGTAATATTTGTATATCGGTAATATATAAAAATCATGAAACTTCTTCAAACAATTCAAATTTAATTTATTAGAAGAATCAGTTTTTATTAGCAACGCATTTCCGCAGGTCAAGGCTTAATAAGTATTTCCCGTAACTCGCAAAATATCGACACTCCGACAAAAGCGTTTTACAAATAATAATCTCACTTGTTTGGACATATGGCAGCCAGAAATCGAAATCGCAGAACCCAAACAAACAGTCAAATAGTACAATAATAAATTCCTTGAGAAAACTGGCACGAAATTAAAAATGAATGTTCTATATGGTTCGTGTGTGCTCAAATCTTTGCAGCTATCCGAGCTGACGGTGGACCTGGCCGAGGAGCGATCCACGGCCCACATTGCCACGGAGCGACTGGAGGCGGAGACCGGGGAGCGCCTGAAGCTGGAGAAGGAGCTGGGCGATCAGGCCAACAAGGTTAAGAACCTGCAGGAGGCCACCGAGAAGCTGGAAATGGAGTTGATATGCGCCAAGTCCGATCTCAATGGCATCTCCGAGGACGAGGATGCGGAGAACGAGGAGGGCGGCGGCGGCGCAGGTGGAGTCTATAAGCTGAAGTACGAGCGGGTGGCCCGGGAACTGGAGTTCACCAAACGACGCCTGCATACGCAGCATGAGCACGATCTGGAACAGCTGGTCGGGCTCAAGAAGCAATTGGAGAAGAAGGTTTGCTGGCTTGACACTAGACGGTATCCCAATCATAAGCCTCAATGGGTTATTTTTTTTTTCAACCTCTCTAGCTTTCCGATGCCTACGAAGAAGTTGAGGAGCAACGTCAGGTTGTGGGCCAATGGAAGCGCAAGGCACAGAAGATGACCAACGAGATGAACGATCTGCGCATGCTGCTCGAGGAGCAAAATGCCCGCAACAATTTGCTCGAGAAGAAGCAGCGCAAGTTCGATGCCGAGTGTCAGTCGCTGCAGGATGCGGCGCGCCAGGAGCGGCAGGCCAAGGAGCGCTACGGTCGCGAGAAGGACGTCCTGCAGGCGGAGAAGTTCACGTTGGAGCAAACGCTGGCGGTAAGTGCTTTCTGCAACATTGTCTTGGCAACATGTTGCCACAAGTGCTAAGCAACATTTTAAGAACACTAACATTTAGCATGAGATAGATTCCGGGAATTTTCATGGGCTTGAAAGTATCTAAAAATGTAAGGGTGTTTTTCGACATTCGTTAGACAGGTTGTCGGATTTAAAATGTATTCTTTTATGATTATCTTAAAATTAAAGAGTTTCATTCTTTAAGGAGATATAGAGAGTTAAAATTAATGACTGTGTTCTAAAAACCTGCAATAACTTTTCCTATTGTTATTATGAATACTCTTTGAAACATAAAAAAGTTGAAATTAAATTTAAAAGAATACCTATCAATTTGATAGTTATATTTCCCTTCTTTTCAGGGGATTAAATGTTTAAAATGAAAACCTCTATTCTAAATATTAATAATGTATGGATCCTTTGAACTATTATCATTTTAAAATTTAAAAAATTCCTTTCAAGTTCATTATTTTAATATGACATTTGTTGAACAATGTTCGAGCAACTGGCGACACGGTGCGCACATTGCAGCCAAGATACCGATTCAGATACTGGATATCTCGGACTCGGAAACTCGTTCGGCTTGTTTGCCCATGCACATTTTGCGGCATTCTACGGTCAGCAGTCTACAGTCTGCGCTCTACCTAGACTGCCTACCTGCCCACACCGCCGAGCGTTCAAAACATGCGCGCATGTGCGGCATGTGTTGCATGTGCGACCCGCTCTCTTGCCTAGTTCCATTTCCATTCCGAGATCTTTCCAATTCTGGGTTCTGGGTTCTGGGCTCTCGACTCTCAGTTCTTGGGGTTTCATGTTTTTATCGGCCTGTACTCGAGCTTCTCTGCCTCGCTCGCCGCTCTGTATCTGATTGTCTGTGTCTGCCTTTCGGTCACACATTTGTGGATCTCCGCTTTGCTGCTTTCTTCACGGTTCCGCTCGACAGTAGCTCGCCGAACGTCAACGTGCGATAACTGGATTACATAGTACATAGTACATAGAACGATCCCTCCGCCTCCGTCTGTCCCAGTCTGTGTTCTGATTGTTTGGCCTGGCAAAAAGAAATTAAAACGTTGGCGGCGTTCTCATTACGCTTTCGATACTCATAATTAGCTGGAAGAGGAAGAGCCTCCATGGAGGGCGATAGCTGAACTGGCCACTGCGATTTAGATAGCATAAGCCCACGGTCACAGACACAGAAACTGAGTTTTCCCAGCCCAGCCCAGCCCAGTACAGCAATGAGTTTCCGCTACTCGACTCGGCTGATTCAAGTGAGTCCAAATGGGCACAAAGTGAAGCTCCAAACTCCAGAAAACAGAAGCTATTAAGTTGACTTAATGTAGAGAAGCTGCAGTTGATTACTTAGTTGTTCATAACAGAGTGAAAATAATAATAATAATAGTTAAGTAACCTAAACACATCAAGTATCTAGTCTCATCTAAAATGCATCGTTTGATAAAATAAAAATTTTTATTTATTTAACTTAATTAACAGGACACACGTCTGGATCTTGACCTCAAGGAGGAAAAACTCGCCTCGCTGCAGCGCGAACTGGAGGAGATGACCTTTGGCGGCGGCACCGAGGAGGAGTTTGCCCAGCTGCGGCGCTCCAAGAACGAAACGGAGCGTCGGGCCAAGGAGCAGGAGGAGGAACTGGACGAGATGGCCGGCCAGATCCAGCTGCTCGAGCAGGCCAAGCTGCGCCTGGAGATGACCCTGGAGACGATGCGCAAGGAGGCGCGACGTGAGTCCCAGCAGCGCGACGAAGAGCTGGAGGAGGTGCGAGGCAATGGCTACAAGAAGATCAAGGCTCTCGAGTGCCAGCTGGAAACGGAGCACGAGGAGCGGACGCTGCTGCTGCGGGAGAAGCACGAGCTGGAGCGTCGGCTCTCCTCCATGGAGGACCGTGATCGCGTTGATCGCGATGCCGAGGAAGCCCTCAACCAGAAGCTTCGGCGGGATCTACGCAAATACAAGGCCCTGCTCAAGGATGCCCAGACACAGTTGGAGCGCCTCAAGGCAGACACGCCCGGCAAGACGCTCATCCGACAGCTGCGCAACCAGCTGGAAGATGCCGAGTCCGCCCGTTCGCTGGCAATGAAAGCGCGGCAAACGGCCGAAGCCGAACTGACCGAGGTGCAGGCCATGTTCGAAGAGTCCCATCGTGCCAGGAACGACGCCGAGGAGCGAGCCAATGCGGCACACAGGGATCGCGCCGAACTGCAGGCCCAGATCGAGGAGAACGAGGAGGAGCTGGGCGAGCTGATGAAGAAGTACAGCGCCACGGTGAAGCAACTGAACACTGAGCAGATCAACGTGTCCGAGGCTGAGTTCAAGCTGAACGAGATGGAAGCGGAGCGCAACAATCTCAAGGAGCAGGTGGGCGAGCTGCAACACCGCCTGGATAACGTAGAGAATCTGGGCGATCCCTCTATGGCCATGATGTCCAAACGGTAAGTGGATGTGGTAAAATGATCTATCTTAATTGTTCTAATCACTATCAAACGATCAGGTTGGAGCTGCGCACCAAGGAACTGGAATCCCGACTCGAACTGGAGCAGGCCACTCGCGCTCGTCTCGAGGTGCAGGTGAACCGTCACAAGGAGGCGTTGGAGAAGCTGCAGAACGAGGTGACACAGTCAAAGATGCGTGAGATGCAGGCCCAGGATGTGATCAAGAAGTCGCAAAAGAGTCTGCGCGACATGCGCGAGGAGTTCCACACGGTCTCCAGTCGCGAACAGGAGTCGCTGACGCGGCGCAAGGATCTCGAGAAGAAGATGGAGCAAATGGAGTCCGAGGGGGCGGCCCTGAAGAACGATCTGCGCCTGGCCCTGCAGCGGATAGCGGATCTCCAGCAGGCCATGGAGGAGGAGGGCGAGGAAGAGCTAAGCGAAAGGTAAACAAGTTGTACAATACCTAGTGATAGAAGCAAAACTAATGGTTATCCATTGCAGTGATGAGAGCATCAGCTCGGTGGGCTCAATCAGCGATCTGGAGGATCGGCTGCGGCCAGTGCATGTGAAGCGCAGCTCACAGCAGTCGCTTAACGGAAGCATCGGCGGCGGAGGTGGCTCCGTTGTCAGCTCCACCCGCACCGTGGTCTTCGAAAAGGACGACAACAGCCCTAGGTACGCTGATAGCGAAGTCAACTCGAACAGCAGAAAGCAGCACAAGCATTAAGGCCCAAGCACCCAGCAAAGACTCTCTCTCTCACCCTCTATTTGTCTGACTCTTAATATGCCTATCGCTAGTTAGCCAGTTAGCTAGTCTGTAAGGTCTGTTGCTATTTGCCGGCTTATCTAATTTAAATAATTAAACCATACATGCAAACCATCCGCCACAATCCACATCCACAAACGACCCAAAAAACCAAAACGACAACCGCCGCCAACACTTCAACGCTGAAACGCTGTAACGCTTCAATCCACCAATGACTCCTGCCAATTCAAACAAAATCATAAAAACCAAACGCCCGATGCGTGTAAATATGTTAATGCGTATGTGACAAATGAAAACCAAAACACACAACAAATCCTCATTCCGCTCCGCTCTGATCCGCTGTACCGCTCCCGCTCCGCTCCGCCCCGCTCCGTAACAACAACAACAACCCGCCCCTTCCTCGTCCGCGTGTGTGTGCGTGTAAACCATTAGCTTTTTCTTATTGTAGAATTACAGTGACGTCGCCATCGTCGCCACACATTCATAAGCTGGCACTGGCGGCCAAAGCCATACCGGCCCACAAACCGGACACAAATCCTGCAGCAGCCGTGGCCAAAACCAGGATGGGATTGGGACTAACAGTGCCAGTGGGCCAGCATAATGGCCAGGATGCTGCTGGACTGGCCAAGCCGTAGATCCATATTGGGGCTGCTATTTGTAATTTGTAATTTTTATTTTTTGGATATTTATTAATTGTTTATCATTATTATTTGATTACTGTTTAGTTCAATATGTTTAACTATTTATTATCGAAATATAGCTACATGATAATATATGATATGAACCCTATAGGCATTCAACAGCAATGCTAGATCGTAGTTAATTTAATTTGCGCGACAGTCCCTAAATAAAAAGTGATTAACATGTTTTATCTCTCTCAAAACAAGCAAAAACAAAAACTGGAACTAACACCTATAGCCTATATAGAATATAGTCCATTATCCTATAGCCAACTTAAATGAAATTAGTTAAACGCGTTTCAAAATCATAGGCAAGTGTATGCTAAACGCAATAAATTAAACCTTTAATCAAATTAAATCCCAAAAAATCGAGTATTTTACAAATAACTCATATTCTTATACGAATCATCGTCCCCATCATAAAATCATTAATTAAACAACGTCATTAGCGTCATTCATCACATATTGAAAGGAAAATCTTTTAAGTAAAGACACAGTAATATATATTGGAATACGAAATTTTGCAGAAATCATTAATTAACAAGAAAGATTCATAAAAATCCTTATAAAAACTAACAAAACGAACATAAACAAATAAATATATTGTTATAAAACTCAATAAGTGAATTTTCTTTCAGAAACGTGTTGTTTTAATTACAGAAATAAAACTGCATAAGGTTTATTTATCATTTCAATGGCATGGATCTTGATCATTTTGATCTCTTAATGTATAGCATACTTTTTGGGTAATATTACCTTTAAAATTCTTGTAAAGTGTATGTAAAGTGTTTAAATTTTGTATCTCGGCTTAAAACTAATGAATCCAAGTATCAAAGGATCTTAATGACCTTATACGCTTTTGAATTTTACTTTTCCAAGCAAGCAATGTTATTCCCGTTTGAATTGATAATCTTAAATGCCCGTTTTTTTTTTGGCCCAAGTTTTTAATCAAGGAACAGCCATCAAAAGTCAGCACCTAAAAATGGCATACAAGCACTTGGCCTAAAACTGAACTTCCTGATAAGAAGTAAGCCAACTCTTGAGCATTGATTTATTTGTGTAATCACGCACGCTGGTAGGTCGAGGTCAAATGTGTAAGACAGGGGCTAGAAATCTGGCACCCACTTACCCCCGAAAGTGGAGCCCAAAACCCATTAAGTGGCACCATTCGGCAGTCGCCATCCCGGGTGACTTTGAAAGTTGCAGCCATCGCAATCGGAGTCCCACGCCCACGCCTGGAATCCCGGATCGGTCACGAATGAAAGCCAGGCACGCAAGTTTACTCCAACGCTTTGGGGGAAGGCCGCAAGCACTTGAAAACACTTGTTGTATGTCAAAGCCGGAGGCCCAGACATCAATCACAATCACAATATAGCGTCTGGCTATGGCTTTCCAATCTAGGCGGGAGCAACAGGTGCTGCCCTGGGAAACTCCTCCACTTGGTCCCCCGTCCCCGTTTTGATGGGGGGAGGATGGGGGAGGAAGAAAATGCCGCGTGTCCGTCAGTCGAGCTGAACTCAAAAACAACCGTCAACTAGGCGACTGTCAAATGCGCCACGTATCCGGATTATCGATCAAACAGCAGCGACTTTACGCCAATTTCTGGGTCTCCGTTCTGGCGCAGACACATATTGGATTTCAAAGGCTGCGGAACAGAATCGCAGCGCTGCACCTGCGGCACTTGGATTAGCTTAAGATAATACCAACATGGATGACCGCACCATAGACTCGATTTTCCTGGGCTCCCTGGAGTCCCTGCCGCCGGTTAGCTCGAAAATCGTGCGCATCTTCACCAGCTCCACGTTCACGGGTCGGTCAACAAACCAAAGCCATGTGTGGCTGTGTGGTGTGAATTTGTTATGTAATCCGGATTTTCCGCAGACACCACCATGGAGCGGAACACACTGATGGCCAAGTGCTATCCCCGGATCAAGGACTACTGTCGCGAGAAGCACGGCCTGGAGTTTCAGGTGGTGGACATGCGTTGGGGTGTGCGAGACGAGGCCACCGACGATCACATGACCACGGAGCTTTGCATGCGCGAGATCAAGAACTGTCAGCGACTCTCAATGGGACCGAACTTCATCGTGTTCCTGGGGCAGAAGTACGGCTACCGGCCCATTCCCACGTACATCGTGTCCTCCGAGCTGGCCCTGATCTGCGAGGAGCTGACCTCGATGGGCGTGGACCGCGCCATCCTCGATCTGTGGTACAAAAAGGACAGCAATGCGGTGCCACCCATCTCGGTGCTGCAGCCCATATCCTCTATTTTAATTAATTTCAACAACAAGGTAAGTTCTTTGGACGAAGTTTTGATAAAGTTAAGTGAATAAAAAAATAAATGAAGTCCTCAAAAACGTAAATCAAATGTTACCCGAGGTGTGTAAAAGACGAGTGTTGTGGGATAAAAATATAAAGTGAAGTGTTTTATTTATTATCATTTTATACATTTTAAAAGACACATTTTAAATGTATTATCTTTACTAGTCGGCATATGTATTTTGACCAAACATTTTTTACATTATTGTCAAAATACTAAAGCCAGTACATGATACAACAAATTAATTTATATATTTTTACGTTTCAATGAATAAATATTTGTTTTCTTATTTTTAAGTTTGTGTAAGTTATATAAAAGGTAAAAAAATTAAAAAAACATTTTTAACAAAAGTTTAAGAAAATAATATGCACAATTTTTCTTTTACCAAAATACAGTCAGTAAGAATAATGTGTAACATAGTTTATTACGAAGTCTTCAAGGGAATAAATTGGTTTCCCTACTCTTGATTTAAAATAAACTAAGGTCAGGAAAAAAGTAGATTTATGCTTTAAAACTATTAAAAGACCATTATTCCCAGCGCGTGCCCAAGCTGCAGGCGGAGGATCAGGCAGTCTGGTGGGACACCCTCAACAAGATGCAGAAGCTGCTGCGCAAGGCGGCCGCCTCTTTGGGGGCCAGCAACAAGATGTCCAAGGAGGATGTGCACAACTACTTCATGTCGGGTGAGTTCGTAGCGCTTAGGGAGTAGCAATCGTAGTGGTAGCTGAACAAACATTGACCCGCGTTTAGTGACGGAGCGGGAGGTGATCAACGGAATTTTGAATGTGAAAAACACGAAGAACCATTGCCTGTCGTACGTGAGGTATATCAACAACATAAATCTGCAGAACCTGAAGAAGGCCTCGCTGTTCGTGGACATCATCAACCGCAGCCTGGACACGGAGTCGGCCAAGTTGCTAAGCGACCTGAGGGACACCCGACTGCCGGCCAAGATCGAGGCCGTTAACGCCCAGAAGTAAGGCAGAAAGGGAGCGCCGAGGAGACGGAACAGGATGCTAATAGGGGGGGGGCGGACCCTTGGCACTTTTCAGATACACCGTGGAATGGATCGGACGGGAGGGACTGGACATTGAGACGCACGAGGAGTACCTGAATCATTTCATCTCGCACTTCTATAAGAACGTGGTGAAGCTGGTGGATAGGGCGATGCGCAAAGAAGACTCCAGTGCACAGGGGCAGATAGTAACTGAGATCCTTCAGCATCTGCACGCTTGCAACAATTCGGTCAAGATATTCTACGGGCGCGAGGAAAGTTGCGAACGTATCAAGCGCTACATGCTGGGGGATTCAGATAAGCCACTTGTCCTTTTCGGCGACGGAGGCTGCGGCAAGACCTCACTGCTCTCGAAGAGCGTTGCCCTCGTGGCCACCGAATGGTTCGCCCACGCGCGGCCCATCAACGTCATCCGTTTCCTGGGCACAACGCCGGACTCCAGTGCCTTGACGGCCACCCTGATTTCCATCTGTCAGCAGGTGAAGTCCATCCAAAATCCAGCCACCATTGGGAGCTCCCCCAAAACTAACCCTAACCGCTTCTAACCTCTTACTCTCTTACGACACACACACACACCTCCCCCTCCCCCCTCAGATCTCTTACAACTACATGCTACCCTTCGAGAACATACCCGATGATCTTGTCCCCTTAACAGCACACTTTAAGCAATTACTAACTTACGCCAGCCCCGCCCAGCCGCTGACCATCTACCTCGACTCAGTCGACCAGCTAACGGGCACCCAAGACTCGAACAAGGTATCCTGGATACCGACGCGTCTGCCTGCGCACTGTAAGGTGAGCCCTCTTCCCCGATGAGGCTGTGGACTACAGGTCCACTTCCTCGCTTTTCTACTTTTACCTCTTTGTGCATGAAACTCGAAATACTTTTCTCTAACTCCTAAGCGCATGATATTTAACCGATTTTGTAAATACAAATGTGTTTCGCCCTCTCTGACACTGTACAAATTTCTGCATGTTACTTTTACTTTCTTCTAAATCGTTGATACCTTTGCACTTATACCAAATCCAGCATTGAATTATTGTGGATACTTGAACTCCTCACTTCACAAATACCCTCTTGTAATTTTTATTGTATAAAATATTTATATAAAATATACTATCTTATATATTTTATAAATTCTAAAATAGGTTAAATTTAAAATGGTTAAACGAATTAATTGTGAAACTTTTAAACGACCTTCCGCAGACTTCTAACTTTAAGGTTTTATATAACAGAGCATTCAGCATTGACTATTTTCCTTATTGAGACTAGATACTGTGACGAATATAAGCTATTTCTCTATTTTGTAAGGATTACTTATCCACACAACTAAACAAGCTCAATCCCCTGCTTCAGTCCAATTTCATCAGCATTACTCATACGCCCTGTATATACACTGCATGAACCCGCATGCCCAAACTCTGAAGGGAAACTGTGTAAGTTTTTCCAATTGCTTGACCTGTGCGTGCTAAGCAAAATCACTCGACACTCAACCACCAAAGAGCAATCGCAGGCACCTCTCCCAAAACGACACCGCAAGGAAGCCGTTCTGCATGAGGCGATCCTCGCTTGGTATCCACACCCACTGCCATCCTTTGGCCAATGTCCTTGTATACAGATCCCAATCCGATTGCTTGCAGATCATCATCTCGTGCGCCAACGAGCCGGCCAATCCGACGGTGTCCCACGAGTACCATGTCCTGTGCAAGATGATCGACGTGGAGGAGAACTTCATTGAGGTGACCGCCCTGGGCGAGGATCTGGCCATGAACGTGATCAAGATGTGGATGAAGACGGCGTGCCGGGACCTCAACAACTACCAATGGCGACTGGTGGCCAATGCGATTAGCAAGTGCTCGTTGCCGATTTTCGTGAAGCTTGTCTTCGCGGAGATTTGTCGCTGGCGCAGCTACACGCGTCCCCAGGAGACCCACCTGGCCAACACGGTGATGGACTCCATCATGCTGCTGTTCGAGCGGGTGGAGAAGCAACACGGCCGCATACTCGTCTTCCACGCCCTGGCCTACATAACCGCCTCCAAGTCGGGGCTATCGGAGAGCGAACTGGAGGATCTCATTTCGCTGGATGACAAGGTGCTGGACGATGTCTACCAGTACCATCTGCCGCCCACGCGGCGTATTCCGCCGCTCCTCTGGACCCGTATCCGCAACGATCTGCCCAACTATCTGAGCGAACGCGAGGCGGACGGGGTCAACGTGATGAACTGGTATCACCGGCAGTTCCGGGACACCGCCAAGGAGCGCTACTTCAAGAACATGAACATGGCCATTTACTTTCACTCCATGATTGCGGACTACTATCTGGGCATCTGGGGCGGCGGGGTGCCCAAGCCGTTCAAGTTCACCGAGATTCAGCGGCACAGATTTGGGCTGGCGGACAAGGAGGGCTCGGCGGACCGCAAAGTGCCCATCCAGCCGTTGGTTTTCAGTAGCAAGGACGGACTGTCGAAGCGCTACAATCTGCGCAAGGTGAGTTGGGGAGATTCAATACTACATACTCCCACTGAATTAATCCTCATATCCTAACAGTTTGGCGAGCTGCCTTTTCACTTTGTCCGCTCGCGTCGCTTCAAGGATCTGTTCGAGCACGTCCTCTTCAACTACGACTGGCTGCACGCCAAGCTCTCCAGCTGTCCGCTGCAGGCGGTGCTGGCGGATTTCGAGGATGCGTCCAGCAACACGGACGACAAGGAGGCCAAGCGGGAGCTGATGCTGGTCTCGGATGCCCTGCGCCTGGGCGGGGCCATCCTGGCCATCTATCCCAATATGCTGGCGCCGCAGCTGGTGGGACGACTTCTGCCCGAGATTGGTGGCAATCCCAACATCAAAATGCTGCTGCGGGCCTGCGATCGCAGTGGTCCCAAGGACTGCGCCCTCATTCCGGTCAATCATTGCCTGCACACGCCAGGAGGACCACTAAAGGTAGATGGTATACACAAATTGGTTGGACACTTGATCTTAATCCCAGTTTGATGCGAACAGTACTCCCTGGAGGGTCACCAATTCGCGGTGTTTGCCTTCTGTTTGACCAGCGACATGCGCTACATGGTCTCCATATCCACGCACTTCATCACCTTTGACCTGTCCACTTCGGATCTGACGCGGGACGTGAATCCCGGCATCGAGGGCATTATGCAGCAACTGGTCCTAAGTCCGGACAACAAGTGGGCCGCCGCCTACTCCAACAACAACCAGACGGTCCTCTTAAACATGCTCTCCAGCGAGTTTGTGGTGATCAACAGTCCCTTCGAGGAGTCCCACGGACCAGTCAGCGGCCTCTATCTGCTCAATCAAAAGTAAGCTTTTTTCGGGATCTTACGGGTTGGTAATCCTATTTTCTTTCAGTTTGTTCATCACCTGCAAGCTTCGGTGGGCTCAGTTCGATATGCGCGGCAATCTGGTAGACACCTTCGATGTACCTGGCGAAAATGAGGATTGGGAAATCCTAAGTAAGTACAAATCCTACCTCTTAGGATATGACATACATATAAATTAAATGGAAATGGGATAAATTAGACTATTATTAAATTAAATTAAATATGAGTGATTATTTTTTAAACGTATAATATATCTGTCACGTTCATGGTCTCAGCATATGTATTTTTTAATGTTGTTACACCATTTGTATAAGGGTTTTCAAATTATTTTAAAAAATATTTACTTGACAGAAGCAGAAGAAGAAAAGAATAAAAATAAATAAAAATTGCTTATTAAATAATGTTTTTCCCAAACAATAATTGCAAATTATTTCACAAACAAATATATAATATATAATACTTATACACTTCTAGATCGGGTTCACCTGATTTAGGGAGATCATATCTAAATTTGTTATATATGATTTAACATGGTACTTACCCTTATCTCTCCAGATATGGAGTTCTTTACCGCTGCGGACTACAACGTGGTCTTCTGGTCGGGCTCCATCAACGACATGCGCCTGAGGCTGGACTCGTGTCGTAGTGGCCACTACTCCAACTCCCAGCGACTGTTCAGCGCCATGGTCATGAACAAGGAGAGGACCAGGGCATACGGCTGTGCCAACGAGGAGAACTTCGCGGTTTCCGTGTTCGACTTCGTCGAGGACAAGGCCACAGGAGAGATCTGCTGGACTCTGGTGGAGGACCTGCCGCGGTACGAGAACGACGACAAGGAGATGCTGCTGCAGTTGCGCCTCGACCAAAACGATCGCATGCTGCTGGGAACTGCGGGCAAGGGGTTTGTGATCTGGGACTTTGGCAGCCGGGACAAGGACTCGGAGGCGGAATCCCGCTTAAGGGAGGGCGCACTGTACCTGCCACTTCCCCACGGAGTGCGCAACATCACGACCCGGATCATGCAGTCGAACTCCATCATGGTTAGCTCCAAATTGGACTACGCCGTGGCCGGAGTGCGTAAGAATCTGTACGTTTGGTGTCTCACTTCCGGGCAGCTGGCAAAGGTGCTGGACGCCCACTTCGGGCGCATCATTCAGCTGGAGCCGCTGACCATCGGGAACTGGAACAACCTTGTCACCTCGTCCATCGACCGATCGGTCAAGGTGTGGAACATCAACAACATCTTCGAGAAGGTCCATGTCATTGATCGCCACGAGCTGCAAATCGACGACATCAGTCTGTCCGAGGTGGACATGGCGGTGACCGTCACCCGCAGCTGTGTGGGCGTCTGGGAGACGCGATCCGGTCGCCTGCTGGCCAAACTGGCCGACAGTCCCCTGGGCGCCATCGTCACCCATGCCGAGATCACGCCGGACGGCCGCTACATCATCTCCTCCGAGACGGGCAAGTTCCTGGTGTGGAACCGTGTGTCCGAGCAGGTTGTTTTCCGGGACGACCAGCCCGGCATCCAGCAGATCACGCTGATGGACTACGGGTACAAAGTGCTCACCGTCTCCGTGCCGAACATCAACCAGCGGGACATTCTGGCGGCTGCTGCTGGCGGATCCGCGGATGAAGCCAACCGGCTGACGGCCATAACCACTATGCGATCGGTGCCAGGTGAGTAAGTTTATGATTGCACCCATCTTGCCTGCTTAAATTCTCTTCTAAAGAGGGCGCCATCCTGTTCCGGTTCGACTTTCCCATACGGATGATCACGGGCATGCCATTCCGGCAGTCGGTTATTACGGCGGACAACGCCTACATCGTGGTGGTGACCGTGGACAAGTCCAACAAGGATTGCCTGGGCGTGTACAGCGCCACGAACGGGGCCTTCGTGTCCAAAATCCTGCTGAAGGGCTGCTCCATCAAGGAGGTGATCTCGCTGGTGCCGATGCCGCACAAGGCCAACCAGGTGGCCGTGATCAGCAGCGAGAAGGGCAGTGTGATGGACATCAAGACGAAGAAGCACGTCCGCTCCATCGCCAAGTGGGGCGGCAGCATCACACGGGATGGCAAGTGCGGCCTGTATGCGCCCACTCGCGGCGGACTGGAGATGCTGGAGCTGCGCAAGGGCACCACGGTGAAGACCTTCATACCCAAGGTGGCCGAGGGCGTCTTCTCGGTGATCTGCATCTTCACGGAGAACGACGAGTACGTGGCCTACTACCACAGCGGTCGCAAGACCATACGCGTGTTCCGCACCGGGGACACCGAGATGATAGCCAACTACCGTCTGCAGGCGGAACTCACGGCGATCAAGAGCAGCAAGGACGGACGCGCCATCGTCCTGGGCACCGTGGACGGCTGCATGTCTGTGCTGGCCATCGTGGATCCCAAGAAGGAGGAAATGAACGATTTCCTTAACGACTTGCCCTCCCGCGACGAGAACTGGAAGGCCAAGCTGGCCAAGATGAAGGCGCGGGTGGGCTTCAAGGCTGCCATCCGAGTGGCCACCATCTCCTCGCGCTACGCGAAGACCAGCAAGGGAGAGGACGGCGAGGAGGAGCTGCTGACGGAGATCACCGAGGACGTTGTGGTGCCAGTGGCCGACTAGCTTGGTTAGCCGATTTATAAATATAACATTTATTTTCGCATATAGTTCATGAGGATGTTACAAAAATACGCTGCGTGTCTACTGTGTGTGTGTGTGTGTGTTTTGTGTGTGTTATCCTGCGTGTACTGCGTGCTTGCGGCATCGAAATCAGTGTGAGTGTGTGTTGTGTGCGGGTAAAACTGAAAGGGCCTTAAACTAAACAATGGTTAGGGGGTAACTGCTAGTTGGTAAAAAACTACGGTTAGCTAATACGAGTATAAATTAGGAGCTTTTTGGCGCGCACTAAGCCCAACGCTTGGCTTGAAACAATTTGAGGCGTGTTGAGAGTGTTGAAAACATAACCAGACATACATAATAACAAGAATCGATTCTAGTGGGCGCGTGATGCAAAACAATGACAATGACCTTTCAAGTGTACACAAACCTTTAACATGCTACTGCTTTCACTGATAGTTTAAACGAAATAGCGTTGGCATACATAAACTAACAAGCTGTCTACTGGAACCCGGTCTCTCTCGGTCACAATCGCCACTTCAATCTCAACTTAGCCAATCGAATCAAATCAAATCGAATTGAATCGCATACGGAACACAACTCAGTGCTAATACATAGACCGATCAATTGTTATTAGTACAAGTACAATACATTGTTGAAGGAGACATAGTAATAGTGTTATCTGTTAATTATTGTTACTGTTGTTAACCTGCTTTTGACACCCACTGCTAGCTGCTGTTACCACACATTATTACCGTGGATATATATATGTGCCGACTTGTAAGCATATAACTATGTTAAATAAAAAATGATTCATGTAGTTAACGAGGCCTGGCTCGATCAGTGTGTTTTCAGTGTGTCTCTGATTCTGTATAATTGGTTAGCTGCCGCCGTTTGTAGCTAAGGATTGCCAGCTACGGGAAACGCACAGCTTATTGGGCATGATTCTCCTTCTTGATCTGGGCTAGCTTTGCCTGGAGATGCTGCAAGCGATTAGGCGACATGTCCCGCTTCTGAAACAAATACATTTATTATTTGCCAACTATTTCCGCACTGTTTGCACTCACATCTCGCTTGATAAGCGACGCCTTCTGTGAGTTCATGCCGTTCAGGCAGAGATTCTCGTCCACCACCTTGTTGTCCAGCATGTGAGATCCATCGTCTGCTGAACGGGCGGAGGCCAGTTTGCCGGCCCCGCCTCCGCCGGACAAGTGATACTGCAGGCGGTCCATCCAGAAATCGGCATCATGCGCGCTGTTCTGGTGGTTGACATCTGTGAGATAAGAACGAGTAGCGGCTGCAGTTCGTCGGATTTAAGACACATTTATTAATGCATGTGCATGTGATTAGTAAATGAAATCGATTGTTAAACGTTCCGTGCGCAACCCTTACCCGTGCGATTGTCCGGCGCCTGTGCAGAGCCGGCGTTCTGGTTGCGCTCGATCTCGGCCAGACCCTCGTCGATGTACTTGTGGAAAGTGGCACTTGAGCCCTGGAGGAAGGTGCTCAGATCAATATCTGGGTGTTGTTGCTGCAATGTTGTAGAACAATGCCTTAGCATAAACATCAACAAGAATATCTTAAAAACACACACCTTAAACTCGTAAAGCTTTTGCAGACCTTGCTGCTTGGTATCCCTATCCGAGATAAGCTTAAAGATCTGCGATACTGTGTCGTGGGTTTGGTGCGAAATACGCTTGGCGGCAATCTCCTTGGCTCTCTGGGGCGATGCTCCAATTACTGCTGCAGAGCCATCCTTCTGGAAATTCTACAAAGGCATATGGGCTTAAGAATAATCATAAGTCCTTTATAAAATTATCTAAAGAACCCACCTTGAGGATGCGTATTAAATACGTGTGCAGCTCCGAGTGTGTGGGAATCTGGTTGAGGTGCTGCAGAATGGCGTTACCCTTAACCTTTGCCATGTTGTGCAGAATGGTCTTGATCGTTCGCATCGGAGTGTCCGACGGTCGATTCTGCCACCAGGTACTGGGCAAGGCCAGCATAAACTCGTGCACCTCCATAATGACGGCGTCGTAGTTCAGCTCGTTGCTGCGCTCTGGCAACATCTTAACGTTTCGCCAGATGCACTTCATCAGCAGATCTGTGAACTTGGGTAGCTTGGCCTCAGGGCAAGTCTCGCGCAGCAGACGTATCAAAGCACTGTAATGGTTTTTGAGTAATTTAAACGATGCGACCTAACCACTGTCCATTTAAACTTACCAGTTTAAATTTGTAAAATCGACCTTATCCAACACTTTGAGGCAAATGCCATTTATAACCTTATTATACTGACTGTCATCGCCCACGGCCAACTTGGGATCGGCCATCAGGTTTAGCAGCGCCGACATAAGATTTTTAATGCAGGCCACGCTCAGCGTTTTGCCCAGAATGTTGGCATGGAAAAATGTATACAGAATGGATAGTAGCGGCTGGTATACGACCACGGATTGAGCCGATGGTATCTGTGAGAGATTCTGCAAGCCGAAATCGAATGGTAATTGCTAAAAAAAAACCTGCATAATAACTATGTACTATGTACCTTGAACTGTGCCAGCACATTCTGAATAAATATTTCCTCGTAGTCACGCATCACGGCCTGCTTCTCGGGAACCTCGATGATGGCGCCCAGCTCGTTAATAGAGGCGCGAGCCTTCAGCGTGTCCGTGCTGCTAACCCCCTTAATCACCTTGATCAGGTGCGGATCGTGCTTGGGCAGAACATCGGCCAAGCTGGAGGTAGGGAAAATAGGAGTAATGAATCGGGTTTATGAGCCAGGCAAATGGAACACCTACTTTGGTATGTTATTCTCCAGTTGCTGGGGCACCTGCTGGTGCTGCAGACGCATGGGACTGCGGTAGGGCGAGATGCCACTTGTCATGCCGCCGGTGGACGACGGAGACGTGGTCAGGGTCTGCTGCATGTAGTGCTGCCGCGAAATCAGGCGATCGAACTTCTCCTGTGGATAGTGAACACCGGCGCGAGTCGGCCTCACCCTAATGGGCTCGTCCAGCGACGAGATGTCCACATTCAGCAGTGGCTTCTGTTCCATTTGGTCCACGCGGACCCAGTCTTTTTCGATGTCGCTTATTACCTGCGAGTCTAGGCCGAAGGGACCGCTTGGCTTCTGTTGCTGGGCCTGCTGCTGCAGCTGTTGCAATTGCTGCTGAAGTAGAAGCAGCTGCGACGATGGCGCCTGGTCAAAGGTTCTGGGGATTGTGGGAGGAAAGAAAAGCGTTAGCGCAACTGCGAAAACCTAATTGAGCTTGGTACAAGAAAAGCAATGACGAAAATGTGAACAACAAAGGCGAAGGCGACTTTATACACAATCACGCCAGCAAGCAACACAAAAACAAATGAACAAACGACACACTAAGTATAAAGAAAGCCACTTTACGCCTGTCGAGTCAGGGAGTTCAAGTAGGCAACCACATTGGTGGCACTCCGCTCCGTCAGGTTGCTCTGCCCACGCGCATTTAACTGCCGCTGCAAACTGAGTCAATAAAATAAAAATATAAACGATAATCAACAGAAAACCAACTGAAATCAACGAAATTAAAAGGTTACATCTACTGATATGTCCGAGGTTGGAAACCACTCTAAAACGCAGTAAGAAACATGTACGAGGGCACGCAAATGGTTTGTTGTCCATCTAAAAGTACCTTTTAAGTATTTGTCATTGCAATTCATAATTCTAATTTGATTGATTTCTTTCAAATTATTTTGACAAATATATTACACGATTGATTAAACCAAAGCCACAAATAAATTACAAAATAAACACAAATACGCAAGTCATAAGTGCTTCCTGTTTTGGAATTTCGTTGTGTTGGACGACATGGTTTGGATTGAAAGGGTTTCTCGCGCTTTGTTCACAATGCTGGCAGCAGTTTCCAACCCTCGGCTGCTTAGGGCACCCAACAAACTAAGTAGATAATTGGCCAGTATCTAGGGTCGAGGGAAATTGGTTTTAAAAGTCAGCCCCGCACACTTACCCCTCCTCGTCGGGTGGCGGCAGCTCGTCGCAACCGTTGCCCACCTCTGCATCTTCGATCTCGATGCTGTCTTGTCGCTGAGTTGTGGTGGGCCTGCCGCTGGCGGGCATATCGACAGAGGCCGGAGGCGTTGGCTTCTTCGTCTTCTTGGCCCGTTTGATGCGCTCGTCGAGCATGGACAGATCCTTCTCGTTGAGATGGCCAATCATCTTGTAAGTCTTCTCGCCGGACAAGAAGAACACCTGCACGATGCAGTTGAGAGCTGCGTTGCGCACAGAATTATCTCGGTCGGAGATCTGGCGGGCAATCTCCCGGACTGCCGCCTGGGGGGCGATGCTCATGCCGTAGGTCTCAATCAGAAAGGATAGTTCGTCCAGGCACTCGGTTCGCTGACGGGCGTTCTTAGACTTAAGACCCTCCATCACATAAGCAAAAACCTTGACGTAGGGAAACACCAAGATAACTTGCCGCAGGACGCGACGTACGCCATTTCGGACTGCATCCTTGGGATCTCCGATCTGCAAATGCACAAAGCCGTTTAGGAACTTCCGCTAGCTCCCGTATACCCAGTCTTACCTTCAAAAGCAGATGGGGCACAAAGCAACTGCCCTCGTTTTCGGCCAGAATGTATTCCTGGTCAATGAGCATCTGGAAGACCTGCACCAGATATTCGAGACCCTTAATCAGCACAGAAGGGTTCGTATCATAGAAGCGCAGCGTCAGCCATTTGAGGATCAGGTCCAGATTGCACACCAGTGCCTTGCTGTTGCCAGCCAGATCTTCGCTTAACTGCTCGATGACTTTCAAGTGATAGCTGGAAGGGAATTCAAGGGGTTATCACTGGAATTCAGCAGTGATGGCCGTAGGACTCACCGAAAATCGTCGTGGAACATGTTGGCTATCAGCGCCTTGTTTACATTGGCCGTCATCATCTGGTCGCGTAGCAAATCGGTAAATTCCTCGCGTGGTGTTACGAAGGTCCATTTGAGCACCTTCATTTTCTGCTCGTCCAGCAGTCGCTGGTTCTTGGAGTTGTTAGCAGTCAGGAGCGGCGAAAGGTCGATATCCTCGTCCTTCTTTCGCGCAGGTGCCGGCAATTTGTCCTGCCCTCCGGCAGCCCTGGCGGAGGCACTCTTCTGGACACCAGCTGCCCCGCCAGCACCGCCGCCACGCACTGTCTTTGCCTTCGGCTCCTCCGGTATCGGAGCCTGCTGCTTGCCCTTGGGCAGCGGTTTTACCGGGAGATTGGGGCGCGCCTTCTCTAAAGCCGCATATATATCTTTTTAGAGGCGGGCTTCTGCTTGTCCAGGGCTCGATTCAAAGCATCAAATCCGAGGTGGATCATGATTCCCAGTACTGCCTCGTTGGCGTTTTTGCGTACTTCGGCATTTCGGTCGCAGATGTGGGCGTAAAGATGAGGCACCATTGAATGCAGATCCTCCTTCGACACCGACTTGGGGGGAAGGCCTGGCAGCTTGTCTGCCAGCCAAGCCCACAGTTCGGTCTTCAGAGCTGGTGATCCGCCCTTGAGGGCATCCGCAATCATTTCGCTCTCGAAGAACTCCTTGTAGCCACCCTTCTCGCCAAAACTATTGATGCAGTTGAGGGCGGCGGCCCGCACGAAACTCTTGTTATCCCCCAGGGCGTGTAAGAATCCAGGGAACAGGGTGCGCACATGGTTGCGACAGCCAGCGCCCATGGCCGTGGCAAGCTGCTCGCAAATGGCCAGTGTCGTCTGGGCAATCTTGGCATTGGAGTCGACCAGGCGGTGGGCCAGAGCAGGAGCTAAGTCTCCGATGCTGGGCTTGATCAGCCGCGCCTCCGATATTATAGCCTGCAGCTTAGTCAGTCCCTCGTTCCGAGTCTTCCAATCCTTGTCCGACATTTCCTTGAGCAGGGCCTCCGTAATCTGCGGCGCAATGTCAACGCGGGGTAGAAGATCAGCCATGTTGATTGGCTCCTCCTCTCCGGCTGCTCCACCATCGTCGTCCTCATTGTCCGGCGAACTACTGGTTGCTCCGCCGCTGCTACGTTGGACTCCTCTAACAGGCTTTGGCGGTTTTTCACCCACGTTCTTGTCAAACTCGACCTGGATCTGGGACTTCAGGGCGGGCTTTTCGCTGTCGAAGAACATCATCAGAGCATTGCCCATATACATGGACATGGTGCCCACGAGTTGGATGGCAGCAGCACGAACTGTTGGATTGGTGCTCTGCACTCCCTTACGTACATCCTCGATTAAAGTCTTTGGCTGCAGTTGGAAGCCGAACTCTGTGATGGATTTGCCCACCCAATTGAAGGCCTCCGATTGCACTTTCGGTGACTTTTGCTCGAAGGCAAAGCTCAGCACTTTGCCAACGATGTATTCCAGTTTAGTGGCTTCAGCAAAAGCGGACAGAACATCAGCGGCAGTTGCTCCATTCTTGGCGTCAGCTAACTTTTCGGTTATTTCGTTGACCACCAGATCCACGGTTGTCGTGGTCAGCGGATAGTTCTCGGCCACGCTGCGGATTATGTCCAGCTTAAACTTGAGTACCTGGAAGTTCATTTCTTTAAGGCCGGGCTTGCGGCCGCTGATTGTTCGGATCAGGATCTGTGAGATGCCCGCCTGTTTTGCATCGAAGCCGGTGATTTCGCCTAGGAGCTGCTCCACAGCGGCCAGGCGATTCTTCCAGTTGGAATCCACCAATCCGTTAAGTATGTCGGCTGGCAAAATTTCATCGGCCTTTTCCTGCAAATCTTCGGGCGTTAATTCACGTTCCGTGGCTAGGGCTTTTCCAGCCGCCTTAGAACTCGCAGCTGGGGCAGATGCAGCTCCACCCCCTGAGCCTGCCGTGGGCTTCTTCAGGACCTTGCGAGCCCCTGTAGTGGCCGGTCGGGACACTGGCTTGGGATCCACACTTCCCGCCGTGGTCTTGGCAGGAGCAGAGGCTTTCGCAGCCGGTGCTGATGCAGGTCGCGCCTCCTTCTTCGGACCAGCAACCTTTATCTTTATCTCCGCCTTATCGTGGCACTCCTTAATCTTGACCATCTTGAGGGGATCGACGTCGGCTAGCAGTGGAGTCACCGCCTTATCACCCATCAGTTTCATGAGAGTGCCCAGGGCTTCGGCGCTGCTGTCGCGGACCGTTGGATCCGGCTCGTTAAGCGTTTTCACCAGACTGGTGGTCAGAAGCTTGAGCAGCTTCTTGTTTAGAGCGGTTGGCTGGGTGCGGGTCAGGGCACGGGCCAAGAACAAGGCCGTCTCGGATTTAACACTCGGGTTCTTGTTGGCAAGCGACTCCACAATCGACTCTTGCTGGGCCTCCAGTGAAGTGGATGCGTAGATGGCATCGATTGCCTCTCGAAGGGCTGTCACAACATTAGGTTTCTTCTCCTTAAATTTCTCCAAAAGGGATGGCACACAAGCCTGGAATAAAAGAAAGTATCTGTTAGTTTTTGTTTAAAGGAGAGTATGAGTCATCACTTACCGATGCGTAGTTAGAGAATCGCTTTGCCAATCCTTTTGCCAATAGAGCCAGGCATTTTCCGGCCATGGCCACAAGGACTACGTTGGAATCCTTGGTTATCACTTTTTTCAGGGCGCTCACTACCGTTCCGTACTCCCCGTTCTCAAGCTTTGGATGGTCAGTAAGCAACTTCTCCAGGACTTCCAGCGATTCCTTGCGCAGTGTCCACTTTTTCTCCTCCAGCTTGTCATAGAAGTCCTTGGGCATCTTGGAGAGTATGTCTACGGGATCAAGAAGATCCATGGGGTCGATTTCTTCGACGCCAGCCTCACCATCCTCTTCTATACCATACAAGTAGAGCCAAATCAGTATTACATTGATTAACCGGAATGAAGTCCTTACCATTATAGGCATCTTCGATGGCGGCTGCGTCTGCGATTTTTGCCTGCTTTTCTTGCTGTGATTTAAGATATCTAGACGGAAAAAAACTTCAGTAAGGAAACCAATTAAAAGTTGGGTAAAAACTGACCTGGAAGGCTCGACGCGTTCGCCTTTGAGCTTGTCAAACTCATCCTCCAGCTCTTTGAGCGTTACCTGGGGCAACGTTGAGATCTGTGCCTTCATGGCGGCTCCGATCCAGCGGAAGATCTCAACTGCCAGCTGTTTGCCTTCATCTCGGACCGCTTTATCTCGATCAGACATCAGTGGGGCCAGCTTTTTAATCAGCGGTTTTACGCCGACCACTTTGTGTCCGAACTCCCGAAGAGCCAGCGTAGTGGCCGCCACACAGGCGGACACAATCTTAGGGTTCTTGGCCTCCATGCCCTTGATCAGTTCCTCGACGACGGCATCTTGCTTCTCGATCTCTACGTACATGAGTGCCACCTGGACGGAGAGCTCCTTGGTCTTTGTCTTGGGCGCGGCAATGCACTTCTGGACAATGCCGGTCATCACATCGCCTACAGTGCGTCCGGCAAGGCCGCTGTTCTCCACAAAGATGAGGGCCGCCTCCAGGCCCTTCTCCTGGGCCAGTGCATTGGAGTCCACCACCATCTTCTTGATGAGGCCCGCAAACTTGGACCACTCCGGCGACTTCTCGTCGTCTAGCTCGCGGAAGATCTTAGCGGCCTCCTCATAGCCGTCGACGCGGGCTTTCCATAGTTTGTGCACACATCGCTCCTCCACCGGCAGCTTCTTGTACTCGGTGTCCTCGGCCATTGTGTGTGGTGCTCAGAACTCAACCCGATTTGGTCTGAGCAGTGGATTCTCCTCAGTGGTCTCTGTCGCAAGCAGTTGTCTCAACCAACATTCTTAGAGAAGAAAAAATATTATATAAAATCAAATCAAACCGAATTTCTTTCTAAAAATCAACCAAATCTCAATGAAGCAGAACTATTCTGGTTGTCAGGAGCCATCAAGCTAATGTTTCAAAATTGAGCTTAATGGTCGATGAAATGCCGGAGGCCAAGGAATCATCCGTCCGTTCCGCTCGAGAGGCGGCAAAGAGTAAATGGGTCGGCCATATTTAGATTGCCGCCCGTCCAACTGCAGTTATTTGGCAAGAAGAAATAGAAATAGGAGCGTGCGAATTTGGTTTTTCGGAAAAGGTTGGTTGGCTGTCACCAGGATGGGTGATATCATATCACAGAATAGCGCGCCTTATTTAGACAATATACATATCAGGGGCAGGGCAGCCTTCCCCCTCCGTCCCAAAAGGTGACATATACGCACACGCAAGCCTGTGACTGACTCAGTCTGGTATCTTTCGTGTCCCTACACGTAATATCAACAAAACAAAAATATCATTAAAATAATTAAATTATTCATACCCCTTGACAAATTTCTCAACATCTGTATATGGACTGATTATCTGTGCTCCAGTTTCAGAAGAGAATTCCATTAGTCGGATATGCCGCGCTTTGTTAACCACCCTCCCGCTCTCTCTCTCTCTCTCTGTCTTTCTTAAGCGTACTTTTAAGCTCTCACGCACACCGACGCTCTCTCGTTCGAATTAACGGATCGCGGGCAAGAACAAATGTTTCTCCTGCGGCTCTATACGTCTGGAAAATGCCGTCGTTTACCGTTCCAGCCAATTGCTAAACGTTGCTCTGACTTTCAATTTCCAGTGGCTGCTACTTGAGAGCCCCAGATGCACCAAATTCCGCCCATTTTAGCGACAAACAAAAAGCGACGCCCTGGACCGAAATCGCGATGCACTCAAGTGCATTCCGGAACACTCACCATCAGAATTAAGATCCAAGTACCGCCGAGCAGCGGGGGGCGTGGCAGGGGCTGTGGGGGCGGACAGCTGGCCAGTGGTAGCGGTTTTAAAGGGCTGCGCAATGCAATAACTTCGATTTTTCGCAGGCGACACACCAACACTTTCGCACTTAGGCACTCACACTAATTCGAGTTGAATTCACCGACGAGCTTTTTTACGGCTGCCAGCTGTGCAGCAACAATAAATAATAACTTAACTACGTTTTCACCACATCGAAGCACTTTTGTGCAGCGGAATTCACTCGGTTTCGCGTGAGGTAAATAAATAATAATTTTGCAGTTCTTCAGCAGCGTCGTCGCGCGCCAGTGTGACCGCCAGAAATAATCGATATAATACATGGAAAAATGGAAATAAAATAGCCGTATTCCACTTGCAAATATTTTCACACTTTGAAAAAAGAACTTTACCTTGCGGAGCAGCGGCTAAAGTTGGAAAATAGTGTAGTTACTTTACTGTACTTCAGAAAAGCCCCAACTCCCGATCATATATATTTATATTTTCAGGATCCATGTGTTTTGGGGTCCTGATTACGAGTAAATAGGTCAAAGTTTGCGTCAAGACTAATTGAAATACCCTTTTTTTTTTGTTTTGTGACCTTTTTTCGATTAAGTTAATATTTAACGAGTTATCGACCAAAATATGTTGATTTTTAACCGTCATTCAAAAATGACGGTCTGATCTGGCAACATCACCTAGATAGGTGATTTTAACGTTTATCGTTACATTATCGCTTTCGTGAATGTTATCTGAATAATATCGGTTTTCATGAATGCTATCGATATGCAACATATATAAGCAGGCAATGTTTAATTTGAATTTAAAAATGATAGGGCTTTGGGGCTTTTCGGCAGTACAGCTTGAATCCAATGTAAATATATAAAATCATATGTAAACTGTTATATAGAATTTATTGTGCCGCCGCTTTCGACGCGCGTTATTTCAAGCAGGTGTATGGTGTGTCCGCCCATAAACTCGAGCAGATCCACGCCCGACTCCTTGCCAATGTCGTCCATGCTGACGGGCAATGCCTGCAGTTTCCACTTCTTGAGCAGCGCCTCGATGGACCAGTCGGCGCTCCGCTCCTGGTATGTGAATATGAACTTGGCCCCGGCATTCCGTTCCAGCAGAAAGGCCACCGTTACCACAATGTCCTCGAAAACACTAGGATCGTAAAAGCAGTCGGCGGCAATGATGAGGTCCAGAGGTGGGAGTCGGAACACGCTGTTCAGCAGTAGGCCCCAACTCAGGCCCACCACATCGATGTCCACGCCCGGCTGCAGCTGGTTGGCCAGGCAGGACTTGCGGATGTGGGCCAGCGACTTGGGCAGGATGCAGTTGTCGGTGAGCACCACCTGGGCGCGGCACTTGGCGGCCAGAATGCCGGGCAGGGCGGTGCCGCTCCCCAGCTCCAGAATGCGCTTTCCGGCCAGTGTCTGTCGTCGTTCCCAAAGAAAGTGGGCTAGTACTGGGGCACAAGGCCACGTGTAGAAGGAGTACGCTCCCTGGAGCAGCTATGGGTTCATTTTTAAGGATTAGTTGCTGCGGGAACACCTGGTCCTCAATCTCACCTCGGGTATTTTGATCTCCAGTCGCTCGGCGGGGGATCCGCTGAAAACGAACTTACGGATGTGCTCGGCGGTGGCTGTGGCTGCCACAATGTCGTTGTCCTCGCTGCCGCTCTTCATGTGGAAACGCATTTTAACACGGGCATGCAGGAATAGTACTTTTTTTTATAAACTGTTGCTATTTTTTAGAGATTTGTTTACAACCTGTTTGATTAGTGATGCCAAAGCCGAAACGATACTATTATCGATAATGCTGGAGGTGAGCTTGGTAATCCGTGACTAACGCGAATACCGGCAATTCAAACAAAAATTTAATTAAAGTAATGATTAAGGGTGACATACATTACCGAATTTTTTCTAAAAATTTTAAATATTTTATTTTCATTAAAAATGTATAGTTATTATTTACAGATTTGTGTTATACAATCTCCGATTTGAAATAATAAAAGATATTTAAATAACACAGCAAATTAAATTCAATTTATAAAAATTGTTCTACAATTTCAAATTTAATTATGGCTTATATCCGTCAAAATTGTACCATAATACTTTTTTCAGCTAAGCGCACCCTTAATGTAAATATTTGAGACCCTGTGGTGCTGCTGAATGCTGGGACAAGTGCTCACGAACTCAACTATCGCCCATCTCTAAGGATCGTTTCAAAGTTTTGAGATTCGCTGTGCGATGGAGGGATTCTTCAAAGAAGGTGCTGCGTAAATTAAAGAGCTAAAGTAAAAGTAAAACGATGAACTCCTTTGGGAAATGGGAGTGCTGCGGCAAATTGGGCCAGGGCGGATTCGGCGAGGTGCTCCACTGGCGAAACCGGACGACGGGCCGGGAAATCGGTGAGCTATAAACAACTTTTGGGCCCCACACAACGTACATATATGGAAATGCTTTTCCCAGTGTTGTGTGTTTGTGTGCAATTCGCAGAAATCAGGCTGATGCAAGCATTTCCCGGTGGTGCACTGATAGCAAGGCCACCCGGCCGATTTATACGTGTGTGTGGTCCCCGGATGCGATAGTCCATAGCCTATAGAGCTTATAGCCCTTTGGCTGAGTCAGCCGAAAGCCATTCCCTGCGTCGCAGATATAAACGCCACTTATGTTTGTTTATTTATCTTTCATTTAGCCACCAAACATATGCAGAACACAAACTCTCTGGGTGCCGATCAGCAAATAAAACTGAGCGAACGTTGGAACAAGGAGTTCAATTGGTCACGCCAGTTCCTGCATTTCTCTCACATTGTGGCTGGCGTGATCCTGGACGATGAGGATCCGGACTTCGTGAAATTCCTTAATGCCAGGCACCTTGCCAAGTTGCCTGTGATTGTGCTGGAGTACTGCAATGGCGGCGATGTGAGGAAGCGACTGCAGAGGCCGGAGAACGCCAACGGACTGGTGGAGTTCGAGGTGCGTCAGATCCTGGTCGCTCTCCGTCAGGCCCTGCACTTCCTGCACTCTAAGTGCGGAGTCTGCCACCGCGATTTGAAGCCGGATAACATTGTAATCCAACGCGGCGAGGATGGAAAGAAGGTGTACAAGCTAACCGACTTTGGGTTGGCGCGTGTAACTCCCGACCAGACGATGTTACAGAGTGTGGTGGGCACCCGGCACTACTTCGCCCCCGAAGTGGTGGAATCGGGCCGCTACAACTCAGCCGTGGACTATTGGTCACTGGGAATTATTGCCTATGAGCTGGCCACGGGCGAGCTGCCATTCATACCACACCAGACGCCAAAGAATATTCTACTCAGTTTGCTTAAGAAGCCCGTCAATTGCATTGCCATCACGGAGGATCCACAGGAAAGCTGTCGTTTTGAAAATCAGTTCGAACTGCCTGAGGAGCACCATCTGTCGCAGCCCTGGGCCGAGGCGTTCACCAAATGGTTGCGCTGCCCGCTGGACACAGACTACAAGCGACGCGGCCAGCTGGCATCTGATGAAGTACAATCAGTTCCAGTCGTCTTCGCTGAGCTCGACAAGCTGAACCAGATGAAGGTGCTAACTATGTTTGCAGTTAACTGCTGCAAGCGACTGGAGTACGCGGTTACGGCTGACATGACCATGGACGATCTGATTCGCTTGATTGTGCGCGACACCGGAATGGACGCAAAGGATGTATACTGCGCGCTGCCTACTTTCCATCCGCACAAACAAATCACGCCACACACTAAGCCCTTGAATCTGTATGTGGAGGAGTGGAACGACACGAGCAAGGAGTCGTGCAAGTCGGCCAAGCGGAAAAATCCCCCTGTAATGCTGTACATCTTTCAAGGGAAAAAAGAATGTGACTACAGTGTGCCCGAGCAAAGGCTGTCGGTTCTGGCTCAGAAGTTTATGACCAACATGTTAAAGTTGGAGGAGAGATGGGTGGTCAAACGCGTAGCTCTGGACATGTTCTACGTGCTCAACAAGGAGCAAGCTATCTACAAGATGTTCCTGTCCGGTGTTAACGAGCATGCGCTTACGCTGGAGGACGAAATGGTCGCCAATCCGTTCATAGACAGCATTAATGCGCAGCTTCTGACTACCACCTATGCATTTGAACAGCTGAAAAGCCTGCGAACAGCAGTTCAATTAGTAAGTCCGACTTTTCAGGTATCTATACGCCGGAAACAAATTGTTTCACTTCTCATTTGGTCTGATTTCAGCTTAACGACGGTGCAGAGTGGGAGAAGCTCGCAAATAATTATGAAGCCATCACACTAAGCGCTAAATCAATCAAGGGCCACTTTGAATCCAACTTGCGCAGTGCTCAGGGCATGGTCCAGACCACAAGTCAACTGCTCAAGGATCTCGACGAGAGAGATATATTCGATCCGTAAGACAATAATGACAGTAGACAAGAGAAATATAACCCAGCTTATTTGCTTTAATTTTTAGAACTCGTTTTCACCAACTTTACCTGAGTAACGGACAACGGGCCATTTCACCGGCGGAGTTAAAAAACGCCTTCCTTCAGTTCGTCACTATTCGTTCCCAGTTGCATAGAGATGGCGAGGCTAAAGCACGCTCCAAGGCTATCGATGCACTGCACTTCCATTTTTTTAAGAGCAAGGAGTCCGTCCGAGTTCTCTTAAACAAATTTGCCGACTTGCAAAGCGAGATATTTAGCATGCACTTGAAGATGGTAAAGCCCATATCCACAGCACCATCTCCGATGCTTCAGCTTAGCGACGCGATGGACCGTCTTACTATGAGCTATGGGCAACCCATGGCGGATTCATTTGACTCTCTAGGCACGGCCAGTGTTATCGATGAGGCAGAAAGGATTAATAGCATGTAAGTGAATATATAAAAAATTGTATTTAATATTTTTATTGATAAATTATCTTTTGCTTTTTTAGGCTTATCCGTGAAATGGAAATCGATCACTTTTAATGCTTGTTACTCGTACAGAAGTCATGCCGGAGTTCACCACTACGCCTCCATTCGAAATCATAGAATAATTCGATTTTATTTTGTTATATCACATCCAATTGGTAATTTCACTAGCTTTAATGGTTTCTCAGAAACTGAAGGGCATGTTTTTCATCTCAGAATGATTTGTGTTTTGTTAAACATTAAAAAACAATCCATGTTTATAATTTTCGCCACTGTGTAATGTTTACATTGGCCGATTGAATTTAAAATTGGCATGAAGTGGGGAAGTTTGATTTGGATATTTAATGCCTGCTTTCCAGATGGCCCAAAACTGATGTCGGCTTTGTTCATTTACATATGAGTAAGTAACTTATAATTTTCATCGAGCCTTGGTTATATCAAACCTATATAACTAAAACGAAACAAAATGATCTGCTTTTGAGTTTAAGAAATCTGGGCTCCATTATTCAGTGAAAAAGTTAAAATAATTATTTGTAAAACCAAAACAATCTTTAATTCTGTTGTTTACATTTTAAAGGTTGCTTATAGTTCTTCTGTATGTATATAATATGTTTATAAGAAATATTAATAATATGAATTCAGCAGTTGAACTTGTGCTATATTTCTGTCAATCTTTTTCTACTGGTTAAAAGTTGTCTGGCAGACAAAACAAAAACTTCAAA
Source organism: Drosophila gunungcola (assembly GCF_025200985.1). Taxonomy (NCBI): domain Eukaryota; kingdom Metazoa; phylum Arthropoda; class Insecta; order Diptera; family Drosophilidae; genus Drosophila; species Drosophila gunungcola. The sequence goes on from NC_069139.1 coordinate 11,787,714, forward strand.
GCATATATGGTATATATAACAGACGGCTTAATTTACGAATAAACAGCTGTATATAGTTTGGCTTGGTCAATTGAAATGAAACTGCTGAGGATTGCAATGTCACGAGAAATTGCACATGCGGCAGAACCGAGAATTCGTGGGCTTCTGGCCATGCCAGACGTGGCTATAAAAGCGATACCAGCAGCTAGGCAGCCACCACAAGCCGTTAGCCGGTGACCACTGTCGGAGCTCTAGAAGAATCGCAAGGAAGCACGAAATGAATCTACACTGGTCGATTGGTTTGCTTCTGCTCCTAGGAGTTGTACTGCAGGTGGATTGGATAACAGCTAAGCCTCCGACGAGGAAGTCACTGCGTGAGTAAATTGAATTGAAAATCAGTTGAATAGTAAACGACAATTTAACTATTTGATTTCTATGCAGCATCATTCCTCAAGGTATGCCATCGTGATTCCCCGGACCTGAACACATGCGCCCGTGAATCCTATGAAGCGCTGCGACCGCGACTGATGGAGGGCATTCCCGAGCTCTATATACCAGCCATGGAGCCACTGGTCGTTCCGCAGGTGAAGATGGACCAGGACTCCGGTGCCATCTACCTGCACTCCGTGTATCGGAACGTAAAAGTCACCGGCATTTCGAAGCACACGGTGAACGAGATGCGCTTGGAGCCCTCAAAGCTGAAGTTCATCGTGTCGCTGACATTTCCCAATCTGCACTTGGAATCAGACTACAGCATTAAGGTCAGTAGAGATGTATGAAGCCACTTCGCAAGCCCACTCCAAACAAACATAACTACAAGTACAATTGTTGCTCTTGTAGGGAAAAATCATGATGATGCCTCTTCTTGGCGATGGTCACTGCATGGTGGATCTAAGTAAGTTATATTATCAATTGGGCTTCCAATAAAAAATTTAATTTAATTTGTTGTACAGCAAACATCACCATGCGCACAGAACTGATCGGACAGGAATACAAAAAGAATGGAGCCAACTATCTTAAGATCAACACGGTTAAGGTCAAGTACGAGCTATCAGATGTACACATACACCTGGACAACCTGTTCAACGGGGACAAGGCTTTGGGTGACCGGATGAACGAGTTCCTCAACGAGAACTGGAAGGCCTTGGCCGAGGAAGTGCGTCCACTGATGTCCAAGGCTCTGGTGGACATTTTGAGAGCCTCCGTGGACAAGCTGTTCTCATCCTTCAGCTACGATGATCTCCTGCCCAAGGGCAATAACTAAATGGAGACTGGTGGTGACTGGTGAACAGCGTATTAGCCAACTTAAAGATTTAATCGTAGTACAAAGAATAGCCTACAAATAAGCACACAATTAAATGCGAAATAAATTATGAATATAATACATAAACGGCGGATGAGGATCCGTAGACCACTAAACCAGCCAAAGCTTGGTGGGCATCTTGGAGAATACGTTGTTCCACAGGCCGTGGAAGATGTCGGCCAGTCCCAGTTCCAAGTCTGGACGCAGCTCGGCAATTACTTCCTTGCCGTTCTGATTGAGGAACGAGTTGATCGAGGCCGCCAGGATGTCGTTCCCATTGAACAGATTCTTGAGATGGATGCGCATGGCGCCCACGTCGAAGCCCACCTTCATCTCGTCGATGTGGATGATCTCATCGCCAGTGCGTGTCTCATTCCGTAGGGAGATCCTGGTGTACACAGTGGTGTGCACGTTCTTCAGGGCCATGGCAACGTCTCCACTGCCGATGAGTGGGAGCAGTAGGATATTTCCCTTTAGGTTGTACTTGGCCCGGATTCGCAGTCGAGGGAGCTCCAGCTCAAAGTTCAGCAGGCGCCGCTCCAGATCCAAGCTACAGCAAAAAATAAACGTATGAGTTAATAATCTCTATTAATTTCAAGTATTTTTCATTTGGATTATCTGATATACTTCCCAAAATCCATTTTCTTACCTGGCTCGACGGACAGTCGCGTTTGATGGTCCTCGAATGACGAGGTTCTGGAATCCGCCGGACAGCACCAGATTGCCACTGCCCTTTGACACCGACACTTGGTCGATGTTGAGTGGCTCAAAGCTCTTCACCCCGAGCTCCGGAATTCCTGCCGCCAGGGCCGGAAAGCAGCCCTCAAAGAGCTGCCGGAAGCACTTGTCCTCATTTGGATTGGAGCGCTTGCATGTCTGCAGCCACGGAGCTGAAAGACACAAGATTACGATAATGTGTTTAAGATTGGATTTAATTACTGATATTACTATTAATGTAAAATCAAACCAAAACACCACTTACGAAATGAAAAAGTCGTGCCGATTGCAAAACTTCTGATACCTTATTTTGTGACGAAAAATGATTGAGCATTCGACTAAATAATAAAAAAAAATGGAATATTTTTCACTTTTTTGCAATCCAGAAAATGGTTAATTCATAAAAATATCAAAAAATCGATCCGATATTACACACCAAGATTTAAACGCAGATTTTTAAGCCACAAGACTTAAAAGATATACCATTTCACAATGAGACATATGCAAGGAAAGTTGTGGACTATTGAACTGCAGGTTTTTGGTCACTTTTCGGCAAAGCCATTTTTCGGAAATTAAGAAAGGGGTAACATCATCAAAATATCAAAAAATCGATCCGAAATTACAAACCAAGATTTAAACGCAGATTTTTAGAGACTTAAGCCACAAGACTTTAAAGATATACCATATCAAAATCGGACGCCTGTAAGAAAAGTTATGGACTAAGAACTGCAGGATTTTGGTCAATTTTCAGCAAAGTCATTTTTATCAAATTATGAAAGGGGTAACATCATCAAAATATCAAAAAATCGATTCCAAATTACAAACCAAGATTTAAACGCAGATTTTTAGAGACTTAAGCCACAAGACTTTAAAGACATACCACTTCACAATCAGACGTCTGTAAGAAAATGTATGGGTTAAAAACTGCAGGTTTTTGGTTACTTTTCAGCAAAGCCAATTTTTGGAAATTAAGAAAGGGGTAACATCATTAAAATATCAAAAAATCGATTCCAAATTACAAACCAAGATTTAAACGCAGATTTTTAGAGACTTAAGCCACAAGACTTTAAATATATACCACTTCACAATCAGACGTCTGCAAGGAAAGTTATGGACTAAGAATTGCAGTATTTTGGTCAATTTTCGGCAAAGCCATTTTTCGGAAATTAAGAAAGGGGTGTAACATAATCAAAATATCAAAAAATCGATCCGAAATTACAAACCAAGATTTAAACGCAGATTTTTAGAGACTTAAGCCACAAGACTTTAAAGATATACCATATCAAAATCGGACGCCTGTAAGAAAAGTTATGGACTAAGAACTGCAGGATTTTGGTCAATTTTCAGCAAAGCCATTTTTCGGAAATTAAGAAAGGGGTAACATCATCAAAATATCAAAAAATCGATCCGAAATTACAAACCAAGATTTAAACGCAGATTTTTAGAGACTTAAGCCACAAGACTTTAAAGACATACCACAGTCACAGTTCCGCAAAGCCATTTATTAACTTTTCTATTTACACAACTTGTATACAAATTTTTAATGCTTCTTTAGTATTTTTTAAAAAACACTGATTATCCTTATGAGCACTTATAGCTATTATTACTTACGTCTCTCCTGCAACGGAAGTTTATCGTTCACAATTTCGCGCGTATACGCCCCGGAGCCTTGTGTCACCGAAACCGAAAAGATAACGCCCAAACTAATCGCCAACTTCCAGTATGTTGTGTTAAACATTGTTTTAAAAGGAAAAAATCAAAACCAAATCGACAGGTATCCTTAAAGCGACAATAAAGTTCGTTATTTTAAGTCGGTTTTCCGTTGCGCGCGACCGTTAGCGACGATGGCTCGAGACCAAGTGCCGGGATAGCCAAGAGAAAAGTCGGACGAAACCATCGAAGGCCATGGTAATGTGACTTTTTTCGTGGGCTGCTTTTGCGGCCAGTTTTACATACTCTTTTTGCCCGCACTGGCATTACGAATTCCGCAATTTCGGAACTGGCGGCGCCGTATACCCGTTTACACCCCCTTTCCCGCTTGTCAAGTGACCACGGAAAAAATGTCGATAAAAAGAGTGTAAAATGCACTAATCACCTGGGGAATTTAAATTATAGGACGGGTCTTAAATTAATAAATAAAATAATTTCTTTATTTAATTATCTTTTTCAACTTATAGAAAGTAAATTATTTGAGTACTTTTAAAATCTATAGTAAATGAATGTTATTTAATGACGGTGTGCGACAATTTTATTTATTTAAGCCATTCAACTCGTTTACTAACTATGTTGGTAATTACTACAGGTAGCATTCCAAATTTCCCAACTGTAGTGCATAAGACTGCACCACTTGACCGAATATTTGTGTTGGCTTATTTGTTGCATTGATATTTGTACTTTTATGTTGTTTTCAATTTAACTTTCGTTCGGCGCTTAAACGCCACCGATTCCCAGCTTGTTTATGTTTATAGACGTTGCGCCACACACACACACCAAGATATGGCCAGAAAGCCAAAAGCCGCCCAACTCGTCCCCCTGGCCTGCTTCCAGTTCCACCGGAGTTCCCTCCAAAGTTGTTCACCTGTTGACTACTTCTGGTATTACGCAGACATGGCTCGATCGGAGCTGGAGTTGGAGTTGTCTGGGATCGTCGGCGCTGCCTTGCCCCTTCATTGTCACGGGTTTTGTCCGGTTTTCTGGCCGTTCGTGCTCCAATGCCTCGGGCCACAGAGGCTTCACTTGCCCCACGTTCCCTCTCTTCCCCTTTTGGCGGTTGTCGCGTGCACTCTGGTTGCCAGTTTCAGTTACGCAGTCTCCCCAATTAACCAATTAACATTTGGCCTAGAGGTGGTCCAGTGACCTGATCGTGAGCGGGAAGAGATATCGAAATGTACCACATTTCGTCCATTAACTACTCAAATAAGTAATTTTGTAAGAATCGTTAAAACTATGTCCTACCTCAATCAAAATTTTTTGTTCGGCGATCTCTATTTATACTACTTTATCAAATTTATACTACTTTAGTACGTGTATTAAGCAGACTAAATATTATATATCATTTACTAATGAAGTTAAGTAATCGAAAAACTTTTACCCACATATTGGGTTTGCCGTTGGGATAATATAGAAACTCGCTGAGACAACTCGATTATAAATAAATGTAAGCCAATTACTTTATAAAGTAATTATATAAGCAATAAAAGGTGGTAAATTTTTGTTTACAAATTTCTTACTGCTATTATATTTGCAATGAACTCCATTTATAGTTTTTAATATTATTTCTCACGATTTCATCTCCAGCACTCATTTGTCATTTGGAAGTCACTTAATTGCCGAAGTTTACGAAAACATGAATATGCAAATTCGGGCCCTTACGCTTATGTGACTAATAATCTTTCTCCCGCACGGGTCGGCATATTTCAATGTTGCATGTTGCGACAATAGTCAGACATTAAATTCATCCATGTTCATCTCATTTTTTTTTTTTGACAAAAAAGTCGCGTGCGGAAATTACCGAAATTGCGGGTCTTTGCAATAGTTGACCAGCGTCTGGGGATTGCGATATATTTAATTGTGGCTGCTTCCTCGCCGACTGGCCCATCAAAATAAAAACAATTCAGCTGAGATTGAACAGCTGTCGAACTGGCAAAAGTTGTTTCACTCCTAAAGCCTGGAATTGCGCAACTTTCGACTTGAATTATTAACAAGCATTTTATTTTCTTTGAACGGCAAACAAACGAGTTTAATGTTCGCCATCGATTTGGTTTGTTTTCGTTTCGGTTCAAGTTTTATTGGCGTTTATTTTCACACTTGCTGGTGCATTCCTCGATGCCAGGTTTTTTTTGTTTAAAACGTTGGATGCCCCAAGTGATGCAATCACTGGGCACCAGCTTTTTTGCTACATTTTTTTGCAATGTCATAAAAGTAAAGAAAACAAATAATTGAAGGGGCTTTCCCACAGCTCTCGGCTGGTGTAAATCCAACCGCAATCCGCCTTTGGTCACGTGCAATTGGAGCCAAGAGTTCAATAGCTTCGATTGGGCTTTTTAATTTGGTACCTTGGCATGCAGATCACGCCTCTAATTTTATCGTTTATCACTCGATTTTAGCTTGTATTTTGATTGCAGGCGCTGCTCTGGCATTGACCGATTAACCCGTCAGCAAGTCTTGTGTAAAGGGCCGACATTTTGGCACTCGTTTGCCAAAATGTTTTCATTTTTTATTTTAATTAATTTTATTTGACTGACATTTACGCTGACGGCTTAAAAAGTAACCGTTTTATAAAAAATAAAATTCAAATATAACGTATTGCGAGTATATGTAGATGTTAAGTAATTTTACTTTTTGGAAGATCAATCGGTAAAATAGCAAAAAAAAATAGCAGCTCAAAAGTAGGCAACCATTTTTTGATTCAGTTTAAGCGAGGACAAAAGCTCAAATACATAAATCCACATTTTACCATTGGTAAAAAATCATTATCATAAGTTATAGTTCATTCTCAAATATTTTGAACCATGTTAAAGGAAAACCCCTTTAGAAAATAAGAATTTTAACATGTACCCAAAAATCATTGTTCAAAAAAAGTGCTATATTTGAATACAATCTTTATTTAGAGTTCATGTTTAAAGGAGCAGAGTTATAATAATACTATACTAATGCGTACGCCTAAAGCTAAATGTTCTATGAAGAGGGTGAGTGGGGGAAGTGCGGTTTACACATATAATATTTAAGCTAGTTGAACAAGAGTTATGATAAAGAACTACATCGAACTGAATTATAAACGAAGCGATAAACAATATCTGTACACATATATATAACTCCATAGTTAAGCACACATATATAAACGTATATTTGTACAACAAAAATTGCTATTAGTTATTTACACGACATAGAAACTAAGTGCCATTCAGCAGATTTTAACCTAGAAACAACCACTGTTTGAGTTTCCAATTTCCACTAAATTTTGCCGAAATCATAATTGTTAAAATATCGGATTTTTGAATTTTAACGCCATTATGAATTTGAGAAACTTGATTGAAATGGAAATACGAGCAGGGTCGAGTGGGACTAATGTCTAAAGTCTTTTCAATGCAATGATTCCAACTAAGGCTTCAAGCTAAGGTGCAATTGGTGAGGAGGAGGGAGATCACATCACAGAGCCAGTGTCCAATGTCCAGTGTCCAGTGTCCAATGTCCAGTGCTTAGGGATTACGAGGTCGCCATCAGCTTGGCCGCCTGGATGACGTTGTGCTGGTGATGGTAGCCAGCCAACTCACTGGCCGCTCCGCCCGCCATGGCCGCCGTGGACGCAGCTCCTCCCAACGCCCCGAAGGTGCCACCAAAGTAGCAATTGTTCACATAGTCATAGTTGGTGGCACTCGTCTCCGTTTTCACTCCATACGCGGCGGCAGCTGCGGCGGCATGCAAGTGATGATGGGCCGCTGCCGTCACATGGTGTCCATGGGATCCGCCCAAATGGTGATGGTGCTGGTAGTGGGGCGAGGGGGTGCCATTGCTCAGCGTCGGCGTCTCGGCACTGTGCGACGTGTAGGCGGACGCACTGCCTCCGCCCGAGCTGCTGCCGGGCGTGTAGAGCTGCGATCCTGCCGCTCCGTGGAGCTGGCGGGCACTCAACTGGGACTGGCCGGAGGTCGGAGTCATGCCGTGGCCATGTTGCTGGTGCTGCTGTTGCGTCGCCGCCTGTCCATAGTGGGGAAAGCATTGCTGGTGAGCCGCCTGCTGCTGTTGTTGCTGCTGCTGCTGCTGCTGTTGCTGCTGGGCGTTGTGGTGTCCCATCAGAGTGCTGCTGCTGCCGGTGGTGGTCTTTAGGTCCGTGTGCAGCTTACCAAGGCTGTGGCTCAGCGAGGGTTTGAGATCTGGCGGTGGAGAGATCGGGATTAGAGTCTTGGAAAACTTTGCTTAAGTTTGGCATAATTAGTGAACAAGGTCGGTTGGTTTCATTGCTAAATTCAAAGTTGCTATAGATCTCTTATTTTTTGTATGATGTGATAAAATGTATTTACTTTGCGATCCACTAGAACGTTTTTCAAAGTCGAACTTAAATTTCCTAATTAAAACGACTAAATACTAAAAATACAAATATTGATTTCTTTTGCGATCCACTAAAAAATATTTGAAAGTCCAACTTAACTTCCGTTTTAGAGACATTAGTTGTGGAGGCAAAAAGTTATGAAACTATAAATACAATTGTGGGTTTCACTTTTAGAGTAAAACAGTTTTCTAAAAATACTGATCAAAAGAGATCCTCTTCTTAAGTAAAAATAATTAGTTTTTTAAACTTTCAGTGAAGAGCACCCCAATCGAATAAGTGACCACTTACCATGCTCTTCCTTGCACTCCTTGATGGCCTCCAAAGTGGAGCTCGATCCGGAACCAGTGCCCGTTCCGCCCGCCGATCCGCTGCCCGTTTTCTTGGGCTTCCGCTTCCTGGTCTGGATGCCATCCTTGCGCATGGCCAGTGGTCGGTTCACACCGTGCAACTTGTAGTACAGGCCGCAGGCGTTGCACACTGGCTCGCCGTCGTTGTTGCGCCTCCACAGGGTTGTCGTTCGGGTGCCGCAGTTGGTGCAGCACAAGCCCATCCTCCTGGTAGCAGTCTAACAAGGAGATGGTCCAAATTAGCAACGGAATCTGGAGTGGATCGAAGGGGACTACTCACTGCACTCACCAGGCGCTTGCTGGGCTTGATCAGCGGCCGGTTCATCCCGTTCATCTTGTGGTACAGTCCGCAGGCGTTGCACAGGTAGTGCCCAGTGCCATCCCGTCGCCACAAGGGCGTCGATATGGCGCCACAGTTGACGCACTCGCGTCCCTCGCCGAACTGAAAGTCCATGGCGCTCTCGTAGGGCGAGGATCGCTGGAAGCCCGACGGATCGTAGGCACTGCGCCAGGAGCCCATCATCACGGCGTTGGGCGAGTAAAACTGCGCCGGCAGCTGGCCGTGTGCCGATCCGAAGCTGTCCGTGGTCCAGGCATTCTGCGCCGCAGCACTGCCGAAATGCGCGGCCACGTGGTTGTACTGGCGGTTGGAGGGCACGTAAACCGGAGCGTTTACGGCCTGCTGGTGGTAGCCGGACACCCCGACTCCGACTCCGGCGCTAGCCGCACTCCCGGCGGCAGCCAGGTCCGTGTATGCCGCTACGGCGCTGCTGTGGTACATCTTTACGGCGGCGGCGTGGCTGGCAGAAGCGGATTCGAATACGGATGTGGATGCGGAGGCAACCGGCAGCGTCACGTTTTGCTGGTCACCGCTGAAATGCGGATAGTCGCGTGTCGACTGCTGATCCGATGTGGACTGCAAGGAGACGAAAAATAAATCATTAGTTAGATATTAAATACGTTAAAAACGTTAAATAATATATTAACAATAATGCATAAATATATACATAAAGAAAATTAATCAGTCAATCTTAGGTAAGATTTAAATGATTACAAGATGTTTAAAAAACTTTTAGAAGAATCATTTTTCAATTTTAAAATTATCCATTTAAAGAATGTCCTTATCTTTCAATACGTTTATTTTATTTTACACTAAAATGGTAAATTTCCAGAAATTTATTTGATATATGTACAAAATGTAGGGGTGTAAGTTAGTTGTAGAATGTGAAATAGTCAATAAAAATGACCACTCTGTGTAAAGTTAATTTATAGTGCTACACTATATAATATCTCTTGTTCCATCCCTTTTTAGATCCTGTCCCTTTTGCCCCAGCTCCCATTTCCATCTCTTTCGTTCAGGGACTGCCATTGGATGCTCTGGCTCATGGGCAACTTCCCTTGCTTGGCAGCCATTTTGGTTTCACTTCTTGCTGCAGCTCCTGCGTCTGCTCTTCAGCCCTCCCCCGGCAGCGGATCCCCCTCCTCCTCTAAATCGGAACCCGTTTTCCCGGACTGTGCCCTTTTGGTTACCAACTCGAGTTAATGGCGCTCTCTGCATCTCGCACTGCTCGTGTATCTTGGCATCCGTGAGTTTGTGCATCTGTATCTTTGGCTTCGCAGCACTTATCTGGTGCGTAGGCACTTCGATTTCTGGGCGGAGGAGAAGGGACAGGGCATAAAGTGTCATTTGCAGGCACTCGGTACTCATTTTGAAATTATAAACTGGGGAAGTACGTACATATGATTGCATAAAGAAGAGATTAAGAAATTGCAGCATTCGAAGGAGTCAACTGAAATTAGCAAAATGAGCTTAAGATGATGCATTTTACTTATGCTTTATCAAACTTATGAAAATTAAACAAAATATAAATTAAAACTCATTGTTACAAAATTAATATAATTTTATATGTGCATTAATTTTAATATATAGATTTAATTAACATTATTATTAATCCAGATGAAAGCCAAATTAAAAAAAATACGAATTGCATATCGTCTTCCTAACAGAAATTTGTGGCTATTACATATTAATAATTGTTTTTTTATTCCGTACAAAGTTTTCATTGTTCATTCAACATTTTTGCACCAAATGAGGGAAAAGACTTCAAGTGGCGTTGGCTGTTTTCCCCCACATACACTTAAATATTTATTCAGAATCAGTTTTTTTTGTATTCCTATTTCTGAAAAGTTCAACAGCCAAAAAAGCAAAAACAATAACAAAGCCCAACAGCGATCATCGAAATCTGTGCTTCACATCGGTTTCAATTAAGGCGCCAATTGCATATTTTTATTTATGCGGATATATTGAAATATATTTTTTAATTGCCTTTACAGTCAGCACCAAAAAGTCAAATAAAAAAGAGGGAAAACATTTGACGTCTTTATCTTATCCCACAAATTTAATGCGATGATGTATGAAATTTTTAATTTTTCTCATTCCCGTTTTGCCTCGAGGGGGGCGCAAATAAATTTTATTTGTAAACAGATGGCCACTTAAGGGGTGGGGGATTGGGAATGGCAAAGTTTGGGCAATATTGATGATATTAAAAGATTTTAAATTACAGTTCAACGTAATCGCGCGCAGTCAAGTTGTTGAACAAGAAATTGATGCACGGGTTTTCTGTTTAAAAAGCCGCCGGTGGTTTTAACTATGTATTGCAATGATTAATAAGCCAAAAATTACACTTAAAGCATTTTAAAGTGCAGAATTGAGTTTCTGGAATTGAATTTAACAGTAGACTGATATAATAATGTAATAATTTGATTTTTCAAAGCGTTCCTGAGATTTTTGTAGTTGCTTGTAACGCTTTTGTCTGGGTAATACATTTGTATTTATTGGTTTAATGAGTCGCGCGTTCATATGTGGCTACTGTACCTTATTTTTAAGCCAGAATTTATAATACATTTTCGAAATAACTTTGCCAATGTTTAATCAAAATGGCATTAAATTATGAGATATGAAATCAGATTGATTGAGTGCAACATGACGTATGAGCAATAATGTTTAAGACTCAACACGCAACTGTCAAAACAAATTAATTGCGCGAGCAAGAGGGGTTGGGGACTAGGTGAAGATCAGTGCAACAATTTCGGCTGTAATTCCTCAAATTCCAGCGGAGCATGAGAGCGAAAGGGACAGAGACACGGAGGCAATCAAAGAGTTGACCACGCGTGCATAATGACGTCGCTCCCCTTAGAAGATCACTCGATCAAAGAGAGCGCCGAGTGAGAGATGCGATGGCGATGGAGCTAAAGTCGGACTGGAAGTTGCAGCGCGAGATCAAAGGAGGCGGCGACCACACGAAAAATTGTCAACAAGGAAAGCAAAAGGTAGAAGGATGAGAGAACGGATCGAAGGGATCATGACGTATGTACGCATGGTGTTCCAATGTGCGAGCGAAGGAGAGGGCGCTTTGGCGCTTATTAAAAAGCGATCAGCAAAAGGGACAAGCCGCCAAATCCCCCAAAGGAGGCGAGGAATTCGAATAAACAGCCATAAAAAATCAATTTCATAAGAGTGCACTTAAAAAATAAGAGAAAAAGAAAAAAAAAGTTTAAGTCTTGTAAAACGTTTCAATGAATGAACTCTTAATCGCCTTCTTTTAGTTGGTAAATTTTTTGTTAACGTATAACATTTTTATTTTAAATATGTGAGGATTTTTTTTAAGTTATTTTAAAATTAAAAAAGTTTGTATTGAAATGTACTTAAATTTGTTAGTGCCTTTAACCGACAAGATTAGTTCTAGAAGTTTTGACTTTATTTAACAAACTAGCATTTACTAGTTGGTAGCATCGATAATTGAGTTCTATTTAATTATTTAAAATTATTTAAAAACTGTTTGACATTATTTTTTCAGTGTGGAGGAGAAGAGAAAGAAAAGAGGATAACGATACCTATACCCACACCGAGTATAACGTTAATAATTTGTCACCGCAAATGAAGGAACAAAAACAAACAGAGAAAACCACTTGAGCGGGCAAAAACAAAACAAAGACAGAAGAGTCAGAAGCAGGATGAGAAGAAGGATCCCAAAGGAGGCGGGCAGCAGAGGATAAGTGGAGAGTGAGGATGAGCGGCGCTTTGAGTGTTACTGTCTTGTTTTTTTTTCTCCCGCTCTAAAGCTGGCGCTCTGCCGTCAAGTGGAGGATCCTGTTTTTTGCTATCCACTCCTTTCCACTTTAGCCAACTCCACTTGACTCATTCATTCATTGATCTTCGCTTTTCCAGGCTCTCTCCACGCTTTCTCCTGCCGCCTTTCATTCCCCTCTCTTTGCGCTTGCTTGTTGCTTGGTTGCTTGTTTCGGTCTTGGATTTTGTTTTGGCCTAATCGCTGCGCCATTTAAGTTTGCCGCCTGTCAAGGCTCATCTCATAAGAGGAAAATCATACAACTAATAGATGCATGAAGATTAAGGAGTAATTACAGTCGATGCGAAACTAATTAATCTGATTACTATTTTTGATTGAGTTTAAACTGACATACAAAATAGGATTTTAAAAATGGTTTAAATATGGTCAAAAAATCGGTATTAATATAAGTTTATTTTACAGTGTTTTATATTAATCTTAATTTGTAAAGTTATTTAACCCACCTACTTAGCCTCAACAATTTTAATTAAAACTCCCTTTTGATAAAATCACACTGGATCAAAATACTCATGTTATCTAAGATGATTTAATTCAATTAATGAACTGAACCGCACAGAAAAAATAAAAGCTTTAAAATTAAATAGTGATATTATGGCCGAGGTTATCATTTAGTTTTTTATAATCAGACCATGTCAGCAACGCAGTTTCATATTAAATAAAATTTTCTTTATGATTGAAAGACTGAATATCCGCAATACAAGTTGTAAACTTGTTACCCCGGCCAAAAAGGAAGCTAAAGCACATGTTCGGTGACATATTTTGTAAAAAGTAAAAAAACGTGAGGTAAACTTACATCGCCATCACTCAATAAGATGCCCATGATTTATGGCCGAATAATTCGCGATTCGCGGCTCGTTTTAGAATGATTAATGGGCACGCACGCAGCTCAGTTCAAGTTGAGGTTGAAACCGATATGTATTGAGCTTCCGATATGAATTTATTCGATTCGATTCTGAATTGCTATGGCTATTGATATTCACGGTGTCGCTGGGAAGTGTAAATAATTAATCGCATCAAAAATGCATTCAGATTAATTGCAACAAGTTCAGAAATGTTTTATGGCACTTTTACACGAAGTTTGTTTATTATTTATATGGCATTTTATGGGCCTTGTTGTAAGGCATTTGATTAATGTGGCCTATAAAGCGATAAATTTCGTATTATTCCATTTACGAGCACTTAACCGATTCCGTGGCTTTTGTCTCTACCTCGGTTGTCTTAATTTTTGTTGTTTGGCTTTTTTTTTTTTGAAGAGCGAGAGCACACCGATCTGACTTCCTTGAGGCGAACAAACAAACTAAAAAACGCCTCGAAGTAAACAAAAACTTAATCCCAAATATCCAGATCCAGTTCCAGGCGTTGGCGGCGACGTCGGCGCAGGCAGCGACTGCGACGCCGGCAGCGGATCGGCAAGAAGTCAACGGCAACAACATAAAAAGTCAATTTCATCAATGGGCAGTCCGTCGCTCCTCTCTCCTCTCTCCCTTCCACTCCTAGCAATGTCACTCGATCTCCATGGGCGTGAGCGGGATGCACTCAGCTGACAGGTAAAAATTTGTAGGTGCAACGTTGGCAGAGACGTCGGCAGCGGCGCTGACTCGAAAATTAGTCAATTTCATGTAAGTCTTGAAAAATGATGTCCCGCACACTTGAGCCGGGAAATTGAAGCAGGTCCGTCCGCACTTGAGACCCGGAACGGTAGGCACTCTACCACTCGTACCATCTAATCCGCTTTTCCAGACCCTGATCCCGAATCCCATACCCATTTTGGTCCCAAAACTACACAGAAAGAAAACATTCTTATGATCCTGACTTTAATTTTAAACTGTTGATTATTGAGTAACAATATAAACAATAGCTAAATCTTATAATTCGTTAATGGCAAATGCTATTCCCAGTAAGCTATCATACTTGCTTGTGAGTAAATCTGTTATATGCAATACAATACCATTTCATTAACTCGAGACAAACTTAATGTTGAAAATATAATTTTCTTGACAGAACATTCTATGTTTCTTTACTTATTCTTAGTAATGCACTTTCTCAAGTGTATGACCACTTCAAGTCAATACTATTTTTCTTGTGTGTATTACAATCAGAAACCGAGGCGAGATTGTGGGCACTGAAGGCCCGGCCCATTGTCAGCAGCTCGTTAAATTGCCTGGGCGTGTGTCTGTCCCCGAGAAAGGATCTCAGGATCTGGACAGGCTTGAATTAATTGATCTCTCATCCATGTGTGTGCTTGTGTTTATATTGCTCTTAATGGTAGGCGATTAATTCAGGATGACTCAAATTGCAACTACGGCAAGGGGAATTACAAATAATTCGGTGGAAAGAAGAATGAGGGTTCGACATTCCTTTATCTACAAATAATTTAACAGGGTTATTATATATCAGATTAAAATAATGTTACTCAAGAACTGCACTTTGAAAACACAATTCGTAAATAACATTTTTTTAAGTTTAATTTTAAATGTTATTGAGCATTGTTACAGCCATAAAAAATTGTCATAGCAACAAAACTATTCTAAGATGAATTCTAAATTCTTGGGTATGAAAAATATCTTAATAAGATGAGTATTAAAATAAAACTTTTGACGTTTATAATTAAGTTTTAGACTCAGCTGTGTAGAAATGAATTTTAAAATTATATTATTTAGTATTGAACTAATACTTATACATTTACACTTTTTAAAACTAAACTTTCAGGTTTGTTTCTGTGTGTTTCAGAATAATAATCCATATACTTTCAAAACAAGCTCTTGATATTTCCTAGTTTTGTATGGAATTTGTCAAGTGCCAACCCTTAGGTTCCTAATTCGGAACCTCAGAACGACCACAAATCACTCGCAAAGCAACCGGAGACCCCAGGAGACGTCATTAATCAAGCAATTTGCCTTAGTTTCTGCCAATCGGCCCGAAACAAGAAAAGGTTCTCGGGGAGCGATGGAGTGGTCAGATTCGCTCCATTAAAATGCAAAGCAAAAGTGGCAGAAAAAAGGTGGAAAAAGGAACAAAAACAAAAGCCGGGCGAGGAAAGTCAGTCAGAAAGGCAGTCCAAGGTGAGGTACGAAAGATGTCAAAACAAAAACCGCAGGGATGGGGTTTTGGGAGAGAAGGGAGGAGGGAGGAGGGAACACAGCGGCGGTGGCGGACATGCGCGTATTTCAATCCGCGCTGACACATCCTGCTGTGCTAATGGACCTTAATTTGTGAACAGCTTTATATATCATGCGCCAGACCGTTAATGTGATCATCCACACGATCTGGCTGCGACTTGGCGTTGGAGTTGCTGGTTGCGAGTTGAAGGTGGAGCTGGTGATAAAGTTTTTATGGAGCTTATCGTCCGAATGCGCGGAATGAAATGAAACAGGCACGCGCTTTCCTGGAAATGGAAAAACTGCCAGAAGAAAGGTTGGAAAGAAAGTGCACAACACTTATTCTCAGGCCCATTGAGTCCCTGATAACGTGCAGACAAATGATAATTGCCCTGGCTCCACTCTAATCCTGCTCCAGCCAGAACGAACCCTTCAATCGATTCCGATTCCGTTTTCGGGGTCGGGGTCGGGGAAATGTCGCCCGAATTTTCAAAGTGGCGTCACCGCTCAACCCCTTTCTAAGACTTTCTCCCACCTCTTTCCTATGGGGGGAACCCAGTGAAGTCTTACTCTCGGGTACTTTGCATCTCGATGATCACAATTCCCATTGATCGTCATCGCCATCATCGCTGTCTTTTTCCCCGCTCGCTGGTACTCGTATATGGATCTCCCTCACGGCAAAGATGAAAGCAATCTTTATTGGTTTTTGTAGTGATTTTAAGTGGATTTGTGGTTCGATTCTTAATGCCGAAGTGCGCCAGGCCTCGGAACCAGAGATTCAGATTCAACCTCAACCTCCGTGGCTGCGACTGCGGCTGAGATGTCTCTGCGGTTATATCGTTTTTATTCAAATTTGTATGTTTATTTCTTTCTTTATGCGTAATTATGAGAATCTTCCAGCTGTCGTCCGCCAGACGAAGACATACTTGGCCCACGGCCGTTGAGTGTTTTAGGCAGTTTGAGGCTTGTAATTATGGCCTTTGGTTTGTCTTTAATGTCGCAAATGCATCTAGTCGAGGGAGGTGGGGGGAAGCGGTTCAGATGGGCAGGGTTCTTTGATGGCTTTGCCATCACAAGTTGGGCAAGTCAAGTGCGGGAAGTTTCGAGGAGATAAATGGGGTTCTCCGGTTAGTGAAAAAGCGTTTAAAAAGGTATGCCATGTATGTGTACCTCACAAAAATATTTATGAGTTGCTAAAATAAAAAATTATCTTTTTAAAAATAAGAATAAATTATAAAAATAAAGTTTAAATTTAAGTTAATTATCTTTAAGCGATATTAATTTAACTTCTTAAATGTTGATGTTTTTTGGGTTATGGATATTTGTCAAACACTTAACATTGAACTAAGAATGTATTTGTCAATATTTTAACTAGCAATTTTATGTTTTTTTCACATTTCGATTGGGACAGCTTGACTTATAAAAGTTGAAGTAATTCTTATTGTTTATCCAAATTGCTAAATGAATGTACGTTTTAATAATCAATGCAATATACAAATACTACAGAGCACCTTATCACCGTCTTCTTTTCACAAGTTTAATGTATAATTATAACGCATTAAAAATGGAAATAGGTTTTTCCTTTATTGCTTAAAAGTTTTCGACCCAAATGGGTTTTAGCGCCGGAATTGTTCCGATCTGCCTTGGTTATCGCAGTGCCATTAGGGGCTCTTTCAAACAACCGCTGCAGTAACCCATCAAAGTAACTCCCCGGGCTCCACTTTTCACTGCGCCACCCCCATTTGCCCCCTTCCCAGGCCGCACTCAATTCAAGGAGGCACTTGACATGGCAACTAAAACGCAATTGAAGTGCGACGGCTACTTACAAATTCATGAACAACAAAAAACCGGAGAACTAGCGAAGAACTCAATTTGAATATGGAAAGATAAGTGAGCCCCATGACTGTTCCAATCGCTGATTTTGAGTGTGTGTCAGTCTATAAACATCGCCGCGGATAGAGGCTCACTTATCAACTTGAAGTCGCTGGAGAACTGATGGCGGAAATGGTGACTTATTGCAACTTTAGTTCTGATAACATTACATTTGCTTGTGCGTTTTGTTTTATAATTAATTACCAAGCCGATATGCCTATCTATGCTCAGTGAGCCCACTATTATGCTATTATGCTGGCTGTGTTCTTTTTTTTTTTGGGGGGCCACAGGGCGTGTTAATAACGAAAGACTGAAGCAACGAACTCGATTCGGCGAGTGTCCTTTGTGGCGAGCATAGATGGCGTCTAAATTAAGCCTGCCCCTTGGGCTTTTGATCTCTGCCGATACCGGGATACGAGAGAGGTGTCTCCGCTCCCTGCTCTGTCCATTATCATTTTCTACACAGAAAAAAATGTTTATAGGCAACAAAAATAAATATAGGAATTTACTCTATTCGAAATAGGAATTTACTTATTTTGTTTAGTATTAATATGTTAACAATGTTGAAACGACAAAAACATTTCTTATGCGTTTAGTTTATAGGTAGAATATTCTTTGGGGTAAAAAAAGCTTAGCATTATTCACAATATTGTACTTCTATAACTTTGTTACAAAGCTGATTTTTTTTTACATTTACAAAGTAAAGTTTTATTTATTTGGACAATAATGCTTGGTAAGAAATATACAAAAGTCAGATAGTTGCACTTGTCCATGTTTTTTAAGAATTTTAATTGAGCTACACACATTAGAATTTATCACTACCAATATTTAGTAGAAAAGAATACGTAGTAGTGTAGATTTATTGAAGTTTTGAACTCAACTTGTTAAGTACCTTACGAGTAAGCTGAAACTGATATTTAAAACAATCTTTGTCATGTTACTTAGATATTTCTTTCTGTGTAGTGGCAGTGACAAGTTTTCGGCACGCGGACCGACAGATTCCCGGGGAATGTGCCTCGAATGTGTTTCCCGATTGGGCTCCCATCTCGACGTCCGTCGGCTCCGACCAAAGCTTTTAAGTGTCTTGGCGTCGGCGCGGCTTATGTCTTGCCTTCTCCCTTCCTCTTGGGTGACATTTACATTTGTGAGGCCAGAGGGAAACACAGGGAATAGGAGAGGGGGGGGAGAGAGAGAGAACCCGAGGAATTAATTGCTGTGGAAAAATCAAGATTTAATCGGTGCTCTTGACTGTGAAAAGATGTCGCCTAATTTTCCCTAGTCTTTAATTAATTAATTATGGCCACCTAATGACGAAGAAGGAAAATGTGTATTCGGGAGTTTTTGAAAGTTTTTATTAGCCTTTGGCGCCGGCCCTGAAGCTCAAATGAACTGTAAGCCTGAGAAACACTGAGATAAGGTTCAACTGCAACCCGAATCGAAAGCAGTTCTCTCCAGCAGGCTTTATCGTTGGGGCTTGTGGACCTCAGCTTCCTCTAAGACCCGGCGATAAGTCCGGAGATTATGCCTCCTCCGCGAAGGCCCCGATTTGAAAGGCCCGTCTTGATAGCGATATTGCCATGAATAAGGCAAGCTTATCGTCCGACTCTTTGTATCCAGGCTAAAATACAAAAACAATCTGGACGAATTTGATCTGCGGCACTGGTAAATAATGTTGCGGATAAGGATTGGAAAACAGTAAAAAACTGATTTCGTTTAAATGTTTGACTTGAAAATAAAATTTATCGTGATTTGTAAACGTTGCGTATTACTAAATAAAAGTTAACTTTTAAATTCTCTTTTTTTTTGTAGAATTGCATACACAAATGAACTTACCAACTATAAAAAACTAATTAATTTATTATACAGAGAAAAGAACTTTGTTTACCAAATTGCTTTGCTTCCAATATTGGCAAAAATGCGTTTTCAAGTTGCTCATCAGTTTTTGTTTACCTTCACAAAAAACCCTCTGAGTTTATGAATTATAAGTTTGTTTACTAAATTTCTTGTATTGGAATCTTTTCGGAATTTGTTTTACCAGTGATAGACTGCTTTTTAAGTATTTCTGCAACATGGCAGTTATTTCGAAGCCCGAAAATATTCAATAACCCACACAGCAAGCAACTCAGACTGCTGACGCCTCGTTTCTGGCTACCGAGAAGTGCCAGGACCTCGCCAGGATCTCCTATCTACTGGCCAGGTCCTTGGCTAACACGCAATTAGCCGCCGTCGTGCATGGCTCTGCAGGACTTCCAGGACGTTGGGTCAATGGGTCTCCAGCCCAGGGATCTACTTCCTATTGGGCCTCGGTCTGGGCCCTGTTCGTGGCCCGTTGACCTGCTCGAGCTAAAGTGCAGCCAAGGGGCATTTATCATGGCCTGCCAGTTGTTTCCGCCGCCGATACACTTTCCACTTGCGTGCTGCATTCTCGGAGCCAGCTCTACCTGAATGAATATGGTTATGGATACGGGCTCAGTTCAGTTCGCTTGGGACTGAGCTGTGTAGGTTGACGGTGGTCTGCTTGGCGAGCGAGTGTTAAAATTGCATAATTAGGTTGGCCGGTTGCAGTTTGCATTTTCCGTCGAATGTGACTGAGGGTTGTTTGACCAGAGTTGCCACACTGCTTTACAAATTAAGTGTTTTAAAAAGTATTATCATGCAAGTGTTTAAATCTTTTGAATCTAAAACATTTTTAGTATAATTATATCATTTAGTCACTTGTTTATTTTGAATATGATAAAAATGGAAACCTAATACTTGTACATTTTTTTTAACAGTGTTTTGTTTTTTTGTGTATCTTTGGGCTAAATCTAAAGTTGCATAACAATTTAAAAATACATTTTACATCAAATTAACTTTTTGGAATGCAATGCACTTGTTATTTACTGCTCTAGCCATCTTATAATATATTCCTTTAGAAAACCTGGAAACTCTAACGCTCGATGACCTCTGGCTTGGACTCGCTAAACATTTTGGGTTAAGATTTATGATGCAATTTCCCAAAAATTCTATCGGCCCAAACTGGAGACAAAGTTAGAGGCATTTAACTAGTTTTGTTTTGCCTTCTTTCTGATGTTTGAAGCCAATTTCAGTTTTATAGTTTTTGTGGGTCTCATAAAAGTGTCATAAATTAAAAGGCGCTTAAGCACGCACACAGATCCACTTGGATGGATGGTTGGCTTAGGGATCATGTAACCTGTGCCACCGGTCACACGCAGCGCTTTTGACTCATGACCTCCTCCGTGGGCAGAGAAGGGCAAAGGTTTGGCTGTCCTTCGGCCTGCTTTTATGGCCCCTACGGACCGGCTTTTCTCTATTTTCCAGCTAATGATTTTATGACATTTTTTGCAATATTTCCCTGCGTTCGAGAATCTGCCGTCATGTTGTGTCATTGTCAACACGGTCGGGCACTCTGGGATTCTATTCTCTGGTCACTCGGCTGTCTGGGTCATCCATTCAGCCATTCTTAGTGGTGGCGCCAGCAGTTAATTGCCATATGGAATGGCACTTGTTAGTACCTGACGAGGGATGACAGATTCGTGGCCTCTGCTCGGAAGTGAAAGTGAAGCAAAGGGTTGCATTAGAACTGGGCTCGATGCTAATTGGTCTCGACAAGGCCAAACTATTGTCCAAGGCTTCAGGTAGTAGCTCACAACACATGGTGCATATTTCTAGGTTCAAGGACTCTTTTATATCTTAGATTTATCAGTTAAATTGAACATACCAAAAGTGTTTATTTCGGTTACAGTGCTTATAAATTTCTGTCTTTCTAGACCATTTTGTGGAAAAGTTATTTTTCTAAACTTAAGTTCATTGAGAAAACATTGTACATTTCTTTGTTTTGGCTTAGTGACAAGAAAATTATTACCTTTATTTACTTCGTGCCAATCTTTGATTTAAAGATAGTTTCGAGTATCAGAATGTATTCCACATATAAAACAACTATTTAGGTGCTGTACAATCTCGATTTGCTAAAGTTTGCATTTTAAGTTGCTTAAAGCTTTGTTTTTCCCCAAAAGCTGATAAAAATATTGTTAAAATGAACAGGAAATTTTAAGACAAAAATAAATATTGAAAGAGTTGATTTCAGTTACTTAATAACGGAAGATGTGTAAACTAAGTTTACTTCGGCTTGTCAAAAGGTGATAAGAGCACTTTGAGTGCAATAAAACTGAGATAGGGGCCCTGTAAGAAGGGTAATTGCTGCCGAATAATTTCACTTGTTTAGAATAGTTTAAGCCACTGCTTTAGCCGCCTTTACCTCTCCATTGTCAGCCGCTTACACCTTACTCTAATTTATGTGCATTGCCAAGGAGTTTTGGACGAGACCCTAATGAATAGTGATACGAGCTAATGTTAATGTTAATTCGAATGTTAATGACTGCTTGCCGTTGTTCTCGCAAGTTTTGCTCTGGAGTCTTTTGTTGGGGTTGGCCCGAGTCGGCAATTTATGTATCTGCAGTGCAATTGTGCGAGTAATTATGCCAACTACTGGCAGTGCCACTGAGTGTTGAAAAATGCATGAAACACGTTCGGTTTTCAGCCGTTTTCAACGGCTTTCAGCTGCCGCCTGGTTGGTTGCTCCCATCAATTACGGCCAGCTAAATGGAAGCTTGAAAGATTTTTGACATTTGGTCTTTCAACGGGGAGCTAATCGAAACAAAACTGCGCTCATGTCGACTGCCAATGGACGCCAAGTTCATATCAAATTCCTCCCCTGGTACTACCCCTTTTCTTCAATCCTTGACAGCTCAAGAGTTGATCAGAAATTTATGGCCTTTCTTGCTATATTTTATGGCAGTTAATGCCTGAATATAAAGCTCCAGCGCATAAATTACAATTCAATTAAATTATTGAAAAGCACAAAAAGTAACAAAAGCAATATCGATTTGAAATACGCCCAGCCGCTAATGGCGCAATCGAAAATGATTTAGTTGCCAACTTTTGGTGGTCAATTTTACGGCCCTTTCAACCTTTTGGCTTCTGGTTGTCTACGACTGCATTTAAAACGATTTCCACGAGGGTTATCAAAGATTATCGCAAACGAGTTTATTAACTTAGATCGTTATCTTTACGTAGTTTTTACATGTTCAACATTAGTGCGATGCTAATTTCATTGTTGATCCACAAAGATTGTGTTGTGGTCGAGCTTAGACTTAGCTAATTGATACAACAGATCATATTGTTTATGTCTAATTTAATCTGTAACTGTTCTCACACAAAGTTGCAGTTCGCCAATCATCGGAATGGATCATTGAATGGCATTTAACAGCGCTCTAATGAGTTGCCACTGGAGTTTGAAACCAGTTTTTAAATTTTTAGATGTTCATCGTTTCGGTATTACTTAATAGTAGGCTTTTTTAACCGACTATAACTATGATCGTTTTCGGCGAAATTAAGAAAAGTGTTCTAAGCTTAAAATAAATATTATTTTAAAATTTTAGTTAGTTAATATTTAATAGATGTTTAGTAAGTGACTTAAAAAAATGAAATAAAATAAGTTTTTAAGTTAATTAATGAGTTTTTTTTATTGTTTTGACAATAATACGTTTCAACAGACTAATGAAACTTTTAAGAACTTTATAAAAATGATTTGTAAGCAAATTAAAACTTACCTAATTTGGGATTAACAGCGAATATCTGTCTCTTCCCCTCCGATTGATTCCTCTACTGTTCTCCAATTGCTTTGTTTGATATATGCTAATCAAGATTCGTATGCCAATTGGCAGTTATGGCGCTTAATGGCCTTTTTGTTGGGTGGTTAAACAAAAATGTAAACTGCTTTTAAATCGCATTTATTGTTTTCACAGCGAATGTTTTGTGAGTTTTTGTTTTGTGTGCTCGGTTTGATTTGATTTTTGAATGCTGGTGCCTAAACAAAAGCGCCACAAATCACACCGCAGACAACTGATGGATTCCGAAAAAAGGCGAAGATCACAGATCCACTCACAAATACACTTTTATATTGACGGCTAGATGGCCAATGGAACAGCGGATGCGAGACGCGAAACCCGTTTAATTAATCAAAATGCGGCTATTGGAACGGTGAGCTTTCCAGTTTTCGATTGATGGATGTTAGCTGTTTTGGTTATAGATCACTGTTTGCTTTTTGGCGACGGCAATTCGCGTTTCGCTCGCTTCATTCGCTGCGTTTCGCGTGTCGCGCATAAACGTTCGGAATCCAACTGAAGGCAAGGAATTTCACATTCGACGGGGACTCCTTGTCGCACTGTGTCTGCTAGTGTATGTGTGCGTTCTGATTGGAATGGGGAAGCACTGGCACACACGTACAGCGAAAACTTACACCTACACACAAGATGGAGTGTGCGAGCGCGTTTCGGTTGGGCTTCCGGTTGGACGTGCGCTAAGAGAGCAACTGAACGCGTTCGTATGTTTTCTCTCGCGGGCAAACAAACGGGTTTCCCACACAAACACACACAATCGCTATCGCTATAAAAGTGGGTGTTGCCTTGGTGTCGCGCTCTCTCTTTTACTCACCCAACAATCCATACCTCTTACTCGCTCTCTTTCTTAATCGAAATGTGGCCATATTAAAAGTTTACTTGATTTGCTGTTTAGATATTGGTGTGTGTCAACGCGAGAGACAGAGAGAGAGAGAGAAACATGGGCTGACTCTCTGGGGACAGCCCACTTTGTGCTGGCTCATGCGGCGTATGCGCAATGTCTCCCCTTCGCCATTTAAAGACCATTATTCGCGCTAATAAAAGAAATAAATTACAAATATCAAAGCCGTATGCCAAGGTTTTTCTTTCAGCAGGTAAAATCCACACTTAATGTGCTCTTTAATTGGCACCTTCATAACTCTTCTCCCATCCCAATTAATGGCTATGTAATTCACTTATTTATATACCTGCAATCTTACTAGTGCTGGCCTGCAATTTATAAGTTTAACGCCCACTTGTGATTTATTTATCAGATAATGTCTTCATTAAGTTGATGCCATTTACATACATCGAATCGGAACGAACTTTAGAGGTGAGAATAAACAAATTCTTTTTGATTTACAAATTAGTTGTGCCATTCATTTGTCATAATGCAGATAAGCCAATCAGTTAATGCTAGTTTCAATGCATAAATTTTAATTACCACAGCAGCAAAAAGTTCTCAATGGGATAAGTATTCGGAAACTTTTAGGCCTTAGTTATGAATATATCTGCGGTTATACTTGAAATGCTTCTAAATTAAAAAATATTTATTTTGTTTGATTTAACTTTGCAGAAATGCTTTAAAAACACTCAGACACAATCATATTTTTAGGGTTATTACCTAGGTTTCCCTAAGAAAACTTCTGAAAAACACTCCATTCAAGTATTTGAATTACTTATAGTTTAATTTGCATAGAAAAATTTGCTTCAAAAAATCAGTGTGGTTGTCTACAAGCTAATTTAGTTTTTAAAGCCAAATTAAACGTTTAAAAAATTTGGTATATCGATTTGGAAATATTTGTAATGTAATAGCATAATAAAACTTTTGTCCTCCTGGGTATTCTATATTTCAGAAAATATTATGAGTTGACGCATTATATGACTGCCCTTAACGCTTAATCTTTGATGGATTCCAGAACGTTTTGTGTCATGGCACTTCTCGAGCTTTCATATAAGGAATGACTAATCTGGAAAGATATGGGTGACACTTGCCCACGCAATTACATTGACTAAGCTATGCAGAATCTGTTTTTGTAAGCCGAAAAGATTATCATGTCATGACACATTTCCCTACACAAAAAAACCAAAAAAAAAAATGTGATCTGTTTGCGTACGCACCCTGAGACTTCCTTCTTAAATAATTACTCGTCAGCACTAAAAAATGGGCATTTTCAATTGGAATTTCAGGCGGGGACAGCTCGATAAGCTTCTCGCTCCCCATTTTCGTGTCTAATGTTCAATTACCACAAATTAAATTTATTAAATGGCGAGCGGGCCAGCAGACGATAAAGTTCAATTATTTATAGGAACTGCCAAAATACGAGCAGGCCAAATCATAAAGAAAAAACCAGGCGCAGACACGAAATGCGTTTGCCTCCACCAGTTTTCCGAGGGGGCAAATGGAAAGGGAAAAGCGAGCTGCAAATGAATTGGACCTGAAATGCGTGTAGCCGTGCGATACCCGGACGGACACGCGTGGCACGGACATGAAGCGCCGCAAACATGCAACAATATTTATGCGAAGCTTTAATGAAAGCCAGACGGAGGGGGCAGGGATGGCGGGGAACTGCGGCAACAACAGGAGATACAACACAACAACACTCCCAAAGGCGATTCAATCGACCAATCGCAGCGTTGCTGCCTCATCGCTAACTCCACCTCAAAATGGGGACCAGCAGCAGCACCCAAAACGGGTTTCCGTTGCAAGTTGCCTCGTCGGGCTGCATCGGCGTCCTGCTGATTTCCAGCCGTGATAGCCACCGCGACAACCATGACAACCGAAAGACCCGCTCCTGCCCAGCTGGAGGTGGAGGTGGAGGCCAGGCCCGCGTCTGGTTTCTGGGGTGTGGCGTGCCGAGGTTGTGGGCTGGGGCAGAAGCCGACAGTCCACAGCGGCAGGGTCAGAAGTGGTAGAATTTGTAATGGTGGTCGCCAGCAGAGGCGCCCAAAAAGGGTTGTACAATATATGTCATAGAAAACCCTTTTATCAGGCCGTCTATTTATTTTCCTAACTCAAAAACTACAATTTTAAAATGGAAATTAATCTTATATCTTGTAGATGGCAGCTTTGGCTTCGAAAGAAGAATTATGTTCAATAAAAAAAATGCATATGACTATGGAGAGTTATTTGGGTTGTTCCATATATTTAGTATTTACTAATTATTTTCTAGTCAATTTGGTAAATGAAGCTATGATATAAGACTAAATTTGTGGCACTCCCTAAGCTGATAATACTAGTTTATAAAACGATATTTAGTTTTTGTATATTATTTTATCTTTATAAAACTTTTTTCAATTTGCCCATTTATGTTTAAAACATTGGTTCGTTAAAAGTTTATCAAAAATAAGTTTACTGGAATTGGTGCCATCGATAACATTAGCTTAAAAATCTAAATTGTGAATTTAGATTTAGTTTTGTTAGCTAGTTTCTTCGATAGCTCCAATTCCAATAAACTAGTTCGTTAAAATGATTTCGCACAGGAGTGAATCCCCTTTAACCTTTCTTTACTCCACCCTTGACCTGTTTTCCAGCTCCTTTCTCCTCATTGTGGCGCCCCAAAAGTGGGCTGTGGCTTATGCTCCAGTCTTGTGGAGTCTTGGAGTCCTACTCCAACTCCAACTTCGACTCCTTTAGGTGGCTGCATGGCCGGGCCTCCTTGTGGCGTCTTATCCACGGCACTGCCATTGCAATTAATTTTGGCATTTTGACATTTACGCTTTTTGTTGCCTGTGGCTGTGGTTCCCGGCGCACTATCTCAAGCATACGCACATACATTTTTGTTCAGGTATGCTGGCGCTCGATAACGAGACATTTTGCCTATATAATTCCGAGCGGAATTTTCTCACGTTGAAGGGTCCGCGAAAGCGGCGCCAGTGCCAGTTGTGAAAGAAGGGACCTTTAATTGCAACCGGTTGGGACCACTTTCGGAACAGTATTTGAAATATTTCCCCCCAACCGTGACCGTTCGATAAACTAATGAAAAGCCCTCCAGGATTTTCGCAGGCGCTTAATTGAAGAGGATGCCAGTCATAGATTTGCTCCCCGGCTTCGATATGAGCGATGCTGTCCGTAAGTGAGTGCCATACATTGTAATTATTATGGCCAATATCTGGGGTCTTTCCCACTTTATTTTTGTGCTGGATGTGCTCGTGGATGTGGCGCCTGCCAACAAAGTTGTTAAGTCTTCACATGGTCGTAAAGTTTATCGCTTTTCAAAGCATCGTCTTGGTGAATGTTTCCATCATAGTGACATTAAAGAAATGATTAACTAATTGAAATAGCGGTTTATTGGATTATTGCTTTATTTAACGATTGTCTTCATTAAATATCAACTGATAAGGTTTTAAATAATAATTTATACCGCTGTTGTTTTGCATTCCATATTTATCTCCTGTAAATTTTTTGCTATTTTAAAATGTTGTATTTATAATTGGAAAGTTTTATTATGAGACATTAGACATTAATTTAAACAGCAACAGCTTAGGCCAACTCCACAACTTAGCCATATTAAGGAACAGAGTCATTACTGCGAAGCAATCGCTCAAACGAAAATCTCCTCCCGCCACAAAAAAATCGAAACTGATATCACTAATTATTCCAATTGAATACACACGGGCAACTCGCCCGCTCAGTGCACTAAGATGCAGGTAACGAAAGAAGGGGGCCAAGACAACAGGGCATTACATGAACACAAAGTGGCCTAGAAGGCCGGCAGAAGTTCACAATCATGATCGGAACGGAGGAGTGCTCCTTGTTGGTGACATTCAAAAGCTGCAAGTGCATTAGTGTGAAACAGGGAGCGAGGCGCCGTCTAAATTACACAGTCGAGAAGAGTCATCGCGATCAAGATCAAGTACCATTTTCAACGCTTCCTTTGGCGCCACGTTTCTGAGCTCCGACAACCCTTTCCCAGCTCATTTTGCCCAAGTTGCATTCCGTGATGCAAATGCGATGATGGTCAAGAAACGAGGGGTAAGCGGCAAGAGAAGTCTGCAGCCTGGGCGATAAGCAACGACACACAAATATGCGGAGGAGATGGGACTGGGACTGGGACTGGGACTGCAACTCCTATCCTGAACTCTTTTCGGGCTTCATCTTTGCGTTCTCTGCTTTTCTCCTCGATAAGCGCCGCATCTTCAATCTTCCTCCATGCGGCGTCTGCGGAAAGAGATGGAGCGAGAGACAGAGACAGGGACAGAGACCCAGGCCCATCATCATCATCATCGTCATCGTCATCGTCATCTGTGATATGTTATACCTTATAGTATAGAGAGTGTGTGGTTGTGGATGTGGATGCGGCGTATCCATTAGCTGCGTCGCCATCTCGCATCGGAGAGCGAAGATAATGTGATTTCGGGTCCGGGCCGAAAACCGAAATGGAACGAGACGCGCGTGAGTTGTGATAAGGGCCTCAAGACAAGGGAATACCTTAACCCATATCCCCCATGTCCCTACCCATACCCCAACCCCTTCCCATATCCATATCCATAGCCATATCCATACCCCTGCCTCTGCGGCTCTTCCAAAGCAATCGCATTTTGTCTTTCGTGTGAATTCTTGGAATTTTGATATTTTTTCCTAGAACTCAAAATGAAACTGTTGCTGCTGTAGCTCTTGTGACGTCACTGCATCTTTGGGTGTGTCTTTTCTTATGACGGGGGGTTTGAGTGCTGGTGCTCCAGGGTATTGGCTATCAACGAGTGGGGAATAACGAAGTATCGACTTAATAAATTTAATTGCTGGGTACTGGAGAAATAAACATGAGAAAGATGTTAGGTAAATACTTTTAAGTTTAATTTACTTTTTTAAACTTAATCAAAATAAGTGAACGATTTTATGTCTATTTTTGAACCATTTAATTTGTATTTTGTATTAGTTATTAAAAATGTTGTTATTTTTTAATTAAAATTATAAGCGGGGAAAATAAACTTGAGAAAGATGTTAGGTAAATACTTTCAAGTTTAATGTACTTTTTTTTAAACTTAATCAAGAAGAAGTGAAGTATTTTATCTCTATTTTTAACCAATCATTTATATGTTTTCATGTTCTAAATAAAAAAAAACATTAGTTAATAATTTAAATTATTTACACACCAAAAATAATTTGATTATTTATTCAAGAATTTAAAGATATCATATGGGGAGATTTATAGAAAAGGCTTAAATTTAGCTCTGGTGTATCATACTAGTAGATTAGCAATGTTTCTTTGTAGATATCATATCAACTTGAACTGTAGATCCAATTAATCTGTTTAAAATGTTGGGAAAGCCTAAATAAATGGGTAACTAATAGAAACCATTTTTTCTTAGTATAATCTGCCTGTTTTAGATCTCCCAAGCTTTGGCCAAAACAAATGATACTTCCATTCGTTCCCGATCTTAAGGTTTCCCCCTTTGACCACTTTTCACTCCCCCGAAGGCCTCCATACGGACTTGCAGTTGGCTGGCGGCGACCGACTATCGGCTTTTATCTATTTTAACTGCGCGTTGTTAAAGCGCATTTTCGTGTCGTTTGTCGATTTGTAATGCCAGTCATGAAGATGACGATGATGATGGTAGTAGCTTGCAGCCCGGCCAAGATGCACGCATCCAGCCAACCGGCGGTTGTGCGGTCGCACTTTGAAGTTGGCTAAGTGGCGCCTCGAACCCGGCTTAGGGTTTTGGGGATCGAGTTCCAGTTCGAGGCGGGTTCAAGAGGCCGTCTTGCATGGTGGTCAACGCTGGCTGGCTAATTAAATGCAAAGGGAGTGGGAGAGTTGACAGTTTCGACTTTATGTTGGCTTTTATGCGCCCCACTGAATGACCCTGCCCAGCCCTCCATTCTATCCACAGCTTATCTGCACAGGAAAAAAAAGCTTATCAATTTGATAAAAAAGTATTGTCAGGATTCATTTTATATTTATTTACTGACAGAAAAGATGAGGATTAATCTGAATAATATGCTTAAAAATATTAACATTAAGTAAAATGTTTTTTTTTTTCTGTGTTAAAAAACAATCGTTACTTAACTTTTATTGGACATGAGCAAATGCGCGTTCGCCTTGGCCAATTGCAATTAACTTAATAGAAATTCAAATGCATGCAAGGCTCCGTAGATTAGCGGATCGCTTTTCCCCCTCCCCCCACCGGCGGCGGGTCCCCCATTTCTTGCGCCGTTGTACGTCTGTCATAATTGCAGCGATAGTGTCAGAGCGTTGCAACTTGCATGGTAAGTGTGCCAGGAGATCGGCGAAAGGGGCGGGCGGCGTGCGGCGAGGTGGCATCTGAAAAATGGCGCCCGCTTTCGTATCTTGTTGCCTGTCACATTGAATTATTATTTTACGGTCCCGCCGCCGCCCTCCGCCCGCCACTCCCCGCACGTTGCCAAGGAAATGGGAAATGGAACAGGTTGGCCGCTAATGTTTTAATTCGCTGCCGCAGAGGATGTGCCGCTGGCCACAGGTGCGGCAGCAATTAGTGGTTCGCTTATTATGGATTGCAGAGTTATTAAAGCATAAATGCAATTGCGATTCCGATATTCCGAATGTGTCCGACGAGACTAATTAAAAAGCGTATGCAGTAGCTTCGCCTACCAGGTCGGTAAATCGTGGAGAGGAAAGGAAGCGAAAAGGAAGTTTCCGGAATGGGTTTCCCTATTTTGTCAGCTTTAAAAAAAAGCTGTTTCAATACCAAATTTACAATTCTAATGCCGATTTTAAAAATGTTTTTTTTTTTAAATAATTTCAATATTTTCTGATTTCAAAAATTAATTTCATTGCCAATTTTTTTAATAGGAAAAATTCCAAAATGGAATGGGATCTACTACTACTTTGACGGAGAAGCAGCAGATTAAAACAAAATTAAATTAAAGCCTATAAACTTATTTTATTAATGTACAAAAGTCACAATAAAAAATTAAATTTTACAAAAAAAAAAAAACAATTGTTTTCTTTGTTTTCGTATTTCCAAACTTGTTTTTAGCTGATTCCTTGAGTGCTGGCTTATGCTTACTTCATTAAAATTTTAGAAAACTAAAAACCCAAAATTTGAATGTGGAAAAAACATTTTTAGAGGAATACAAATATGATAGGCCAAGAAATCGGCCAAAAAAAAACAATTTCAATAAGACACTTATAAAAACAAATAAATAAGGTTTTTTAAAGGATCCGCTGTCTTTAATTACATAACTTTGTTTTGTTTCAGTTTTGACCTCTCGAATAAAAATTATGTATGGCAAGTAAAAATTAAATAAAGTATATTATATGTATATATTTTTTTAACTAGATGCCTGAAGGCTTTTCATCTCCACCACTCTAGTCTGGACCATTTCGTTTCATTCCACTCAAAGTCATTCCATTCCACTTGCACAACTTGACGCTGCACATAATTTTTGCCAACACATTCCATAGCTGCCGGGTGCTGGGGCCGCCGTCTCATTACTCATTCGCACCCCAGTCCCCCAGTCACAGTCACAGCCACAGCCATAAACACACACACAAACACAAAGACAACCAAAGGCACAACCGAAACCACAACGTTAAAGTCTCCTTTTGAGCCGCAGCTTGGACTTGGACTCCGCTTGGAGTCGGTAAACTTGGAGCGCCGGCCAGAGCGGACGCTAATAAAAGCGGTCGTAAAACAAGTTTGCCTAATTGATCGAGCGTACGCCAAAAACAAAAAGAAGGCTCGGACAAAGACGAAGACCCCAGCCCAAGGCGTTAATATTATACCTCCTTTGGCTACACTGCACTGAACTGGACTCCATCTTCGGGCCGTGGGGCATTTTTGCCATACCATACCCATACCCATACCTATACCCATACCTATACCCATACCATACCATACCCATACTATAGTATACCGCCGACAGAAGATCAGCAGATCAAAGGCAGCGGCTGCAGGCGGTGGCGTTACTCGGCGGCGGCGTTGTGCGTTGGACAGGCTTTTAAGCGATGACACCAAATCGCTATTTAGACACTGCTCCAGGGGTCTCCATCTCATCTCGTGGGCCAAGCGATCCGGGGCTTTTGCTTTCCGACTTGTTAAGATTTTATGGTCTCGCGCTGTGGTCTGTGGGGGTCATTAAAATTAATTTGGATCAATTTGGTTGGCTGCCAAATTGTTGACAATGAAATATAACGAGATTTCGGCGAGGTCCCTCGCCTCCTTTTGGTAGAGCCATCAAAGTCCCGAGTGTCTTGCGTTTACAACTTATTTATTTTGTTGAATTAAAAAAGAGGCTTAAACATACAAAATCGTAGGCTTCTTTATGGGCTCTTGTTGTGTTGTTTTTCGCTAAACTACCTCTAGAGTACAGCGCTGCGATCCGAAGTGATCCGAAGTGATCCTAAGTGGTTGGCACAAATCATTTCAAACTACATACTTGCTGCAAGCACTTGACTAAATGGGAGGAAGACGGTCAAGAATTCCTCTAACTGGGACATTGGTCTTGGCTCTATACATCCTATATGGCTAGGGGGGGGGAGGGCAGGCTTAAATAAATATTTTGGCAATTTTGACATTTTGGTTAGGATTACGTTAGATTACTTTAGTTTGTAGCTAAGTTAAGGTTAGTTAGAAAGTTAGCTTAGTTATTCGATGATCGCTCTGGGAGTCCAGTGCGCGTGATTACGCTGGGGGTCAGCTCACTGTTGGAACTGCGACCGCTTTCGATGGTGGAAACTCTGTGCGATTTGATGCCAAACATGAGAAATCGGAACGGGATGGCAGGAAGATCTTTTACTTACGGTTGGACTATCTGGCGGTTTATCGCCACCGTGTTGGGCAGATGCGGCGACTGGCTTTGCGGCGTCGACTGCTGGCTGTAGGGCGAGTGGCTCTCACTTGTCACGTGGTGACGAGCGGACATGTTGAGCGTGCCGTCGGAGGTGGGCGGGGTCGAGGAGTTCAGGGCGATGGCCACCACCCGGGGCCCACCCGCCGGACCCGTCGTCGACATGTCGTGTAGCTCCGGACTGGCGTTCTGCTGGCCACTCAGCATGCTCACCGGCACTTGCGATGGGTAGAGCGGACTGTTCGCCATCAGGTTGACTCCCTGCGACATGCCTGGTGGTGGAGACAGGAACAAGCCAAGCATTGGGATTAGTATTGTTTATATGGAGTAAGTATTTGTTAGCCCCAAGAGTAGTAGCAAAATGTAAAACAAATTAAGACTTCTGCAGTACTTCCTAAAAGTTTGAGCCTTGTTTCTGTTTCGTTTTAAACTATTTCTAAGCCTAAAGATTTTCCTACTTTGTTTGCTCTGAGTAAAAAGTCTACGAGAAACAAATCTTTAAATACAAAACTGTTTAGTAGAGAAAGCATATAATATACATATTTTATGTTATTTAAAAATTACTTGCTATATATAAATAATCTTATAATGGTTAAAGCTAAAGGCTTTCCAATGAACTATTACTCTTGTAAAATTACACAAACCTATTTGGAAAAAGGGGCATTTTTTAAAGTTTTTGGCTAATTAATAAAGGAATCTATTTATAAAAGCGAAAATAATGTTTATATCCTCAAAAATTATTAGTTTTATGATAACCTCTACAAAATTTTTTTTTTCTTTTGATGATAATCACTCAAGGATGGACATCGACAAAAATAAGTTCTCTAGGTTGAAGAACTTTTTCGTAAATAATAAATGTCTCGCAAAAAATTAAGGCTCTCTTTTTCTAATTCCTAAATTTGAATTTAATAACATTTAGTCGTTGGATCACATATTATTTTTTGATGGGAATACTTACTTGGCAGCTGTGTCCGGTGCATGGGCGCCCCTCCGTTGTTCTTTGGCTTGCGCTTGCGCTTCTGGATGCCCTCCTTCTTCATCGAGAGCGGTCGGTTCATGTTATGCAGCTTAAAGTACAGCCCGCAGGCGTTGCACACGGGATTGCCATCGTTGTTGCGCCGCCACAAGGTGGTCGAGTTGGTCTGGCAGTTGGCGCAGGTGACCCCGTTGCGCCGGTTGTTTGGGGCGGCGGCGGCCTTGGGCTTCGCCTGCCGCTGGGGCATGCGCGGCGCCATCCGCATGAAGGGCGGGCAGTTGGGGCAGAAGAGCTCGGAGCCCTTGCGCATCAGCGGCGAGTGGCAGTTCTCGCACTTGAGCTCGTGGTTGGGCGACGAGGTGGACGAGGTCGTCACCAAGCTGCCGTCGTACTGGCCGATGCTGCCGGCGGGCGACCAGTGGGTGGTGGTCATGTTCCCGGTGGCGTACTCATCAATAACTTGGGGGTGGAAGTTGCCCTGGGGAGCACAATGAAGATCAGTTAGTTGATGGCGTCGAAAAAATGTTAAAGATATTCTGCCGAGAAAGTACAATCTAAATTTATAACTTCATTTTGGTATTCTAATTTACTGTTCGTAAAATAATATGTACTGTTATATTAAATTAAATAATTAACATGAACATTTTGTCAAAAACTTACGAAAGATCTGTTATCAAGTTAAACTTTTTTATAAGTTCAGTTATTTTAAAAGATCTGGTGTCTGGCTAAAGAGAGTTCAATTGCTTTTCTTGGCCATAAAATTAATAAGCTTTTACTTTGCTAAATTGTTTATTTCAGAATTGGAATTTACCAAAGCCTTTGATTCAAAACAAAGTGTCTAAATTCAAAAACTAAATTCTTGC